>NC_138077.1:50909217-52232550 GCF_964212035.1 Myotis nattereri
GAGGGAAGCCGGGGTCCCGGGTGCTTGCAGGCAGCCAGAGGGAAGCAAGCCTGGGTACCGGGTGTCAGAGCGAAGCCGGTGCCAGCAGCCAAGGGAAGGAAGGCCTACTATTTCATGAATTTCATGCATCAGGCCTCTAGTGCAATTATAAAAACAAAAACTGAATGTATCACTAGTTTATGTCACACTGGGTTTCTGAAGGTCCTATTGGTTTGGAGTACACTGTGTGCTCCAAGTGCTTGTCTACATTTAGGAAACTGACATGCAACCATCCGCCAGTCATCTGTTGCTATTTTGTACCCTTTTGTTAGGCAAGGCACTGTCTATACAAGAACAAATGAGATAGGATCTTGGCCCTTGTGAAACTTGTCTTTGAGTCAGAGAGGAAGGGAGCAGGTCTGCAAAGCACTAAGTGAAAAATAACTCAGTTTCTCTGATCTTCTCTCTGCTTTCTATTTAGCGGTCTAAAAGGCATTTAGTAATGCTTAACTTCTATTTGAAATGTAGGATAGGTTAGGAAAATCAAAATATATTACTTTCCCTTGCTTGTACTTGTAAAATTTCTCTTATAACATTTCAAAGTTGTAACAAAAATCTAAGAGAGTTCATGGCTTTTTTTAAAAGTAAGTTTTGCTGACATTAATTATGAACATCAGAAAAATACATTTCTAAAGAGGTTAACAAGAAAGATGTAAATACAAATTTAAGAATTAACTGAAAAAGTGTTATAGGCAATTCTGTTTTAAACAGCTTCAAAACAGAAGCATTTAGGGGGAAATTCTCTCACATTGGAAAAAATGTATAAATAGATTTTCCAATCTTAAAGGGAATCCTTTAAAAGAAAAGTGTTTGCCCTTACCGGTTTGGCTCAGCAGATAGAGCACCGGCCTGCGGACTCAAGGGTCCCAGGATCGATTCCGGTCAAGGGCATGTACCTTGGTTGCGGGCACATCCCCAGTGGGGAGTGTGCAGGAGGCAGCTGATCAATGTTTCTCTCTCATCGATGTTTCTAACTCTCTATCCCTCTCCCTTTCTCTCTGTAAAAAATCAATAAAATATAAAAGAAAAGTGTTTAATGCTTTTGAAATACTTGAAATCAATACTAGACCAGCTTAAATAAAAACTATGAATAAATTCAGCATTTTTAAAAACTGTCCTAAAAGAACAATTGGTGTCCAAGAATCCATGTCAATTGCAGTCATGACCTGCTTTTTGAATTCAGGGTGTTAAATAACTGTAAACATCACCATATCCCAGAGATAAGACTTACATCCAAACGCCTATATAAATCTGGAATATCAGCAAATAGGATGAATAGACACACAGCCAGCTGTACAATCAGCACAAGGACAAATATATCTGAGGAAATAAAAACACAAGCTATCATTTAGAGAAATCAGAATATAGAGTGTCACATCTATTGAAAGACATATTCTAGATTAATGCTGATTAAATTTACTTGATTTCCACATCCAAACACAGCATAATCAATGGAAAGTACTCATTTCTATGCAATGGGTCTCACCTCTAAAATGTCTATGCATGTCCTTGAGGCAAGTGGCAATAGATAGAGGATAACATTGACGATGTACACTTAGATTATTACAAGAAGTTATCTTTATTATTACAGAATAAATGCCTTGAAGGCATTCAAGTATCTGAGTGTCTTTAATGCAAATCATCTACCTCAAATCTTTTTCTGGGGGAAAAGGATGGCTGTAAATAAACATGTTTTAATTGCAATCATGTAGAGGTCAGCATTCTATTGCTTTGTCATCCCAAGAAGAAGGGCAACATAATTTTCTCTGAACAAACGTTTATGAGGATATTGATTTTTCAACTTATGCTTCTAAATTTTTCCGATTAGAGGGGGGTAGTGATGGTGTCCAAATAAATATCCTGAAAGTGGGTCCCATATTTCTAACACACACTCTGTTCCCAGCTCAGAATGTAAGGAGGTAGGAGATGCTTTGGCCAAGAACCTCCACAACTCTGAAGTCAGGTTCCTCCAGGCTGAAGCCACTCCCAGCCGGCCAACCACATGATGCCAACCTGCCCATTGTCTTCATGGCAGGAGACACGTTGCAACTGAGCGCTGTGTTCCTCCTCCCTACCTCCTCCAGGATGAATTCTGACAAGCAGCGCAATAAATGAATCTTTCCAGTTTGGAGGGATCCCATGCAAAGACACCTAGAGACAGACTTCTGGTGAAAGTAAGAGGTGGATAAAGAAGCCTTCGCATTTCATACAGCTTTGAGGGAGGGAACAAAAGACCACAAAATGAGGTTGCACAATGTGTTTCACAGCAACCTGGATTGGAAGTCAGGAGACCCTGAATGAGTGCCAACTCTTCAGCGGCTCCCTGAATGACCCCAGGCATGTGTGTCTTCCTCTCCAATGACCTCTCACCTCTGACCCTGTACAATTCTACTCACAGTTTTTATAGGTCGGCTGCCTGAATGGTTTTCCTTTAGAGAAGATAAGAGCCACAATAATGCAGTTGATTGTTCCCAAGAACCATATAGTTGTGTTCTCAAAACTTGGGAAGCCATCGTTACTTTCAACTTTTCCTGGAGCAGTTGGTGGCATGGTTAAATCTGAAATGCTTTTATTTTGCACTGTGCAGGCACTGAAAAGGAAACCAAAGAAGCCAATGAAGTAAGATGACAGACACTTACGGAGAATACATGCAAGACTCCATGGCCTCAATGTTTCTATAATTGCCAGAACTTTGGGAAAGAATATGCTGAAAAGTAAAGAGGAAGAAACCAGCACAGATGGAGCCATGTTTTGGATAGATAGATATATAAATGATAGATTAGATAGATAGATCCAAGTTATTTATTTAAAAAATTGAGCACCAATCATGTATATTAATGCTATGTGGGAGAGAGAGATGAGTACATCATGAATCTTTCCCCTGGTGTCTTAATATCTCTAAACATTTATAAGAGTGACCACATAATTTATCATTCAGCAGGTACAGATTTGAACGAGGAAAGAAAAGATATTAATAACGTCATTAGCTATCAGGCTTAAACTGGGGATATCCAAGCAAACTACAATGCATGATCAGCCTTGATAGAAAAGATGGTCATAGAGGATCATCTAAGACAGGCAAAGATGAGTGCCAATGAATGTTACTATCAAACTGTATCACAGAGAAACGAAGGTCTCTGGAAAAGTACCCAAGGGACTAAAGGAAGCCAAATCCTTTGGCAGAATGAAGACTCAGTTGCCTCCTGCCGTATGGGCCATGTGATGTGTGATAGAAATTAGAGAGTGGGAAGCTGGCATCAAGTCTGTGGCCCTACCTGTGCATCCCCATGTTGTACCAAGGCTGCCTCTGAACCAGAATGAAGCCCACAGTCTGCATGGCCAGGCTGAGAAGTATGTTGAAAATCACAGAGAGCAGCAAAGGCGGGGAGATCAGCCTTCCCACAGGTCTGAAAGGCACTAGCTTGGGGTAGGCACCATTCAAATTCACTGTAAAATAAATTCAAGTGTTATATATATGAGAGCAGGGAAATGTTACATTCTTCTTTAGAAAAACAGTGTAACTTCTTGGGCCCACATATCTGAGGAAATTGACAAATCAAAGTAGGTCACAAACTGAATGAACAATATAATAGTAGATTCAAACTGAAGTCATATGAGAAATTGGTAAGGCAGCAGACATAAAACAACCACAAGATGCCCTTTCTGTGTCTATTAAACCGGCAAAGACTATTACATTATAGGTGAGGGAGTATTAAATGCACACTTTTCTTATACTGCATGTGTGAATATAAATTGATAAAAACCTTCTGAAGGGCACTTTGTTAATGAATATGAAGAGATTGAAAAAATTTTGTAACTTTTAATACAGTTATTCCACTTCTGGAATTTTATCCTATTCTAAAAAAATATCAGAAATATAGCCAAAACCGGTTTGGCTCAGTGGATAGAGCGTCAGCCTGCGGACTGAGGGGTCCCAGGTTCGATTCCGGTCAAGGGCATGTACCTGGGTTGCAGGCACATCCCTGGTGGGGGATGTGCAAGAGGCAGCTGATCGATGTTTCTCTCTCATCGATGTTTCTAACTCTCTCTATCTCTCTCCCTTCCTCTCTGTGAAAAATCAATAAAATATATTAAAAAAAAGAAATATAGAAAGATGTTAATCACAGCATCAATTGTGGCACATCTATATAATGGAACAACATGCAGTCACTAAGATGTAATGCTTTCAAATACTTAAGAAATTAAACTATGAGGACATCAGCAAAATAGCAGAGTAAGCAGCTCCAAGATCCCATCCCTCCATTAGAAACATTGAAAAACAAGCAGAAACTGTAAGTACCAACTTTGTCAGAACTCTGAAAAATAGACAAAGGTTTACAGCATCCAAACAAATGCTGAATCAAGAAAAAGACAACTTGAAAATATTAGGAAAGCCCTGTGCATTTTTACCTGCCATTGCCTCCCTCCCCCCAGTTCAGTTACAAACGTGAAGATAGTAGCACACATATCAGGTGGGAGACCCTGGTTCCTTATTACAGAGAGGGAAGAGCAGGCTTTATCCACAGATTATTCTGCATGTCTGTTCTAAATTGGCTGGGGACTCCTGAAGCCCTGGTGCAAGGTGCTCATCTCTGTTTCACCTAATGCAAAACTTACTTGGGGTGGGAAAGCAGCATGCACTGCTCCAAAGCATTGCAAGGTTAACAAACTACCTGCAGTCACTGAGGCAAAAGATGACACATAAAAAAATGCCTAAAGCCTGGGAAGAAAAGCTAAATAGTTTCTTTGGGAGATTGTGGTATTCACCATCACCTGTGCGTACTGGGGGAATATGGAAAGCCATGTACATGACCAGGACAAGATACATGCTCAGAAATGACCAGAAAATTCCTATGCTTTCAGCTCAGAATGATCTCTAGACTCAAGCTTGGCTAAGTGTTGAAGTGCCCAGCACAGAACCAATCTGCAAAGATTGGGGCGGGGGGGGGAGGTATTTCTCTGTTCATACTTTTGAAACTGACAGAGTTCAAGGAAATCTCTGTCAAAACACTACCTGAGCCTGACTGGCATGAATCAGTTGTTGAGCACTGACCTATGAACCAGAAGGTCAGGAGTTTGATTCCCGGTCAGGGCACATGACCAAATTGCGGGCTGGATCCCAGTGTGGGGGGCATGCAGGAGGCAGCCAATCAATGATCAATGATTCTCTCTCATCATTGATGTTTCTATCTCTCTCTCTTTCTCCCTTCCTCTTGAATTTGTGCATGGGCCTGACCCCATCAGGGGTGGGGCCAGCTAGAGGGAGGGGCTGCAGGAGGGTTCCAGGGTGTGTCCGGCCCATCTTGCTCAGTCCCAATCAGCCAGACCCCAGCAAGCTAAACTTCCGGTTGGAGCATCTGCCTCCTAGTGGTCAGTGCACATAATAGCGATTGGTCAACTGCCCCCTGGTGGTCAGTGCACATCATAGTGAGTGGTTGAGCATATCATTAGCAAATTATGCTTTGATTGGTTGAACAGATGACTGGACGACCAGACACTAAGCACATTAGGCTTTTATTGTCCTATATAATAAAAGGCTAATATACAAATCAACAGAATGGTGGAATGACTGGTTGCTTTGATGTGCACTGACCACCAGGGGGAGTGCCTCTCAGCCAGAAGCTGGGCTCACAGCTGCTGAGCGTAGCAGCAGTGGTGGGAGCCTCTCCCGCCTCCGTGGCAGCACTAACAATGTCTGAGGCCAGGGAGCAGGCCTAAGCCATCAGTTGGGCATCTCCCAAGGGCTCCTGGACTGCAAGAGGGCACAGGCCAGGCTGAGGGACACCCCCACACACACCTGAGTGCACAAATTTCATGCACTGGGCCTCTAGTATAGGATATATATAAAATAGAAAAACCCTGGAGATGCTTGTTATCATAGAAGAAATGAGAATTGTTTTCAAATATTTGAAAGACTGTCCTGGGGAGGAATTCAGACTATGCTGTGACTCCCCAAATGGCAGAACTGTGATGGGGAAACTTACACAGAGATATATTTGGCCTGATGTGAAGAGAACTCTGTTAATGATAAGGACTGTCCAAGAGTGTTCTTTCAATAGATT
Organism: Myotis nattereri; assembly: GCF_964212035.1. NCBI lineage: Eukaryota > Metazoa > Chordata > Mammalia > Chiroptera > Vespertilionidae > Myotis > Myotis nattereri. The sequence continues at coordinate 50,915,319 of NC_138077.1, forward strand.
TAGCAAGTATTTAATGAACTCCTCTGCTAAGTCAGGCTCTATTAGAGGCCCTGGGAAGACAGCAGTGATCAAGACAGACAAGGTGCTACTCTCATGAAATGCACACTCTGGGTGAGGGGAAGCAGGAAAAACATATAAAACAGATAAATATCATACTTTCAGATTGTGACAAGTACTGTGAAAAAATAAAGCAGAATTGTGTGCTACAAAATAACTGGCTTGGTCATTGTTTAAAGTGACCTTTATGACGTGGTGACATTTGAGCTAAAATCTGAGTAATAAAGGAAAGTCAAAGTCACATGAGGATCTAAAGAGAAAATAGTTTGGGCAAAGGAAATAGCAAAATCAAAGGTGCGGAGATGACCACAACTTGGCAATGCTCAAGAGACAGAAAGACTGGGGTGCCTGGAACAGTACACAAGTAGCAATGTGGTTAGACATAAAGTCGGAGAAGTGGGCAAAAATAAATTATGGAAGACTTTGGCCTTAGTGGAAATGAGAAGCCACTTGAGCATTGTAAGCAAGAATATGACAACAATATTTAAATTAAAAAAGAAACTGGCACTCTTATCGCTGTTTGAAAAGTAAATGGAAGTGAGGGGATAGCAATAAGAGTGGAAGCAAGACAGTTGTATGGTTATTGCAGTGATCTACAGGAGAAGTGACAATGATTTGTGACAGTGGCTACAATAAAGATGGAGAGAAGGGGTACAGAATATTTTTTGGAGGTAGAGCCAATAGAAATTTCATATGTATTGTATGTGAAGGCTAAAAAAAAACAGAAAGAGAGAAATTAAGGATAATTCCAGATCTTTGAATAACTAGGTAGATTAATGATGCTATTTTAAGAAATTTTATTTGTGTGTGTTTTTTTCACTGACATATTTCAAGTGCCAATATCAATTAATGTTGACCAAGAATAGCAAGGCAAACAAAAGCTTTATTTGAGGCCTTAGGAAATGAAATTTATGGCACACAGATTTGGGTAGAAACCTGATTGTGTGCCAAGGGAAAGAGAGAAAAATGTGGCGTTTCCAAAGGAGTTATACAAGCTGTTTTGAGAGAGTTGTGATAGGTGCTGGCAGGCAGACTTGCGCTATGCTATACATGATTAATTGTTTCTAGGTTAAATTGTTATTTCTTAATAGAGAGTTCAGTGATGCAGAGCCAATTCAGGATGTAGCCATTTGTAGTTTAGCTCAGTTCAAAAGTTCACTTTCACATGGAGGGAGGTGAGTTAGCTCCTCTTCCTAGAGGCCTCCCCGTTCCATTTTGCATTGCTCTCTTGACAATATTTACTCCATTTTACTATTTTTCTTACACCTATTTCAGGAAGTAGTACAGACTAAATAGTAAATATTTAATGGTTTTGTTAGCTGTAAGATCTGATAGAATAAAGAGTTCTATTTGGGCATGCTAGGCCTACATCCTGCTAAATCCAACATTAGGTGCTGAGTAGCTACATTTCCAGAGCTCAGGACAGACATCAAGGCAAGGGATGTAAATTTGGGATATATCATCATGTATAGTCATAGGATTGGTTGAATTCACTTAGGCAGACAGTGTAGATTGAAAAGACAAAAGAACCCAAGAACATTGGGATGAAGACTTGTAACATTTCAAAAGTCAGAAGACAGGTAATAAAGCAGAGGTCAGCAAAAGAAATGGGAAAACTGTCTTCACCAAAGTGATACATAATCCAGGAGTGTGTGGTATCACAGATCCAAGAGAAGAAAACTTCTGCTGAAGGAGTGTGCTGTTGAGAGATTCAAGTACAATCAGGAAAGAGAAGTGTCCGTTGCCGTCAACGGAAGTCACTGGTGGACTTGACAAGAGCAGCATCAGTAAGGTGGCTGCTGAAGCAGTGATGGTAGTTCCCTCCCCCTGAACACGTTCTCCAAAAACAGTCTTTGAACAAGTTTTTAAAATAAGTTGGCATGATGGTTGTTAAGATTGTGATGAGAAGATATAAGAAGAAATAATGTGGAAGCAAGACCCTGAGGCATGTAGAGAGGCAATGCGAGACTTGTACCTTTCCATGCATCAGTAGCATGCATCCTCCCAGCCAGGGGTGGCTGGAGCTGGCTCACAAAGGCCAATTTCTGCTGAATTTGCAAGCCAATTATTAGACGCAGCCATTATAAAAAATAAAGGATGTAAACTTACAATTAAATAAATATGTGAAAAACAAAGATAATGGACACTCAAAACTGATAACTTTTAAATTATTTTATATTTTAGAATTATCTATGTTCTTGAAGTTAATAATGGAGATTACACTTAAAAGTGTGTCATGTCTGTAGTCATTACATCATGAACAAAATTTTTCTTTTTTTTTTTTTTACTGAGGAAATATTCTTCCAGCATTCAAAAACCATTATCTAATTCAGAAATAAGTTGTTTACATCACTGATGGATGGTTAAAATTTCAACATAAGTTTTTGTTGTTTTGTCATTCAGGGAAAGAAAAATGTCAAGAAAGTTTTATGTGAAAACTAATTCAATCATCAATAGCATAGGTTGACTATGGATATAAGAATTTGGTAAAACTCAGTGAAAGCATTTTGTGAGAATTAATTGACAGACTGGAATTTACAAGAAAGACATTGTATATTTGATTATTACTTGAAAATTGTTCACCACACATTTTTTTTCAGTAAAGTTTATGATAAATTTATGTGCATATATGTAAAATCATATTGGGGGGGGAAGCCATTTGTTAAACATTTGCCAACCTACCACTCTATCCCCTACCAAACATCAGCACAGACCAAGCATCCAAATTCATGTCCTTAAGTGTTAGAATCTGGCTGATTGAAATGATAGAATTAGAGATGGCAAGTGGAGAATGTGGGCATACATTCTAACTAACTGGGAAGTTGGACAATAAGGGGGACAGCAGATAGTGGTGGATTTTCGTCAATGAAGAGCTTTTATTTATTTTTTAAATATTTTTTATTGATTTCAGAGAGAGGAAGGGAGAAGGGGAGAGAGATAGAAACATCAATGATGATAGAGAATCATTGATCGGCTGCCTCCTGCACACTCCCTACTGGGGATTGAGCCCAAAACCTGGGCATGTGCCCTGTCCAGGAATTGAACCATAACCTCCTGGTTCTTGGGGCAATGCTCAACAACTGAACCATGCCTGCTGGGCAAGGAAGAACTTTTAAAGAAAGAAGGTATGGAAATATATTTATATGCTGATGGGAATGATCCAGTAGCCCAGAGAAAAGATGACCATGATGGAGGAAGGGATTATTACATGAACAAAGTTCTTAAGAAGGAAAGGGGAGGTAGGATTTAAAGCACAAGTGGGGCTGTTGGCATTTACATGTAACAGACAGGAAAGCAGAGAATTTGGAAAAGATGATTGTTAGTGCTTGGGTAGGAAGAAAATCCCACAGCAGGGAAATTGTAAAGACATTCATTTATTAGTTAGAAAGTGGGAGTGGGAGTGGCTTAATGGCAAGAGGACCTTTCTCTGTTCTAGATCTCGTGAAGCTAGGATTTGGACATGAAAAACATACAAGATATATGTTAAGCACATTTCACTTATAACTATAGCTAATAGTAAAAGCACACCAAAGCCAGCATTTCTGATTTTCAAGGTGTTGTTTTTGTTTGTTTTTTAATATTTCGTGACATTTATGGACGCTCCATCTTTTTTGAAAAATAGCAAAATGACTAGCCAGCTTTTCCCTTGCTAGCACTTTTTTCAGCACTCAGAAATGAGGATTCCTTCCTCTTTCCCTCTCTGTATATACCTTTGGGAATAAGTCAAACATCACAGCTGCTGCAGCTGCTGCCCTCCCCTCCTGGAGGGCCTTCTGGGGAGCACCCCTGGGAAGAAAGATTTAAAAACTTCTTACTTGTTGCACCAATAAGAGTTGTAATGGCCAGATCCTGGAACAGAAACTGGTAATTTGACAGGCTGTTGGTCTCCTGAAAATAAAAACGAAAACAGCTCAAAAGAGTTGTGACCTTCTGGATGAAGTTTGACATCAATTTCATTCACTTTCTCATGGCAATTTAGGATTGTCAAGTAAAGTACCTAGAAGATGGTGTGGTCAGAGGCCTGTTTATGTTGGTGGGAGTGCCAAGGCAAGGCTGTGAAATCCTGTACAACCAGGAGGCCACGATCATGTGCATTCTGGGCTGGGTCCTTTGTGCATCACTATCTCCCCTTGCTGAGGGGAATATCTCACTCTCCCAGATTCATCTCTGCTCTCTTCTCTACTTGTTAGCAGAAAAGTTGGGGTGTCATCTGACACTAAAAGAGTGCATTCCCAATAGTAACAAGTGACAAATGGGTGGTGATCTTACCTAAATTTTACTGATGGAAAATGACAACGGAACCAACTATTTGCTTTCTTGGATGTTGATAGAAAATCCCTGATAAAGCACCTTGATGTTCTTTATGTCTTACATATTTCAAGTAACTTACCCCTTGGTGGAAAGGCCATAATGATAACCTATGTTTAACTCTAGTTTTGAGCAAGAGTTATTGTGATTTAAAAATAGAATCAAATCTCTACAAATAACTTCTCCAGTTCATTCATTAGTGAGTGGGAAAAGACATAGGTAATCCAAAGGTAACAGAGCTAAAACTTTCAAACCAGGAGCGAGAGGGCAAGACATAGAGATAAATCTAGATATCTCCAGCACAAACAGAGTTCCCTTTCTCTGTGATAGCTAATATAAGAAGCCCCCACATGTTGAGTCCACAAGCAGTAGTCATGGATATTCTCCTTTTATGTTCGGTTAAATAGTAAAAGCCCTCTCAAGACCTATGTGTGTTTTTTTGTGGTACAATATGTCAATTTTTAAATCCCTATGTGCAGAGAGTCAGTAATATGCTGGCTTGTACTAGCTCATAAGAGTTTATTGCTAGATTTTTAGAAATTTTGTGACCTGGTTGTTAAACACAGCCTATATAAAAATCTTAAATAATACAAATTTATTATTAAATAAATTATAATGAAAACAGAGGCAATAAGTACTCAAAACTTGGCACTTCCCAATCATTTTCCTATACTTTACTGTTATGTATGTTCTTGAGATTATTTGTAACTCTGGTATCTATATGGTGCAAGTACTACATAAAGTATGCTACTGTACGTGTCTCCCCAACTCCATGTTCAGCTGGATCACTGGACTCCAGCCATGGTGGGAGCATTTACACCACTAAAATTGGCAAACATTAATAAGCAGGCCTTATTTTTCCAGGGAGAGCCAGTTTTGAAACAGTCCAGCCCCCAATCAGAGAATCATCTCTTTAATGAGTGGTATGCAAGAGGACAGCCACATTGGACTGGAAAGATAGAGACCTGGCCTAAGCAGGTGGAAGCAACAGCAAGAGAGAAAGTGATGTGCTCCCTTCTGATCCTCAACTACCACTAGATAATTCTCTCTCAGAGAACTCACACCAACAACTTTTCCTGCGTGCGTGTATCTATTTCTGATTTATTTTCAAAACATGAACGATCATTTTTAGAGGGGCCGTTAGTGCTCCAATCTCCTATTTGCACTTTAAGAGGCATTGCGTGTTGAGAGTGCTCCGCCCCTTGTCCCAGTTCTCACTAACCAAGAGGCTAGGTCCCAAGTCATACCCAGTAGAGCAGCAGAACACCAACATACTGAATCATGCTGTACAGAGCCATGTACTTAAACATGCAAAATGAGGTAACGAAGGCAGCACGTCCTTCCCTGTGTGAGAAAAGAAACGAGAAAGTAATGAAAGTGATGAAACAAAATGAGGTCAGTTATTCTGTGCTGTTCAGCTGAGCTCAGGAGAAAAGATCAAAAGTCTGACTAACTCCATTGTGTGCCTGACAGACGGGACAGCCTTGAGCCAGTGGGAGCGGCTGTCAGCGAGCTAAATGACTACATTTTCAAGAAAGGCCAATTCCACTGCAAGGTCCACGGGCCTCGATCCAACCAGGGAGCCAGATTTAGAGCTACTCTTATCCTTTCTGCAGACATTATTTTAGCTCAGAGTCTGGGGACTTGGGCTGGTCCCAGATCTCATACCTACTCACTAATGTGATTTGGAAGGTCATTTCCCTTCTCTCGGTCACAGTTTCTTCATCTGTGAACCAAGGACTATAAGTAACATTGCAGGTTTGGGGGCTAGTTTCATGCAGGTGCTTCAGGAGTTTGCCCAAATATTTCATTCAAATTTCATTTGTGAGTCCCAACTTCTTCTAAAACTGGACTAAAATAATATACACATTCAAATTAGTTATGTATCACATTTAAATAGACTAGAAACAATGAGTCTGTTCATTCTTGTTACTATTGTTTTTCTGTGGGTAAAGGGTATATATATATATATATATATATTAAAGCATAAAATAAATTACTTGTAAAATGCCACTTTTATTTCTTTCATTTGGGAAAAAAAATAGTGTAAATTTACTTCTGGGTGTAATGGTTTCCTGGGGTCCAAAGCCTTATCCTCACCCCCAGCTTTTTCCTGTACCAGGGCTTTGCTGCTGCCATTTGTTCTGCCTAGAAGGCAGTTTCTCCCATCCCTCACCTCCTTAGAAAGGCTTTCCCACACCACCTCACCTGGCACAGCAAATTCTGCCCCCCTGGTCATCTTCCTATCTTTCACATTGGCCCTGATTTATCTGTGCGTGTGTTTATTGCCTGACTTCTTCATTGGAGGAAAACGTCATGCGATGGAGGGACGTTTGATTTACTTGCTTCTGCCTCCAACTGTTCCTGGCACTAAGTGTCTACATTATAAATGTTTGTTGAACAGATGAATAAATAAAGAAATAAAAATTGGAAGGAGCTAGCCAAATCATCATTTTAATGTGGGGAAAGGAGTATGGCATTTGTAGATAAAACACATTTAAACAAAATTAATTCTAATACCATCTCCAATCCTATATGGCTGTGTCAGCTTGGGTCATTCTCTGAGCCTCAATTTCTTTCTTTTTTAAAAAAAATTTTTACTTTTCAAATTTTTTTTATTGTTGCCACTATTACACATGTCCTTACGTTTCCCCTTCCCCTTTGCCTGCCTCATCCCAGCCCCCTCCCATAGCCTCAATTTCTTTATTTGTAGAAGAAATAGTGACCATTCCTACATCTCCAGGCTTTTTGAAGTATAAGAAAACAGGCATTAAAACACTTTATAAACACACTAGAGGCCCGTTGCACAAAATTTGTGCAAGGGGCTCGGCCCTCGCAGCCGCAACAGCTTGCCTTGGCCCTCGCAGCCCCAGATTCGTCTGGAAGGTCATCCGGTCTAATTAGCATATTATGCTTTAATCATTATAGATACTAGTTATAATAACCCAAAGCAGCCACAGTGCTAACTACCTCTGTCATTTAAAGAATGTACCAGAAGTATATATTTGAGGGGGTGGTGGAAATAAAGCACCAAGGGAAATTTTAGTAGAAGCAGCAAAAATAAATATTTTGGAAACTAGAGATGGGAAGGTTATCCTAAGGTAGCATAAAGAGGCAAGAGAAAGGAAAGAAAATGGGGAGAGAAAATTTCTCTCAATTCCTCATTATCAAGCATCTAAGAAGATACATGTAAATAATAATCATCATCATAATAATATGATCAACACTGTCAAAGCAGTAACAAGTGCCAGATTCCAACTTTCTAAAAGTAACCTACTCAGTGATTTTTATTAGAAATGTCACTGTTCTCCCAGGGTTATTTTAGCTCCGGGGAAGTCCACTGGGAAGTAGAATGTTTGACCGAATTCTCCTGCAAAGCACCTCCCCACCCAAAGATGCAAAGTTTCTCTGGTCTTTGATTTGCAGAACAATGGAATCTGATAAGGCAGTCAGAGAAATACAGATACCATATAATTTCACTGGTATGTGGGATCTAAAGAACAATATAAATGAACAAACAAAACAGAAACAGACTCACAGTTACAAAGAATAGACTGATAGTTGCCAGAGGAAGGGGGGGTGGGGTAGGGACTGAATGAAAAAGGTAAAGGGACTGAGAAGTATAGATTGGTAGTTACAAAATAGTCATGGGATGTAAAGCAAAGGGAATAGAGTTGATAATATGATGCCAGTTGGGTACCGAAAACATCAGAGGAAACACTTCATAAAGTGATTGCCTAACCACTATGCTGCACACCTGAAACTAATACAAAATAACATTGCAAGTCAACTGTAATTGGGAAAAAAAAAACAATTTAAATAAATACATGATAAAATAAAATAAAAAGAACAGTGGGATCTGTGCCTAGAAGGCAGGAGAGATGAAAACAATGTTGGTGTATAGTGCTTACTTACTTGATAAGTTGAGGTACACACGCAATGTTTGGAGTTTTGGAAGTGAAAGGTGAGGCCACAGATGCCTCGTGCTCTGATAAAGAGATGCCCACGTGAGCCATTTTCAAAGCCTGAAAGCAAAGAGTTCGCTTAGGGTGCGTGCACACTCACATACATCTCTCCTGAGGCCTCATAAGAAAGGGGCCAGTTAAGCTCTTGTGGGCCCAAACACTGGCCAGGAGATGACCCCAGACTTCAATCTGCCTGCCACATAAGAAAGAGATGGCACTGGGCCTCCCAGTAAAAGTGGGGACCTCAGAACCAAATTTTACCCCACTTAGTCTATAATGACCACTGAATTATTATGTAGCTTTGGCCAAAACTCTCCCAAATGCTCAGCATCAGTTTCTTCAACAAGAGGGGTGGAGAGAGTGTATATCCCAGAAGATACTATCTCTGCAGGGCTCTGGCAAGTACAGTCCAGTGTGAGACTGTGGTCCCACACACTGGCCACTACTTACCCCACAGTCATTGGCTCCATCGCCGCACATACCTACAAAGTAACTAAAGGCGAACCATGTCAATTGTGGAATATATCAAAGCGATCTTAAATGATAATTTCTCTAATTAAAAAGATAAAATGAGCTTCATTGCTTAGTGTTTAAACTTATTATTTTAATGGAGCTTCCCTGATAGTCTGGTTTGACTAAAAAGTAAGATTTGACTCAGCAGTTCCTACAATGGATAAGAAATCCAGGAGGTCATTCCTGACTCCAAGCACATTCAGGAATGATGCACTTTACTGTTTAGGAAGCAGCTTTGTCAACTGCAAAACAGGACGCTCATAATTATATGTAAGACAGCATGGCCTGGTGGAGAGGGCACAGGGTTTGAAGCTACAAGATCTAGATCGTTGACCTGATTTACTGTTTAGACTAACATTTTCTCCCCTGCACAGTGTTAAGAGTATTCAGTGAGGTGCAATATGGGAAAGTGCCTATTAAATTCTGAAATCATAAATAAAACTTACTTGTTGGTGCTGTTAATAGTACACAAGGGAAAAGCCTGCCATGTTAGCAGCCACACAACAAAAAATGAAGTTCCAGGCCCAGAAGTTGAAGAAAATACATCCCTTCTTTAGGGTTGCTTTTTGAGGCTGAGTGAATACTACTCTGTTAAATTGTTGGCAAAAAATCCTGCCCACAATTGTGCCAACAATTGTTTGCAAAAAAATCCTGATCTTATGGAACCTTAATCCATAGTCTGCTTTTTAAGGAACGAGCACTCTGAATGCATTTAAAGAACTTGCTGTGCTTCTTTTCACACGTTGCTCTATAAAGGCAACTAGTTTACTGTCTTGGTTTTCAACCATGTTGAGAGGACAGAGTGTTCTGAATGGAGATGTTTGCCTAGTGAGTTAATCAAGTGAGTAGCAGGATGGAGCTTTAGTGAGTAGAGGTAGGAGTCGTATCTATGTGGTCCAGCACCAGAAGTAGAGGAAACCTTCAGGACTTTATGAGTTCATTTACCAAAACATAAGGAGAGAAAGAAAGAAAGAGAGAGAGAGAGAGAGAGAGAGAGAGAGAGAGAGAGAGAGAGAGAGAAAGGAAGGAAGGAAGGAAGGAAGGAAGGAAGGAAGGAAGGAAGGAAGGAAGGAAGGAAGGAAGAAAGAAAGAAGGAAAGAAAGAAAGAAAGAAAGAAAGAAAGAAAGAAAGAAAGAAAGAAAGAAAGGAAGGAAGGAAGAAAGAAAGGGAGTCCCAAATGATGGGAACTTTATTTGGACTGCCCATTCTATCAATGGAGACCTTCTGTGTTAGAAGATAAATCATTTTTCTGATTTAGGGTGAAGAGGATGTTTTGGCATAGATGCTTTTAATATTGTGAAGGTTATGTGAATCTCTCATCATGTAAGTCTTCCTATATCATAACTGTGATAATAATTGGTAAAAATGAAGTCTAAATTTCCCTGTCCCTTTGGGAGCTGAGTACACATTACCTTTCCAGGCTTGTTTCTCACCTTACCTTTTCATGACGCTTATGGTCTAGTCCAGTGATGGCAAACCTATGTCATGCGAACTCATTTTTTTGGTTGATTTTTCTTTGTTAAATGGCATTTAAATATATAAAATAGATATCAAAAATATAAGTCTTTGTTTTACTATGGTTGCAAATATCAAAAAATTTCTATATGTGACATGGCACCAGAGTTAAGTTAGGGTTTTTCAAAATGCCAAGCTCAAAAGGTTCGCCATCACTGGTCTAGTCAGTGCTTCTCAAGTCTGGATGCAAAATTGGCTTATGTGAGGAGTTTTGAAAAAAATACTGATGTCCAAGCACCATGTGAGCAAATGAATTAGAATTGCTAATTTTCCAAAGCTCCCAAGGTGACTAACGTGTGCAGCCAGGCTAAGAACCACTGTCCTCGCTGAACAGAGTGAATTCCTGTGCCTCTTCCTCTTCCCCTGACCGCCATGCCCCTCACACTTCACACCTGAATAGGAAAAGAACCTACTCCAGTTTCTGAAATTCTTCCACCAGACTGGATTTCTGCCCAGGAGACATTCTTGCAAAGATGGTCCCATTCATCAGTATCTGCAAGGAACCCAAAAGAGAAATAGTTTTTATGTCAGCTGGTCATACATGAAATAATTAACAACACTCATAACACTGACAGGGTAAAGAAAAAAAGAACTGTTTCTCAAGAAGTCTTCCTTTGGATTTTACAATAGGCATTGGGACATAAGTCATCAGATAGGTTATCAGGAAGACCAAAATCAATAAAGATGGCTACTTCATAAAAATACTTGGTAAGCATGATGATCTATTTAGCTCAGCTGCCATAGAGAAGGTGGTCCTAAAAAATCCTGATCTTATGGAACCTTAAGCCAATAGAACATGAGAAATTGTAAGGAACTCAGGAAAAGAAAATGAAGCAACTGCCTCTCAGAAATTTGTTCAGAATTAGCAGAAAAATAGCCTACTGATGAAATAGTAAAGTAACTATCTGTGGTTTTTGACTTATTGTATCATCTGGGCTTGATCGGTTGTAAACTTCAGCTGATATCCCAAGCCTAATTTGGACTATGGGACATTGATGGTTTGGTAGTATAAGAACCTCTACCAGCCCCTCCACCTGAGCTCCATTCTATAGAATCTAAATTTCTCTGTGTTAGATCTGCCTGCCCCCTGATCTCCCTGGCAGTAAACTCAGTTTAGTGTTTACTAAGCCTCAAAGTCTTTATTCTTTTTTTCTTAAGCAGTGCTTAAGATGGTGAGTAATTGAATACAAATAATCATCTGCCTCCACTACGGGTTTATTCTTCATCAGAAAGGTTGTTAAGTTTGACTCTTTTCTGTGTAGAGGTCCTCTATGAAAAATCTACCGAAATTCCTCTATTCAAGCCTGTCTTCTTGTATAATTGCAGAATTTCCACTATACTGTGAGACTCCTAACCATGACAATATAATGACAGCTACCCAAAAGCAATCCTGATGACTTGAGAAGTCACTGGTTTAATCCTATAAATTATTGATTTTCAACCTTTTTCATCTCATGGCACACATCGATGATAAGACAGAAACATAATTCGGCTGCCTCCTGCACGCCCCCTACTGGGGATTGTGTCCAGGCCTGTGCCCTGACAGAATTGAACTGGAGTCTTCTTGGTGCGTTGGACAATGCTCAATCAACTGAGCCACACTGGCCAGGCAAGTTTACTTATTTTAAATCTAATAGGATAAGAGACAACAGTAACCTCTGTAAAACTATCTGCCTCTTTCATGAGACGTTCAATAGGGATATCTTACCTATTTAGAGGTGTGAAATTACTGAGGATCATGTTCTGTAAATGACATTGTCAGCATCTTTACCAGGAAATTAGTACCCTCTGAGAACTGACCTTTGGCAATAGGCTGCTGAAATGTTGACTTATAACCTGAAAGGATTTTCCACTTAGGGCAAAATGGTAACTTTCTTCTCTGCTATTTTCAGAGACTTCTTCCCTGATGTTAATGTAATTGTCCTGCAAAGCAAGACACAGTTATTTTAGACTTGGTAGAGTGGATAGGAACCACAGCATCTCTGAGAGAAGACAACTATGGCAGTCCAGGGTCTCTCTGTAAAAGTCAAACTCCAGTCCTGATTCCTCAGAGAAGCACTTTCTCTTTGCTAGATCAATCTTTGCACATCACAGGCTTTATGGTAAATAGGAGAATAACACTTACTCATGTCCTGTTCTCATCCTGATTTGATCTCGGTGAGTCCCAGAGAAGAGCACATTTCACACATTTCAAGTGTAAAATACAAAAGCACTATAGCTTAACAAATCTCTCCCTGAAGTGAGAACTTACAATTTTTTTTCTTAAAGAATTAATATTGTTCCACAAGGACACAATAGAAATAGGATACTGACAAGATTGGAGATAAATGAATAACACTTTCTTCCCTACCCTGAAGATACAGTCTGATTTTCCATTTCACACAGTGGTATCTCTCCTAGGGATTAAATCCCTTTGAACTCAACAGGGTGGCTGGCAAGCATGGCAAAAATGGAAAGTTGGAGTCAGAGCCCCCTTACTATATTCTTTCTCATACAGAGACAAAAACTTTTTAAGTTTAAAAGAATGGATTATTTCCAGCACCCATGAATGCACTGTACCTTAAAGCTCAGTTGGAAAGATATGGGGAACGGATATAATTGAGCACTTCACACTGCATGTGTGAGAGATTTGGAGAAGTATGTTGACCCTAGGTCACCTGTACACCTCTGCCAGTCAAAGCTGCTCAGTTACCCACACTGTGAAGCAAGTTAGATAATGTGGCTGAAAGTCTGTTTTTAAGAATACCTGATTCCCATATGCAATGGGTTTCTTCTCTTCTACTAATTTCCAAGATATGGATGCTGATGAGGACCCAGTACTTTCACTCGCTTCAATGAGAATGACTTTCTGGCCTTCGGAAACCATTCCAGAATTTCTGGCCACTGTTATTGCAGTCTGAAGATTGTCACCTAGAAGAAAGGAAGACCATCCTAACATGAGGTTGAAGAGATAGGACAAATTCTTAGAGGGCCTGGGAAACTAGGATAAGGAGTCAAGTCTTGATTATAGGTGTGAAGAGACATAACCTCTAAGGCAGCGGTTCTCAACCTGTGGGTCGCGACCCCTTTGGCGGTCCAACGACCCTTTCACAGGGTCGCCTAAGACCATCCTGCATAGCAGATATTTACATTACGATTCATAACAGTAGCAACATTACAGTTATGAAGTAGCAATGAAAATAATTTTATGGTTGGGTCACAACATGAGGAACTGTATGTAAAGGGCCAGAAGGTTCAGAACCACTGCTCTAAAGTCTCCCTCAGCCCTGACCTTCTTTGATTTCATGGTTGCTTTTCTGGTTCTTGCTGCTTTTCATCTGGTTACTTCATATATTTTTGTAATAGAGTGGGGAAAAAAACAAAAGGGCAAAATTCTAATTTACTTCTGTCATTTTTTAACAGCTTGGAAAACATTTAGTAAGAATCTACTGGTTTTATATACTATCTGGTGGTCCTCCTCCCAGCAAAGATGGAGAGTAATCCCACTATCTCTCTCACTGACAACAATGGAAAACTCTGAGAAAAAATACAAAGAGCAACTACCCAAGGACCTTGAAAGTAAACATAAGCAGGTAGAATATGAAAGAGAGTCAAATTTGGAGAAACAATCTATCAGGTGCTAAGATTCTCAGCTTTTTTTCTTTTTCCTTTCACATATTTAACCCTAGAGCTGTGCAGGTAGCAAAATCTCTGAGAAACTAGCCTCTCTGGCCAGAAGAACTAGGAAAAGGGGCGCCTGGGGCTGGAGAGTTATGAGGGAAATCCTGGAAAAGAAAGTCCTAGATAAGGAGACAAATTCAGTATGTGAACTATGTAAGTCCCCAGCCCAACTCAGAGCTGTGCACATGCAGAACAAACCCAAAGAAGAATGACAAAGGCAATATTAATCACCTCCACTATTTCTGAGTTTTTCTTGCCAAACCCAAAATCATTTTTGAGAGAATTTTAACAGTATCCAAAGTATCAAAAAATCATATTTGGAATATTTAGGATACTCAATATACAAAAAAACCTGGAAGTCTGGCCAATTCTCAAGAAAAGGTAATCGAAAATTGCCTGTCTCAAAATAACCCAGTTGTTGTAACTATTACACTGGTTTTAAAGGAGCTATTGTAAGCCTCCTCCACATTAATCCTCTTAAAATAAATGACAAGATAGAAGTCCTCAACAGAAAGAAGTATCTCTATATATAAAAGCCTAAGCAACCGAATGACCAAATGACCGATCGCTGTGACACACACTGACCACCAGGGGACCGACGCTCAACACACAGGATCGGGCTCCCTGCTCTCTAGATCGGGCCTGCGGGGATCGGACCAAAACTGGCTATCTGACATCCCCGAGGGGTCCTGGATTGCGAGAGGGTGCAGGTCAGACTGAGGGACCCCACCGGTGCACGAATCTATGCACCAGGCCTCTAGTATATTCTATAAAAAAGAACCAAGTAGCTATTTTAGAACTAAACAATATAATAACTGAAAATTTAAACATTCACTGTATGCACTCAACAATAGAATGGCAATGAGGAAAAGAATCAATGAATTTGAATATAGAACCATATAAATTATACAATTTGAAGAACAGAGAGAAAAATCTTAAAATAAAATAAAAGAGATTGAAAAAATATTAAGAAGACTCACATTTTTGTCATTAAAGTCCTCCAAAAAGAGGAGAAAGAAACTGGAATAGGAAAATTATTTTTGAAAAAATAATAGCAGAAAACTCCCTAATGTGTTTACAAATTTAAATTCACAGATTCAAGAAGCTCAGTGAACAACTCAGTGAGAACCACATCCAGACACATAATCAAACTGCTGAAAACAAAAGATAAAGAAAATGTCTTAGAAGCAGCTAGGAAAAGAAAACCAATACAGTATATATAAAAAAAATATGATTCTAATGAAAATTATCACAGATTTCTGATTAAAAACTATGGAGGCAGGATGACAGTAGAATGACATCTTTAAAATACAGAAAGAAAAAAACTATAAGCTCAGACTCCTTTAGCTAATGAAAATATCCTTCAGGAATAAAGTAAAAATAAAGACATTAAATAAAGAGAAACTAAGATAATTTTTGCCAAAGAACACGCTCAAAACGAAATGGTAAAAGAAATTCTTTTAATTTTTAAATGTTTCTATTGATTTCAGAGAGAGGAATGGAGGAGAGAAATAAACATCAATGATGAGAGAGAATCATTGATCAGCTGTCTCCTGCATGCCCCCCACTGGGTATCGAGCCCACAACCTGGGCATGTGTCCTGACTGGGAATCAAACCGTGACTTCTAGGTTTGTGATTAGAGCTACTGAACAATAAATAATATAAGATCTGGATCACTATCCTTAACACAGGTTTCTACCAAAACTTTATGAGGATCCTCAAAAGGCTAAGTGGTGGGAAGGAGATGCTGTACCCTCAGGTTGAGAGCTAAGAGGTTTCCTCTACCTGCTTCGGCAGGACATCAGCAGATGTTCTGCTTTGCAATGTAAGCCCCTTTTGCATCTACCAGCCACTGGAATTCTACTGTTTAGAATATGCAACCGAGGCCTGAATCTCAGGCATTTGACAAAGCTACATAACAACCTATTTATGAAACCCCAGTAGCTAGATAAAAAAAGATAAGGAGAAACAGCCAGAATACATGATTGGTAAAGTAGAGTAGCTGCAGGAGACAGATTAAAACTGCACTAAAAAAAATAAATTTTAAAAAGTTTAAAACCACTCACAAAACATGATTTAAGAACTTAATTCAGCAGGTGACTTGGAGAAGATAATAGTCATTTTTGAGACCTGAGCTTGTGGTTTAAATAAACTGGGTACAAAAAAAAAAAAATCTTAAAGCACAAAGCATAATTATAAAAACATATCAGCCAAAAGAAAAAATATAATAAACTGAGAGGATATATGCAGGGGGCCTGTCATATGAATAATAGAAACTCTAAAAGGGAAATAGGAAAGGGAAAGAATAAAGGCAATAATTAAATGAACAATAGAAGAAATTTTTGAGCAGTAGAAAAAAATTTCCTGTGAGGAAGAAGACAGATTTAAAGTGCTCACTATGTTCCAGACCAAATTAATGAAAAAAGAAACTTATAAGCATATTCTAATAACATTTCTAAACTTCAAAGTTAAAGGAAAAGTATCATATGCAGAAAGGAACAAGCCACCCACAGTGGACTGGCATTGAACTTGTAATATGCAACACTAAAAAGCAAAGAACAAAGGAAAGGCGCAGATTATTAAGAAAAAAAGGATTGTAATCCAAAAATTCTATACTCATTCAACTGTCAAAGCAAAGAGATATTCCAGGCTATGTAAGAAATCAGAGAGCATATCATCCTTCTATCTTGTCCAAGGACAATTCTTGAGAAAAATATTATAACCAAGCAAGGAAAGAAACAGAACAGAAATTTAATAGGAGGGAAGCAGTAAAGAGGGAGGGTAATCAACCCTTGTTTCTCCATAAGTCTAATGATTAAGGATAGATTATGAGAACGTGAATATAGTGCTAAATATTTTTGAAACAGAGGCATCATAATGTAGGGGATATTTTAATAAGTAATAAATTAACTCAGCAACACCTAAAAGTTGGATAGAGGGACTGGAAAGGGAGAGAGTAAACATTGTCCAAATGTCTCTTGGATAGTGGAGATGGGAATAGGAGAAGGGAAAATAAAAATATTCTAGAGTTCCCAACAGTAGAATTGGGTTCAGGGAATGTGGGGTGGAGAAATATTCTATCTTGGTAACACAGTAGAGTTGAATGTGTCTACGAGATCAGGGAAAGGGAAGACACACTTAAAAAATATGGATGTATTAGGAAATCATTTCTTCTCTGTTCAGAAGCATTCATTAGGAAATTTCACACATTTTGCATGATCTTTCCTCACTTCTCCCTTATTTGTGTGATTTGAGGCTTTGGAGTAGAAGTAGAAAGGACAGCATTGTTTTTAAATCTGCAGAACATGATTGGTGGGTTTTGAGTGCAGTTTACAGACCATGCTGACTAAGCATTCTTTTTCTCCTAATATTTCACAATGAAATCATCATCTCTGCATGGCTTATATCGTCTCATTCAAATGATATTTTAAATGTCTCCTCCCAGATAAGACACCTCATCCAAGGTATTCAGTCGGACACTTTGCCACATCACCCTTTTTTGTTTTATGTACCTCATAACACTCATTACTAGCCATTTATTTGATTATTTGATTGCCAATTTATTGATTGACTTTCTATCTCACCCCATCTGAAAGGAAGCTCAGTGAGAACAATAACGTTGCCTTTTTGTTGCCCATCTCCAGCACCTAGAATGGTGTCTGCTCCATAGTAGGTAGTCAGCCATATTTGCTAAGTGAGTGAATCTCTATTTCCACATCAAATTCTTACTGCTTTCTACTTTTTTTTTTATATACCTGTGATCATTACTGTCCTTATCCGGGCTGAGATGAGCTCTTCCAGGACAGGTTTTGTCTCTTCCTTCAATCGATTCTCCAAGATCAGCAATCCCAGAAATATCAGGTCTGCTTCTACCTTGTCCCTGGAAATACATATATATATATCAATGATTAAACAGAAATAACATGTCATAGTCCTTCCTACAGTTAGCAAACAAAAATAAAGACAAACATCTTTTCTGTTAGAGTGGTACCAACTCACTCATTCAAGCATCATTCCCAAGGTACTGAATATGTGCTAGGAACTATCCAGACAGGAAGGGGACATAAGGATATTGAGACATTTCCTCTGACTAAATCAAGAAGAAGAGAGAGTACTTATTAAGCAAAAAAATTGGCTTTAACCTTTGTAGAAAATGACCTAAATGGCCACAAAGATCTCTTCCATCTGCTGCGGTGATTTTCATTACCTCACTGCTGGCAATCACCAGAGAGGAGTTCTACCTCTGGTACAAAGCATCATGAAAAAGAAGTGAGGAACAAGAAAAATATAAAATGCCAGTTCTTCTAGAAACCAACGCTATAATCAATATCATTTTAGTCCCAGGGGTAGAGGCCATGGCCATAATCTCAAAAACGTAGTCTCTCTTTAAAGTCCACTCTCCCCCCACCCCCCATCTGTCAGCTGGGTAGCATTGCTCTTCTACATAAAGTATGAATGCTTCTGCAGCAAGTGGGGTCTCTAAGGCTCCCATTCACTGCAAGGACATTTCCAAGACATTCCACAGGACCAAGTGCAGGGGCATGCATTTGGGGTTGGGGGCTGAAAGATTCTTCCAAGATTCATTTATCTGAGACTCAGACACCTCTAGTAGACACAAGAGCAAGACATCAGCATTGCCTATATCTAGCTGAAATACAGATGAAAGCAATATCCAGAAAAGCCACTTTGCCTTGCTGACTATGTGTGCCTCACATTGGCCAGGGGCATGATGCTCACAATATACCGCTAATATATCCAGAGTGGCAGGGAGTGGACACAATTGGAACTACTTATCTCAGAGTAGGCTTGGAAGGATAACATTTCCTATTCTGAGCCTGACATTTAACTCTCTCCACAATCGGATTCTACAGTGTTTTTTTCAGGTTCATCTATCACTAAATTCTTCATCCACCCTAATCTCTAGCCAAATCGGGCCATGCACCATGGGTATGCTCTGTATTCGACCATCTTTAAACATTTGCTCTAGACTGCCAGAGACATTCTTTCTTTCTTATTTCATGAAAAAAGTTATTATATGTTCCTCCTGGTCTGTCATTGAAATCCTTCCTATATTTTGAGGCCCAATGCACATACAACTTCCTATAAAGGCTCCCTAGATAAAAATACTTGTTTCCTCAGTATATTATTTCTATCTCAGATTTGCTTGTATTTTATTTGTCCATATATTATCACTCTTTTCTATCTGATCTATCTCTATTTCAATTTCTTTCTTGAGGGTAAAACCACCTGGTTTAAGAACAAGTTCAACAACACCCACGTGGTACTCAACACAGAGGAGGTGCTCAGCCAATGTTTGCCTAGGTTCTGCTGTCTGGGGTTACCATTTTCGCCAGGCAACTTATAAAAATTCATTTCCTCTTTCAAAAATTCTACTGCCAGAGGACTTCCACAAGAATCAAAGTCAGTCAGTCTGTCAAGTCAATGGTCGTTTACCAAACTCCTAAGAAAATGCAAAAATTGGACTAAGGCAAGGAGGAAGAATATGCAGAGACTATAATAGCTCCTGACTCCAGAGATTCCACGTTCAGTCGGGAGGACAAGATCAGACTTGAGCACTTTGGTCATATAGAGGGCTTGGAAAGGTATCATGAAAATGCAGAGTCCTAATTATTTCTGGGTGGAATGATTGATAAAGTCATCCTAGAGGAGGTGATATTTGAGCTGGTCATTAAAGGATAACTTAATTGATGCCTGATTTAGGTCCTCCAATCTTTCTAGTGGCCCTCATACCCATGCCTCAGGCTTTAGATATGTCCAGAGATGACATGACATGATCAAACCACAAGGCATTAGATCAGGCCAAGAAAATGGCCAGAGGGTCCAGTATCTGACATAGTCTTGCAGTCTACCTTGGCATTCATATTCTGGTTCCTCTGGCACATAGTCTTTGTAGCGTTCAATGAATAGCAATCAGGAGTCCAGAGTTATAAATAATTCCAGCTCTGTTCCTACCTTGCTGTGTGACCAAGAGTAAATCACTTTCTTTGTCTGAGGATCTATTTCTTCTTTTGTAAAAAAGTTAGCAAAATGAATGTATTTCCAAAATCTCTTAAAGCTCTAATATTACATGTTTCTTCTTTTCAGTCTCAGTCAAGAAATAAAGAGGAAAAGCAGTCCCTTAAGGGGTCTCAAGCTCTGCATTTTGGAATAGCATGCTATCTTTTTCTTCTTCCTGCATAGACTATACCTCCTCCCAAAGCATCCTATCTAATAAAGATGGAATATGCTAATTGACTGCCATGCCTCAAAGATGGTGGTGCCCACAGCCAAAAGATGGCAGCCCAGTCCCCTATCCCCACCAGGGTGGCAGGCATGCACCAAGTGGGCCCGGCCTTACCACACACCTGCCTCCAGAGTTCCCCAGTCCTCTCAGCACCCCAGCCACCCAGGGCCACCAGAGGCTCAGGTAACCAGGGCTGGCTGAGGCTTGTGCTGCCAGAAGTGGCAGCAGCAGAGGTGTGATGGGGGCATCGCTTCCTCTGATCACCAGGTCGCCTCCTGCCCCTGAGGGCTCCCAGACTGTGAGAGGGGCAGGCTGGGCTGAGGGACCCCCCCCCCCCAATTTTCATGCACCAGGCCTCTAGTCTAAAAAGAATAAAGAATAAAGAATGTAATACAAAAGGAGCATTGTCATCCTTGTGACTATGCTTCATGTTCTTAAAATCCATGTGATTTTTAAAGGATGAAATATGCACAAGGCAGGCCAAGAACCCTCAAAGAAATTATGATACCTATTCTGGAAGCACTCTGAGCAAACATACAAACATACACACAAACACCACAGAAAGAAAAAGTTCTATTCAATCAGGCATTAGCAAAGATTGGGTAAATTAACCTAGCTAGGAAAAGATGTAGTGCTGATGTGGCTTTAACGCAGGAAGGGAAAATTGATGACCCAAGATCAGACTGAATTAGTGAATTTGTGTTTGGACCTTATCAAATTTTGAAACGTTGGAATTTCAATACTGTTGTCCAGGGCATGTACTCTCCTGTGTGCTGTAGCCCTCACCATTTCCTATTGTTTATGTGTCTCCACCTCCACCATCAGTCTTTGTTGCATATACAAGCCCCAAAGCCATGAGTTTGAAACTTGAAGATATGCACATATTTTATTATAATAATCAGAAGCAACAGCATAGTATCCAGAATCTTGGTATATATCTGTCGACAGGGTCCCAGGAAACAAAATTCCATTCCCAATTCTGCCACATCCTGGGCTCAACTTTCCTCTTCTTTAAAATGTGAGATCTGATCTCAAAGTTCACTTCAGGTCTCTGACCAATGATTTGAGTGACCTGATTTGATTAAATTACAACAAATACTTAGAGTTGCAATAGTCAAAGTGACCCTTTGGCTAAGGGTCACATTAAGCTGGCCTTGAGGAGAGTGACCCAATATGCCCAGGAATCTAATACTCAATGACTTTAGATGAGTCACTTCTGCCTCTGGGCCTCTCTGCCCAATCACAAAACGACAGGGTTAGGACACAGCTGTGATTCTCAGCAGGGGCACTACTGCCTCTAGAGGACATTTTGGAAACTTTTAAGACATTTATGCAAGATTTTCTGCAATGACCAATGCACATGAATAATTACCTTGCATCCCAGGTGCCCTTTAAATATTTTACAGGGCATTCATGACACTAAAAGATTGTTTATACTTTCCTAAGTCAGTATAAGCTTATCCTGCTTATATTATACCACATAGCATGATATATCATAGTATATATAATACAACTATATTATGATAAATAAACAAAATTGCTTATAGTTCCCATAGCTCTGCTTTATACATAAGCACAAAGTAAGTTTGCACATTTTTAATATTCTATTGAATTTTCCAGTAATGTAAGTACTGTGTAAGTTGAAAGGAGATTGTACTGTTTTATTCAGGATTTTACCAAGAGTTTTAAAGCATTTCACAGCAAGACTGCTAGTGCTATTTAAGACTGCAGTGTATAACACCTGTATCAGTCTGCATTGCTAGCCCCATGATCCTACACACGGTGCAAGCAACATATTGCTTTATTTTATTTTAGTGGAGTCAGCTGAGCTTTATTCAGTTGTCTGTTACTTTTGTAATACATTGTATTTTTTGCTTTTATTTTTACTGTATAGGATGGAATCATGTTTATTCTTACAAAGAATATGTGCAGATTATATACATATGAATTTATTTTAATATATAAGAAGTGGTACAAAATATAGTTGCAATAAGAGAGTGTTGTTGAGCCTGACAGGGTTGAAAACAAATATGTTAGACTTCCCAAATTTAAAATCCTTAGTAACAAAATAAGCCGTGATTATCTCCATAGTAGTGTTACAATAATGGCTGGAAAGAGTACTGGGCATGGCATTGAAGGTGAAATAAACACAATAGTCTAAAAACAGTGGAAAATAAAACAACAGATAAAATTAAACTCGGAGTTCATTTTAGTCCTTGGGGATCCCTATTTTAATCTAATTATATCAAAGCTTTCTCTATAATGGCCACCCTGAAGCTTTTTCTTGTTTTTTCTACAGACATTACTTAATTTATACAAGTCTAAGCTATATGTTTTTCATTAAGTTGTGTATTTCTTATCAAGATATTTTTAAAATGTTATGTTTTCTAACTTTCAACTAATTCACTAACTATAATTTTAAAAATTAGCTACTTGTATTTGGTTCAAAATGAGGACATGACCTTAATTTCACACTATGAAACATTGCTTATAATCATATATGTGTTTTCACAAAGCTGTACAACCACATCCTATTTCACAGTGTATACAGCTCTTTCTCATAAATTCTCCCAGTCATCAGCTTTGTGATTCAGACAGAGTAGAGATGACTACATCCCTGTCTACTAAGTTCAGAAGCATTTCATGCCCATGAATCCTGCAATCTATGTTGCTGAGTCTACTGCAACCAGCCTGGTGCATCTTCCCACCCAATCATCCTGCTTTGTGAGAATCCTCCCCACTCACCTCGTCAAGGCAGTGGTGTGGTGGTCCATTTCCAGCTTTTTGTAGGCCAGTGCTATGACCCGGAAGCCCTGTGTTGTGTAAATCTGAAGTTCACTAACAAAACTAGCTGGCACTGTTCAGAAAATGACACAAGATTAGTAGGCAACATTTACTACTCAGTTGGTACTGGTAGAGAAACAGATCTAGTTCTTGAAAAAAAAAAAACACAACAAACACAAAACAAACAAACAATACCACCACATTTCTAAAAAGGTACACAATAAGTCAGTGGGAACCCACCCTAAAAATAACTACATTGTCAAGAATGACCTCTTGGTATTCAGTGAAGCTGAACTGAAAAGGAAACATTTAAAGAAAGAAGATGAAGATGAAAATGAAGACAAAGAAGAACAAGAAGAAAAATAAAGGGTGAGAAATATGTATAATTCTTTATTTCTACAGTTTAACTAAAATTTACTGACAGTCTGCTATGCGCCAGGCATTGGCTCTGCAGAGATTAAACTGCAGGATCTCTGTTTATTAAGGTATCAAATAGTAGACTAACAATGTAATCGAATGAAATCATTTCTATGACCCAAGTAATTGCAGTGTGCTATGCTATGGATTACTTAGACACACATACACAAGTCTGGGAGGAAGTGGTTAGATGAAGGAAAGGAAAGGACATTTTGGCTGAGGGAGGACCATGTGCTCAGGGATGAACACATGAGACAAACAGCCTTGAGTAGTTAGTTCAGCTCAGGAAAAGCGTAGGATGTGAGGATAGGAGTGGTAAGAT
Organism: Myotis nattereri; assembly: GCF_964212035.1. Lineage (NCBI taxonomy): Eukaryota > Metazoa > Chordata > Mammalia > Chiroptera > Vespertilionidae > Myotis > Myotis nattereri. Next base: position 50,939,105 of record NC_138077.1, read on the forward strand.
GTATCTGGAAAGTTTAATAGGAGTCAGATCATGAAGGCCTTATATAATATCTTAAAGGAATTTGAGATTATTCCTGGAGTCTATGGGAAACAACCAACAGAAGAAAAGTGGAAAGTGACAACATAGTTATATTTGGTGATGGAAAACCCAATCTAGTCAGAGTATAAAGGTTGAATCAGGGTAGGAGTGACTGGGAGCAGGGGTCAATTCACCAACTGTTGAAGTGATCCAGTGGAGGGAAGATGAGGGCCTGAGCTGATGGAGTGATAGGACTATGGGTTAGCAATTGCCAAGACAGAAGCACTGAGGGAGAGGGACAAATCTGGGAAGAACCTCAAATTGGGGGAGAAGGAGAATGGTAGTGTCATTCACCAAGATGGGAAATACAGGAAGTGAGAAAGATAATCTTGATTTTGGCATTGAGTTTGGCATGTAGATGAGTCATCCTATTGGCAATGATCAATAGGCAATTGGATTCATAGGTCAAGTGCTCAGGGGACATATTTGGACTGGAAATATAAATTAGCCAGCTGTAGTACAAGTCTGTTCACTTACCTGTCTCAGGTTGACAAAAGCTGGCCACCTTCTCTGGTGCACCTTTCATGAATGCCAACCGGTCACCCCCCATCTCTTGGACAATGACTGTCATCCTCTGTAGGGCTGATGAGAATGGGAACTGATGCAGGATTGCAATTCCTTCCACTGGGACCTGGTTGAGGGGTGGGGAATGGAGAAGGACACACCAACATAGCTTCCACCTATTGGGAATTAATTATTCCTCCCCCAATCCTGTTTTTAGCAAATAAGAGACACAAGTTTCCATCAGTTTTCTCATGTCATAGAAGACACATCTATGACCTTTCAAAAGTGTGGGCCTAATGGGAATTTCCCCTTGAGGTTGGGTATTTCAGAGTGGATAGCAGATGAAGCTTACCTGGCTGGCTGTTTTGCTGGGCTTAACTACCATGGCGTGTGCTGGTACTTCCTTGATGTGGAAATTGTCCCCAGAAATAACCATTTCCTATTTCACAAATGGAATATTTTTTGTTGTAGAGATTTATTGATACGATGCTCAAACCCTCGTCTTGAGAAAATCCTGAGACCACCTCAATGTTTTCTCGGTTCTCCTCCCTTGGCTAGATGGAGGTGAACCAGTCTTATTTCATCACAGGAAAAAAAAAAAAAGCATTGAAAATGCTGCGGAACTTCAAGGGCAAACACTTCTGAATTATTCATGCAATTTATCCTGCTTTCTCTGTTGGAGCATGCTGTGTAAAGGTCTCAGCCTCTATTTCTGAAGAGCTTGACTCAAAAATAGTGAGCATGGGTAGCCAGACTTATTTGTGTGTGAGGCGAGCCCCTTACTGTCTTCTTTCATCCTGGAGTTCACTGTCATTCCTGCTCTTCCCTTTCCGTCTAATTTGAATTGATGGTCCTCACAGTGAGGTATGGCAGGGACTGTGAGGTACCGGTACATGGTTGATGGTCAGTAAAGATTCAGTAATTGCTGTAATGATGACCCTAAATCATAGTCACAAGAGCCTTTTATCAAAGATGTCAAAATGCTTTGCAACCATCTCATTGAGTGGCTGAAAAAAACTCTAAGAGAGGAAAATGTAATCCCTACTGAAAAATACAGAAACTGTAACCCAGAAAGGGTAAGATTAGCAAAGTCCTATCAGACCACTACAGAACCATGAAAAGGACCGTAAGGATTGTCTCCTTCAGTGGGGCTCACACATGTATCATCGGGGCCCAGAGCTGCTACAGGGACCTGGCTACAGGGGACAGGCGTGGTGGGCTTGTGGCTGAGTAAGGAGGGGCCGTGTGTTCCCTAAGCTTTACCTTTACTCCCCGTCTCAACCACAGCCACTCCGACTATTAGTTTTTTATAAAGTGCATCTAAATGATGTTTCCTTTTCAGAAAATATTCCAGGTGTGGTTCTTTTTGTTTCATTTTATGTAAACATTGCTGGTCTACTTCAATCCCTTCATTTTAAGGTCATAGGAACGTAGCCCCAACAAGAGAGATAACTTCACAGGGTCAAGTGCTCAGCTAGAGCAGAGCCAAAACTGGAACGGGGAAAGCCAGATTCCTCTTCCTGAGCAACACCCCTTGCTCTTAAACCTACTTTAGAGTCTCAGTGAAAGCGCTCATGTTTCCCTTTTTACTATTTCTAGGCTTAGAAACAAAACCAATATAATATGAATAAAAATAAACTCCTGATAGCAATGAGTTATCCTAAGCATGGGAGCCAGTGATGTTCCCTCATCCCCATGTTCTAGAAAACTTTGAAACAAGACATTGCTCATGCTACAACCTGAAATTTGGAAATAATAAACTAAAATTGCATAATAATTCTAATTACATTCATGCAATTGAGCCTGTGATATGTACCAGAATTTTTTAAGGGCATAATTTCATTTAATCACAATAACCCCACCATGAAGATACAATGGTCTGTCTCTCACTGCTCTATGTCCTCCATTATTGAAGACTTCACATCTTACAAGTATTGACTATCAGTGATAAAACCTGTGTTTCTCTAGCATTGAAGAAGCTTCTTAGATTCTCTGCAGGTCAGAGGCTTACCCAGTTGGTGGCTTCAAACATTTTGAGGTCCAGAGGGTCTCCCTGGATGGTCTCATCGAGAAGGATCAGAGAGTGGCAGCTGGCCATGGCTGCACACAGTGGGCCCCATGGCAAAGCCCTGCCCGAGGCAAAGCTGTGGACCTCCTGGAAGCTAAAGGAGAAAAGGGAAAGGGCTTCAGCCCAATTCTCCATCCAAAATGGAGCTTCCAGAGGTGACTTTTTGAAAAGTAATTTAACGTTTTGTTACATTATATACCCACTCTCCAGCCACCCTAAATTAATAGTGCTTCATTTAGCCATCATCCTTACAAGAGTTCAGTGAAAATGAGAAAGGTCATTCAAGGTCTTTCCCTTACTCTTTCTCTGGTATGGATTTAATTCCAGAGGAATGAAAGGAACTAGAAGTATCACTTTTAATTCTAAGTACATCCACTCCTGCTCAAACTCTCAGACCACTTCATTTCCAATGCCGTGAGGCAGAACAGCTTTGCTCATGCAATGGCTATTTGTGTATCTCCTTCCTTAATCCTTTGGGGCAGGGCCATGCCTTCTGTATCTCTCCAACATGTTTGGCCAACATTAGACAGAAAACAAATGCACGAGTGAATAAATGAATGAGTAGCTACTGAAGATCTGAAGAGCATAATGGTAAAGAAATATAACCTAAAAATATGTTTAAAGGGATACTGCATTCCTCTCTTCCACCCTGGCATCTAGTGTATCCTATTGCAGTCATCATCACCATCACTTCCTGTAGAAAGTGGCTTCATCTAAAATCTGCTGAGATATAACTGCACTGTCAGGTGCAGTGTGCCATCACTAATTCAGGGTTGAAGTCATCAAGTTCAGCCTCTGGCCATTAGAGGACTGTCCTCTGCAACCTTGTTGTCAGTCCCTTCTTAAATGTGTAGCACCATAGATGGTTCATAGAGCAACTCGTCCTAGGAGAACTTCTGATAGCAGAAAGTGCTTCCTGAACATTGAGGCAAAACATGCTTCTTGGAGTCAGTCAGAGTCTACCTGTGCTCCAACTTCTGTGGACCAGCTCAGCTAGAGGTTCCTGTGTAAACCCTCCCTTCCTCTGAGTTTACAGAGGAACCTTGTGCTGTGCCTTTAATACAGTTTGCAGACCACTCACCTTTCTAGTTACTTTCTTAAGTTTTTATTTGTCATAGTTTGATTAAAATGTGGTCTTGAGGGTCAGATTATTACTTCTCATGATATGGACACTGCAGTTCTTTAAATACTGCCTTAGGTTGCTCTAGCCTTTTGTTTTCAAAAGTCTCCACATCACAGTGTTAATGCATAATCCAGCCATATTTCTTGCTGGTTTCCTTATCCAAGCTTCTCTAAGAGTTCAAAACCTCTTGGCTGATTACTGACCCTGTTGATCATATCTATTATTATATATCAGAGGATTAAGTTATTCTAGCAGTTTACAGCAGACCTCTGGCATTTTGGTAAACATGTAAAAGGAAGAAGCCGTGTGATCAGCGTGGATGCTTAAGCTCACACAAATCAGGGAAAATGAAATCTTATTTTTCATATGGCACATGTATTGTCATCAGTATGTAATTCTGAATTCCTGAGATTGGGCCAGACTCTGGTTTACATAACAAATAAATAGAACTCTTCTCTTATCTCTGTCTTTGTATTTTTATTTGAATGCTTGAGATTTTCAAACTCAGATAGCTCAGGTAGTGTGCCAAAAGTTCTTTAAGTATCCAGCCCTTTTTGGAAAAGCGAAGACTTATTATGACTCACCTTTTATTAGACGACATTTAATAGACTATAAGTTAGGGGTTAACTTCTTACCTAGGATTGAATCTGCTTTCTCTCATTTTATGAATTAAAGTTGATAATTTTGTTTAATTTTAAATTGTTATTTAAGTCATTTGAAACCAACTTTCACCTTTTTGAAGGAAGGTAGGAATAAAGAGTAATGGGCTTATTAATCAATAGCTTAAATATTATATGAATTATTTTTATTTAAATTTGACAAGTTTTATTTATAAATAAAAAGCTTAATAAATAAGTTTGATGTCAATTCAATAGGTAGAATAGCATTCAAAAGATGGAACGCATTTAGTTAGTTTTGGATGAACAAACATATACTATGCATCTACTTGTGCACCTGGTATAGTGCTACAGCATAAGGAACACAAATATAAATAATAAAAATACTGCTCTCAAGATGTTCACACATTTTAATAAATGCATACACTTTTTGTTGAAGCTGAAACAGAAAAATATTAATGAACAAGGAGTCCAGGCATATATCCAAATCTATCTTCAAGGAAAATAAAAAGAACTTCAAAAATTTATATTAATAAGAGGCTTCTTCTGTAGACCAAGTACCAAGATCAATTTCTTTAACCCAGGAAACACACTTGTTTATAAACACTTTATATTCATGTTTTAATATAAAAATGTATTACACACCTATAATTAAAATATTTTGTGGATAAATTGTATGTCGTCTGCATAATGCAGAAGAACTGCTATGAACCTTTTATGACTAAAATGCTTTGAGATTTAGTTTGTAAGTGAGAAATACCTTCATAAAAAAAAAAAGGAAATGTCGAATGTTTTTTGTTCACACTGGAAATAGCAGAGAAAAGCTGGAAGAGAAGTAACCCCAGGCATGGCCGCCAGGGGGCCTCAGGAAAGGTTATGCAAATCCCCGCTTGGAGCTGAAAGCTGCCCAAATCTGAGGAGTTATGGGACAGCCAAAACGTGGAATTCTCAGAACTAGAATACCAAGGAACTTGAGTACACTGGCCCCAGCTCCACGGACGTTCCTTTTTACTGAAATTCATTGTACAAAGGTGAACATGGTGTCCTTCCTCCTGGCACAGAAGAAGGCTTTGAAGGAGAGTGTCTTCGTACTGTCCAAACGAGGTACACTGGGCCAACTTCAGTCCCCTGACTAATATGCTGACTGCAAATTACATTTTAGCAAGGATTTGAATGCAGTGTCAAAACTTCTTCTTCATCTCCTGGGTTTGTGTGCGGCATGCGGCAGGGGTTGGGACAGGGGCAAACATAGGTTTTAGCTCAAAATATTAGTGGAACCATTAAGAAGCAGCAGTTAAATGAAGCTATGCTGTCAACCACTGCTCACCAAAGCCAAAGCTAAATTGTCTCTATTGTTAATTTTCCTAAGAAAACAGAGTTCCAGGAAAAGAAAAACTTCAGTGCATTTAGTCCAAGGTACTGTGTGTGATGAAGGGATTCTATGGAAAGTCACCTCACAGGTGGCTTTTGTCGACCTTTATGCAGTTCCCTCCTTAATTTCAAATGCATAAAAGAAACTGCAAAACTGTCATTCTCCAGAGCACTTGAGGTCTTGCTTGCCAGCAACTGTTGTCAGTTTGGGCCCAAGTCACCACTTGTGAAAGTTCTCTACAGGTGTGGATGCTTTTATGTGAACAGTACTCACCCATTCTTATCGCAGGGCACGACTCCCCAGACATCCAAGCCCTCCCTTGTCAAGGTGCCTGTCTAAACAGAAACAGCACTCAGTTTACTCTGAAGATCTAGCTCCCCATTGCAACGACGAATAAGGTTCGTCTTAACGGAATAACATATGCCACAAAATTTTATGGAGATCAGTACTTCCAGCAAGAACACAGTGAGGTGGGTATCTGGACTCCTGGGGGAAGCTTGGATGAACTCATCCCAGTTGTATGACCAGCAAGCACTTAATCTCTTTGCACTTTAGTGATCACAGCAATAAAAGAAAGAAAGCCGGACCTGCCTTACATATTTCAGAGGCTTGTTCAGAGATTCTAAGGCCAGATTAAACAGATGGCAAAGTTCTTGGTAAGCCTACAAGAGCTAAAAAATGGTGAATCCCAGTTCTTATTGCAGAAGTTAAAAGTGTGTCGTCAGAAATAAGTAATGAGAGTAGGAGAATTTTCTATTGTCCTAAAGAAATGGCTTCTTATTTGACACATACTTAGTTAAAAGGTGCTTGTTGGTACTTTTCTCGGTGTAGTGTAATGATGAAGAGTTTATCTGGGTTAAAAGACCAGCTGTGTGATCTAGGCAAATTACTGAATTTCTCTAAACATCAGAGCCCTTGCCTGTAACATGGTTATAATCATATAAAGTTGCTGTGAAGATTAAATGAGATAATACAATAAAGTGCTTAATTTAATGTCTGGCATAGAGTAAGAGCTGATAATAACGATAATTACTCATAATAATTATTTATTTAACATTCAAATTCTTGTCACAATTATCTTCCCACCCCATTTCTTTTTCCAAGTCCAAGGATAATATGATTTCATAAATAGAACATCTTTCCTTATAATTCTAGTTTGATCACAAAATAATACTGAAATAGTAGCAAGAGCCACATTAACCTTTTGTTCTTGGTAGATAGCTTGATAGTTCAACAATTAGATAATATAGCTCCCATCTCATTAATTTTCTGCTATCAAAAACCTTCAATGTACTGTTTATTGGGCACAGATTTATGTTTGGAACGGTGAATACAATTCTGGAGATGGGTGGTGGTGATGGTTGCATAATAATTTGAATGCACTTAAAACCACTTAAGAAGGTTAAAATGGTAAATTTTATATTATGTATATTTTACCACAATAAAAAGAATAAGAAAAGGAAAGGCAACAATAAAAAATAAAAACCTTCAATGGCTTCCCACTGCCTAAAGAAATATTTCTTAGCCAGACATTCAAGGTTTATAAACACCCTCTCCCATTACTAATGTCCTGCTCTGATCAAAACACATTTTATTGCTCTTCAGACTCTATGCCTTTGCCTAGACTCTCCTGCTTATAATAGCTTTGTCTTGTACATATTTTAAGTATTTTTGTAGTGTTTGACATCTAAAAAAAATATTTCTAGCTGAAAAGAGACTACCTCCCTGGGGCTGGCAATTACTAGTAGAAGAGACAGCATGGAACTCAGGCAAGAGCACATATTTGCTATGCAAACTAACCATTGGGTAGCCAAGCCTCTCCTCTCTCTGGTCACCCTCCGCAGGAGACAATATTCCTCTTCCTTACTCATCCCAGGGCCAGGTATCAGACAACTAAGGACCATCTCTACACCCAAAAGCTCACCAGAACCACTTAAACTAGCCAATCATGGGTTGTTTACCCTGCCTTGTCTTGCATTTCCTGCAGAAACCCCAATAAAGGCCACCCCAATAAACCCCAATAAAGGATGAGGGCCTAAGCACTCCCCTCACTCCTGCTTTGCTTCCTGATCCAAACCTGGCATGCTTCCTGTGACCTTGCCTGGTGAGCTATGCATCTTCCTTCCAGAGGGAACGTGAATAACATTGACCTTTCCCTGTCATCACTCAGTCACCTTATAAATTAAAACCCAGGCACAAAACCACCTTTCAATTCCACCTTACCCTCTCACAGCTTCCATCTTTACTCCAGCATATGTGTATACAGACTAGAAGATACCTTCAAGAGAAGGTAGAATAAGAAGCTGGCTGGGAGTAACTGCCATATAATCAAGGATAACTTTAAATAAAGTCTTCCTTTTTCATTCGTTCATTCATTCATTCACTCACTCATTCATTCAATACGCATTTATTGAATACTGACTATGCCAAGCAATATTCTTAACATTAGGGATACAATAGTAATCACAGTAAAAGATTTAAATTTTATTCTCTGGGGGTTTGGGTGATAGACAGAATGCTGTTTTAACTAATTGTGTTTCATAGACCATTGGAGATGGAAGGATCCTAAAAGATTCTCTAATCCAGTAACTACTGTCCCTTCTCTATAATCTGAGGGCTCACGAGATGTTTCTTTCCTGGGTCACACAGCCAACCAGGGATAAAGTGAAGTCCGATACCCACATCCTGTTTCCTGACTCATGAGAGTGTAGCACGCTTATACAGGATGACAATGACGATTACAATGGGGGTGAGAATGAAGATGAAACACACATACCTTGTCAAAGCAGACAAGGTTTAATTGCCCACATACATTGATCCTCTGGGGACTGATGCAAAAGATGCCTCTCTTCTTCAGCCTCTTCTGGGCATAGATAATGCCTGTGGTCAGGGCGGCAGGTAGAGCAGGAGGAACTGCAATTGTGATGACATCCAGGGCTTTCCTCACCACCTCCCCGGGAGCTTCCTGGAAGATACCTCACTCTCACTATCACAAATAAACCGATCACAAAAAGCTTTGTGCAAATGACTTTTTCCTTCTTTTTGTTTATTTATCTAGATTAAATTTCTAGAAATAATATAAGCAAGTCAAGCATGGGTCACAGGGTACGAACATATTTTAGTTCTCAATACATTTTGCCAAAGTGCAATGAAAAAGGCTTGTAATAATTCATATGCTACCAGCAGGCAACCATAGGCCAATTTGCCATGTGCCCTCACCAACATTGAATATCTGGGTTCTGATTAAAATTTTTCATTTCATAGCTACTAAATATTACGTTATTGCAATAAATATATTCTCAGATTGAAAATAATATAAGGAAATATTGTGCAAAAGTAGAAGCATGCTGATATCTCAATAAGCAAAATGTTTTATCCCATTACATTGAATTGTTGTTATGGACCTTGGTGATCAATTGCTTATGTTGGAGAGCCTGGGAGTACATGGGTCAGTTTCAGGGCTTGGCTTTGTTTTCCATGTTTGTAATCCCTAGATTAAGGCCAACATGCAGAGTATAAAACAGACATGGGTGAGTGTGTGTTCGTCTGCAACAAAGGCAGCTTACCCCGCTGAGCACGTAGACACATAAAGTATAGATCATCCCAATGGTGGCGGTCGCTACGAGGCACAGGAGGAACCTGATGGCATCCCTGTAGAGCTTGAAGTTCATCGGCTTGGGATACAAGATGGATCTCACGAGGTCCCCCTTTGCAGTGTTGAATCCTGAGCGATAAACACACACCCCACCCTCTGAGGATGACAAATCCTACGCTGGTGCTCTTCCAACCTCAATCCAACATTGCCTTTGTCTTCTCTAGAGACATTTAAACGGCGTTTAAACCCAAGTGCAATTAAAGGATAATTGGAAAATATGTAAGTGCTAGAATGGAAATACCTTATCTATTTCAGAGCCTATTACTCTGGCCTGCCTTCCCTCTACTTTCAATTCCATGCGTCCCGGAGACAGGGGAGCACTATACCAGGGGCAGAGCACAGCTTTTCCAAAGGCAGCTTCCTTTTAAGGAAACGACTCCTGAGAATGCATGCGCGCACACACACACATACTCACTCTCTCTCTTTCACACACACACACACACACACACACACACACACACACACGTCACTTGAATTTAAACTAAGTGGCCCAGTAAATACTGACGAATTCAATTTCTATTACTTTTGAATGTCAAATTTACTGTTTCTAGTCCTGCCTAGAAAGAACTCAGGATTTGAGATTAAAAGACCTGAGTCTGGGTCTAGCTCAGCCAGTTCCTGGCTGTATGGTTTGTGAAAGTCCGCTTGAGTTGTGTGGGTCCCAGATGATTCATGTAGGCATCTTTGTTTTGCAAGTACTATATATGCAAGTAGTTTATAAACTACAAAGCACATAAATAGTAATATGATCATCAGTACTATTATTATTAAAAGGTGTATGCCATAGTTCAATTCACATTTAAAATATATAAATTTAGTATAGTTGGTTTGTTATCTAAAGACTGCTCCATACCTATTATTTAGACACTAAATAAACTGAACAACAGCATGTAATTAAAATGACAAAATGGAAGGAAGAGATGCTGACTAACCAGTCTGCAGCACCACAGCTCTCACAGTCCTGGAGCAAGCGCCCTTGGCCTGGATAACCTCTGTGCCACAGAAGAGGATGTGCCGTTTGTAATCCACTTCACTCTGTGTTTTCCAGGGCGCAGAGCCATCCACCTTAGGTAATGGAGTCTTAGTGACTGGGATACTTTCTCCTACAGAAAACAAGCCATGCCCTTTGTGAGGCAAGATGCCCTCACTCATCTAAATCATGTGTGCACTTACATATCCTATGGTAGATGTTCGTTGGGAGCCTGCCATGGGGCAGGGACAACCCTAGACACAGGAAATACAAGGGGAAACATAGTGCTTATTTAAGAGGTCCGTAGTCCGGAGAGGAACACAGACTTATAACAAACAAATATAATGCCATGTTATAATTACTGTGAGTACTATAAAACCAAACATGGATGCTGAAATAGGCAGGAAATAACCATGTAGGGAATACCAAAATGTGCAATTTAGAATGTGGGGGTTTTGGGAATAAAGGGCCATGAGACCTATGTAGGATCCAAAGCCTGCAGGGCCCTAAGTGCATGTTTCATTCTCTGTGTGTGTGTGTGTGTGTGTGTGTTTTCCCATAGGCCCTATTGGCAGAAAGGGAATGGGGAGATGTTTAATTGTTTTATTAGATTAAAGGCTGGACATTGAGTTGGAAAATGATCACAAGAATCCCCACTGGAGAACGTGAGGTTTGAAATATGGCAGTTGGCAGTGGGAGTAGAAAGGAAGTGCTGGATTTGAGAAATAAGGAAGTAAGAAGCTACAAAACTTGGGAAATGCTATGTAATAAAAGCCTAATATGTTAAGTGTCTGGTCATCTGGTCATCCATTCAACCAATCAAAGTGTAATATGCTAATGATATGGTAAGGCCACTCAACCGCTTGCTATGACGTGAACTGACCACCTTGGGGCAGACAGTTGTCTGGTCGACCAGTCATTATGATGTACACTGACCACCAGGGGGCAGATGCTGTTACCTGTAGTTAGCTTACTGCTGGGTTCTGGCTGATCGGGACTGAGCGAGATGGGCTGGACACACCCTGGAGCCCTCCCAAAGTCCCTTCCCAGTTGGCCAACCTTTTGCACTGCTTCCTGGCCCCGATCATGCACCAGTGGGGTCCCTTGGCCTAGCCTGCTCCCTCTTGCAATCTGGAACCCCTTGGGGGATGTCAGAGAGTCAGTTTCAGTCCCATCCTGCTCTATGCAGGAGCTGCCCCCTGGTGGTCAGTGCACTCCCACAGGGGGAGCACCGCTCAACCAGAAGCCAGGCTCATGGATGGCGAACACAGTGGTGGTGATGGGAGCCTCTCCAGCCTCTGTGGCAGCACTAAGGATGTCTGACTGATGGCTTAGGCCCACTCCCCCAAGGGTTCCCGGATTGCGAGAGAGCACAGGCCAGGCTGAGGGACCCCTCCCCCGCCAACCGAGTGCCCGAATTTTGTGCACCAGGCCTCTAGTATTTTTATATTGGCAGTTTAGAGGGACAGAGGAATTGAAAGTGGCTTCCTGGTGTCTGACTTTGGAGAATGAGCAGAGGTTGCCATTACTTACCAATATAGGAATTATAGGAGGAAGGAGGAATTGCCTTTGATCACCTTGAGTTGGAGAGGCCTGTGTAACAACCATGTTGAGAGGTCTTGTAGCTGGTTAGAAACTTATCTGGGTCTAGAGCTCAGAGGAGAGGTTTAAAGGAAGATTTTAGTCAGAGTTCATCACCTTAGAGGTGATATGAAGGGGATGAGAAGACCTCTAAGGGACTGAGTGTAAGGTAAGGAGAGAAAAGGACCAGGACATAGCAGCAACAATCAAAGAGATGGGGGAAGAGGAACAGCACAAGAAGCTGACTGGCTTGGTTGGTGGTAGAACTCAGAGAGACAGCGTTGCCTTGGAAAGTTAGGGAGAAGAGAATTTTCAGAAGAAAGAGATGGTGAGAATAGTCAAAACCAGCAGAGAGGTCAATAAAAAGAGAAATTTAAAGAATCCATTTGGTCCTGCCAGCATGGCTCAGTGGTTGAGCATTGACCTATAAACCAAGAGGTCATGCTTCAATTCCCTGTCAGGGTGCATGCCCAGGTTATGGGTTCCATCCCCAGTGGGGGCTGTGCAGGAGGCAGCCGATCAGTGAGTTTCCTCATCATTGATGTTTTTATCTCTCTCCCTCTTCCTTCTTCTCTGAAATCAATTATATATATATATATATATATATATATATATATATATATATATTAATTTTTTTAAAGAATCCATTGGATTTGGCGATTGAGACACTAGTTACTTTGGCCAGTGAAGGGAGAGGGGCAGGTTGCAGTGGGTTGAAGTGCAAACACGGGAGGTAGATGAAGTTGTGAAAGTAGTGATGGCTTCTGAGGAACAAAGCTTGTAAAACTTCCACTGGTGATGCTGAGTGCGCAGTATAAAGTCAGACACATGTTCCTGTGTGCTAGGGCCACTTGGCATTGCAAAAGTCTGAGCAAAAAGGGATGTTTATAAATGTATGGATTCCTTAGGAAAAGGAAACAGACCTGCCATGATTTCTTTGCTTTTTTTGTTTGTTTGTTTCAGTAAGTTTACATAGGAGTGAGGTGCGTGTTCGTTTCCACTTCAGACCTTCCTGACCAATGGATTTGACTTGGACTTTAATGGGAACCAAGGATGTCAGTGTGTATTCGCAGCCTCCCGTTTAGTCTCCGAAAGACTTTATGATCTTTCTTTATCTGACAGAAATATTGACACACCACCTCTGTGTGTCCATATGTGACTCTGCATATGCGAGTGAGAATCCAAAGCACTGCGACCTTGAGCAGGTTCCTTCTCCTCTCTGGACCTCAGTTTCTTATCAATGAGAGGCAATGACCTCTAGGGGCCTGCCCAGCTCCAGCATGCTATTTACAGACGAACTCCAGTTAGTCCCAAATACCCAGGTTTGCCAACTCCTGCCTCATGAAGTTTTTCAACATTTTCAAGCCAAGCTCAGAAGCGCTTGCACTTAAGTCTGTGGGTTTCAGGATGTTCTTAAATGTTTTTAAACCCTCCAAGTTTATCTGAAGACAAATTTTATATAAAAATACTAAATATAAGAACCACAGATAATTCTGAAACGTCTAATGATCTCTACGATATTTTAAAGTAAATGACAGGGTTGTAAGAACCCTTGGTTCAAGAAGGAAATGCTCAGGGCTCAAAAAGTGACCACCGTATGAAAATCAGTACACAGAAAGCAGCTTTGAATTGAACTCTCGGATATATCCAGGGCAGAACTGTTCATGAGATTTGTGGGGATGGGGAGGGCCCACAGCTGCCCCACACTTTGCCCTTGTCATTCAGGTACAGGAGCCTGGGAGCACTGGGGAAGCTGAAGACGGAGACAGAACCACACCTGTCAGCATGCCTTCATTCACCACACAGCTGCCATCAAGCAGAATGGCATCACATGGCATTTGCACTCTGTTCCCTGTCAAAATTAATAGATCTCCGGGGACGAGAAAGCGTGATTCCAGCTCTTCGACTCCAGCTGAAAGTGTGAGAAGACAGAGTTGAGTCAGTTTTTTCCCCCACAAAAACATAGTCCAACATCTGCCTAAATTAGAAATCAATTAAGAAAGCAATCAGAGCACTTTCAAAAAAGTTATTCTTCAACATTGATTTAAAAATCCAGAAACAATAAGAAAAAAGGCAATACCTTCAATTACCAAAAAAAATTAAAAACCTTTGTGAGGCAAAAAAAAAAAGAAAAAAAAAGAAAAAGAAAAAACAAATGAGAAATTCAGAAAACATGTTTGAAACTTAAAGTATAGACAAAGATTAATATTCCTAATACATAGAATTCCTTTAAAAAAAAAAGAGATGTATAGCAAAATTGATAGAAGATGTTAACAGATAGTCCCCCCCTCCACCACACACATACACACAGAAATTGTAAGGGGCATGTTAAACATTTGAAAAGATGCTCATTCTTACTCATAATAAGAAAAATGAAAATTTCTTCCTTCTTTCCTTCCTGCTTTCCTGCCTTCCTTTACTTCTTTCTTCCCTTATTTAGTCCCAAAGCTATAAGGGCTTAAGCAAGATAGGTACCCATCCAGGAGTCTGGGTGAGGGGGGAATGAGGGTGGTAGCTTATGTGGATGTTGGAACCTGAGAAGGATGGCCTGGTGCAGGGTGTCAGAGCCCGTGCAGGAAGAAAAGGGTCCCCAGAATGGCAGTGGCCTGGTGACAGATATTGAAGTCCTAGCGTGCGAGTGCGGGGGGACATCAGCATGACTGATGATGCGTTACATCCAGGTGAGACTGACACAATAATTAGATATAAAGAGCCTTGTGGGAGGCAGATTTCTCACTGAGGCAAGGAAGTTATAAATATAACCAGAATGAACTCTGTGGTCTCCATAGAATTGAAGGCAACAGTGTAAATTGATGGTTTTCAATAGACAGATGGAGAAGTAATATGGATGTAAATGGCAATCCATTAATGTAGAAGGAAAGATAAAATTAGAATATCGCCATTTAATTATTGAAGCAATATTTAATCTAGCCAAGGGACATCAATGGATACTAGAACTAGTGGGTAAAAATTTGATGAGGATGATATATAGTCTCAAAGTATCTCTTAATAAAATAACTACTAATTACAAAGAGAAAAAAGTAAATTTACAATAGAAAAACCTGGCAGACACCATTTAATTAAGTAATCCACACTAATTTCAGTAGTAATAGGACAAATTTAAAGTATGTACCACATGAAAAGAAGCCGTAAGAACTCAGCATTACTTCTGTAACGTGCCAGCTAAAAAATGCATAACCTGAATTTAACTATGGGGGAACATCAAACAAATCCACATTGAGGGACATTCTACAAAATAACCAGATCAAAGAGTCAAGGTCCAAGAAAAAGTGAAGAAGATTAAAGAGATATTGCAAATAACACTATTGTGCACTCACAAGTCCTTTCCTATAAAGAACAAGAAACCATTGGAGCAATTTGACTAGGTCTGAGCATTTGTTGGTATTAATATGTCAATGTTCATTTTCTGTTATTAATGTTTATACTGTCATTTATATTGAAGAATGTCCTGATTTGTAAGAAACATACACTAAATATGGAGGGTTATGGAGCCACATGTCAGCAACTTCTCAAATGGCTCAGGAAAAAAGGTAATATGGCCTATTCTTGCAACAACTCCATAAGTTTTAAATTATTTCCTAAAGAAAAAAATGAGAAATATATATGACATCACATTGTTCACCTATCTGATTAGAAAAGTCTAAATGTTTGCCAGTATATTCTGTTGGCAAGACTGAGGAAACACACTTCCACACATTTCTGGTGCAAATGCAAACTGGTACAAAGTCTAACGGAAGAAACTTGGCAATATCTATCTCTTTAAAGTGAAAATGCATTTATTCTATAACTCAGCAATTTTACTTCTATACCAAAGATAGACTGGCAAAGCTATGAACAGACAAAAAAAAAGCATGAAAAGGCATATGCACAAGGCTTTTTTTAATTACAGCACTGTTTGGCATAGTAACAAACTGAAAAAAATAATCCTTCAACAGAGAACTGAAGGAGTAAACAACGACTCCTCCACACAAGACAGTATTAGTCAGCTGACACAATGAATGAAGAATCTCTATATCTCTTTCTGTGAAAGGGTTTCTGGGAAACATAGTTAAGTATGTAAAATGTACGTATCAGGAAATATAAATTAAGTGCGCATGTTACACTCCTGTTATCTAAAATCAGCAGCATAAACATGTGTCCTATTATTCTGTAAATATACTATATAGCTCTAAATATTATGAATGTAAGAATAAGCCAAACAAAAGCAAAAATGATAACTATAGAGAGAATGACTATATAAGGTAGAGGGAAAAGGGATTGGAATCATATTGTTGCTGGGTGTGTTGGTTTGTTATTTTGAGATTATTATGCATAACAAGATAAAGCAAATGAGTAATTTGTTGTTGTCACTGAGAATCCTGACTTTAGGTATGGAGAAGGAGAGACAATAGTACAATTAACAAGGGTAAATAAAAAATCCATGTTTCTAAACATGAATTGGAACTGTCAGTATGAACTCCATAATGTATTTTACCTTTATATTATTTCCTAGGTATGCCTTCTGAAAAGGCCTAGGAACACCATAGAAATGAGCACTCCTTATGCTCTGATTGAGGTCTCTAAGTACCATACCTAAGGGCTCCTTGGAAAAATGGGTATGTCTCAGTTTGGAGCAGGAAGTAGTCAAAATGAGTTTGGAATACCTTGTTATACCAGAAATCATTAAAACATCCAAAGACTACAGGATCATGTCAAAGGAACTTAAGAGCCAACCTGAAGAGGCTCTGAATGGCCAAAAAAAGGGACAATTTGAATAAGAATAAAAACTGCAATGGATGAAATGTATCAACCATGTTTAACCTTGTATATTCACGACACTGAAAGAAAACAAACAAAAAAACACCTTTGAAAATGCTAGAAGATTAACCCATTCTTTTAAAGGCTGATAAATAATGAGGAATAGCCTTTTTATACTATGTACTTTCTTAAACTGTATCTCCAGATAATGAAATAGTTTTTTAGACTACTAGTATTTACAGAAATATTCCACTTAATATATAAAGATGGCTTGATAGAAGTAGAAATTTGAAATTCCTAATGAAATAATAAATCTAGATCATGAGCATTTATGTCTACTAAATCACAAAAAGAAGACATCAGATACTATGTACCTCTCAAGAAGTACACAATGGTAACTAAGAAGCATTCTTGCCAAAATACAAGCCTCAGATCTGACTACCAATTTATAGGAAATACAAGGAGTAGAAAATTATGTTAAATAATTCCATGAGTATGCAACTAATATAATCTGAACTGTGGAAACCATGCGATGAAACACTTATTTTTTTTTATCAAAAGATATGCATGGAAAGAATATTTGACTTTGGGTAATGGGCTCACAATGCAACATACAGATAATGTATCATAGAATTGTACATTTAAAACCTATATAATTTCATTTACCAATGTCACCTAATAAATATAATTTTCAAAAATTGCAAGAAAAAATAAGGTATAGAAGAGAGAAAGCATGGATCAAAATACACTTGAGACTTATCAACCAACTGCAGTTTATGGACTTTATTTAGATTCTGAATTGAAAATGTATAGACTATATATCATATATATCATAAGTAATAATGTGCATGCACACACACATACACACTTCTGACTCAATTGATAAATTTCAACACTGCCTGTACAGTTGATGATTTTTTAAATTATGAGAGTATTATTTTAGATGTGCTAAAGGAACTGAAAGGAAGTCTTTATCTTTTAGGTATATATTAAAATGTTTTTTAATGAAATGATATGGCAGCTGGAATAGTTCACAAATAATCCAAGGAGAAGGAGGAAGTAGAAGAGCAGAAAAGAAGATTCAATGAGTTGATAATCATTGAATCTGGGTGACAGGTATGTGGGGTTTCACTAGCATAGTCTCTGCATTGTTGTATATGTTCAAAATATTTTGTTATAGAAAATTAAGAGAAGAAGATGCCCAGGACATTTTTTAAAAGGTAAAGGTTCGTTTTCAGCCAAGATGTAACATAAAGGTCCAGCTTTATCTGCGCACCTGAAAAAAGCCATACAAAATATATGAAACAATGGTATTAGACACTGAACAAAAGCAAGAGAGAGAGAGAGAGAGAGAGAGAGAGAGAGAGAGAGAGAGAGAGAAAGGAAGGAAGGAAGGAAGGAAGGAAGGAAGGAAGGAAGGAAGGAAGGAAGGAAGAAAGAAAGAAAGAAAGAAAGAAAGAAAGAAAGAAAGAAAGAAAGAAAGAAAGAAAAAGGAAACAAATAAAAGCGCCCTATAATTGTTCACTTTACTACCTTTAGAGAGTTTCCAGGCCACTATGGAGGGAGGAGGAACCCAGATTATGTTCAGAGGATACTTGAGTTCAGTATAGAGATAAAAGGCTATGGGGGGCAAGGGACCTAAATAGACACTTTTCAAAAGAGGACATACAGAGGCCAAGAGACATATGAAAACATGCTCAAAGTCACTAATCATCCGAGAGATGCAAATCAAAATGACAATGAGGTACCATCTCACACCGGTCAGAATGGCTATTGTCAACAAATCAACAAATAACAAGTGCTGGCGAGGATGCAGAGAAAAAGGAACCCTCGTGCACTGCTGGTGGGAATGCAAACTGGTGCAGCCACTGTGGAGAACAGTATGGAGTTTCTCCAAAAAACTAAAAATGAAACTCCCATTTGACCCAATAATCCCTCTTCTAGGACTCTATCCCAAGAAACCAGAAACACCAATCAGAAAGGATATGTGCACCCCTATGTACATAGCAGCACAATTTACCATAGCTAAGATTTGGAAACAGCCTAAGTGCCCATCAGCAGATGAGTGGATTAGAAAATTGGTATATCTAGACAATGGAATACTATGCTGCTATAAAAATGAAGGAACTCCTCTCATTTACAACAGCAT
The DNA here is from genome assembly GCF_964212035.1 of Myotis nattereri. Lineage (NCBI taxonomy): Eukaryota > Metazoa > Chordata > Mammalia > Chiroptera > Vespertilionidae > Myotis > Myotis nattereri. Next base: position 50,957,980 of record NC_138077.1, read on the forward strand.
GGACAGACCTGGAGAGCATTATGCTAAGCAAAATCAGCCAGTCGGAGAATGATAAATATCACATGATCTCACTCATTTGTGGAATATAATGAACAACATAAAGTAATGAACAAAAACAGATCCAGAGACAGAGAAGCATCGATCAGGCTGTCAAACCTCAAAGGGAAGGGAGGGGAGGGTGGTAGGAAGGGGGAGAGATCAACCAAAGGACTTGTATGCATGCATATAAGCATAACCAACAGACACTAAGGGAGTGGGGGAAAATTGGGGGGATAAGGACACATATGTAATACCTTAATCAATAAAGAAAAAAATAATAAATAAAAAAATTTAAAAGTCTATGGAAATTAAGGTGGTTTGAGTTCACAGCCCAGAGTATTAGAGAAGAGACAACTGCCCAGAAGAGAGCCACAAAGACCTGCAGAGGATCCTCCTTTAGTATTTAGCAGACTAGTAATCAACACACATATGTAAGGAAACTATTGGCACAGGAACAATTGGATACTTGCATTTAAAAATATCATTTATAACAGCATCAAAATATAAAATACTTAAGAATAAATCTGGAAAAAGAGTGTGAAAGACCCATACACCGAAACCTGAAAAATACTAAGAGAAAGCACAGAAGACCTAAATAAATAGGGAGATGTACCATGTCCATGGACCACAAGACCCAAATTTGTGAGTAAGTCAATTTTCCACAAATTAATCTACAGATTCAACAGAATTCCAATAAAAAAATCTCAGCATGTGTTTGTTGTGGGTTTTGTTTTGTTTTGTTTTTTGGTAGAAATTGATAAGTTGTTTCTAAAAGTCATATGGAAATGCAAAGGGCCCAATATTGCGAAAAACAACACTGAAAAAAGAATAACAAAACTGGAGGACTAACATTATTCTATATCAAGACTTATTATAAAGCTACACTATGTGGAATTGGTATAAAGACAGACAAATAGATCAGTAGAATAGAATGAAACCATGAATAAATCCACCTATGCATAAGCAACTGATTTTTGACAAAACTGCAAAGACAATTCACTTGAGAAAGAATAGTCTTTACAACAAATGGTATTCGAACACTTGGATATCTGTTTGTAAAAAATGAACTTCAATTACAAAAACTCAAAATACAATATATACCTAAATGTAAAACCTAAAACTATAAAACTTCTAGAAGACAACATAGGAAATCTTTGGATTACATAAAGATGTTTTAGCTATGAGACAGAAAGCATGATCCACAAAAGAAAAAATTAATAAGCTTGACTTTAATAAAAGTAAAAGATCTAGAAGTAACAAATAAGCACCTGAAAAGGTGTTCAATGCCATTAGTCAATTAGGAAAATGCAAAGTAGAGCAACAATGAAATATAACTCATAATTGTAAAAAATGGCTAAGGTTAAAAAGACTGATATATCAAGTGTTGGCAAATGTAGAATCTAATGAACAAAATGAACTAACAAGCAAAATAATTCAGACTCAGAGATAGAGAACAGGCTGACAGCCATTATGGTGGAGGGTTGAAGAGGAGCTGGGTAGGTGGGATGGAGAGATTGAGTAAAAAATAGAAAACCTCACGGACACTGACAACAGTGTGGTGATTATAGGAGGTAGGGGAGGTGGAGGAGTGTATAGTGTATGGTGGGGACAAGTGGTGATGAAAGGAGACTTGACTTGGGGTGGTGAACACACAATACAGAGCACAGAATGTGTGTTGTGGAAAAAAATGTGGAGCAACTGGAATTCTCAATCATTGCTGGTGGGCACATAAAATAGCAGAGCCACTTTGGAAAACGTTTGGCATTTTCTTTGAAAGTTAAACATTTTCTACCACATGATCCAGCCATTTTACAGTGAGGTATTTTCCCACAAAAAAAAAGAAAGTTTATGTCCATACAAAGATTTGAACCCAAATGTTCATTGTGGCAGTATTTGTAATAGCCCCAAACTGGAAACAACCCAAATTTTCATCAACGGGTGAATAAATGAACAAATTCATGCAGTGGGATTCTACTCGGGGGTGAAAAAAAAAGAACTATTGATATACTTAACAAAATGGATGAATTTCAAAATATCTATAAACTTTAATCCCCCCAAAATTAACCCAAAATATATTTTGAAAGACAAAAAAACACGTACTGTACAATACCATTTATATAAATTCTAAACTTGAAAGCTGCTTGCCTGAGCTTAGGGATAGGCAGGAAGAAGTTGAGAGAGAAGATTACAAACAGGCACAATGCAACTTTAAAGGGTAATAAATAGTCATTATTGTTATCTTGGTGATAATTTCATGTTAACATGTACATATATCAAAACTATCAAATTGAATAGTTTATGTTCATTTTATTCTGTATCACTTTTATCTCAAAAAAAAGTTGTTTGTTTAAGGTGAAAAGATCTCCAGTCTCCACTCTCTTTAGGTAAATGCACAGAAGGAGATAAAAAAAAAAAGTAGTAGGAACCATCAGAAATACAAATTTCAATACTTTTCTGATTGCATTTGGACAGCACATACATCTAAAATAGTGGGACTTACCTTTTCTCCCACATACAGGGACTGTAATGTTATTATGTGACTCAACTAGACGGTAGAGCTTTACAGATTGCTGAAAAGGAGGGAAAATAGAAAAGGTTTATTTATTTGAGAATAGGTCCCAGATATTACTCAGTGAAGTATTTGCCTTCTTTAAAGATGGAGCACTATCTTGTGGCCAACTGAAAGTACTGGCTAAAAACAATACTGAGTAGCTTGTTACACAATTATTAAAGCATTCAACTGTCTTCTTCAATCAACAATGAGAAGTGCATATTCTCTAGCATAAAGGAATTTCCCAGCATGCTCTTCCATTCAAAGGAGATTTTGATATCCATAAATTCCTATTTACTTTTTTAAGTAGATAAATAATATCTAGAACTTTGATCATTCAGATATACATTTAGCATACTAACTATCTTTAAGAGCTAAGAATTATTTCGGTTTTGGGACATCCTGTATCAGAGTTCTTAATCTATAACTTTATAAGGAATTTGGTTGTTCCTACTATTTGCTTGTAGTATTTATTGTTCTAATATATTAACTATATGGTATATTAAGAGTGAATCGATAAAAGATAACAAGAAAAATATAATAAAATTGTATTTTATTTTACATATATTAAACAACTTGGTGTGAAAAACCTTTTATCTGGTTCTGGGGGTGGGAGGATTAAAGGTGCCCATCATTTAGTGTGAGTTTTTATTCTGATTTTGTCATTTAAGAAACTCTCTAAATCTACTAGCTTCAAATCATTTACAAATTCAATTAATATATCTTAAGAATGGTTACTAGAATAGATAAGGTCAAAGACAGAGTGTTCTGCTATTAACTCACTTTTATTTATTCATACATTCACTCAACATTTGTTGAACAACCTTTATGCCCCCCAGAACTATGCTAACTGTTGGGAATAATATGAACGGTCAACAACAACAAAATTTGGTTCTTATCATCAAGCAATTTACCACCTAATGGGAGAAATACATTTAATTAAATAATCATATATATTAATATATCATTACAATCAGTAGTAAGAGACAAAAAACATAAGGTGCTTTTGGAGCATATACAGCCAATGGAATTGGCAGAAATATTTCTTGAAGAAGTGATATTGAATGAAATAGATTGTGGGATCTGAGTTTGGAACTCAAAAGAGGTATTTGGACTTGAGATATATATAAAATTAGAAGTCATTTAGCATATGCCTTTAGAAGTTATTGATATATGCAGCTATAAAAATAATGAAAAATCTCTCAGTGTACTCATATGAAAACACCCTCAACACATATTATTAATAATAATAAAGCTATGTAGAAAATAATATAATTATGCTACCTTTGCATAAGAAATATATATATATATTTACTCAAATTGCCTAAAACAATTTTTGAAAGAATGCACAAGAAACTAATACAAGTGACTGAACAAGTGGAGGGGGAGCGGAAAATGGAACACACATGGTATACAAGATGGTGTATGTGTTGTATACATTTTCATATTGTTCTTATTTTTAGACACCCATTATTTTAAAAGGTCAGGTAGGGGAGGATAAACTATAAATGAGAATGGAAAAGAGCAGCTAGAGAGCATGGAGAGTGGGTTGTCTATGAAGCCAAAGGAAAAGAGTACTTGATAAAGAAGCACTGGAGCCATTAACTATGTCAAATGCAACTGAGAGGCTGAGTGAAATCTGTACTAGAGATAAAAGGATCCACTGTGGGAAGGAGACCATAAACTCAGCAAAAGACCAATAAGCACCAAATTAATGTAGCACAAGAATACAGTTCATAGTAAAAGAAACAAACAGCTTAAAACATGAACAAGTGCTCCACTCAGTGGAAAACATACTATTAAATTTATTGGATTCTATTTTTGTTTATATTGGCAAAGCTAAGGAAAACACTCATCTACTGTTGGGAGGAGTGTAAATTGTTATTACTTGGGTAAGTGGCATTTGGCCAATATTTATTAAAATACTATACCTAGCTCATGATTAAGTAATTCCAATTACATAAGTTTTATATCTTCATATCAATATAGATATAGATAATTATACATATATCTGTTACGACATATGTATTAATATGTGATATAAATTACAGACTTGTAATTTATACATACTTATAAATATGCAGGTATGTGGGTGTGTGAAAAGATTTATGTGCGAGAATCATCATTGTGGCATTGTTTTAATAGTAAAAGACTAGAAACAACCTAACATCTATTAATGTAAACCTGGTTTAAAAATTATGGTACATCTAGAGAAAACATATTTGTGCAGATATGAAAAGATATTCAAGATTTATTCAGGAAAAATATGAAAGTATATGAATGACAGTATACATATAATGTACTTCCATTTGTGTAAAACAAGTTAATGCATCTGTGTATAATATTGCTGAAAATATATAGAACATCTGGTTCCAGTAGATGCCTCTTGAAAGGTAACGTGGACAGTGGGAGAACTAAAGTGGGAGAACTAAAGTGGGAGAAATATTTACTTTTCATTTATACTGTTTGAAATTTTTATTATATCCATATATATTACTCTTTCTATTAAGAAAAAATAGCTAAAAAAATTACTTTTTGAAAGAATTAAAACTACCTTAATTTTAAGGCCTTAAGATCATAGTGGTGACCTTAACAAGAATTGTTTAAATAGTCATGAGAGAAGAACCTAGGTAGTATAGGCAAAACATGAGAAGGAGATGAGTAAACAATGGCAGTGTGCATAAAGAACTCAAGACGTTTTCCTGTAAAGGGAAGTAGAGAGGTAGACTAATAGCTGAAGGTAAAAGAATGGTCAAGAGAAGGGATCGTTTCATTTATTTAAGTTTTTTAAGTTGGGAGAAGTCTGACCATGTTTAAGTGCTAATGAGAAGGCTCTTGAGGAGAGGGAGCAAGAAGGGATCATCTGATGACTGGATAAGCACTCTGAGCAGGCTGGAGAGGATACTCTCTCAAGGCAGGCACAAGGCACTTTGTCCTCTGTAATGAGAGATCAAGGCAGGATGGAGGGGGAGAGAAGGGTCATTGGACAGCTGGAAAGTGGAGAGTTGAGCAAATTCCTGTCTTATGGCTTCTGTCTTTATGAAAAACGTGGCAAGGTTATCTGCTGAATCAGAGGGAAAGTGGGATATGGGCAGCTAGGCATCTCAGGAACTTAAAAGGAGGTTTGGTTTGAAAACTTAATTTCAAAGGCTGGAAAGCTTGTCCAGATGAGGTGGGCATTCATGATTTATAGTGAAATCAACTGATCTGTTCCATGTGACTTTTTTTCCAACAGCACCTACATGCCCTGGTGTAGACATAAAGAAAACCGTGATATGGATTTGGACTTTGACAAGTAAGTACCAGCCAAACATAAAAAGCAAAGAAGTTAATATTATACAGAGACTCCTCCACCTTCCACCCTTTTCCATCATCTTCAACATCTATCAGTATTCTCTAGATATATTTTTTCATTTATTAATGACTCATAAATGTGTGCATAATCTTCTGCCTAATCACCATGAATAAGCCAAAGAGAGAACAAAAATAACTTGAAAGTTTAGGAATTGGGATATGAGAGAAGAAAAAGGACTAACAGTAGTTGAACGTCAGCTATTGTGTTTGATATTAAAAGCATGGTCTCTTTTATTATGGAGTAGACAATAACCATGTCCTGACTGTCCTTTCTAACATAATTTCAATAAAGTTATTACTGCTTTCTTTCTGAGACCGTAAGTTTTGTGAGAAAACTTACCGTTCTGAGATCATATACTGTCAAAGCTATGGAAAGGGTGGACATAATTATAATGGCAAAAGCATATTCCTTATAGTCTTCACTAAACCACAAACAAACACTGAAGAGTTGAAATATGTAAAACGGATTTAAAACCTGTTGGCAGACAAAAACAGAAAGATGGAAAGATATTTAGGCTTCACACTTAGTTATTCATTGACATTCATTTTCATAATCATCTCTATGACATAAATCACCCACACAATACTCTTATTATATTTCTTCAGGAATTGCTATGTGCCAAACACTGCACTAAGCAACTTCACCTGAATTTACTCACTTATTTCTCATAATTACATCATTAAACAGATGTCATTGTTTATCTCCATTGTAAAGATGAAGAGACTGAACCTTAGATCTTGAGAAACTCGCCCAAGGTCACACAGCTGTGACTCTCCTAGACCAAGACTTGAACCCCAGCAATCTGACCCAGAGTGCCTACTTTTAATCACTACTACCCTTATAATTTACAAAGTAGTGCCTCACATATTCTTATGTTGACTATCACAACAACTGTGTAAGGGGTAGGTATTACCATGTCCAGTTTACTGGCCTTCAGAAAGATGAAGTATTAGTTCAGGTTTACTAGTACAAAGTTAGAATGCTTCCTAGTTTTCTATGACACAGTATCTGCCATAATTGAAGCCATTAAAGACTTTTACATTAACGGATGAGTTGAAGGTGGTGTTTCCTCATAAGAGCCAAGCTGAGAGTGGTAAGCTATAACTGAGCACCTAGAATACTGGGGAAAAGTAGAGGCTAACTCCTAGCAGTTGTAATCCTGCTTTGGTTGAAAACATTCTGTGCCCTTACTCAAATTCCCGCCTGTCTAACACAGGAGTGGTAATCTTGCCTCTGGTTAGGGAAGAAGCACACAGGAACTTTGCCTACCAGATTCTGTTGCTTTTATTCATGCCTGAAAGCTTGCTAGAAATATTGAGAAAGTACCTTGAGTTTATAAGCTTTATTTTAAGACAATGAGAGGTAGAGGTGAACTGCAGAAGAAAACCCAGAGTATAGCTATGTGGTTTCACAAATAATCACTATAAAATGAAAAATCAACCCAATGATAGAGCCAAAGAGGAAAAATTCGCCCAGTAAATGATGGCCAAGTCATTCTTTCCCTCCCACACACACTTTGAGATCAATAGAACTAAGAAGTCTGAACAGATGCTTTTCTTCCTACAATTTTGGATGCTAAAGAAATTGCATATGTTTCCCATAAGAAAAGAATAGGTTTTCAATTTTTATGATTATTTTAGTTACGCAAAGTTGAGACAGACTAAGAAACAAAGGATTAAAAAAAAAGAATTTGTGTTCATCTAGTCAGTGGGGGGGGGGCGGTATGTAGACACATGAGCATCATATCTTATACTGTGTCAGGCACCGTGTGCAAAAGGTAGACTTCAAGAAAAAGAGTAGAAAGAGATATAAAAAAAAACATGCTTGTCATTCTTTTAAAATATCCCAAATTACAGTTACATATTAACAAGTAGTTTTCTTGATTGTTTGACTAGAACCAAACTCCTTTATTTTCTATCCAGCATCAAAAAAAGTAATATTACCTCTTTGATGAGCAGTTTCCAAATCGGTGTAATTTCAACATCAATAGTATTAGGCCCACATATTAACCTCCTATTGGGAAAGATCACAGATCACTCAGTAACTAATGATAAAAATGAAACTCACTTCTTGCCCATTCAAAAAATATCTAGTCCATATTCACTTTCTCATTTTGGGGATTAATGTAAGCCTCCCTTGTGACATACCCTTAGTCTTTCTCAAAATAACTGGGGTGGGGGAGGGATACCCAGGTACCAAAACAATAAATACAATCATACTGCAACTATTAAACTAGATTCTTTCTGAAGTCTAAATATTTCCCTCAGGGTAATTTTGGTATTTAATATTAGCAATTGTCTCATTCAAGTGTTTCAAGATTGGCATGCTCCCCACCTCTGGCTCCATAGAAATGGGAAGGAGGGGCCAATAGGAGAGAGTAGTCCTACTGATAAGGAATGCTGTGCCTACCTTCCTACCCCCAATCAGTTATAGGAAGCTGTTTCAATTTTGTTTCAATGTGAATGAAAAGGTGGTGTGCTCTCAAAAATAGCTCTACACAAAGTTATATGGCCCTTTAACTGAAGACCCAGAGATGTGTTTCTTTGATTATCACAGCAATGACCTTTATGAGTTTTTTGCAGTTGAGAATACTAACCACTTTCTCTGTGGTTAGCCTTTTACTTTCTTTTCCACTCTTTCCTTCTACATAAATGTTCAGATCCAATAGCTTGGTCGAATATATTAGAGTAGTGCTTCTCATACTTTAATGTTCATATGAATAACTTTGTGGTCTTGTTAATATGAAGATTCTGATTCAATAGGGGTGAGATGTGATCTAAGATTCTGCATTTCTAACAAGCTTCCTGGTGATGCTGATACTGCAACATTCTAGATCTATTTAAGGTACAGGAGATGGGGTGTAGGGGAATGTGAGAATCACAGGAACTTAGGACCAGCAAGGCCTTTATAGAGTTCTCCTCCCCCTTTTAACCATTAGGAAACTAAAGCCCAGACAAGAGAAACTATTTGCTCAAAGCCACAGGGTGAATTAGTGACAGGTTCCTGATATTCAATCCAATGCCTTTCCTAGAACTTCTTTGCCTAGTAAGTGATTTAGAATTGTGGAGCTGTATGTCTTGCATGGTATTCTTCTGCCACTCCACAATTTTTACTTAACTATGTTATCATAGGATAATATATATTTCCTGATTGCAGTCAAAACTGGCTCAACCTTATTATAATAATAACCTTAGAAGACTTGTGTAGAAAGAAAGAGCACCAAACCTACAGTCAGAAGTGTGAGACTCAGTTCTTTATCATTCCCCATCTGTGTGCTCTTGTGCAGATCATTAAACCTCTCTTAGGCTCAGATTTCTCATCTGTTATGTTGGGATGAATGAGGTATCTGTTCTACCTGCCTCACAAAGCTACTCTGATAAGGTGAAATAACATATGTAAAAGCATTTGATTCAATAAAACTAAGGAGAGCATTATAATGTTTTCTGATGTTGATCAGTTAAGATGATGATTAACGTATCTATTTGGCTAACGGGTAGGAATCCTTTTGAATAGGTGTAGATAACAATATGCATGGTACCTAATCTCTTGCTCTTCTCTTGTTAGACCTGATCCAAATTTTAGATGTATCTTGGCAGAGCTGAGCCAGTCTTCCAAAGAGCTAAAATAATAATAATGAGAAAGATATATTTAGCAGTAATATTTTTGAGATAATATTTTTCTTTGTTTGCAATTGTTAAAACAACTTACCCAATTTTCTGGAACTGTCCTTCTAAGTTGTTCCAAACATATCTTATTTTCTGCACTTTTATGTATCTCACCTACAAAAGAAAAGTACTAAGAAAGTCTCTTGTTTGAGGATCAGCATATATACGACGTTTAATGGCTAAAGAAGCATTTGTGGGAGAAGCAAAGATAGAGCCCTACTATGGGTATTTAAGATTTTATCTTTTCCTAACTTGTCTTATCCTTTCCAACTACACAAATGGCATTCTTCATTAGAAGTCATCATTCAAACAACCTGAATCTTGGGTCTATTATATGGATAAGTATCTGAATAAAACTCAGTCTCTGCATTCCACTACCTTATAACCTAACAAGGAAAGAAAATACATTACAAAGCAAACTATACCATACCATCAAATATGAATAAGTCAAAGAAATTTAAAAAAGTAAAAATATAGTATTGAAATACTATAGAAATATGGAGAAGGCAGGTGACAGAGGCATCGTGGAGAAAATAACATCTGAGCTGCGGCCTTGAAAGACTGGAAGAATTTTGCTCAGATGAGATGGCAAGAGAGCATTTCAAAGACATTATGCACAAGATAGTTGTGGAAGAGGGGCAAGTCAGTGTGCCTGTTTAATAAATGGAGAAGGAGGGTGGAAAGATAAATAAAACTCAGCCCTAGCCTGTTTGGCTCCATGGATAGAGTGTCAGCCTGCAGGCCAAAAGGATCCCTGGCTCGATTCCAGTCAAGGACATGTACCTTGGTTGCAGGCTCCTCCCCAGGGCTTGTGCAGGAGACAACCAATTGATGTGTTTCTCTCACATTGATGTTTCTCTCTGTCTTTCCCTTTCTTTTCTACTCTTCCTAAAAAAATCAATGAAAAAATATTCTCTGGTGAGGATTAATGAGAGAGACGGAAAGAGAGAGAGAGAGAGAGAGAGAGAGAGAGAGAGAGAGAGAGAGAGAGAGAGAGAAAGGAAAAAAGGGAGAAAGGAAGGAAGGAAAGGAAGGAAAAATAAACAAGATCAGATAGTACTGCCTTAAATGCTAGATGAGGTATGTAGGACTTTAGCTACTCTAATAATTGTGTCCTTGAGAACTTCAACTAGATGTCTCTGCACCTCAGTTTTTTGGTGAATAAGTCAAGGTCAGATCATTATTGAGTTCCATTGCCACTCCTTTGAACATGTCCTATACATACAAATATTATAGTCAACATAACAATTAGATAAATACTAAAACTGGGAAAAGTATATAGCTGGTACATAATAAGTGCTCAATACATTTTTTATTAAATAAAAGAAAGAATGTTTTGTACACCACATGTCAATTAGACATAGAGTTTAAATTCCTCAGCTCCAAGACCTGGGCTACCTCAAATGAATCTCTGAATTCTATTCAATAAATACATGTGAAGGTACACAGTGCATGCATGTAAGCATGCACACACACACACACACACACACACACATTTTTAGTTTCCAAGTAAGAATGTTAAATGCTGCACTTTTTGTTTTTACAGAATGGGTGTATTTCAATGAGGTTGGTTGCATAATATCTTTTAAAAATAAATCCTATTTTCCAATTGATTTTGAGCATAAGGTTTGAATTAATTGCTACTGAAAATGATTCTTTCTCCTTCACAAGTTGCAAGTTAGAGTGAAGAAGAGTATTTGAAAGTAACCAGCACAGATTATGATAGTTGTCATGGCCCATCTTTGAAACTCAAATTTCTTGCCTAACATCTTCTTTTCCTTTCCCATATTCCCTGCAATTTTGCTAATGGAGCTGGATGATAATCATAGCTACTGTTTATGAGTACTTGGGAGCTTTTTGAACATCCTCTTTAGTCTTTTTCATCACCCTGTGGTAGGACAGATATTATTTTCATCTTCACTTCACCTCCAAAGTTCATTTTGATTAAGTAACTTGTCCAAGATTGAAGCTATAAAGAAGCAAGGCTAGAATTCAAACTCAAGCCCAGCTGGCCCCAAGTCCAGTTTCTCAAATAACCTAATAATCAGGCTAGTCTCAGAAGTTCTGAAAATCCCTTAACTTCCAGGAATTGTATAAAGGGAGGGTTCCCTACTTTATTAAGTCTATAAGTTCAAAATTCATGTTGGAAAAATTTTAAAGGACAAATGACGGTAGAATGTGAGGCTACTGCCAAGTTAGCAAACATGGGTCAAGAGGCTGTGAAACCACAAACTGAGATTGAGAAATTTATAAAACATATTGGACACAAAACATCAGCAGAGGAAGGCAGCAATAATGAGGAATAAAGAGGTTACTGATAAGTTTTACCTCAGGCCAGAAAAAAGAAATTCCATTAACTCCTGACAATTTCTAAAGCCATTCTTCAGAGTAAGAAGAATGACTCTGTCATAGACCGTTTAAATACCTTTGAGATTCCCCTAGCAGGAAATATCTCTGCCTAGAGTTTCTCTGCTTCCCTCATCACCTTCTAGGCTCTAGGCTGGTAAGAGGATAAGCATTATATTTGCTAGAGGTGGAGTTTATTTGCCCATTTCCTGGAATTTGAGACCAAAAAAGTAGTAATTAGGAAATCAGGGATCTGCTGCAGGGTGAATTTCCTCTTTCAGCTCAGATCCAGGAAGCTTCCCCTCCCTGGGCTTCCTGCTCTTCGTTTCTTATTGGAATATGTTGTAAGAACATCCTGTTGAACAGGTTAGACCCTGGGTTTCAATATTGCATGCAGTCCTACAAGATGGTTTATAGAGTCTCTCTTAGCTTATGTTCGCAAACTTGACAAAGTTTTTAGCTGCAGTCTCCAAACTCCCCCTAAAAGGCCCTGACTGGTTATCATTTTCGTTTTGTTGTCTTTGTTATTGCCATCAGTGTTGTCATGGCTGAGCCTGTGACATCTCTAATTTTAATGAAAGTTTCAGTCCTTTATGAATATAAATCACCTTAATATCCTTCTTCTCCTTTTAGGATCAAACCGTCCTGAGAAACAGGCAAAGATGAAGTAACTACTCTTATTTTACAAATTAAGAAACTCAAAGCTCAGAAAGGCAGTAACTAGCCAAAGTCCCTGTGCTTTATGCTAGTAAATGAAGATATCAAGCCTGGGTACCAGAATGTTCCAATCCAAGATCTCTGCCCCTTCCTCATATTTTGATTCTTTACTTGAGCATTCCTTCATTTGTCCACTTATTTGTCTGATACAGTTAAAGATGCCAGAGCTTAATCATACTCTGAGGCCATGTCCATAAGGGTGATTTGGGATGTTTATTTCTCCAGGTGAGTGGCCACTTAACAGATTAAACAATTGTTAGTTGGAGGTGCTTGACCTCTTTTGATTTTGAGTAATAATAATTAACAATACAGAAACTGTTCAACAATTGACTGTTGTTATTTTTTAAAATTGACCTGGAGCTCATAAAACTAATTTAAACCGCTGTTTACACACACACACACACACACACACACACAAACACACACAAGAGAAAATGGTCAGTCATATAAAATATTTTAATATGAATGTTAACTAGTCCTAATCCAAGCAGTGCTCATCTAATATGGAGAGGTGGAAATAACTCAAACACATTTGAATGACAGACTCAAAATAAGGTCATCTTGCAGGTAACTCCTGGGCTATTCCTGGTGATTAACAACATTGCAAAATAAACTCTGTTACATAGATTATTATACAGGGCTTGATTCTACTAAGAGCTAATATGTACTGAGCATCTACTATATACATGGCATCATATTAATCGTGGTATACCTCAATTTATTAGCAATTAATATTAGAGGTGGGCAGAATTAGAGGTGGTCCAAGGTTGTCATAACCATTTAAATGATCTACACTGTCAACTGAAAAGTAACACAGTGGAGGATCTGAATTTAATCTTACTTTTTTTTGGGGGGGGGAGGATTAAAATTTTCTAGCCTCAGCAGTAACCATGAATGTACTTACCTTCAGTTCTGGCTTTCTTATAGCTCTATTTATGAGACACTCCTCATCTGTAATGAGAGGGTGGTCAGGAGTGAGACCAAATGCGCTGTTTAATGCTGACAGGTAGATCCACATTACCTTTTTCCGAGAATAGGTTTGGAATTCATCCTGGGGAAATAGACATCAAAACAAACCCCCATGAAGTTAAGAGATGTCATCAGGTTAAAAATCAACCTAAAAAAACATCATTTCAATATAATTCTATATATTTGTGGAACTAATCAGTATTCTAGACAGAATTATATACCTTTGAAAGCCGGTAGATATAGAGCCCCGAGGGAAAGACTCTTGTCATCACTCACTGAGGACATAGATAGGAAGCACTGGCACACACAACAGAGCATGAGAGTCGAGAGGTTGATTCTCAGGTCAGAGCTGCTTTTTCCTATTACCCTCCAACCACAGGCTGTAGCCAGATGCAAAATGTCAAAGGGGGGGGGGGGGAAGCAAGTATTCTAAAGGGTTTCTTTGAGTTTCTGAGGGTGAGGAACCCAGGTCATCGAAACTCTGCCCATGTTTCCAAGCTTACCTTAAATTCTACCACTTCCAGAACAGCCCCTTTAACACCCATTCAAGGAGTGAGGGTAGGGATGGAATCTGGGGTGGGAGAGAGTCACAGAGGGCTGTCACTGTACTAACTCCAGAAGATTCTAACTGTTCCACTTTTGTGCCCCTAATCACTTTCTGTTTTATATTCTCCTAGTTTATCTAGATCAGTGGTTCTCAGCCTTCTGGCCCTTTAAATACAGTTCCTCATGTTGTGACCCAACCATAACATTATTTTTGTTGCTACTTCAAAACTGTAATGTTGCTACTGTTATGAATCGTAATGTAAATATCTGATATGCAGGATGGTCTTAGGTGACCCCTATGAAAGGGTCGTTTGACTGCCAAAGGGGTCATGACCCACAGGTTGAGAACCACTGATCTAGACTATATTGAAGGCAAAGACCTTCATATCCCATCCATGTGGACAACTGCAACCAGCAGTCTGAGAATGAATGAAAAAAAAAAAAAAAAAAGGACTAAATGCATGGACTGAACATGCCCAAAGGCGATTGTCAAGACATCAGCACAGGTAAGACTGGAGAAGGTACTTTCTTTCATGACCCTCACTGAAGCTACTTCCCTTTGCAGATCACTGATGACTTCATCACAGAAGAAAACTAGAGGGAGCAGCGCTGAATGGCGTAACAGGTACCACAGTGGTCCATTATATACTGATGTGATAATAACAGTGGCTGTTATCAGGAGGGGTAAATGACACACATAAAATCTACTTGGATGCCTGGTGAACCACAAGAGCTAGGAAGGATAGCAGGGAAAGTCACGCCTGAGAAATAATATGATGCCTGGGGAATGTAGGTCAGAGCTGGGAACTGTCTCTACCACACCCACTCTTTTCATGAACAATGTCTGAGCTGACTGCGCACACACAAACACACACTCTGTGCTAGGCCTGGCTGGAGCACAGACACAGCCCCACCCACAGCCCAATGGGAGTGATAAGGCAAAGGGCAGTGCAATAGGGACATATTACTAGTGTGGTAAGAATCTCTGTATCCTGATGGGTTAGGAGGCAGGTCACTCAAAGAAATTAGGGAGGTTCCAAAACTTTGAATTAGACCCTAAATGGATGGTTGAGATCTAGCCGCGTGAAACTTAAAGAGAGGAAAGGAGTATTCTAGGCTAAAGAGGCAGCAGGAGCTTGGAGTCTATTATTTTTCCTATCTTGGAAAAAAAAATCATCACTTGGAAATGGCTATTTCCATTTCAGTCTGTTTCTCAGCTCTCTCGAGCAGTTAATGATTTGTGAAATACCTAAATGCGCCAGAGCAGCTACTACCTTAAATAATTGCTTTGTATGCTTTGTAATACAAATAATCCACACTGCCCGCAAAGCTAGACTGTTGCTTCTCTTTCTCAAGAGAATTAATGAGATCAGTCCTTGAGCTCTAAAAGAGTAGATGTTAAAATAATTCAAGAGTGCATTTCGAAGAATTGGATGTACACAGAGGACTTATGCTTGACCTAGACAGAAAGATGGAGAAGGAAACATGGGCATTTTTTTTTTTTTATTTCCCATGGCCTTGCACTTCCTACACCTGAAAATGCCAGGTGAGCTTTTATCTTTGAGTGAAATGAGTGACCTTGCTTATCTTCTTTCAATCTTTGCTCTGAGCACTTCATCTCTTGGAATTTAAAGGCAGGATAACAGTCACCTAAAGTTCAGGCCAATGCTGTGACTTATCCCCTTGAATAAGAGTTTTCTCCACACAAAAAATATACTTCTGAATTTGCCTTTAAAAGGAAAAATAACCCACTCAATGGTTTAGGAGACCTTAGGAAATCAGAACCTTTCCCTTGGAGATGGAGACATTGCAATGCTAAAAAGGTGAACTTTCGCTGAAGTGAAGTAGAGAATTATAGATGAAGTAATAACTTACATGTCTCAGGATCTTTCTAAAACACTGTGCTACCTGTAAAGACCCATAACTTTGGTGGCAAACCACTCTTTCTGTTATTAAGTATCTCTCTTTTGTTTTTTCTCTTTCCCCCTCTTGGCCAGGCCCATTGATACTCCAATCGGCACGGCCTCGTAATCCCAAAGTCGCCTAGCTGGAAAAAGTTGACATTGGCTAAAACCTAGGATTTAGTTATAAAAGATAGAGAAATGGTTTTAAGCATTGGAAAAAAATCTCACACTAATTATTTTCTCAATATTCCTGGGACATGTAGACAAAAAAAAAAATGAATGCATTGAGTGCCAAAGCAGGGTTGTTACATAAGGCTGTGTTTATGTGTGTGTGCAAAAAAGAAAACCCCAAACAACTCAGCACATGTTTCCAGAGAGACTGGTGTTTTGGACTTATTTGTTTTACAATCATTTTCTTAAATATCTGGAGACGCATTATGTAGTTAAGTAATCAATAAAAAGTTTAAATTCGTTAAAAAATGTGTGTAGTAACCAATAGCCATGGAACACCTGTAAGCCAGGCGTAGTTTCATCTCAGTGCTTACAACATCCCACTTCATTTAGTCCCCATGACCGTGAGGGAGGTACTATTGTTAGCCCCACCTAACTGAAGAGGAAAAGGAGGCAGAAAGGGGGTGAGTATCTTGTCTATTATAAACTGATTTCCCCAAAATTCATATGTTGAGGCCCTGTCCCCAATGTGCCTGCGTTTTCAGATAGGGCCCTTAAGGGGGGCATTAAGGGAGGTCATAAGGGTGTCACCCTAATCCACAGGGTTTATAAGAGGCAGACACCAGAGCTCTCCGTCTCATGTGAGAACACAGAGAGAACGCACCTGGCAGTCTGCAAGCCAGGAAGAAAGTTCTCACCAGAAACCAACCCTGCCAATCTTGATCTTGGACTTCTCTCTTCCAGAACAGTGAGAAATTGCTGCTGTTTAAGGAACCATCTGTGATATTCTGTTTTGCCAGCCCAAGCTAACGTATTGCCCAAGGCAGGTCAGGAGAGAAACACTGGGAATCAAGTCCAAGCACTCAGACTCCACTCTTTACTCTTAAACCCCTTCACAGTATACCTTTGGAGAGTTTGTCCCTGGACAGGGAGTAATAAGATCTCCAGTTTAGACTCTAGTTCAACTTTCAGTAGAGGCTCTGCTTTCATTATGTACAGCTAGGATTCCTGAGCATTTCTCTTAACTTCTCTTTGCCTCCATCTGTAAAGTGGGGGGAAAGTAACCTCTACCAGTAAAGGCCAAATGAGACAATATATATGCAAATACTTTGCAAACTGTAAATCACAAAATAAGTTGTACTGCCTTATAAAGGATAATGGTCTCAAAACTATTTGTCTGAATATAGAATCATTTCTGAAAGGCCAACCCACAGCATCTCTGGTATTTCCAGCTAAATGTTTAAGGAAAAGCCAGGTTGAAATAGAGGGAGGGGGGAAGAGGATTCAGAAGAGGGAATGTGTACTTAAAGGAGACATGATATTATCTTCTCTTACTTCCTCAGTCTTGATGTTTCATTTTAGTGTCTTTGTAATACAGTGCTGGTAGAAAACATGAAACCATTTATTACAGATTCAATTATATTTATTTAATGGAATTAATAAGTGGAATTAAATAAGTATTTAACACCCCCAGCTGGAGCCATGTGCTAGGTGCTGTGAGGAATGAAAAGTAAGCCATGGTTATTGTGTTCAAAAGCTTATAAACTAATAGAAGAAAAAGCTATAAAAAGAAATGCGGCATAGAAAACAACTCTGGATTTTGAGTCAGGAGACAGGTTCAAGTTCTTTGTCCACCTATTCCATTTACATGGACTATTTCTCATGTGTTCCTCTCCACCATCTCTTTGAACTCTTAATATCTGTTGGAGCTCAGGAAAGTCTATCCATGAAACTTTCCTAGGTAGTACTTAGAACAGTTGGAATTTTTACATGTATTTGTGTAGTGATCTCCATGATGTCAAAAACCCTGATTTTACTCATTGTTATACCTCTGCCCTCGGCCATGAGCTACCACTGTGGCTGGCACACAATCTGTGCTCATCAAATTTATGAAGGAGGGGGAAAGGGAGGTAGGGAGGCACCTGGCTGACATTTACTATTTGTCAAAGTTTCTTGTTCATCTGTAAAATAGAGATGATAATGCCCATTTTCCAAGGTTAGTATAAGAATTAAATAAAATAATCAATGAAATGCTATTTTATAAGATGTAAAGTGAATGCCATTTTAATATAAAGTAGACTGCTAAAATCATTATAGCAGTCAAAGATAAAAATACAGAACTAAAAGCGAATGAAATTCCCTCCAGAACTGGGGCAGAGAATGGATCAACAAAGACTTAATAGAGAAGGTAGTATATGGCAGATGAATGAATAGGGTTGAATAAGTAGAGATAGAATACCTACTTTCTACATTTACTCTACAGAGAATATATGTGTATGAGTGTGTGCATGTATGTGCAGATGTATGTGTGCTTGAGTTGACTCCTCACCAGAATGTCACTCTGAAAGGACAGGTATTTCTGTCTGTTTTGTTCATAGCTGTATTCCCAATGCTTATAAAAATGTCTGAGATATGATTAGAGATCAATGAATATTTATTGAATAAATAAATAAGAATGAACAAATAGAGGAGATAGGGAATATAAGATAAAATGTTATGAGTGAAACTATAGACAAAACATAGAAAATGGTGTTGATGTGGGAAGCCTGGGCTTGGAGACACCAGGTCGCAGAGGAGGAGAGTGGAGAGGAGGTAAGAGATCCAGGAAACATGGCTACAAATCCTTGTGGCTGATGAATAGCCTGGTGGGCTTGTGGACTTTAGATCACATTTGCACTGCTGATTCACAGAATTTCTGACTTGGCAAACAAAAGCCCTCTAGCACTGGCATCTTTAGGTGAAATGGAAGGAAAAATGCTCCTATTATTAAAACATTGAAACTAAATTCCTTTGGTCAGGCCTAATAACCAATCATCACTAAGTCCTTCTCTGCACAACATGAGTCTTTGACAACATGTGACATACAATGACAGTGAAGGGAAAAATGTGTTTGTTATTATAATAAAGATGAAAACTATGGAAATCATAGGAGCATCAGAATTCAAAATGCCAGTGAATATAAATCATGTTATTTGCATAGAAATATGACATTGCTAGAGATATTGGTTAAAATTCAAAAGTAGATGAATAATGAATAAAATGTCACTTTTAAAATTATAAAATAAAAATGTAATTGCTCTTATCTTTTGGAAAAATCTCACTCATAAAGGCACTTAATATGAGAAGGGGAACTGAAAATAAACAGGGTACTAAAGACTTTCAGTCAGTGCATTATGACTTTTTTTAAAATGTTAAGAAATTGCTACCTAATCAGCATCTGTGATAATGATCTGTAATCTTACCAGTGTGAGATTGATGATAAGTATCAAGACCTGATTTTTAATAACATAAATAACAGATATACAACATATTTTCAAGGCATCTAGTCCTCAATGGTAAGTCTTTATAGTCCAATGATTGTACTACAATTCAAATAAAATATCCTTATATGTCATTTTAATGCAAATAACCTAGCAGCAGACTTTTAAGCTATTGGTGCCCAATGCTTATTTTTATCTAAAGCTCAGGAATAATTAAGTTCTTGCCTAATTACATAAAGTCTAATTTAGAATCTCATTTATTTAGAGAGACTCGAATCCATTTTAAGTGACACACAAATGCAGGTAATTAAAAATTAAAATAAATTAAGATGAAAAAGGCAAGATTGAAGCTGGTTTTCGCTGTTATGATTATTTGAGAAAGGCCGTGAAAGGGTAGAGGGGCTTAGTAGACTTGCAAAGGGGCTAAGAAAGAGTCAGGAAAATAGAATGCAGCTCTCTGAGGCATCAATGACTTTTTAAATCTTCCTGGTCTAGGTCCAGTTGCAAAGCTGATAACATGCAACTAGGAGAGATGACTTGATTGGATATCAATTGGAGTTGGGGATTCTCAGTCACAGGAAACCTTCTCCATGTCTCCTGTCCTAGGAGAGAATGCCAGTTCTCCTGGCTAGTTAGGGGAGGACACAGCATCCAATGAGCAGGGCCAGTATATATGTGTGTGCCTAGTCTACAACAAGCTCTTTGGTACAGCAGGCTCATGGAGTTGCTTGAGCAGTAATATATATATACTAGAGGCCCGGTGCACAAAAATTTGTGTACTGGGGGGGGGGGAGGTCCCTCAGCCCGGCCTGTGCCCTCTTGCAGTCTTGGACCCCTCGGGAGATAACGACCTGCTGGCTTAGGCCTGCTCCTGGGTGGCAGAGGGCAGGCCCAATCCCTAGGTGCAGTCCCTGGTCGGGCTCAGAGAAGGGCTGATTGGGGGGTTGGGGTGCTGCCCCCTATCACACACAGAGCAGTGCCGATCAGGGGGTTGGGGCGCCACACCCTATCACACACAGAGCCACAGGGCGATCAGGGGTTTGGGGAGCTCCCCCTTGTCATGCACAGAGCAGGGCTGGTCAGGGGGTTGAGGAGCTCCCCCCTGTCAGGAACAGAGCAGGGCAGATAGGGAGATTGTGGTCACGCCCCCTGTCACACACAGAGCCACAGGGTGATCAGGGGGTTTGGGCGCTGCCCCCTGTCACGCTGATCCCGGTGCTGGGAGGCCTCGTGGCTCCGCTGATCCCGGTGCTGGGAGGCATATTACCCTTTTACTATATAGGATAGAAGCCTGGTGCACGGGTGGGGGCCAGCTGATTTGCCCTGAAGGGTGTCCTGGATCAGGGTGGGGGTCCGCTTGGGTGCCTGGCCAGCCTGAGTGAGGGGATGATGGCTGTTTGCAGCTGGTCACACACCCTTTAGGGTGGGGGTCCCCACTGGGGTGCCTGGCCAGCCTGGGTGAGGGGCTGAGGGCCATTTTCAGGCTGGCGGGTGACTGAAGCTCCCAACCTGTCCTTTTTTCCTTTTTTTTTTCATTCTGGGCAAGCTTTAGCTCTGAGGCTCGGCTCCAGCTATGAGGCCTCCGCTGCTGAAAGCAGGTTTCTGGCCTTTGTTTACCCTTCTGTATTTGAAACAATGTTGCGGTCCTGCTGGCTGAAGCCTGGGGTTTTGTTTAGCTTCTATATTTGTTACAATGTTGCTTAGAGTGCAGCTGAGAGGCTGGCAAGGCAGGCGGGGAAACTTGGCTCCCTCCGTCACTGAAGCAAGCAAGCCTCCCTGTTCGCGTCAGCTGCCTGGCTGCCGGCCGCCATCTTGGCTGGCAGTTAATTTGCATATCTCCCTGATTAGCCAATGGGAAGGGTAGTGGTCATACACTAATTACCATGTTTCTCTTTTATTAGATAGGATATATATATATATATATATATATATATATATATATATACACACACACACACACTAGAGCAGTGATGGTGAACCTTTTGAGCTCAGCATGTCAGCATTTTGAAAAAGCCTAACTTAACTCTGGTGCCATGTCACATATAGAAGTGTTTTGATATTTGCAACCATAGTAAAACAAAGACTTATATTTTTAATATCTATTTTATATATTTAAATGCCATTTAACAAAGAAAAATCAACCAAAAAAATGAGTTCGCATGTCACCTCTGACACGTGTGTCATAGGTTCACCATCACTGCACTAGAGGCCCGGTGCACAAAAATTTGTGCACTCAGGGGGTCCCTCAGCCCAGCCTATGCCCTCTTGCAATGTGGGACCCCTCGGAGGATGTCCAACCCCGTGGGGACCCTCACCCTATGGAGGTTTGGCCAGCCTGGGTGAGGGGCTGATGGCTGTTTTCAGGCTGGCCACACCCCTTTTAGGGTGGAGGGTCCCCACTGGGGTGCCTGGCCAGTCTGGGTGAGGGGCTGAGGGCCGTTTTCAGGCTAGCCAAGCATCCTGGCGACATAAGCTCCCAGCCTCTCTTTTTTTTCTTTTTCTTTTTTTATTCTGGGATTTATTTACCTTCTATAATTGAAACTTTGTTGCCTTTAGCGGAGGCCTGTGGAAAGCTTGGCTTCCTCCATCGCCAGGGGCAACCCACTCCTGCTCGCTCCAGCTCCGTGGCCATGGCTAACTGAAAGCAGGTATCTGGGGTTTGTTTACCTTCTATAATTGAAACGTTGTTGCTTTCAGTAGAACTCAGAGCTGAGCCACGGCAGGTGGGGAACCTTGGCTTCCTCCATCACTGGAGCAAGCAAGCCTCCTACTCGCTCCAGCTCCATGGCTGCCGGCCGCCATCTTGGTTGGGTTAATTTGCATATAGTCACTCTGATTGGCTGGTGGGCATGCCTTAAGTTGTAGCGAAAGTATGGTCAATTTGCATGTTTGTCTTTTATTAGTACAGGATATATATACAAGTTCGATAATGAACTTTATAGTTTGCAAATGACTGTTGGTTGACACATTTTTATTTTTTTTCACTCTTACAAGATCTTTCTCTCTCTTTTGCCCCTCTTCATTTTACTTTTACCAACTTCCTTGCCATTTCTTTCAGTTTCCTCCCTTCCCTTGCCATTTTCTGCTTAGTTCCTCTTATTTTTATCCGTGTTTTGACTCTGCCAGCAACCTGAGAGAGTATAGCTCATCCAAGCAGATGCTCTCAGACCTGAAGAGTCTGGTGATGCGCTACGAGAGGAAGAAAGCTTTTCTGAATCTGAGGTGGTTTCTGTTGCAGCAAAAACATCACCCACTGAGAACTAATTCTGGGAAAAGGAAGTACCATGAGGTAGATGTAAGTACTTTTCCAAATCCTCCTTTTATGCCAGCAAATAAGGATCTCATAGGTCCTTAAGTTCATGTGGAGGGGTTGATCTAAGAAAAGATCCCAAATATGTGGTCTTCCATATGTTCTTTTGTCCCAACTTGGAGCTACAGAAAGCAAACCTTCATCTACCTTGGCTCCATGAAGACAACCAGGCTCTGTACAGAAAGACGACTTACAACACTTGGATAAATCTGGATCATTCCCCTTGAGACTATATAAATATATATTGGCTGAACCATAAAGCAAATGTCCAGGCTTCTATTCCTCTCCCAAAAAACCAAGTGTGCTCATTAGCATGAGTTATAACTATCCACAGCGGTGTTTCTCAAAGCATGGTCTTACCAGAAGCATTAGTATCAACTGAGAAAGTGTTAAACATGCAAACCTAATTAATTAGAAACTCCACGGGGAGGGCAGTTAATAAATCCTCCAGGTGATTCCGGTGCTGGTTGAAGTTTAGGAATCTATGGTCTAAGTACAATTGCATGGGAACAGCTCTGCACTAGGAGCTAGGATATATGGGACTTATCCTAGTTAAGCCCCTCACCCACCTAGGAAAGCAGTAACTTATATCCCCTCTCCTGGCCCCATTTCCTCACTGGTCAAATGATGAAGTCTTCCTTGGTAAGTGCCAGGCACTCTTCCCTTATGCATATTCTGTGACCCTTCATGATAGTGTGAGCCAGCAGTGATGTAAGGCTCCCACCCCAACCTCATCAATATGACTTGTTCTTACTCCACAATAATCTTGCATTTTTAAAGTATTGAAGCTTATTTTCCAAAAGTCTTTAGTTAAAATACAGTTGACCCTGGGAGGAGGTGCCTCAGCTATCACTTACGTTATGGTTCACATGTCAGCTAGGCTGGGACATAGAGTAGGTGGTTCTTGAAGCAACCAGGATCCAGAAACAAGGGGTTGGGCTGATGCCAGTGGAGTAAGTCAACAAAGACAAACTTCATCCAATTGCCAAGTTCATTGAGTTCTAGCCCCAACTCTGTTAGATTAAAATGTGGAATATTTTTGCCCAGTTATGAGACTATCTTCCCCTCTTACTGAATTAAATATAATGTTTACTAGAGAGATTTCTGTATACCGAAGAAGCTAACAGCTCAATAGAGGTTTATTTATCAAGAATCTGGTTGTCATTGTGAGTCATATGGACTGAAGTATTATTTGAGACACTCAGGCAAAAAAGCATCCTCCCTGAGACTGTCCTTTGATGCCTATGAATAGGAATGTTCACTTCAGTCTTCAGCCACCATTTGTTTATGGAATCCCCAATACGTGCAGGAACTAGGGATACAGCAATTGAGTTAGAAATGATCCCTTCCTTTATGGAGTTGACAATCCGGCAGAAACTATGCACACTGCCTAAGTGTAATGAGTGCTAGGAGGAAGTATTATGGGAGCAAATTTAGAAAAACTCACTTAATGCCAGGATCTTGGGTTAGCAGAGAAAGCCAATGACCTTGGGGACAAGATGGTTACATTTCTTACCCAAGCATATCTGCAGGATGCAACACACTCCAGTCAATAACTGTGGCTCTCTCAAATGAGCAGGGGAAGACAGTATCCTCCTCAGAGGAGTGCTCCTCCTCTCCAACCAACCTCCCCCCTTCCTTCCTTCCTCAGAGTCGCCCCAGTGGAGGGGGCTGGGATAGGCATGAATATGTCAGCATGCGGGGGGGGGGGGGGGTGCGGGGGGGAAGGGTCAATGTGAATTTTGTGGGTTGTAGCCTGACTTAATTACTTCCCACTACCTATTATTTTTAGCTATTAACTGGTAATTTTCTGCTCTAATATTCATATAACTCACACGTTTAAAGGGAATATCCTGTGAAATCCCACAATACACAAATTATTGAATTCTTGGTGAATATGTAAAGGCAAGGCTGTGATGGAATCTGAGGCTGGAGCTTCCTCCTGCCACCTGCTTTGTGCACATTTCTCCACATTATCTAAGCGAAAGGGCCCCCAGGTACAAAATCAAGTGCACACTTACTGTTGTCCTTAGCAACACGATGTCTGCTTCTTGCAAGGAGCACGGGACACAATTTGCCCACACATGCCAAGCAGGTTTCCAATAAAACACCAAGGGGAGGATCCCAAATGAGAAGATGGATCCAGCAAGGCAGAGGGTTTTCCGGCAGCCGTGAGTCTGGTAGCCAAATATCTCCTGGGGCAGAACCAAAAGGACCCCAAATATTGGTTAAGCACAATAAGCAACAAATAAACAAATTGGGGTTTTGGTGATGAAACTCAGAGAAAAGAGTAAAGAAGTCAAGCAGGAGGAGGGAAGGACAGGAAGAGGGGTGGAGGGAGTGGAGAAGAATCCCTGACAACGTGTAAGATATGATCACAGGCCTCCAAGAAGTTGCAATATAACTGGAAATTTCAGTTTCTGCAATTTGAGCACCCAGCAGCACTATGCTAGGTGCTATGTTGTCTTATTTGACTCTCACAATTTTTCTCTGAATAGGCTAGCACCCTCGTTTCATAAATGATGACACTGAGCTCAGAAAGGCTGAATAGAATGACTTGTTCAAGACCACATAGCTAAGAAGTTTGGCTGCCAATATTCAAACTCAGGTCTTTCAGCCTCCAATTTTGAACATAATCCACAGCTTTTACAGATATGAACATGTGACAGGAGCACTAGGTGACCCCAGCAACCAGTGATTCCTTTGGCTGGGACCAACAGCCTAGTAGGTAAGAAGGACTAGAGCCAAACCTTGAGTTTGGAGTCAGGATTTGGTGAAATGCCACCTTCCCTTTGGGAGTTTAGGGTAGCGCTATGCATTCACACCCTCCTCTCATGTTCAATAGCAAAGAGAATTTTACAGAAAGAGGTGGAAAATCATAAAGACTGTTTGGTTTACTTTGATGCCTATAGAGCACCTGCTATGGGCCCTGGAGGATACAAATATGAAAGGGATAAGAGTCTTACTTCTAATAAGTTATAATTTGTGCAAACTTCTTCTTTCCAAGGAAAGCCTGGGACAGAATAGAAAACCACCCCTGAAGTTTATGGCCTCAGTTTCACAGCTATATTCCATGAAGCCATAGGTACATT
The DNA here is from genome assembly GCF_964212035.1 of Myotis nattereri. Taxonomy (NCBI): domain Eukaryota; kingdom Metazoa; phylum Chordata; class Mammalia; order Chiroptera; family Vespertilionidae; genus Myotis; species Myotis nattereri. The sequence goes on from NC_138077.1 coordinate 50,983,905, forward strand.
TTATACTGGTTAGAATGGCTCAAATTGAGAAACAGAGAGTCATGGTTAAAAGCACATTATCTGGACCAAGATACTTTGGGTTTAAAACCTAGCTCTGCCACTCATTGGGTGAGATCTTGAAGAACTTATTTAAACTCTTTATTCCTCAGTTTATCATCCATAAAATGGGGGTGGTGATAGTACCCACCTCACAGGATTGATATAAAGCAGGGGTGGGGCACACCTGGCCTGTGGACTGTATAAGGCCTACAGAATTGTTTGGTCTGGCCCTACAAAAGCATTACGGGTATGTTAATTAAATATTTGACCAAATATAATAGGCTAATTTTAAGTTGATTTTCTATGGCCCACAAATGATGGTATAAATATCCAAATGGCCCTTGGCAGAAAAAAGATTCCCCACCCTTATTATAAAGCTTAAATTAGTTAATATGTGTTAATGCTATGTAAGCACTTACTGCTGCTGCTGTTGCTACTGCTACTATTATTTTACCATTTCCCGAAGTATAGATCTAAAATTCTACCCCCTTGTTTATTGGCATTTAGATCGAAAAATTCCTGGTGTCATTAGTTTTGCTCTTGTTAGAATTGCCTGTTAAGATGACAAGGAGCAAGAACATGCCACTTTAAATCTACCAGCTTCTCTATCTCCCTTGATAAAGATTACATTATCAGAAAAGGTTCTGTGATTCTTGGCTGAAAGTTGCTTCATGTGTAATTAGGCCCCTCCCTCTCATTAGCAACACCTACAGGTGCTGAATGGCTTCCTTGGGAATGGCCCACATTGCTTTACCTTTAATAAAATGTTCACATTGACTCAGAAGTACAAGCTCTTGACTGAGTTTGCGAAATAGGAAGTCTATCTTGACATAAAAACTCCTCTCCCAACCTCAATCGCTGCTCTCCAGATGCCAAGCCTGAAGCAATGCTTCGTTAATCCACATTGTGTGGGGTCCCAATCCTAAATTCCGTGTCTGTCCTGAGTCCATCCTACCATCTTTTCCCATGTGCTTTTTTTATGTTCTGACACTTGAAAATAGATCAACTTCTCCCATCCAACTGAGCCATCTTTTAAAAATATTTAAAAGTTTTCTTATATTGCCATTGAGCCCCATCCAATCTGCCTGAGTTATGCCACTTCTATAGCACAAACCTTCCTGTTACCACACATTCTTTCACAGGCAATGCAGTGAGAACCTCTGTAGTTTTCAGTGTCTTCACGTTCATTATCAAAATTAAGTAAACAGGAATGACTATCCTCATTTTCCAGCTAAGAAAAACTGAAGTTTAAAGTTATTATATGTAATCATAATTATTAGCAGCTATTGGGTAACAATGATAGCAGCTAACATTAAGTGAGTACTTAAAAGCACTTCAACAAGCTCTTTACACATTTAGTTTAAAAAATTATTAGATAAAGCTCATCCATAACTCAAAACTGAGCTTCCAGTCTAGATCTTCCCAGAATAAGGAAATAATGTAACTGGCCACTTTCACTCTAAGGCTCTTTTTCATTCATCTCAAATTTCCATTCAATTTAACAACTGTTTTTTAAGTGTCCCCCAAATAGCTGGCACATGTTGGACACAGAGATGAATGAGACCATGTCTCTAGTCTCATAGAAGCTCATTCATTCAATAGGAAGAGAGACACAGACGTAAATAAGATTAGATAAGGTTAGGCAATAAAAGGGTTATATGGAGGGGTGACTACAAAAATTGTCAACTAGCCCTAACCGGTTTGGCTCAGTGGATAGAGCGTCAGCCTATGGACTGGAGGGTCCCAGGTTCAATTCCGGGCAAGGGCATGTACCTTGGTTGCGGGCACATCCCCAGTAGGGGGTGTGCAGGAGGCAGCTGATCAATGTTTCTCTCTCATCGATGTTTCTATCTCTCTATCCCTCTCCCTTCCTCTCTGTAAAAAATCAATAAAATATATATATTTTTAAAAATTGTCAACTAGAGAACCAAGATGGTGTCATAGGTAAATGCCCGTACTTACTGCCTCCCACAACCACATCAAAACTACAACTAAAAGACAAAACAGATATCATCCAGAACCATGGAAAGGATGGCTGAGTGGAAGTTTGACAACTAGAAGGAAAGAGAAACGTGCATTGAGTCCGGTAGGAGGTGCAGAGGTGCGGAAGTGCAGAGGTATGAAGGTGTGGGCAAAAGGGGCTGGCAGCTGGATACACTGTTGTCCTTTTCAAATGGGAGGGAGATGCAAACTCCCGACTGCTCTAAACTTCAGTTCCAGGCGAGACTCTGGGGACCCAAACTCATACAGGGAGAAACTGGACTGTCTGGCATCAGGCCAGAACACGAGGGCAGCTTTCTCTCAGAGGTGCTTGCAGCGTTCATTGTTTCTCCATGGGGCCATGGGACACAGAGACCCAGGGACCTATCAGGGCAAGGCTGACAGCAACCATTGCTGTTTGCACCACCCCTGTGATTCCCTGAGACCACGCCTCACCCAATTTACAACCTCACCCAAGCTGTGCACAGAGAATTTTGCAATGACAGTCTGGCCTTTTGCAACCTAACCTAACAAACTGCAGCTGAGTCAAAGAACCCCAGAGCTTCCAAAAGAAGGCCTAAGGCTCGTCAGCAGCCTGCATTGCTTCACAGCTGCGCCTCATCTGGGCACCTCCAAACCCCAAAGAGAGAAATCTGCAGATATTTCTGTAGCTCCTGCTGGGTGGCCTCAGGCAGTGGCTGACTTTGCACCTCCTTGGAGAAGAGCCAGTATACCCAGTGGTCAAAGTAAGACCACACTAGATTGCAACCCTTCAGATCCATAAGAAACACACTCAGGGGGCAGACTCAGTGAGCACCAAAGCCCCACTGAAGCAAGTCCTGCGCCATAAGGGTGTTTCCAGCACAGCAGTTCTCCCATTGTAGACACAACTGGTCCTCACAGCCAATTGGCCTGGAGGTCAATTCCTCCCAGTGATATCAACAGCAACCAAGGCTTAACTACAACAAGACTGTGAACCCAGCCCACAAAGGGGTGAACCCAAGAACATTTACCTCAGATGACTGGGGAGGCTGAGCCACTGGGTCCTATAGGACATGTAGCTCACAAAGCCGCTCTATCAACACAGGGAAGCAGCCAAAATGTGGAGACAAAGAAACATGTCACAAATGAAAGAAATGGAGGAAAGCAAACTACTGGATATAGAGTTCAAAACCATGGTTATAAGGTTGCTCAAGAATCTTCTAGAAACCTCTGAGAAATATAGTGAGATCTTCAAGGATATAAAAAAGGACCAATTAGAAATTAAGCATATACTGACCGAAATAAAGAATAATATACAAAGATCCAACAGCAGACTAGAGGATCCCAAGAATCAAGTCAAAGATTTGAAATATGAAGAAGCAAAAAACACCCAACTGGAAAATCAAAAGGAAAAAAGAATACAAAAATATGAAAATAGTACAAGGAGCCTCTGGGACAACTTCAAACGTACCAACATCTGAATTATGGTAGAGCCAGAAGAAGAGAGAGAACAAGATATTAAAAACCTATTTGAAGAAATAATGACAGAAACCTTCCCCTACCTGGTGAAAGAAATAGATTTATAAGTCCAGGAAGCACAGAGAAGCCCAAACAAAAGGAATCCAAAGAGGACCACACCAAGACACATCATAATTAAAATGCCAAGGGCAAAAGGCAAAGAGAGAATCTTAAAAGCAGCAAGAGAAAAACAGTTAGTTACCTACAAGGGAGTACCCATACGACTGTCAGCTGATTTCTCAACAGAAACTTTGCAGGCCAGAAGGGAGTGGCAAGAAATATTCAAAGTGATGAATACCAAGAACCTACAACCAAGATTACTCTACCCAGCAAAGCTATCATTCAGAATTGAAGGTCAGATAAAAAGCTTCACAAAGAAGAACAAGCTAAAGGAGTTCATCACCACTAAACCAGTATTATATGAAATACTGAAGGGTATTCTTTAAGAAGAGGAAGAAGAAAAAGGTAAAGATAAAAATATGAACAATAAAGTGACAACAAATACATATCTATCAACAAGTGAATCTAAAAATCAAGTGGATAAAAAATCTGATGAACAGAATAAACTGGTGAATATAATAGAATCAGGGGCATAGAAAGGAAGTGGACTGACAATTCTCAGGGGGAAAGGGTGTGGGAAGAGACTGGACAAAAATCATACACCTATGGATGAGAACAATGGGGGGTAAGGGCAAGGGGTGGGGTGGGAACCCGGTGGAGGGGAGCTATGGCTAGAAAAAAGAGGAACAACTGCAATAATCTGAACAATGAAGACTTCTTTTTAAAAAATGTCACCTAAATGAGGTACTGTTAATAACACTGGACAACAGGGGTAGATCAGAAGTGCCCCAGGCAAGCCAGGTGAATTCTCCCCTAGTTACACCAGAGTATTACTCTGAAAGTTTGCCTGCTCTCAGTCCTGTGGGCACTACACCACCTGTTAGTAGCTCATAACCCATAACCCACTGCCAATTTTCAGTAGAAAAGCTGAAATAATGCAGATAAGGAGTATTCAATTACTGTTTATTGAAGTAAATTGAATTGGACTAACTTAAAGTGAATTGCATTGCCAGGACCATTAATAGATACTAGGTTTAAAATTGCAAAAAAAATAGCATGGTGCTCTTTATTACCACCCCGTAGCAATTTACATCCTACATTATGGAGTGCCTTCCGTCTCCGTGAATATGCTTCAGGGAAATATCCCAGCTACCCCACATCCCACCCTCCCTCACCTCCCATTAGAAGGAAGCAATCAGCCAAAAATTGGATATTGGGAAAATGTCAAAAGAATGTGACACTCATGGCAGTATATGTGCATTAGGAAATAACACACTGTGTCTTTCTTTATCTGCCTCTGAACCACAGATGCCTCTCCTCCCTCTGTCCCTGGGTATCTAATCCCTTGTATCTTTAGAGGGCTTCAACTTTGGCTTCCAGGTGCGCAGGCCTTCTCCTCGACAGAAATCCTGTAGTCAAGAAGTGCAACTGTGCTCCCCAAAGCAGTGGTTTAAACTTTGTCACCAAATAGTGGCCAAAGCCAGCAGAACCCCTGAAGAATCGAAAGACTCTCCCCCCAGAAAAATACACAGAGGCGCATACACATAAACTTCCCCACAGAGATTCAGGAGGTCCCCAGAGTCTAGAGAAGACCCTGCCTTAGGGGGTTCCTGAGGCTGAACCAAGGTGGATCCTTCACAGTTTAGACTTTAGAGACTGTACTTAACTCAGGGCCTGACACTAAGTAAGCACTTAGTGAGTGGAGAGGCATGAAGACAGGGGCTCACAGAAATGCAGGTGAGGGTGAGAGGGTGACAGTAAGAGCAGGGCAGGGGCTGATTCCAAGAAGCTTTACAGGGTGAAATTCCCTGGGGCTCACCAAGTCCTGAGAGTGGCTCTCAGCCTTCTCATCCACGGCCTGCCAGCAGGGAAGACTCAAGTTAATCAGGTCTCAGAGAAGGATGTAATGAGAGAGTGAGATGTATGTACTTAACTGTCCACCAGCCAGATAAATATATGGTAGGTATGAAGACATAAGCAAGCATAGTGCTGAAAATGGGCTCCGGAATCTTCTCTGGGCTTCTCCACCCTGAGTGATATGCCTTCTTTAAACATATTAATTCATTGCATCAAATTACAAACAAAAGCTGTTGGTCTGAAAACCATTTTTTCTCTTTAAGACAAGTTTGTTTTTCTCTACTAGCTTCATTAAATATTTGAAAGTTTAAATAATTCATTTTTTAAAGTTTACCACACTAAAGATGATCTCTTTTCCCTTACTTTGGGTGGGGAGGTAAAGTTTTACTATAATTTTCATGCATTACAACAATTCACCTCATTGTTTACTCCAACTCCAAGCCCTATTCAAATTTCTGCCTCAGTATTTTCTTGTTTTGCACACTTCCTGCTGAAGGACGATTTTCTAAGTGGCCTGTAAGGTAACTGGATTTCTATATCCAGGTGAGAAAATTTTAACCTGAATGATATAACCCGGAACCTTAAATTGGAGGCTTAATACAATATGACCTGCTAAGTATTTCTTAAAACTTTAAATTGGTCTTCCTATTATTTTCATATAAATATTCTGATGTCTACTTTTTCTCAAAAATAAATCAGAAATTGTAAGTTCTGGCAGTGTAGCTCAGTGGTTAGAGTATTATCCCCATACACCAAGTTTGCAGGTTGGATCCCTGGTCAGGGCACATACCAATGTTCCACTCATGTTCCACTCGTACATGCAATCAACCAATGAATGTATGTATGAGTGGCAAAACAAATCCCCCCCCCCATGAATAAAAGATAAAAATAAAATAAATCGGAAATTGTGACCACACTGTACCCACATCCTTGCACTGTAAGAATCATTTAAAGAGCACCAAGATATATGTGCATAATCACCTAGGAACTAACCCAACACTGTCAAGTGAGAAGAAGCCTGAGGTGTGTTCACACAGGAAGATCTTAAACCGCACTGCAAACAAATCAACTCCCGCATCATGCAGTATGGATGACTCTTAATAATGTAATAACTAGTAAGTGAAACAAGTCAGTGAGAAGAATTACATCAACATGAAAACCTTTTCATAAGGTAAAAAACAACTAGAACTTAAAATATATGTTTTAGGATACAGTTGGGTAAAAGAAAACTCTATGGAAAGGAAAGCAAGGGAAAAATGAACATGAGGCAGGACAATGCTTACCAGTACTGGGGCAAGGCAGGGAAATAAGGGGCTACATTGTCAAGTGTAGGTTGTTGTCAAGGTCCCAGCTTGTGCTTGGGGTGGCTGGGTCATCACCTGATTAGGAAGAGCACGCTAACTAACTGAGAATGCAACGCAGCGTGGGTAAGCAACGACAGTGTGTCATGGATCAAGGATATCGACAGTCTGATTGTGAGCACTGAAGTCTTAGGGGGAAAGGAAGAAAGAATCAGCCAGAGCAAGTAAGGGATGCTTCCCTTCTAATGAGCAAGTGGGCTCCCTTCCCCATGGCCTTCCCATGCTTTTTATTTCCCAACACTGAGGCCATATGTTAGATTCTGTATTCTCCGTTCATACCTGGCCTGCTCATTGGAGTTGCCGCCAGTGATTTGTAACCAAACCAAAGGTAATTTTGCCCCCAAATTACATTCGGCAATGGCTGCAGATAGTTTTGATCGTTCTCATTGGGTTAGAGGTAACTGATGAGAAGAGACCAAGGATATTGCTAATTATCCTACAATACAGATGACAGCTGCCCCCCAACCTTCACAACAAAAAATTATGTGTCCAAAATAATGCCATGGTTGATCAGCTTGCTGTAGGTATTTGAGTTTCCCTGATATAACCAAGTGCCACTGATATCATCCCCAGAGAAGAACTAGAACATTTTGATACGAAATCTATAGTAAAAAAGGATTTGCACTTAATGCCAAATGACCACTAAGGTCAGGAGTGGTCAGAGCAACTCATTTTGAAGCTGAGGGAACTGAGGTGCTAAGAAAGAAAAGTGCCCATGTGGTCTGCACCCGCCTCCTTCCTCGCCCTGAGCCACTCTATCTCACTCTCCCGCAGCCACAAGGACTCAACATTTCTCTGAACTAATGAAGCCCTTTCCTGCCTCGGCATCTTCCCATGGTTGCTATTTCTCTTCCTTTTAAGACTCCTTTTCTAGTAAATGTTTCCTTCTCAGATAGGTTTCAGCCAATCTCCTATATTTTAATTATAAACCCCTGATCTCACACACCCTTTACAACTACTTTTCTCTGACATTTGCACAATTTGCAATTAGTACTTTTTGCTTTCTTTTCTAACTGTTCCTCTTTTCTGTCCCCACAACAATACTTTAAGTTCTGGCCATTCAAATTTGTTTCCTCCAATGCTGTTTACCGAGCACCTAGTACATTATCTGCAGGTAATCGAAGGTAGATATTTGCTGAATGAGGGAATAAATAAATGAGTGACTCTACTGGAGAAAAGAGGGAAGGAAGAGAGGAAGGGAAAAGGAAAGGAAGGAAACACTCTAAACACTCTTGAACCCTCTAAAAATTAAGTCAGTCCACTGTGGTAGGGGGGTAAGAAAATATAAGCAACCCCCAGATACAGCTCTCTGCCTTTGGCCATTAGGAAATGTTAACTAGTTTCATCATTTACATCATACTCAAGATAGTCTGTGTGATGGCTACATTTCTTGAACAAGTGTATTTTCTTCCTCCCTATAATCTGTCTCCAGAAGTTCAAAAGTTGCTAAAGTTAAGACTGAATTTCACAAACTTCTTACCTTCCACAGAAATAGACCAAGATCTGGGCTGGAAGGGACAAACTAATTTGGACAGCTGCTGCCCAGGCTCCTGCTCTGGACCAAAAGGTGTGTTCACAATTGCCTCGGAGTAAGCTGTGCAAATTTCCCAGTCTTATAAAGAAATTTTTTTTAAAGAAGTATTCTCCAATGATGACTACTTAACATCTGTGTCCCATTTTCCATGAACAGTGTGGACGTTTTCTGAGTGGTGGTACGAATGAGCCTTGAGGGGATCCTTAGGAGTTAAGTGGCCTGCTCACCATCCTCTGTCCCGTGGCAGACTGTAAGAAAGTCATTTAACTCCATTTAATTCCTGGCTTTGGAATTCCATTTTGCTCTCATTCGTAGCTTTGGAATGCCACCACTCTGGCCATTGAGTCTCAGTTCTCTTGCCTCAATATTACCACACCCTGAGAAACAGTGAAATGACACCAGTGTCAAGTATCTGGTCCCAGAACCAAGGAACTCATCATAGAAATCTTTAGGTGCTGCATCTCCAGCATAAAGCCCTCAAGGTGTCTTTGCTTCCTTTGTGCCTACTGTGTCTAAGACCACAGGGAAGGCAGGTCTCCTGGAGATGAATTTCCCACCCTCGAGGGTCTGACAGGAAAGATGATGAGTTGAAAAATAAGTTAATTCAGAGCAGAACACATTGTCATATGTTTTCTGGGAGGAGATGTTATTAGTTTCAAATGATAAAGCTGCACTACTAAGATGAGGAGAAACTTTTCAGGAGAATTGCTACCTGAGTGAACTTGCAACGAATTGCTGGAATGTCAATAGTTGCATAAGGGGAGTCGGAGAGAGGGCTTGCCAGATGGAGGAACTAGCCTTCAGCAAAGTTGCAAAATCTGAAAACATGGAGTGTATTGAAGGATAAAATGTCAGTTTAAGGTATTACAGGTTAATGCATCATTGTGTTACAAGGAACTCATGGCCAAATAATGCACCTTTCAGTGGCACTTGGGGACTCTTAAACACATAGACCACTCCAGCTAGCCATCGGGCCAGAAGAGTTTGCTGAGCCCTTAAAAACCACACCTCCACTTCCCCCTCTAGGTGGACCTCTCATGGCTTCCCTAGAACTGGTGCCTTTGGACGATGTCGGGATCAGAGGTGCCACTGCCTCTGGACACTCTGACTGGGCAGCAGTCTGGCTATGGAGGCAAGATGGACAGACATGCTTGGGATATTAGTGTCCTTTGACTAATCAGGGTTTCCTTTTCTCAGCCCAGGAGGTTGTCAGCCTGGGCTGAGGAAACTCCTCCTTGTCACATGGGTTGGCAGCAAGGTAACACTCTGCACTGGGGATAATTGTCCACTTGGCTGAAGCTCATGAAAACACACTGTTCATGTGAATACTTACTTCTTATCATGTCTCACTCATCCTAAATATATATTTTCCATATTCTGCTTTAATCCTCACAATCCCATAAAAAAGACAACATCAGCTGTAGGTGAGAAATAAGGAAGGTGAAGTTCAAGGAAGTTAAGGAGTGTACACAGAGTCACCCTGCTGGTAGGTAACAGAGCCAGATTCTTCCTACTTAACTCCTTCTGCCCAAGAAGGCTGCCTCTCCTCAGGGCACTCCCTCTTCAGCTCTCTGATATTATCATCTGGCAGGTGTCCAGGGGGACAGTACTTGAACTTGTGCTGATTGCTTACATTTGAATTAAAGAATATGCTGCCCAGACAGGTTCTTAGGTTCCTTTAAACAGGTTTTCACAAGCTTCAAACTGCAGAGTGAGAGGGTATGGGCAAGAGGGACTCCACCCAGCAACCAGATGGTGGTTTCTACAAGTAACATTTTAATCTTCTGATCTGGCAATCTTGGGCCAGAGGCATTTCCTAGGTTCTCACGTGATGCTGAAATTAAAACCTTTTTTTGCTGGTGATGTCTGAGAAATGTAAGACAGGCAGAGCACACACCGGTCAGTATCTGGGACTACCATCCCCATCCCGTCTGGGAGCTTCCTCACTGCACTGACCTATTCTCAGAATGAAGAGCTGAGACAAGGCAGAACAAGAGAAAGGCCACAGTTAAAGATGGCTTCAAGACCTGATTCTGACACTTACTGATTGTATTGTCAGGAAGTCACTGTCCCACTGAAAAAATAAGAATACTAGTGCCTACCTCACAAAACTGTCATGATAATGAAATGGGTTAGTAGTGGCGAAAGTGTTGTTCAAATATATGCTGTTATTATGAGGGCAATTAGACTAAAGGCTGATTGAAACACTCTCGGTGACACCCTGGCATGTCTGGCCTCCATACTCAGATCAGTTCCCGGAACACACAGTATAAAGTATCTGCCCAGTACTCTCTAGCACAGTGGTTCTCAACCTTCCTAACGCCGCGGCCCTTTAATACAGCTCCTCATGTTGTGGTGACCCCCAACCATAAAATTATTTTTGTTGCTACTTCATAACTGTAATTTTGCTACTGTTATGGATCGTAATATAAATATCTGATATGCAGGATGTATCTTCATTGTTACAAATTGAACATAATTAAAGCATAGTGATTAATCACAAAAACAATATGTAATTATATATGTGTTTTCCGATGGTCTTAGGCGACCCCTGTGAAAGGGTTTTTCAACCCCCAAAGGGGTCGCGACCCACAGGTTGAGAACCACTGCTCTAGCACATCATGCCATTTTAAATCTCTAACTGGTATTTTTCTAATTTGTTTATTTTTTTAGGAACAGTTACAAGAATGTGAGTAGGTCTGTCTTCTTCATTGCTGTAATTCTGGAACACAGGAGAACAATTCCTGACACATAGTAGGCTCACAAATATTTTTTTAGTGAATAAATGTCTCTGATTACATTACAGGGATTCCAATCTAAGGAAGTAGATTGGAATATTATTAGACTGATAAACAGAGAAGCCAAAAATTACCATCATAGACGGTAAGCATCTGGTGGAACTTAACAAACAGTCAAACATCATTTTGCAGAGAACAGAACTGATATCTTAAGACAATTCTCAAAGGAACATGTAGAGAGAAAGCATAGGAAAAGCAGTGATCTCCTTCCGAAGTCACACTTCCACTCTTTGATCAATGGGGAATTTATCTTGGCAATAAATTGTATCCCCAAGTATTATTTGTCTTTATTTCCTTACCATAGGATTTTTCATTTACCATAGGATTTTAGAAATGAAGGAGGGAGGAGGATGCTGTCATGAACTCTGAGGGAAGGAAGGATCCGAGATGATCTGGTTCTGCATTTCTTTTACACCATGAAACTCTCACACCTCCAATTTAGCAAACTTTACCTCCTGGGGAAGCCTGTTCCACTTTCAGAGAGCCCTATTAATAATTATACCACATGCCAGCTGCCTCCCACTCACCACACGCATGCCCACACACAAATCCTGCCTTTTCCACCAGAACAGTTCCATTTTTATCTGTTAAAGCAACATAAAATCAATATAAATATATTGATCTTTTATTACAAGTTTATATCTAAACAAGGGCCTGTGTAGATAAAATTATCTTGAAAATCACTATCTTACCAATCTCTCTTGTTGAGAAGGCCTGAAATATTTTTCATATAATGAAAGTAGATGAAAAGTATTCTATAAAACAATGGTTACCGTGCTTTTCTAGAATACAAAGCCCTTTCTTTTTTAAAAAAAATTCTTTATTGTTGAGGATGTTACACATGTCTCCTTTCTCCCCCCATTGACCTCTCCCCGCCCCTTCCACTCCCCAGCACAGGTCCTCACCTCCCTACTGTCTGTGTCCATTGGTTATGCTTGTATATGCATGCATACAAGTCCAAAGCCATTTCTTAACATTGCTGGTGAAAGATAAATTGTTAAAAACCACTTTGGAAAGCATTTTTGCATTATAAAATAAGGCTAAAGGTATGCATACTGGGTGATCCAGCAATTTTGCTTATATCTTCTCTACAGAAATGTGTGGCCGTGTGCACCAAGGGATGCAAGAAAGAAAGATTCAAAGCTGAAAACAATCTAAAGTCCAGAAACAATAAAACTGACTTTTTTTAAAAGTATAATCTTACATTAATATATTCTCACACAATGAATATGAAAAAATTTATAATTTCGTGCAATAATATGGATACATCACACAAACATAAGCAGAAAAATCAAAACAGAAAAGAATACAATCAATGTGATTACAATCATATACACTTCAAAAATATTATTATTGGATTCACACAAATTTAGAAAAGTACTTATTTAAAAGCAAAAAATAAAATTACAAAAGTCTGGGTTGGGGAAGGCAACAGAGATGTGTTGTAGTTAGGGAGGGCCCCAGGAGAAGTTCTGGAATGCTAGCAGTATTTTATCTTCAACTTAGGCAATGATCATAAGGGTTTTGATTTAGTATTAAATTAGAGGCTCAGTGCATGAAATTCATGCAGGGGTGGGGGGCACTCAGCCCGGCCTGCATCCTCTTGCAATCCAGGATCCCTCAGACATCCCTCTCACAATCCGGGACCACTGACTCCTAACCGCTCACCTGCCTGCCTGATCACCCCTAACCACTCTGCCTGCCTGCCTGCCTGCCTGCCTGCCTGATTGCCACTAACTCCTCTGCTTGCCTGCCTGATCGCCCCTAACTGCTCACCTGCCTGCCTAATCACCCTTAACCATTCCGCCTGCCTGATGACCCCTAACCACTCACATGACTGCCTGATTGCCCCTAACCACCTCTGCCTGCCTGCCCGATCGCCCCTAGCCACTCAGCCTGCCTGCCCAATCGCCCCTAACCGCGTGCCTGCCTAAATGCCTCTGCCTTGGCCCCCACCACCACGGCTTCATCCGGAATGACATCCGGAAAGTCATTCGGCTGTCCAATCTAATTAGCATATTATGCTTTTATTATTATAGATTATTTGTATATATTTTTTGCACATTTACATGACATTTCAAAAAATATTACATATTATTAACTGATATACTACTACTTCTGCTTATGGGAACTGTATTAATGCTTGTTGGGCATACAAACCCTTGGGCCCATCGCAATAACCCTAAGACTTGGCCCACAGGTTTGCAAACCCTGGTATAGGAGAAAAAAAAAGAGCCATGGCTTGGAGATAAGGAAGCCTTGGATCTAGTCTGAACTCTGGTCCTATTAAACAATCCCTCTCCCCTCTCTGGGCCTCAGTTTCTCCATTGGCAACTGAGAAGGTTGAATTATATGATCTCTTGAGTCCCTCTAAATTTTTATACTCATAGTTCTTGTAACAATAGAAACCTCCCCAATATCACCTATATGACAGCCTTCCACCCTCTCATGGGTGCACATCTAAGGTCATAAATCCGTTCCATGAAGATTCCTGCCTCCACTCAAAGGCCATGCCCATTGCCTTCACTCAAGCTTTAACATGCTTTTGAGGAAAAATAAAGAGAGATTTCTATTGCACCATTTGTGCAAATTGGTGCCTGTATAGTATGCATTCCCATCCTCCTGCCCTCCCCATCCCCCTCCGCAAAAGACTGAGAATGCCACATGCAGGAAGCCCCATGCTTGACTCCGAGAATGGGTGCTAGCATGCCATTGTGTGACTCCCTGGCCACTATGCCATATTTATCAACTAAGGATCAGAATCCTCCAGAGTGACAAAACTACTTGATTCATTTCTAGAACGGGTATTCAGACTTGAGCATGGTCTTGGGGAAGGTTTCTCTTATTCTGTAATGACAACAACAAGCCATCATGCATGACTCTGGTTTTCACTGATAGAAAAGGAGTCCCTTTCTCTGCTAGAAAATTTCAAACCAATGAACAGAAGTGGAAGATGGTGAAATTAAATAGGTGTTAGGGAAATGGTGACTTATTAAGAATGGAAATTTTTTGGGAAAATCATGAGCCATAAGGAAGACTAAAATTTCTCCCTTTTTCAAATATCTGGGATGCCACACCCAACTGATGCAGGGTAATTCAGGACATTAAATGCTAGGCCAGATAGTTATGCCATTATCTCAGGTTTTTTATGATTTATTATTAGAGAAGCAATGCAAGCACATTTTAAAGATCAAAAAATCAAAGTACAAATAAAAACATTACATTCCCATAACCCAGAAATCAGCACAATTAACAATTTACTGAATAAATGTTTTTTCTTTTACTGAAATGAAACCAAATGATAAATGCTATTTTACAATCCATTTTTTCATTCAGTAGCTTCCATTTTTCCAGGTTAGTGAGTTTTTATGTCAACTAATACCCAAACCATATTCAAAGTTCACCAATAGATCTACTAATAGTTACTACAACTGTTTTTTCCAAACTAGCCTGGCATTACTCTATTTCTTAATTATGATGGTTGATGAATGTTCATCCTATAATTATTCATTAAGATGTACAAAAATATTTTGTGCACTTTTATATATGTGTAATATATAACATCAATATATATAATAATACATTTTATAATAAGTGTCACACTAATATAATTATCATTGTAATTTTTCTGATTCTTTTAATATAGCTTTTTCCCTATTTCATGAGAATGATTTAAGGACCAGTAGTTCTGTAAGAGTCCACATGCTAAAAGCTACCCCCGCTCCACTATTTCAAAAACAACAAACAACCTAATCACCAATTGCTTTTTTTTCATGCTTTTTAAAAAAAAAAAATAGTAACATTTACTCCAAAGGAAAATACTTTTTTAAAGATATATAAAGTTTTTTTTATAAATAATGTAATCATTTCTCTGTATATTTGTATATCAAATCATCACATTGTATACCTTAAACTTATACAATGCTATGTGTCAATTATAGCTCAATAAAGCTGGAAAAATATAAAGCCTATAAGAAAAAAAAAAACCTTAATTTTTGTTTTATTTTGCATTCTAAAAAAAGTGATATAATTTTGTGTCAATTTAAATTTGATTCTAAACCAAATACCAGGTAAAAGGGATTTTCTTAGCACAGTGCTTCCATTTTTTTTTTTCATATAATGACACCCATATTCTGACAATATTTGCATAGTGCAGACCAGATAAAAAGATGAGGCTGTTTTAATCTGGGGGGAGGGGTGTCAATAGTTTAACATTCTAATAAGGACCCCTGTAATTCATCTATAAAACCCCGGTGGCATCCAATCAGTCTCAGTCAGGTAGTCTCACCTTATCCTATATGTATAGCAAAACAATACCTTTCTCTTTTCTTATTTCCCTCAGCCTAATCAGAGTCGCTGTCTGGCAAAGTGTACCTAAAATGAGTATGCCCTATAACTATTCACTATTCCTAGAAATAGTCTCTCTAATCCACCAGTATACCTTTATTCAAGCAGGGGTGGGGGTTTTTGTTTGTTTTTTGCATAATTTTGCTTCTGTGCTTGTTTTGCAAATGCTACCCCAACCTCGTTATTTTCTCTTCAAGAAAAACATCTATCCTAACAATTTTTAAAAGCACTACTCAATTAAAACTTTCTCTATGAAGCCTCCTCAATAAGTATTTATCTTAAGTTTATCCACACCCTTCTTTCTCTCTGAATCATCACCACTACACATCTAGTTATATGACTTAAAACTCTAAAAAATTCCCTTTAATATTCTCCCCCTCCTCTCTCAACATCTAATTAATTCAAGGTCTATTTTTTTTTTTTGCAAATATTCACAGGAGTTTTATTTGTAATAAGCCAAACCTGAGAATAACCCAAACTGTAGACAGGTCAATGGATAAACAAAGTAATTATCCATAGAACACAGTACTACTCACCAATAAAAATAATTAACTATTCACATAGCATTATTGTAGAATCTCAAAATAACTGTAGCATGGAGAAACCAATAGTTTTTAAAGAGTATACTAGTATACCTTATGATGCCTAAAATTATCAACTTAATATATTATAAAGGAAGATAAATCAATGATTGCCTGGAGGGCTAGGGAAGGCAGGGAGAGATTATATAAGGATAGGAGGTAAATGCAGGGTGGGGTAAAAGTAGGTAAAGATCTATTGTTTGTGTCTCTGATATTTCTCAAATCAGTCTCCTCTGGCACATCACTGATACTGTTGCTTTATTAGTTCAACCTGTATTCTCTCTAAACTCACTGCAGGAGCCACGTTTTCAGTCCCACCTCTCTACACTGTTGTCTGCACTGCTACAGAGTTCTGACATGATTGCAATTCCTTGTAAAGTGACCAGGACTGAAGGGTTTCTTAGAATGTAGGCTGTCAGTGCTAATGCCTAGAAAGTCCAGGCAAACCAGAATGGTTGACGACCTACTCAAAACTGGTAAATACCTTTAGAATGGCAAGACAAGTTCTTACTCATCTTCCCACACTCTCCCTGTTTCTCCTGTCCCACATACATAACCCCTGCAGCACAGGCTTTGCCAAGCTACATTCAGTTCTCTGAATGGAATGTGCTTTGTTTTTTTATGTCTCAGTACCTATGTACATTGTGTCTCCCTGATTTAGAATGTCTTTTGCCTTATCTAGGCTCTGGTAAACCCCTATTCATCCATCTTGATGATTCTTTTCTATTGGCACTTTTTTACTGAAGTCATCTAGGAATTGGCTGCTCTCCTAGCACCTTGCATGTACTACTGTCATAACACTAGCCCACTGAACTCTATTCTCCACCAGGTATTGAGTTCTAGGACTTTTCTTTGTATGCCTAATATCTAGCACAGGGATTCACACATAATAAGTGCTCAACAAATAAGGAAAGGAAGAAAGGGAGGGGGCCCATTTCCCTAGATCAGTTACCTTCTGTGTAGAATTCTTGCAAATTTGAGTTAGTGGAATAAAATGTTGCCTCCCCAAACAATAATATACTATTAGCTCCTTGAGGTCAAGAACTCAGCTTTATCTATCTCCACTGCCTCCACAGTACAGAGATTGACTCATTACCTTGGTTCAGTTGATATGATCTGGCTATTGTCAAAGACAGAAAAGATGAGTGACCCGAAGGCCTTTGTTAGAGGACATATCAAGAGAGACTGCAAGGATATGTAAGTGTGGTCCAGAGGTGATAGAGAGCGACCCCTTCCTGAGTGTGACTGCCATGTATTTACCATTACAGAAATTACTTTTTCTCTAAGGGTAAAATTATTTATTGCTAAGTAAATAGAAGTGTAGAGAATTAGAATTTTCTATCTAAATTAGGCATTGGAAACCTTGGAGACAACTCTACCATCAACTGGGTTCTCTGCCTACTGAGAGGAAAAGAGTCCTTGCTCAATGATCATATAGTCTGTATTTGTAAGCCATAACTAAATACCTATACCAATATGCCTAAATGTGAGACTACCAACCACATACATCAGAATCACATGAGCATGTTTTAAATGCCACCACCCCATCAAGGCATTTCCAGCTCAGCATCCCAGCTGATTCTTATGCACACTGGCATTTGGGAACTGCTGATCTATACAGTGAAGAAGACTCTGCTTTTGGACAAGTAATATTTCTTCTGTTAAACGAGTATTAAAATGATAACTACCTCCTGGTTTGATGTGAGAATTAAATAATATGTTGCCTAAAAAGTGCTTATATAATGTCTATATATGACAAGTTATCAGTATATAGTAACCAATTCTGTTCCTAGACTTTGAGTTCCTGGGTAAAAAGAACAGATCTTTTTTCATCCTTGTAGTGACCTTGGCATTTTAGCATCCAATATAGACTTAAAGAGAATAGGCCCCCAACAAATTGAATTACACCAAACTTTAATCTTGAATAAGATTGGAAGAAAAACTTAAAACAGGATGTCATTTTTATTTAAATTGGCCAAGGTCTTTGATGGGTGCTAAAGGTGATGGAAGAGAATTACAAGGACATTCTGATACAATGTTGGTAGATCACTTCCATGAAGCACAAACTTTCTGGAAAGCAATTCAACAAAATGTTTAAGAGTCTTAAAAGTATTTATAATTTTCACTGTAGTGATATAATTATTATTTCTGGGAATCTCTCTTAAGGAAATAATATGAATAGTAAAACATGCACAGGCACTGGAAAGGACTTAATTGTTTAGCATTAGGAGAATGGTTAGGTAAATGTGACACCTCCACAAAATGGAATTTCATTCAGTCATCAAACTGAAGTTTACAATCAAATTTTAATGACATAGGACAGTGGTCTGCAAACTGTGGCTCGCGAGCCACATGCGGCTCTGTGGCCCCTTGATTGTGGCTCTTCCACAAGATACCACGTGCGGTCGCGCATGTACAGTGCAACTGAAACTTCGTGGCCCATGCACAGAAGTCGGTATTTTGTGCAAGAGCCACACTCAAGGGGCCAAAGAGCTGCATGTGGCTCGAGAGCCGCAGTCTGCTGACCACTAACATAGGGGAATATTTATAATGCTTTAAGTGAATAAAAGCATTTTTAGTTTAAGTCCAATAATGTAAAGGAAATTTAAAAAAAATGGCTAGCAGAAAATACATGAAATATTAGCAATGATAGAACCCTGGGTGATATTTATTTATTTCCTGATACTTTTTTACACTTTGCTTTCAAAAATTTATAAAATAGTATGTATTTTAAAATTGAGACAGAAAGTAATACTACTTTTAAAAGTAAATGAGACTTTTACTTCTAGAAACATGAAGTAAACTTACTTTTTCTTCTTCGTCCCAATATGTTCAACTAAAATCCTCAGATACTATATAGAAAAAAGACATAAAAAGACTCTTAATGGTGTAGAGAAGGTAAATTGGCTAGGGAACTTGGGAACCAGGGAACTGATGAGACAGTGATGAGTTCCTTGATTTGGGGTTTATTTTTTGTTTGTTTGTTTGTTTGTGTTTACTTGCCTCATTTATGGCTCGGAGCAGAATAAGCTAGCAACCTGAAAACAGGAGCAGACAAAACACAAACACACCGAAAGGCTGATCTGTCTAGCCAAATGACCAAGAAAGGGTCCAAAGTTCACATAAGAGAAATGTGGCTCCACCCCACCTATAACAGCAGAAGCCAAGTGGGGAGTACAGACTGCTTTCCTCATCATGGTTGTAAAGAGGCACCTCAACCTACTTCAAGGATTATGTCAGAGATATCTAAGTAAGAATCTGGGACTTTCATCTCCACCAACTAGCAACAAGCACCCTTCCCCCTGTGGTGTCAGTGGAAACTATGTGGGGCCTGACCTCCACTCCCAACCAGCAGTAACAAAGCTCACCTCACCCTCCATGCTGGGGTTTTGTCAGAGGAAGTCTAGTGGAGAGTCAAGACTTTTCACTACCACCTGGCAATAACAAGACCCCATCCTAAGACATCAGTGGAGACCAGGTGGGGCGTAGTGAGGCACTCCCAATCCTCCAACCAGAGAGGTATAACTGAGGTGTAATAGAAAACTGGGCCCAGCCGACATGGCTCAGTGGTTGAGTATCGGACGATGAGCCAGGAAGTCACGTCTCAATTCCTAGTCAGGGTACATTCCGGGTTGCGGGCTTGATCCCCAGTGTGGATTGGGCAGGAGGCAGCCAATCAATTATTCTCTCTCATCATTGATGTTTCTACCTCTCTCTCCCTCTCCCTTCCTTTCTGAAATCAATAAAAATGCATGTAAAAAAAGAAAATTGGAATACCCCACCTCTACCAACAATAATGAGAAGTCTCCCCCTCCTCAAATGTCAATGGAGGGTGAGTGGTTGACCTGGACTTTCACCACCAACTGACAAGTAAGAGGTGGTGTCTTCCTCTTACTCTGTTGGAGCATTGTCAACAGAAGCCAGCAAAGACATCAGTTTTAAATGAAATACAGAGTTTTATAATAATGCCTAATTACATAATACCCAAAATGTCCTGGTTTTAATTTTTAAATAGTCTCATCACGCACAAGATCTTAAACTGAACGAAAACACAATCAATAGATACCAACACCAAGATAAGAGAGATGCAAGAATTATGATAAGCATTTTAAAGCAACCATCATAAAAATTCTCTAAGAAATTACAATCACATTTAAAAACAAATAAAAATGTGGAATATTTCAACAAAGAAATAGAAAATACAAAATATAACCAAATGGAAAATTTAAAACTGAATAATCACAATTATTGTTTTACTAGTTAAAACTCAATTGATGGGTTGAATAGCATAATGAAGGGGCAGGAAAGAATCAGTGAAATGAAAGTTAGAACAGTAAAAAAGTTCCCAATCTGAATTACAGAGAGGAAATAGTCCAAAAAAATAATGTTGAACAGAGCCTGTGAAACTATAAGAAATGACCACGTCATTGGAATCCCAGAAGGAGAAGAGAAAGATGGCATGACCAAAAAAGCACTCAATAGCTGAAATTTCCAAATTTTGGCAAAAGACATATACCTGAAAATTCATGAATTTGAGCAAACCTTAAACAGAATAAACCAAGAGAATTAATTATAATAATCAAACTTGAAAAACTAAAGACAAAGTCTGAAAGCAGCCAAAAAATCGGTAATATCTACCTACAGAGGGAAAAACAACTTGAATGATTGTATATTTTTCATTAGAAAAATATGAAAGTCAGAAGAAAGCAGTACAACACCTTCCAGAAGCTAAAAGAAAAGAACATGTTGCCAACACACCAACCTAGATAAGTGACAAAAAAAAATCTTTTCTAAAGAGAAAATAAAGAAAAGAAGAAACCTTGTGATATCAGGAAGAAAAAGAGAAATTATGATAAACACAAATAAGAGTAAATAGACTTTTTTCCTCCTCTTGTGTCTTCTATATTACTTTTGATGGTTGAAGAATTATAACACTAATAGGGTTTTAAATGTACATAGAATATTTAAGACAATATAAGCAAGGATGGGTAAAAGCAGTGGTTCTCAACCTTCTGGCCCTTTAAATACAGTTCCTCATGTTTTGACCCAACCATAAAATTACTTTTGTTGCTGTAATGTTGCCACTGTTATGAATCATAATGTAAATATCTGACATGCAGGATGGCCTTAGGCCACCCCTGTGAAAGGGTCGTTCGACCGCCAAAGGGGTCGCAACCTACAGGTTGAGAACCCCTGGGTAAAAGGATAAAAAGGTTTAAGATTCTTAAACTTCACTTAATCTGATAAAGAGAGGACACTAGTAAAATGTAGCATGTACATACAGCTTAATACTTAAAACAACCACTAAAAAAGAAATACAAAGAAAAACACTCACAGTGTCCATAAATTAAAATGGAATTCTAAAAATTGTTTAAGTAACACACAAAAAGAATAAAAAAGAAAACAAAGAAACAAACAAAAGCAGAGAATAAAACAAAAAAAAATGGCAGTCATGTTCTAACATATCAATAACTACATTAATTTTAAATGCTTTAAATATATGGTCTAAGTACATAAATTAAAAGACAGAGACCATGTACATAAGTAGGTTAAAAAACATGACCTGACTACATGCAATCTACAAAAACTTATTTCAATTTAACATTATAGGCAGGTTGAAATTTTTTAAAAATCTGTTTCAATTATGTTTACATTCAGTATTATTTTGTACTAGAGGCCCGGTGCACGAATTCATGCACATTAAAGGTAAAATAATTAGAAGGTGGCCTGTAGGAGCAGGACTGGGAGAGATGGACTGGACATGCCCTGGAGCCAATCTCCCTCCCGAGGTACCTCCACAGCAATCTGCACCTGGGGTGGCACTGGGGCTCAAAGAGCATCTGCAGAATGAGCAGGGTCCCTCCAGCAGGTGGGGTCCCTCGGCCTGGCCTGCAGGGATCAGGCCAAAACTGGCAGTCTGACATCCCCCACTGGGTCCCAGAGTGAGAGAGGACACTTTGCAAAGTTGCTATCACTCAGCAGCTCCTACGTTGAACATTTTCCCCCTAGTGGTCAGTGCGTGTCATAGCTACTGGAAGGTAAGCCGGTCAGCCAGTCACTTAGGCTTTCATATATATAGAGATTAGTTTCAGTTGTACAGAATAGTGATTAGACAATCATATATATATATATATATATATATATATATATATATATATATACATACATATATATATATATATATATATTTTTTTTTTACAAAGTGTTCCTCCTTGAAATGTCCAGTACCCAAATGGCACCATAGCTATTACAATATTATTGGCTATATTTCCTGTTAGGCAGGTTTAAATTTAAAATAGGGAAAGATGTATCAGGCAAATACTAGTCAAAAGAAGTAAGAGTGGCTATATCAATATCAGATAGATAGACTTCAGAACAAAGACTTAAGTTTCCCTTAAGATCAGAACAAAACCAGAATGCCCATTCTCACTGCTCTTATTCAATATAGCACTGGAGTTGTAGCAAGATGAGAAAAGGAAAGAAACAGCACACAGAAATAAACCTTTTTCTACTTGCATATGATATGATTTCTACAAAGAGAATCCCAAAGAATTTATAAAAAACAAAACAATAACAAAGAAAAACCTTTAAAACGAATGCGTTCATCATGATCACAAGAACCTTAGTAGCATAGTAAGTGGCAGCTGTCCCTCACAATGCTCCTGGTAGATGCCCTTTATCTCAGAGTCCCTGTGGATTTCAATGAGAGAATCACACTAAGAGAGGGTGGCTTCTTCAAACTATCCCAGAAGATAGCTTTCTACGACTTTCTGAGGCAAATTTCCAAGAACTATGCCACTTAAAAAGTGGTTGAAAAAACTGAGTGTGCTTAGGTTGGAGAAGACATGCCTGGAGGTGTGGGGGACATACAAGAACAATTTTTAAATGCCTGAGTTGTAGAAATGGAAGCCTGATTTTTGACAGGTGGCCCCAAGAGGCAAAAGAAGTAAGACTGATAAATTCAGGTTAATGGAACCATATTTAAGTTCAATACAAAGAGGACATTTTTAAATAGTCAGCTCTGTCTTATAAATAATTTATCTTATGGTAAGTTTTCTTCTCTAAGGGCATTTAAAGAAAGGTTGGATGGGTGACCGAAGGGGCAGGAGAAAGTCAGATAAACTTTGAAGAAGCTTCTCACCTGAGATTCATTGATTCTATGGAACAGGTGAAATGGAGCATAGTAAATCCATCACCTATATCTCTATATGCTAATCCATATTTACCTTTAGATGTGTATATTATTTCATATAATTTTGGAATATAACTGTAAGTAGCTACATTCATCCATCATTCATTTACTTATGTATTCCAAAAATATATAGTGCGTACTTACTATATATACCAGGCATTCTTCTAAGCATTGGAGATATAGCAGTAAATAGTTGATTTTAAAAAGCCATTAAAATTAAATAGAAAAATATCCTCATTGGGGTGATGAAATATTCCACTTTTAGTCACACATTAATTTTGCTATTTTAATTGGCCAAATTATTGTACAGGAACACTCTGTAGACAACCATTTCAATAATGTTAAAACTTAAAAACATTTTTTTTTCCTGATCTAGAATCTTGTGTAAAAGTTCAGGAAGAAGAAGATTGGGTTTTTATACCCAAAAGGTGGAAAGCCCCCATAATCAGGTCTTTATTAAAGAACAGGTACTATAACTGTGACCACAGTGGATAGAATTTGATACCATCATAATAATAATTCTACCTTTTATTTATTCCTTCTAGGGTAGAAACAGCAAGGGGAGAGCTACATAGGAAAACTTTTCTCGAATGAAATATATTGCTAGAGCCTGTGTACTTCTGCACCATGAATCTTCTGTGGTTCGAATTGATTCTGCCCATATGTGTGTGCATGATGCCTTTTACCTAAAATGCCTTTAAATAAATAGAAACTTCACAATTTCCTATTGCACACGCCTTCTTCGTAGTTCTTTGGGAGGGAGAATAGCCAACAAGGTGTTTCTGAGCATTGAAATAATATCCCTTCATGGAAGTTTCTCATGAGTCCTGATCGCTACTCCTGAGAAGGGTATTGAAAACTGGTGTGGCCTTACCAATGTGTAGATACACAAAGGGCATGATTTTAGGCCACTAGGAAAGACTCTCTGTCTTTTAAAAAAAAAATCCCTCCAACTTATACAAAACCCAGACACGATTTATATGCAGAGATGTTCACTATAATATTGTTAGTAGTAGTAAATAGAAAGTAATCTATGTATATAAGAATAGGGTAGCCCTGATCCGTTTGGCTCAGTGGACAGAGCGTTGGCCTGTGGACTGAAGGGTCCCAGGTTCGATTCCGGTCAAGGGCATGTACCTTGGTCTAAACAATACAAACAGACAAAAAACAGCAGCTGATCGATGCTTCTCTTTCACTGATGTTTCTAACTCTCTCTCCCTCTCCCTTCCTCTCTGTAAAAAATCAATAAAATATATATTTTTTTAAAAAGAATAGGGTAACCATTCAATAGTTATTCAAGTTATTTTTATGGAGTATTTTAATAACATCAGGAATATATACATTAAATAATATTAAGTGAAGGGAAACAATACAAAATCATGCAGTATGATTTCAAATTTAATTGAAAAATGATAAGGCACAAACAAAAAATACTGGAAGATAAATGTATCAAATAAAACATTGATGGCATTTGCCTTGGGCGATGGCATCATTGTGATTCTTCTTTTACTTCTCTGTTGTACACATTTTAATCATTAAATATGTTTCCCTTTTAAAATCAGAAAATAAATGTACATTTTGTTAAAAGCCCTTTTCTGCCTCTTCACAGATATCTAAATGCCAGCAGGAAAGCTCTATATTTTATATTCTTTCTTGCTAAGAAAATCACCTGGGGAATCTGACCACTTTAAACATCGGTGGTTCAGTTCAGTTAAACTATGATTTATTAACCATCAGATTGAATTCCGTTTTTTGTCTGTTTGTATTGCTTAGACCACCAATTACCATTTGTCTCACTCCAAGTAATAGTATCCAATACCCAATTTTCTTGTCAAACCACCCTCTCCACCATCCTGAGCTGATGTACTTCATGTAGAGTTGACTCTGATCCCAACTCCAAGGGTGAATATGTGACTAGGAGCATGGTATTCAAACATGATTAAGCTTGAAAAGGGGAAATAATCCAATGAGATTTTTTTAAATGAGTATTTAGCTGAGACTTTTGAAAGAAAAGCAAATTATTTTTTCCCATTGGCATAGTGCCTAGGGATATGTAATCCTAAAGTTTTCAGAAGGCCCTATGCAAAGTCTGAGAATAAAACCAGTCTGACCAAATTGACAGAGGTCAATTACTTCAAAGGAGGAAATCCTCTCCCAGGACACAAGCAAAACTCCATTGATGTTGGATAAAGGATAGAAGCAAAAACCCTCTTCTACTTACCATCCTGAAAAGAGGATTCTACAAAATCAAGCCCAAGTGACTGCTAGGAGAGGGGAGGAAATTCCCACCCAAGGCCAGATATAAGACAGAGGTAGCTGCTGCCATGGAGAGGATGAACAGGAACATTGACAAAGACCACGCCCCAGATCCCAGATACCAAGAGACAGCCTAAGACTCAAGTTGAACAAGGGAAGCAGATAACTCTCTTTCCCCCTACAAGAAGCCAGCATTGAGTAACAAGCCAGGGAGGCCACCTCTGGGGGAGGGGCAAGAACATGAACAGAGACCACTTCTGTGATGCAGGCATGTATGGATGGCTAAAAACTAAAGGGATATCCAGGTCATCTGATTCCAGTACCTGTGGCCCTATTCCCTTCTCCCAAAAGATCAAGAGAGCCATGACTTTTATAAAATAAGACCCAGATGTTTTGTTTCAAAGCTCAAAATGAGTCCAAACTACAAAGCAACTGCTAAACTAAC
The DNA here is from genome assembly GCF_964212035.1 of Myotis nattereri. Lineage (NCBI taxonomy): Eukaryota > Metazoa > Chordata > Mammalia > Chiroptera > Vespertilionidae > Myotis > Myotis nattereri. The sequence goes on from NC_138077.1 coordinate 51,009,855, forward strand.
ACACACTGTCTTGGGTTTAAATAGATCTAGTAGTAGTAGTAGCAGCAGTAGCAGTGATGGAGTAGGAGTGGGAGTGGTGGTGGGAGTGGTGGTGGGAGTGATAGGGGGAGTGGTAGCAGAAGTCAGTGTCAAAAGGCCTAGGGCATATACCATTGGAGTTAGAGCAGGAGGCTTGGAGTCAACCCACTTAGGTCCAAGATCTGGTTTTGCTACTTCTTAGCTTCCAGATAGGGACACATTGTATAATTTATCACGGCTTCCTTTTGTAAAATTGGGACCAACAACTCAACTGAGTCAGGAAAAAAAAAAAAGAGAAAAACTCTCATAATATTTTGCACAAAAATCTTCAGTTCACTTTATTGGAAACATATTAAATAACTCCAGTGTTACATGCAAAATGTAGACATGAAATAAGACACAGTTCCTACCAATAATAATTCACAATCAGCTGGGGGAGAAAGATAGACATGTGACTCTGCTATAAAACCTAGAGATAATAGCTGTAATAGGCATTCAAAACTACTCCAGACAAGGAAGTAATTAAAAGTGACCCAGAGGCTCCCTGGTGGCTTAATGAAGGATGTCAGACTTGAGGTAGGTTTGGATGGATGGGTAGAAATCTGATGGCCAGGCACCAGCATGAAGACATATCCCTAGCAGAGAAAGTTTGTAATATATTCAGGCAAGAGCAAGCAGACCACATTTGGATGGTCAGAAAAGATGAGAAGGGAAAAAATTATTTCTTGGAATTAGCCCAAAGGAAAAAACCACACAGGGTGGCTTGGACTCTGATCTGAAAGATCTTTATTATGCTTGGTGACTCCAAGTTACAGGAAAGCTGAGTTGTAGGTAAATGTGTGCAATAGTCCTGGCCAGCGTGGCTCAGTAATCAAAGTGTTAGCCTGCGCACTGGAGGGTTGTAGGTTTGATTCCCAGACCTGGTTGGAGTTCATGTGGGAGGCAACCAATCCATGTGTCTTTCTCCCATCAGTGTTTCTTTCTATCTCTCCCTTTCTCTGTCTCTCCCTCTGTCTCTCCCCCGCCTACCTCCTTCCACCCTCTAGAAAAGTTAATGGAAAACATAGCTTTGGTGAGGATAATAAGTAAATAAATAAATAGATAGATTAGATAGATAGATAGATAGATAGATAGATAGATAGATGATAGATAGATAGATAGATAGATAGATAGATAGATAGATAGATAGTTGTGTGCTATAAAAAATTAACCTACTTTTTCATTAAAGAGCAAATAGAAATAGCCACTCATCTATCCAAACTTCATTCTTGGATATTTTTGGTTTTGAACTGACCTCAAAATGATCTTTCCTCACAATATCATCTTCTCTGTACTGGTTCTACAACTTGAGTAACCGAGTTTCAAAATCTTCTATCTATGCTTCTTCCAAGAAGCTAACAGGTTCTAAAGATTTAAGATGATTCTAGTCTCAGCCAGAGCTCTGTGTGCAACAACTAAAATCAGGAATGGCCTGGCCTGGCGGACATGTATTTATCTGGAAAGCATAAGGCATATTTGGGCCTCCTCTCTATTCTTTCTCTGAGGGTGCATCTAGGGCATGGCTGTGCTCATTGTCCATCAGAGTAGCCTTAGGCCAGTGGTTCTCAACCTTCTGGCCCTTTAAATACAGTTCCTCATGTTGTGACCCAACCATAAAATTATTTTCGTTGCTACTTCATAACTGTAATGTTGCTACTGTTATGAATCGTAATGTAAATATCTGATAAGCAGGATGGTCTTAAGCGACCCCTGTGAAAGGGTCGTTTGACCGCCAAAGGGGTCACGACCCACAGGTTGAGAACCACTGTCTTAGGCTGAGGATGGATCTGAGGAGATGGTGTTCTGAGCTGTCTTTTAACTCTCCCCAGGTTGTGGTTTTCAGGCAACTCACCAAGGTTTACATGATGGGCATCCAAATAACTGCAAACCATTTAGGTAGGTGGTCTCACTGTGGCTAGTCTTCACAAAGCTTTGAAATACTCACAAAGTTTTGAAACTGGTACCCCAGAATGAATCTCCTCTGGACACATCACCAAATCATCTATCCAAACTTAATTTTTGGATATTTTATACTAGAGGCCTGGTGCACAGGATTCATGCACTGGTGGGGGGTGTGGCCTGCGGAGATCGCCCACTGTGGGAGCGCGGCTCATCCGGGTCAGCTGAGCAGCTGTGGACCTGCCCTCAGAGCCACTGCTCCCTGGTCCAGCATCTTCTGTGGTGCTGGAGCACTCGCCTCTCCAGGGGACCTGGTCAGGGCCGATCCCAGGGTTCATAGTGGAAGCAGCCACTCATCCTGGTCAGCCTAGCAGTGCTCCCACTGTGGTAGTACACTAACCACCAGAAGGAAGCTCCTGCATTGAGCATCTGCCCCCTAGTGGTCAGTGCACATCATAGCTACTAGTCGACCGGTTGTCCCGCTATTTGGTTGCTGGGCTTTTATTATATAGGACTAGAGGCCCGGTGCACAAAATTCATGCATGGGGGGAGAGGGTCTCTCAGCCTGGCCTGCACCTTCTCCAATCCGGGACCCCTTGGGGGATGTCCAACTGCTGGTTTAGGCTCAATCAGGCCTAAACCAGCAGTCGGACATCCCTCTCCCAAACTGGGACTGCTGGCTCCTAACCGTTCACCTTCCTGCCTGCCTGATCACCCCTAACTGCCTCTGCCTGCCTGCCTGATCACCACTAACTGCCTCTGCCTTCCAGCCTGATCACCCCTAACTGTCCTTCTCTGCTCGCCTGATCACCCCTATCCACCCTCCCCTGCCAGCCTGATCGCCCCTAATTGCTCTCCCCTGCCAGCCTGATCATCCCTAACTGCTCTCCCCTGCTGTCCTGATCAGCCCTAACTGCTTCCCTGCTGGCCTGATTGATCCTAACCACCTCTGCCTCGGCCCTGGCCACGATGACTTTGTCTGGAAGGAGGATGGGATGACTGGAAGATGTCCAGTTGACCCGGTCTAATTAGCATATTACCCTTTTATTAATATAGATATTGGACATACCAACTCTTCTGAAGGCCAAGTACTTGTGCTTTATGTTTTCTGAGGGCCTGGCGACTGTGTAGGGTTCAGCGTTGGTTATCATTTATTGTTAGACTCATTCTTTGGTCCTTTATTTATGAGTAATTAGCACAGCAAAACCCATTAATATCCGGTGCCCACTTAATGCAATGTCTCCAGATATGTTCTCTTTTCCTTGGTTAAAAAATTCTCACAGTGCTTTGGGAAAAAATCAAGAGTATCACTTAAATTTGTAAAAGGTTTCACAGCAGTTTTGTCCACCTATGTTAAAACTTTTTAAATCACATCTTTTTGTGGGTGTTGGAGAGGACCTCAAGAAACCATTTGCATTGGTCTCTGGCTCAAATTTATAAGGTATTATTATCTCCACCTTGTAACTGAGGTGAAGTCAGAAAGGTGACTGTGATTTGCTTTAAGGTTGTAAGAATAAATAATGGCAGAACCAACACCAAAATGCTGATCTTCTAATGTTTGGGGATTTTTTCCAATTATACCTGCTATGTCTGCCTTAATTAATAAATAAAGTGGTGCATCCAGAATTTAGCAAAACCAAGAGGCAGTAAACCACTATGTTTAAAGTGGGGACTTAAGCCACAGCTTGCCATTTACTTAACTAAATGAACGTGAGCTTATCACTCTCTATGAGTCAGTTTCTTCACATGTGGAAGATGATAATTCCACAAGGGCTACTGAGGGGATTATGCAAATTACTAAGAGAAAAGTTCTTAGTTTTGATCAATCACCATATAGATATTTGCTATTACTCTTGCCATCCCCCACACCCAACCTGGTCCTAATTTTCCCTATGGAATTAAGTGGTAGCATCATCTTCTCCCATTGGACAAACTAGGAACTTTAAATACATCCTTAATAACTACCCCTTCTCTCTTACTGCTCAGTCTATGATTTACAGTCTTTTTAACTCTCATTTTGAAATATCTCTTAAATCCATTATTTACTCAGGATCCTATCTGACAAGGCTTCATCCTGAATGCCTCACTTGGACTATTTCAAATACCTTCTTCCTGGTCTCTTTTCCCCCAACCAGCCTTCCTTACTCTGTGATATAACATCCTTTGGAAAGGCAAATCCTCCCAGAACACTCCCTGGTTCAGATCATCCAGCAGCTTCCCCTTGTGTTCACCAGGCTGGCCTCACAGTCCTTCTAACCAAGTTCAGCTCCACCATCAAAGATTCTAATTCCGTGGGTCTGGAACGGGGTCTAGGAATCTATTTTTCACATACTCCTCAGTCTTTTCATAGGCCAGTGTTTAGGAATCATTGGAAAAGATAAAATGTGCACTCATTAGGATGTCTTATAAAGTCCTTCACAATCTGACCCGTAACTACCCCTCCAGGGAAATTAAATCACATCTTTCCCCTTGAAGCTGTCTTTGACTGAGTTGCTCCTTCTGTGGTCCCAATGCTCTGTATGCGTAATTCCGCCGATGACACCTATTTCATGACATTCATTGTGTTTGCACCCCCGGGTCGCCCACTTGTGAGGCCAGCTTCATGGGCATGCAGCCTGTGCAGTCACACAGAGCCCTTCTCTCAAAAGGGCCCTGAGCTTGGTGTAATGTTCTGCTACAGTCATCCTAAGATGCTTAGTAACTGCTGAACAAGGGACACCTCATTTTCATTTTGCATGGGACCCCACACATTATGTTCTTGGTCCTTCTCACTCAACAGTGAACTCTTTGAAAACAGAAGCTATTTGCTATTAGCTAGAAATCCTTCTTGCTTAGAACAGAGGACTCCTAGTACCAAGTTAAAGTTTGGCCAATGTTTGTTGAGTGGATGAAAGGCTAGAATAAAGTATTGCATAGAAAAATAGTGTGGTGTAGCTAATTAACTCTGAAGAATAACCTTTCTTTATGCTTGGGGAAGAGAGGAGTTGACTGATAAGTTCACAAGATGACAGATCTTTTCAAATAAGTAACTTAAATTTTCCTAGGTTTCTCATTAAATTGCTCCAGCTGCTTCTCCTGTAAGCCCCACTGCCTCCTTGTTCTCCTCAAAATGGTAAATCGCTGGTTAATGGAACTTGCAAGTGCAGGATCAGAAAATATGCCCTGAGTGTTTGTGCCAAACATTGTGCTAACTTTGGGGGAGTACCATGAAAGGGAAGGGGGCCATAGAAAGGTGAACCAAGCAGGGTCCCTGTTCTCAAGAAGCAATGAAATCTTACTCCATAGGAGCTTCTGTCAAAGATGAGTTGACTTCATGGGAGTTTTGCAGCAATGAATAGAAAATAAAGACACTAGACTTGGCCAGTGGCCCAGCTTCCTGAACATTTCAACTGACAAAATGCCTCAGTCTGAACACAATTCCTCCACTATGAGATCTGTGGGGTCACTAGTTAACATTGGCAACCAACTAGGAGGTGCTCCTGAAGCATAATAAATAAGTGGCTATTGAGGTGGGGGAGGTGCTTTTGCTCCCTGGTGTTAGAGAAGAAAAGCCGAACATCAGCTATCAAAATGAGCCAAATAACTGGTGAGAGCAGATGCTTCTCCCTCATGCTGAAGGCACGACAGGACTTCCAATGTGGCAAAGTCCGCACACCACCGAGCGGCCATATTAGTGCTGGTGGCAGTACTAACCTCTTGCTGTTCTCAGAAGTGAGATGGATGTTCACAAAGAGCTTCTCTTGCTATTCCACAATCCCCAGTCTACTTGCTGAGAAACTATCAGGGATAGCATTAAGAGATTTCAGTCAAAAGAATACAAATGCCAATAAACATATAGAGATGTGTTCCACATCAAGTCAAAGAAATATAAAAATAATACAGTCATATGCCCTAGCTGGTTTGGCTCAGTGGATAGAGCACTGGCCTGTGGACCGAAGGGTCCCAGGTTCGATTCCAGTCAAGGGCACATGCCTGGGTTGCAGGCTCAGTCCAATGCGCAGGAGGCAGCTGAGCAATGATTTCCTCTCATCATTGATGTTTCTATCTCTCTCTTCCTCTCCCTTCCTCTCTGAAATAAATAAAAATATATTTTAAAAAATAATACGGCCATAAGGATCATTTTCACATACCAGATGAGACGAAGTTCTAAAGATGGATAATACTTAACATTGGCAAGTATGGTAGAGATAGCAAGTAGTCTCGATAAAGAATGCTGGTCAGAGTATAAATTAGTATAACCATAATCCTGAGGAGGGCAATTTGGCATTATGTATCAACCAAAATTTAAAACACATATCCCTTTCATGCAACAATGCCATTGCTAGAATTTTATCCTAAGGAAACAATCTGACAAATAGGTAAAATACATGTACAAAGTTGTCCATCACAGCCAAACATTTAGAAATAATCTAAGTGTGCAACATAAAAGATTTGCTTAATAAAGCATAGTTCACCCAAACACAATTTAGTTAAACATTAGTGAGAAGTTCATTTATTTTGTCCCCTTCCAACTTACTGTCAATTCCTTATGTGTTTTCTGATTATTTAGCTAACCTATCATTAAAATATAAAATTTTAGACAATGAAAAACATACAATTTGAACATTAAATTATCTGAACCATAATTATCTGAAGGGAAATATATCCATAATATATTTTAGATGTAATAAAAAGGCCAGCTTAAAAAAGATATATATGAAATTACTCCATTTTTTTATTTTTTTAAAAAACACACAATTTTGTGGGTATCTATGTGTATTCTTTTAAGAAAATGCCATCGCTGGTTTGGCTTAATGGATAGAGCGTTGGCTCTTGGACTGAAAGGTACCAGGTTTGATTCAGTCAAAGGCATGAACTTGGTTTCAGGCTCAATCCCTGGCCCTGGTCAGGGTGCATGCAGGAGGCAACCCATCAATGTGTCTCTCACACAATGTTTCTCTCCCTGTGTCTTTCCCTCTCCCTTCCACTCTCTATAAAAATCAATGGGAAAATATCCTCAAATGAGAATTAACACACACACACAAATGTCATAATTAAATGTGTGCTTAGGGTTGATCATTTAAAAAAAATAGGTTGCGATTAATTTTGCTTTGGCATGAAGTACAGTGCAAATAAATGGATGATATCCAAATACAATATCTCTATTGTATTTAGAGAAATCCAAATACTGTATAATATCAAGGGGGTGGGGAACAGAGGTAAGTCTTGAGGAAATAATACGATCCGTGATGTCCTGGTAAATATTTAACAACTAGCTTTCAGGTGGGGCAGGGTGAAAGTCCTATATAGCATTTACCAATTTCTATCGCAAATACTCCCCAGTATTTCTATCGCATTACTCGTTTCAAGCTACTAATGTGACGTCACTGAATGCAGAGTCGGGAAGAGATATATAGTAGCACATGGTGACATAGTATTTCCATGATACACATACAACATGCAAATAATTGCAAAAGTATAGATAATGACAAAATGCAGTAAACTAATTAGAAAGTGATAAAGTTTGTGTATGCACTCTTTCTAAGTCTGGAAGGAGAGTCACTAATATAATAATACTAGAGGCCCAGTGCACGAAATTTGTGCATGGGGGCGGTGTCCCTCAGCCTGGCCTGCACCCTCTCCAACCTGGGACCCCTCAGACATCCCTCTCTCAATTCGAGACTGCTGGCTCCTAACTGCTCACCTGCCTGCCAGCCTGATCACTCCTAACCAACTCTGCCTGCCTGCCTGATCACCCCTAACTGCCCTCCCCTACTGGCCTGATTGCCCTAACTGCTCTCCCCTGCTGGCCTGATCACCCCTAACCACCTCTCCCTTGGCCCCCGCCACCATAGCTTTGTCAAGAAGGAGGACCAGATGACTAGAAGATGCCTGGTCTATCCGGTCTAATTAGCATATTACCCTTTTATTAGTATAGATTGATCATGTCTGAGTGGAAATTTCATGAATCATGTTTACTTCATTCTTTAGACTACTCTATGTCATTTTAAATGTTTACAATAAACATGTTATCTGTATAATCAGAAAAAAATAATTCAAGGTGTGTGTTTTTTCTTATTTGCTAAAACCTAGGGAAGAAAACAATATCAGGGAAAATTACTTTTAACACAGGTCTGACTAGAACAAAACACTTTTCCAAAAGGAGTTTGAGTTCACAAGGGTGTCACTGAGGATAATTGTGAACGTTTGAATTAATTCAACCATGATAGCTTTGTTTAGTCATGATTAAGGAAATGAATATTCAGTGTTTATAAGGTCTTTCAAAATATACATATGCAACATCAGAATTCAAAGGCCCTCTGATGCTCATGTTACAAATAAGGAAACTGAGATGGGGAAGGAACCTTTGCTACCTGGTGCAACATAGGTAGGTGATTTCCCAAGGTAAGACTATAAGGCAGGGTATAAGGTGACTCAGATCCTCTCCATTTATAAATAGTCTCTATAGCTTGTGATCCAAGTATATATTCCTCACTTGTCAGCCTATATAATAAAGAGCTAATATGCTAATTAGACCAAACAACAGAACAATTGTCTGGACAACCTTCCAGATGAAGCTGGGGCTGCGAGGGCCGAGGCCCTTGCATGAATTTCGTGCATCGGGTCTCTAGTTATTTAATAAGAAGAGATGACCTCACTTGAGGAAATACTATTCATTGGATTGACAAATTGCTGAAGCTTCCATCTTTGGTTGGGTAATAGCATCTTAATCTTTTCCAGAATTTTATACTTCTCAAAACACTTCCTCATAGATTACCTCAGTTGTACTTCATAAGAGCCCTGTGAGACAGGTAGGGTAAGAAGGACCACTCCTATTTCACAGATAAAACAAAACAAAAAAACTGAGGCGAAAGCAGGCAAGTGGCTAGCCCAAGGCTAGTGAGGCATCTGATCTGGGCATGGTGCTGTCTGGGAGTCAGTATCTCTTTTGAGGCCTTTCTGAGTCATTTGGGTGTACCTTCTCTAAATGGCAATTTCTCCAGTATTCTTCCTTGTCCCTTCAACAAATTCTTCCTTCCATCAGCTCCTATCTCACTTAGTACTTAAGATATTACTTTCAGATCATTCAGAGTTACTCCTTAGTGTATCTCTTTTATTCCAGAATGAAAGATAGTCCCAAGCATCTTAAAGCCTGGAAATATTATTGTTCTTCTCTATTTGACATAAGGGCTAACCCCTAGCATGCTGTTTTCGCTTAAAATTTGAAGCGATTTCTATCATCAGAGGAATGACTTCTGCAAAGGTCAGGTGTATGTTATAAAGCATGGAACTATAAACACTTGGGTATGACACACTTCTAGGTAATCCTGGCTTTCTAAATAGGTTAACACTGAAGAATGAGAAGGCAGGCTTACTCAGAAAATACAAATCATCTATAACGAAATGGATCCTGGGAAATCAAAGATCATGTGTTCTCCTAAGCTTTGTTTTATTAAGGGAAGAAGTGGGTTCTCCTGTTAAGAGTGCAATGTCCCCGGAAAGAACTGAAAAAGGTATCAGTGAGCTATGTTCAGGTCCAAAGACAGAAGAGCTACCAACTTATAATAACCTATGTGGTGCCTCAGCTCCTGGGCTTATGTAACTTAAGACAAGCAAATTCTCAGCCCGTCGGTTTTCTCATAGTTAAAACAGAAATCATAACGCCTAACTCACAGGTTGTAGTGAAAACTAAATTAGCTAGTGGCCAATAAGAAACATTTTGTATACTAAAAAGTGCCATGAAAATATGTGGAATACATTTAAGATATCTTGATAATTTTTGAAGTTCACTGCTCTGGGCAAGGGGAGTAGAGTAGTAAGTTAAAAAGGGCGACAGAGTGTCAAACACTGCAACAGGCAGGTGGCCAGGTTTCTCCAGGCAGAACAGGATGCATACTAATTGCTGCACCTCTACTGAGACTCTGGGCAAATGACTCCTTTCCAGAAAACAGTGTCCCTCTCCATATCAAAGGCTCTGTCCTAACTGGGCTTTCAGCTCCATGCAGAACTCATGGATGCCCTGATGCATTGGGGTCAGGGGGAAGTGCTATTATGAAGATGAATATTAAAATTGCTCCTCGGGAATGTATAAGCTTCAGAAAGAATACAAGTTTCCCTAGAAGAGATAGTGGCTTCTCTAGAATGTCTATTCTCAAGGACTCATAGTGAGTCTTGAGAGACAAATTGTCAAAGAGCAGAAATGAGTGTAGAGGAAAAGCATGGGTGTGTTTAGATCTGATAATTTAAGGAACTACTTTAAAAATTAGAGGGAAGAAGACCTTGCCTTCTGGTTAATAGTATTAAGTATGGAAATCAAATTTTCAACTTAATATAGAGAATGATGAAAAATAAAAATAAGGTCAGAAAGTCATTTCTGGTGACATTTGTGTAGGGCCTGAAGGTAATTGTCATTTGGCTGCCAAACCCCCAAAAAATAAGGAGGTGGTTAAGTAAGCCACATAGATGTGGGTGCCTTTTATCCCCTTATAATTTTTCAGTTTTGATACCAGAAGAAATCTACTTCTGAAGGTCCAAAAAAATGCTGTTGCTATAGGAACAGGTAAGCAGATTAGACTTGAAAGACCAGTTCAGGAACAAAGAGCGTAATAGACGGGGCTAAGGCAAATAACCAAGAAAGCACTTAAAGGAAATATCTTTTGGGTTTGTTATTTACATATTAATTTCAGGAAGATCAAATGCTATTATAGAATGAGAGCATCACATTGTAATTACACCATTACTGACATAAAAGACTCTGCTTACACAATTAGCAGAAAGGCCTTATTAAGTAGAAATACGCATTTCTAACTCTCTCTTGATTACAGTGTAATTGAGAAATACAGCTTTAAATTCGGCAAAAGAATTGTCTTTGATTTTTCTACAGTTCCCCAGATCGGAACACATCTGAAATAAAAGAGAACATGAACTTCATCAACTTCTATAACTAGGGAGCTACAGGCGAAATTCTAGAAGTAAACAGAAATGTGTGTATAATTGTTAATATTCCACACATCTTTACTGTCCAACAGCCTTTGTGCACACAGATCTGTGAGAAGAGAAAAAGATCAGAGACCCCGGCTGCACTCCTATTTCCTGTTGACGGTCTGCTTCTTGCTATCGGGGAATACCCTGCTCCCAGCCTTAGGGATGTGCTGAAATTATAAGAAGCTCTGAACAGAACTTGCTTTCCTGGGAAGGCTCACAAATGCATCATAAAGTGGCATTGTGCTTCTCTCCCTTTCCGTTTTATTTTAAAAAGCAAACATTCATGATAAAATGAATACAATATGTTCAGTCTAGCACATTTACGCTGTCAGAGGTTATATTTATGGGGCAGGGATATTTCTTGGCCATTAGTCTTTCTCACATTAATCCCAGAGCCAAGTTGCAGAGAAGTGTGTGTAAGTGTGTGTGTGTGTGTGTGTGTGTGTGTGTGTGTGTGTAGGAATGGGAAGAGAGGAAAGCAGCTAGAATCTTACCATTTCATTCTCTTCTCCTTCGTTGAGCAAAGCATGCTGGCCCTTCTCAAAGTGGTCCCCCATGGACAAGTGCTTCCACTCCTCCTCCCTGACCTTCCCAGAGCAGGCGCTTCCAGGAGGAATTTGCCGAGCCACCGGAGTCGCCAGCTGACTGAAAGAGTTAATGATCCTCCAGGTTACAACTCCTTCTTGCGCACACACCTGCACTCAGCAAATGACAGTACTTAGCAAGCTGAACTAACTCCTCCCATGAGTCACCCTGTGCTCCAGGACTTTCTGCCTGCTTCTTACTGCATTTCCTCAGAGCGGCTGTCCCAAAGGAGACTGCTCCCAGGCTGACCTTTTTGTGCCCAACTTACAGGGAAAGAACTCATTGCCTGCCCAGTGCCTGCCAGCATAAGGCATCTGACTGCAAATCCAACCGGACAATGCGGAGTTGGCAGGACCTCCTGAGGAACTGGGCAGACTTAAGAACTCCCACGTCACTGCTTTATTTGTTGAGGCTAAGGAATTGGGGCTGGGTGAGGCTCTTAGAGGCTCTTAGAGGCTCTTATTGATTTCAGAGAGGAAGGGAGAAAGAGAGAGAGATAGAAACATCAATGATGAGAGAGAATCATTGATCAGCTGCCTCCTGCATGCCCCACACTGGGGATAAAGCCTGCAACCCAGGCATGTACCCTGGCAGCAATCGATTGGTGACCTCCTGGTTCATAGATTGACGCTCAACCACTGAACCACACCAGCCGGACTACAGGGCTGCAGGTGTTATTTCCTTAATGAAAGCCCCAATCTTTCGGCTTTTAATAGCATCCAGATTCATTTTACTTACAAAAGGTACAAGTGATGATCAATCCTCTTCAGGAGGTATTTGTAATCACATGTCTTTGTGTAAGCAAAAAGCATTCTTAATGTGTATGTGGAATTAAGTTTACTTTTGTGAAAACCATGTCAAAAAAGAACAAAGGTATAATCAAACTATTTTATGTAGTCTCTTTCACCAAAATATTGGTAGCTAAATGCCTAAGGAGGGCTAGAAATAAAATAATCAGGTAACTTTGTGGCAAAACTCATTTTTTAACTTATTCACACATTCATTCAATATACATTGTTTGAGCACAGCAACTACATATACAAATAAAGTCATATTTGCTACCTCAGACTGATGTAGGGATTTAATCATAAATTAGAATAGAAGTTGTTGGTTACTTTGAAAGTTTGAAAGGTACTTGCAATCACATTTGTGTGTGCAAAAAAAAACATCTACCTAATGTGTACGTGGTATTAGGTTTACTTTTGTGAAAACACGTAGAGAAAGAACAAAGGTACAATCAAACTATTTCATGCAGTCTCCTTTCATTAAAATGCTGGTTGTTAAACTCTTAAGAAGGACTAGAAACAAAATATTTTCCCAACATCTCTGTAAAGTTAGTAGTCCAATGTCATAGATGAGCAATCTTCACAGCCCTACACAAGCCCCCCCCCCCCCGCAGCTAGTTATAGATCCTGGCTTCAGGATTTGGGGTGACTGTAAATCCACGTGCTTTCTGATACAGTCATGCACTGCATAATGACCTATCGTTAACAACAGACCTCATATATTACACTGGTCCCATAAGATTATAATGGACTTGAAAAATCCCTACTGTAATAGTGTCAATAATAATAAAAAAAATCCTTATTGTCTAGTGATGTCATAGACATTGTGGCCACCGTAATGTCACAGCTCAATGCACTACTCACGTGTCTGTGGTGATGCTGGTGTAAACAAACAGACTGCCCATCTTATAAAAGTACAACACATACGATTGTGTACAGTACATAGTACTTGATAATAATAACAAATGACTATATTACTTGTTTATGTATCTACTATACTATACTTTTTATCTTTATTTTATGGTGTGCTTTCTACTTAAAAAAATAAAAAAGGGTTTGCTGTAAAATAGTATGCCGTGTTATGCTGGCATCAGCCCATACATCTTGTGTTTACCGTGTCTCTTGATGGCAGCATTTTCTCTTATTCGTGATTTATTCTCCCCATCATTAAGCAGTACCTGACTGTATTCCAGAAATAAGGGATGAAGTGGAAGAGGAGTGTCCATTATTGTCTGCAATAGGATAAAAGATTTTGCCCTTACTTCCCCCACCCCCTCACCCCCGAGAAAGAAGCAGATTTTGCCATGGAATCAATTGCTTGCCCAAGCTCTTCAGCAAAGGTGGTGTTTGGGGTATCCCCATTTTCCCAAGGATGCCACCATGGGCCCAAGACCTAGATGGGCTGCTCTGCCCTGACTCACAAGATCAAAGGAAGGGGAGTCCCTCTGGAGGACCCTGGGCAAGCTTCCAACAAGACCAGGGCCAATCAGATTTGGGAAAGGCAAGTTCTGGTGGGGAGCAAAGAACAAAGACCATCACAGGAAGAAAGAAACATTCTGGAGGAAAATAGAAGGCCTCATACGAGGTAGCTACGATTTCATTTTTCAAGGCAATTCAGGAAGCTCATGGATCCTTAATGAGGATTCACTTCTTGCCACCAGAAGACGCCCGCAGGTTCTTTACTTGGATATATTCTATGTAATTGTAATAAACTTGCATTACATTTCCAGCTCCTCATCTTTGGAAATAATATTAACTGCTAGTTCATGGGCCATGCCAAAGAGATTGACATTGCCCCAATGGGGACAAGCAAGAAATTTGGGCTTTGTAGAGGTTAAGCAGAACTTAAAGAAATTATGCTTTAGCAAAAAAAAAAAAAAAAAAAGATTTTAATAGCATTTACCTTTTCTTGTTATGACATTAATGTATGTTTATTGTGGAAATTTAGATAATGCAGACAAGTGAATAAAGCAAAAAATAAATTCTCCTACTCATAGATAATCACTGTTAGAATTTGGCTGTATTTCTTTCTTTCTTTTTAATCCAAGCATCCATGGATAATAACAGGCTCATCCTATATAATAAAGAGCTAATATGCAAATGATCATCATGCCATCATGCCATAATGGCTCAGACACTCAACACTGGGGAGAGGATTGGGGACCAGCCAGGCACAAATAAACTTGTGAGAGAGGTATGGGAACCAGCCAGGCTGCAGTCCGGGAGAGGGACAAGCCACCAGCCTGGCAGTCCCAGGCACCAGCGGATGCACCTGCAGCTGTGACCTGGGAGAGGGACAAGCTGCCCACCCTGTGGTCCTGGGCACCTGCGGCTGCCACCCAGTGAAGCCACCCACCCACGGTCTCCTGCGGCTGCTGCTGGCCCAGGCAAAGCCGGCCCAGGTCCTGGGTGCCTGTGGCCAGCCAGAGGGAGGGAAGACTGGGCCCCAGGTGCCTGCAACTGGCCAGAGGAGGGAATTCTGGGTCCCGGGTGCAGGGGCGATCAGGCCAGCAGGAGAGTAGTTAGGGGCGATCAGGCAGGCAGGCAGAGGGGTTAGGAGTGATCAAGCAAGCAGGCAGGTGAGTGGTTAGGAGCCAGCGGTCCTGGATTGTGAGAGGCAGTTGGATATCCCCAGAGGGGTCCCAGATTGGAAAGGGTGCAGGCCAGGCTGATGGACCCCCCCTGCATGAATTTTGTGCACTTGGCCTCTAGTGTTACATTTAAAAGTGTGTGTCT
Organism: Myotis nattereri; assembly: GCF_964212035.1. Classification (NCBI taxonomy): domain Eukaryota; kingdom Metazoa; phylum Chordata; class Mammalia; order Chiroptera; family Vespertilionidae; genus Myotis; species Myotis nattereri. The sequence continues at coordinate 51,024,881 of NC_138077.1, forward strand.
TGTTTTTACTTAATATTTTAATACCTTTTCCATATCACTAAACATTTCTGAATTTTTTATATTTTACAGATGCATATTATTCTAATATATTGGGTATCTATCATAGATTCTACTAGATAAATATTAACAAATAGTCTTTCAGGAAAACTTCTTTACATTCTTAACATAGGCATGTCATCAAATATTTTAATAGTAAATTAAAATATTGTGAACTAGCCTGGCCAGCATGGCTCACTAATTGAGCATCAACCTATGAACCAGGAGGTCATGGTTTGATTCCAGGTCAAGGCACATGCCCAGGTTTGGCTCAATCTCCAGTGTGGGGTATACAGGAGGTAGCCAATCAATGACTCTCTCTCATCATTGATGTTTCTTTCTCCCTATCCCTCTCCCTTCCTCTCTGAAATCAATAAAAATATTTTTTAAAGAAAATATTGTGAACTACAACACTAGGCTTTGTGAATGACATCTGGGCTAAGAGATGCAATCTGGCCAAAAGGATTGAGATATTAGTAATAGGCCCCTGCAAAGAGTGGGTTAAAGGGGTGATAAATATCATAGAAAAGAATGGTGAGGCCAATGTTGCCATTGTATCTAATGGAAGTGTGACCAGGGCTCATGCTGGGATAGTGCATGTCTGTACATGTATGTGTGTGCATACATGTGTGTGTGCATGTGTAACAGAAAGTGGGGTCATCAGTGGGATGAGGAAGGAGACAGGCCCGTTGCTGTCCAGATACATGGAATGTTCTCTTGCAGCAAATGTATACGCTGGAAACCATCTGTTCTATCATAAGGGGTTAAAAAGAGCGAAGCAAATAAAATCCTGAAGACTCAAAATTAAGGCTAATCAATGAGGTAGTAAGTTTCAATAAGTGAAACTGGAATTTAGGGAAGTAGCAAAAAGAATACATTAAGGAAACAAAGGCAAGGATATTGGCTACAGAGAACCATGGTCTAAATGCATCCATTATACCTGGAGGAGAAGAAATCTTGCTCCTTCCAGCATCTGCACAGCTGTGTGAGTTGAGGACTCAGGTGCTCCATTCTATACTGCTTTTCTCCTCTGTCACCTCATATGATGCTCACTCGATGGCCATCTCGTGCCTCCCTTCATGAAGCATTTGCCTTTGCTGAGCAGCAAAAAGCTCTCTACAATATTCCAAGGGCAGGGCAAATAATAATGGGCTTTGGTACAGACGAGGAAACCGAGGTCGGAGCAGCGAACTGACTTGTTCAGGATCACATAGTGGGAGGATAAGCCGCAGGAAGCGAGTGTTTTCCACCTTATATTCCAAAATACTTGACCACTTAATAGCTTCTTCACATGCAAGCTCCTGGCTGCTGATGCCAGCAGAGAATGCTGGCTGGAGAAGGTGCCCTCCCTGTACAGGGACACCCGAGGGGCCGGGGGAGAGGAAGGCTAGAACATCTCAGGGGGTGGCATCTGGATTGGAATCAGACCAGCCAATCACTGACGCGTCTTTCAGTGCCAAGATGGTCTGGCTCGGAATTTCTCTCACTTAAGAAGCTGGGTTGCCCACATTAGACAGTGGTGCTGGCGGAGCTCGGTTCTGATTCTTTCTCTCTCCAGTGCTGATGGCCTTTCAAAGATCCCTGGAAACCCAGGACTCCAAGACTGCCCTCTTGAGCCTGGCACCCTTAGGTTACAATGCCCCTTTCAATGTTAGGAACTTCCCAGAAATCAGAATACGCAACGATAACCGCAAACATCAGCATGTTTACTCTGGACTAAGCGCTTTCCGTGCATCATCTTCCAATGCCATGTCCCAAGCCCTCCCTATCTTGCCTAAGTTACAGGACATGCCTTACAGTTCTATGATATAGCCTTGGCTTTACACAATTGGTGTGTCCTGGAAACATCCTTTTTAAATCTAACTTTCCAAATAAAATCTCTCAAATATCCTAGAGAGAATGTTTAAAGAATCATTTTCTGACCCTTTTATAAAAAGAAGTGAATGTTGACCTATGAACCAGGAGGTCACAGTTCGATTCCCATCAACTCTAAAAGATTTAGTAGAAACTAAGGAATCTTTGTTCGAACACAGTGATAGCAAATGTCAAGGCAATCATTGGCGCCCAAGCTATTGAAGTTAATTAAACAAATGTTAAATAAATGAATGAATGGAATCTGTCAGCAAAATGTTCAGATTTGAATTCAGACCACACCAAATCCACATCTGCTATTCTCACCACAGCACATCACACCCTGGGAGGCATGTGTAGTGCAGAATAGAAATATCAAACAGGCAAAATTAACATATGAGGAGACTGATATAAAGAATAAACATTCACTGGACAGGTGTGGCTCAGTGGTTGAGCGTTGACCCATGAACCAAGAGGCCATGGTTCCATTCCCAGTCAGGGCACATGCCTGGGTTTTGGGCTCCATTCCTAGTGGGGGGGCATGCAGGAGGTAGCTGATCAATGATTCTCTCTCATCATTGATGTTTTTGTCTCTTTCTCCTTCTTCCTTCCTCTCTGAAATCAATAATTTCCATTACCCATTTGCTTATGGCATTGAAAGACATGTGCCATATAAACAAATAAAAGCTCTGAGCTTCATTGGTTGTTAATGTCAGCCTCTTCTCCTTCCCAAATAATCATTGATTGATCCACTGAGGGTCTTTCTCCATTCTGTATAGAATCCTACTCACTGATGAAAAAGAAACCTTGCATGAGTCATTTTCAAGTGGACATTAGGAAGGATGGTAAATAGGGAGTCCCAATAGCCAGTCCCAGCTTTCTCTCTCTCTCTCTCTCTCTCTCTCTCTCTCTCTCTCTCTCTCTCATCTCTAGCAGGGACATGTTCTTCATTCCCATCAGGGGACTCAGGCTTGTTCCTTGTCATCCCAGGCCCATGGTGGGGGTCCTGAATTTAGCTCAGCCTCACTCTCCACTGCCCAACACCTAGTCACACTCCTCACTGGTCAGATGCTGTGTCCTGATCCTTCCAATAAGATCCTACCCCCTGTGGGTACTACTGTTACCAAGTTCCTGTCTGGCAGCCTCCAAACCTTCCTAGGAATAAGGACTAGCCTTTCTTTTCTCAGGCTCCTACCAGGAATTGGGATACGGCCCCAGGCCCCAAGTCTCTGGTTGGACTTGGTCACTAGAGGACAGACTCCTGGAGCCAGTTTCCTGTCTGTATTTCCAAGTATCACGTGCCCCATGTTCCTCCTTGCTGTGCTCTAGCTGCTTGTTGGGAATATTGCCACTTCTCTCTAATGGCCTCCCTCGCCTTCCCCCTTGGCCAAGGGCTCTCCTGAGCTATAAGCAATATTGACATAAGCTTCAGTTGCCTGCTAGGTTGGACTTCCTTTGCCAGTCCCTGCAATTTCATCTATTGCCCAAGTGCAGAGTTTTACCAAGTGGTATGTCCAATGCCATGTCCCAAGCCCTCCCTATCTTGTCTAAGTAACAGGACATGCCTTTCAGTTCTATGATATAGCCATGGTTTTACACAATTGGTGTGTCCTGGAAACATCCATTTTAAATCTAACTTTCCAAATAAAATCTCTCAAATATCCTAGAGAGAATGTTTAAAGAATCATTTTCTGACCCTTTTATAAAAAAGTGAATGTTGACCTATGAACCAGGAGGTCACAGTTCGATTCCCAGTCAGGGCACATGCTGAGTTTCGAGCTCAACCCCCAGTAGGGGGCGTGCAGGAGGCAGCGGATCCATGATTCTCTCTCATCATTGATGTTTCTCTCTCTCTCCCTCTCCCTTCCTCTCTGAAATAAAACATCTTTTTTTAAAAAAAAAAAAAGTGGGGAGCAATATGGTGCCGTGTGAAGGGTATTACCAAAGACCCGAGTCCTTGATTTGAGTCCCGCCTCTTACAGATTGAGATCTTGGAATAATCATTACACAGCGTTCCTGGCATTTTTTCTTTACTTGAGAAACAATGAGGGTAATTTAATCATTTTTAAAGCCCAGTCTAGTTGTAGCAGTCTGTGATTCCTAATAGTTACACCTGAACATATATTGTTTTGTATATTTAAATATTCAGGGAACAAGTTCCCAATATTAACTACACTGGCATGAGCTTTCTGCCTGGGTTTTGCTCTTTTATTGCTGTTGTTTATGTTTTTATTTACTGTCCTTCATGACCTGAAATTGTTATAATAGGTGACAACTAAGGTAAGCTCCACAGAAGGGGAGCTGCCTTATCTTTAGAGAGAAGTTTTCTATTTTTTAATGTTTGGAATGTGAACGTATGGGCCACCCCAAGCCACCTGAGAAAAGTCAGAACCTGGTGCTGAGCGGGGATGGCTGATTGCGATGCCTCTGAGAAAGAGGGACAGCCATCATCCAGCTCTCTTCTTTGGTAATTAATGGGGGAGGCTTTGTATCTTTGCATTAGACCCTTTCATCTGAGGGTTGCTAAATGTTTTACAAACATCCATTAATCCAATTAAACTTCATCTCACCTCCTTGAGGCCGGTGAGGTGAAGTTCGCTTCGGGTAACCACATCTGTGCTTGCTCCAGTGTCATCCACAGGTTAGACCCACGGTCGGCAAACTGCGGCTCGAGAGCCACATGCGGCTCTTTGGCCCCTTGAGTGTGGCTCCTCCTAAGCCTTAGGGGTACCCTGATTAAGTTAATAACAGTGTACCTACCTATATAGTTTAAGTTTAAAAAATGTGGCTCTCAAAAGAAATTTCAATCGTTGTACTGTTGATACGTGGCTCTGTTGACTAATGAGTTTGCCGACCACTGGTTAGGCATTAGTACAGATGAGCATAATTAATAATAACAGTAAACCTTGAGTTCAGATAAAATGGTGTAACGCAAGGTCTCACGCATTTTACAAAGATCAGATGCAGGTAATGGGGACCGAAGAGGAAGCTGGAGGGAGTTTATTGCCTGTGATGACAAGGCACTTATGTTGGGTTCCAACCACTCCACACATGCCCTTGAACAGTCGTGTGTGACTCCTCTGTTACTCAGTTGCTATAGCTTTCAAGGTACTTCACAGAGGTGTTGCCAGGAATCACATTTGCAACATGCTGTGGAGTCCTTAGATAAAAGGTGGAAATGAATACATGATGAAGCATTATTGCCACTTGTCTTCACACCATCTAAAAGATTAGGCAAGGGAAGCACAAGTGCACTCACAGTCCTGCCAGAGACCAGTCCTGGCATTATTTCCATTTAACAGCTAGCCTATCTACCCAGAGAGACTGAGAACTGCTCAGAGCCGCCCACGTGCTCCTGCGATAAGTGAAAGCAAGTTGAAACACCAGGTCAGCAAAGAAACAGCAAATTATTTATTTTCTTCCTTTTCCATTCTTATTTGAGATGAAGTGGTTAAAGGAAATGAGTGCAGAGAGAGAATGAGAATCAGGGAGTGGCTGAAGCAGCTTTTCCTCTCAATTCTGTTATTAGCCTGCGAGTATAATCCATCGTCTCTGAATGAGCTTGTGCAGGAGTCCTCCTCTGTGCCTTTGCTCGCAGTCTCCTTTGCCGACGTTTTCCCTCTCTGCGGGGGCTGACCAGCAGAGCGACGGATGAATGGATTATTCCGGCACAACATTTGCTGTGAACGAGAGGGCTAAGGAACGGCCCGGCTAAAGGAACCAGACAGCCTTGACTGCCTGCCTCATTCGGTTTTTATTGTAACAGCAGTTTGAGATAAAGTTTATCTTTTAGATACAATCAGTTAGGGTAAGTAATTTGGGGAGGACACATGTGTTTGTAGTGTCCTTTAAGCAAGGACTCCCAAAGATTCCTTTGGATAAATACCAAGGAGGGTGATTGCTGGATCATCTGGTAAGATGTTTCATTTTTTAAGAAACTGTCAAACTGCCTTTCATAGTGGCTGTACATTTTGCATGCTCACCAGCAATGAGTGGGTGTTCTTATTGCGCCACACCCTTGCCATTATTTGGTGTTGCCAATGTTTTGGTTTTGGGCCATTTTAATGGGTGAATAGTGGTACCTCATTTTTGTTTTAATTTGCAATTCCTTAGTGAGATAATCAGATAAGTTGACAACATGTCCACACCAACACCTGCACATGAATTTTTATAGCAGCTTTATTTGAAATTGCAGAAACTTGGAAGCAACCAAGGCGTCCTTAATGTAAGTGAATGGATAAATAAACTGTGGTATATCCAGACCATGGAATGTTATTCAGCTCTAAAAAGAAATGAGCTGTTAAGCCATGAAAAGACATAGAAGAAACTTAAATATATATTACTAAGTGGAAGAAATTAATCTACAAAGGTAATATACTATATGATTCCAAGTATATGACAATTGGAAAAGGCAAAACTATGGAGATAGTAAAAAAAAAAAAATTACTGTCAGGGGTTAGGGAGGAATGAATTAAGGGGAGCAGAAAGAATTTTTAGGGCAGTGAAAACCACTCTGTATAATCCTACAATAATGGATACACATTACTATACATTTGTCAAAACCCATCTAATGTACCACACCAGGAGTGAACCCTAATGATAACTGTAGGCTTGGTGAAAATTATGTGTCAATGTAAATTTGTACCATTCTGATCAGAAACGTTGGTGTTGAGGGAGGATGTGTGTGTGTGCACTTTTTATTTTCTTGGGGACTTATTTTGCTATTCAATTTTGGCTTAGATGTTGTTATGGCATAACCAGATTAGTTTAATAAGGTAAGTTTGTGTGAAGTTTTTCCTGTAACTCTTAATCAATTACACACTCATTTCAACCCCAGAATGGTGCACGAATTGCCAAGTATACTCAAGAGCCCAGCCAGAAGGGAACAGAGCAAGTATTGTCAATTTTGAACAATAGAATGAAATATTTCTCTCCCGCCTGCACACCAGCACTGCTGTAGCTTTACCACGTCATATTTCACCACTTCTCAACCTCTATCTGTTGAGATAAAGTTTGATATCTTCTTGCTTTTATTTTTTCTCTTCTAAATATTTAAATGATTGCCTGCTAGAGCTGCTTTTTTGAGGTATAATTTTTATTGATACACAATTCACATACATAAAATTCACCCTTTTAAAAGTATACAATTCAGCCGGCTGGTGTGAATCAGCAGTTGATCATGGAACCATATACCTGAAGGCTGCCAGTTTGATTTCTGTCAGGGCACCTGCCTGGGTTTCTGGCTTAATCCCCAGTAGGGGGTGTACAGAAGGCAGTTGATTCATGTTTCTCTCTTATTGATGTTTCTATCTCTCTCTCTCTCTCCTTCTCCCTTTCTCTCTCTGAATCAATTTTTAAAGACCATATTTTTAAAAATAAAGTACACAATTCAGTGAATTTTAGTATATTCACAAAGTTATGTAGCCATAACCACTAATTCCAGAACATTTTCATCCACCTAAAAAAAAAACCCACACTCCATGTATTCTGATCTTGTGATAAAATGCTAATTTCATTTTCTTATTTATATGGTTAAACTGTGCTAATAAATTTTGGAAATTTAAAGAACTGCATATATGTTTTTTTGTAATTAAAACTACAATAGTTACTATTTTTATGTTTATCTTAATTTTTGCCATTTGCTCAAGATTTTATACATACTACTACACATATTTCAGTCTTGGCCTTATTGTTTGCTACTGTCTGGTTGGAGGTATCAGGGCTGACAGTTGTAAGTAGCTTGAAGCAAAGCGAGTATACACAATGAAGGTAAAAATAACTCTTCTTTATTGCAAACATACTGTTTCCCAAGCACTATACCTCATAGTTTTAGGAGGTAACATCTGTTATCATACTTTTTATTTTACCTGTGAGCAAATGGAGGCTTATGGAGTTTTTGAAACTTACTATCCTGACATAAGACACTGGGGGATAGGGGAGGCTGGGGGACTGTCTAGGGCGGGGGGATAAAATGGACACATATGTAATACCCTTTGTAATACTTTAAGCAATAAAAAAAAAAAGAAACTTACTATCCTTAAGTAGTATAACTAGTAAAGCCCAAATCTGACCCCAAATTCAGAGTACACGCCTTTAACCACTATGCTCTACTACTTCCTGATACACTGAGTGTTTGGTTTAATTGTACAAACACCACTTGATCAGTGCTGGACAATGCACTTTGAAAGTCCTCATTCCATTCCTCTGATACCAGGTGGAAAGAGCCAGCTCCAGTAGATTACATGATCACACAGCTCACCTTGCACAGATGAGCAGCTGAAATTCGGGTTTTTCCCCAGCGCCAATGTGGATGTGTTCATCTACATTAATTGGAGCTTCTGAGAGTTCTCAGACTTCTGTTCCAGCTCTCACAACTAACTACCCCTGTCTTATTTGTTTGCATATTTAAATCCCTACATCAGTCTGAAGGGAGCATATATGACTTGCTTTATATATGTTGTCCCTGTGTTCAAATAATGTGTTTTGAATGAATGTGTGAATAACCCAAAGTATAAAATGACTACCCAAGGGTCTACACTGATACAAATACAAGGTAGAATAAATAAAGGAGCCTTTGCCACATACGTACCGGAATATTTTATTTCTAGATATCCTGAAGCATTTAACCACCAATATTTCAGTAGATGACTACATAAAATGTTATTATGCCTTCTATACATGTATACCTATTATAAAAGTAAACAATTCATTATGCACATTAAGTAGTATGCTTTTTTCATACACACAAAAAATGTGGTTACAAATACCTTTTGAAGAGAATTGGTCATATTTTGTACCTTTTGTGAGCAAAATGAATGAGGATACTATTAAAAGTTGATGGACTGAGCCTTTCATTAATCAAATAAAATCCTCAGCCTAAAGCCAGGCTCCACAACTAGCTGGGGGGGCTTGTGCAAGGCTGCAAAAATTGCTCACCTATAAAATAGGAATAATAACTTCACAGGGCTGTTGGAAGAACAAAAGATGTGCAAAATGTGTGCCTGAGTGAACATAAGCCTAGTGGCCAGCTCTTTGTTTCTAACAGCATTCTCCTCAGGGTGGGGGAATGGCTGATAACAGGACCTGGGCACCATATATACAAGAGGAGCCTGGAGCCTCATTTAGCTCCAGAAAGTAAGAGAGAGAGAGAGAGAGAGAGAGAGAGAGAGAGAGAGAGAGAGAGAGAGAGAACAATAATAGGGGATAAATCAAAAAAGCACTTCAGCAACTGCAAGAGCTCTCAATGACCAAAGCTAAAACAATTTGAGTAACAAAATTTAAAACTTTGATTTGGATTATAACCCAAAATGTAAAGTAACTATCCATGAGTCTACACGGTTGTGAATAATGGATAGAGTAAATAAATGAGGAAGAAGAGAGAAATCTCCTACTCTGAAGAATCCAAATAATTTATGGACTCACTGCCCGCTCAAGGAGGGTTCCATGGCTCACCCACCCTTAAAGTGTGAGCTGCTTACGGTGACTTCCACCAAAGAATACAGTATGGGGCAGGGGGGTGGGGGGTGGGGAGAGAGGAATAACTTTGCAGTGGAGAAACCTGACAAATACTGTCTTCTGCCTGATGATCAAGGTCAACATCAACAGCGATAAGTCATGTTGACAGCATGAGATAACAGGTTATGTTATGGCACTTTACCCCGGTGATGTTCCTCCTCAAAATGCATAATTTCAGTCTGGTAATGAGAAAAACATCAGACAAAACCCAATAGAGCAGTGGTTCTCAACCTTGGCTGCACATTAGAATCACCTGGGAATCTTTTTAAAATCCTGATTTCTGGGCCTCATCCCCCTGAAATTCTGTTTCTTTGTTATGGGGTGGGGCCACAACATTAGTAACAAAGAAACAATTTCCAGAGGATGAGGCCCAGAAATCAGGATTTTAAAAAGATTCCCAGGTGATTCTAATGTGCAGCCAAGGTTGAGAACCACTGCAATAGAGGACATTGTACAAAATACCTGATTAGTACTCCTCAAAACCGTCAAAGTTGTTAAACACAGGAAAGTCCGAAGAACCGTCACAGCCAGAGCAGCATAAGACATGAAAACTATATATATTGTGGTGTTCTTGGACAAATAAAGAACATTCAGTTAAAACTAAGGATAACTAGAAAAAATATAGACTTTAGTTAATAGTAATTTATCAATATTGGTTCATTAGCTGTGATAAATGCACCATACTAATGCAAGCTGTTAACAATGGGGGAAACTGGATTCAGACATAAGGAAACTCTCTGTATTATTTTCACAATTTGTCTGTAAATCTAAAACTATTCTAAAATAAAAAGTTCATTCTTTCCACAGCAGTGTGAATACAATGTGTTTGTTACAGTAACTGGGAACTACCTGCTTTAATTTTGTAGCATCCCCACCTTTGTTCATCACCTTGTTAAAATGCTAGAAGCCACCTGGATGGCAATGTCAGGATTTAGATCTAGGTTAATGGTATACTGGCCTGGGCTTTTCAGAACCGACCAACCTTGGTTTAGTGAGGTAACTCTGCCCCCTATGGGCATAGTATTTAATCTACACTTAGTGGCAAAGGACAGCCCACGTGCTCCAGTCACTTTTGATGTTTCAAAGTCTGGGCAAGAGTCAAGATACACTTGGAACCCCTGATCTGCTGAGAGCATACCCCACTTTGTTCATATGCACAGAACTTTACCTCCCCAGGGTGTTCTCTAAAGAAAGACGCATCCATGTGAGGGGACCGGCTGATGGAAATGTAAATGGCATGGCTCACTTATGCTAAGTGAAATAAGCCAGTCAGAGAAGACAAATACCATATGATTTCACTTATATGTGGAATCCAATGAACAAACTAAATAAACAAAATAGAAACTGACTCATAGATACAGAAAACAGACTGGCAGCTACTAGAGGGGAGGGTGCTGGGTGAAAAAAGTAAAATGGTTAAGCAAAAACAAACAAACAAACAAAAAACTCATAGACAACGACAACAGTAGGGTGATTATCAGTGGGGAAGGGGATCAAGTAGGAGAGGGTAAAGGGGGGACAAATGGTGAAGGAAGGAGACTCGACTTTGGGTGATGAACACACAATACAATGTACAGATGACGTATCATAGAATTGAACACCTAAACCCTATATAAATTAATTAACCAGTGTCACCCCAATAAATTCAATAAAAAATGTTTAAATGAGATAAAAGAGAATACAGGGTATAATACCTATAAACATAAAACATGTTAATCAACTCTTTATGTTATCGTTGGGTCTCCCAAGCAACAGTAGGCTATTAGTAGTTAAGTTTTGGGGGAGTCAAAGTTATATGTGGATTTTTGAGTGAGCGGAGGATTGGCACCATTAACTATTGTGTTGTTCAAGGGTCAACTGTATACACATAAACAATAATACATATTTCTTAAGTCACCATGTGCAGAAAATGTAACATATTTTTACACTCTACTTAATTTTTTAAAATAATTTTTCCTTATTATTAATCACAGAAAATTAATCTAGTCAACTATAAGGTAGTTCAGTCACTGCAGGATATTTCCACCACTTTCTGTTAAGACAGTCGAGTAAGGATTTCCCCCTTCCCTCTTTCTTCCATTGAATTGGCATCCATGGTCATTGGCTTTGTGCATCACAGAGTGAGGAAAGACTGGCTTTTCCCCATCCTCAGTCCTTTATTGGCAAAAAGTTGAGCTATCACTTGTATTTGCATATCTGGTCATTTGCATTTACTCTGCTGCCATTGAGACATCTGTGGCTCCACCACAGATTTTGTCTTAGCTTTCTCTCAGTCCTTCTCCACCACCTTTGGGGCAAATGAAACTACTACACATTCCCAATCCTCCTGGGTTACGGACAACATGGGGTGTGGTCTCTGGCTAGACTTGCCCCACTTACTCATTTCTTCTCCACTACTACTAGGACATGATAGAACTTCTCTGTCAATATCACTAACCCAGGAATCAAGATACAGTTCTCTGCTGAGGCTCCCCGCCACTCTGGGACTTCTATCATTCCCCAAGATATGGGAGCATCGCTGAGACCTATACCAGCATCGAACCCAATTATATCAAATCTCTCTTTCCTCAGCTGTGAAATTTTTATCAAATCCATGGCAGGACAACTGGCTCTTACACCATTCATGTTGACAAAGCATATTATTTACAAAATAAAAATTGACTTTTGTACACAAAAATCAGAATTTGAGACTCAGAAATCCAATAGTCTCTTCTGTAAATTTCTAGTCTATTTAGAAAACATAAGTGCTGATAATTAACTTATTTCTTTCTTTTTGCATTCCTGCTGTCATCTTATCCTGTGTGCACATGGAAGAGGCTTGAGGGTGAATGAACCATCTGAGGTCAGAGGAGAGTAAAAAGGAATATATACATATATATTCCTGCACTCTCTCACAATCCGGAACCCCTCAGGGGATGTTGGAGAGCTGGTTTCAGCCTGATCCTGCAGGCCAGGCCAAGAGCCCCCACTGGTGCACGAATTTGTGCACCAGGCCTCTAGTATTTATATAAAGAATAGAGAAATCAATAAACAAAGGTTACAGTGTTTATTTATGCATTTTTCTTTTTTATGATTTTTCACATTTTCTAAATTTCTAGAAGGAACATGTTTTATATCATCAGAAAAAGAAAAGTATACGTGTATACACACACATGTATATTTGTATATACATATACATATATAGTCAGATAAAATATATATGTGGATGGTGATGCTGGGAGTCACTATGTATATCAGCATCACTGTAAAGAAGGGAGAGTAGGGAACCCAAGCCTTGTGTTGGCCACACCCAAAGCTGTCTTCTCCTCCAGTCTCTGTGTTACTTGATCTTTGACCCTATTGACCACTCTCTTCTTGAAATCCCCTCTTTCCTTGGCCTCTATATCAACATGATCTCTGAGCTCTTTTTCTAGTTCTCTAATCCATCGAAAATCTAGACCTCAAGTCAGAGTAATACTGTAATGGGAGAGACTTTGGGAGATATGGGGAGGGGAAGAGGGTGACTTGTATGTAGGAGTAATGTCAAAATATGTGGCCAGAGGGAGTTCTGTGGTAATATAAAGACTACAAATGTCTACTTGAATTTGACAGGCTCTGTGATTACTTTGACCATTGTGGCAGAAGTGAGATGAAAGGCTCAGACCTTAAAAGACCACAGCTTTCACTTCCTGTCACATAGACCCTTTCTCTGGGAGTCCTGAGCCACCATACACAAAGTGAGCTAGTCTAAGAATGCCCTCCTGTGAGGACCCTAAGCTAACCATGTGGATATGCCATTTGGTTGTTTTAAGCCAGTGGTTCTCAACTTTCCTAATGCTGCGACCCTTTAATACAGTTCCTCATGTTGTGGTGACCCCCAACCATAAAATTATTTTCGTTGCTACTTCATATCTGTAATTTTGCTACTGTTATGAATCATAATGTAAATATCTGATATGCAGGATGTATTTTCATTGTTACAAATTGAACATAATTAAAGCATAGTGATTAATCACAAAAACAATATGTAATTATATATGTGTTTTTCCGATGGTCTTAGGCGACCCCTGTGAAAGGGTCAGTCGACCCCCAAAGGGGTCGTGACCCACAGGTTGAGAACCACTGTTTTAAGCCACTAGTTTTGAGTAGTTATAGATAATTACAACAGATTCCTCCTGTGAGAGGTGCTTAATACTAACACATCTCTATAGAAGGAGGTGTAGTGAGAATTGCAACAAAACTTTTAATTATCTTCATAATTGGTTCCAGTATTGTTTAGGAAGAGACCTTGATACACCTATTAGGAGTAGAAGGTAAGACCCTAAGGCAGAGGTGGGAAAACTTTTTGACTCGAGGGCCCGAACAAAAGCATGGATGGAGTGTTTGTGTGAACTAATATAAATTCAAAGTAAACATCATTACATTGGTCTTTTTTTTTTTTTTTTAGTTTTATTCATTTCAAACGGGCCAAATCCGGCCCGCGGGCCGTAGTTTGCCCACGGCTGCCCTAAGGGAATGAGTTGGCACAAAGAACTAAAAAAATATAACTAACCCACTTTGAATTGAAATGGGTAGGAATTAGGGAGTAAGATAGAGCAGAGAATAGGAAAGTAAGTAAAGATGAGGGAAAAGAAACAGCACGTGCTAGACCCCAAGTTGCAGAAATGACTGAGAGGCTTTTGAAGAACATCGGCATCGAACAAATTTGATTTGGCTGCATATCCATAATGAAAACGTTCCCATTTCTCTAAAACATCTACCAAATTTCCTATTGGTATAGATCCTTTGGTGGTGTATTTTGTTTTTTATTTTGGAGGAAATTGAGAAAAATGTCTGAGTGCCACACCTCTGTTGACTTGGTTGAGAACGGGAACAGTAGGTACCAATTCCTGCCCTAGATTAATTTAGAACAGCGGTTCCCAACTGGGAGTGATTTTGACCCCCAGACAGCATTTAACAATGTCAGAGACTTTTTGGACTGTCATGACTGGGCAGTTACTGGCATTGAGTGGGCAGAGGCCAGAAATGCTGCCATAATTCCTACAATGTATGAGACAACCATCCACAGTAAAGAATTGATCAGCATAAAATGTCAGTAGTGCCAAAGTTGAGAAATCCTAATTTAGAGAAAGCAAAAGATCTGAGTCAGATGTGTCTGAGAACCTAAGGCTCCTGCAGAATTTGGAGACAGCTTGGATAACACATTGGACTCGCTGCAATCCGTGGAATGTAGTTTGAATCAACCCTATCCAAATCATCAGGTCAGGATGGCTCTCATCAACATCCGGTTGACACATCAAATGAGAAGATGAATCAGTTAAGGTTCTCATTGCAAGTTATAGAAACTAACTCTGAAGAAACTGAGCAGGAAGGAATGTATTAAGTAATAGTGGACAGCTCATAGAATCCATGGGAGGGCAGGAGATAAGCAGTCTCAGCTGCTCTCCATGTGTCCCTCTTTTGAGCTCAGAATGTCTATTGGACTCATTCATGTAGTTACATGTATGAGTAGTTCATTCCTCTTTGTTGTATTACTTTGTGTAAATTTGTGTAGCTGTTTTCTTGTTAATGAGCACTTGGTTTGAGCTACTGTGAATAAAACAGCTACGAGCATTTTTGGAAGAATCTTTTTAAACCTATGTTTTTATTTCTCAAGTAAATCCTTAAGAGTGGACTTGCTGGACCAAAGGGGAAGTGTGTGTTTAACTTTGTAAGAAATGCCAAAAATTTTTCAGTGTTTGTACCATTTTACATTCCCCCCTCTCACATCAGCAGTGTCTGACAGTTCTGGTTGCCCCAGACCCTCACCAAACTTGATATTGTCAGTCTTTTGAATTTTAGCAGTTTTAATGGAGATGTGGTGTATCTCACTGTGGGTTTAATATACATTTCCCTGATGACTAATAACATTGGGCATTTTGCATATGTGTTCTTTGGATATATATATATATATATATATATATATATATATATATATATATAATCTTCCTTTGTGCAATGCTTGTTTGAATTTTTGTGTTCATTTTTAATTGAGTTGTGTCAGTGTATTCAGGCTGCTAGAACAAAATAGCGTAAACTGGGTAGCTAATAAAGAGCAGAAATGTATTTCTCACAGTTCTGGAGACTGGGAAGTCCAAGATCAAGGTGCCAGCACGGCCTCATTCTGGTTAGTGAGAGCCTGCTTCATGGTTCATATATGAACGTTTTCTCTCTGTACCCTCACACGCCAGAAGGGGCTGGGAGCTCTGTGGGGTCTCTTTTATAAGAGCAAAATTCCCAACCTATTTGGCTTTGCTTAATTTTTTTGGTCTTGGTTTCTCTATTCCACTGGTCCAGGAATTTTCCTAGCTTCTTTCTATCACATTACAGTACTATTTTGTAACAGAACTGCTACTCCTTACTTGGTCCTCAGTGTGTATATATCTGTCTCCCCAAACCAGACTATAGTTATGTGAGAGCAGGAAATGGGATGGATATATATATATATATTCCCAGAGCATAATTCATAGGAAATGATTTATAAATGTTTGTTGGTGAGGACAGTGTCATGCATTTCTGAGTGGCGGGGAGAATGTGATAATGATTGTGCCAATATGTATGACTTAGCTAGTTTCCCCTGCCAGGAAACCGCAGAGGAAGGGTGATGTGTCAAGGGACTTGGGCACCTCCCAGGAAGAACTTTGCAAAAACTTCGATTGTAAAAATTTAAATATAAAATTTAAAAACAGCCCGGCCGGTGTGGCTCAGTGGTTGAGCATCGACCTGTGAACCAGGAGGTCAGGGTTCGATTCCCGGTCGGGGCACATGCCCGGGTTTCGGGCTCCATTTCCAGTATGGGGTGTGCAGGAGGCAGCCGATCTGTGATTCTCTCGCATCATGGATATTTCTACCTCTCTCTCCCTCTCCCGTCCATTCGGAAATCAATAAAAACATATTAAAAAAACAAACAAAACTTAAAAACAAATGCATATATTGAAGTTTCCACCAAAATCTCCCGCTATCTTCCTTTCTGAAGATACCTGCTTTATTGAAAACTCTGAAAAGTGTCTCTTTGCAAGTAAAAGTAATATGTTAAGAGTTTTAACTAGTAGACTGCTCAATTCCTAGCTGAACCTGCGAATTTAGTTTAAAATAGTAAAATTACTTCATGACTCCTGGGCCAGAAAAAATATTTTTAACATCCATTTCTTGAAGTAAATAAAAACCATGTTAACAAATTCAGAGTGTACACTACAGGGTTTACAATACAAGTAAGTCTTCCCTCCACTCATGACCCACCATCTTCAAGTTCTTGCCTACTTATCGAAGAAAATCATTCCTCCTGTGTGTCTACTTTCAATACTCTCTGAATACTCTGCTTCATTCTGACTCTTCTGCTCACCAAATGTGTTGGGAGTGGGCTGGGGGATAGATTCCCTCACACCAAGCAACTCTCAGGTTCTCCAGGTACCCATTGTGTGTCCTACAATTCAATTCAATTCCGACACTGTCTGTGCGGGGCTAGCCTCAGATCCCACAGGTTAAGGGCTCGGTTCCACAAGACTGGTCTCCTCCTCTCACTTGAGGCTTCAGTCACAAGTCCAGGCATTCCTGTATTTTTGAATGACTGTCTATTAATCAGAGGTTCCCATGACCCCCCTCCTCAGGTTTGATTAATTTATTGGAGTAACTCACAGAACTCAGGAAAACAGTGTATTCACTAGATTACCAGTTTATTACAAAGGATATTAAATGACATGAATGAATGGCTAGATGAAGACAAACTTGGGTGAGTTCCAGAAGGGTACCAAACATGGGAGCTTCTATCCCCTGAGTGCGGGTGCACAATCCTATCAGCACATGGATGCATTCCTGTTCACCAACCTGGTAGTTCAGTGAATTGCGTCCTTTGGGTTTTTATGAAGGATTTATTACTTAGGCATAATTGATTTAAAAATTGGCCACTTGCCCGGCTGGCGTGGCTCGGTGGTTGAGCATCGACCTATGAACCAGGAGGTCATGGTTTCATTCCTGGTCAGGGAATATGCCTGGGTTGCAGGCTTGATCCCCAGTGTGAGGTGTGCAGGAGGCAACTGATCAATGATTCTGTGTTATCATTGATGTTTCTGTCTCTTTCTCCCTCTCCCTTCTTCTCTGAAATCAATTAAAATATATTTTTAAAAATTAAAGTTGGCCACTGATGATTTATTCAACCTCCTCAGAGGTGAGGGTGGGGTTGATTCAATCCTTTAATCTGGTGATTGGTTGCCCTGGTAACTAGCCCCCATCATTAGTGGCTTTCCAAAAGTTGCCTCATTAATATAAACTCAGATGTTGTTGAAATTATGAATAATAAGACACTTCTTTCACATTTGTCACTTTGAAGATATGTCAGGAGGACAAAAAGCAATGTTATAACAGAAGTCCCTATTGCTCTGGTCACTTCTGAAATACCAAGGGTTTGGGGAGCTGTGAGCCGGGAGGCAGGACTAAGACCAAATACACGTTTCTTGTTATAAATCTCCATATTACTCTGCACTTCACCAGGGTGCATCAATTCAAAACACTTTCCTGATTCAGGCATGTAAGATGAATAATGTCCATGTGTTTGTTGTGTAATACCATCTTAACTTGTATTCTTTCAGCACCACATAACTTATGTGCATAATTTTGTTCTTTAGGTCTGAATAAAAAATGCTCTTTTTTCTTGTTTTGGAAACACCTGACCCTCTCAGTTTTTCACTTTTGATATAAAATAAATAGAGGTTCCCTTTCCTCTGATTTTACTAAAGAAAATAAAAGCACAAGCTTCATGATACATGGCAATTGATGAACTCTTCCATTTCAGGAAGACTTGAGGAAGGAATGTGAACTCCTGGACAGGACATGCATGTCTGAGGACATGCAAGAACTACTACCTGGCTCCTTGTTTCATCTGATTAATATTATTATTATTATTATTATTATTATTATTTTTGCATGTAAGCTTGATGTTGTCAGACCTGATACTTTAAGAAAAAACATATTTTTTTAAAACATGAAATTCCTTGTTTTTTAAATGTTGGCAAGAAACCCAATATTATTTTTAAAATACTGAAAAGGACAACACAAGCCAAATGAAACAGGTCTGCAGGCTGAATTTGGACCGATGGTGGCAGTTTGATTACTAATATTCTACCCTTTTTCCCTCATGTGATACTATATATTAAACACTGTTCCTCATCAGGACAAAGAGGTCTTACCTCACAGGCTTTCTTGGCTAGTGTGAATATAATGTAGGCCAGTGGTCGGCAAACTCATGAGCCAAAAATCAACAGTACAACGACCGAAATTTCTTTTGAGAGCCAAATTTTTTAAACTTAAACTATATAGGTAGGTACATTGTTATTAACTTAATTAGGGTACTCCTACGGCTTAGGAAGAGCCACACTCAAGGGGCCAAAGAGCCGCATGTGGCTCGCGAGCCGCAGTTTGCCGACCACAGATGTGGACGAAAGGGGCCACATGCTGACCTGACAAGCTCAGGGGAGGCCTGCATGGCAGTCTTGCAAACTCAGAGACCTAAAGCAACCACAAAGGATGGGCTGAAATTAAACTAACTAAAAGCAGTGATGGTGGGCAGTTACGGCCTAGGCCGGTATCTTCACTGACAAGGTCAACCTTTACCTTAACCGAGCCTGTCTGTCTTTTTGCATCTATGATAACATACCCTTGATGTGTCTGGGTAACTTGTGACTTCCCTTTTTCTGGACCCCTTGGGGCACAACCTAATGTGCCTGGGCTCCAAGACAGATACCAAATATTCCTTCATTATAATGTTAATTGTTCCTGCACCCACCTAAGTATGTGTCCATCATTTTACTTTTTATCCAATCCCAGGGGTCCCCCCCACCCCTGCTTTGCTTTCTCCCACCTATCTAGTCTATCACCAATGGATTTCATGTAACCTACCTACATCCCTTCCTTTGATTGCAATGTATAAATACAGATGTAACCCGCCATTCTCCGGAGCATTATCTCAATTCGTTGAGGTTCTGCTTCCCAGCATATGTCGACAGTTTGGCTCAAATAAACTCACAAAATTCTTTACAGGTTTCAATTCTTTACAGGTTTTTTTTACGTTAACAATAATTTATAGCTAGCTCTTAGCTATGGACATTTGTGTTGTTAATTAAACAAAGGGGCCGTTAGACAGATTGTTCTAATGCCGTGTCAGTCTACAAAGCATCCCAAAACCTGAGCTTAAAGTTAATAAATCAAAACCTGAGACAACCAATCACGAACAGCCAACTAGGCTTTCCCAAAGAAGGCAACCACTTAAGCTGTAGCCCATCAAATAATTTTCTTGCTTTACTTCCTTGTCATTAGAGAAGTGTTCCACCAGCTCCTGTTGGTGGAGCACTCCCAACCACTTCCAGCTTGTCATTGCCTGACTCAAATCAATACTTGTTTTAATCAAATAAACTCTTAAAGTGTTTAATTTGTCTCAGGGCATCTTTTAACTATTGATTCCAATCTTTTGCTATTTCATGCAATGAAGAAATAAACACCATCATGCATACATCTTTGCACGTACATGGGAGTGCTTCAGTAGGACAGATGCCTAGAGATATAGTCACAAGACAATGGTTTTGTATCATGTAAAGATGACCCATGTATGAAAGGGGTTGGTATTACTTGGTTTCTCTTATTCTTGAAACACACACACACACACACACACACACTCCCACAAACAACTAGAAGTAACAGAAACAAAGAAATGTTTGTGCAGCTCTACAATCCCGGAAAGATCTAGTTTGCACAGGTCATTATAGCAAGTTCCTATCTGGGCCTGTCTTTAACACAGTCACCGCAATAAACATAATAAAGAAAATCCCCCGAGTCCTGCATTTGGGAAGTTTGCTGTGACTGAGTCTATACCGGGTGCAGTTGGGAATGGATAGATACTAACTCAGGATTCTGATCTGAAAGGAAACCGTTTTGTGCTTTGTGTTTGGGGGAGGCGGGAGGGGGATGCCCTTGAAGTGGAGCAGGGACACAGGGCACTTTAATTGTGGCTATGCCACCAACTGCCGTCATTACCTTTCATAGGTCATATTCCTTTAATGGGTCCGTTTTCTCATAAAACCTAAAATGTAAGAGTTGAAGAGGGTAAAAAAAATAATAATCCCCTCAAAGTCTATTTGTGTTATTGCAAATGGCAGGATTTTCCCTTTTTTATGGCTGAATAATCTATTTTGTGTATATAAAAGACGGGTTAAAGCCATAGAACACTCTTAGGTTCCTTAGAAAAAGAATGCAGACAGAAAGGGGAAGGGGGCCCAGGATGCTGAGACCTGGGCCCCTCCACCATGGAGAGGTTTGGGAGAGGAGGACCCAGCAAGGGAGAGTGGGAGAAAAGGAGAAAGTAACGTCCCGGAAACCAAGAAGGGTGCTGACTCCGGAGCGGAACGCAGAGGGTCATGACCACTGACAGCGTGGGATTGTTAGACATCGACACGAACCATTTCCACAAATGGGTGAAATGAAAAACCGGACGGAGGCCGGCTGAAGACTGACTGCACGAAATCATTTCCGATGCCTCTATGAACGGCACAAGCTTATTCCAACCCCGTAACGGGCCTACTTGATCTGAGCCCCTTTCAGACATGACCTGCGGATCCGTCTGTGACTCCTGCCTCCCTGCGACGGTTCTAAGGGTCGGAAAAGGCTTTGTAAGCAAAGGCGCCGAAAGAAAGAAAGCCCGTGGCGAAGGAGCAGCCGCTGGTTTTTATTAGTCTCTTACTGTCCTCATTTGTACTCTGTAGAATTCTCCAGGCTCCCTCAATACCTACGTTTTCTCAAATTGGCACCAACTAGTGAGAATTTATCGATCCCGAGTCCCAGCCCCTCACCATCGTCCACCCCAGCGCAAACACCCACCCCGACTCCCCGCTCCCCAGCGCTAGCCTTCAACCCGCAGGGCTCAGAATTCCAACCCGGAAACCCGGCCGGCGGAGCGGGTTGGGGGAGGGAAAGTAGATGTGCCTGGGCTCCGAGCGCATGCGCGAACCCTGCCCGGACCGTTTGTGCTGCTCTCCCAGAAAGGGTGGGGGGTGGTGCTTTGCCTGACGGACCAAGTACGGGTGCCGGGCGGGCTCTCGCGGAAGTCCATGCGCCATTGGGAGGGCCGCGGTGGCTTCACGGTGTCCTTGTTGCCCAGGGCCCTTTCCTGGGTTATTCCTGGAGCAGGAGCCGGACTGGGACTGACACCCGGCTCCCGCGTGGCCGTCTCAGCGCCGGTGCGACCTCCTCGCTGGAGGGATGTGGCGTCTACGCCGGGCCGCCGTGGCCTGGTAAGTGCAGGCTGCGACCTGGCCCCGTTATTTCTAGGGCCTCTGGAAACCGGGTTTGCCCCATCATACTACCCGGCGTGCAGATGACGCTCAGCACAGGCGGTTGAGGATTCCGGGATGTGCTTGAGGGCCCGGAGGGACTGGAGCCCTCTCGGGGCTGACGGGAACTGCCAGCGCCGGCCCTGTCCTTGTCCCAGCTCCTGTGCCCCTAGAAGCGCTGGGCGCCTTTCCGCCTTGGCCTGTCTCGGTTGCCCCTGCCCTTTTCACCCTTCTGACCTCGCCGTCATCTCTGTCTCCGGTTGCTTCTAGGTTTTGCCCTCTCCCTCCCGGGTCTTTGGTTCCCTCCGTGCGCCACCTTGGCCGCGTCTCTCCTGACTCTCCTCTCTCCACGCCGGGCGCACCTGCTCGCGCGGGTCCTTGCGCTCGCCCCCCGGGTGTTGGGGCCTCTGCCTCTTGCCCCAGGCCCCGGAGGGAACGCGATTTGGGGGTCAGGTCTGCAGCAGTGACGCCGACGGCGGCGGAGATGGAGATGAGAGATGCCCTCTTCATAGCAGCCTTTTTCACAGTTTAGGGAAGGAGTCTTGGTTGGGGGTGCAAGGTGGGAAATGTGGCACCGCCTTTCCAATCACACTGTTACGGTTGCCCTGGCCTGGTTTAATCCCAAGTAGAAAGTCACGGAGGACTGTTCATTGAATGCGTTACTAAATGCATTTTAATGAGATTCAAATGACTATCTTTGCGTGTAGTTGTATTTTATCCTTAGATTCCTTTAGAGTTCACTCATTCTTGCAGGCATTTGATAAAAAGTAATATACTTCAGGCAAGGCTGAAAAAAAACACTTGGTTTTCCCGATTTAACTCAGCCTGTAAACCAGCGGTTCTCAACCTGTGGGTCGCGACCCCTTGGGGGGTCGAACGACCCTTTCACAGGGGTCGCCTAAGACCATCGAAAAACACATATATAATTACATATTGTTTTGTGATTAATCACTATAGTTTAATTATGTTCAATTTGTAACAATGAAATTGGGGGTCATCACAACATGAGGAACTGTATTAAAGGGTCGCGGCTTTAGGAAGGTTGAGAACCACTGCTGTAAACACTTGTCTTGAATTTTTTAAGAACGTGTAAAAATAGTTTAGATAACATAGTATTTATTTATAAAGAATGAAATCCATTTATCTTGTGAAGCTTATCTTGAGTTCAGAACTGGATGGCATACAATAGTTACAGTTTTGTCAAATAGAATAGTTGAATAAATTATTTCCAATTTCATTAAATTTTAATTTCTGAGTAAATCCACAGTCCTCAATACTAAAATTATTTACAACCTTTTTATTTCTACTCAGTATTTACTGGGGAAACATCTAATTTTCTTTAAAAAGAGAAAAGACTGCAGAAAATAGCATACTTGTTGAAGCAATTAATATCTGTAGGAAAAACTTTAAAATTGAATTTAAGAACAAATTGATTAATAACTGATATTTATTTATTCAGTTGCATGCTGTTGGGCTAAATTAATTCTAAAGTTACTGTGGACTCCATAGAGTTTTGGATCAATAATGGCATCTTATGTTGATAACACAATTTCTCTACCTGCAGAAGTAGAGATGTGAAAAGCCGAAACCCCAAGCTCTGGAATTTGTCTTTTGTTATGCAACATGCTTCCTCTGAATGTTATGAAGAAGTACATTCAATTTCCTGTTCTTTAACAGATGGGAACATAAACATTTTTTGAAACATATATCTAAGCACATACTGATGGACATGTAAGGAGATCAATGACCAACATTTATTTAGGTGCAATAAATATTTGTGTAAAATTGTTGAAAAAAATACATATTAGGGAATGATGTACAGATTAGAAGAGATGTCAGATGAGAGAGAACAGATGATTTCAGGGGGGAAACCTTATGTTGGTTCATGTTTGATTTTTAGTTTGGCTGAATATGGAAGTCTGTTCAAAATTCTTCAGGACTGTGAAGGCATTGCTACTTTTCCCCCCCGATCATTCTTTGTTATTAATACAAACTCTCAGGACAATCCCATTTTTGTGTTTGTAGGTATCCTGTTTTTCCCTTCATGGAAGGAAGCTTTTAGGATTTTGGCCTTATCTTAAAATTCTCAAGGCTTTGTCCAGGTGTGGATCTTACCCCTGTCCCACTCTTTACCCTCCCACTCCTAACCCCCAGTCATCTGGTCTGACACTCAGTAGGCCTTTCTGTTAAAAAGATTCTTTCTTCAGTTCTGGGAAATATTTCTTCTTTTGTTTCTTTATTTTTTTCCTTTTATTTTTCCTGGGTTTTTTTCAGCCCATCCATTTATCCATTCAATTAGTTACTCATTCACGCATAAACATTTGAGTATCTGCTTTGTTTTAAAAGTCTATGCTAGGTTGGGAAAAGAGTGTGTGTTTTTTTCTTTTCTTTTTAGATATCTTATTTTGTGAATATTGTTTTTCTTTTTAGACATGTATTATATGCAAATTACTCATGATTTCCAAAACATGATCTGTATCTATCATCTGTTGGAGAAATATGCATGTACCAAAATCTGTGTATATGCACACTTTTAAAAAAATTATAAATATACCTCTGTACTAATTAATTATTTACATTATAAATTGACCCTAATATAGTCTTGAAGGACAAGATACAAACAAAACAAAACAACCTGTATCTAGAAGCTTTGGTACTTTCTTCCTGAATCCCATAGATCATTTTGCAAATACCGGGTGCATTCCACACACACCCCATTTTGGATACCCCTCCCCTGAATCACTTAACTTTTCTCTTATGGTTTCTACTCATTTCTTTATATTCTAAGTTCTGGATAATTTCCTTAAATCATTGTCTGGTGTTGCCGTTCTTTATTTTATATTGGCCTTTACAGCTTTAATTTTCATGAACTCCTTTTTAACATTTATTAAACTCTTAAAAGATATGTAATTCTGTAACTTTTGTATTGTTCTCCAGTTGCTATTTTTAATACAACCTGCTTCTATTTTATGTCTGCAGTATCTTTAGGAAGCCCCCTGAGAATATTATTACAAATTTTTTAAAGGTTTTTTTGTTTTTGTTTTTTAAATATATTTTATTGATTTTTCACAGAGAGGAAGGGATAGGGATAGAGAGCTAGAAACATCAATGGGAGAGAAACATTGATCAGCTGCCTCCTGCACACCCCCCACTGGGGATGTGCCCGCAACCAAGGTACATGCCCTTGACCGGAATCAAACCTGGGACCCTTCAGTCTGCAGGCTGATGCTCCATCCACTGAGCCAAACCAGTTAGGGCTATTATTACAATTTTGTATCTTCACTTTTTCTAAGATTAACAGTGTTGTTTATCTTGGTCCTCATTTTAAGAGTTCCTGATTTTCTATAAGAGCCTAGTTTTCTAATCATATTTAAACATGAAGGACTAATGATGTATATAGATGCCTGTGTGGGTTACATCTGAATGAAAAGGCTGATTTAGCAAACTGTTTTAGGTATGCGATATGTCAGCGAGCAGGCTTCATTTTAGAGTTTTCAGGGAGTGGGCAGGCTATCTGTTGTTGTTACAAATACCAGTATTGTTGGGGCACACTCTGGGAAAACCCCTCCCTCCACTAATACTCTCCACACACCCCCCCCCCCGCCCCCCAAGACACACACACATACTTTCGTGAGTCTTAGCTCTTCCTTGCCAGATTGCTTAGTGCAGAGAAAAGTGTTGCTGTTAATACTCAGCTGTATTGGAATAGGGTGGAGGATGACCCAAACCACCTTTCCCCAGTTGGGGCTTCAGTAAATCTCAATTTCTTTCTCCTGTTTTCATTCTCTTACCCTTATTTCAAAAGGATGAAAAAGTCTTGTGTGCGCATTGATCTTTTAGATCATCCTTATGAATTAGAAGATAACTCTAGAAGTTATCTTTGAGGATGCCTTTTCAAGTACGAGGATTTTGCTTTGCATCAACTATCTCTCCCAGGGGACTAATTGAAGAACATTTTACATGTAGTTCCTGACTTGGACTACCATACACTCTATCTTTGCCCCCACCCATACATATTTCTGCCACCATTGGGAAGTAGGAATTTTAGGGGTTTGGAAATAAAGGATAGAGAAAGTACAGCAAGCTCTTGAATAAAGTCATTGAACAGTGTTGTTTCATTATAACATTGATGAGATGTCGTAGGAACTTAATTCTTGTTTAGTCTGTGGTAAAAACTGGTTTCATTATGCATCATTTGGCTTCAGGTTGCAGAACCAGAACCTATCAATGACATTGAGGACTTACTGTAAAATAAAAAAACATCTTAGGGATATGACTACTCAGTCCTGCGGTTCATCTGTTTTGGTTATATATTTGGACTAACTCTTTTCTAAAAACTGCAAATAATTTTTTAGGTTAAAGAGCTATTCATGCATTCATGGAGGTTAGTGCAATTAATATTGAATTGACATTTATTGAGCACCTTTTCTATGGTCTTTGCTAGGTTCTTTCACCTTTTAAAAAATTTTGCTACTTAATTACCCCAATAACATATTCATTAAGCAGATGTATTGAGTGTCTACTATTTGTGAGGCATTGGGCGAGGCCTAGAAATACAGTGGTAAGCAAAACAGACCTTACGGAGATTGCAGTTTAATGGTAATTCAATAATTATATAATATAAATTTTATAAGCACTGAAGAAAAATAGAGGGAGCCAAGAACTGTAGGAGGGGAACTTGAATAGGAATGAAGTTCAGGGAAAGGGGGAATGCTTGAGGTGAAACCAGTTCTAATAGAAGTAACAGGAGTTAAGTAGAAGAGTTTGCCCAAGAACAGCAGAAATTAAGGCCCTGGTGTGGAAGGAGTATGGCACTATTGAGGAGTATGGCACTAGATGAAAACCTGTCTGGAGATGAGAGGGAGAGAGATGGGCACCAGACCATGGAAGCTTTGATAGACTAGGAGTTTAGATTTTATTCTTAATGCAGGGGGAGGCATTTAAAAGATTTATGCAGGTGAGTGACAGTGATCAGATTTATATTTCAGAAGAGTGTTCTGGTGAAGAGAACACCTTGGTACAGACAATTGTAGTCACTCATGTAAGGAATGATAGTAGTGGAGAGGGGAGAAGGGGGAGATTTGAGATCTATATTGAAGTAGAATTAACAGAACTTGAGGGTGAGGGCGGATTAAGTATGATCCCCAGGTTTGTGGCTTATGTAACTGGATAGGTGCTGCTTATGCCATTTTCTGTGATAAGGAGTACTGGGAGAAGATCAGGGTTTAGTGGGGGTGCGAGGAGGGGGAAAGATAGCAAGGTTTTGGACATCTTGAATTTGAGGTATTTTTTGTATCTAAATAGAAATGTTGAGTAGGCAGTTGGGCAGCAGGATCTGGACCTTAATTATTAGTATTAGGCACAAATTTGAAGAACATGAGTATGTAGATGGTAATTAAGGAAATAGATGTGGAGAAGATTGCCTAGGAAGAATATATACAGTAAGAAGAGAAGTGGGTTTAGATCTTGGCCTTAATAAACTAATATTTAAAAGGTATGGTAGTTGGGGAGGAGGCAAGTGAAAAATAATGACCAGTGAGGTAAGAGTAAAACTACAGACTGCCAAGGAAGAGAGATTCCAACAGTGAGGAGGTGTCAACATTGTCAAATATTGTAGAGAGAATTAAAATGAGAATTGAAAAAACCAGATGTCCAGTGGAAAGCTTTTGGCACACTCTGTAAGTGCCATTTCACTGAAATGATACAAATGAAAATCAGGTTGATTTGATCTTAATGAGTAGCTAGAGAAATGAAATGGAATGGGGTCCTTTCCCACACTCCTTTAAGGCAAGAGAGACTTGACTTTTGATTCCTTAAAAGGCAGGAGAAAGAAAGTTTGAAATAGGGATTCTCTAGGGCAGCAGTTCTCAACCTGTGGGTCGCGACCCCTTTGGAGGTCGAACGACCCTTTCACAGGGGTCGCCTAAGACCATCGGAAAACACATATATAATTACATATTGTTTTTGTGATTAATCACTATGCTTTAATTATGTTCAATTTGTAATAATGAAATTGAGGGTCACCACAACATGAGGAACTGTATTAAAGAGTCGCGGCATTAGGAAGGTTGAGAAGCACTGCTCTAGGAGGCGGAGTGCTTGCTGTAATCTCACAGGGGCTGTAGGGAGCAGGGGAGCTAGAGGGTATAGATGTAGTTGCGGAAGGTGGATAGCATGTTTCCTTCTGATGACTTCCATTTTCTCAGTGCAGTAAGGGGCAAGTCATCTACAGAGAGTTGGAGGAAGTATGGGGAGATGTGGGAGGCTAGAGGAGAGTGGAAAATGTCTGAAATAGTTCTAGCACAGAGTAGAAGAATATGTTGACAAGAGAAATGAAATAAGACTGTCCGACAATCTTGAGAGCCTAGGTGACATGTCTGTCCACTAGGTGGGATATTCTTCAGTAGTGCTTCATTCCCTGGTCAAACAGGTAGAAAAGCTATATAACAAGGATCATTCAGGATTTATATTTTGCCAGTTAAGTAAAACAAAAAGTCAGGTGGCAAGGGAGTCTGGAGTATTTGCACAAGATGTATTGAAACTATGAATTAGGGGATTTAAGATGGGTAAGTCGGTAAATAGATAAGATGGAAACTAGTAGGTAAGAACTGATAGAAGTATCAGTGATTTGGTTGTTCCATAAGGTCAAAGCTTGTTGTAGTGAAAGGGAATTGTGGCCTGAGAATAAGATACTTGAATTAGTGATTATTGACTGCAGCTCTCTGATATAGCTGTTATTTCATTTAAATGGATTGAAAAACAGGCTTGGGTAAATTCATAATTTGCCTTTGATTGTCCAACTAGTAAGCAATGAAGCTCTGATTGGAACCAAAGTTTTATCCAATTCAAAAGAAAAGTGGATGTAGGAGTAGAGTTGAAATAAATTTGAGCTAAATGTTATGGAACCATAAACTATTCCCACAGTTGATTCACTTCTTGAGTTTTTTTATATCTGTTGCTCAGGTAAAACCTCATGGTTATTACTCTTCTTTCCTCTTCTCTTATATCCAGTCTATCCTTCTGGTATCCACCTTTCCCTTTCCATTCTCACTGCTGCTACCTCACTTTAATTTCTTCTTTCTTATATCTGGGCAACTAAAATATGATCATCATGCACCCTGACCGGTTTGGCTCAGTAGATAGTCGGCCTGTGGACTCAAGGGTTCCAGGTTCGATTCTGGTCAAGGGCATGTACCTGGGTTGCAGGCACATCCCCAATAGGGGGTGTGCAGGAGGCAGCTGATCGGTGTTTTTCTCTCATCGATGTTTCTTACTCTCTCTATCCCTCTCCCTTCCTCTCTGTAAAAAATCAATTAAAAAAAATCAATAAAATATGATCATCCTTTCTCTCCACTTCTGATCTAACATTTACTTATCTATCTTCTGATCTTGTATCTTTGTGATTTCGGGCTGCTATAAGAAGTTGCCATACACTGGGTGGTTAAGCACAGATATTTATTTCTCATAGTTCTGGAAGCTGAGAAGATCATGCTGTAGCAAATCTGGTATCGGATGGGGGCCTGCTTCCTGGTTTATAGACAGCCATCGTCTCATAGTTTCCTCACATGGTGTTTGGCCATATGTGCTTGCGTATGCATGTGTGTTTTCCCTTTTGTATATTGTTCTTTTTATCTCATTCCCTTTGCATTGTTACCCTGTCTGATCTTTCTCCCATACCCATTTTTCTTTCAGTGAAGTCTGCCAATCCTTAGTAAGACACAGCTCTGGAATAAAAGGAAGCCTGCCACTACAAAAAGTGCATCTGATTTCACGAAGTATTTACCATTCACATCATCCTACTTCAAAGCTTCAACGAACCCAATTCAGGACATCATTTCATCAGTTTTCCTCTCTATCTAACCATCCTTTACGTAAATTGAAACTTTCTCCCATTAAATATGGCTACCAGCCCCGCAGAAATTTTTGGCCAGCAAGATTAGCTGCAAGACTCTTAAAACTTCGATATCTCGTACTGGGATCTGCTGTTGGGGGTGGTTATACAGCCAAAAAGGTGAGTTTAACTTTCCTAGTGCTTTTCCAATTACTCAGCATGATTATTTTAAGGTTTTATAGCATAAGTAATTTTTCTTTAGACCAAGAAAATATAATTGGATGTTTAAATATTTATTGTGTCTCTACTATATGCCAGATTTTTATTGCTTGATTAATCTTAGAGATGGAGGAAGAAAGAGAAAGAGAAAGAGAGAGAGAGAGAGAGAGAGAGAGAGAGAGAGAGAGAGAAAGAGAAAGAAAGAGAGACATTGATGTGAGAAAGATATAACAGTTGACTATTGACTGCCTCCTGCACAAGCCCTGACCAGGATCAAACTGCAACCCAGGTATGTGCCTGACTCAGAATCAATCCCATGACCTTCCGGTGCACAGGAGGATGCTCCAACCATCACACCGCCAGGATTATGCTGGATTATTTCAATAGGCATTTTCCTATTGCCACCCAGTGTGTAGCAATAGGAAAATGCCTCCCAAATTTTAGTTACAAGTATTGGAGGTAAAAATGGCCCAGTGGAGCTCTGGCTGGTGTGGTTCAGTTGGTTGGAACATAGTGCACCGAAGGAAGCGTTGCGGGTTCGATTGTCTCTCAGGGCACATACCTAGGTTGCTGGTTAGATCCCAGGTCAGGGTGTGTATGGGAAGCAGCCGATGGATGTTTCTCTCTTATATCAATGTTTCTCTCTCTCTCTCAAATCAATTTTTAAAAAACCACATATCCTTGGGTGAGGATTTAAAAAAATAAAAAGCTTAGTAGAAGAAACACTGTGCTGGGAGTGAGAACATTGGTTTGATTTTCAGCTTTGCCATTTAGTGGCACAGATAGGAAACTTAGTGGTATATTCATGCAGCCACTTCTTGGCTGGCACCAGAGACAACATGTCCTGACCCCTGGCCTGTCTTCCTTCTATTCCACAGTGCGGTTTAAAGCCACATCATAAAACCTGTTTGAACGAGAATATATTTTGGATTTTTACATTTTTCTTTAGTGCAGAAAGAAAAGGAACATTTACATTGTTATATGCTTGCCTGCTAATTTGTTTTTAGAAGAGTTGAGGCCACTTCGTTGCTAGAACTTCTGAACATAATGTATCACTCTTAGTAGATTAGCATGTTTTCATTAAAATAGTTTTTCTTATATTTTTATACAGCATGCAGAACATTTGATTGGCATTCTTTCTTATCTTTTAGACTTTTGATCAGTGGAAAGATATGATACCAGACCTTAGTGACTATAAATGGATTGTGCCTGACATTGTTTGGGAAATTGATGATTATATCGATATAGGTTTGTATTGTCAAATTTTTTTTGTCATATCTATAGGACAAAGAACTACTAGTGTTGAGATAGTTTCCTAATTCTTGAATTGAATGTGTAGTAATTTTATTTTAATGATAAAAATAATAGAATAACAAAGAAAAATTTATGAGGAAAAGAAAAGTATCCTCTATCAGCGGTTCTCAACCTGTGGGTCTCGAACAATGAAAATACATCCTGCATATCAGATATTTACATTACGATTCATAACAGTAGCAAAATTATAGTTATGAAGTCGCAACAAAAATAATTTTATGGTTGGGGGTCACCACAACATGAGGAACTGTATTAAAGGGTCGCAGCATTAGGAAGGTTGAGAAACACTGCGTCTAGTTCATCACTTTAACAAAGCTGTCATTGTCTTTATGGAGCATTCTCTTTTAATTGTACCAGTTCTGTGAATATGGTTAATATTTTCGCTTCCTCTTTAAAAATTATAATCATAGTGAACATACACTTTGCTATCTTATCTTTTGCTACCTAACACATTTTATTAGCATTTTCCATACTGCCAATCAGCCTTCTCAAACATCATTTTTAATTTGTATGTTACCCAGAACTGATGCACCATAACCCACTTAACTAGCTCTTTTTGATTGGATACCTTGGTTACCTTTATTTTTGGTAATGAGGTTCTTTGAAAGTCTGCCAGTGTCCAGAGTAATTTCTCCCTGTTGTCAGCCACTGTCCCCCTTCTAACAATAGGTAGGTGAACAAAAGTATATTTGATAGTTGTGATTGTCAGTAAGTCATGGTGATCTTTAAAAAATTTTTGGATTAGGTTATTTTCCTCAGTCTCTTTTGTGAAACTGTTTAATTTCTTAGATTAGGTGTACATGGGAGTGGAATTAATGCCTAACTACACTTACTCACACCACTTCCTCAAAGATAAAATTGTGCTGTGTTGACAAAGGTATTTGCAAAAAAGTACTCTTTCAAGTTATTTTTCTAATATTCATGAGGATTGGTTTTTAACTCGATACATTTGCCAGTACCATGGTGTAGTGTCTGAGAGCCTGGATTCTGAACCTAACTCCTAGACTTAAACCCTGCCTCCCTCCCTTCTTTGCTGTGTGCTTGGGTCTAGTTACATAACCTTCGTACCCCAGTTTCTCATATGTAAAATGGGGTTGCTGATAGCTATTTTGTGAAGTTGCTCTGAAGAGTAAGCAAGTTAATGCTGTTACAGTACTTAGAATACTAGCTGGCATATATTCTTATTTTGAGAATATTTATGTGTTTTGGTCTTCTCCAGAGAAAATGAGAAAAGCCCTTCCTACTTCAGAAGTCTCTGTAAAGTTGTACCAGATTTGGACAAAGTTGTTGAATGTTTTTAAACAAAAATAAATGCTTTGACCATTTCATAAATAAAGCCAACTCAAAGAAAATAAAAGCTTCCCTTGGGCTCTTAATTATTTCCAGTTGGTAACAGGGACTATGAAAAGAGGGAGAGAAGTAATGGAAATTCTGTGCTTGAGCTTGAGCTGGAATGTGGTCACGGTTTTCGTTAGGCCAGGTACTGTCAGAGATGTCTTCCTCTTTTTTCTTTGATTCTTTGCCTCTTTGCTTAGACTTCCTCCCAAAAAGTACTTCTGATTCCAGTCTATTGTTAACATTGTTTATACAGTGCTTCTGTCTCAAGGCATTTAACTTGTAAATTGAAGGTCTCCATCTAAGCCATTTGTTTGGTGAGTCTTTTATTTTAAATTTTATGGCTTGTGGAATATCATTAGAATAACGCATTGTTTCAGATATATGTAGCAGCCATAGGTGTAATAGGGAGAAAATGGGAGTTTAAATTTATATGTGATGATATTTAAATTTTATTAATGTTTTAATAGTTAAATTATTACTTTGAGACTATGAATGAGGTTATTTGTGTGTGTGTGTGTGTCTCCTCCAGAGAAAATTATAAAATCCCTGCCTAATTCAGAGGACCTTGCAAAGTTGGCTCCTGACTTTGACAAGATTGTTGAAAGCCTCAGCCTATTGAAGGACTTTTTCACCACAGGTAAGGAAAGACCTATGTTCGATCTCATTTAAAATGTTAGGAACCACAGAGGAAAGGTGTATTCACTTGTTTATTTCTGTCTTTTAAATGAAAACATTTAGTACAAATGAAACAGTTTTTTGAAAACACAAAGTTTTGTTGTGCAGTGATTTTAATTTTTGTTTAGCCCAACAGAATGGAAGTTTGCAACAACTTAAACAAGCTAGGCCTAGACAGTGAGGGAAAAAATATCACTTGTTCTTGACAAGTAGATGAAACTTCCTATGTGCTTGCTTTTCATAATGGGTTAGAGTCAATTTGGTGATTTTAAAACAAATTTTATTATAATGAACCATAATGAATAGATTTACTAAGGATAATCCTGGTGTATTTGTTCAATTACTACCCTATCTTGATATACACCTGAGATCTCAGACATCTTTGCTTATTCCTGTTAAAGTTTTACATTTCTATTTCCCTTTTTGCTGATTTTTCACAGGTCACAAATTGGTTAGTGAAATCATAGGAGCTTCTGACCTACTTCTCTTGTTAGGTGTGTAAACAGACATTTTTGCTGATCTTAACATGCCTTCTAAATGCTTCTAATAAACTACTTGCAAATAAAATTTTAGACCAAATTTATAATGCTGCTTATGCTGAATTTCAAAACCCCAGAACTGTATTAGGCAAATTCATTCTCCTTCAGGTCAAAATAATAAAATAATTATTTTGTAGTAAAACTAAAATTCCTAAATATATATCTGTATTTTAAGATAAAAGCTATTAGGAAGAGAGTTTGCTGTACCAGAATATTTTCTTGAAATTGATCTGATTGTTTTTGATAATTAAAATGAAAAGTAATTTTAGTTTGTCTCATCTGTCCAGTCCTAGGTGACATTTTAAATTTATTTTTTTATTGTATGTAATCTTTACATAATGGCATTGGTATATGGCTGAACTGTAAGTACACTCATGTACAGTACTTCTTATCAAAGACTGTCTTATTTTTTATTGTAATTTTCAGTGATATTTTTAAAAATAGGGTAAACACATGCTACAATTAAAAAAAATTTTTTTTTCTTGAATGGGTTTCTAGTATTTTCCTTAAAATAAAAACAACCTTCCAAAAAAGGGATACTCTAAAATCCATGTACCATTTAAAAAATATATTTTTTGTTATTGACTGTGACAGCGTGGATGGACCTGGAGAGTATTATGCTAAGCAAAATCAGTTAGAGAAAGATAAATCACATGATCTCCCTTATATGTGGAATCTAATGAACAAAATAAACTGACAAACAAAATGGGTCCAGAAACATGGATGCATAGAACAGAATGACAGATCTCAGAGGGGAATGGTGCAGAGGGGATGGGAAGAGATTAACCAAAGAACATATATTCATATAGGCAAAGCCCCTGGGCACAGACAATATAGTGTGGGGAAGGCCTGGGGTGGGGCAGGGGCTGCGTAGAGGAGGGCAAAGGAGAGGAAGATGGGGACTTCCTAATTAAACATAATTTGGAATTTAGATTATTGACATCATTGGAGAATTTAAAGGACTGTATTTATCTTGAAGGTTCATCTGGAGAAACCACATTTAGAGCAACAGATCATGGACCTGAAAGTGACAAGCATTATAGAAAGGTAAGTATAAGAGAGAATTCTTCATGTAGGTAGTCTTGTAAGATTTTTAAAAAGGTTTTAACTTACCTGCAAGAATTGAAAATGGTAACATTTGAGGAGCAAATATAAAACACCATACTAGAGTATTATTACTAGCCTTGGTACAGAGTGCAAGGTACATACAGCAGTTTTAGGAAAGTAATCGGAGAAGCCTATTTCTTTCAAATACGTTCTGTGAACTATTAGCTTCAACCTAACAAAAGGTTTTGTTGTTATACATGAGTGGGAGAAGCTGATATAAATAAAAAAGAAACAAGCAGGTTTTTTTTCTTTTTTCCTTGATTTCTCTGATCTTAATGGACTCCTGTCCTTTGTGCAGCTCCAGATGTCTGAGTGTGCAGGGTTTTCCAGATTTATTTAGCAGCAGAACCCTTTCCCACAAAATATCTTCTAGGGAACAATGTGTGCTTCTTTTTTTTTTGTTTTGTTTTGTTAATCCTCACCTGAGGATATTTTTCCATTGATTTTTAGAGAGAGTGAAAAGGAGGGGGAGAAACAGAAAGAGAAACATTGATGTGAGAGAGACACATCAATTGGTTGCCTCTCGCACAACCTGGGCCAGGGTTCGATTCTGCAACCCAGGTACGTACCCTTGACCAGAAACAAACCTGTGACCCTTCAGTACACAGGCTGACGCTCTCTTCACTGAGCCAAACCAGCTAGGGCTAGGGACCAGTGTTTTATGTCATACACTTAGGGGAAATAATAAGGTAGTAGGAAGCAGGTTTTAGTAGGGAATAAATTCTGTTATATTGATAGTCAACAAAATTACGTATGTATGGGGCTATTTGGGGTTTGTCGATTTCAAAACATATTAACAAAATCCATATGAAAGTTTTAGAAAATTGCTTATATAGAATAACGTTTCTTTGTATTTATATGCATATGTTAACCTTACATTTTCTTAGTCTTTTTTATATTTTGGAATTGGTAAGATAACTGATTCCTTGCTATTAAAAAAATGTATGTTTAGGCAGATACATATCTGGAAAAAATACTCTGTGAACATTTTAAAATTACATATGGACTATGTAGCTTTGATACTGAAGGTTATGGTTTTAATACATTGAAAAATAAATTATTTTATGTTTATTTGAGAAGCAGGAAGGAAATTTCTACGTTTCTATCACTCTCCCTTTCCTTTAACGTTGAACTTTTTACATACTATTCCAAGTTTTAATTATATTTCAAAATGTGTTTTTTTTTGCCTTATAACTTGATCTTTTGGAGAAAATATTTGAAATACCTGAGTGTGTGTGTGCACCCATGCGTGCACATTTGCCTTTTAACTTGGTGTTTTTGATACCTTTTTCATTGGCTTTATTATAATCAAGGGATACCCTTAACTATTCATGCTACTGGGGAGAAAATTGTAATGAAATTAGCCAATTATGCGCAGCTTATTTTGAGCCAAGGCCTTGGCCCTTAATACAGGTAGACCTACTAGAGAGGAGCTAATTTAATTGGGGAGAAGGAACCTCTTATATGGTAGTGTGTTTTTGAGTGACAAGATTTCTTGTTGCCTAGGACTCAGTGATTGGCAAACTCATTAGTCAACAGAGCCAAATAGCAACAGTACAACGAATGAAATTTCTTTTGAGAGCCAAATTTTTTAAACTTAAACTATATAGGTAGGTACATTGTTATTAACTTAATTAGGGTACTCCTAAGGCTTAGGAAGAGGCACACACAAGGGGCCACAGAGCTGCATGTGGCTCGAGAGCCGCAGTTTGCCGACCACGGGCCTCGGTTAGTTAGTGGATAATCTGTATCTCTGCTTTTCTCTGATATAGCCTAGGATTGCTTTGGTGAATGAGAAACCTGCTTTAGGGCCTAACTCAGATAATTCCCTTAAAATCCTGCTACAGTGATAAATGAATAATCAATAAAAGATCAGGAGCTCTACAACATAGAAGAAGCAAGAATATGGATCTCTTAATTTATGGTAATTATCTTGCCCACTCAAAAACTCACCAGTTATTTTCAGCTGTTGTAAATACTAAATCTGGAGTTGGAATTAAACTGCTTTGTTAAATAAAATGATAGCAAATGCTATTATAAAAATTACAGAAAATGCAGTTTTAGCCTCTAATATAGTGGTTTTAATTCTATTAATATGCAGCATTATGGTTTTAAGGCTTGACGGTTACCTGTGATACTTGAGAATAATCAACTTTCAGACAAGGTGTAGAAAAACTGATTTTAAGAGACCTGGCTACAAATCGATGATTTAAGGTAATGAAGGAGAGACTTAGCTTAGACCTTTTTAGAAATTACTCTAAAACATCAAGTTTGAAAATTTGGGCAATGATTCCTTATGTAAAAGGTGGTAGGATAGCATACAGAGTTTAGCTGATACCCATTTTAATTGGCTTGGTCTGGTGTCTGAGAGCTCCAGATTTAAAATGGTATTCAGGGTTTGGCCATAGTTTAATGGTTGTCTTGTTTATACCTAAGTTTCTGGCTAGACTTCTACTAGAAATGTAGAAGAAAATGTGCATCAGATTTTTTAAAATAGTAGTAATTGAAAACATTTCTATAGCTTAAACTATAAAAAAAGATTTGTGCTTTCTAATAGGAGAAACATCTGGAGAAATGCTGGCAAGTAGAACAGTTAGGACCTTTCAAAGTCAATTGACAAGAAAGTGATGGGGAGTTGAAGGAACACAGATGTCAGATTGTTTGACTTGAGTCTGACAGAATGAACAACGTAGTGATTACCTATAGTTCCCAGTCTGGGGTCACTAGACTTTAGGTGTTCTGGAAAGTTGTAATGGAGGTCTTCAAAAAGTCGACAGAAAGCATATCTTTGCACATAACAATGTATGGGCTAACTAGACATCAGGTTTCTTTGATTTTGCCTGGGTTTATTTCCATTCAGTTTGTGGACAGTAGTTAT
Organism: Myotis nattereri; assembly: GCF_964212035.1. NCBI lineage: Eukaryota > Metazoa > Chordata > Mammalia > Chiroptera > Vespertilionidae > Myotis > Myotis nattereri. The sequence continues at coordinate 51,062,516 of NC_138077.1, forward strand.
TTATGTTATGTTGATGAAAAGTGCTGATATGTATTTTTGATAAATAAAAAAAAATGGAGAATACTGAAACCACTTTTCAATAAATGCTTTTTATTAATCAAAAATTTTAAAACTTGTGTCCTCTTTAAAATATTAGAAAGATCCCTTGGTTTGAGCTGAATAATATTTTTGAGACTTGGAGACCTTTAGAACTACCTGAAAACAAAATAGAAATTAGAGCGGTGAGCCTGTTTGAGTGAGTTAATTTATCGGTAGATTTCCATATATTGCTCATAATACATAATGGGTGACAAGACTACTTAGTCTTAGTGTGTTTGCTTTTTAGATTCAGTAAGATTGTTGTGTTCTAGTGAAAATTTGCTAAATGAGACATTATCTGTTGTTTTCTGTCATTTCTGATTGGTCATAAAAATATTGTAGAAATAAGGAATATGGTCATTCTGAAGATTATAAACACAATTATAATTTATAGAAAATATTTAGAGGGCCTTTTAAAAGTCTAAATCATGAAAAGTGATATTAGTGTTTTAAGTATAATTATTAAACAGTAATACATTACTGCTTTTCCTTTCCATATGTTACTTTATTTCTTATTTATGTGGCTTATGTTGTACCTCCGAACTGAAATAGCTCTTTCCTTTCCTTTGGCTAATTGCTCATCATTAAAGCCAAGTTCAGTTATTACATTCATTAAGGCCTCTATAATCATTTTAGTTCCATTGATTATACTCTTAACATTTAGACCACTTGTCATATGTAACACTATCTATTTTGGTTTGCATTCTTACTATTTATGGAATATTTCTACCACAGAGTCTCACCTAGGATAGTGCTGAGCTCTTAGCAAAATCAGTTGATTGATTTAAACTCAGTAGAAGAGAGGCTAATTTAAAGTAATAAATTTGATGCCAACAAGAATGGGACTAAAGATTTTATGTAATATGTCTTTTTGCTGATTACCTGTGAATTTCTCTTGGCCTTCAGTATGTGGCAGCTATTGAGGAATACAGGAATGTTAGGTAGTACATATAGTATTGAATTGTAACAAAGCAGTGTTGCTTAAGTACTACTTACATTTCTGGGATTCCTTATGTAACAGATGTGCTAATAAAATGAAATTCTCACAACCAGCACCATCAACTAACTACAAAGTTAGGAAACTTGCAACTTACGTTTGGTTAAATGGTAATGATGATGATGACTATAATCATTGTTCTCTTATCTTTTAGTACATAAGTAAATAGCATATTTACATTATTTGATTGATTCCCCCCCCCCCCCCAATCTCTGTGGAGTCTGTTCTGAGGATTGGGGAAAATGGGTTGTAGGGTTGATGTGTAGTTTATTTACAGACTAGGCATTTTTTAGTAAACCAGTTGGGATTTTATGCTGGAAACTTTGTGTGCAGTATTAGGTAAAAGTAGGTTGTAATTTGATTCATTTAAGCAACAGATGTGTCAAGTCCTACTCTAGGTGCTAGCTTGAACACATGCAACGTGACAGACATTATTCTAGATGCTGTGTATAAAAACAAATAGGGTAGGGGCCCTGTTTGGCAATACATTTTTAAATAAAAATATGGTATTAAATGTACTCACATATGAATGACTTATAATTTCAAGATTATTTAAAACTTTCTACCAAACTCATCTACTTTTAGGTTTTTGCAGCATTTTCAGTTGATATTTTGGTTTCTGGAATTATCACTGATTTTCTTGATTTGACATAATTTTTTAAAAAACAGAACACTGTACATGAAATGAGACTGTGAGAACTATAGTGTCAAATTGACATAGGTAGGTGTTTAGAGAGTATATCACCTGTAGTTTACACTAATTTTATTAATATGTATAACAATATATTTTATATGTAATATGTATCAGTTAAAAATATGTGCTATTTCTTGAGAGAAAAATATCTGAGCTAGGGAAAATATTTATTGAAAAAATGTGTTTTGTCCATTGAAGGAGTGTGTCTTGCACAGTGGATACACACATTTCTTGCCCTTCCTATTCCACATGGCCTTAACTTAGAAGCTGTATACCCTCTCACTTGGTATTTAGGGTGAGATTTAGTGCCTAAAATTGGACAAGGGTAACACCCTTTAGTCCTCTAGCATAGTGTAAATAGCTTTTTCTGTGTCTAATTCTTGTTTTTTCCTACTTTTTTCAGGAGGTAACAGTTAATTTCAACTATATTCACATAACAGTGCTTCCTTCAGTAACAGACTTGGAAGGAAAGTGAAGTGTCACTAGAAGGAGGGTGTTTCCTTGTAATGTAATAGAAATTAGAGTATTTACCATACAATTTATATATAAATATAAGCAATAAAATAAGGAGGGATGTTTAAGCTATAAATAAAAAAGAATTGTGTGCCTGATAGACCAGCATTTAAGAAATGTGGAATATTTTATCACTGCTTTGGCATTGTATGAATTAGAATACTGATTGGTATTTTAGTTAAAGCACAGGTACACTACTGTATAAGCCAACATGGGAATTTCCTTCTTTAAAAGGAAATTGTTTTGAGAAATCTAAAGACTTGGATGATTAGAAGAAGTAACTCTAATAAATGACAAAATGAATAAAAGTAAGTTGGGTTTGGAATAAAATAAGTTGGATCTTTCTGCTTGATGAAAAGCAATGACACAAAACATTGAAAACATGCCTAAAAAAAATTATGGGAATGATGAGGGTAGTGAATTGGCTTTGTCATTCTTTGCCAGACTTATCAATGACCATAAAATAATTTATTTAAAAGATATATCTTTATAGATAAGGTTTTTAGAAATATATTTTATATTAAATTTGGAAACAAATGTTGACATTTCAGTTATGTTACCACTTTTATTTTTTTCTTCTCATACAGAAATATCAACTAGTTTCATCCTTTGATTTATAGTATAAGTCAGCCAGTGCCATTATTATTGGCAATGATTATAGCTTTATGTATTAAAACTAAGAATCAAACAAAATAAATATCCCCCAAATTATATTCTAATAGTTTCCCTTAATTTAATATGCCTTTTTTGTTTGTATTTGCTTCTTTTTTTTCTAACTTTATTTTTTGTCTTTTTATTGAGATATAATTAACATATAAAATTATATTAGTTTCAGGTGTACAACACAAAGATTCTATATGAATAGAATATATTGTAAAATGACCACCACCATAAATCTAGTTTTAACAGCCATCATCATACATAGGTACAAAGATTTGTTTTTCTTATGATGGAAACTTTTTTTTTTTTTTTAATATATTTTATTGATTTTTTACAGAGAGGAAGGGAGAGTGATAGAGAGTCAGAAACATCGATGAGAGAGAAACATCGATCAGCCGCCTCCTGCACATCCCCACTGGGGATGTGCCCGCAACCCAGGTACATGCCCTTGACCGGAATCAAACCTGGGACCTTTCAGTCCGCAGGCCGACGCTCTATCCACTGAGCCAAACCGGTTTCGGCATGATGGAAACTTTTAAGAGCTCTCTTAGCAACTTAATTTTTTTATGATTGCTTTATTACTATAACTATTATTTTTTTATTTTTTAATATTTTTATTGATTTCAGGGAAGAAGGGAGAGGGAGAGAGTGATAGAAACATCAATGATGAGAAAAAATCTTTAATCTGCTACCTCCTGCACGGCCCCCACTGGGGATCGAGGCCGCAACCAGGGCATGTGCCCCCAACCTGGATTTGAATCATGACCTCCAGGTTCACAGGTCAACACTCAACAACTGAGCTATACTGGCTGGATTATTTTTTATTTTTTAAAATTTATCATTATTGTTGAAAGTACTACAGTTGTCCTCTTTTTTTCCCCATTGACCCCTTCTGACCTGCAACCATCCCCTACCCATTTCTTCTCTGAAAAACTTTTTTTATTTCTTGAAGTCTTTGGATTATATGAGTAAACTGAATTATAAAGCCTCTGGATGAGTCTGCTAATTAAAATTTGAATGTATTTCATTTTAAGAGACTTTCTAATTGCATTAGATAAAATCAAATAATTTTGATAGTTATTTTAAAAAGCTCTGAAGCTATATGAAACTCCTAATTTAGATTATTTTAACAAGTATTAGTTTCCCTAACTCCTTTTATTTTTATAATCTGGTAAATAATGAGCCAGAGCACTATTCATATGCAAATTCCTGATCTCATTCATTGGAATTTAGTCTTTTTAGGGTTTATAATTGAGAAAATATTAGGCTTGTAACATTGTCAACTCTTAGTTTGTCTTTTCTCCCACATTTCTCAAGATCAGTTATCTAATAGGACAGAAATTAAAAATGGTGTACAGAAAATGACATGTATTTTTAGTATCATGCCACATATGAATACATTGTGGTAAAAAAACTGCACCAGATTAACATTTCAGGATTATTAAATGGAATGAATTTTAAACATAGAAATGGTGATTATTTTGTACATAGGGCCAAACTGAGTTTGTTTTATTTAAATTTTTATAATTATTATATTATGTCCATATGTCAGTTGTGTTCTTTTATCGTGCTTTTGCTTTAGTAATTAATATGTACTCTATGTTCTCAGAGGCTATTTTTATTTAATGTCAAAACAACTCATAAAAAGTGAAAATTTAGTCAAATTATTTATTTGACGATATGTAAAGTTAAAACATTATTTTTTAATTTGCAAAAAGAAAAAAGTGCTAAATTTTAGTCAAGTAAGTGTGTGTAGGCATGCAAAATATGTGAATTAATGTAAAGTCTTGAATAACTTGATGCTCAGAAATTCAAATTAATATTTTTGAGAGGCTATAATGTTTAATTGAAGACATCAGATACAGTAGCAAGAAAAAACATTTACTTAAATAATAATTTAATTAGTAAATAAACAATTATGTATCCTCTATTCAGTCCTATGAGAATTGTGGTTGAAAATTAAGAGATTTAGGCCTATAAGGTCAACACTTATTTAAGAACTGTTTCATTTTTCCTCTCATATGAATCAAGTCTAAAGTATACACTAGTTCATATTGGCAATTCAAAAATAAAGGTTGAGGTACTTGTTTTCTTGAGTTTTCTATTACTAAGAAATTTAGTTAATTACAATACCACCTTCCTTGAGCATTCCGGTTAATCTGGGTTTTACTGTAGATTGATATTATATATCTGGTTCATTTTATTCAGTAGTCACTTACTGCATTTTCCTTTTCACTTTTTAAACTATGCTGTTTTATATTTCTGAGACATCTAATTTTACTGAGAGGAAAAAAATGGAAATGTGGTACAGAGCCCAATTATATAGTGGCTCTAAAGGCACATAAATGTTTCCATTTTTTTTTTGTTATATGCTTTCCATTCCTCCCTAACTTACATTTGTTCCTTTCTTGTGCCCTTTGGTTTAACATTGTTCTCCTCCCCAATTTTCCTCTTCTCCTCATTGTAAACTCATGGCAGGGTCTGCTTGGTGAGCTCATTCTCTTACAACAGCAAATTCAAGAACATGAAGAGGAAGCACGCAGAGCTGCTGGCCAATATAGCACGAGCTATGCCCAACAGAAGCGCAAGGTGATGGATGGTTTAAGGGGGCTACTGATGTGTTCACATTAATCAGCCATTTCTACCAAGATCATGTCTCCTTAATCCATTTATGGACTCCAATAATGAGAAATTATTTTTGACAAAGTAAAACTATGAAAGATACATAATACAAATATGTAACTTTCCTGGAGAGGGTAAACATACCCAACATATATATTTTCTAAAAATTAGATTAACTGTGAGGGTCCATGGAAGAATAATAAATTATGGTTTACTTGGTTCAGTTATTTAGTCATCCTAAGTTCTTAGCCAACTTGTCTACTTAATTGTTCTCCAAGTTTTTATTTCTAAAATGAAAAGGATTACTATGAATGACCATGTTAAATTATTTAAAGAATGAAATGTATTTGTTTTAGGTGAAATGGATCATCAGAGAATGGCTTTATTTTTTATAAAAGAAAACAATTTTGATTTAATTTTTGGGCATAGTTATTCTTTTTTTGGGGGGTGGGGGTTAATCCTCACCAAAGGTTATTATTTTTTTCCATTGATTCTTAGAATGAAAGTGTGGGAGGGAGTGGGAGAGAGGAAGAGAGAGAGAAACAGCAATGTGAGAGAGACATGTCGATTGGTTGCCTCCTGCATACACCCAACTGGGGCCCTAGCCCCTTTGGTGAGAGGGCCAATGCTCTAACCCCTGAGCAACACCAGCCAGGGCAGCATAGTTATTCTTATTCAGGTTGATAAACTCATTGCATAAAGTTTAACCACATTCATCAATAAAGTCAGCACAAGAAAGTTTTACCTTGGACCACTGAAAGAACATTAGAAATCAGATCCAATTCTGTTTGCTAAAGAGCAGATTCTAATAAAAGTCAGTGTAAGTCTGTACAAATATTTAGTTATAGGTACAATCAAGAAGTCCTTAAAAATATGCTTTTGGCTGTTAGATGATCGCACAGTGTAGATCCCAAGCTTAATGTTCTAAAAAACCTTTCAAGATGAAATGAATGTAATGATTTAAAGTTATATTCTGATGAAATCAGCTGGTTGTTAAATATCAGAAAAGTTTTAAAGTTATGTACAAATCTTAGGAAGAAAGATTCAGTCATGCATATAATGAGCTTCCTGTAGATTTTAGTATTGGAATCAACCAATATTATGATTTAGTGCAATACTCCTGCTAACTAACCTTGTCTCATTTTGGTGGTTAACACTTAAGAGCACTTATCACAGTTTCCTTTATTTTTTCAGTGTCGCTTCCTGGCTTTTCTCAATTCCATGGCTGTGGAATCACCTATTGTATGTGTTTAGCTTTTAGTGAATGGATAACCTAGGTAGATAATAGAAAATAAATTATTTTTCTACTTTGTTAAATTAAAGCATGTATGTTACCAAAGAAACACTTATGCCATTTTTTAAATAATATCTGTAGTTCTTACAACAACACAGATAAATTATTTTTTTAAAAAGATAAATTTTTTCTTATTTTAAATGGTGCTTTAGCATTCTCTGTTCTATATGCTGTTGAGAGTGCCATTTAAATATTCTAACAAATTGGATGCTAAGGCTGAGCCTTAGCTTTGTTACAGAAGGAAGGGGAAGGTGTTACTCCGTTCTGGTACGTTGTTTAGAAATATGAATATAGTTCTAGTTAAAAGTTATTCTTAAATGTTCATAATGGTAAAATAACTTGAAATGAGTCCTGTAGATCTGACATTTTCAGATTTTAAGATATGGTTTAAGGTTTTTGTTTTTTTAAATCTGATGATTTAAGGGCTATTAGTAGTGAATACTGATTATTTCCTACATTGCCAAAGGTTAATGCTCATTTGAGGCCTACTTGACATTTTTCAGGCATAGTGATGTTCCATTTCAAATATTTATTGGGTTATCCAATAACTTCTATGCCTCACTTTCCTTGTTTGTGGAATAGTGACTGATAGGACTGTACCTTCATCTATTTTATTACATTGCACAGTGGATCGCCAAATCATGGCTGTCCCTGCCCACTGTGAAGTTACCTTGGGTAAAAGTAAATGGGACTCTAAAACCATTTACACTCTTCTGTAGTAAGAGCGCTCTTCATTATTCCCCCTACTTTCCTAAAAAATAGTTTCCTTACTGTACCTTCCATACTTTTCCCTTATAGTTAATACACAGATGACTTTTCAGCCATTCACCATAATCATCAAAATCCTAATTCATAAGATTCCTGTCAATCCAGGCATTTGATGTTTACTTGAGGTACAAAACCACAGCTTTTTGTTACTTTTTAATAATTCTTTAATCCTTACCTTCTTGAAAATATAAGTAAGGCTTCATTTTTTATATCATGCTAGTAGTAGCAGCTATAAAATTCCCCTTGTATCTCCTGAGCAAAGGAGCTCCTGCAGGGAAGGTACATTAAAACTGCCTTTGGTAGTTTTGCCTCCTATGAATATGTACACATACAAAAGCGTTTTTGAGGCTTTGATATATGTGTTTTGGTATTTCAGAATGGCCACAATGGCTTAGTAGGGAAAAATACTTAAAAATTTAAAATCAGGCTTGGTTTTGTGAGGAGCTAGTAAAGGTTTTTGTCTTTCAGCTTTAGCTTGTTTCTGCGGAGGATTCCGCTCTTTCCATCAGTTTCACAGCCCTGGAATTGTAGAAAAGCCCTGGTTTCAAGACCATTGATACCCATTTCTGTCAGGGTGAGTCGTAAATTAACTTCATAATGCAAACTGAATATATTCAACGGGACAAGAACTTATTCTTGTCATAAGGAGTTGAATTTTATCAGTAAAGTTCATCAAAATAAAATATATCCAAATTGCTAGTTAAGACCTTAAATAAGCTAGTCTCTTAAGAAAATATTTATGAGTATCTTCTCATTAATACTTATTTACCTTGTTTCCTAGAAAACATTAGGTGTAATTCTTGACTTCACCATCACTTGTCTTATAATAAAACATTAATTTTTGATGTTTCAGTAAGCTAAACAGATAGAAGGTAAAATGGTGCATGAGTTATTCCTAACAATCATGCCAGAGGGCAAAAGATAAATCTACATACTCCTAAAAATATGAATTTATAAAAATCTTAACAGTCATGGTACTTAATACTGTTAGCATAAAGATTGTGTTTGTAATATTCTAATAACCTTATATCCTTTTAACTTTTTGTATACCCTTTTTATTTTACCAAATTACTAAGATAATCTTTTAAGCCTCTGGCTTATAATAAACAGTCTAACTTTTTGGTCTAATTGTATTTGTTTCTTAATTATTGCCCCATTGTGTAGAGTAATGTTGAATTTTCTATTTAATTTAGGATATATTGCATGAAATCATTAAATATTCACATTCAAACTAAAACAGTTTATACTAATACTGTTTATATATTTCATACTAATTTAGCTGCAGTTGGATGAATATTTAATGGAACAAAATAAATCAAAGTACCTTTTCAAATGAATTGGGAATTTAATCTGCATAAAAAAAATTTTTATGACCACATTGTTACAGTGTGATGGCATGCCTTATGATCGAAATGTGGAATTATTTATTTCTCTTTCGGCCTTCAATATTTTGTTCTTTGGGTTATGGGCTCCTCTCCAGCTTTCTTGTTTCCTCACATTTTAGGAGACTATTAATAATTCTTGCCCATGCTACACAAACACACAGTCAAATGAAAAGAGTTTCTATCCGTAAGTCTCTACTTGCTATACAGGAATGAGAAAACAACAAAAAAGTTTGCTTTATATTACCTTTTTTCTAATTAAAACATAGTTAGAGATTTTTAGGCATAGGCTTTTAAGGAAAAAATAATATGTACCTATTACTTCTAACAAGCATTGACATTTATAAAAAATATTTTTAATTGATTACAGAGAGGAAAGGAGAGGGAGAGAGAGATAGAAACATCAGTGATGAGAATCATTGATGGGCTGCCTCCTGCATGCCCCCCACTGGGGATCGAGCCCACAACCCAGGCATGTGCCCTGACCAGGAATCGAACCGTGACCTCCTTGTTCATAGTTCCATGTTCAACCACTGAGCCATGCCGGTTGGGCGTCATTTTTATTTAAAAGAAGTATTTGGAGAAAACTTTGAGAAAGTATTTGGGAATAGGAATTAAAATCTCAAATTTATTGCATGGATTAGAATTATTAATGCCTTCTTGAACAAATCATTTAAAATTTGTTCATATACATTTGCTATCATGATGTCTTGATTGCTTAAATAGCCAATGAATAACAAGGTTTTACATGAATTTTAATCAGATTTTTGTGTCCTATGAAATAAATTCATGTTTGCAAATTTTGATGATCAGAAATTAGATATTTATTTTGAAAGACTGAGAATAACAACTCTGTACCTCACCAAGGAGTCAAAACACAGTTACGTGGATTTGTCATAAATGACATCATTTTGATTAAAATTAATCATTGTGTTTGATATTTAGAATTGTATTGTGACAACTTTGAAGCCTGTTACACAATAAAGTTCTTTGTTGTTTTGGATATTTTACTTTAGAACTATTAATATTAATAACAATTTGAAGTAGTTTCTGCAATACCTGTGGATCTTGTCCTACTTTTGTTTTATGTCCAAATTAATTTTAGTTGCTTTACTTGACTTCATTGCTACTGATGCATTTGCTATATTATGTGTTAACAGATCTTGCACTAGAACTAAATTTAAAAACAATCATCTGGCTCCACTTATAGCTCTGAAAATGCAAGTAGTTCTTTGCATTTATTAAATACTTCCCTACTTACAGAATGGAAATGGATAATATTTGCTTAAAATATACACTATGATCAATGAACTTTTTCAGTAGCTGTAAATGATAACATGTATCTAACTTCCCAAAACACTTTTCTGTAGGGCTGTCAATGCTTTATTTCTCCATGCATCCAAGTGCCTGTACTTGAGCACAAAACAAGCTGTGAAGAACATAGTAACCATATATGTCTAATTTTTCTAACAAGCCATTCATAAGAAATGACTAGAATGGCAACAGGAAATGATTGCTTTTTAAGGTTTTTATTTAATATGAAATTTAATGAGTTCTTCTTATTGATGAATATAATTTTTTTTACTTTCTTAAATATCATTTGATTTAAAATTGCTTTGATTATGCATATAAAATCAGTTTTTACTCTTAAAATACTTAAAAAAAAACATTTAACTTATAGTGCATCCTATATAAACCTAATTCTATTCAAAATTAATTTCTTTTAAACATTTAGGTGACAGACAAAGAGAAAATTGACCAACTTCAAGAAGAACTTCTACATACCCAGGTAATTCTGATGTGTAAGAATAGCCAAGGACTTTTTCTTATCTACACTAATAAAAGAGAAAAATGGTAATTGGTGTACGGCGATACCGTTTTCATTGGCTAATCAGGGCTATATGCAAATTAACTGCCAACTAAGATTGGCAGTTAACTGCCAACAAGATGGCGGCTAATTTGCATATGTAGGCACAATGCAGGGAGGCGAAAGGGAAAGCAGGAAGAAGCCCCCTGCCACTGACAGTGATCTGAAACCCAGGGGGGATATGATGGTCCCCTTGCCCAGGCCTGAAGCCTGGGTCAGAGGCGTCAGGCTTGGGCGGGGGGTGGAGCAAGCGATCAGAGGGAGATGGGGGTCCCCTGCCCAGGCATGATTCCTGGGCCAGAGGCCTCAGGCCTGGACGGGGGCCAGAGCCAGTGATTGTGGGGAGATGGGGGTCCCCTGTCCAAGCCTGACACTTCTGGCGGAGGCGTCAGGCCTGGGCAAGGGGCCGATCAGGCGATCGGAGGGTGATGGGGGTCAACGCCTGAGGGCTCCCAGTATGTGAGAGGGGGCAGGCTGGGCTGAGGGACACTCCCCCCCCCCCCCCACACACACACCCAGTGCATGAATTTTGTGCACCGGGCCCCTAGTCCTATATAATAAAAGGCTGGCCACTGGTCACTGTCTGCAGAGTGATCAGTGGGGTAATTGGGCCTCTGCTCACACCCGCCTTGGCCTGGCACCGCCCACTCACCTCCATCATCCCGCCACGGTCTGCTCTCATTGGGGCCCATTGGGGCCGGCAGTGCCTCCAATGTCGCCCTCTGCCAGCAACAGGTCACTGACACCTGCCATGTTCCATGCCGCCCCCTGGTGGTCAGAGCATGTCATAGTGAGCCGTCTAACTCCCAGTCGAGGGGACAATTTGCATATTAGGATTTTATTATATAGGATACTATTATAGACTATTACTACATATAAATGAATAATTCTATAAAAAATGTTTATAGTGGAATCTAACCTATGGGATGGACCGGCTTCTGGCATGGTTCTACCTGTTTCATACTACATAGTTGAACTAAATATTATGCTTTTCTTTAATTTGGCTTACTGTGGACATTCTCTGAGGAGTGAACCATGAGTTCCTGTTATTTTCTATGTTCTTGGAAGATTGACTACAACTTAAAAAATATTCTAGGATATTTTCCATTATAAAAGGCATGATATTATAGATTGAACATAAACATTCTGCTGGTTGTAGGATTGAGTAATTCTTTTTTTCTTTTTTTTTTTAAATATATTTTATTGATTTTTCACAGAGAGGAAGGGAGAGAGATAGAGAGTCAGAAACATCGATGAAAGAGAAACATCGACCAGCCGCCTCCTGCACATCCCCCACCGGGGATGTGCCCGCAACCCAGGTACACGCCCTTGACCGGAATCGAACCTGGGACCTTTCAGTCCGCAGGCCGACGCTCTATCCACTGAGCCAAACCAGTTTCGGCAGATTGAGTAATTCTTAATAGTTTTTCAAACCTTGTAATGCTTAGAGAAGAAATTATAGTGTAAAAACTGAGAGGACCAGTTAGAAAAGGATCACAATTATTTAAGAAGAGTATGTAGCCAAGCATTTATTTTTGACAAAACAACCTGTCTAAATGCTTTGTCTTCTTAAAATCTGTTTTTATATCAGTATTTTAAAAATTAATGTGTCATCTCTGACCACAGAAACTTATCAGAAGTGGGAAGAGTTTGAGCCCTTGACTCATACCTTTCTATATACTCAAAACTCGGACCTTGGATAGGCTACCAGGTATCCTTAATCTCAGATTCCTAACCTGTTTAGCCTTTGCCTGACGTGAAGGCTTAAGGAAATTAATGCAGGTGCAACATTAACTAAAGGGCTTATCACATAATACATGCTCAGGCACTGTTAACTATTATTATTTTACTAGAGGCCTGGTGCACGAATTCATACACCAGTGGGGTCCCTGGGCCTGGCCTGGGATGGCTGAAACTGGCTCTCCGACATCCCCTGAAGGGTCCCAGATTGCGAGAGGGTGCAGGCTAGGCTGAGGGACCCCACTGGAGCACGCTCGGGGCCGGGGAGGGACACGGGAGGTTGGCCAGCTGGGGAGGGACCGCGAAAGGGCTCCTGGGCATGTTGAGTCCATCGTGCTCAGTCCCAATCAGCCGGACTCCAGCAGCAAACTAACCTATGGATTGGAGCATCTGCCCCCTGGTGGTCAGTGCACATCATAGTGACTGGTTAACTGGTCGACTGTCTGCCTCCTGGTGGTCAGTGCACATCATTGCAACTGGTCGACTGGTCAGCTGTCTGCCCCCTGGTTGTCAGTGCACGTCATAGCGAGTGGTTGAGCATCCTTAGCATATCGTTAGCATATTATGCTTTGATTGGTTGAACAGATGACTGGACACTTAGCATATTAGGCTTTTATTATATAGGATATCATTTCAATTAAAACACAAAATAATGTGGGGAATGGGAAGAATTTGAATTTTTGCCAATTTGTCCCTATAATGAAGACTTAAAAATTTTTGATGTAATAGGAAATATTGCTTCATGGAATGTACTTAAGGACTGGCTTCTTTAAATGCTTACATTTTTAAATAATTTAATTTCTTCATTGTAAATACCAAAGAATTTTTCAAATAAAATGCCAAATTATAATAGAAAACTATAATAAAATTTATTGTTTGAGATTTTCATAATTTATTCTCTCAACATTTTCATAGGAGCTTTTTAAATGAAATAATTTATTTTGAATAGTCAGGAGATATGACTTCAGGATTTTGGAAGCCTTTAATTTAGACTTACTGTTATTAACCCATCTTTTTCTAATGTAGTTATGGTATTATTTTGTTTCAGTTAAAGTACCAGAGAATCTTGGAACGGTTGGAAAAGGAGAACAAAGAACTGAGAAAATTATTGTTGCAGAAAGATGACAAAGGCATCCATCATAGAAAGCTTAAGGTATTTTAATTTTATCTTAATTTGTTGGTTCTCAGAACTTTGCGTGTTCATCAATACTAGTGTGTAAGGGACCATAACTATACATGTTCTATCCTCCTTTGTCACCTGCTATCCTTCAGGGATAGGAAGTTCGCTTCCTATATTAGCACATTTTATAAAGTGTAGTTTCCAGACATTGATTTTAAACTATGCCCTTAAAATCTTCATACTTTTACCAGCCATTTCTCATGAATCAGTTTATTTTTCTGAAATACCTAGTATATCTTTAGGCCTATTTTGTTTCTACAGCGATAAAACCAGAATTCTGAGTTGATGGATGTTTATATATGACTTACCATCATTGCCTTATGTTTCCAGTGAATGATTAGGCTACTTTCTTCAGTTTTAAGAAAGTTAACATTTTCTTCTGGAAAGTTCCTTAGGCATTTTATTTTATTTTATTTTTTTAAATATATTTCACTGACCCTTTACAGAGAGGAAGGGAGAGAGACAGAGAGCCAGAAACATCGATGAGAGAGAAACATCGATCAGCTGCCTCCTGCACATCCCGTACTGGGGATGTGCCCACAACCCAGGTACATGCCCCCGACCGGAATCGAACCTGGGACCTTTCAGTCCACAGGCCGACGCTCCATCCACGAGCCAAACCGGTTTTGGCTCCTTAGGCATTTTAAAGAATTTTTGAAAAAGTATATGCTGGTATTGTTATCAGCATATTGGTAATTACCATTATCAATAAAGTAAATCTTATTTCCTACTAAACCAAGTTGTATGTATTAAATTAAATTGGAGTAATTCTTCTAACTTGTATCCCCTATAAATAAACTGAATTTGGGTGTAGCAAAACTTCAATAAGTCATGGCACAGACATTTGGTACCATGGTCCAAAGATATGTAATTGTAGTTTAAGCAACATGTATTAGTAGTTCTGCTCTAAATCAGGATTGTATAAAACAAATAAATAGCATGGCTTTATTTACAGGTTACACAGAGCAATTGAGAAAAGTTATGTCCAAGTGTTAATATATTTTGAAAGTTTATGTCAGAAAAAGTATATTCTGTCATAGAATAAAATGTCAATGAAAATTTAAAGAATTTTTTGTTTATTTCTTAGTGGAGGGATAGCAGTTGCTTCACATTTATTATTTCTAGCTGTTAAGAGATGAGGGGAACTGTAGGCCCTTATGTTGTTTCTACTGTAGGGTTAAAACTTACCTTTAATTATTAAATGCTTGATAGCAGAACTTTTTTCCCAGCCAGTGTATTTGTTCATTTATTCATCAAATACTTACTTGAATCTTGTTATTTGTCAGGTACTGTTTCCACTTACAGAGAGAAACAATACAGGGTGTCTGCCCCTGGTGCTCTCACTTGTTAGCTGTGCAGTTGTCGAAGTATACTTAATCATGCTTACTGGCTTACCCATCTTTTTCGTCATTCTTTCTCCACTTTAATCTTCTTTTCAGTCATTCTTTCCCCGCCCCCCACCTCCTATCTATTTCTATCTCTATCTCTATATCTGACACACCAAATTTGGTAGAAGATGATTTCCTTTCAGTTGGTCATCTAGCACCTTATTTGGCCTTTATGCTATTAATGGTTTTCTTTGTTGGGCATTTAATATTAACTCTTCAATATTAAATAATAACTTCCCTCTTTTACCATTTAGTTAGAAAGTTAGGAAATCCTAAATTAATGTACTTTAATTATCAGTGTATCTCTAAATAAAATAAATTGGATAAATTAGATAAGAAGAAATGAAATTTTATTATATACTGTTTTACTATGACTATGTATTTGCATAATTAGAAAAAAACAATACCATGATTATGAAAAAACATTATGAATTTATCAGCTTTTTTTTCCCTCTTGACACGTCTATGGTATTTTTTTAAATGTTTTCACTATTTAATTAATATAATTTTTTTACTTTTGTAGAAATCTTTGATTGACATGTATTCTGAAGTTCTTGATGTTCTATCTGATTATGATGCCAGTTATAATACACAAGATCATTTGCCAAGGGTAAGTGAAAACTTAATAGTGAAATGGCCCCTTAGCAAAAATTTAGGTTTTAAAAAAGTTATGTGTATGTACACACACACAATACATACACATTCATATATACATATACATACAGATTAAACCAGAGACATATACTTTTTTAAGTATTGAATGTTATTTGAGTACTTTGATCCATTGGTCGACTTACATTTATCTATAACAAAGGAAGGCTGTTACATATTTGGCATTACATATTCATAATATCCATTATATTAAAGTAACTGAACAGTGGATTAAATTCAGCACATGAGTGAAATTTAACCTGATAGAATTGAAAATGTCTTTGTAAAGAGTAAACTAGCTATGAGAAAGACTTGTGGAACTTGAATGATCTGGTTTTAGAAATAGTGGTTTAAATTAACACAAGTTTTTAATAAAATTTTGATTCTACTAGTAAATGGGTCCGATTCATGTTTTGCTATTTATATTTTCAGTATGCATACACGTATCAACTATCAATTTTTTCATGAATGATATTTTTTAAATCATTTAACTGTAGATACTTGAAAAGACTAAAAAATTCTTGGCATTTCAAGTATGTTTAAATATAAGTTGGTATTGAATAATATAAATAAATGTTATTGTTTTTGCCGCAAGGTTGTTGTAGTTGGAGATCAGAGTGCTGGGAAAACTAGTGTGTTGGAAATGATTGCTCAAGCACGAATATTCCCACGAGGATCTGGGGAGATGATGACACGCTCTCCAGTTAAGGTAAGAAAATAGGCCATCTGAATGAAGTTCCTTAGAGCTTTGTTTATTATGTTGAAATGAAGAGTTTTAACTAAAGAAAGAATTGACACGGAGCATTTGGAATTATTCCTATTAGAAATAAGTAGGAGGCACAGTCAGGAAGCCAGTGTAACAGGAGCTTAATAAGGGGAGAGGAGGACAAGGGTGCAGTGGGAGGCCAGGCTATCCTGTTATTAGGCTTTGGAGTTTAGTCTGAGTAAGAGAATAGAATCTTGGAAGTGGAGTCAATAAATAGAGATAATTATCTGTCTTTAATGTAAAAAAAAAGTAGAAAATGGGACAGTAGCAGTTGAAATATGTTGGGTCAAGGGAGTATTTTAAAGATATTTATATGCTACTAGAGGCCCGGTGCACGAAATTTGTGCACAGGTGGAGTCCCTAGGCCTGGCCAGTAATCAGGGCCGATTGGGGCTAGGCCGATCAGGGCCGGGCTGGAGAGGAGGCAATGGTTGCTGGGTCGGGCGCTGAAGGAACAGATGCCGGACACCAATGCTGCCATTGTTGGTGCCCCACCACTGTGCGATTCCCACCTCCCCCCCACCCCCCTTCCCTCACCACCGTGCCGCCACCACGGCGGGCGGGCAGCAGGACGATCGGGGCCTGCTGGCCGGGGGAAAGGACGGCATGGGAGGTTGGCCGCACCCACCTCTGGTTCTCCATCCCAGCCCAGGGGCCAGGTGGAGGGACTGTGGGAGGTTGGCTGGTGGGGGAGGTTGGCTGTGGGAGCACACTGACCACCAGGGGGCAGCTCCTGAATTGAGCGTCTGCCACCTGGTGGTCAGTGCACATCATAGCAACCAGTCATTCCGGTTGCTTAGGCTTTTATATATAGATATAGATGTAGATGTAGATGTAGATGTAGATGTAGATGTAGATATAGATATAGGTATGTTATGATCTGGTTGAGAAAAAAAATGATGCAAGAGAGAGGGAGCAAAGTCATTGAGGTAAGAGTCTGGGACTCAGTGTACAAGTTGCCCATATAGAGCAATACTGACAATTCATCCATGGTTACAGGAAGGAAGTCTATGGCTTCAGAGTCTCTCATTCCAAAAATATTCATTAGGTGCTTAATATGTGCCAGCACTGTTCTAGGCAGTGTGTTGGTAAACAAAACAAAGGTCTTTGACATAATGGGGGATATGGTCTAGTAAGAGAGAGACAGATAATAATCTATTCTAATAAAAGGGTAATATGCTAATTAGGGTGGATGTCTTCTGGATGACCTTCCGGACAAAGCTGCAGTAGCTGCGAGGGCCAAGGCGCAGCTGCAAAGGGCCCAGGCTCAGGCCAGCAGTGGCAGCAGCAGCGGGGTAATGGGGGCAGCGCCTTCCCCTGATCTGCCGGGTCGCCTCCCGCAGAGGGAGGCCAGACTGCAGCTTAGGCCAGGGACCGGGGCCGAGGCAGAGGCAGTTAGGGGCGATCAGGCAGGCAGAGGAGCAAGTTAGGGGTGATCAAGCCAGCAGGGGAGCAAGTTAGAGGCGATCAGGCGGCAGGGGGGCAAGGTAGGAGCGATCAGGCCAGCAGGGGAGCAAGTTAGGGTCGATCAGGCTGGCAGGGGGGCAAAGTAGGGGCGATCAGGCCAGCAGGCAGAGGCAGTTAGGGGTGATCAGGCAGGCAGGCAAGCAGTTAGGAAGCAGTGGTCCCGGATTACGAGAGGGATGTCCCAGATTGGAGAGGGTGCAGACTGGGGTGAGGGACCCCCGTCTTGTGCATGAATTTCATACACCGGGCCTCTAGTAGACATAGTAAGTAACTAAGTTACATAGTATGCTAGGAGGTGGTAAGTGTGCACAGAAGGAAACAGTGGAGCCGGGCAACGGGAATGGTGGTACCAGGGTACTGGTAAGCTGCATGAGGAGGTGACAGCTGAAGATTTGCAGAAAGTGAGGGGGGGATTCTGTGGGTATCCTGTTCAAGAGTGTTTCGTGCAGAGAGAACATTACTGCACAGCTCCTGAGATAGGTAGCTGCTTAGTGTGTTCCAGGCCAGTGTGGCGAGAGCAGAGTGAAGAGCAGCCAGGTGATGAGGTCAGAGGGATACTGGGGAGAACAGATTATTGGAGCCTTGTAGGTTATCATGCAAACTTTGGTTTTTGTTTTGAATAAAATGGAAGCCAGTGCAGTGTTTTGAGCAGAATAATGACATACTTTTTAAAAGGCTCACTCTGGCTGCTCTGTTGAAATAGACATTGGCAAGAGGTGTAGAACCAAGGAGACCAGGTGGGAAGCTATTGGAGTACCCAGGTGATTCTTGTACCAGAGAAGTAGCAGTGAAATTGGTAAAAAATGGTTGAATCTGTGATGGAAGTAGGATCTACATGATTTTTTTACATATTTGATATGGAGAGAGAGGAAGTCAGTTGTCAGGATGACGAGGTTTTGGCCTGAATAAATTAAAGCATGCGATTGGCATGGGGGAGTCTGGATTAGAATGAATTAGCTTTGGGGAAGAAAATCAGGGGTTTGGGACTTGTTAACAAACAAGAAATTGGATATACAAGTTTGTAGAGCGGTCTGGGCAAGCTAGAGACTTAAATTTAGGAGTCATAATCAAATATCTAAAGGTAATATAGAGAGCCCTGGTCTTCCTGGGTAAGATCACCATGGGAGTGAGTAGAGAGAGAGAAGACAGAATGGAGGCTTGTGTCCTGGGCACTCCCAACATTAGAGATTGAGGGAAATAGAAGCAATGAAGGAGTTTGTGAAGGAGCAACCAGTGTGTTAGGAGGGAAATCAGAGCACTGTGGTCTGTGTCCTGAAAGTCAGGAAGAAAATACCCAGGAGGAAGGAGTGGCGTGCAAGGTCAGTGCTGCTGGTAACCAAGGAAGGTGGAGACTAAGAACTGATTATTGAATTTACAGTGGAGGCAAGTAAGTGGCATTGTGGACACATTTCCTTCTGATTGCTTCTACTCCCTCAGAGACATAAGCTAGATTATCAGCTGTTAAGTAGAGAGAGGGGAGAGGGTATTGAAGATTGAATAAGTGGGGAGTGTGAAGTCTTTTCTAGGCGAGTGATGAGTCCAGGAATGAGTTGATGAGGGAAGTCAAGAAATATTAGGATTGCTGAGTGGTACTGATGTCCCCATTAAGGTCTGGACACAACTTTAAAGGGACACTGTATGGTTGTGTGTGTGTGGTTTTTTTTTCTTTTAGTTCAGCTGGTGGTGTATTATAGAATAGTTGGAGAATTGGAGACTTGAAATCACCAAGGATGAAGGCCAGAATAGTGGTAGAAAATGAGACAGTGAGGCTGATGCTAAAATCTTTTAGAAATGGAGTTTTTTTATAATGGCAACAAGCAGTTTGGTGTGATTCATACAGAGTGCACTGGGGTCTGGCTGCAAATTCAACCATGTTGTGTCAAGCTAGTTTCTTTTTCATTGCTCCATAGCAGTGATTTTTAAACTGTATGCCGCAAGAATTTTTAAAGCATGCTGTACCTGACTATTTAGTCAGGGGCACTGACCTCTTTTCTCTTACATTGTCAAATAAAAAAAGTACAATAGCCAACACAATAGCCATTTGGTATGAATGAATCAAAATTATACCTATTTTTTGCTGTTCTTGTTAGACCAATAGAAGATATATTTTTTGGTGTGTTGAAGAATTATAGTAATTAACCTCATGGTGTGCCATGAGATGAAAAGGTTAAAAATCACTGTTCTGTGGCATTGTTTGGCTGTACCACACTTTACGGATCTATTTGGAATACTTCTAATTTAGGAAGAAAATGAACCGACTACACCTCATATCATGCTCTGTAATTGACTGTAAAAACATTTTAACCTACCTTTTACATTGTTAGCAGCACCCTAATTGTAGTGGCTATCGATGATGTTACATTTTAGGGGTTCACTTTCTTCTGTCAGGCTGATCCAGCATGAACACATTTCCTTGAAACCAACAAGACTGGTCTCTCTCCAGTGTGCCCTTCCTCCTGTAGTATTTACCAGGATTTCTCCTGGGTTGACTCTGAACTCCAGATTTTTGTGTCACCTGAAGAGTGGGATCTCCAGAATCTTGAATCTTGACTTAGTGTGTTAGTCTCGTTAGAAGCTTCTTTCTGCTTTGTTTCTTAATGTGTAAATGCCTCAAAGGGAAATTGTACGCAGAATATTCTGGAGGGCTCAGAATTTGGAGATTCATCACTGCTGTGAATTTTTCTCTGGAACTTTGGCAACCTGAATAGTGGCTGCCTGGGCTTCTCAGTCCAGTAAAATTGTTACAAAGTTTTAAGCTTTTCTCTCAGGCCACAAATTAGCAGATGCCCTGGGGAAAATACCTGCAGGAATATCCCCCACAAATTCTTTAGGGTCTTGGACTCAGTCCAGGTTGCTCTCTGATGCCTTCAAACAGCTGGTTTTGTTTTCTAGCCTGTTAATCTAACCTCAGTAGAAGGAATTGTATTTTAAAAGTGAAATTGGATCATTATAGTGAAGCTTGAAAAGTTACACTTAAAAAATCAAGGAATGTGAAGTTGAGAAGTTGAAACCATTGATGGTTAACCTATAAGTTGTTAGAGAATTTCTTGCACATATGGCACTGTTTGGGGAAAGGCTGTCTTAGCTCTTCGAGTCAATTCTTCATACTATCCCACCTACAACAGTTGATACAGTTAGCTCTCAATAAGTAGGTGTTAAATAAGTGAATTGTCCTTTATCTGAATTTACCTGTGAAGTTAAAGGCAAGGTTTTCTTTTAGTTTTACAGGTTTTAAATTGGTGGTTTTGTGCTCAGTACTCTATATAATGACTATGAGACAAAAAGGGCAGTAGTATTTTAGGTCATGAAAGATACAAAGTAGCTATAGATCTTGTTGGGCAATCACAATACATGTGATAGGTGTATGAACAATACAGATAAAGAACTCTGTGGTCTCCACATTGCTGTGTTGACAGTCCCCAGGGATCCTCCTGATGTGTATGTAGTATGAAGGGACACTTGGATTTGTGCGATGCAGGGGCCCTGTCTAGACCATGTAAGTGCTGTGGGAATTAATATGAACTGTAAGTGCATTATTACATTTCAATTTTCTATTAATTCCAGGTGACACTGAGTGAAGGTCCTCACCACGTAGCATTGTTTAAAGATAGTTCTCGAGAGTTTGATCTTACCAAGGAGGAAGATGTAAGTAGCATTCATGTGAGGTTAATGTGTGTAACTTTATAACCTGCGTAAGCTTATGAAAGACAACTACAGGGAATATTTGTTAACTGAAGGTTTTCTCAGGACTTCGTTGTTTTCCGTTCATAGCTTGCAGCATTAAGACATGAAATAGAACTACGAATGAGGAAAAATGTGAAAGAAGGCTGTACTGTTAGCCCTGAGGTGAGTGTGCAATTCATTTCATCAGTGTTTTGTGGAATCTAATGATCATGATATGAAATAAATCATGATATTGACATTGATATTTAGATTGCTGCTATTCCAAGATAACAGATATTTTTAATATTCCTAATAATATATCATTTTGTAGGAAATTGTCTTAGAATAATTACTTTTAGGATCAGAAAAAGAATAACATTTTTCTGAGCACCATATCTGAATGGGATGAGATATAGACTTTTCAGACTATATATCACCAAAGAGTTCCTAACAGATTTCCCCCCCAATATTTTTTGTTTTGTTTTGTCCCCTGAGTAGACCATATCCTTAAATGTAAAAGGCCCTGGACTGCAGAGGATGGTGCTTGTTGACTTACCAGGTGTGATTAATGTAAGTATATATAAAACTTGTATTTTGTCGTATTCCTTTGTGGAAAACATTTATAATGACATTTAAAACCTTTTTCTTTAAGACTGTGACATCAGGCATGGCTCCTGACACAAAGGAAACTATTTTCAGTATGAGCAAAGCTTATATGCAGAATCCTAATGCCATCATCCTATGCATTCAAGGTAAATATATCACAAGATTTTAATTGCACTGATACGCTTCCTTTAGCAATCCAGGCTTTGCTCTAAATATGCATGTTACATAAACATGCAAGATAAATACGTTTCACCCTCTTTTATTTGTTTTATTGGTAAATAGAATTGAAGTTGGGAATAATTTTGTAAATTTTACTGTAGGCATCATAGAAATTTTTATTGGCTAGAATATCTTTTCATAACAAAAGATGTATTAAGAAAATTTTTCTTACTATAATGTAGACACAACAGTGTAGCTTGTAGAAATTTTAAAAATCCATTTTGCAATTATTACAGTGTCATATTTTTATTTTATTTTTCAGATGGATCTGTGGATGCCGAACGCAGCATTGTTACAGACTTGGTCAGTCAAATGGATCCTCATGGAAGAAGGACAATATTTGTTTTGACCAAAGTAGACCTGGCAGAGAAAAATGTGGCTAGCCCAAGCAGGGTGAGGTTCTTTATTATGAGACAAAAGATTCTTTGTACAAAAACTTGTATTTTACCTTATTCCTGTGTGGAAACCATTTATAATGATATGACAGGAACTGTGTGTAAAAAAAAAAAAAAAATTCTTATGGAATACTTTATCAGAGAGTAGTAGAGGGGTTTTTTTGGTTTTCTGTAAAAACAAAGTATTGGAAAGTTATAGTAAATTATTTAAGTGCAATTTTGAGGTATAAATAAAATTCCATAATTATAGTTTGCTAATGTTGTATACTCTACTTTAAACAATTGTGTATGCTGACATACTGTCATTAACCTCATTCGTGATGTTTCTTTTTAAATTGATGTTCATAAATTAGTATAACACTAGTGACAGTAAAGATTCCTTTTGGACCCTATGTATACCTTTTTTTTTTTTTTTTTTTTTTTGCAGAAAAACATTGTCTTTCCTAACATCAAAGACTGTATTTGATCATATAGCAGATTTTTATAATAGAGAAGGCATTAGATTGGGTGTTAGCAGTCTTATCTGTGCCCCACCACCAACTGGTGTGCCCTTGGGCAGATTTTGTTACTTTTCTGTATCTAGTCAATGCACAATCCGGCCTAGTAGTGTAGTTCAGTGATTTTCAACCGGTGTGCTGCAAAAAATTTTAAAACGTGCAATTCCTGAGTATTTAGTCAGGAGCCCGATCTCTTTTCTCTTAGATTCAAATAAAAAAAATAACAACAGCCAACACAACAATAGCTATCTAGAGTAAATGAATCAAAATAGTACCTACTTTTTTGTTGGATCGGCAAAAAATATATTTTTTGGTGTGCCGCAGAATTTTAGTAATTAGTTTATGTGTACCATGAGATGAAAAAGGTTAAAAATAGTTGGTCTAGTTGATCTCTAGGGTCATTTCATTCTGAAATTCTGTGACTTCAACTTCTTATACACGTTGCTCAGTGTCCCTAAAGGAAAGAGGTTTATTTCAAGGTAACATTATGTGTGTTATTGGGGTTCAGGTCTTGACTTAGGTCATGCTCTCTACTTAATTGTAAAGGTGTAAGGTATCCTCATTAAGAGTGAAGAATATGTAGCCAGATTGCTTGGTTTCAAATCCTGGCCCTACTGTTTGATAGCTTTGTAAACTGGGAAAAGTTATTTAAGTTTTTTAGTGCTTTAGGCTTCCTCATCTGTTGGAAATGAAGGTACTAATGGTACTAGCTCATAAGTTGTGAAGGTTTAATGAGTTCAATACTTGTTTTAAAAGTGGTTGAAATAGTGCTTGGCACAAAAGTATTATACACAGGGTGGCTGTCATCTGTTATTATTTTATTATTATTATATTCTTATTCCCCATGGAACAACAACTTCAGATATAACCTATCCCTGCCTAGAATTTCTCTCCTTTCCACCTGAAGCTTTCTGGAACTGGGCCTCTCTGTCAGGTTCCCAAGACAGATCCCTCTTATGTTCACTGATTGGTGGACTCACAGGACTCAAGCACATAGTTATACTTACACATAAGATTTATTTCAATGAAAGGAGACAAAGCAAAATCACAAAGGGAAAAGGGACAAGAGATGATATGATGTCTGGAGGAAACCAGGCTCACGTTTTCAAGAGTCCTCTCCCAGCAGAGTCACGGAGGACATGCTTAATCCCTCCAGCAACAGGGTGCTCATTAGAGACTCAGCACCTAAGGTTTTTATAGGGACCTGGTTATTAGGCACCCTCAGGTACCAAAATACAGGCGCCCAAAGGAAAGCAGACGTTCAGCATAAGCCACATTGCTTGCACAATTGAGCTACTGTTATTTAGGGAAAGTTTTATATCATTGTAGGGAATTGTTTACTAGTTTAGTTCCCAGATGCCAGCGTAGGACAAGAAGGCCTTTCTGAGGACTGTGTTAACTCTTTAATCTGACCTTGGCTTTGCCTTATTTTATGGGTGAGGCATGCTGTGGCAGTATTTGTCCAAAAATGGAGAGAGGGGGAGAAGTAGGTGAAAGCAAATTTCTGTGCTTTCTTCCCATCTCTCTCCATTATTTTCATTTCTTTTTCCTCTTGTCTAGAATAGTGAGTTTGCATTTCTTTTGAAATGTAATTTAAGCTCATAGCAGTCCTTTTTTATGCCAGAGTCAGCGTTAGCTTAGGAATGTGGCCTATCTTAGAGCAGGGATTCTTACCTCAGTAAGTCTTCAACTGGAGGGCCTTCTGGGAGTAGGAACTCTTTTACACTGTGTGAATGATAGATCTCTGTACAAATGTGCATTTTTCTAGGGCCAGAGACTGTAGTTTTGGTTATATATTTAGAAAAAGATTTTTGACCCTAAAAGAGTTGAGAACCAATGGGTACAAATATTTTTTTTACAAAGAGTATAAAAAGACAGTCCAACTTGGTTAGAATTTAGATATTTGCAGAAGAATATGGAGAAATAATAGCAGGTACCATTCATTGAATATTCTGCATTCCTGGCACTGTGCTAAGTATCATTATCATATATAGAGGCCTGGTACATGAATTTGTGCACCAGTGGGGTCCCTCTGCCTGTCTTGTGGGATCGGGCTGAAACCGGCTTTCTGACATCCCCTGAGGGGTCCCGAATTGTGAGAGGGCGCAGGCCAGGCCAAGGGACCCCACTGTTGCTCGATCAGGGCCGGGGAGCGACATGGGAGGTTGGCCAGCCAGAGAGGTACTGCAGAAGGGCTCCAGGACATGCCCAGCCCATCTTGCTCAGTCCCAATCAGCCAGACCCCAACAGCAAGCTAATCTGTGGATTGGAGCATCTGCCCCCTGGTGGTCAGTGCATGTCATAGTGATCGGTTGAGTGACCTTAGCATATCATTAGCATATTATGCTTTGATTGGTTGAATGGCTGACTGGTCGACTGGACACTTAGCATATTATGGCCAGAGGGAAGCCCGGGTCCCTGGTGCCTGTCAGTGGCTAGAGGGAAGCCTGGGTCCCAGGTGCCAGAGGGAAGCCGGTGCCAGAAGCTGGGGGAAGGAAGGCCTACTCTTGCACAAATTTCGTGCATCCGGTCTCTAGTATAGGATAATTTTCTTAACAACCATTTTGAAAAAGTTGGAGTATACTTAAGGCCACATAGCTAGTAAGTGGCAGAGCAGAAATTCAAACAGAGGCCTGACTCCAAAGCAGTACACATCATTCTAAGTTTTAGTTTTGATACTTGTGTTTTAATAAAACATTTTTAATATACTAAAATTAAATGTATTTATTTTTCCCTCAAATAGAAATTGAAATACATTTTACTCCTTTTGTATAGGTTTACATATTTAAATTAACTGTACATATACAGCATTGTTAATTTTCCTTTCTAAATGGTATATAATGCTCTTTAAAATTATGTAAACCTTTATCTCACATTTATTTTTCTCACTTTTAAAAATAGATTCAGCAGATAATTGAAGGAAAACTCTTCCCAATGAAAGCTCTAGGTTATTTTGCTGTTGTAACAGGAAAAGGTATGCAAAGGTGGATTACTGTAATTGAAGTGTTTGTTGTTTTCAAGTGATAAACATTTTCTCAGCGAGAACTTCACCATCATCTTTCCCTAGGAAACAGCTCCGAAAGCATAGAAGCAATAAGAGAATATGAAGAAGAATTTTTTCAGAATTCAAAACTCCTAAAGTAGGTATCTTGTTTAAACATTTACAGATTTGATAGTGAGGGAGTAGCTTGAACTAGTAGTTTTCACTTAAAAGTTTCTTTATAGCTGTTAGTTTAACATTGACTTTTCAGAATTTTTCCCAGATGGTACCTACTAAATAAGTCCTCCAGCTACCCTGACAGAACTCAGAGCAGTTTATCACATGGTGCAATACATGCTGATATAGCAAACTGCCCCTGGGGTGTGGGCAATGAATGACAGCATGGACACCTGAAGTTGTGTTACTTATAAAGTGATTTTTAAAAACCAACACTTACATTTTTAAATGCATGTATCTATTTCTCTTTCAGTGTTGGGGAAAATTGAAGTGGGCTGGGGATGTCAAAGGGGTATCCCTAAATACTAGTAGATATTGACAGAAATTATCAGAAAATATGATACTAAAGAAAAGCAAAAAGGAAGAGCTAAAGGGCAACTGAGTTATAATAAAACTTTATAAGTAGAGAGTCTCTTGAAGTGGAAAAGTATGTTTGCCTCCATATTAGTATAGTAAATCAATATCGTTCTCAGACATACTATTGAGTATTTTCCAAAGGGATAGGAGCTTACAGGTGTATAGAACTGTGCTGTCCAATACAGTAGTCACTAGCTTTGTGGGGTTATTTAAATTTAAAGTAGTTAACATCAAATAAAATTAAAACTTCATTTCTTAATCACACTAGCCACATATTTCAAGGACTCAATAACCCCATGAGGCTAGTAGTAACTACCATATTGGTTAATTTAGATATAGAATAGTTTCTTCATCACAGAAAATGTTATTGGACAGTGTTGCTATAAAAATGTATACGTGGGCTGTTCTCATTAGGTTATCATAACAAGCACATTCTCAAACTTAGTGATGGTATTGTCCTTTTGTTATTTTAGTATACTTTAACTCTTGTTACTTTTAATAGGGCCAGCATGCTAAAGGCACACCAGGTGACTACAAGGAATTTAAGCCTTGCTGTATCGGACTGCTTCTGGAAAATGGTACGAGAGTCAGTTGAACAACAGGCTGATAGTTTTAAAGGTAAGTTGGGTTTTTGAAATAAGGCAGCACATTTAGACATTGTATTAGCTGGCAATCTCAGGCATCCATGAGGTTCTTTACTCCCTTTAACAGTTGCTTTTCAGTTCATTTACTCTTAGATAGTATGTGGAAAATGCAGTATTACAAGAACGGGGTGTTTCCTCTCAGAGGAAACATTGCTGGGAGCACATTGCGAGCTTCAGCAGATTAGAAGGTGTTCAGTAGTATTTGGGAGAAAGAGCTTAGTAAACTGCAGTGAAGTCAGAGTCCCCCTTTGGGGGTTGAGGGGAGAGGAAATGTGTTAGGAATCAGAGCATTCTGCGCCTCGGCTAGTTCATGAATTCCATACTTTTCCTGCTCCATGGCTTTGCATCCATAGTTTCATTTGGTGATAGTACACATTTCTTCCTTTTTTTCATTTGGCAATCCTACCTGTTTATTCCATTTAGTTCCCAAGCAACCTTATAAGTATTAGTATTAGTCCCATTTTACAGAAGAGAAAACTGAGGACAGAGTACTTTGCCTAAGTAATACAACCAGCGTCATACAGCAGTAGACACAGCATTTGAATCTCGGTATAAATGCAGAGTCCATGCTCTTAACCACTGTACTAAACTCTTTTGTGGGCTGGATGTAGAAACTAGAGGCAAGGAGATTAGTTTGAAAAACTTGCAATATGAGATTCAGAAATGTTGAGAGCCCAGAGTACTCAGGAGGCATAGGTGCACACTTAAATTCAGTTAATGAAGAAGATATGCATGGTAGCCTTTAGCCACTGCCTGTGGAAAGAAAGAAAGTCCTCTAACTTGAACACCTGTCCTTCCTCAGCAACACGTTTCAACCTTGAAACTGAGTGGAAGAATAACTATCCTCGCCTGCGGGAGCTTGACCGGGTAATGTTTGTGCACCTCATGTATTTTGCATATATCTAATCCAGCGATTTTCAAACAGTGTGCTGCAAGGTATTTTAAAACATGCAGCACCTGGCTATTTAGTCAGGGGCACTGACCTCTTTTCCCTTAGATTGTCAAATGAAAAATAACAGTCAACACAATAGCTGTCTGATGTGAATGAGTTAAAATCACAACTATTTTTTTTTTTGTCAAATCAGCAAAAACTACAATATATTTTTTGGTGTGCACAGAATTTTAGTGATTAGTTTACGTGTGCCATCAGATGAAAAAGGTTGAAAATCGCTCATGTAATCTAATATTGCACTCTAACAAAATGTATGTTAATGAGCGAAATTTGGTAAGCTACATTGTTCTGGTTTTTACCATGATTACTAATTTAAAGCTGCAAGAATGCATTCCCAGGAACAGTTATTTTTCTACAATAATTTAAATTATTTTTAAAACATAACTAGGGTCATGGGATCTCAAAACAAGTATTTAAAAGTATTTTCTGAGATGAAGAATTTTTTAAAGGCATTATAGAATTAGTTGTATTTATGTAACGTAAACTTATACACCAACTTTTTTACCTTTTCAGCATTTACTGTTGAAGAATATACTCTAATTTGATGGGATTTAAATACTAGTTTTCCTTGATTTTAAAAATACCATTGGTTGTAAAATAGCATCAGTTTACTAATACACTAAGTTAATATGTATTACTACTTTCATATAACATTTGGTATGTGAAAAATTTATCTGAACAAATGTTATGTAAAAAACTGCATTCAGAATTAAGTGAGTAAGGTAGACATTTGTGTCAGTTTATTTGTCCTTGTCTGGATATTGCCATTTCTACAAAAGCTATTAGAAGAGAAGAGTGTTATTTGCTGGTCATGCATGCTTCAAACCTGAGCTCATCCTACTAGCCTGTCAGAGGCCTTCTTTTTAGTTATTTCTGAAAATCATGACAGGGCAAATGGACTCTCTTATGAAAATCTTATTTCTTGTATCTATATTGCCTAGAATGAACTATTTGAAAAGGCTAAAAATGAAATCCTCGATGAAGTTATCAGTCTGAGTCAGGTTACGCCAAAACATTGGTGAGTATTTGACCTTTCTTCAAAAACTCTACTCTATGAATTATAATTAAATACTAAAATTTAGATTGGTAAAGCTGTGATTTATTGTAGCTGTGACTCAATCCTCAAAATATAGGCAGAAACATAAATGTATCTACATACATAAACATAAATGTTCTAATCTACCTATTTAAGTAGAATAATTGTGTATTTATTAAGTATCTTGCTTTTTACTCTTTTTTGGAAGGATGGGGGCGGGTTGTAATTGCTAGAATGATTAATTTAAAACGGGGTGGGGAGGTAGGATGTCCGGGCTGTGGGCCATTTAACGCCCATGAAATCATGTGGATTGGCCCTGCCAATGCATTAGGGGTGAGTTAATTAAATGTTTCACCAAATAAAGCAGGCTAATTTTTAAGTTGATAATTTTTATATGGTCTGCAAATTATGTTATATATATCCAAATGGTCCTTGGCAGAAAAAAGGTTCCCCACACCTGATTTAAAAAGTTATCTCACTCCCATCTCAAAACCTGTAATGGCTTCATAGCACACATCCAAAGTTCCCTAAGTGGCCCTCAGAGGCCTGCATGACCTGGCCCCAGCTGCCTTTTCACCCTCTTCCACTCTGCCCTTTATTTGAGAACTCTAATGACCTGGCTGTCTTGCAGTTCTTTAGGCAGCTCTATATTCTTTGAAAATCTGATTGCTTTGGGCCTTTTTTTACCTTTAGTATGTTTTGTAC
The DNA here is from genome assembly GCF_964212035.1 of Myotis nattereri. Taxonomy (NCBI): domain Eukaryota; kingdom Metazoa; phylum Chordata; class Mammalia; order Chiroptera; family Vespertilionidae; genus Myotis; species Myotis nattereri. The sequence continues at coordinate 51,092,874 of NC_138077.1, forward strand.
AAATCACTATTCAAATTGAATCCTATTTGAAATTTTTCTTAAATAGCAAGTAAATACATCCTTTTGAAAAATACTCATGCAAGTGTTTCAAGGCAAGCTATCACCTTCAACTTACGCTTTTTGTAAATTTGGGTGCTCTTAAATTTGTTGGAGTGGGCACTGTAACCAAAGTGGGTTCTATATACCTCAAGTAAGCTATGTCTAAATAGCCCTTAGATTTTTTGCAATCATCTGTTAATTATCAAATTCCTGGTGCATATCTTATCTAATGAAATCTGTGGTATCTTAAAGAATTTATCACTCTTGGAGCAGAACTATTCTTACTGCCATGCATTATAAATAGTTTCTGTACCTCTCCTGTTTGCTCAGTTTAAAATTATCAAAATTGACCCTACATAGTAGTGTCCAATGCTTGAGTTTGAATTCAGTATTACTAGTTTCCCCATCCTAGTGACCTTTCTTCTTCAGTAGTGAACACTTTTCTCTCTTTAAGCCGTCAAAGTTTACCTGTTTTTAATCTCCCCTATTAAAAACAAAAACAAAAAAAAGGGTTTTGGTCTATACTTATTAATTATATACAACACAACTTATCTTTGTTATTCTTTGTATTTTAAGCCAGTTCTATGGCTTTATGTAAGCCAATTCATTTTTTAATTTACAAGGGATAGCTATATGTGCATGCATGTGTGTATGTACACAGGGAATGAATATAATACTACTCATACTAGGTTGTATGAGGATAATGAACATAAAAGATGATTTGTAAACTGTAATAACTAATAATGCCATTTATGGCAGAAAAATTTGATGTTTCTGTAAGTTCAGGGCATCATCAAATGGCATGGTTGGTTTTGTTTGAGCAGAGCAAGTCTGTAATCAAAGTTACCAGCAAGAAAACGAGCCTTAATGGTAAATCTCATTTATTTAGCACACAAGTGGCTGAGGAGAATTGTGCAGGGACAGAGAAGGCAAGGGGGAGAGAGCTGGGACAGTTCGCTGCTAGACATTTACTCTGTGCTGCTGGAGCAGATGATTTTGTATATTTTCATCATTTTTTTTTTTTTAGGCATTATAGCTTAACACAAATATAGATCAAAATAGCAGGTCCTAATTTTAACTGTTCATACCACATTGAATTCACCTGCAATGTACCCCAAACATTTTTTAAAAATATATTTCATTGATTTCAGAGAGGAAGGGAGAGGGAGAGAGAGAGAGAAACATCAATGATGAGAAAGATTCATTGATTGATCGGCTGCTTCTTGCACGCCTCCTACTGGGGATCAAGCCCGCAACTTGGGCATGTGCCCTTGACTAGAATTGAACCTTGGACCCTTCAGTCCACAGGCTGATGTTCTATCCACTAAGCCAAACCAGCTAGAGCTGTACCCCAAACATTTTATATTTGTGACATATTGATGTCTTAGGTAGTTTCTTTTTACTGCATAATGCTTTATGTGATATTTTAGAATGTGTGCTTAAGATCCTTATAATTGTTAAGGTCATAGGACTGTTTGATCTATATATGTGCTCTGGAAGCAGTGTTATAAGCATTTCATGTCCTAAAATAATTGTTTGTTATTCAGTTATAGACATTCTACTATACTTTAATTATATTTTAAGAAAGTTATTGGGGGTTTAGGCTTGACATATGGTACATTATAGTGAGAAATAGGCTCTCAACATTTTCACACAATATACCTGATCATCAAGAATCAATTACTGACATTAAGCTGGAGATACTGGTATATCATTAACATGATCTGACCATCATCATAGATATTTTTTTCCATATGTCATTTGGAAGAATAGCTGGCTAGATTTATAGAAACACACTTTTTAAAAGAAATGGTACCATGGTATAGATACAATTTTTGCTGAAGGATATTAAGTTTATTTTGTTGAAGTTAGAAGAATGAAAGGAAAATGGGAATGCACAGTTGAGACCTCTAACTCAAATTTAAGGAATCAAAAAGGATTTCTGATATAATCTGAGATGTAAAGGTCATAGGTAAAGGCAGTTTGTGATATTGCAGAACCAGGAGGTGAAAGCAAGAAAGGTGAAGCAGGTAGCTGAAGACCGTCACCCCTAGTTTTAGCATAGAAGGAGGAAGGAGGCGGGAGATAAAACAATGAATATAAGCAAGACATAGATTATTCTGGGCCTTACAAGCCAAGTTCAGAAGACTGGAATTTATCCTATGAGCAGTGAAGGCCATTGAGGAGGTTTAGGTCAGATTTGCATTTTAGAAATATCTTTGTAGTTGAGAAAGTGGAAAACAGGTGGAGAAAATTGTAGGCAAGGAGGCAGTTGTTGTAGTAATCTAGACAAGACATCAAAGTGGATTGAGTTTGAATGGTGGTTGTGCAAGTGGAGAAGTGGAGACATTCTGAGATATTTAATAGGTTACCTAGAAGATAGAATATACAGGATTTAGTGATTGGATGCAAAAGTAATGGAGAAGAGGCAATTAAACAGAGAGTACATCGACATACAGTAATTACTTTGTTAGGAGTCTATGGAATCAAGATAAATTTGACAAAGATGAGCACATAAGAATATTTACCATGGTTTTGTTTATAAGTGTAAAAAAATTGAAGTGTAAAAAAACTTGTTCACTATTTGGAATCATGTAATATTTGATGTATCCATAGATAGATTACTGTAGAGCCATTGAAAAATATAGGATGTTGACATGGAAAACTGTATGATGTACTTTTAAGTTTAAAAAAGTATTTATAAAGCAGTATGTGTAATGATCTACTTCTGTAAATATACATATACACAAGCATTAACTTTTTAAAATGACAACTTAAGCTGTAAATAGTGGTTGTCTACTGAAAGAGGAATTGTGGATGGGTGTTTACTTTTTCTGTGTTGGTTGAAATTAGTATATGGAATAAGTCCTCTGCATTAAAAGAAAAAATTTCCATTTTAAAAATTTATTAAAATCGAGAGTAGGGAAAGTTCCTGGAGATAAAGAGGATAGTAAATATGACTGTAATTTGAGTTGTATTTTGTATATTTGTGGGATTTATCCTGTATGTTGGCAAAACTTAGTATAAAGAAGTCTGCAGTCACGTGGAACATATGCTGGGAAAAGTGTTCGATGTGAGTAGGGATACAAGTAAGCATAGTGGATGGTATAAGAGGCTGTGTTTTTTTACATGAGAATTGGGAACTAATGGTCCAGAAGAGAAATGGTGGGGGGAGGAAAACATAGCTTCTGCTTCCTAACTCTGAAGCACAGTCAACTAATTAATGAGCAGCTTCCACTCAGCAGAATTTGAGGATGATTACTGTCCATAGGAAGAGTCAAGAGAGGTTTGAAGATGCAAGGAAAAGGGAAAGTGTGAGAATGTAAAATGATTTATGTGTTGTGGAGCAGAGTCTTGCATCACAGTAAATCACAATAAAAATTACTGTAATGGTGGGGGCAGGGGAGTCTAGACAGATGACAGCAGCTTGGTGACAAAAGAGCCAGTGGGGGAAGAGGAGGCGGGAGGGGGAAGAACCAGTGAGGCTTGGGTTGGATAGGTGACATAGCTACCCAGGGTGGGTTGGAAAGCAGTAGGCTCCATTGAGAATGTGGCATTATGCTTGTGAGGATTTGGTGGTCTGAATTTTTGCTATAATCTCCTTGAAATGGTGTCTGGGATGTAGATTCCTGACCCAGAAATTGCTGGGAAGAAATAACAGACCAGGTCTGTTCTGAGGCAGGAGCAGCAGAAAGCTTTAGCAGTCAGAAACTCAGTCATGATCTTTTGTTTATTTTTTCAGAAATTTTCTTAAGTTTGTGTTTAAAATGGCATGTGAATAGGGAGGCCCTGACAAGCTTCTTTTCTTTCTTTTTTTTTAATGTCTTTATTGTTCAGATTATTACATTTGTTTATTACATTTTTTCTTCTTTTTCCCCCCATAGCTCCTCTCCACCCGGTTCCCACCCTCCCCTGGCTTTACCCCCCCACCCCGCCACTATCCTCGTCCGTAGGTGTATGATTTTTGTCCAGTCTCTTCCCGCACCCCCCACACTCCTTTCCCCCCAAGAATTGTCAGTTCACTCCCTTTCTAAGCCCCTGTTCTATTCTATTCACCAGTTTATTCTGTTTGTCAGATTTTTTATTCACTTGATTTTTAGAATCACTTGTTGATAAATATGTATTTGTTGTTACTTTGTTGTTCATAATTTTTATCTTTACCTTTTTCTTCTTCCTTCTCTTAAAGAATACCCTTCAGTATTTCATATGATACTGGTTTGGTGGTGATGAACTCCTTTAGCTTTTTCTTGTCTGTGAAGTTCTTTATCTGACCTTCAATTCTAAATGATAGCTTTGCTGGGTAGAGTAATCTTGGCTGTAGGTTCTTGCTATTCATCACTTTGCATATTTCTTGCCACTCCCTTCTGGCCAGCCTAGTTTCTGTTGAGAAATCAGCTGACAGTCATATAGGTACTCCCTTGTAGGTAACTAACTGTTTTTCTCTTGTTGCTTTTAATCTCTCTTTGTCTTTTGCCCTTGGCATTTTAATTATGATGTGTCTTGGTGTGGTCCTCTTTGGATTCCTTTTGTTTGGGGTTCTCTGCGCTTCCTGGACTTGTAAGTCTATTTCTTTCACCAGGTAGGGGAAGTTTTCTGTCATTATTTCTTCAAATAGGTTTTCAATATCTTGCTCTCTCTCTTCTTCTGGCACCCCTATAATTGGGATGTTGGTACGCTTGAAGTTGTCCCAGAGGCTCCTTGCGCTATCTTCATATTTTTGTATTTTTTTTTCCTTTTGCTTTTCAGGTTGGGTGTTTTTTGCTTCTTCGTATTTCAAATCTTTGACTTGATTCTTGGGATCCCCTAGTCTGCTGTTGGATCTCTGTATATTATTCTTTATTTCAGTCAGTGTATGTTTCATTTCTAATTGGTCCTTTTTCATATCCTTGAGGGTCTCACTATATTTCTCAGAGGTTTCTAGAAGATTCTTGAGTAACCTTATAACCGTGGTTTTGAACTCTATATCCAGTAGTTTACTTTCCTCCATTTCTGTCATTTGTGACCTATTTCTTTGTCACTGCATTTTGGCTGCTTTCCTGTGTTGATAGAATGGCTTTCTGTGCTAGGTGTCCTGTAGGGCCCAGTGGTTCAGCCTCCCTAATTACCTGAGGTGGACACTCTTGGTGCACCCTTTGATGGGCTGTGTGCACAGTCTTGTTATAGTTAAGCCTTGATTACTGTTGGTATCACTGGGAGGAATTGACCTCCAGGCCAATTGGCTGTGAGGACCAGTTGTGTCTACAGTGGGAGAACTTCTGTGTTGGAAACACCCTTATGGGGCGGGACTTGCTTCATTGGGGCTTTGGTGCTCACTGAGTCTGCCCCCTGAGTGTGTCTCTTATGGATGTGAAGAGTTGTAATCTGGATGGTCTCCCTCTGACCACTGGGTAGACTGGCTCTTGGATCTCCAAGGAGGTGCAAAGTCAACCACTGCCTGAGGCCACCCTGCAGAAGCTACAGAGAGATCTGCAGATTCCTCTTCTTTGTTTGTGGTTTGGAGGTGCCCAGATGAGGTGTAGCTGTGAAGTAATGCAGGCTGCTGAGGAGCTGAGGGCCTTCTTTTGGAATCTCTGGGTTTCTCTGACCCAGCTACAGTTTGACAGGTTTTTAGGCAGAGAAAGGCCAGGCCATTAGTATGCAAAAGCCTCTGTGCACAGCTTGGGTGGGGTTATAAATTGGGTGGGGCGGGGTCTCAGGGAATCACCAGGGTGGAGCAAACCGCAATGGCTGCCAGTCTGCTTTGCCTCAGGGACGTCCTGGGGTCTGTGTCCCTCCGCCCCCTGCAGGAACAATGAACGCTGTAAGCACTTCTGCCAGGAAGCCACCCTCACGTTCCAGCCCAATGCCAGACAGCACAGTTTCTCTCCATATGAGTCTGGGTCCCCAAATTTTTGCCCGCAGCTGGAGTTCAGAGCAGTCAGGAGCTTGCATCTCCCTCCCGATTGAAAAAGACAGCAGCATACCCAGCAACCAGCCCCTTTCACGTGCGCCTCCATACCTCCACACTTCCACCTCCTGCCGAACTCAATGCACTTTTCTCTTTCCTTCTAGTTGTAGAATTTCCATTCAGCCAGCCTTCGCGTGGTTCTGGATGATATTCGTTTTGTCTTTTAGTTGTAGTTTTAATGTGGTTGTACGCGGCAGCAAGTTCAGGTGTTTACCTATGCCACCATCTTGGTTCTCCTCACAAGCTTCTTTTCTTCAGCTTGCTTCTAGCATTCTCCCATTATTTGTCATGGACAGCATGACTAAATTGACTTTGTCCTCTGGCCCACAGTGGTGTATCCTCTCCTCATATTCTTTTTTTTTTTTTAATTGTATTGATTTCAGAGAAGGAGAGATGGAAAGAAACATCAGTGATCAGAGAGAATCATAGATTGGCTGCTACTTGCACATCCCCCACTGGGGATTGAGCCTGCAACCCAGGCATGTGCCCTAACCAGGAATCAAACCATGACCTCCTGGTTCATAGGTCGTTGCTCAGCCACAGAGCCATACCAGCCAGGCCTCATATTCTTTTCTTTACCTGAAAGTTAACAGGAGAAAACCACCAGCTAAGCTCAATAAACTTAATTTTACACAAAATATTAAGTATGAGTAGTCTCGGATAAGAGGGAGTGTTGATCCAAGAAAATTAAGCCTGGCTTTTAGACAGCTGGGATATCTGTTTTTACTACCCTCGGCTTTGTGGCTGCATCCTAGAGGTTGAGGTTACTTTTATGACAGACCACTTGATAAGCAGAATATTTTTGTATATTACATATTTTAGCAGTATGTAGTAGTAGAAATTAGTTTGGAACAAATCAAATAAATATTTGCTTGAGATTTCAGGGGTTTTTTTCTTGATAGAAATAGTTGACATTAGGGAGGTGAGGGCATATGCTGGGGGGTGGGAGCATCTGGGGAGAGCAGTAAGGAATTTAAATTAAAATAAAAAAATAAATAAGTAAATAAAAATAAAATATTAAAAAAAGGAAAGAAATAGTTCTCTTTTTCTTATTTAGAGATCTGTATTCATGTAAAATATCTTTCAAGGCAGAATTTTCAACTTGATTGTACATCCTTTATATCTATTGTTTCTTTAATTATGAAATGTGGAACAATATTACTTAGCAATATTCCATAACATCTCTGTGCTTCATCCTGTGGTCTGATAAATTGTTAAAATTATACCAAGTTTTCAGACTTAGACTCTGGTTCACAGTCAATGTACATAATGTATGTATTAATATTAGGCAAATAAGCCAATGAAAATATACTTAGAATTATTAGTCATTATGGAAATACAAATTCAAATCACAATGAGATAAACTATAAATCTATTAAAAATGACTGACATTAAAAGAACTAATCATACCAAGTGTTGGCAAGATGGAGGATCTAGAGTTCTCATACTCTGTTGATGGGAACATAAAATGGTCTGACCATTTTGGAAAACAGTTTGGCATTATCTTAAAAAATTAAATATATAATTACCATATGAATCACCATTCCACTTATAGAATATTTGCTCAAGAGGAACAAAAGCGTATGTCCATGCAAAGACTTGTACAGGAATGTTCATCGCAGCTTTATTTGTAATGGACAAAAACTGGAAACAACCCAAATGGTCATCTGCAAGTGAATGGGTAAACAGGTTCATATGATGGAATATTACTCATCAGTAAAAAGGAGTGAAGTATTGTTATACATGCCATAGATAAATCTCAAAATAATTATGCTGAGTGAAAAAGACAAAAAATAAGAGTACATGCTGTATGAATGCATTTATATAAAATTATGGGAAATATAAACTAATCTGTAGTGACAAAAAGCAGATCCAGTGGTGACAACTTTTGGGAATGATGGCTAGTTCATTATCTTTTTTTTTTTTTTTTTTAAATATATTCCATTGACTTTCCACAGAGAGGAAGGGAGAGAGACAGAGAGCTAGAAACATCGACGAGAGAGAAACATCGATCAGCTGCCTCCCGCACATCTCCCACTGGGGACGTGCCCGCAACCCAGGCACATGCCCTTTACCGGAATCGAACCCAGGACCCCCCAGTCCGCAGGCCGACGCTCCATCCACCGAGCCAAACCGGTTTCAGCTAGTTCATTATCTTGATTGTTGTTATGCACAGGTGTGTACATATGTCAACACTTTAAACATGTGCGATTTATTGTAAGTTAATTGTACTGCGATAAAGCTGTTTTAATAACTTAATATTATACTTAAATTTGGTGTTCTTGAAATGTTTTCTTTTTAAATTCCAGGGAGGAAATCCTTCAGCAGTCTTTGTGGGAAAGAGTATCAACTCATGTGATTGAAAACATCTATCTTCCAGCTGCACAGACCATGAATTCAGGGACTTTTAATACCACAGTGGACATCAAGCTCAAACAGTGGACTGATAAACAGCTTCCTAATAAAGCAGTAGAGGTTAGGATATAATTTAATTAAATGGGTAAGAAGCATTATCTGAAGGGAGTAGGAGCTGTGAATTTTAAATTTTATTCCCATCACAGCCACTATATTTCTTTTTGTCTTTATACTCCATTCTTTATTCCTCATATCTGTGTTGGGATTAACCTTAATGCTGCTACCAATTACTGCTGTTATAAATCTTTACTAATTGGTATGGTGTTGGTCTGAGGGTATTATTGTTTTCCTCCCCAAAGATAGCATTTAACAAAACTGCCAAAATTTGCAAATATTTCAAATGTGAAACATTTTTAACTTCTTTCATGGATAAAGATTCCATAAGGAAAATATTTAATGGATAAAACATTTCATGTCTTGATTTTCTGCAAGGCTCAATTATACTTAAATAATTCTTTAGTTTGGATCTTGCCAGAAGGTTAGACCAGAAATTATAAGAAAGTACCTTAAAAAATTTGCATTTCTGTTACTCTACCACTTACTAGCTGTGTGATCCTTGGGCTAGTAGCTTAAGGTTTCTGATTCCTCATCTATAAAAATAGGGCTGATAATGTTGCCTATCTCACCGATTGTTACAGGAGTAAATGAGTTAATGTATGCAAAATACTTAGACAATGCCTGGCCCATAGTAACTGTTCAGTAAATGCCAGTGCTGTTATGATGGCGATGATGATGACCGCCATTCAAGGTGATCAGCCATGCATATCACTCTGAAGAACGATTGTTCCAGCTAACAGTCTGCCTCCGGTACTTCTGTTTGAGGATGCTCATGAAATTAGAATCAGTGTTAAGAATAATTTTGTTTTTCATACCTACCTTAGAAACAAAATGTCAGTCTCTGATTATTCAGGTGTATTTCACCCCTTTCCTATCCTGTTCCAGATATAGCTTCTTCACCGCTCTTCTCAGTTTCCTTATGCCTCCCTTTCTAAGAACACTTGTGGTCATACTGCCCCAGCTATGTGCTGCTGACCCCTGCCCACTTCTCTGCCCACTTACCCCTGATAATTAGCGCTGGTGCCACCACTTCACTAGCTGTCCTCACTACCAGCCCTGACGTTTTTCTGGGCCCTACCTCATGATAGGATATTTTTATATCCTACGGTTCAAGCAGTGGAAGTGGTCATAGAAATGGCAATGATTCTGTCTCCTGCCAGCTCTGCCCCTTCACACCTGGGTGTGGTAAAAGATGCGGATCTGGTGAAGGTCAGGAAACACTGATTTTAATACTTCACTATGTATTTTTGTACAGGCACCTTTCTTCATGCCATAATTTCATAATGTTTGAAATGAAGAGGGCTAAATATAAAATGCTGTTTTGACACTGCTCTTTTCTTTCACTATTCATCTTTCACTCTCGATTTTTAAATATTAGATACTAATTTTTAAAAACTTAAAGCCCTGTGTATGTCTGTCAACACATGCCAGGAATTCAAATCTATCCCACCAGCTGCCAGTGTAGATGTCTAGGCCAGAGTTTATATTTGTTGATGATTGTCTTAATGCAGTTTCATAATGTCTTTTCTGATAAGCTGACGTATCACATCTGACTTAAGTTCATGTGTGTATTTTTCATGTTATAAATTAAATAAAAGTATGTAGTATAATTTTTTTCTTTTAAATAATTCTAGGTTGCTTGGGAGACACTACAAGAAGAATTTTCCCGCTTCATGACAGAACCAAAAGGAAAAGAGCATGATGACATATTTGATAAACTGAAAGAGGCTGTTAAGGAAGAAAGTATCAAACGCCACAAGTGGAATGACTTTGCAGAGGACAGTTTGGTATGTTGTTTGTATATTAGGGTGTCAGCCTCATATGTTTATGTAATTTCTCAAATTGATACTTTTATAAGAAATGTTTTATATGACTAAATTAGATTCTGAATTTAAAATAATGAAGGAAAGAAATAGATTTACGATCTGTAATTGACCCTTTGACATTTCTCTGCCCTTCTGTAATTGCCTTCTGTTATTTCTTGCTTGGTTATCATTTTAGAAAAAAAGCGAACTTCTCAGTAAACAGGCTTCTATAAACTTCAACAGGTTGTTATCCATTAGCCTGAACTAACAGAGGTTAGCTGCTTCTCGGTTTACTTTCTGGTAAGGAATTAGATGCATTGATTTTCAGTGGATTTGAGTCATAAAATGTTAGACTCCTAAATCATAATGCTAACTACCATGTGTTGAATGCTTACCAGGTACCAGAAACTGCTGTGTATTTTGTAAGCATTCTTTTATTTCATTCTTTTTTTTTTTTTTTCAGAGACTAAACCAACTTTATTTTATAACAGTATTACTAAAAGCAAAATATCATTTAAAAGAACTTGAAGCTGCCATAAATCTAATCTTGCATCCTAACTATACATAAGATCAAAAGCAAAAGAAAAAAAATGTTCAATACAGTTAATAGTCCCTATCAGGTCTCTGGTGTCAGCCTTAAATGGTCTGGTTTCCTGTAACCATCAAAAAACCACCACAGTCCCTACCAACTCCTCTCCCCAGTGTCCTCAAACCTGTGTGAATCATCAGGCTATCTGAAAGAGATAGACCTACTCAATAACACAAGGTCGGCTTTACATGCAGATAAGGAGCTTTAGTACAAAGCAAGTGTTCTGCACAAATGTTCAAACAATGGAAAGAACTGAAATTTGGACATGTTGAGAAAGGAAGCACCAAGGTTTTAAGCTGCCTGAATACTTTATTAGAAAGGAAGAAATTGTTTTCTCTTTCTCCTCCCTCCTGTTTCTGGAATGCTGCTGAAGAGCGCGTGTGTGTCTGAGAAGAGTTGGCACTGTGGTGCGGTGGGGTCTCTACACACAGTGCGTGGTCAGTGAGCTTCTTCACAATTCTCCAGTCTGGAGACCCTCTGACTTTCTAGTTCTACTAAGAGTAAAAAGTTGAAGGACAGGAAAGTCAAAAGGGTTCAGTATAAAAAATATCCCCAATGAATTGGTCAAACATTAGGAAAGTTTCAAGATGTAAGAAATGCTTTTAATCTGTATTAATAATTTCTCATACAGTATATTTACTGCAGTCTGAAAACTCTGTAAATATTTACTGTAATTCAGTGGGAACTCTATGGGAGGAACCTGGAAGAAGGAAAACCATGATTCAAATTAGTCACATAGTTTCCTTTGTGTACAACAGTACCTGTTCCATTGAACAGCATTTGCCAGCTGGGCTGCTCTGTTCACCAGCATTTGGATCAAATGAGTCATATAATGCAGGTAGTAAACAGGAAATAAAACAAAACTCCCTGATTAAAAAAAAGAAATAGAAAGAACCAAGAATATTTAGAAGTAGTTATAAAATAAAATACATATTGAATGTGAGGGAACAGTGTAGACCAGAGCTGTTAAGGTAAGGTTTGGCATTGGTATTTTAATTCTTCAGGCTTCTGGTCATTACCAGCTGTGGTATAAATTCAGTGAATTATCGGTGTGGCATTACAACCTGAAATGGTCAGAAGTCTTCTGGTTCACTAAGTTGAATGTTGTTCAGTAATGAATTTCTTACCGTACTTTTCCCTTTCCTCCGCCTCCCTTTCTTTGAGCACCACCACTCTCATGACCGATGTGTCGGGTTCTGCTCTCAGGCTTGCCTGGGCCTGGGCCTGCGCCTGGTCCTGATCACTATCTGCATCTCCGGAGATCATGATGTTTTTCTCAATTCTTGTTTCAGATAGTCCATCTTTTATAGTCGTGGTGATGTGTGTGGTGGTTGTTGTCAATAAGGAATCAAATGTGATGGCTGTGCAGTCAGTAACATTCCCAAGTCACCAGCAGCCCCACCATCAATCTGGGGAGACTTCAATGTGATGGTTTTGGTCAAAGTTTGGACTTCCTTGGTGGAGATTTCTGTCCTTTGTGAGGCATCAGAAATTGTTACCATCTCTGTTTTTACCACGGTGGCTTTGAACAACAAATAATTTGTGGTAAACATCATTGTCACCATGAGATACCTTTCTGTTAACTTTATGTTGCTCATCTTGCTTAATAGCACCTTCGTGAACACTCTCTCTACAGATCTCTTTGGGACAACTACATGTTCCTGGATCACTGTTACTGCCTACACTGGCTCCTCACTCCACCATCTGAAAAATCTTTTGTTATATGTAACAGTCTCCTCACCATAATCCAAACCTAACTAAATAACTGCTCTGCTCAGACAAAGGCACTGTCTTCCAGGAAAATGCGTATTTGACTGTGGGCTGGTTGTAATTATAATTTTTAGAATAAATAATATTTATCTTCATATTTGAAAACTATTTATTCTTGTTAGCTGCCTTATTAAGATTGGCTTTCTGAGAGAATAGTGCCATTTTCATTCATTCAACAATTAAAAAATTTGAAAACTAGTTTTTTTATGATAAATAACATTTGCTTATGATTGTTTAGACCTTTTAAGCTTCCCTCCATTACATTTTTCAGGGCTGTTACTAGTGAGATAATGGTTATTATTTTTATCCTCTCTTTTTGAAAATGCTAACACATAGGTCATATGATAAAAAGGAGAGGTAGAGATGATCTGAATCATTAACTCCTAAATACTAGGGTTCTAGGTGTTAGATTTTATGTAGTTAAATGTGTACTATGCCCCTCTCCAGCCCCCACAATGATCTTAGAGATGGTCAGTTCATTTAATTTGGGCTAGGAGAAATTCTCCACTGTTGTTTTTTTAGACAGAAAGCTGACAAATAGGCAGATACTAGGAACTCCTGCATTTGTGTGGAAGGGACATGCTTTATGTCATTTTAGATATTTGCTAAGCTATCGATTTGAATAAAATTACCAAATGATAAGACACAAATCATATTAGCTGTTTTTCTTCCCTTGTTGTTTCAGAGGGTTATTCAACATAACGCTTTAGAAGACCGGTCCATATCTGATAAACAGCAGTGGGACGCAGCTATTTACTTCATGGAAGAGGCTCTTCAGGCTCGTCTCAAGGACAGTAAGTAGGGACAGGGGTTATGGAGTTTTGAGTAGTTTCTGATGAAGGAATCATCCAACTTCAGAGAACATTTGTAATTTTTTAAAAATTAATATTTCCAGGTCTTTGTTATTAATACTGTAGTTGAAGATTACTTCTGGGATTTTTTTTAGTGGACTGCTTAGTTACTACTAAAAATATTAAGTAAATTAGACATAAGTACTGATAATCTAAAAAGCTGTATTCAAACTATTCTAGTGTTTGCTGCTATACTTATGAGAACTTTACAAGAACTTTACAATGAATTGTACTTTTCATTGGTTGTAAACATATATAATTAAATTATTTCTTATATATGCATCCTATTAATCATATAACTTTTTCTTCATCTGACTTTATATTGCTATATCACTTTGAAGTGGTTATGAAAGCAAGAATATTAGTTGTAATTTCTGTACTTGGTAAATGACAAAATTCATCATGAATTTAAATTTTTCTTTCAATCGTTTAGCTGAAAATGCAATTGAAAACATGGTGGGTCCAGATTGGAAAAAGAGGTGGCTGTACTGGAAGAATCGGACCCAAGAACAGGTAAAAACAAACAAATCTGCCCTTATGATGATATAATTTTGGTCATTTTAGTTCAGGCAGTAAAATATAACCTATGCATGCCTCTACACCAGTCTTAATAATTTCAAATGTTTATGTCAGCCTTTCTAAAATCTTTAGAATAAACAGTAAATTATGAATGAAAGTATTTATAAGTAAAGTAGCTGTGTTAGTAAAAGAAAGAATTGAAGCATGTCCCTTTTGTGGTTGATTGCTTTGTTCATTTCAATTCCCTAAATTGAAGATTATAGTTATGAAAAAAAGGAAAAGAATGACAAAGGTTTCAGAGGATGTAGAATGAATATGATTAGAATAAGAAATATAATAACTTTTTTAACCTTATTCTATTATATTATCTCTGGATTTTTTTGTTAGTTGTCTATTCAAATTATTATATTCTTTTACTTTTTTGCTCCTATGTTCACAAAATAAGTATAAAAATTCAGACAGGAAACAAACAGAATTATAGAATTCATTTATTTACATTTAATGAGCACTTCAGAAGAACAAACTGGTAAAGACAAGTGTAAATACCTTTACCAATGAGTAAAAGAGGGAAAATGGGTAAATTATTAAGTATCTAACCCCCACCCTTTTTATTCCTTCCTTATTGTTGTGGCTTCTTTTCCTGTCTAGCATTCAGTCTCACCCCACTGTCTCATTCTTGTTCATTGCTTAAATAAACGAGTGTAAATAGAATACATGAATGAAGGCAGTAACGAATCAGAAAAAGAGGTGGCGTGTAACCCACTTTCTTGTTCCTGAATCCCTGTGATTAGAGAAGGGAGATGAAGATACCTATCAGATGTGAGTTCCAATTTGTCTTAAAATAGTGAAGGGACAGTTCCTCTTTTTTTCTGGGATGAATTTGGGGGGCAAGGAGTCATTAAGAGACTGAAGAGACGCTGAAGAAGTGGTCAGAGTGCCTGGCTGGATGATGCCTGTGCTCAGGGTGCATCAGTCTTCTCTGCGTGCGCATGGACTGAGGAGGGTCTGTCCGGAAAGAACCCCTGGGGACCAGCAGAGGTTTCTGACTCTGAGATGGGGGTGGAGGGGAGAGGGGTTATTGACTGGAAAAAACAGGTGTAAGGCCAATAAACACCAAAGAAAAACGATGTCCGACCTTCAAGTCCTAGTGAAATAGACCTAGAGTCTCCAGAACAATTAATGCAGCAACTTGTGGTAAATATGCTTTGGCCAAACACTCTTAGAGAGAAATGATTCCTGTATGTAAGTGTTTTTTCCTCAGGAACTTCAACCCATAGGGAATCTCTTCAAGAGAAGCTGAGGAATTAGTTTTAAGGGCAGGGCAAGGATCTGCAACCCAGAGGAAGAATATAGAAACCCTTCAGAGAAGAGGGTTTCAGGGCAGCAGGTATAGGACTCAGAGTGACTTTAGAACAGCGGTTCTCAACCTGTGGGTCGCGACCCCTTTGGGGGTCGAACGACCCTTTCACAAGGGTAGCCTAAGACCATCGGAAAACACATATATAATTACATATTGTTTTGTGATTAATCACTATGGTTTAATTATGTTCAATTTGTAACAATGAAATTGGGTGTCACCACAACATGAGGAACTGTATTAAAGGGTCTCGGCATTAGGAAGGTTGAGAACCACTGCTTTAGAATAAAGGCCATAATTTAAAGTGTAGAGGGGAGGGGCATCAGAATCACCTGGGAAGTGTTTGTGTATGTTTGTTTATTCTTTCAAAACAAAGCCTCCTGTCAGACTCCTGTCAAATTCTCCTCTAATCTTGCTAACCCTCTCACTCCCACTTTAAAAACACTGTTTTGGCCGAAACCGGTTTGGCTCAGTGGATAGAGCGTCGGCCTGCGGACTGAGGGGTCCCAGGTTCGATTCCGGTCAGGGGCATGTACCTGGGTTGCGGGCATATTCCCAGTGGGAGATGTGCAGGAGGCAGCTGATCGATGATTCTCTCTCATCGATGTTTCTGACTCTCTATCCCTCTCCCTTCCTCTCTGTAAAAAATCAATAAAATATATTTAAAAAAACAAACAAACAAACAAAAAAAACACACTGTTTTGGACCTCATACCTGGAAATTAGGGTGAGAAACATTATAAAGGAGATTAATAATGTCTCCGGGCCTCACATTGCAAGTTTAAGGCAGCTGTCTACAATCCTTTGTCTTTTTGAGTGACCAGATTTAGCAGGAAAAGAAACTCAAGATTGTTCTGTGTTAAAGATGATAAATCCATGCTCTGAAAACTATTTGGTGGTGTTACTTCTGAAAATTCTCACCTCACCTCAGCTGAACTAATGCAGATCTTGGTCAGGATAGGTGGGAGAGGAGTGTTGTCCTGAAGACCAGGTGAAGTGGGGACAAATGGACAGGTGAAAGTGAAAACAGAACAGGAAAAGTTGAGGAAAATCATATTTAGAGATTTCCTTCCTACCTCAGACCAAATAGCAGATATTTAAGGAAATAGTGAAATTTCTCTTTATTAAATAATATTTCTTCTAAAATGTCATATTTTCAGAGACTATTAGTTCTGTTTAAAAGTAAATTTTTTGTATGTAAGTGTTATTTTTGTACAAATGCTCAGATTCTGTAGCTTAGTATAGTTTGGGCTAAGTGCTGTGGTAGTGACTTGTTTAATCAGTGAATTTGAAGCTTTTTTACACATTCAATTTTAAAAGAAGGATTGAAAAATGAAGAGATAGGCCCTAGCGGGGTAGCTCAGTTGGTTAGAGCATCGTCCCAATACGCCAAGGTTGAGGGTTCAGTCCCTGGTCAGGGTACATACAAGAATCAACCAATGAATGCATAAATAAGTAGAATAACAAATTGATGTTTCTCTCTCCTTCCCTTCTCTCTCCTTCCCTCCTATTTTCCCTCCCTCCCTCCCTTCCTTCCTCTCTCTCTCTCTCTCAAATCAATCAATAAATTATTTTGAATGAAAAATGAAAAGAAAAATTTAATTTCACACTGTGAAATTAAGAGTCATATTTTCAAACTTATCACCTGTATGTATATTTTTCCTCCGTTGATGAAGAGATTGTGAACAATTATAGAGAAGAAACAAAATGAATCTAAGAATAATGGGTACCTTACAGAAGCAATCTAAAGCAAGATATTTTAATGAAAAGACTATTTAAAAGTTTCACTATGAATTTTGTATTTAATTTATTGGAAAAAAAACATGTCAAGAGGTGTAAGTCATTACAGTCATCTAATTATTAGATATAAAGCATTTATAGATTATCTCTTTCTGTGTAAAATATTTCAGCAAAAGTAAAATACAACAAATAGGGCTAAAATTTTTTTTTCTTTTTTGGCTGTCATAATTCCAAGTTGTCCCTGCATGCATAAACCAGGGAACTGTGTATGTTCTTATTTGTTGTGATTAAACTTGTGTCATTGTGCAATAGCAATATATTTATTAAAATTGGAACTCTGTTTTTATAAGTGTGCCAAATCATGAACCAACTAAATACTGTTGTCTTTGAAACATTTTAAAGTGTGTTCACAACGAAACCAAGAGTGAATTGGAGAAGATGTTGAAATGTAATGAGGAACACCCAGCCTATCTTGCAAGTGATGAGATAACTACAGTCCGAAAGAACCTCGAATCCCGAGGAGTAGAAGTAGATCCAAGCTTGGTAATAAATATGCCAAAAAGCATGCACTTGCTTCCTTAATCCTTGTTTCTTGTTGGATAATGCCTTTGGATTCTCTTTTTCCTCACTTATAATAAATATGAGGATAAAAATAATTACAGTTTAGACTACTTTTTGCTTACCTTCATGATGTTTATTTGGGGAAAATAAGAATAAAAATGTTTCTGGGCCTGTGTTTCCTAGTTAGAGTGTAAGGGATCAAAACCTCACTTTAATATTAGCTTAAATTGACTTAAGTGAAACCCAACGAGAAAAGTAATTCTAGTGAGACAGTCATATAAAATTTCAGAGCCACATATAAATTCTTTTAAAGATTATCTGCTATTTATGTTTTCTCATTTGAGAAATGAGTATACAAGAAAACTGACATTCAAAACAGTTATAGCTGCTATATGTAGTAGCTTTATTTATAAACTAGAGGCCCAGTGCATGAAATTTGTGCATGGGTGGGGTCCCTAGGCCTGGCCAGTGATCAGGGCCTATGGGAGCCATCTCACCATCCTGATCAGGGCCGGGCCAGCTGGGGCCTGCCAGCTACTGGCTGCTGAACAGGGCCAGGGGGACAGGGGGGAGAGACTGCAAGAGGTTTGCCGGCCAGGGGGAGGGACTGGGGGAGGTTGGCTGGCCGTGGGAGGTTGGCTGTGGGAGTGCACTGACCACCAGGGGGAAGCTCCTGTGTTGAGCATCTGCCCCCTGGTGGTCAGTGCACATCATAGCGACTGGTTGACTGGTCGTTTCGGTAGTAATGGTCGCTTAGGCTTTTATATATAGAGATTGAAAATGAAATTAAGACTAATGATTACATGAACATAGATTTAATTTACCCACATTGTCCTAGTTCTCATTAATAATTAGTTGTATCCAGTTTGATACTTTTAAGTTTACTGTGGCTATAAGTACAGTGGGAGGAACTTTGTCCATATGTAGGATGTGGATTGGCTGCATATTCTGTGAGCAAGAAAATCTCAGGGTTTTTTTCCAGGAGACACTTTGTTCAGTGCACTTTATGAACCTATAAAAATGGTAAGAAAGTACTCTGACAGGAATAGTGGATGGACTGGATGTCAGGAGATGTGAATTCTAGTACAGTTTCATTCCATTTGCTAGTAATATTACTTTTAGTAATTGATATAATCTCTCTGAGCCCCTTTTTTCACCTGTCAAATGGTGGTGGTGATACTTATTCTACCTACTTAATATTGTTATGCTTTAAAAACAATAGTGGTATGAAAGAACCTTGAACGCTAACGGAGTGTATAGCAATACAATGATGTAGTAACTGAAATTTAATAATCAGAAAGGAAATATTGTTGGGTTGGTTAATGGGCATGGTCTGAAACCACCTTCTAGTCCTAACTCTGTCCAAGGTTCACAACCTCTTGTTGCCTTGGAATCTTTACCTTGAATTAGGGTAAGATAATTTCTACTTTTGCTATTGTACAAGATGATTATTTGACTATAACAGCAATGGTTGTTAAAAAATACTGCAAATTTTGAAGTACATAAGCTGGTAAGGGGGCAGACTAGTAGGAAATCTAATCTTTATCTTGAAAAAATTTAATGGATAAAAAAGGTTGGTAGAATAACACCGTTGCCATTGGTTTTAATTAATTTTTTTAAATATAAATAAGCTTTGTAGATGACTTTTCAGAATGTGTTTGATTAACTTGACAAGTGTATAGTAACTCTGGTGTTTGTATTCTTTTTTCATTAGATTAAGGACACTTGGCACCAAGTTTATAGAAGACATTTCTTAAAAACAGCTCTAAACCACTGTAACCTGTGTCGAAGAGGCTTTTATTATTATCAAAGGCATTTTGTAGATTCTGAGGTAAGGTTTCAAAAAACAAGTAGAAATGTTTTATAGCAATAGTATTTTAGATGTTTAAAAGTAAACTTTAGCATTAATTTTAAGTCTTTTGATCTTCTGGAAAAAATGTGTGATTTATAAAGAGTAATCTAGCCCCTATCTTTTCAAAGATATTTACCACTTTGGTAGTATTTGCACCTTACATGCATATCATCCCAGTGCCTGTAAGATTGTATGGGCATATAATAGGCACTAAACCGCTTTAAAATATTTTTTAAGAATTAACTTCTTCTGTTATAAAATAATACATTCCCATTGTAGAAAACAAATTCAATAAATAAATGTAAAAAATATGCAAAAGGAAATAGTCCCTTTTATAACCCTTCACCTAGAAGTAATTTTAATTAACATTTTTTTATATATTTTTGTTGAACTCTTTCTATGCAAGGTTGTGTGTGTGTGTATGTGTATAAGACAATCATCCATTCAATAGTGGAAATCATACTGTAAAACAGTTTTTATTGTGCTAGTTTCCTATATTAGGCTGTTATTCTCTCAATAAAATCTTACTTTAAATTATTAAAGCACTATAAAGTTTTTGGAATGGACAGTTATAGTTTAACGTCACATTTTACAAAGTAACCTGTAGGTGGCAGCAAACGGACATATTTTGAGCATTTTTTTTTTACAAGCAGAAATGTTTTGAAATATATCCTGAAAATGTTCTATTGATCAGTGATCTTATTTGAGCCCCTAAAATGCTTTCCTTTTGAATTTTCAGCAGCTTAAAATAAATTTACAATTAAATGCACCTATTGTTAAAAAGTTGCAAATTTTTTGCCCTAATTTTAAATGTTGAGAAGACCTCTCTACAGAATAAAATTCTTTTTAAATATATATCATTAATTATTTTCATATACAGCTGAATTTCAAAAATTTCTTGAGTATACACTCAAAGAAAAGAGGTTAACCTAAGGACATACTTTAACATGGTTATGTGTTGAAACTAAATACAAATTAAAGGTCATAATATGCTGTGGATTTCTGCTTGTATAAAACATAATGAAATGCCCTACTTCCCAAGTTTATTTGCTTTCTTATTGGAATTAAAACAAAGTTATATAGGTGTGTGGTAGATAGAACCCAAATTATGCAGAATATGATGGATCCTGTGCAGAAATTATTCAGTAGCTTCTATCTACAATAGGAATATACACTGAGTGGCCAGATTATTATGACCACCCCATTAGTACAATGAAGTGAATTAGTTATGCAAATAATAATAATAATAATAATAATAAAATCTTGAGAGTATTTGCTTAGGAAGTTTTCAATATTCAGTATTTTTGGAAGTGTCAATGAAGTACTGATGGAGTGGTCATAATAATCTGGCCACTCAGTGTATATGTTAGGTAAGTCTGAGTATTTTTAAAGCTTAGGCTAGAGGCACTTATTTAGTAGTTGTCTTGTTTATGATCAAATTTATGTTTAAACTTGCATTTGGTAATCTTAATTACCTGATATTTCAGTTGGAATGCAATGATGTTGTCCTATTTTGGCGAATACAGCGCATGCTTGCAATCACGGCAAATACTTTAAGACAACAACTTACAAACACTGAAGGTAAGTCACAGAGGGACCATTTTCTAATTTTGACATAAAAAATACAGTAATAACATCCATTTATAATAGCATGCCCTAATTCTTCCTTTATGATAGATTTATTTGAAAACCTGAGAATTATTATTTGCCCTTAAAATATTAATGAAAACAAATCATAATTGAAAAGGATGGAGACAAAACATAGCAGGAGTCTCTCTTTATTACAGAAAAACTGTTAGAAAAGGACTCCTAAGCATTACTTAGTTTTTTTGAGAAATCTGCACTTCTGTTAAAGTGTCAGGGCTTGAGAATATGACTCTCTGAGAAAATATATTCGTTTTATGTTGTTAAAAGCACTGAATAGTAGTAAATATTCTCCCTGTAACTGTGAGAAGTCTGATCTTAATAGATCTAATGTGATGAGAAAAATAAGAACTTACTCCACGTATTGTTAATTTCTTATCCTTGTCCATTCATAAAAACAGTGCTCCTCAGGTTTTTTATTTACTTTGAACAGTCAGACGATTAGAGAAAAATGTTAAAGAAGTACTGGAAGATTTCGCTGAAGATGGTGAGAAGAAGGTTAAGTTGCTCACTGGTAAACGAGTCCAACTTGCTGAAGACCTCAGTAAGTACTTCCTCCTGCCTTTCACTTTGCTGCCTTTTCACCGTCCCCAGTTCCATTCCTAGTTCATCCATTTAACCTCAGACTTACAGAAAAGTATATACAAAGAACTTTTCTTCCTGAACTATTTGAGGGAAAGATGCTGACTTGAAGCCCCATCTCTTCTAAATACTTTAATGTTTTTTTTCTTAGAAATAAAGATTTTCTCCTAGCAACCATTAAAATCAGGATGTTGATACTGATTACAACGTCTAATTTCACACCCCATCCAAGTTCCCCTTTTGTCCTAATATTGTCCTTCCATGTCACAAGATGTTCCATGCTCATTCTGTACTCTACCTGACCCAGCTTTTTTTTTTTTTTTTTTGAGAATGGTATATAGAAATCAAGAGCTGGGAACTGATGTGCTCATTATTACTGGAATATTGCTGTTCCCAGACCCTCTCAGTGGAAAGAGCTAGGGAACAAACACTGCATGTGTGCATGCACACTCATAAATACATATACACACATTTGCATCTTATTCCTGGTCCTACATATATGTCTGTATTAAAAACCATAAGTTGACATTAGTACTTACCATTTGAATTCAATAATCCAAGGTTCTCGTTTTCTCTTTTTCCATATTTGTAACTCCTTTTTCTGACAAAGAAATCTGGCTCTAGGTATCATTAATATATTTACTTATTTTGATCAGTGCTCCTTTATGTAACCAAACTTGTCGCTCTCCCCTTCATTGAACGAGCTTTCTCTTCACCCAGCTCAGGTTTTTACACTGACTCCAGGCCACCTCTGCAGTGCCTCACCCTGTGCTGGTACCCTTTTCACCTCATCTGGGCCCTGACATCCCGTGTCAGGATGCCCTCTTCATGGAGTCCTTTTTACCGAGCTCAGGCTCTCTCCCTTTGTGCAGACATCTCCCCCTCTCATTCTCCCTCACCCTGCACTCTACTCAAGGAATCCCTCCTCACCTGAAGTCAGACTATGTTTTTATGGAGATGCCCTCTTCATCCTGCTTGTGCTCCAATGCCCTGCACCAGACTACATTCCTACACAGACATTCTCCTCACCTCTAGGCCAGGCCACCAACTCCCCCTTGTGAACACCCTCTTATACTTGGTCCGGCTTCTCACCTGCACTAGGCAGTGTGGCTTTCCCTTCCCCTCCACCATCCCCACTCCACTTTGTGGAGTTATTTAGTTCCTTCCTGATGCTAGTAGGGTCTTAGCTTTAAGATGTTTTGCTTGCTTATTAAGATTTACTTAGATCCTCAAGAACCTAAGGAAGTCAGTGAAAGATTAATATTATTAAATAAAAATAAAAATACTGGGGATTGGCACTTCTCTTTGAGTCTACCTTGTTATAAGTTTCCCTTACTTAAGCTTCATGAAACAGTATTTTTTCTTTCATTTTATACTTAAATGTATTATCCAGTGAGTTTTCTGATATCTAAAAGAGCATATGCTGACTAGAAAGAAGTTCTTCAAATTTTAAAACAGTTTCTAAGCTGAATTTATATAAGTACAGCACAGTCACTAGAATATCCATGAGAAAGCAGGCAATTTTCCTATTTTATACCCTGAGCCTAAGCAGCATGCTATTTTCCACGGCTTATCTTTTCCTTCTCACTCCATTTCTAAGTTATCTGAACTCTTCATTTCTGTTTTTTCTTTTTCTTTCTTTAATAACCTTTTTTTGAAACATACTTTAACTTTTATTTCCATTTTGTATTGACTTCCTTTTGTTTTTGTTACTCATGTCACTTTGGCAACATAGTTAACTTTGTGCTAACTTAGAGAAGATCTGTTTTAACTCAGAGTTGCCAAAGATTAGCTGTGTTATCTTGGGCAGGTATCTCCCAGAGCCTTAGCTTTTTTGTGAAAATGACTACGTACTAAATAGTTATTGCACAGCATTGTGAAGAGAATTAGTTCAAAACCAGTTGGAAGTCCCTGGCTCATAATTTCACGCTAAATTAATGCTGTTCCAGAAAGAGCTGTGTCATATCACAATGTATACTTATATCTCTTTTTTATTCCTCAGGACATAGTTATCAGACAGTGAAAACTTCCACGTATTTTACCAGCATATACATTTTTAAGTGATTTAGAAAATGATGTGTCTCTTCTCATGTGTGTAACCCCATCGTTTTCCATTCCCAATTTGATTCTTTAAAGGAAGTGAATTACTAACACAAATTTGTGCACTGTCAAGCCAGGTCATATGTTCTGCTGATTTTCCTTGAAATGATTGACTACCTCTCTTCATATAAAATTATGGTCACATTAACGTATCAAATAATGTACTTGGAAGCAAGTGTTTGACTAGTGACTCAGCTTCGTTAGTTCCACTTAGGGAGATGAGCCATGACTTGGTCCATTAGTTGTAAAGAATCTTGAATATATCTCCTTATTGTTTATCTTCAGTCTAACACTTGGGAATCTGGTCATGGATACTTTCAGCGAGAAAAGTTTACACAGATCAAAGTGTCTAGTATAGCACATTCAGTTAGAATATAGCATGTTAGTTAACAATTTAGAGAAGAGAGGCAATCAAGAGAGTTTTTACTGTGATTTTAAAATTGTATAGGGTAGAACATTGTATAGAGATTGGTAAAATTTGATGCATCACATTTATTGCCAGTCTTAAATTTGCTTGATTTTAAATAATTTCACCACTTTACTTTGGAGATTCACCAACTGGTTAGCCTTTAAGATGAGTACATAAGAAGTAGTACAGTATTCTCTCATCTTCTAAAAAAGATATACCATGTTCACTAGTGAAATGAAATCATGAAGCTGGAGTTAGGAAGGTCAAAGAAATGAGAGAGGAGCCCACTTCTTCTAGTCCCCGGAGGCTCCTGGGAAGAGGAGTCATACGTAGAACTAGAACTCTTTGGAGACATGGTAGATTCCATAGCTGGAGCAGGGAAAGGTAGGATGAACCTGGAGCATCTTAAGGTATAGAAAGTAAGGAATTACTTGAAGAATGGTGGGGACATGTCAACAGGATATAGAGCGAGCTTGAAGAGGCTCCAGCTGGCCAAGACTAGGATAATTTGGGTATGAAAATAAATATAGTTGTAAATTATAACCCATTCAGTAAAATAAATCCATGTTAATACTTATATTAATAAATGAATAAAATCAGTGATGAGGAATGGGATGTTTGTATAATCACACAAAATATCTCCATACAAAATAATTAAAAAAAGAAAAAGAGTAATTTTACATTGGAGAAGCCTTGGCAATACCACCTAGTCAAGCAGTCAAAGTTAATATCAGTAATGGTCAAATCAGACCTGTGGACGCCTTATAGAATGCAGTGAGAAGAACCCAGCATCACTTCTAGCGATGTATAACTTAAGTCCCATTATAAAGATACACCAGACAAACCTAAATTAAGGCACAGTCTACAATACATCAATATCATGTGAGACAGGAAAGACTGGGGTCTGTTCTGGTTGAAGGAGACTAAAGAAATGCAATGTGTGTACCTGCACAGGCCCTTTTTGCTCTAAAGGATATTAGTGGTCCAGTTGATAAAATGTGAAGGGGATCTGAGGGTTACAAGGTAGTAGTCCCTCAGTGTTAATTTTTAAACTTTATTTGTTAAATTAGTACTCTTTAGGAAAAGATCCTTGTTTGTAGCTTATACCAATAGAATATTTGGGGCTCCAGGGGCATAATGGCAGTAAATGGTTGAGGGAAAATATGTTCTTTGTAGTATTCTGACAACTTTTCTCTAAGTCTAAGATTATTTGCATTAAAAATGTTTAATTGTGTTTTTATAACTGATAATGGATCAGGCTCATATGAAAATAATTTAAAGAAAACGACACCTTTGAAAATACGTCTTTGAAGATGTCAAAAGACTGTTACCTCAAGAACAGTTTAATAAGATACACAGCTCATCTTTTCACCTTACTTTTTTATTTGCAGTGTCTAGTCACACTTAGACCTGTGTGGTTTGTAAATATGCCCACTTTGACTTTGATAAAATTATTTTGATTTTGTAATGAATTTTATTTCAAAGGATATAAATAGATATTTAAATAGTGTTAACTGGGATAAAATCTATTTGGATTTCCAGCAGAATTTTTAATAATGTTTCCAACCTACATATTCAAACAGACTTCAGTTTTAAAATGCTTTCTTTGGAGAGGGGAAGATTGGTATACCATAACTTAAATCAGAGTTTTTCTTTCTATTATGCTCTGTTTTATTATTTATAAAATTCATAAATAAATTATAAATTCATTTATAAATTGTCATTATATAGAACAAGTGATAGTGCTATCACCTCACAGACTTATTTTTAGAGTTTGTTCTCCATCCACCTCAAGCACTAGTGGTAATTGCTGGCAGTGTTGCTAAACTGAGTTTTATCAGTCCATCTGGGAATTCTCTTATTGTTTGCCGTGAATATGGTGTCAGCTGTTAACTAGGTTATTGTGAGTGTTTGGACCTTAAATTAATTGCTTAGGATTCAGACCTTAGGTTTCTTTTAACTCTTGTTTATGAAAGCTCGAGTTACACTTTTCATTCTCTGTGTACATAACCAAAGAATCAATGATACACAAGAATTAAAGGGGCATTACCAATCCTTTAGATAGCTCTTTCCAATAACTATGGAGTCTTTCCTACTTTACAGTGCATTCCTTTTGATTTTGGTATCAGAACCTGAGCTGTTTATAAAGGTATTTTTCTCTCCTAGATATTAGGCTTTGTGCTTTACATGCATTCTCATAGGTACAGTCATTTTTCTTATTTTATAGATAAAGAAATGGAGGCTTAGAAACACATAGATAATAAGTGGTAAAGCCAAGAATCAACCCCAAGTCTTTTAACTACTGTTCCAAACTAATTTGAGGAAGAAAAAAAAAACAAAACTCAAGCCATTAGAAACTATGATTACATAAAATGGTTCTTTACATTTGGATACTTACATAGTTGACAATATACTTTACGGAGTAGGTCAGAAAGACACACATAATAGTGATGATGATGATCACCCTTTGTACTTCCTACACTATAAAAAACTTTGCAATTTAAACTCAAATGATATGAAAACTGTTAGAATTAGAACATCTGGGTAAGAGATTAGAACATTGAATGCAAGCGAAGCCACAGAACAGATTGGAGGAAGTTCAATCACACCTCGAAGTATACTGTCAAATTCCACCACGGTTAAGTAGTATCTGAGTGCCCCAAACTCAGACACGGCTTTTCAGTGTGACGTGTTCATGCTTAGAGGCTTAAGCTTCAGCTCTAACAAATGCAGAATTTTTATGGAGCAATTGAGGCTTTTTGTTGAGTTGGTCTGTGAGTGTTGAAATGTTTTATAGTAAGCTTCAATTTATTTCTTCATAATTCTTGTACTTCATAGATGTGCTTCAGTCAAAACTGAGTGCTTCATACTTAAATCTCATTTACTTACCAATAACTGTGAAAACAGTGATAAACTCCTGTACTTGGGCTACCAGTGCACAGGCGTATTTTAATGCTATAGTGTGATGTCCTTAATGTTTAAAACAGTGTAACTTAAAGAGGCTGGTAAATTAGAATTTTCCAATATCCGCGCCTTTTTTCTCTGGCAATTAATTTGCTCTGCTGACTCCCTACGCGAGGTGGCAACAGCTGGCCTTTTTACTGGAGCCGGGGATTAGAGAGTAGGAATCTCAGCAGCGTGCTCGGCCTCTTGCCTCTGTTGACTGTTCTTTATTGTTTGATGCCTGAGCATCTCCCAGACAGCAAGCAATTGTTTCCCGAAGCTTAAAGTTTGTTTCTCCTGGGAGAGTACAATACTGGTGGCGCTCGTCTTTGTGTCTCTTCACTTTCCCAGTCTCCTCTTATCCTCCACCCCGTGCTTTCTCTTGATAGTTAGAAATGAGCAAAGACACAAGCTGTGTATCTTAGTGTGCGGGAGATTCAGTTTTGACTTTAGAAACTTAGAAATATAGACTAAAAATGGAAACTTCTTTTTTTTTCTCAGCTACCAGATATTCAGTAACAAATCATTTTTGTAATGAAAACTTTGTTCTCCATAATTAAGGTACATTTTAAAAATTATGATGATAAAAAAGGGAGCGGCAGCAGAATGATTCAGTACCGCCACTTTAAAAGTTAAGATCGAAGAGAAACATTCCACAGCTGCTTAAATCTAAAAAGACCTTTCACTAGCCCTGAAACAATTCTAATTAATAGGCTAGTTAAAAATGTCTTCACGCCACATTAAAAATGGAATAAAGAGTAGTCAGAACATATGTAGATGAAACTCTCAGCCAGTATGATTTTGTTGTTCTTCATGTAGAAAAGGAAAATATCAAGACATTCTTGAATTTGATTTTCATCAGTTACTCCAAATTAATGAGCCTCTCCCATACCCACATGTGCTTGAGGGCCACGATGGGTACAAATAATGGCCATGAAGCAGTGAGAGACTGAATAGAAAGATTATTAGAGTCAGAATTTGGAACTTAAAATTACTATAGAAAGGGAAAGTCAGAGGTTTAAAACTATTTTTCCGTAGCGGGACTCTGGCACACATATTTTGACAAGTCTCCCTCAATAGGTGATTGGTTCCAGGTCACCACCCGCCCTTCTGCCCCTGAACTAGTGCAGTTCTCCCTGTTCGCAGCAGCACAGTTAGCTGTTAATTGTGATCAAATTGACATCTATCTTCTTTTAGTAGAGTCTGGTAAATGTGTGTGACTGTTGAAAATTTGGTAAATTATTTGAACTATAAGTAGCATGTTTGTTTTGTTTCTGTAGATGTAACCATAGAAAATGAATTTTAAAGGGATTTCAAGGAAGAGGGGGTGGAATTAAGTTGTAGAATGCTAGGTAGGCCCAGAGAGCATTCAAACAACAAATAAAAAAAACACAGTCACAGAGAATAGAGTCAGTTGCCCTGGAGAGAAAGCATGAACTGTTAAGGACCTAAGCCCTATAACATCATTTATATCTAAATACTGTTACTGTTTCTTTGGCCAATAATTAAAAGACCTTGGTACTGCTTTTCTCGTCTCTTGGCTTCTAGCACATTTCTAAGCAGTCTTTTCCCTGTGTCTCTCTTTTCTTATGTCTCTCATGTGCCTTCTTCTAGATCATTATCATGGGTCCGAAACCAGTATTTTTCCTCTGCTCTTCTTATTTACCTTCTTTCAGTGATTAAAAACCTTCCCGAGGTACTGCCAATGATATTTAACTGAGCAGACGGCAGGCTTCCCAGTCTAGGCAACCAAAACAACCAATGTCGGGGGTAAAATTTATGCTTACTATGACTGACCTATTCTCCCAAAGTGACTTGGTTCTTTCATAATTTCACCATACCTATATGTTACATAGTGTGTGTGCTCTGACTGTTTGATTGTGAGCTTTTGTACAGACGCTGTCTTTGCCCCCTTCTTTTGACTTCATAAAGAAGCTCTCACTTCGCATCCTAAGGAACTCTTTTCCACTCTGTCATGCCGGAAAGCTACCATCTCCTTTCCCTCCTAGAGCAGCTTGCGTTCGCTACATTCACCCTGGACCCACTCCCTTGCTAACACCTTTGATCTGGCTTTCATCCCTTTTGAAACCACTTCTTTCTGGTCACCAATGATTTGCTAATTGCCAGTTCACCGAATCACTTTCATAATTTTTTTAAGGTTATTAGGAATTTTTTAAGTTGATTGGAATATTTTCATCCTCTTTTACATGTGTGTACTTTTGGAATGGTTATTAGTAGGAATGAGTATAGTTGGAAAGTGGAAAGATTCACTGCAGAGTAAGTAACTTTTTCTATTTTATGTTATCAGTGTTGATGGTCTCTAAGGCATCTTTTCAGGGTAAAAGGGATTAAATTTTTAAATTTTGCCTCTGAAATATTTTTCATAGTAAGCTGAAATTGCTAAACTAAAGCATCTAAGGAAGATAATGAAGATTATTTTTATCATGAGTCTCCATAGGTGAAGTAGACTCTGCTTTGTGCTGTAGCTGAGAGAGAGAGAATATCAAGCCGTCCTCACGGAGAGTTCTGTTAGAAAGTAATTTACAAACAGTATTTCCCACCACGAGCCTGAGTGGTGTGCTTTCCAGGTTATTGATGAGAAAATCCAGACTCTTAGAGGGGCTTTATAAGTCAAGCACATTTTTCATGGCCTAAGTCTATTTTTTAAGGCAGTATTGAAGAGTATTAGGAAATTGGTACAAGGTTAAGGGAATATTTCTCTGGTACTCCATGTCTTACTAGCAAGTATATTCTTTTTGCTTTAAATTCAGGTTTTAACTGATTAAAATAAAAATAAAGATAAGAAAGGTCTCTTTAGTAATTTATGGGTTGAGTTTTTCATTTATCAATTTAAAGTAAGTTTTATTTATGCCTTATTGTGATAGGTGTTTATGTGTATATTATGTATAAAAAGGCCAGTGCATAGAATTAACTCTATGAATTAGGCTGTTTTTTTCTCTTGCTAATAACACCACTTCCTTACTGACTGAGTTACAAATGAAGTAACATTGTTAAACATGGGATTAAACTTTGATTTGTTTTATTTTTAATTATTTATGCATCCTCTTCATGTCTAAGATGGGGAAAAATAGAATCTAGTCATTGAAAACAATCTAATCACAAACAATCCATTCGCCTGTTAAACGGCATATTAAAAAAATAAAATTAAGCAAGACAAGAATAAATTTTTTTTAAAAAAAGAACAATCTTGAAGAACAAATTGATGCACACTAAACTTGTAACCTCTGGGAAGTGAGGTTCTCAGGATAGTTGGAGAGGGGATTAAGAGCAAAAGGTATTGTAATGTTTTACTATTTTATACATTTCTAAACTATTTTCCCAAATGAGCATAATTTCATATTCTTAATTATCATAGTCATGGAAATGATGAAGCTAATTCATGATATGATTAATCTTAAAAGTGATAGAATATTTTCCCAAATAACTTCTTGGTGATTGTGAAACCAGAAGACACTTTATGGGACCACATAGCACTTGCTCATCAAGGCACCCTCCTAAGTGTTAGGATTCACTTTCATTTCATCTCACTTCCAATAACTGCCTGTCATGGGTCTGTCATATATGAGTGAATTGAAATCTGTCTGGAATTAGTGAAGTTTTCAAACTTTTGCAACTCATTTAAGATTCTCTGTGCGTCATTGTTATCTACTGTGTATGAAAAGAGTCCATTTTAATTTCTCTTACAAAGGCTGTTTCATTTTTCCTTAGTTTTAGTATTTTGAATTATAGAAGGAAGTTCAATTAGATCACTTTTTCTGAGCCAAGGAACTCAAGTCTTTTTAGTCTTTCCTTTTGCTGATGTCACTTTTTACTTTGAGTCATATGTACAGACTGTACCTGTCTTCTCCAAGTACACTACCAAATGTTTAGGTGTTTTTGTTTAAATCCTTTTTATTATCACACAACTAGTATATATGTATTGTGGAAAATTAGAAAATATAGATGGCAAAATTTATAAAACAATTGCCACTACCTAGAAGTAACCACTGTAACGTTGTATTCTAAGACAATTTTAATGTGGTCTTAGGGACATCATTTCTGTCACACATATTCACGAAGAGATCTTAGGTTGGCTTTCTCTTACACCTCAAATCTTCAGTTCATCATGCTCCTATTTCTAGTTTCTCAGAGTAGGCTAAATTTTTCTTCATATAAACTTATTTCAAAAAGGTTCACTGAGAGGAAAAGCAGCATTAGTAAAAATAAAATCTATAGTACCAGTTACTTTAAATAGGTCCGGTATACCAAGGCTATTTTGTAGCAGAACATGTACTGAAAATTACCCTCTTTTGAAAGTTAATTCCTGCCTGTATTCAGGACCTGGCTCTTCCTACGTATGCCTGTACCTTCTTTATGTCTCTCCTTTCTTTAAAAATCTTCAAGTCATTCGCAGCTTAAACCTGTTGGATTGATTCTTCTATTTACTCTAGCTACTTTTGATCTTAATTCTCTTTTAAACAGGAAACCTTTGAATGTTTGCCTGCTACTTCCACTTTTAATATCCCTCAATTCTTAATTAACTTTATAATTTTTTATTCTCATTTCTACTTAAATTGTTTCTCTAAGATTGCTGGCAATGAATAGGAAGTGTGTGTGTGTGTATGTATATATATATAAACATACATATATACATGATATGATTAATATTAAAAGATTATATATATATATACATGTATATATATATATATAGCCAATATGCAGAGTGTCCCCTCCAAAGTTCAACCGGGAGACCGGGAGTGTGATCGCTCGCTATGACATGTGCTGATCACCAGGGAACAGCGTGGAACATGGCGGGTGACCAGCTGTGGCTGTGGGGCTCTGAGGGAGCGAGGGAAGGGGAAGGCGGGGAGGAGCGGGAAACTGTGTGGTGGCAGCACACAGGTGGCATGGGAAGGAGGAGGCGGGGAGGCAGGAACCTGATCATCCCTGATCGCAGGCCAGGCCTAGGGACCCTACCCATGCATGCATTTCATGCACCAGGCCTCTGGTTTTCATATAACTGCCTGATTTGGTACTTTGGAATCCAAATCCAGATACAGGACTCAGTATCTGTCCTTTACATTTGTAGAGAGCTGTACACTTGACAAAATGTGTTATGTTTGTCCATGTATGCACCTTGTAGAGGCCTGAGGCTTGTAAGGTATTATCCCTGTTGTTCAGATGGGGAAATTGATACTCATATTTATGTCAAGGCTGGGACTAACCACATGTGTTAGAGATGGTATATTTTTAGATTTGTTTTAGGATTTTGTTCATCTTTAGTCTTTGGGCTTGTTCTTGTGGATGACTGTGGATAACCAAGTTCATATAATTTTGCCTCCTTTCTTATATTATTTTCACTGTGTTAGTTTTAGAGCCTACTCTCCTAGGTAAACTAATTATTAAGTATCTAGGACAATGGATTTGTCTCCTAAAGACATGTAATGGTTTGATTCTTCATAAAGGATAACCCAGATTGATAAATCTATGTATGTATTCTTAATTGCTATTGCAATATTTTTATTTCCCTTTTCTATAGAAAAAAAATAGTGACTTAAAATTTAAAGGTGATTTTCTAAATTAATGAATATGTGGAATTAATTCTGAAGTTATTTTCATTCCTTTGACCCTTATTGTGAAGGCTCTGAAACCAGTATCAGTAATGATACCTCCTTACAAGTTTATTGTGAGAAATAACTGAAAATTTATGAAATCAAGCTCAGAAAACATGAATGCCCGTTAATTTTTGTGATAAGTTTAATAATATTTTGTGCTAATGCAGCATCTTATTTAAAAGATATAATTGTATTTCATTTTTGCTTTTTGTATCACTTAACTTTATTAAAGGCCTATAGTTTTTTAATTCCATATTTTTTCATAAACTTTTAGCTTGGTTCATAAGTCAGAATTACATTCTGTTTTCGTATTATTTTCTTTTACTTTTAAAATTACATTAATGAGTTGACTGTTTAAGAAGCATTCTCATAATTCATTCATCTGTCTCGCCTCCTTTTTAAAGCTTCAGCACTGAAGGCCTTTTGACAAACCAATATTTATAACAGTTTGACAGCGGGATGAGGAACAGCGTTTGTCTTTGTAACAGCTTGAAGAAAGACCCTTTCCAGGACCCAGTCATGCAGTTACAATCTTGACCTCTTTCTTATGCTGGGAACATACATACAGCAGCATGTGTTTTCTTGTCCCATTGACTGTCCATTCACTTCCCATCTGTTTTGCAGCCTTAAAGGAACAGAAGGGGCCCTCTTCTTATAAATCTGTCTTTGCAAGTGATAAATGATGTCCTGTCTCTTTAAGAGCTGCCTGGGTGGTTTTTCTTTTCTTAAAGTATTTCAACTTTTCTAACAAAATTCAGGATAAAATATACTTTTAAGAATAAGAGAAAATAGAAAAGAAAAAATGATGGATTATTTTAAAACCTCGATTGGAACTATTTTACTGGTCATTAGGCTAAAGCTTTCCCAATTAATTACCTTAATCATATTTTAAAAATTGTATTGATACTTAGATTGTTCAACAGGAGCAAAAGAATGTGTTCATTTTGAGATAGTATATTTATTTAAACTTTCATTGAAGAAAATAAAACAATGTATTATTAACGAGTTAGCATGTAAAATATCTTTAAAAGATTTTTTCCCCGCCACATTTTGTGTTAATATATGTAACTAATATGGAGCATTTTATGTACTGGATACAGAATAAAATAATTCACAGTAGACTTACAATCTTAAGGTAGAATCAATCTAACTTTTACATTTAAAAGACAGTCATGAATCCCAATCATGAATCTTCTGTTGCTGAAAATAAATACTTTTAAGTATAGGTACTTATCATTGGTTTCTAAGAATTGAGCAGATAATTATTTTTTCTCCCATGCAGATATATTCATAGAAGATTACATATAACAAATATACCCCCCAAATATTCTTGAATAACTGGCCTAAAAAGGATTACCAATATAAAAAGACCACTTTTAGACTATTAGAGTATATTATATGAATCAGCTGCCTAGTAATATATCTTCCTCAAACTAGCATGATAGTTTATTTATTAATTTCCTGCCTTATCCTAAAAAAGGATTTGAGGCAGCTTACAAAGACCTATCTTGTGCAAAAGGTAAAAATGGAAAAGTTAAATGGAAGGGAAGATAAAATCCAGGCAAGTGAAATTTGGGGTAAGATTGATACCCCCTCAAAATACATGCTCAAGGGTTCTAGATACTGTGCTATAAGTATGCTACAAACTTAGCCCTGCGGTTCCTAGGGACTGAGACAAAAATGGAAAGCAAAGTGGATTACATGACTTATGGTCACTCTCAAACAACAACATAGCAGTTGCGTAGATGAAACAGGTATTCCCAGAACACACACCGGAGAGAAGTTTATCAGTCCTCCTAACACTGAGTTATATGATATAGTGAATCAGATGGCTGTATGTAATCATGGATTTTATGGGGCTCTTTCATGTTCTCAGTGTCAGCAAATAACATAAGCAATTCTGAGCAAAATCAAAATGATGCAGTTCAGATACATAGCTATTTGGTGCGGCTGATCTAAAGATGAAATATATAAATCCTAGAGAAATAGATGAATTATGCATATCCCATCTAATATTCCATAAATCATATTTCTTACAGCTGAGCCTTTTAGAAAGTATCAAGTAGCAGAAAGTTCAAGGTTTTACACTCATTGACATTGACAAACCTGGAATGGTGCTACTCTTTGTCAGTTAAGGGCAGATAAATAAGAATTAATACTATAGTTAGCTGAATGAAATTAGGGTTGCCATCTACTTAGGAAAGTTGAAGGGCCTAACCAATATAAAGGCCTGAGTATTAGGCTACTCTATGTTCATACTGAAATCTTTTGGAGAATTCGACTTAAAAATATTAAGAATGTATCTTAAGAGGTTTTGATTATATTAGCCAAAAGGTGCTTGATAGAAATGCTTACAATTAAAGAGTTAAAAAAAAAAAAGCTAAATTTATTCATAAGTCACTTTGAGCTTTTTATATATTGAGTAGACATAAGTTATACTTCACCTCACAGTCTTTCTTTATGGCAGCTCTTTTTCTTCCCTAAATCCTATTGTTTAGGGGTTTGAAAATAGCAAATTTTTTAAATAATTACCTTTAATGTTTGAATTAAGTACTGGTTAAATCAGATCACTCAACAATGAGTGAATGAACTATGAATATTCATGGGCATCTATTACATAGCAAGTGTTGTGCTAGGCTGAGTGATTTTAAATGGCAGACTTTTTGTAAGTATGTGATTCAGACAAGCAGTCCCACATTGATTTCTCCGAAAGGCAGTATAAAACCGATCTCTCTAAATTGAATTATATAGCCCTGTGAGAATATTGTCATTTGTGATTGCATTTTTCACTAGGAGCTTAACATGAAATTTAAAAAGATACTAAGTAATAAACAAAAGATAATAAACAAGTTTTAAAAGATGCAATTAAAGCATGATCAGTTAGAATAGTACCTGTCAGTTCTAAGTTTGAAAGTAGCATGGGCTTTGGATTCTTCTGACAGATTCCTTCATTTTATAGATAACGAAACTAGGACTGTGACTTGTCTATGGTCATAAAGTTAAAGGCAAAGCTGATA
Organism: Myotis nattereri; assembly: GCF_964212035.1. Lineage (NCBI taxonomy): Eukaryota > Metazoa > Chordata > Mammalia > Chiroptera > Vespertilionidae > Myotis > Myotis nattereri. The sequence continues at coordinate 51,128,685 of NC_138077.1, forward strand.
CTCGGAACAGTTCTCCTGATCACAGGATTGTATACCTTTTAATACATTGTCTTATCTTTATAAAATCGGTAAAATAACTAACCTTTTTATCATTTGGGGGTGTTAGACCAGGATTTATATAACCTTTTTTCCATCAAATACCTTTCATTATTGTATATGCCTGTAAAGTCTATGTTTTAGAGATTTGTCTACAATAATGAACTTATACCAAATGATTATTATGCAAGTAGATGTAATTCTAGCCCAAACAAAGATTTTCATTTGAACTTTTGAAGCAATGGAAATAACCCAAGAGACTCTGTTACCATTTTCACAGACACCCTATAAGTCTGGGACCCCACCGAACTTTGAAATGACCATCCCAATCTCAAGTAGCTTTCCAGGACATAGGAAATGAAGCCTCCTTCTGTAATAAGCAGTAATCTTGTTTGTCTTCATTAATGAGTCTGTTTAAAAATAAGCGTGTGTGTTTGTAGGGGAAAAAAACTACAGGGCCAAGATTGAGAAGACAAGTGTTAGATTTAGTACACCTTTGACTATCTCTTTGGTTCTTCCTTTCATTCACTGTAAAACGTGCACATTCCTCCTTGTGCTAAATCTAAGATTTTGAGTTAGTTTTGAGAATCTTGGTTCTGATCTCTTATTCACCTTTTGTTTTCTTCCTTTGTTTCCCTGTACCCTATATGATTCCTTTAAATACTGAATTTCTAAAGAGCACTTACTAATACAGCATAATGGTCTAATAAAAAGCAAGCCTTTTCAGGAAGAACATATGGTACATAATAAGAAATGTTCCTTTAATTTTCCATGCTTTTGTGAACAACTTTTCACAGCAGAATCTCACCTACAAGGTGTCCTCAAGCTTGCTACAAAGTGTGTGCAACATGTTATAAAACTGTTGCATTGAGGCACATTAGGATCCTCAGATGTGTGGTTTGCGTAAAGTCCACTGCATCAGTAAGTTTGCAGCTTGTTTCTTTATGCTTTCTTTAAAAACATCAAAAGTTGTAAAAGGTTTACTTCAGTGCATGTAGTAATGTTTTGTGTGTGATTCTTTGTTCCTGTTCTAAACTGTTATTAACCACTGAAGTGAACCTTCTCCTGGGATTGGCCTTTTGGTATTCACAGTGTATTCAAAACCTAATTACAGATTAGTCTATATTTGAGACTCTTGGAACGAATGTCAGAAGACTCAAAAAGAATTTGAGAGTAGCAGTATCATTTCATGTGGCGATAAAGAGACCCAAACCATGAATGAGTGTCAAATCGTGAAGAAAAGAAAAAAGGAAGGAACTTCATTCACTGAGGCTGACGGTTTATGAGTTGGGGATTATAGGAATATTCATGACTCAATCAAGAAGCACAATGAATTGATGTTTGAAATTGTTCATCTTTTAGGTAAACATTGGATAAATTGAAAGTAGACTCTGTATTCACAGCATGTAGAATTGGCTATTTCAGTGAAACAGAAATAGCAGTATCTTAATCCCTTCCTGAGTAGGTTTAATTTATCAAGTAAATCACAAATTTTACAGGAATTCTCCAACTATAAATATTTAGTACAAATATTTAACAGAAAAGGGAGTTTGCTTTATAATTAGTCATGTAAACTGTACACATTTCTGTGGGAAAGTAATTTCTAATGATGAAATAGCTAAATACAATAAGATTTGGGGATTTGAAAACACTAATCACTGAGACATTAATTTAGAAGGATCAGAAAGTAGAAAGTTTTCATTGCTAACATTCAACCTTGATTTTTATGGATAATTCAGTTTTCTGTACAGTGGATAGCATAAGACAGTGCTGAAAACTTAAATCAAAATTTAAAATGAATGAATTCAAATGTGGGGAATAATCCTGCTTCTAATTTGAAGTGGTTTTTTTTTTTCCACTGAGGATTCTGTTTAGTGTTGCTCATGTGATTCAGGTGACCCCCAGCTTGTCCTGCTCTTCATTGTCCATGAGGACTTTGCCTCCTACTCCCAGGCTTGCTCCAGCTCCTGTGGTCATGGCTTCTGCCCTCTTGGTCACTGCTGTAATGTCCAGGAAGCCTGTCAAGTTGTTTTGTTTCTTGATAACCAATAGCCCTTATTTTCTATGGTATATTTTTTTGAAACTGTTATTTATCAGTATCTATTGAGCATGTATACTGAATCAGACATTGCTGTAGATACTGAGGATGCTGAAGTTTTGGGAGTCCAGTTTCCTACACATACTGTTCTCAGGAGTTTCTCCAAATGTGTATAGATCTAATCTGCTCAAGAGGTGACAATATCCCTCAGGGGATGATAATGTTTTATATGGTTTTTTAGCCATCCCTAGCCATAGCACAACCTAGGAGGTGCTCAGTAACTATTCAATTCCATAGTTTTAACTAAAACATGTCTTATTTCACATAAAACACAAACTTATAACAAATACACTGGAAATAACAAATACTCTGTCCCCTGAGGATGGAAGGCATTGGCAGGGCACAGGGATGGCTAGAGCTGGCCTGCAGCTGCCTGATTGTACTCAGATCATGGGGCAAATAGAATCAGAGTTCCTCTCCTCATGCAATCCAGCTTCCCAAGTAGAAACAGTTCTCGGTGAATGCTTAGAGAAGCTGCTGCGGTTCTAAACACCTGTTTTAGATTTCCATGTGTTGTGCTATTGAAGCTACATAATTTTTTTAAAGCCTTCGTACATTTCTAGAATTCTATGAGACAATATGCAAAACACAGTTTTCTCCTACCCTTCCCCCACTTTTTAAAATTCTTTAACTGATGCACTGTACTATGAGGACCTTTCTAAGTATTCATTGAGGAAAATCAGTGACGCTGTTTCTAAGCAACTAGATGAATTCATTTTAAAGATAAGAATGTGGCCTTATTTTGAGAAACGAAGTGTGCTTACTGGTTTGACAATTGGTTAAAAAATAGTACAGACTAACAAAAAATATAGACTAAACTTCCAGGAGATGGGTTGCAATTATTTTTCCTAATTTGTCTAGTTTAATTTTTGTATAAGGAGTTAATGCTGCCTTTGTGAATACTATTATCATATTTTCTCCTTGAATACTTTGATTAAAACAATAGGGGTTTTTTTTCGTATAGGTTTTGTGCTCATCTTAAAATACCAAGAATTAGAACTGTTAAATGACTGGAAAACGACTATGAAGACTATACTCTTTATATGCAGCCATGATAGGCTTTGTTGAGTTTCTCTAATGCTAATAGGAAGTCATATAAAGGACATTTTTTTTTATTGGCTGCTTATCACATGTGCTGCCTCACTAGTAAAAATGAATACTCTCTATCTTTAATGTAAAAATGTAAATGTTGACTATTAATGTTTTATATGATTTTTCTGTAGAGCTAAAGTAGATGCTTTTCCCCTACATCACCAGCTTTGAACAAGTCACTTCACTTGTTAATTCCCACTGATTGGTTAAATTGTAACCTGTATTTTAAAATAAGAGTTGCATGATTAAGTTAGCAGCAAAGTAGAATAAATCACAACTTTTCCATATATAATGCTAGGAGATTGGCATGTTCTGTAAATAGTTTGCATTTGTAAAGGAAATCTTTACACTTCATAGAGAATTTATAGATTTTATTTTGGAAGTCCATGAACATCAAAACAAAACAAAATAAAATAATAAAATATGTAAATCTGTTTTTAGTGGCTCTGTTCTAACCCTTTCTTCAGTCACAGCTCGAATGATACATTTTTGCATGTATTTTAAAGTGTTATTACCCTTTTCATGTTTGTTGCAAATATTTTCTACTATTTCTTTTGTTTTTTAATGTTGGGACATTTTGACATATAGGTGTACATTTTAGTGGATCTTTTTCTTTGTAACTCTTCCCATTACTTTATACCTAGAAAGTCATTTCCCAGTCAAGACCAGTTAAATACCTGTATTCTCTTTTAATTTTTTAAAATAGTTACATTATTTTATATTTTCCTTTGTTCCAGATATTGCTGCCTGTGAGTCTTTGGTCAGACTTCAGAGAATCTGAAAACTTAAAAATGAAATACATGATAATAGCCCGTTTGAAATGAATAAAACTAAAAAAAAAAAAAAAAAGACCGTACCCTGTTATGTAATGATGTTTACTTTGAATTTATATTAGTTCACACAAACACTCCATCCATGCTTTTGTTCCGGCCCTCCGGTCCAGTTTAAGAACCCATTGTGGCCCTCGAGTCAAAAAGTTTGCCCACCCCTGGGCTAGGCCCTCGCAGCTGCAGTGGCTTGCCTCGGCCCTCGCAGCCACGGCTTCGTCCAGAAGGATGTCCAGAAGGTCGTTCAGCTATCTGGTCTAATTAGCATATTACACTTTTATTATTATAGATTTGTTTGTGCATTTTTCTGTGTAAGATTCTATAGCTTTCATTAGAATCTCAAAAGGGTCTTTTATAAACCCCACCTCCCCTTTCCCAAAAGGTGTTGAGAGCTGCTACTACAGGCCATGTGGATATAAGGTGGTGTGTTGTGATAAGGGCATTTTCTCTCCTTTCCCAAACAGTTAAGAGTATCCCAGACCATTTATTGAATGATTATCTTCTATGATTTGTGATGCCTATGAAAGGTAAATTTGTTTCTCAGTTACTATCTCTTTCTATCTCCACAGAGAAAGTTAGAGAAATTCAAGAAAAACTTGATGCTTTCATTGAAGCTCTCCATCAAGAGAAGTGAATTGTAATAAGTGAGTAAAAGTCCTCTTTCTATACTGTACTGACTAAATGCAAAACTTATACTTTAAACTTATTTTAATAGTTTATCATACTTCTCAACTATATCCTACTTGCTCCTTAATAGTAATTTGAATGTTATAATTTAGGAACCTCTAAATTTCATGTGTAATTTTTTTTAATAACTTGATTTCCTTTGAGCTGAACTAAAAATATTCTCTAGACCTGGTTTTGAACAGAACAAAGTGAACAAATTAAGATATTTTATAATAGCAGTTGGCTCATAAATTTTCTGCGTGTAAAGAATTGAACTCTAGCTCTCATTATTTTATTCCCCTTCATTCATATTTGATGGATAATTAAGTATATGTTAACTGCAAATCTCTTTATTTGGCTTGACTAAGGATTTCATTAATTATTCTTAATCTTATTCTCTTATGTTTAAAACATTTAGATAAACCTTTTTCCTGTTTAAAGTAACTTAGAATTTAGTACTCTTTTATATGTGGACTCTCTTAGCTAATTCTGTAGTCTGGCATTATAAGTATGTTCCAATTAAAATATTGTATATCGAAAAACTTTTCTTAGTAGCATAGTCAATTGTTAATTATCACTGAAGAATTATAATTAATAGGTCTTTTGCTTTTTTTTTTTTAAATATATTTTATTGATTTTTTACAGAGAGAAGGGAGAGAGATAGAGTTAGAAACATCGATGAGAGAGAAACATCGATCAGCTGCCTCCTGCACATCCCCCACTGGGGAAGTGCCCGCAACCCAGGTACATGCCCTTGACCAGAATCGAACCCGGGACCCCTCAGTCCGCAGGCCGACGCTCTATCCACTGAGCCAAACCAGTTTTGGCTAGGTCTTTTGCTTTTATGAAGAAGTGGAGAAAGGGAAAATGCTCTGATTAAGAGATTATTATTTATTTAAAATACTAGAGGCCCGGTGCACTTGGTGGGGTCCCTCAGCCCTGCCTGTGCCCTCTCGCAGTCCAGGAACCCTCGGGGGATGTCCTACTGCTGCAGAGGCAGGAGAGGCTCCCACCACCACCGCTGCGCTCGCCAGCTGTGAGCCCGGCTTCTGGCTGTTGGACCACACTGACCACCAGGTGGCAGCTCCTGGGTTAAGTGGGATCAGGCCAAAACCGGCACTCCGACATCCCCCAAGGGATCCCGATTGCGAAAGGGCACAGGTCAGACCAAGGGACCCCATCAGTGCACTATCAGGGCCGGGGAGGGATGTGGGAGGTTGGCCAGCTGGGGAGGGACTGCGGGAGGGCTCCAGGGCATGTCCGGCCCATCTCGCTCAGTCCCGATCAGCCAGACCCCAGCAGCAAGCTAACCTACCGGTCGGAGCATCTGCCCCCCTGGTAGTCAGTGCACATCATAGCAACTGGTCAACCGGTAGACTGCCTCCTGGTGGTCAGTGCACGTCATAGCGAGCGGTTGAGCAGCCATAGCATAACGGACAACCGGACACTTAGCATATTAGGCTTTTATTATCTACTAGTGGCCCGGTGCATGAAATTCGAGTGGGTAGGAGGAGTTCCCTCAGCCCAGCCTGCACCCTCTTCAATCAGGGACCCCTTGGGATGGGGCCTAAACTGGCAGTCGGACATCCCTCTCGCAATCTGGGACCGCTGGCTTCTAACTGCTCACCTGTCTGCCTGGCTGCCTGATTGCCCTTAACTGCCCTCCCCTACCAGCCTGACCTCGCTCCCAACTGCCCTCCCCTGCCAGCCTGGTTGCCCCCAACTGCCCTCCCCTGCTGGCATGATCTCACCCCCAACTGCCCACTCCTGCCAGCCTGATCTTGCCCCCAACTGCCCTCCCCTGCTGGCCTGATCTCATCCCCAACAGCCCTCCCCTGCCAGCCTGATCTTGCCCCCAACTGCCCTCCCCTGTAGGCCTGATATCGCCCCCAACTGCCCTCCTTGGCTGGCCAATTTGGTTCTGATTGGTCAGTTTCTATGCCAGTCAGCATCAAAAGCTCCACCTCCTAGGCAGCCATTGGTTCCTCACACTTCACACAGATTTGGTTCTGATTAGTAGGTTTCTATGCCAGTCAGCGTCTCTAGGCCTATCAGCAGGGCCTGATCAGAAAGGCAGGGCTGATCAGCAGCCCCGTTGGAGGCCTGGAGAGAAATGGAGGTGTGGCTGCTGGCCAGACAGAGAGAAAGAGAGAGGCAAGTGCTGATCAAAAGCTGCCACAGAGGCAACGGATCAGTCCCTGCTTCTCTCTTCAGGCCTTTCTTTGGCCCTGATTTGCAGCCCCCTCAGGAGTCAGTGCTGGGACACCACGCCTGCAGCAGAAGGGCTGACTGCAGGACTCACTTCTGGTTGGTTGAGCCTCGGTCGTGACTGGTTGTTGCAACCTAGGGTTTTTATATATTAGGATACTAATAAAAGGATAATATGCTAATTAGGGCAGATGTCTTCTGGACAAAGCTGCAGCGGCTGCCTGAGGCTCAGGCAAGCTGTGGATGGCAGCTGCTGCTGGGAGGGCCAGCCCAAGGCTCAGGCAAGCCGCCGATGGCGGCTGCCGCTCCCCAGGGCCGGCCTGAGGCTCAGACAGCTGCGCCCGGCTGCGAGGCCCTAGGCTCAGGCAGCCATGGTGGCCACCAGTGGAGGCAGCATCAGGGTGATGGGGATGGCGCCTTCCCCTGATCGGCCAGGTCGCCTCCAACAGAGGGGACTAGACTGCAGCTTAGGCTGGGGGCTGAGGCAAAAGAGTTTAGGGGCGATCAGGCTGGCAAGGGGACAGTTAGGGGCAATCAGACCGGCAGGCAGGCAGAGGCAGTTAGGGGCGGTCAGCCAGGCAGGCAGGCAGGCAGAGTGGTAAGGGACGATTAGGGGTTAGGGGCGATCAGGCAGGCAGGCAGACGAGCGGTTAGGAGCCAGCGGTCCCGGGTTGTGAGAGGTTTAAACCAGCAGTCAGACATCCCCTGAGGGGTCCCAGATTAGAGAGGGTGCAGGCCAAGCTGAGGGACCTCCCACACCCCATGCATGAATTTTGTGCACCGGACCTCTAGTATAGGATATAATCATTTTATTGTGAGCCTTATCCTAAGCAGCCTGTGTAACACAGAGCTGGAAGGAGTACAGAAATGTGAAGGAGTCCCTCCCTAGCTGCTCTCAGTTCAGAAAAGGACCTGCTTTCCTCTGCTGTTGGAGTAACCTGTTTATGAAAGCAGGTGAGAAAGGGAAGTGCAGCTCCGTCCAGCAGTACACCAGCAATGAATGAGAGAGGAAGAAGTTAGAGAGCTTTAGAGTACAGCTTTATTACTTGTTTTGTTGGTCTCATAAGTTAAGACAGATGAGCAGATGTATACAAAGACATATCTAGAAACTAAATACCAATCACCTTTAACACAAGCCAAAAATAATTCATTGTTTTTAAGTGTCTATGTTTTTAAAAGTTTTACACAACTTCAGTGTATGAAAATTTTTTTAAAAAATCATAAAGTGTTATAATATCTCCTTTGTCATCACAATTACTAGCAATAGTTAATGTTAGAGATAAACATTTGACAGCCTTTTTGATTTGGAAATTCTCTTCAGCGCCAAGTTCACTTGATTGTTTTGTTTGTTTGTTTGTTTACAAATTTGTTTTGGGGGGATGGGAAGTCATGTATGTCACAGAAACCCCATTAAAAATATAAGTTACGTTTCTGTCTTTTTTTAATGAAAAGCCAGCCAGTGCTTTACACAGTAGTCTCATCCCTCAGATGGTCAGTGTGACAGCTAGAGTTACTGTTGCTGCTGGAACAAGCCTTTTACTTGCCACAGTGTCTGTCCCAAGTGCAAGCCACTGTAATCCAAAGAGCCAGGCGGCGATAGTATTTGTACACAGAAACCATCCCACTTTCTTTGTTCCCTACTTGTCTGTAGTTTCTAAGGCCCTTCTCATCCCTTGGGAAGTATGACTCTGTGAACTATTACAAATATCTATGAATTAGAAAGATTATAGATTTTAATGTACCTTGCAAATCCATTTAAAAGAATAAATCTGGCAAAACGGTAGCCTTGCTTTATCCTGATCATTTTATAAAAGTTACCAAGCATCTTAAAGAATAGTTTCTCAATGGTAGTTTTAGCATGTGTTGAGTTCCTCTGCTTATTTTAAGTAAATAGCTAATTCTGATATTTGCTGAAAATGTTTATTCCCATCACAATCATACATAGATTCGATTCCTCCTACCGATCAGTTTTAATGTGCTATGTTTTTACTTCTCTAAGAAATGAACTTCAGTATTTTTTTATTCATATATAATGTTTGATGAAATTAATATTCATTATAGTAGGTGATATTTTAAATTTAATAAAACTAGCACATTGCAGCCGAGACCGGTTTGGCTCAGTGGATAGAGCGTCAGCCTGCGGACTGAGGGGTCCCGGGTTCGATTCCGGTCAAGGGCATGTACCTGGGTTGCGGGCATATCCCCAGTGGGGGATGTGCAGGAGGCAGCTGGTCGATGGTTCTCTCTCATCGATGTTTCTAACTCTCTATCTCTCTCCCTTCCTCTCTATAAAAAATCAATAAAATATATTAAAAAAAAAAAAAAACTAGCACATTGCAAACTTAGACAGTTAAGCTTTGGTATTTTTGTGATCATTCAGTAATGTCTCCCCAGACCTAAAATTATCAACTGTGTTTATTTTTACAGAACCCTACTTATTATATCATCACCTTGGCATATATGAAGAAAGAAAACTCCAAAGTCTTTTTCCTGCCTTTTTTCCTTCTGCTATCCCACCTTTCCAAACATAAAATAAAGTCATGGGGTAAAAATCATTCATGTGTGTTAGAGGCACCTAAACCACCAGCTGCCTTTTGAACAGAAGAGAAGGTTAAATGGCATTAGCATCCTATTTTATTGTATTGAAGTGACAAATTGGGGTAATGTAAGTGGTATGACCATTAGGTTCAGTCCTTAAAGATAAGAAACTTGCTCTCCTGCCTGTTGTCTCATTTGTGATGGCACTAGTTCAACTAATTCATCAGCTGATGTTACTCCACGTCAGTTTCTTTCCCAGAAAAAGAATGCTAGGTGTTTTAAATAAAACTTATAGAATTTTCTAAAAGCTATCAACTGTATATAAAATGATGGTAACCCGCTAAGTTGTCTGTATCTGTAATGTTCTATATCCAGAAACTCTTTGACCACAATAATTCAGTTTATATTTGTCACATGGAAGAAAACTAACAAGAGAGCCCCTCAAGTCAGGTGATTTGGATTATAATTCCACGAACATTCAGTGAAAGATTTCAACTCTGCCTTGACAGTTTAGAGCAGTGGTTCTCAACCTTGGCTGCACATTAGAATCACCTGGGAATCTTTTTAAAATCCTGATTTCTGGACCTCATCCTCCGGAAATTGTTTCTTTGTTACTAATGTTGTGGCCCCACCCCATAACAAAGAAACAGAATTTCCGGAGGATGAGGCCCAGAAATCAGGATTTTAAAAAGATTCCCAGGTGATTCTAATGTGCAGCCAAGGTTGAGAACCACTGGTTTAGAGAGCTGCCTGAGAAGCCCAGGCACTAGCAGCTTACCTATTTGATTCAGCTGATGTTTTTGTACTCTCTGTATCTATTTGAAATCCATTCATTTTGGAAGCTGTATACTTAAGCTAGGCTTTCTGTTAACATTGTTTTTTTTTACCTGTTGACAGAGCTATTGGGTTGTGACACAGGATAGGGAAGATTAAGAATAATCAATTGACTAATTACATTTAGACTATTGTCAAACATTTCACCTAGGCATCAGTAAAAGGCCTTCTTTCATCTGACTATTTTAAATAGAAATTATTTCAACAATTAGAATAATGTTGACCATCTCCCTCTTAACTGAACATTTAAAGGAAAATATAAAATTTAATTTATTGCAATTCAATTACAATAACACCCTCACAGCATTTTCATGTTTTATAAATATTTCTTATTGGCTAAAGAGCTTTAAAGCAAAGAAATAAGCCATTTTTTATTTAAAGTGTCTTTCTCATTTAACTCTGCTCTTTGCTGCCATCTCATTACCTTTATTATTCTAATAAAAAGGCCCATTGTGTGACAGTTTTTATTTTACAGTGTACTTAATTTCACAATTTTTTTGGAATTATGTTTTGGTAACAGTTCCTTGCCACCCAGCATTTTTTTTTACATTTAGCATCAATACGTCCTTCATCATGATCTCTCTTAAGATCTGATACTTAATATGTAACTTTGAAGGATAATCACAAAGGACAGAAATGTAGAGTCCAATGAACACTTGTTTTATACTGTTTCCTGAGCGTGGCAGACCCAGCTTTCAGCAGCTGGCAGCATGTGCATTGTCATTTGGTAGGGGGGTGGTCAAGAACATTTCCTGTCTTAGATTTAGGGATCCTGGGTGAAAGGGAAGCGGGCTCCCCTGTGAGATGACCTTCCTAGTTAACTTCCTCCAACTAGTGCTTGCCAGTAGGTAAACCCCGCATTGAAGCTGACATCATGCAATTATTAATTCTTTTGTAGTTGTACAAGAACTTTACAACTACAAATCTATTTCTGAATCAAAAAGGAAATAGGACCATATTTATTTCTAGATAGGAAAAAATGCCCTCATTTGCATTTCCACTGATTTCTCCCAAGAAAAAGGCTGATGTTAAGTAAGTATTTTTAGCCCATCCCCTTGTATAAATTTAAGAAAGGGGGTAGGGTGACCTTATTTCTTTGAGATCAGTATTTGTAATTTAAATATATAAATAGATGATAAAAATGAATATTATTAAAAATCCCATATAGGAGTCCAGACGTTTTTTTCATCCTCCTCAGTAATATGACATATCTCATGGATAATATGTATATTTTCTTTTTTTGCTGATCTCATACTAAGCATGCTTTTTTTTTTTTTTTGGAAGCTAGGTACTTATTAAAAGCAGATGTTAATAAGAAAATAAAATTATGATTCTCAACAGTAAATCCTCTGTGTTGTGTCTGTAGTTCAAAAATTACAAATGATTCCGATTTAAACAAATCACTTCAGAAATCCAATGTACAGAAGTTAAATTCCAACTAGACTAGGAATTATTCGTTTTTCATGTCGGGATTTGCCAGAAAATAGCATGAACAAAGCTGTGTATGGAAGACTGAACAACTGGAAATAAATTATATCATAAATTATATCTAAAATGTACTCAGTCAGGGTCTCGATTTAAACAGTCAGCCTGGAGGCAGTGCACAGTGGGAAACAGGTTCTTGTGCTTTGTGACTGAACCATCTGAGCTGTACTTGTAGGTGGAGCAATCGCCCTTTTTTAGTAGCTTAATTGTCTGCTCTCTTTGTATTATCCCCGTTTTCCAGCCTTTGCTCCAACAGACTCCTTCCCACAACAGCCTCCAAATGCAAATGAATAGAGTAAAAGTGAGTAGGGAACATTGCAGAGAGTGGAGCTTCCTAACCTTAAGATTTGGGAACTTTACATAGGATAACACTCAGGATGTAGCTTTAAAAGATAAACCCCTTATTTAGTTAATCATTTTATATTTATTTATTTTAGATTGATTTGTGTGTGTAAAGAAATATGGTATTTTAGTTTTCCAGTAAAGGGGATCAAAGTAATGCTTTTTATCTCAGTTCTCTAGGCTGAGTATAAGCTATAGTCTCAGGCCCTTTAGCCGCATGGAAATGTGCTTACAAATATGCTTACCTTTTGAACAATCATGACTATGTTTAAATTCTTAAAACAGCCTTGTTTTTACTTGTCACTGTGAGTGAACTTTGTATTTTTTTTTTAAAACCTTCATACTACATGTAGATGTTATTGCAACTTATCTTTTGCCTGTGCCTGTGGCTTTCACCCACAAATGCTGTATGTTGTACCTATTTGAAGGTCATTTGTGTAGATTAGTAATTAAAGATCTTATCCAAAGAGAGCATCTTTTAAGAGTTCTCTGTTTTAATGAGGGAGGGAGGAAGAGAGAGACAGAGACACCTCTGCACCTACAGTCACATTGGACCCCGCAGTATAACCAAATTCACGGTATAGCAAGTCTCAACGCGGCTCTTCTATCTCTGGGTGCATTAATTTCACGGGCCTCACATTTCACAGTTGTAATCGTATGGTCACACAATGCCTTCTTTCCTGTCTTGATACTTGTCAAAACATTTTGGTGTTGTTTTTTAATAAAATATATCAAAAATGTTTTTAAATTACATTTTGCTGCGATTGCCAGCATTTTCACTAATGATGCCAGCATGTTCAGTTAGTTATACATGAGGCTTACTAAAAAGTCATAACTGAGTCTTAACACTGGAAGTAACCTTAAAGATCACTGAGTTCTGTATATCACCTGATTCCCCCATTTCTCATATTCTGTTCCTCCTAGAACTATGTTCATAAATGATGCTTATTAATATTCGTTGATCATTCGATGTGTGAAATGAGGCAGAATGTGGACATGCCTTCTCCGGGATTCGTGTCCATTCGGCTGCTCATGGTTGGAGTGACACAGCAACCTAGCAACAACGTGGAAATGAGAATTTTAGCCACTTGTCAGAAAATACGGTCAGGGTTTACATGATGTGGCGCTTGCCAAAGCTTGTGAAACTGCCAACATTTGTGAATGTATGTAGGGAACAGGTTAACTCCATCTTCTTGTTTTGCTCAAGTTTATCTGTGAATTAGGCTAAACCATCAGAAAGCAAATAGCCTGGAGTTGCCTTTACCTCTTAATTTATCTATCATGCCCAGGGCTTTCACCCACAAATGCTGTATGTTGTACCTATTGGAAAAAAATGCACAGTATCCTTTGGAGAAGTAAAACCCAATGACATGTCTCTGTTATCACTTAAGTTCATTAAAGAACAGATTCCTAGATAATTCAGTGACAGCTAAGTTTCCTGCTCTAGACAAATGTATATGCTGCTTTCCTTCTGTTAAAGAGAACTCAAGACCTTACGTGTTTCTTTCCTTCAGCTGCCAGCAGATGTTGGAATTAATTTACCTCTTAACAGATGAGCCTGTCCATTTTTCTGCTCCCTTAGTTGTGTTTCATTTTTGTTTTTAATCTCTTTCCATGCATCTTCACATAAGTCATTAACGAAGTGCAGTGCTTACTATTTCTCCGTTAAGAAATGTCTTTGTCTATTAGAGGGCTTATGATGAAAGTTCTCACACCTGCAGTCAGTGATGCTCCAGGTGCAACGCAGCCAATACCCTGTGTACTCATCAGTTTATAATATAAAAAACCAGAAGTCACCTAACCTATGCCTTAAGAACACCCCCAGTGACAGTTGTGAACCCGCCTCCTAGCTACCCTGAGGAACACTAACAGGAGAAGGAGGTTCCTGATGTTTGTTGAAAGAAAAGGTACACAGCTAGATGCCTCAACCTGCAGCCATTCCAGGGATAGTAACACACCTAAGGGCCCATTCTAAAGAGAACTCAAAGAAGTTACTGTCACTAACCATTTACATTTTGAGATCCATCTACAAATCTCCCTGGAGCCTTTTTAATGGTCAGTATCATATCTTGCCTAGGATTGAGCCCATGAAACTTTATTTTCCTTTTAAATTTTGAAATTAATGAAATAACTTAAATCTAGAGCAGCAATTTCAACCAGTGTGCCGCAAGATTTTTAAAACATGCAACAGCCGATGATTTAGTCAGGGGCACTGAGGTATTTTCCCTGAGAATGTCAAATTTAAAAAATGACAGCCAACACCACAATAGCCATCCCGTATGAATGAATAGTAATTGTACCTATTTTTTGTCAGATCTGCAAAAAATACATTTTAATAATGAGTTTATGTGTGCCGGGAGATGAAAAAGGTTGAAATTCACTGCTCTAGAGCAAAGGAACCAGTATGTCTTGAGTTTTGCATCATTATCACAGGCAATGTTATCTCCATTATATAGGTGGCGAAATAGGCTTGGCCAAGGTCATTTTATGTAACTTTATGTAACTTGTCCAAGGTCATTCTAGTGAGTAGCAAAATCTAAATTTAATAACAAGTCTGGTTACAAGCCTAGGCACTTTCCAACATATGCTTTCTCTCAAAAATACCTTTAGGAAAATGAATATATTTATGAAAATAAATAGTGCAGCAATACACCTAGAAAACGCAGAATGAGCTAACTGCACAGAAATGGCCCAGGGTGGTTTTCTCTATGAGACTGTGGTGGCATCACTAGAATGGAAATAGCAGGGATGTGAGGTTTCGTGGGGCCCTGGAGGACAAGGCAATAATTGAGATTCAGGGCTCTAATCTATCTACCTCAGACCTCAAGTCGTATGAGTAAAAATGAGGACTTTGCGATTTTTCCTCAACATGTCAATCATGTTACCTTTCCCATCTTACCTCTGCAGATTCTCTAAATCTTTTTTAATTAGCCCAACTATGAAGATACAGAATTATTTTTACTCCAGTGTTTAATACCTTGATTATGTTATTTTCCCAAAATTTGACTGCCTTTTTGTTTCTTATAAATTTAACACATGAAAGCTATGAGGAGAAGCCTTTTTCAACTGAATTTATTTTCAGGAATATCATAATATAGTCTTTAATTGTCTTGCCCTGACAGTTGCTAGTTTCCCAAGACCATTGGAATGGAAATAGGTACTTCCCAGCCTACATTAGCATGAGTGTCTGTTCATGTATGGGAACATCCTAATACGAATGCTTAATTGAACATCCCTGCACTTTGCTGCCTCTACCATATCCAAGACCCTCACCAGCCCAGAGCCACTCCCATTGTCATTCATTTAGATTTCTCGTTTTAAGTATCTGAGGCATTTGCGTGCTTGCTAATTATCCAAATGCTATGGTCATAGCTGAATCGGGATTGTGAGTCCGTAGCGCAGCTCACTTCCAGAGCACTGGGTGGGTGGGTGGAGGAGGCATTTGGATCTCGCTCTCCCTTGGGCGCCCTGTCAGTGCGGTTCGCCAGCTGTGTGCCCTACAGTTGGCTGTGCTTTTGATGTGCAGATACTACAAGTTGGTCACAAACCTATGTACAATGGCCCTGTTCTGGTTCATGTGAAAATCAACATCCTTTTTTGTGTTCCCGGGTGACAGGATGCTACAATACTATTAGCATCTGCAAAGAGTGTGCTCCGTCCAAGGGTGTAACCGCAGAGCGTGTGCTGCTCCGTTTGTGTTTCTCTATTATGTGAGAGGCACAAAGAAGCTGAAGGCAGGCAAAGGCCTGTCAAATCCTGTAATGTAGCGCTCGACCCCCAAACTCCACTTGGCCTCCACGCATCTCTTGTTCCCGGTCCCACCCCTTCCTCTGAATGGGCTCTGAGGTAGGTAAATGAATTCAGGGGCCTGGGGGGCGGGGGATTCCTTTCTGACCTCATTCCTGTACCATTTGTTTGCGGGCTTGTAGGGGGAGAGGAGGACATTTTGGGATCCTTTGTGTCAAATCATTTTCTTGCAGGTTGGGGAGTTAATGGTAACTTTGTCTGAAGCCAGCCGAGCAGAAAGCCTCCACGGACCAGGCGTGGCGCGCTCAACCTCCTCAGACTACAGGATGAGAATGTGGAAACAGGGACATTTCTAGAGCAGATGGGTGCGTGGCACGTCTGCCTGTCCAACATCTGGTGGTGGGAAGCTTAAATCTTCCCGTGTGTATGAGATAGAGTTGTTCTTCCTTTGAAAATAGTTTCCTCTTTCTGAACCACCTTGGCTTTTATGCTGATGCCTGTTGTTCGAACAATCTTTTGTGCAGCCATTTACATACAGTATATTCTGAAGTATTTCTCAAAGCCTTGAACCACCGAAACCGGTTTAGCTCGGTGGATAGAGCGTCGGCCTGCGGACTGAGGGGTCCCAGGTTCGATTCCGGTCAAGGGCATGTACCTGGGTTGCGGGCATATCCTCAGTGGGAGATGTGCAGGAGGCAGCTGATCGATGTTTCTCTCCCATCGATGTTTCTAACTCTCTATCTCTCTACCTTCCTCTCTGTAAAAAATCAATAAAATATATTTTTTAAAAAAGCCTTGAACCACCTGGCTAAGAGTATGGTGTGATTTATAGAGGTGTATTATTTTTTACCCTCAGACTTACTTTGTTCATCTTCTAGACAGTGAATTGGAGTTTTAGAACAATCCTCTGGTTTTGCTAAAAAGAAGGAAAGAGGCCCAGAATAAAGCAGCCGTGTGTTCAATGAGTAGCTAGAACCCTTGCCTTCTGATTCCCAGGCAAGTGCTGTTTCTGCTCCATAAAGATTGAAATCAGGGACCACAAATTCAAAGCTTCCAAAACCAGGCATTTGTTAAAAAAAAAAAAAAAAAAAAAAGGCATGGGGAAGAAGTTATCGTTGGCGAAGGATGCCAGAGAAGTTTGAGAGGTTGTGGGTTCAGAGGGCATTGGGAAGCTGTAGCTAAGAGCATTCCTGCTTCCCCAGGAATGTTTGCAAATAGACGCTTTGCTGGCCCTTTGGGGCACCTCACCACACCCAAGCCTCGGGAACCAGTAAGTCCCGTCCAGGGACACCCCTGACTGCCAGGAATCAGCTCAGATCCAGCAGCTCCTTCCTGCCAAGGGTGAATGAAGGGCATGGGCCTGGGTTCATCTGCACCGGAACAGGGAAGGGCAGAGACAGAAATCCAAAGTAAGCTTTTAAAGAGACGATTGATTGGCTGCCTGGGAGAGGACACAGTGTGAATTGTATGAATTTGGCTTCTGCTCATGGCCAGGCAAAAAAGGGATTGGCTCATTATTTGCTAAGAGTCCTGCTCTCAGACCGTGCTTTATCTACCAGGTGGGTTTTGGATTTTTGGATTTTTAACATCTTTTGTACCAATCCTACTATCTCTGCACACATCCAATGGTCCACGTGTGTCACCTCTGTTAGCGCCACGGCCTTCATCCTCAGCTCTCTCCTATGCAGCCTCCACACTCCTGCCAGAATGAAGTATCTGAAATGCCAGTGTGATTAGGTGATTACAGCTGTCTCCAGGTAGCTTTCAAAATAAAGTTAAAAGTGTTTAGCACATAGCCCTTCGTGATATGGGATCTGCCCATCGTTCTAAGAGCAATCCCAACCATCCCTTTGGCCCCACATCCATATCCAGCACCAGAGACCCTTTCTGATGAGATGGGTGATGATATTCATGAATGGGGCTTTTTTTTATATTGCAAAAAGAAATGCGTTGTAAGGTCTGCATAACCAAGGAAACCAATCCTTTCCAAATGGCTAAGGGGTGATGGGACCAAACCAGGCATGAGGAAAGATCCTTTCAAGGGGAAGGTAGACCAGTGGATTTTACATCACAGAGTGTGACAGGTTCTTTGATACAGTTTCAGAGTCCACATTACAACCAACCTTTGTCAAGTGTTGGTGTAAAACCAAAGACAATTCACAATTACCTGTAAAGACTAATAAATTCTCTTCTAATTATATTACTGTGTGAGGCCAGGTTTTCTTCATATACTCCAACAAAAACAACATATTGCAATTGATTGAATGCAGAAGCAAATATAAGAATCCTATCAATTCAGACAGTAAAGAGAATTGTAAAAAAAAAAAATTTTTTAAAGCTATCTTTACTGCTACATTTTTTGGTTTATCATTTTTTGTTTATCGAAAAAAATGTAATTTATGTTAACAAAAATTATTTTATTTTAAAAATATTTCTTAGTTTCAATTTCTAATATATCATCAAATGGTAAATGAAATTTAAATAGCAATAGAATAATCCACATAAAAGCTCTTTTGGACACTTAGTTTTTAAGCAATTAAATTTTGAAAATCACTGCTTAGCACTATGAGGCCTAGCTATAGGGTCAGACGCTTTGTTTAAAACACCTGACGCAATGCATTCCCCATGAGAATTACCTCTTAGTTTCCTAACCTGAATTCAAGATATATTTTAAATCAATAGCAAGTGTTAGAAGACAGTCTATCCTGTTTCCAGGATGGATGGGTGAGCTGTGTGTTCACATCAGCTGTGCCACTCCACAAGAACTCTCTGTGCCATTTCATCCCTTGCACCGTCTTCCGGCCACATCTCACTTGACCAGTCACTGCATTTTGCACCTGACCACTCCTTTGAAATACTTGCATCTCTTGGCTTCCCCCACAGCACAGGCTTCAGATTTTCTCCTACCTTTCTGGATCTTTGCTTTAGGTTTTCTTTGCCTCTTCTTCTTCCTCCACTCAGCCCTTAAGTGTTGGAATCCCACAGAGCTCTGTGCTGGCCCTCTTCTAAACTGCATCCTCTCCCTAGATTTCATCCACTCCCACAGCTTCGACAGTGATTTCATTGCCAGTGATTCCCAATGCCTATTCAACATTACCCCATGCACTTCTCAAAGGTCTCCTGTAGCTAATCTCATCATCATCTTCCCTAACTTGCAGTCACTCCATTCTGTCCTTTTCACTAAGTGGTAAAACCGCTCACCTGATTGCTCAAGCCAAAAACTAGGAGTCACCCTTGCCTCTTCCTCCTCCCTCAATATCCACATCAAATCATCCAAGGCCTATCAGCTTGACTGTGGCCATCTGTATCCATCCACACCGCTCCATCCCCACTGTCCCTGCCCTTGTCCTAGCCATGATATAATTCATGGCCTTCTTGCTTTCCTCTGGCGTAGTCCCATACTTCCAGATGCTGTCTTTAAATCACACCTATGGTTTTATTTTCCTGCTTAAAACCCTTCCATTGACTGGCACTGTCCGTAGGATAAAGTCCAAAATCACCGATAAGGCTTTCAAGGGTCCTGGGAGATACGCCCCTGCCTTTTTCAGCCTCCTTTCTCCTTGTGTCCCGTCTTTAAATGCATACTATGCTACCCCAAGCCTGTGCGCCTTCTCTCCTCAATCCTCAACTCCCCCGTTTGCCTGACTGACTGCCACTTACACAAAGGGCTCAGTTTGATCATTACCTCCTTCAGGAGCTCTCCCCTGACCTGGCCCCGCCTCAGACCACTGTAGTTGTTGGTATGCCTCCATGCCACCCTGCACTCTGCTTCCTACTACATATCACATTTCTAGTTACTTACTCAGCATCCACTTTCCCCATTTAGACCTCAGATTCTGAGAGAGGAGAGACACCATCTGAATTTCCCACAATAGATTTTTACCGAATGAATGACTGAGTATATCAATGTTGGAGCTGTGCAGTATTTTAGAGACTTCAACCCATTTGAAAATATGGCAGAAATAAATCCCTGAAGGAAAATACAGCAAAGCTAGCTTGTTGTTGCAATGATCTCAGAACCGGAGACGTTAGTTCTGATTTCTAGCATGCCTGCTTCCTCAGGTGGTAGGTATGTTGATGGACACCTTAGGTCCTGCAAACAGAGCTGGGTTAGAATCCTGGCACCGCTACTTGCTAACCGTGTGGTGGCAGACAGACTCTCCTCTGAGCCTTGCTTTTCTCATCTAATTTAAAAAAACAAAAACAAAATGTGCATGTGCGTACACGGTATACCCCATGGAGTTTTTAAAATTAAAATAAGAGAATACATTTAAAGTACTTTTAAAGAGTCCAGCACATGGTGAGTGTTATTATTGTCATATCATGTTGGTTCCATTAAGATCCAATCCATGGTTAATTCCAAACCAGGGACAAGACTGGCATGGGAAATACCGGCAGAATCCTGCCCCTCTCCTGCAGCGCTCACTCACTCACACTGACCCCGAACCTGAACATTGCTCCCCAGGTGCGTTTCTTCCACACACTCTGCAGAGCACAGGGTTACCCTGACCTGTAAGCCCCTGCTTCCCAGGTCTGGCTCCCATAAGGCCATGGAGCTGCCCCAGCCAGTTCTACCCTGAGGGCTCACTCCCCTGCAACTCATAAGCTCCAGCTGAGGTCTCAGCTCAACTTCCCTGGCACCCGTGTGTATCCACAGGCCCCTGAGCATGCTCCCTCTCTTGCTGACTCCGTGGACTGCACTTACAGATTGTGAAGAAGACTGGGTGGCCATAGGGGTCTTCATTTCTCTTGAGAATTTACAGAGATTTTCATTGTACATTATTGTAAAGCACAGCTTAATGACAGTTACATTAGGGGCGATGTTTTTAATGCATCGGACGGTGTTTTTGTTTGTGTGAGGGCCCGTGACCACTGGCAGTCTCAGGCCTGAGGATCAGGGAGAACTGGGTCCCCTGAGTAACTGGCCCTCAACTGACCATGTTTCTCCCGTGTCTTTGGCTCCTGGGAAGCCCAAAACCAAATCCTCAGCTTATCCTTGCTCTCAGATGGAGACTTACATTTACATGTCTATGGTAGTAGATGTTCCCCTGGCTTGATTTTATTTTGCCTCCCCTTCCCCATTTATTTTTCACTAGAGGCCTGATGCGTGAAATTCGTGCAAGAGTAGGCCTTCTTTCCCCGGCTGCCGGCACCGGCTTCTCTCTGGCACCCGGGACCCGGGCTTCCCTGGCAGCCCCAGCTTCGTCCTGAAGGTCATCCGGTCTAATTAGCATATTACACTTTTATTATTATAGATTACTTTATCTGAATTTTTGTGAGCATTTCCAAAAGCTACCTCCAGCTCCTTTGCCAAATGAAGTGAAACATAGACGTGCATGCACCTACCAGGGATGCAGTGTTTGTTCTCTGTGCTGCAACCAACCCTTTCTAAGCTGCAGGCTGTGCGACTGTAACTTCTCTGTGGTTACTTCCTTTACTTCATCTATCAAGTAGGGACGTGGATCAGCGATGGGAAGCAGCACAGCAATGCCTTAAGAAAACAGGTTCTCCATGCAGCTGGAGAGGCCAGCGTGGACCCCGCGCCCGCGCAACAGAAAGGCTGGGGCGAGGAGGGGTGGCCAGCCCCCAGGCCCACAGAGGAATCTGCTTCTCTAATGAAAGGGCCCTTCTTTCCAGGGGATTATAAGAATATTCATGACCCTTGAGATCAGCAGGTGAGGCTCAGCCCTCCCTACTCATCCTTTGGGCAAATAGTCCAGAAAGCCGAGGTTGCCTGCATGAAAAAGGAACAGTGGGAGCCGGGAGCTTTTCCTGCTTCCCTGGGCCCCCCACACCCTTTATTTTCAGAGGAGGGCAGGGTGGGGGGCACTTGTCCTGAGGTGAAGCAAGGACTGTGCCTTTCATTTCTAAAGAGCGGGCTGCAGAGGCCGAGGCAGAAGTCCCGTGACATGACTTGAGACACAAAATGGTATCTTAGCATCGAAGACCCCCTTTGACAAGAAGAAGAAAAGCCCTTTTCTTCCCAGCCCGGATTAGGCGCGGAGGGAATTCTCCGGAACATGTGTGCATTGTGTGGTGGAGGGCAGCCAGGCTGGCCTGGGGCTCGCCTCCCAAAGTCAGCCCAAAGGAGCTTGTCCCCGTGTAATTAAAAGGGAAGGGAAACAGCAGGGAGTCTTGTTCCGCTGCTGCCCACCAAAGTGGGGATCCCGGCGGGGGGATGGTGTGGCCCAGGAAATTGGCTAAATTAATGGTTATTGGAGGTCTCCCTGAATGTGTGAGCCCTGGAGGCAGAGAGAGGGCAGGGCCCGCGTCACACCACAGCTCTTGCGATAACATGGGAGGACGAGGAACGCTCTCAGGGAGCAGAGCTGTCTAAGCTCCTGCCACCCGGCTGGACAGCAGGGCTGTGCTGGGGACAGGCCCCTGCAGCGAGGGGTCAGCCCGCCCCTGGCGCAGCGGGCAGCCCGGGGCAGTTTGTCCAGCTGATGCAGGCTGGCCGCCGGCTCTCTGCAGCGAGGCTGGGAGCCAGGAGGTCACAGGTCATGGCGGGCACTGAGGCCGGAGCTCTGGAAGGGGGAGCAGGGACTTCCTGGCAACTCGAGTTTCTGAAAAGTAGTCTCGTGTTTGTCAGTAGGAAAGAGTCTCACTCAGGAATTATTGGGAGAAGTAAAACCCTGACCTGGAGGGGAGCATATTTAACATTTGTGGGGTTTAACAATGGCGAAGAAGAAAACTTCATGAAGGAAAGCTTTACAATTGCCATTCCCAAAACTTTAGTTCAAGAACGTGAGCTTCAGCCAGGTCAGAGTGGCTCAGCAATTGAGCATCGACCTATGAACCAGGAGGTCACGGTTCGATTCCCAGTCAGGGCACATGCCCAGGTTGTGGGCTCGATCCCCAGTGCAGGGCGTGCAGCAGGCAGCTGATCAATGATTCTCTCTCATCATTGATGTTTCTATCTCTCTCTCCCTCTCCCTTCCTCTCTGAAATCAATAAAAATAGTTAAAAAAAAATGCAAACTTCATTTTGCAAACTGCCTCATTTTGCAGTTCCCTTCTCTGCAAATCCTGCAGGTGGATGTCCTGGGGGACCTCAGGCATGAGAACCTGCAGGCTGCCAAGTCCTGACTCCTCTCCTGAAGCCTGACTCTCTGGGTTGTGGGGACAATAATAGTGACAACAACCAGGTGGGCTGGTTTTCCGTGGCCCTACACATTCTCCCTCAGGCCAGGCACCTCCCAAGGGCCACGCAGCCCGGCAGGCAGGCCTGGGCACTCCGCTCTTCCTGGTAAGTGATGAATCCAAGTCAATATCGCAGAGTAGACGTGGCTCCTCTGGCTCTGCAAATATTGAGCCAAAGACTTGAGCGCAGAGACGCTGTTGACAGTTACGAGATGGTGGCATTGTTGTCTTTGTCGCCATGAAGTGCAGCTCCGTGGAGCCTGGCCTAACACCCTGTGTACACAGAGGAGACAGTGTGCTCGGAGGCCCGTGTGTTTGCTCTGCCAATATTCAAGGGCTGCCGGCCCTCCAACCTCCCCCTCCCTGGGCCAAACGGGAAGTATTAGACACACACCGTCCTCACCCGCATGCCCAGGAGATGGGGTGAGGGGGGCGGGGGGAAGGGTGGGGTGCCGAATGCTGTCTAAGCCACATGCTTCCTTTCCACTCTTTACGGTTCACTTTTTAAATGTGTTTTTCGTGACGTGTAATGTACACATATCATCTGTTCAGCTAGATGAATTTTCACAAACTGTCACACCCGGTATCAAGCCGGTCAAGAACTGGATTGTTTCCAGCATCCCTCAAGCTCTCCTGTGCTCCCTCACAGGGACCACCTCCTGCAAAGGGGACCAGTGTCCGGACTTCTCACACAGACCAGGTTCACCTGCTCTAAGCCTCCTCATTTCAAAACTTTCTCTTATAATTTGAAGCCAATGGGCTGTGTGTCTGTCCAGCAGGGCATGGTGACCGTGCAGCCGGCACAGACTGAGCTCAGCTCTGCCCTGGCTTGGTCAGGCCCCTCCATGCTCCGGCGTCAGGCTGACTCAGTTAAAGGACAGACTTGGTCTCGTGTCTCTGGGGGCCCATCCAGTGCCAACATGCAGTCCCTGCCTCCACTATACTGTCTCAAGCACCAGGGGGCGAATGGGCCAGTCACAAGAGGACTGGCTCTGAGCCTGTGTTCACACACAAGCTCGGGTGTATATCTTAGGAAGGTGGCAGCAGCCCTGCCCACCATGCCTCACTGTACCTCCTCCTTCCAAACCACCATCCAGAAACATCAGAAGACAGGTCACCCCAGCCGGTGTGGCTCGGTGGTTCAGCGTGAACCTATGAACCAGGAGGTGACGGTTTGATTCCTGGTCAGGGCACATGCCCAGGGCTGCAGGCTCCATCCCCAATAAGGAGCATGCAGGAGGCAGCTGATCAATGATTCTCTCTCATCATTGATGTTTCTATCTCCCCCTCTCCCTTCCTCTCTGACATCAACAAAAACACTTAAAAAAAAAAAAAGAAGACAGGTCAGTTCAGAATTCTCTCCACACCACCAGGATTTCCCTGATTTGTTCCAGTCTGGAATCTGGTCCATTCTATCTGAAAACCATTCCAGGCAGACTCAGAAAGGGAGGCTGGACACTTCCCTCTAAATACATTCTCAGCATTTGTCCCACTTCTTTTCTTTCGGCATTCCTGAAGCCTTTTTCTGTTTGTGTGTGTGGTTAAGGGTGGTTGAGGGTGGTTGGGTGGAAGGGAGTGAAAGTGGGAGAAACCATGCCAGAACTGTGGGTTCAACCTCTCATTCCAAAGCACAGCCCTGCCAGTGTTCAGCAAGATGGAGAAGCAGGATGCTACAAAAGCTTATGAAAGGAGATGGAAGAGCTTAAAAAAATTATTTTAAAAAATAATTACAAAGATTAATTATATTTTTTAAATTTTATTTTTAAACTAATTTCCAAGTTACAGAAAAATTACAAGAAAAGTGACAAGAATTCCCATACACTTTTCACCAAGACTCATCAATTGTTAAAAGTCTCAGATATTTGTTTTCTACGTTGCTTTTGAATTCAAAAGTTTAGACCATTTCCATTTATTTATTTTTTAACTTTATTGGCATGACATTAGTCAATATGAACATATAGGTTTCAGGTGTGGGTTTCTATGATCATTTTCATTTAATGTGATTATTGATATGTTGGGCTTAAATCTATCATGTTACTATTTTAAATCTATCATCTTGGTATTTTCTACTTGTCTGATTGATGTTTTGTTTCTTCTTTCCTCCTTTTCTTTTTTCTGTTAAATTAATTGAATATATGTTATGATTTCATGTTATCTCCTTCACTGGCATACTAGAGGCCTGGTGCACAGATTCATGCACCAGTGGGGTCCCTCAGCCTGGCCTGCGGGGATCAGGACAAAACTGGCTCTCTGACATCCCCTGAGGGGGCCCGGATTGTGGTTCTCGGGTGATGCGCACTGGAATCGGGCTCCCTCTTCTCTGGTTCCGGGTGTGTCACCCAAGAACCACAGCTGCCAAGTCACCACAGCTCAGCAGCTCCTGCGTTGAGCATCTGCCCCCTGGTGGTCATTGCACATCATAGCTACCGGTTGGACGGTCGAACAGTCAGATGGTCGCTTAGGCTTTTACATATATATAGGTCTCCCTGTACACCACATTAAGAGTAAAAACACTTTCAGAGTGCTTGACTAATTTCTCTTGTGATGAAGTATTTACAACTTTAACATCACACACTCTTCAAACTCAAGAGAAAGCAACATATAACTGACTATGTCATAAAATGGGTCCAGGTAGGAATATTCCTATTCCGTCTAGAGTTTGTCCTTGTGATTTATTAATAGTCATAGCAAATGCTGGTATCATGGGAAACTGTCTTCAAATTAATTTAAATGGGAGGCCAGTGTCAGACAGGGACAGTTGTGCCAATAGTTGGTCTTCTGACATATTCTGTAGATGACACTGCTTTCTTTCAGCTTCAGAATGTCAACAAAAACAACCAAATTCATGACTGACAATGACAGATCAAAACTCACGTGTGCGATTGGCGTCAGCAAGAGCTTTATATGTATCGCGCATGCACAAGTCAATGTTTATTTTTAAATTGCCAGTGTGTGTTATATGTACTGGACGGTCAGTCAGTCAGACTGTCGGACAGATGGACTGTCAGTCACTTAGCCTTTTATGTATATAGATTAATCACACCTCTTTGTTTTGATTTTTAAAATTAGCTTTGACTTCAGATCTTCAATCAAATAATATACTCCACATCTATAATAATAAAAGTGTAAATGCTAATTAGACCAGACGGCCAAACAGCGGAACAACCGTCTGACAACCTTCTGGACAACCTTCTGGGTGAAGCCGAGGCTGCGAGGTCTGAGGGCAATCATGGTGGCTGCGAGGGCTGAGCCCCTTGCACAAATTGTGTGCATCGGGCCTCTAGTATGATATAAGAACCTTACATATGTACACTTTTATTTTGTGTTCTCTCAACCATTGTGCTATTGCTATCAGACATTTGACTTCAATGTATGTTGTAAATTGCCCCATATATTGTCATTATTATTGCTTCAAACAGGCAAAATTATTTTTAAAAAATTATTTTTGAGAGAGATTCAAATAAGAAAAATCATATGTTCCTACCATGTAGTTACCATTCCTGGTGCTCTCCATTCCTTCTGGCGATCCAGGTTCCCATCTGGTATCATTTTTGATGGATTTCTCATAATATTTCTTATAATATAGGCCTCTGCTGATGAGCTCTTTCAGCCCTTTCAGTCTGAAGAAGTCTTTATTTTGCCTTCATGTTTGAAAGATATTTTCTCTGGATACAGAATTCTAAGTTGGTGTTCCATTTCAAAACTTTAAAGATGTTTCTTTACTGTCTCTGACTAGAACAGTTTTCAGTGTGAAGTCTGCTATATTCTGCTATTTGTTCCTTTGTATATGCTGTGCCTTTCCTCTCTAATTGCTTCTTATATGTTGCTTTCCACCACTGGTTTTAAGCACTTTGATCAGGATATGCCTTGTTGTACTTTTTTTCATATTTCCTATGCTCGGGGGTTTGTTGACCTTCTTGGATCTGTGATTAGTTTTTTAAAAATTAATTTTAAGGTGTTTGTTTAAAAATTGAATTATTTCTTCAGTATTTTCCTGTACATCCCTTCTTCTTCTTCTGTGACCCAATTGCACATATATTAGGCCACTTGGAGCTGTTCCACAGCTGATGGGACAGTTCATTTTTCCTGTTCTCTTTTTATGTTTTGGGGTTTCATTTGGCATTTATTTTGTGTTTCTCTTGCTGTGGCATCAAATTCACTCATCTTCTCTTCTGTAGTCACTAATCTGCTGCTAATCCCACCTGGTATATTTTTCATCTCAGACCCAGGATGATGGGAAATTGGTGTAGTGGGTAGAGAATCTATGCATGCCCGTTGAGGGGATCAGAAATTTTCATGGAAGAGGTGGCATTTGAAATCAACCTCAAATAATGGGGAGTGAGGGTATTTTCAGAAGAAATAGATGCAGACAGAAAAAGGAGAGTCATCACTGGCAGAGGGACTAGCAGAAAGCAGGTCATAGAGGTGAGGAAGGGCCCTGCTGGTGTGGACACAAGTTGCACAGAGAATGGGAAAGGATAGAGAATGGAATGCAGTGGAGAAGAGACTTGAATGTCAGAATGAGTATTTTACATTTTAGAGGCAAAAACATTAGGCTGGCATTGCAATAGAAATCCTGCCATAAAGCTCAAAACCAAACAAAATCACAACCAGAATTCCTAAGAGAAGTGGAGTTACAGAGTCCTTGCGTCAGAGTCGCTGCCTCTTCTTGGCAGTCAGCTCTCACATCTGAAACAAGAGGGTTGAACATTGCTTCTCCACTGTCTAGTATCCATGATTTCCAGGTGTCTTCCTGCTCTGGATGTGCATAACTCCATGAGTCAACTTAATTTTAGTGGCACTGGGGAGTCATTGATTTTGAGCAGGAGAGTGACATGCTTTTTAAGAAGATGAGTATTTAATCATTTGCAAACAAATTTGGTGAATAAATTTTATTATGATAACTAGAGGCC
Organism: Myotis nattereri; assembly: GCF_964212035.1. Lineage (NCBI taxonomy): Eukaryota > Metazoa > Chordata > Mammalia > Chiroptera > Vespertilionidae > Myotis > Myotis nattereri. Next base: position 51,156,613 of record NC_138077.1, read on the forward strand.
CGGTGCACTAGATTTGTGCACGAGTAGGGTCCCTAGGCCTGGCCAGTGATCAAGACCAATCAGGGTCTTCCAGCTGCCGGCCAGGGCCTTCCTCATTCCACACCACCCCCTGGTGGTCAGCACACATCATAGTGAGTGATCAAACTCCTGGTCTCCCAGTCGAACTCCCGAGGGGACACTTTGCATATTAGCCTTTTATATATATAGATAGTTAGTGAGACTTAGAAGAAAGGTACTATATGCAAAATGAGTGTGTATATTTTTCACATTCACTGAAGAAATGAGGTGAAGAGAGGGCCAGTGAAAGGTTGCCTTAAGGATATGTTTTTGAAGGTCTGTTTTGTGATCAAGTAAACATCAAATGGTGGTTTCAAGTGTTGAACCCCAAACTATCCCAATGGGAAATCCCAGCTGAAAATTGAGACACTATTTATGACCCAATTGGCTCCTCCAAACACTATTGTGTAGTAATAGCAAGAATTACAACAGGCTTGAGTTCAAGTTTTCATTTTCATTAATGAGATTCTGTAACCTCAGTGATTCTTGTTTTTTTCATTTGTAAAATAGTGAGAATAATGCCAAACTCAAAGATTTTTTGGTAGAATTTAAATATGATTAGCATGTAACTAAGGATATGAGCTTTATTGATATTCTAGCAGATTTTTTAGTAGAAATTGAAAAAGTGGTTCTAAAATTCATATAGTGGTACAAAGAACCTAGAAAACCAAAACAACTTTGCAAAGAACAACAAACCAGAACAAGATTAACAATACTTGATTTCAAGGCTTATTATAAAGCTGGAGTGAACAGGACAGTGTGATATTGGCATAAAGATAGACAAATAGATCAATAGGCAAATATATTAGCAGAGAGTAAAGAGGTAGAGAGTACAGAAATAAACCCTTGCATATTTGGACGCCTGATTTGGAGCAAAAGTGCAAAGACAAGTCCATAAAGAAAGGATAGTTCTTTTTCAACCAATGGTGCTGAAACAATTGGTTGGCTATGCAAAACAAAATTCTCTAATTCACCATATATAATCATAAAATGGATCATAGACCTAAATGTAAAAATTATAACTATAAAATTTCTATGCCGAAACCGGTTTGGCTCAGTGGATAGAGCGTCGGCCTGCAGACTGAAAGGTCCCAGGTTCGATTCCGGTCAAGGGCATGTACCTGGGTTGTGGGCACATCCCCAATAGGAGATGTGCAGGAGGCAGCTGATCGATGTTTCTCTCTCATCAGTGTTTCTAACTCTCTATCTCTCTCCCTTCCTCTCTGTAAAAAATCAATAAAATATTTAAAAAAAAATTTCTAAGAGAAATCATAGGGAGAAAAAACACTATTATCTTGAGTTACGCAAATACTTCTTAGATACCACAACTAAAGTACCATCCATACAAGAGGAAATTGATAAATTGGACAGCAAATGATACTGTAAAGAGAATGAAAAGACAAGACACAGACTGGGAGAAAAATAAAAAATCTAATAAAGAATTTGTATTCAGAAGCCTATATAATAAAACCCTAATATACAAATCGACTGATCAGAGGAACAACTGATTGCTATGATGCACGCTGACCACCAGGGGGCAGATGCTCAATGCAGCCGGGCTCACGTCTGGCGAGCGCATTGGCGGTGGCAGGAGCCTCTCCTGATTCCACTGCAGGCGGGTGGTAAGGAGCAAGGGGTTCCAGACTGTGAGAGCCCCGGACTCTGAGAGGGATGTCTGACTGCCACCAGGCCTCTAGTATATAAAAATTCTCAAAACACAATCATAAGAACTCAAACAAACCAATTAAAAACAGGCAATAGATTTGAATAGACATTTTTACCAAATTAGATATGGTATGACAAGTAAGCACATGAAAAGATGAAGTACCACTATACATCTATTATAATGATTAAAATTAAACATTGACCCTACCACATGTTGACAAGAATTTGGAGCAACTGGAATGTTCATACACTGTGGGAATTCAAAATGGTACACCAATTTGGAAAACAGTTCTCAGTTTCTTAAAAAGTTAAACGTATAGTCTACCATGGGACCTAGCCTTTCCATTCCTAGATGCCTGAAATGAAAGCATGCATCTCTACAAAGGCTAGTACACAGATATTCATAAGCATCTTTATTTCTAACAGCCAGAAACTGAACATAACCCAAATGTCCTCCAACAGAGAAATAGGTAAACTCTGATATAGCTGTATAATGAAATACTACTTGGCAATCAAAAGACTAGTGCTATATATAACATGAGTGAATCTCAAAAAGGTTATCCCAAATCAAAGAAGCCAGATTTTTTTAAAAAAATTCATAGTATACGATTCTAGTGATCACATGTTCTAGAAACAACAAATTAATAGATAGTGAAAGCAGATCTGTGGTTGCTTGGGGATGGGATGAAGGTACTACAAAGGGGCACAAGGAACTTTTGGGCTAATGATTGTGCTCACTATATTGACTTTGGTGATGAATTCAGATGTGCTGAAATGTATCAATTGTACACTTTTAACATGTGCATTATGTTGTATGTAAGTTGTCCTATACAATAAAGAACTAATATGCAAATTGTTGTCACGCCATCACACCATAATGGCTCAGACACTCAACACTGGGGAGAGAAGAATGGGGACCAGCCAGGCACAAATGAGCTTGCAAGAGAGGAATGGGGACTAGCCAGGCACAAATGAGCTCATGAGAGAGGAATGGGGACCAACCAGGCTGTGGCCCAGGAGAGAGACAAGCCGCCTGCCCCGCGGTCCCAGGCGCCAGAGGCTGGTCTCCTGTGGCTGTGGCTGGCCCAGGTGAAGCTGGCCCAGGTCCTGGGTGCCTGTGGTTGGCCAGAGGAAGGGAAGCCCAGGTCCCGGGTGCCTGCAACTGGCTGGAGAAGGGAATCCTAGGTCCTGGGTTCAGGGCGAGGCAGAGGCAGTTAAGGGCGATCAGGCCAGTAGGGGAGCACTTAGGGGTGATTAGGCTGGAAGGGGAGCAGTTTGAGGTGATCAGGCAGACAGAGATGGTTAGGGGCGATCAGGCAGGCAGGCGAGCAGTTAGGAGCCAATGGTCCCGGATTGTGAGAGGCAGTCAGATATGCCCCGGATTGGAGAGGGTGCAGGCAGGGCAGAGGGACCCCCCACCCCCGGCAAGAATTTTGTGCACCGGGCCTCTAGTACTTTAATAAAGAAAGAATATAGGCTTCTGTGTTGCACAGACATGAATTGAAATCCTACATGTAAATTCTACTCAACAGTTACAGAATACGGGAACTTAGGCAAATCATGTAACTTCTCTGAACCTCTCAGTATTATAATACTCTACCTTCCTTATAAGACTGTTAGGAACACAGAATGAAATAATACATATAAATTGCTTAACACAATACCTGGGCCATAGTAGGTGCTCAATAAATATTAATTATTAAAGTGTCTCCCATAGCACCTGGCTCCATAAAATTTCACCCTGTCTCCACCCATACCTCCCCCCACTGAACTCTCTCTGTTTGACCATGAAACAGTCTCACACTCTAGGTCAGTGGTTCTCAATCGTCCTAATGCCGCGACCCTTTAATACAGTTCCTCATGTTGTGGTGACCCCCAATTTTGTTGTTACAAATTGAACATAATTAAAGCATAGTGATTAATCACAACAACAATATGTAATTATATATGTGTTTTCCAATGGTCTTAGGCGACCCCTGTGAAAGGGTCGTTCGACCCCCAAAGGGGTCGCAACCCACAGGTTGAGAACCGCTGCTCTAGGTGGAGAAGGGCCATTAGCTGCACCAGGCAGAAAAACCCAGCTGCTGAGTGACCCAGTTCAGCTGGGCCTAGATCTCCCCTCTGGTCCCCACGGGGATGTGGCTGATGTTGGCAGCACCAGAGAGGGCTGGGGGCAGCCTTCCTTGGGGCTGTGACTTGGCCTAAGAGGAGCCTGGCACACGGAGGCCCGAGCCCTTCCTTTCTCCTGAGCCCTCGTGGAACTTTCCATGTCCACAAGTGCTGAGCAGCCCTGCAGTCTGTGGGCCCGAGCCCTCCCTCCAGGGTGGAGCAAGCACTTTGGAGGAGGGTGGCCCTATTGTCCAGGGGATTCTTTGGCCACAAAGGCCCTGCTGAAGGCTCCACGTCCCTGGAACAAAACTGGGACTAGAACTTTCATGAGAGAACAAGGCCTGCCCTGTGTGGCCGCAGCCGTTGAAACTTTAGCAGCGGTGGCTGAGACTGCAGCCCCACCACTGCCTTAGTCTGGCCACAAAGCTGTCCCCCTTTCAGTTAACCTTTCACTTCGAGCTGCTTGACAAAGGGCTGCAGAGTGGGGGCGAGGGGAGTAGGGCTGGGAGGTGTGGTCAGCATGGGGGTGGCGGCTGGGAATAGTGAGCAGGTTTCAGATGCAGCTGAAATAAAGGAGTTTGTTCAGCTTCTCAAGGAAGGATTGCTGTTTGCCTGGTGGCAGGTGATGGTGCCAGTTTTAAGTATCAGATCAGACTCCCAAACGAGCCCTAATGGGAAGTGAGCTGAGCTCTGAAGGCCAAACCTCTCCCGAAAGGATATCGGCAAGCATTGTCTGCGGCCTGGGGTTTGGGGAATTCTGTAAGGAAGGTGCTTAGATATCCCCATGTTTACCAAATATATAGCCAGGACCCATCTGAACCTCACAACCATGAGGGTCATATTTTTTTTCCAGGTGAGCCAAGAAGGCTCAGACTGCATTTAAGCCTTGGAATCTGAAAATCTGGTTTCATTCATCCATTCGTTCATTTATTCATTCATTCATAAGCAGTGAAAATTGCCCACTGTGGGCCGGTGTGGGGAACAGCGTAGTGAACACAATGCAATTCCACCCTCAGGTTGTTCACAGCATAGCGATTTGGGTTCATCACACCTTCTTGTGCGGCCTGGGACAAGGTACTGAACTATTTTGTGCTCCAGTTTTCAGTTCTGGTAAGTGGGATTCTAAGTCTTCTAAAGGACTGCCATCAAGATGAAGTGGAATTAAATGAGTTGATACATGTCACCCCCAGGGCCTGGCACAGAGTACACGCTCCACAAATCTGGCCATGATGGCTATCAGCCATGAGCAGGTTGGGATTCAGGCTGGTCTTGTGTCCTTGTGTCCTCAGATGGGAAGAGCCCAGGCAAAGCCTCATGTCCTCAGATGGGAGGGGGCAGCTGGAAATTTCCCAGAGCCACATCCATCCTGGGATGGGGGAAGACCCAGGGGACCTGCTGTTCAAAATGAAGCTCCCTCATTCACAAGAAGCCCAGGCTTTCACTAAGGGGTTTTCCTGAAGGTGCTGTGTAAGTTTCAGTCACTCATTCATTCCATTCATATACTTGTTAGCATCTTCCAAGGACCAGATGCTGGCATATGATGTTGCTCTGACACCTGTTTCAAGGAGAGTACTGTCCAGTGTGGGAGGTGGACAAGCCATAGGCAGCTACAGCACCATGTATGATGGGGGGGGGGGGTGAGATAACAGATGACCAGCCTTGGTGTCATGGGGCTGCTCCCTCTCCGTTTCTCCCCGCCTGACTAGCCACCTGCAGTATTCCCCTCGAATAATAGGTCTAAACCTGCCCGCTCCTCCCTGTTGCCATAGCCCAGTTCACATCCCACTTGGCTACTATATCACCTGCTCACAGGACTCTGTTTCCAACATCCCCCTCCCCGATTCCACATGACCTGCCACACTAACCAAGCACAGAGCTCACGACACCTCACTTTTTTGCTCAAAAGTCCTCAATAGCTCCACCAGTACACATGTGCGGCCTCTACAAATACAGCCCCAACCTTCATGCCCAAACTGCCCTGTGTCCTCTCGGTTGGTAAAACTGGTTGCCATGCACCTTCAGACCTGTACGGTGCCCGTCCCTAAGGGCCTCCGCCTGCTTCTCCCACCAGGAAGACCATGATTTTTACATAGAGATTCTACCAGCCTTTATGCTGTGAATTCCTAAATCAGTTTCTAACTATTGACAGCAATTGCTTAAGGAGTGCCACTTCCCAGCACAGGGACCTAGCTCCGCAGTCTTTAATGCCTACAACTTGCACGAAGTGCTCTTCACAGATGTTGACTCTTTCTCACAGACCCTCAGGGAGGAAGGCAGGTGGATGTTTTTATTGCTAGTATTCCCATTTTACAGATGAGGAAATAGTAACAGAGCTAGAGTGATACAGCCCAGGTAAAATGCCAATACAAGATCTGTGAGCTCATGTCTATGTCCCCTCCATCCCCGCTCCTATTAGGCCCGAATGAGTTGTTTTTCATTGGGGAGATTCGTGTAATGAATACATGTTTATTTAGTAAGATGGCAGAAGAAGCGTCCAGTCAGCAAGGCCAATATCCTGGTGGGTGCAGGGGTGGCAAGCAGCGGGCTCAGCCTGCCTAGTGACTCAGCCTCACATTCCGTCATCGGCGATTCCGCTCACACACGCTGGATACCTTTTACGCATCAGGCCTGTGGTCGTAGGGGGACACCTCAGACCCACTGCTGCCTTCTAGGAGGGAACAGTCCTGGTAGGAAATGGTATCAGCAGAGACAGACAGGGCTATGGTGACACAGAGGTCGCCCTCAGAGGGGTGGGGGCCAGTACCCAGGATGCTCTGTGGAGGCAGTGGGATCTGAGAGAGCCTGAGGGAGGAACCACAGATTAATGGAGGGACTGAAGGAACAAAGGAAAGGACAGCGTGCTCTGGAATGGGGGCACGATGGGTGGAAGTGAAGGGGAAAAGTGGGGGGACTCCCCATTCCAGAGAAGCCCCTACCTCTCCTACCTGAATCCCCATTCCTAACTCAGGCTGAGGCATCTTAGACACTATAGTTTCAGATTTATTGTACTCTTATTTTTATCAGAAATATTGAAAGTTTAGGATTTTAAAAAAACATATTTTTATTGATTTCAGAGAGGAAGGGAGAGGGAGGGAGAGATAGAAACATCAATGATGAGAGAGAATCATTGATCGACTGCCTCCTGCACGCCCCCCCCTAGGGATCCAGCCAGCAACCTGGACATGTATCCTGACCGGGAACCAGCCATGACCTCCTGGTTCATAGGTCGATGCTCAATCACGGAGCCACCAAGGCCAGGCAAAAGTTTTGGATTTTTTTAAACAGAAAATACCAGATGATTTTGAATGCACATGATCCCGGATGGATCCTTAACGGAAAAGAAAAACCAAATAAACCATTTCCTTGCTCCTGCTATAAACCAACCTAACACTCCAGGCGAACTCCCTCTGCAGCCACATAAAAGGCCAGTGACGCCAGCCGGCTTCGCCTGCCTCCTCCCTGGACGGGCAGTTCTCCCAGCTGGAGCCGGGCTGCTGCATGCCTATGGGCTTCCCTCGGTGAGAGGAGTCAGGCTGTGAGTGTGCAGGAAATAGCCGCGGGGCGGGACCCTCTGGAGAGGAAAGTCTCTCTGAGCCGCTGGAGTGATGGTCCTCACGGGGCAGTCAAGGCCCCACAAAGCCTGGGAAGGAGCTATTGAGATTTAATTGTGCAAACCCACGTGGCTGGTGGGAAGGACATGGGAAGGGCTGGGGGCGGGGGTGGGGTTCTTTCTTCTTTCTTCCCTTTCTTTTCTTTCTCTTACCCCACCGCCACCACTACCACCCGACCCCCGCTGATGGGATAAAAGGAAAAGACTGTGCCTGTCTGTCGCAGGCCAGGGACTTTCTTAGGGTTCTCTGTGTGGTGTTATTTGAAAAAAAAGACAAAACCTCCAAACAAAACACAGTTGTATTAACACAAAAGTCCAACTCCACGGTTGAAATCTCCCTTTCCATTCCCAGGGACAGGTTTCCCAAATGAAGCCCAGCTCATCTGTAGAGACAATGGGGTCCCCGGGGAACTGCATGTGATCGGAGCGGCAAGGGAGGGGTCAGAGGGTCAGTGGGAGGGGACACTCTCCTGGTCTCTGTGACCTGCCCGCGGCTCTGAACAGGGTGTGAGTTTCCTATTTCCAGCCTCTGTCTCCTGTGTTCACACGTGATCCCAAACGCCCAAAGGACCAAGGCACGGGGCAGGCCCACGCTCATGCTGTCAACCTCAAGGGCATTCTCAACTTTCTGTCCTGTCGGCTTCCCCTGGAGACTGGCACCCCAGCACTCAGCGCAGGGCCTGTGCGAGGGCACAGAACACATGGTTGAACAAACACGTATGGGTGTATATACGCTTATATATGCACCGTCTCAAGTATGTTTATAAAGATTCCTAAACAACAACAATAAGAAGATGTCCCTCCGCTGCTAGAATCTGGCAAACAGGGAGAAATCTGGCACCGGGACCTACATGGGCCCTTTCAGACCCTGAGAGATCTCTGGGATGCTCCAGGCAACACTTTGGCTGAATTAAAGGAAAGATGTAGGATCTCTTATGTAAATGATTATGTTAGCCAGGTAACTGAGTGAAGCAGAATGAGATTGTCAGAAAAATGGAATACTTTTTTGGTTTGGATGCTGGGAACCCCCCGTAAGAGAGGCCTCTCTCCGGGATAAAATCTTGTGTGTTCCCTTGGGGAATATTGCATCCAGGAACACAGGCCTTTGGGAAACCAAGGCATGGAGTTTGCAGGGTCACAGGAGAGCAGAGCTGAGGGAAATGGAAAGTTCCTACAGCCCCTTGTTCTACAGATTCAAACATGAAGGCTCCGGAAGAAACCCTGCTTAGAAGTAGAGCAGATTGTAACCCTCTGCCTTCTCAGCCCAGGGGTTTATCCCAGAAGGTCCCGGGCCCCCACCTCAGACCCAGAGAGTCCGCTGTGCGGGTGCTTTCAGTCAGGAAGTGTAGCCTGTGGGGCAAATGCTTTTCCCATTCGCAGGCTTGCCCAGGGCTGCAGCCACAGTGACATGCTTCAGGGGAGACAGTCCCACTGGGGTCTCCTCTCCACAGTGTAAGATGACATCCTCAGCCCTCGGTGCCGGCTGAAGCCACATCCCCACATGGCCTCCAGCCCACATTGTGCAGTGGCACCCGCCAGTGTAACCACAGGTGGAGACTGCAGGATGAGTCCCAGCTGGCAGGGTGGATGCTGAGGCCAGCCTGGCCTCACACTCACCAGCACAGTGTAGCCACAGGGACTGTCTACAGGCTCTCTCTCTCTCTCTCTCTCTCTCTCTCTCTCTCTCTCTCTTTCTCTCTCTCTGTATTTCTTACAAATGCTGCTGCTGTGTGAGGCTGCCCTGGTCGTGGTGGCCATGACTTTGCCTCCTTCATCTGGCTGCATCCCTGCCCTTCTTCAAAGTACAGCTTAAGGCTCTAAAGCTCTGTGTGGGCCTGGCAGGAGCACGCGGGCCCAGGGCAGGCCTGACCAGCGCTTTGTCCTCCCTCTCATCCCACACTGTGCAGCCTCATTAGCCGGCCTCGGTTAAGCCGTGAGCCCAGTGACCAGTTCACAGCCGTCAGGAGGACCTTCGCTTTACTCTCGGTCAGACCCTCAGAAGCGGCTTCGATAATCCGGGGCTTTCAGAGGATGAACAAGCCTCATGCTTGTATTTGCTGCTGCTGCTCGCCGGGCTTCCCGTCGCTTTCTGCTCTGTCATGCTTTTCGTTTACCCTCCTCCTCCTAAAATAAGACTCCTCTTATTGGTATCGAAGGATGGTAGATATTGGAAGGAGGTAGCAGAACTGGCTCAGGAACAGAGGCCGGAGGAAATGAGGACGACACTCAGGGGCCAGTGGGACCGGGGAGAACGTGCAGAGAGAAGCTGGGAGAGCAGGGGTAACCCGGTCTCTGCACCGGCGACTCAGCACAGATTAGGCAAGTTCCCTCCCTGTCCTCGCCTCAGTGTCCTTACTGTAGAACAGGGATCAAATAGGCCCACAACATAGGTCTACTGTAACATTGAATAAAATAGTGAATATGAGGAAGCTTCGCATAGTCTCGTGGCCCAGGTCTGCTGACTTCCATCGACCCACAGAAACTTCTCTGGCAGAAGTGAAACTAACAGACAAGGTGGCATTCTCTCTATGCTAATGGAGTAGTTACATAATACTCCTCCCAGCCTCCCCAGGTGTGGTGGTGGCAGAGAGGAAATCTGATTCCCCGGGTGGCAGGTGCAGTGGGTGGGTCTGGGCCAGGTCCCAGGATGACAGGAGGCACGCAGGGAGGCTCGGGGAGTGTCCTGAAAGAGGGTGGTTTGGGATTGCCCTGATTTCCCTGCCTTGTTTTGTGTAAGAGATGCTTGGCCAACTCTCGAGTGTTTAGGGAATTTTTAAAATGATAGATACGGGAATTCCCATCAATTCTGAGCTTCATTTAAAAAATGTTCTGAACCACTTCTTGAGACTAATAATGTTCCTTTGGTCAAGCTCTGGGCCTGGCCCTATCTGAGACCGAATTAGCAGGCAGCCAGGTGATGTGATCAGCAGGAAGCTCCCATCTAAACTCCTCTCTACGACCTGTCAGCCTGCCCTGCTGCCTAAAACCACCACGACAGGGCAGTACCTCTGGTTCCTTCCAGAAGCCAACCACCCAGACACACGGGTCAATATCTGTTATCAGTCAGTGAGCTGTCTTAGGGCAGAGCAGGGCAAATCCTATTTTTTTTTTATATATGTATTGCTCTGCAACTTGATCATTTTCATTGACTGTATCTTGGGTACCTTTCATTCCAGTGTATGCAGGCTTCGCACATGCACTCTTTAATTGCTCCATAGGGAAGGAAGGAACACCCAACAATCAGAGTTGTCTGGCAACAGTAGAGCAGCCTGGGGAGGCAATGAGCTTCCTGTCACTGGAAGTGGTCAAGTAGATGCTAACTGCACAGTTAGTCCCAGTGAGGATCCTGCACTGGGTGAGCGGGTTACAAGAAGAAGAATAAGTAGTTGACAATTGCTGGACAATTGCTATGACCTAAGCACCACTCTAAATGCCGTACATGGGTTCTCTCAGGTAATACTCACAGAACTCTATTAAGTAGGCACCCTTATTACTCCCATTAGTACCGATAAGGGAGTGGAGGCACAGGGGAGTTAAGAAACATGCCCAAGATCACAGAGCTGATATGTGGCAGAGCCTGGACCCACACCTGGGGAGGATGCCTCCAGAGGCCAGGGTCCCAACCTCAATACTGAAACATTAACCCTTATAGGAGATCTCCAGGCAAACACTCTTCCACCTCTGGGGTTCAGGGATAACCACTTTGCCAAGAGCTGGTGTTCCTGTGAAGGTGGACCTGGCTGGCTGGCACCTTCCTTTGCTAACCAGGCAGCAAGGCAAACAAAAGATGTGTGGTGACAGGCTTGCCCTAGAGCAGCGGTTCTCAACCTGTGGGTCGCGACCCCTTTGGCGGTCGAACGACCCTTTCACAGGGGTCGCCTAAGACCATCCTGCATATCAGATATTTACATTATGATTCATAACAGTAGCAACATTACAGTTATGAAGTAGCAACGAAAATAATTTTATGGTTGGGTCACAACATGAGGAACTGTATTTAAAGGGCCAGAAGGTTGAGAACCACTGCCCTAGAGGAAGGATGCAGAAGGAACGTCCCCTCTGGTGCATGGCTCACCTGGGAGGGGCAGGAGGCCAGCAGGGTGTGTCCTCCAGTTGACATCCAGGCCCAGGCCCAGGACAATAGCGGCCCGCTGGGGCTTCTGCGGTCCTCCAGGGGCTCCCCAGCTGCCCCATGGGTATTTTGACCTGATACCCAATCTGGCTTGTGTGCACATGACTTAGCCTCAGGCCTGGAAAGAGATGAAACCATCTGGGGCCTGGCACATGTTGACTTGGCAGCTCCCTGAGTGGAAGCAGCCAAGGCCAGAACTCCTGCCCGCTGGGAACTGGCTCGCCACGGCCAGAGCGCCTTCCGTGGCTCCACAGGAATGCTTCCTGCTGATCGGATTTCCCCACAAGGATTCCTGGATCTCTTTTAAAGAAAGGGTAGGAAGAGTAGAAAACAAATTCCCCAGCACAGACTCTTCAGCCTATTAATAGTCCTATAAGCTACATTTATTGAGCACCTACCACAAACCAAGCCCTTGACCAAATGCAGTTTCTTCTGTGGCTTCTGGTGGTGCCTCTACTCTTGCTGGGTGATGTGAATGGAGCATCGTCAGGCACTGGGCCGCACAGGAAGTAGAGTGCGGTGGAATGCACCAATCCTGGCTTTTCCACTTACTGATGTGTGACCTTGGGCAATTCACTGGAACTTTTTGTGTCACACTTTTTTCATCTATAATGTGGGGATAAGGATAGTAGGTTGTCCAGAGATTGAGATATAAGATAGAAAGCACTTAGTATAATATCTAGCACTGAATAAACATTATCTCCTATTATTATTAGCGTCTCACTTGTTATTAGCAATTATTAGGTCAGTATTGTTATTATCCCCATTTTATAGATGAAAAAAGTAAGGAACAGGGAGGTTCAGTAAATAGCCGAAAATTACGTAGCTAATAAATGACAGAGACAGAATACAAACCCAGGTTTTTCTGGCTACAGAACAATCACTCCTATCTGTCAAATGAACTGTCCCCAGCAACTCCTAGAATGTTATCATCAACTTTCAGGAGTGTTCCTTAAATTGTTTCTAGTCACTGATGTGATGAGGAATGTTAGATATTCCCATTTATACCAGTAGGCTGCTCAGTTGGAGAAATTGCTTATATTGATCAAAAGGCCGAGGACCTTTCGCAAGGAATTCAATTAATACACCTTCCAGTGAGAAAGCTGTGACAGATGTGAGGTGAAAGGCAGTGTAGTCTGCTGGACGGACCCCTGGGCTGGGTCAGGAGACCCGTGTGTCCTTTCTGGCCTGTCACTAATTTGCCATATGAACCAGCATGCTATTGGCCTTCTGTGGGGGTACGTTTCATTACTTGTACAGGGAGGGTTGAGTCTCCATGCCCTTCAAGAGGTGTTCTGATTTGATGAACATTTTTACTCATTCATTCAGCAAGTTTTACTAAGCATCTACTATGTGCCAGGAGCCATTCTAGGAGCTGGAAATGCAAGAGCAAACAATACTGTCGGTAAGGTCCTTGCCTTCACAGAGCTTGGAGGTTGTTAGAGAGAAGCAAACAGATAATGAGCACAAATGGTGGGTCACCTGAAAGCCCAGGGCTGGAGCACCCCACAAGAAGGCTCTCCATCCAGCTTGAGGAATGAGGCAGGTTTTCCTGCCAGAGGGATGTTTCTGCTGAGACCCGGAGGTTGAGCAGATGCTAAAGTGGTGGGGGTAGCGGGAGGTTTCTGAGAAAAAGTCACAGATTTGTCAGTTATGAACATGGCACATTTGAAGAAGGGAGTAGAGTGTAGCATGACTAGGTCTCAGAGAGGGAGGGGCAGGAAGTGGCTGGAGAGGGGTCTGGGCAGGAAGGCAAGGCCCTGAGATCATGCCAGACCTCAGCAACTGGGTTAAGGATTTTGATTGTATCTATATATATATATATATATATATATATATATATATATATATACATATACATATATATATATATATATATATATAACTGATATTTTATATCAGTTTTTATGAGCTATAATTTACATAGAACATCCATCCATTTCAAGTGTACAGTTTGATGGGTTTGGACAAATGCATACACTCATGTCATTATTACCACAATTGAGACAGAAAACATTTCCATCACGCCCAAAAGTTTCCTCCTGCCCCTTTGGAACCAATTCCCTCCTCTTGCGGCAAAGACTGATCCGCTTTCTATCACTATGCTTTTGCCTTTTCTAGAATTTCATATAAACGGAATCATACACTTTGTAGGCTTTTACTCTGTATCGTTCCCAGTTTAGTAGATGTGCTGCAGAAGTGAGCACTGATTTATCTTCGTAGGCTGATTTGCAATTTAGAAAGATCACCCTGGCTCCACCACAGGGGCAACGAAATCAGAGGAGATGAGAATGGAAGTGGGCAGACCTGGGGGGGGTGGCGGGGGGGGGGGGGGGGCGGGCTGCAGAGGCCACGGTGCCCTGGCGCTGACAGCAGGCTCTGGAGTAGGAAATCAGGATGTGAGGGCAACTCAGAAGGTGGAATAGGCAGGACTCGGCCTCTGGTGACTAGAGGTGGTGCAAGAATGGGGTGGGGTTCGGGGGATGGAGGTGGGCGAGAATCAGGTTAAGTCGAGTGATAGCAGAACCAGGCAGGGAAGCTGGGTAGTCAGTGGGTGCTGACCTGCAGCTCCCACACCTGGGGCCTCTGTTCTTTGCTGTCAACACCAGCTTTCCTGGATGATCCTGCCCCCACTCTAGGCTCTCAGCTCCAGACCAGACCTGAGCTTCCCATCCGTCCAACCAGTTGCGAAGTGGCTGCTCTTTCTTGGCGTCTCTGAGCCCCACTGTGCCAGTGTGCTCAGCCAGAACCATTCATCTCTCCCACCCTCACCTCCGCCTCTTTTTGGGGGGGAACCCCCATTTCTGCAAATGGCACCACCCTCCATCCAGCCCACTTTCAGACATAAGCCATCCACAGCCACAGGGAGCAGTGCGTGCCTGCAAAATCAATGCACAGCTCTGAAACTTTGGGTTTGGCTGAGCAGGCTGTTGTGAGGGGCTGGAGGGAGAGAGCAATTATCGGCCTTCAAGAAGCAGCCTGCGCTGTTGGCAGGCATTTTTTTTTTCCTGGGTGTCAATACAAGCCCAGGGTCATTTTTCAGTTTGCCAATGGCTGTAATTGCGTAAGGCTGAGTGGCTCTCCAGAGAATCCCCACCGTTCCCCATTCTCTCCTCCCGGACACTGCTCTATAGACACGCCCCAGGCCATGGATCATGTTTTCCACATAACCCGTTAATTACTAAATAAAACAACCCAGCTTTCAACCTGATTAGCCCAGATTAATGGCCAGCGGCGGGTTTCACGCGCCCGCACAATTTATCACTGAAAAGAACTGTGTCTTTAATGATTTAGCTACCTGGCCTAGCAAGGCCTGCCCAGGACCACAGGCCTCCGAGAGCAGTTAATTGCTGTTCTTCGTTTCTGACCTGGAAAGGCCCAGGTGACAGTTCCCATTAGCCAGGCTTGGCCTGCTTGATGACAAAGGATGGCAGGAAGCCCTTCCCTCCCACTTTGTGCAGAAGATATATCGAGGTCAAGTGTCCCCAGCTCCACCACGCCAGCTGCCAGATGGAACAGGTTGAGTCAACTTGTAAATTTATATGCTTTTCTCCTTTCCCCTGCCCACCCCCTGCCCTTTCTTCCTTTCTCAAAATGTTGAAAGAGTGAATCATTTTTGTTTGCAATTGTGACATTTCACCAAGAAGTCTAGGACCATTCATAAAAATGAGAAAAAAAGTTATTTCCCGGGGTTCCTTTTTTCTGCACTTTAGCATGATCTGGCCCTGCTGTGGGGTAGAGTGAGAACATTTCTTTAATCATTTATCATTGAAAGATCCTTTGATTGAAAGGCTCTTCAAAGGTCAGAACAGATCTCAAGCATCTGGTCTTGCATTTTTCAGACAAGGGCGCCGAGGCCCGAGGTAGGGGAAATAAGTTAATCCAAGGTAACACGGCGAGGTATCGAGAGATGGAAACTATCCCCATTTTTCAAGGGAGGACAATGAGCCCTTGTTTTGTCCAATAGAACTTCCTGCGACGATGGGAATGTCTGTATCTTTGCTCTGTCACAGAGTGGCCACTAGTCACCTGTGGCTGGAGAAGGACTGAATTATGGCTGCAGTGACTTACTTTTCAGATTGTTCATTGCTATTGCATAGAAATACAATTCACTTTTTTTATGTTGATCTTTTATCCTGTAAACTTGCTGAACTCATCTATTAGTTCTCACAGTTTTTTTAATCGAGGTTTTTCAGAGTAGTTTTAACTTTACAGAAGAATTGGGGAGAAAGTACAGATAATTCCCACATACCCACTCCCCTACCTCCCCCACATTGCACACAGCTCCTTTCTCCTATTGACATCTTACATTAGGCTGGTATGTTTGTTATAACTGATGAACCAATACTGATACATTATTATTAGCTATAGTTTAGTGTTCACTCTTTGTGTTGTCAGGACTATGGGTTTTGAAAAATGCATAGTGTCATGTATCCATCATTAAAGTATCATAGAGCCGAAACCGGTTTGGCTCAGTGGATAGAGCATCGGCCTGCGGACTGAAGGGTCCCAGGTTCGATTCCGGTCAAGGGCATGTACCTGGGTTGTGGGCATATCCCCAGTAGGAGATGTGCAGGAGGCAGCTGATCGATGTTTCTCTCTCATCGATGTTTCTAACTCTCTATCTCTCTCCCTTCCTCTCTGTAAAAAAAAATCAATAAAATATATTAAAAAAAAAATAAAGTATCATAGAGATAGTTTCACTGCCCTAAAAATCCTATTCATACCTTCCTCTCTCTCCCAGACCCCTGGCAACCCCTCATTTTTTTTACTGTCTTTATAGTTGTGCCTTTCCCACAACTATAGTTGGAATCATCCTATATAATAAAAGGCTAACATGCAAATTGTCCTCTCAACCGGGAGTTCAACCAGGAGTTCAACTGGGAGTTTGACCAGCCTGCCAACTGCCCAAGGTCCCTCCCCAAGGCTGGCCCCGCCCCTGATTGGCCCCGGCACCCCAATTGTGGGCGGGGCCAGCCGGCCAACCACCTGTGGCCCCTTCCCCTGGCTGACCCCACCCCCCCAATCAGCCCCCCCACCCTGATCAGGGGCAGGGCCGGCCCACCAACCACCTTCGGACCCTCCCCCCAATTGGCCCTGATCAGGGTGGGTGGGCTGGACCCCACCTGTGCATGAATTCGTGCACTGGGCCTCTAATATAACATGTATAGCCTTTTCAGACTGGCTTTTTTCACTTAGCAACATTCCATCATGTCTTTTCACAGCTCCATAGCTCTTTTTATCACTAACGAGCATTCCACTGTGTACAAAGACTTGAGTATATGACAGTTCGTTTGTCTAGTCACCCACTGAATAATATCTTGGTTGCTCCCAAGTTTTGGCAGTTATGAATAGGGTTACTATAAACATTAGTGTGCAGATTTTGGGGTGAACATAAATTTTTCACTTATTTGGGAAAATTGTACCAAGGAGTGCACTTACAAGATTGTATGGTAAAATTGTGTTTAGCTGTATAAGAAACTGCTAATTTGTCTTCCAAAGTGACTGTGCCATTTTGCACTTTCACCAGTGATGAATGAGAGTTTCTGTGGCTCCACATCTTCACCAACCTTGGTGTTGTGTTTTCAATTTTTACCATTCTTTAGATAAGTAGTGGAATCTCACTGTTGTTTTAATGAGCATCCCCTAGTGACATATGGTGTTGAGTATCTTTTCATTTGCTTATTTGCTATTTGTATATCTTCTTTGGTGAGGTGTCTGTTCAGATCTTTGGCCCATTTTTTAACTGGCTTGTTTGTTTTCTTATTGTTGAGTTTTCAGAATGCTTTGTATATTTTGAATAATAGCTCTTGTTGGATATATCTTTTGCAAATATTTTCTTCAGGCCTGTGGCTTTTATCTTCACATCTTTTGACAGTGTCTTTTGTGGAAAAGAAGTTTTTGATTCAAATAAAGCCCAACTTATCAATTATTTGTTTCATGGATCATGCCTTTGGTGTAGTATCTAAAAAGTTATCAAATCCAAGGTCAACAAGATGTTCTCTTATGTTGTTTTTGTTTGTTTGTTTTTTAAATATATCTTTTTATTGATTTCAGAGAGGAAGAGAGAAGGAAAGAGAGATAGAAACATCAATGATGAGAGAGAATTACCAATCAGTTGCCTCCTGCACGCCCCCTACAGGGGATTGAGCCCGCAACCCAGGCATGTGCCCTGACCAGGAATCAAACCATGACTTACTGGTTTGTAGGTCAATGCTCAACCACTGAGCCATGCCAGCCAGGCCTTTTATGTTATTTTTAAGGAGTTTTGTAGTTTTGCCTTTAACATTTGGGCTTATGGTCCATTTTGTCAAAGATCATCTGACCATATTTCTGGGAGTCTATTTCTAGGTTTCTATTTTATTCCATTGATCTGTTTGTCTGTTCTTTCATTAATACCACACTGACCTGATGACTGTAAATTTATAGTAAATCTTGGAATTAGTCAATGTCATCCTCTGAATTTGTTTTTCTTCTTCAATATTATGCAGGCTGGTTCTTTTGCCTCTTCGTATAAACATTAAAATCAATTTGTTAACAGCTAGAAAATACTTCCTTGGATTTTGACTGGGATTTCATTGAATCTGTGTATCAAGTTGGGAAGAACTGACATCTTAACAATACTGAGTCTTCCTACCCATAAACTATCTTCAGTTATTTAGTTTTCTTTGATTTTTTTGTTTCAGGATTTTGTAATTTTCTTCACATATATATTGTACATATTTTGTTAGATTCATACCTAAGTATTTTAATATTATAGGTGCCAATGTGAATATTATGTACATACTTTATTTACATATATATACACACTTTAACAGCTGGTAGCTCAAATTTTTTGTTGTTGTTGCTAATCCTTACCAGAGGACATTTTTCCATTGATTTTTAGGGAGAGTGGAAGAGAGAGGGAAAAACAGAGAGAAACAATAATGTGAGAGAAACATATCGATTGGTTGCCTCCTGCACAAGCTCTGACCAGGGCCCCAGGCCGGGAAGGAATCTGCAACCAAGGTATGTGCCCTTGACTGGAATCAAACCAGGGACCCTTTGGTCTATAGGCTATGCTCTAGCCACTGAGTTAACAGGCTAGGGCTGAAAGCTCAATTTTGAAAATGAAATGTATTTTAATAATTTTTTGGGGGAGGACACTGATTATATATATATATATATATATATATATATATATATATATATATCCTATCTAATAAAAGAGAAACATGGTAATTAGCGTACGACCGCTACCCTTCCCATTGGCTAATCAGGGTGATATGCAAATTAACTGCCAGCCAAGATGGCGGCCGGCAGCCAGGCACCTGGAAGCTAACATGAGGCTTGCTTGCTTCAGTGATGGAGGACTCCAACGTTCCCCGCCTGCCTTGCCGGCCTCTGAGCCTGCAGGTTGAAACATTGTTAAAAATATAGAAGCTAAACAAAATCCCAGAAACCTGCTTTCAGCCAGCCAGGATCTCAGAGCTGGAGTTGATACAGTGTTTCGATTATAGAACCCAAACAAACCAGATACCTGCTTTCAGCAGCAGAGGCCTCAGAGCTGGAGCCAGAGCTAAAGCTGGCCCAGAATAAAAAAAAAAAGAAAAAAAGGAGCAGTTGGGAGCTTCCATCACCCGCCAGCCTGAAAACAGCCCTCAGCCCCTCACCCAGACTGGCCAGGCACCCCAGTGGGGACCCCCACCCTGAAGGGTGTGTGACCAGCTGCAAACAGCCATCATCCCCTCATCCAGGCTGGCCAGGCACCCCAGTGGGGACCCCCACCCTGATCCAGGACACCCTTCAGGGCAAACCAGCCAGCCCCACCCATGCACCAGGTCTCTATCCTATATAGTAAAAGGGTAATATGCCTCCCAGCACCAGGATCAATGTGACAGGGGGCAGTGCCCAAACCCCCTGATCACCCTGCAGCTCTGTTCGGGATGGGAAAGGCGCCCCAACCCCCTGATCAGCCCTGTTCTGTGCCTGATAGGGGGGAGCTTCCCAACCCCCTGATCGCCCTGCAGCTCTGTGTGTGACAGGGTGCGGCACCCCAACCCCCTGATTGGCGCTGCTCTGTGGGTGATAGAGGGTGGTGCCCCAACCCCCCCCCCCCCGCCCCAAGGGCCCTGCTCTGTGTGTGATGGGGTAGAGCCATAACCTCCCCATCAGCCCTGTCCTGAGTGTGACAGTGGCGGCGCCCCAACCCCCTGATCGGCCCTGCTCTGTGGGTGACAGGGGGAGGTGCCCCAACTCCCCTATCGGCCCTACTCTGTGAGTGACAGGGGGGAGCTCCTCAACCCCCTGATGGGCCCTGCTCTGTGTATGATAGGGGGCAGCGCCCCAACCCCCTGATTGGCCCTGCTCTGTGCATGACAGGAGGTGGCGCCGCAACCTCCCCATCAACCCTGCCTTGAATGTGACAGAGGGCGGTGCCCCAACCCCCCAATCTGCCCTACCCTGAGCGTGACTGAGGGTGGCATCGCAACCTCCCAATCTGCCCCGCTCTGTGCATGACGGGGCGGCGCCCCAACTCCCCAATCGGCCCTGCTCTGAGCCCAACCAGGGGCTGCACCTAGGGATTGGGCCTGCCCTCTGCCACCCGGGAGCAGGCCTAAGCCAGCAGATCGTTATCTCCCAAGGGGTCCCAGACTGTGAGAGGGCACAGGCCAGGCTGAGGGACCCCCCTCCCCAACGAGTGCACAAATTTTTGTGCACCGGGCCTCTAGTATATATATAATTGATTTTATATATAAAATTTTATATAAATTATATATATATAATTGATTTTTTAGAGAGAGGAATGGAGAGAGAGAGATTGATATGAGAGAGAAACATTGATTGGCTACCTCCTGCCCAGGGATCTAACCCACAACTTGGGTATGTGCCCTGGCCAGGAGTCAAACCTGCAACCTTTTGGTGTGTGGGATGCTACTCCAACCAGCTGAGCCACACTGGCCAGGGCTATTATTATTATGTTCTTAATTTCAAATCCCAGTTGTTCACTGATGGAATATATGGGAACTACTGACTTTTGTATATTAACCTTGCAGCCTGCAACCTTGCTATAATTGCTTATTAGCTCCAGGAGTTGTTTTTGGTTTGGGAGATTTTGTTGTTGTTGTTTCTTTTGGATTTTCTACAAAGACAATCATGTCATCTGCAATTACAGACACTTTTTTCTCAATCTGTATGTTTGTATTTCCAAACAAACATTTGTTTCTAAATAATTTGTATGTGCTATTTTTTGCCCTTTTTTCCCTCTCTTTTTAAAAAGGTCTAAAATTTTACTATGGATAAGTGGTAAAAAAAAAAAAAAAAAAAAAAAAAAAAGTCTTTAATGCCTAACATTCATTTTTCAAATCCTATCACTGTATTAAGTGGTTAAGTGACATAAGCTTGTATATAAACTATTAATAATTAGAAACTAATAAAGGAATCTTTGTTCTAAATGTAAAATCAGCTCAGAACTTTCTGGCAGAATTGTATTTTTTTATAAGTTCCTTTAGTAACAATTCTGTTTATGGCAAAATTTCTCAGTTTTGATTTGAACATGTCTTTATTCTGTTCTTCTTGAATAATATTTTAGTTGGGTTTATCATTCTTGGTTGACAATTGTTTTCTTTTAGCTCTTTGTTTTTCTGTTGACTCCAAAAATATGTATTCTGTACATTTCTTTAGATCTATCTCCCTATTCACAATTTCTTTTTCTTCAGCTGTGCCTAATTTTATCTTTAATATACATTTAGTTTTTTAATTATCTACTTATTTTTTAACTACAATAGTTCTATTTTCTCATGTTTAGAATTCTATTTGTTTCTTTTATACAAATGCCTAGACTTTTTTGAGAGAATTTTATTTCTTGCTCATGTCTTTTTAATCCCTTCTTTTATTTCCTAAAGCATTTTCTTTAGTTTCCTTAAAACATACTCATTTTTTATTCTACGTCACATAATTTATATATATGAGGTTCTTGGGAGTTAATTATGCTGTTTGTTATTTATACCAATTCTTGCTTATAGTGGCTTTTTTTTTTAAAATGTGTGTGTCTTAAAGTTTGGGATTATGAGCTCATGTTCAGCTGGGTTTTTCTGTGAGAGTTATAAGTGCATCCCTACAGAAGGATATACATTTGCTTCTTCCAGGTGGCCCTGGGATGCTGTAACCTCAGACCATTTTAAAGTGAATTCTTCTGCTTGGGGTTTTCCAGCCAACATAAATAATGTGAATTTATTCCCTCATGCAGATAAGTTTCATATTCATCTTTCTGTTACCAGTGGGCAGATTTTTACTTTAGCATTTTACTGAGACTGTAAATGCTTCCCAGTTTGGGGGTTGGGGGAAACTCCGGTTCCAATCTCCCAGTTGGCTCAGGCTGAATGTCTAGGCTCTGTCCCCTGCAGGGCCATTGTAAATCCAGTTTGTTTCCAGGATTGACAAACGCCCTCAGAACAGCTGCATCTTCAGCGCCAACTCCCTCTTTGGTGCTGTCTCTTAGTGATTTTTCTTACCTTCGGGTCAGCTCAGCTCTAAATCGAGAGGCATGCATGTTGTATTTCATCCAGAATATCTATATGTTTTATTTCAGGAGTGATTTTCAAGCTGTTGTGTTATTTGCCAGAATGCCATAGCACAAGTTTCTTTCTAAAAGGAGTCAGCTTTTCACTTCGTTGTTAAATACCACCTTTTCTTTGAAAGGATGGCTTGTATGTATATTGAAAATATCTACTAGGTGGCATACTACTGACATACCTACCTATCACCATCTGCTATTTAAAATAATTACTAAATCTACCTAAGTGGGCACATATGAACTGCATATACCTTGTAATAAGCCTAGAACAAATGATGAATTTTCTGTCTACTTGTCCAAAGTATGGATCTCTCACTAACATATCTTGAAGGAAGGCATCATTAATGTTAATAAAGCTTAAATTATATATTTAATAATCTCAAAAAATATATAGAAATTCTAATATTTTCTTTTCTTCATCCCTGTGGCCAATCCCACTCTCCCTCTGGGGTACAGGAGCCAGTCCCTACACTGGAAACATTTTTGGTTGTCACAGTTGGAAGAAGGTACTTCTGGCCAGTGTACAGAGTCCAAGAATTCTCCTAAACACTCTCAAAAACATAGGGGAGCCCCCCACAATGAAGAATAATTTGTCAAAAATGTTCAAAATGCTCAGGCTGAGAAACACTGAATTAAAGGCAAGTTCCTCAGAGTGCAATTCCAGTGTCTTAGTTTCATTCCTCACGGTGCCTTCCACAGCCCTCCTAATTCAAGTACCAGGAGCTAAGCATGCTTCTCTCCTGAATGACCCATATCCTCCTTCCCTCCCTTCCAGTTCTCGGCACAGTTCACAGGTTTGGTGTGTGAGTTGTTTTCCAGCTATCATATTAATTATTTACTAGTAATCTCTCCACTCCAGAACTAGATGGTTCACCAGGTTCAAGAGAAAGGCATTTTTTCCTAATCCTTTGCTTCAGGCAATCCTATATAATAAAAGGCTAATATGCCAATTGACCGAATGGCGGAACGACAGGTCACTATGACATGCACTGACCACCAAGGGGCAGATGTTCAACACAGGAGCTTGCCCCTGGTGGTCAGTGTGCTCCCACAGGGGGAGTGCCACTCAGTCATAAGCTGGGCTCTTGGCTGGTGAGCACAGAGGCGGTGGTGGCGGGAGCCTCTCCCACATCTGCAGCAGTGCTAAGGATGTCTGACTGCTGGCTTAGGCCTGCTCCCCATGGCAAGTAGGGAGCCACCTAAGCTGTCAGGTGGACACCCCCCAAGGGCTCCCGGACTGCGAGAGGGTGCAGGCATTTCATGCATCGAGTGCACGAATTTCACGCATCGGGCCTCTAGTTATTCAAATAACGTCATTGTTCTAAACCAACGGGCCTTTAGCTCTTTGCTGTTCCAGGAAAGGAAACTCTAGGTGACTACAATGCAGTATCTCACAGTCAGTAAAAATAAAGACAGAGCTGGGATGGAGTGGGATAGAGTCAGAATTACAAGAGTGGAATGAACACAGTAGGGTGGGTGGGTGTGTTGCAGGGAGATTTTAAAAATCCCAGATGGCATATCCAAAAGTCAGTGTAGCTTGGATGAGATGGTAAGCAAGGTCCCGGGCAGACAGGCAAAGAAGAGGCCAAAGGGGGTAAGAAGAGTAACACAGGCTCCAAACCACTCATTAAGGAAGGCTTTGAGAAGTGTTTGCTAGACATTAGAGGGAATCTTTACACCTGTTTCTGTTCAATCATGACACAAACCTGGATCAAAGAGCGCTAGGCCGGTGGATGGAGTAAAAGAAACCATTGCTACACAGTGTGCCAGGGACTCTGCTGGCCTGAGGACAAGCTGTGCATCCCTCCCCACTTCTTCCCTGGGCACCTCACCCGGCCCGAGCCCACCCTGCCTCCAGAGGCTGTCTGGCCTACCCTTTGGTTTTCACTTCACAGAATGTCCACATGGAACTTATTCTATCTCTGCCCTGCATTTTGTAGGTGAAGAAACCAAGGGAACGGCAGCCCCTGGGTCCCATTCTGAGTCAGGTTCTTACTTTGAGAGGCAGTCAGTCCTCCTTAGTTGGAGGGGCCTGAGAACAGGCACTCTCCTTGACCTCACAGGCCCTGAAAGGAAAGTGAGGTAGGTCAAAGGGTGCCCTGGACTCACCTTGGCATGGGGAGCAATTCAACTTGGAAGAACATTCGGCCCAAAGTGGAACCTGATTCAGCTGCAGGGAACAGATGCACAGAGGCTTTTGAAGCCTGGATCAATGCCTTTTCCCACAAGGAGAGAGAAAGTAAAATCCATGTTGAACCCTCTCACGCTGCTAATGAAAAGGAGACGGGCCTGCTGGGGTGAGGGCAGCCAAGCAGCGGGGGAGGAGGCATTTATCCATTGAACTTTTTCTGCTTATGCAGTAGATCTTCATTATCTACAGTGTCCTGTGGTTCTCCAGTTCCCCAGGGAGATGCTTAATAACATGAACTGCTTAATAAGCAGTGACTGGTGCCCTCAAAGAGTGGCTGGAAGGAGAAGGCCGTGCCTCCTATCTCCTAGTTCAGTGCATTTCCTTTCTCACAGCTGATCTGTGAGATACTGGCCAGAGTCAGACAGAAAAGGCAGCTGGGTCCCCACACCGGCCTCCAGCATCTGCTGTGAAAGCTGACTGCAGGGCAATGTTGGCGGGCACTTTCCCTGAAAAGGTTTTCGGGGAACTACAGCTCCCACTTTGTGTTCTCTTGAGCACAGATTTCCCACTTGGGCGCTGTCTTAGGCTCCCCCCAGAAATCACATTTACCTTTTTTAAAAAAATGTATCAAACACTGAAAACAACACTCAGTGTGTGTGCCAGCTAATGACCTAGGTCAGCAATTTTCAACCTTTTTTTCATCTCCTGGCATACACAAACTAATACTAAAATTCTGCGGCACACCAAAAAATGTATTATATTTTTGGCCAATCTGACAAAAAAAAAAGGTATAATTTTGATTGAATTAAAAAAAAAAAGAATAATAGTAATTATCTATCTTTTTTTTTTTTTTGACAGCTTTTTATTAAAAGACCCTAACATAAAAGCAAGCTGAGGAAGGGGGATACAGGATGGGGACCCTCCCCCAGACTCTACTCTGATTCCCATAAACATCAAGGAGAAAGATAGGAATCCTGAAAGGAAAACAAAGAATACTGAACAACCAGGCTAGGGTCTGCTCCCCGCCTGGATCCTATGTCTGAACCAAGGACTAGGGAAGGGAGAAGGGACACCCTCTATCTGCCAGATGTCTGCCAAAGTTCACCAGCCTGGCCTGCCTCAAGCCTCCAGGAGCTTCCCCAGGAAGCGGAGGTTGAGGATCTTGAACTGTTCATTGAGATCCATGTGTACGATGCCATCCTCACCAGTGATGCTCAGCAGGACCCCTGTGGCTTCCCGATCCTGGCCCAGGATGACCTTCAGCTTATTGTTCTCGGTGGGGGTGATGGGCTCCAGGTGCTCCTGGAGATGCTGACAGCTTCTCACTGTCCTTCAGGTACACAGAACACAGGCCTCCCATGACACTGCGGATGACCCCTGTCTGCCCCACCACTTCGTATCCAGATAGGTGTCCCGCACCTTCACCTGGCTGTCAGTGGTGACCCAATCACGAGAGCTCTGCTCAGTGCCTGAGCCTGGTGTATGTGGGTTGTAGCCACCAGGGGAGGGGGCTCCAGGTGTCATCGGACTGTAGCCAACAGGGCTCGGACTGGGGCTGGCCTGGTAGGCCATGGGCGAGGGTGTGGGGTGGTAGCTGGCCGGAGAGTGGGTGTTCTGGTAGCCAGCTGGGCTTGGTGACACCTGGTGGTAGCTCTGGGGACTAGGGCTGGGCTGGTGGGTGCCTTGTGGAGAGGGGGCAGCATAGGGGGAAAACTGGCCTGTGTTGTACATGGCTGGCGTCCCTGGTGTCTGTGGGTTGTACTGCGGGTTAGCCTGTGGAGATGAGGGGTCTGGGTAGCCAGGTGTTTGGGGACTGGGTGTACCCCCATAGGCCTGTGGGGATGGAGTAGGCTCATCATCGAAGGCATACTCATATTCTTCCTCAGCCCGTGATGGCGTGTTAGGGTTGTTGGGGGTCCCAGGCCCCACTCTGGGCAGGAGTACGGCTGCCATCATGCAGGGGTGTCTGCGAGCCATAATGCGGGGTGAGGCTGCCATCCTGAAGAGGTGTCTGAGAGCCATACATGGGTGTGCGGGAGCCAGAACCATACATGGGTGTCTGGGAGCCATACATGGGCGTCCGCCCACAGGTTGAGTTCATGCCACTCAGGCGCCGTGAGCCCACTGTGGTGAGCCACTGACGGTCTACAGAGATGGTCTGGCAGGTAGAATGCAGCTCCACTCGGGCCGTAGACTCTGTGGCATCCTTCACCACACCAATGTATCCTTTATCTCCCCCCTGGGAGATGCGCACAGTCTGTCCGATGAGCTCACTGTCTCTTTGACCCCGGCCCCTGGTCATGCCACCACTGCTGCCACCTGGGCTACCAAAGCCACCATGCTGACCTCCAGCACTGGGGTGCACGGGGCTGCTGATCCGGGGACTCATTGGGGCAAAGCCACCCAAGGTGAAGTTGGTCACATCTCGTGGCTTCGAGCCCCCAGCCAGCACCAGGTGACGTGTCTTGCAGACAAACATGCCCCCGTTCTCCATCAGTTTTTTGCAATGCAGGAAGGCAAAGCTGCGGAAGAGATGGCGGATCTCACCCTCCCGGCCCGAGTGGGGGCCATCGATGACCTATACGATGTCTTTTACTTGGATGTTGTTCTGTTCCGAGTCCAGGGCCCCAGCAAATCGGTTGTCCTTCTTCCGAGTCACAGCCTGGTGCCTGACAGTCACCACCTTTCCGTACATATTAAGCACCTGGAAGGTCTCCCGCTCCAGTCGCACGATGACACCCACAGTTTGAGGGTCCAGCTGTACCAGGTCCCCCCATTCATGCTGGCCCCCAACATCCACACCTGATGCTGTCTCTGAGCAGAGCTGCAGGTCCCGGGGGAGCACTTTCAGCTCATGCATGGTGAGGTCGGAGAAGAGGATGACAAAGTTCTCCTCCACTCGCACAATGAGGCCTGTGTCACCCTCGAATCGGCCAGCAGTCACCTTCACATGATCCCCCATCTTGAAGTACTTCCTAAGTTCCTGGGCCGGGAACTCTAGCATGTCCCTGAGGTCCTCATGCTTGGGCATGATGGTGATCTTGTTGCCGTCCACACTGAGAATCTTGCCCTGCAGGTTGATGAGCTCACCCTCACATACCTCCACATTGTCCCCAGGTTGGAAGTTGTGCTCCCTTTTCTTCCCCGTGCTCTCAGTCACCACCTCCAGGTCAATGCCCTCCGGCTGGTCCTCAAACTTCTCCAGCTCAGAGAGTGTGGGCTTCACACCCTCTGTGATCACAGCAGACATGGCGAAGCTCTTAAACAGAAAGCCCTTCCGGCTGTAACGGTTCCCCTGGAAGATGAGGAAGTCACCATCAGAGGCAACATCGCCCCCCAGGGACCTAATCTTCTCAGCATCAAACAACCTCTGTGGAGGCCGTTTAAACTTCTTCCTTTTAGCAATCCAGTCTTTCAAGCTCATGGGGGCCTTGATGCGGTCATAGTCAATGCGTGGGATCATCTTCAGAGAGATGGTGTTTTGGCCGGGCTCCACGTAATCCACCTGTGCCATGTCATCCTTATAGACGCCTCGCTTGAGGCGGACCCAGGATTTCGGTTTCAGGTTGGCCACCTCCTTCACCACTTTGAGCACATCTGTCATCTCCTTGATGGGCACCATCTGCTGGTTCCAGTAGCCAAGCCGCAGGTTGCCCACGCCCTCGATGGCCTGCTTCACGTGGGTCTGCTTATACGCCTCCACGTAGATGTAGCCCTGCACGTGCTCTGGTGCCACTACCGATTTAATCTGCAGGGGCGTGTCTGTGAACTGGTAAGCAATGAACTTGCACATCAAGGAAATGGCTGTGGCCCGTTCCTCCCCAATCTTACATTTGACAGTCCACAGATTTGGATCCTTGACTCCTGGGAGCAGCTGCTGCTGAGTGATGTCATCAGAGAGCTCATCAGACCCTCCACACACCGTCTCTCCCACAGATGACTTGGCATATTTCTTCATGTAATACTCGCCTAATTCTTCTTCTCGCTGGTCCCTCCAGAGGTTCTGTAGGCGGCGAGCCCCAGAATGATCTTCGTCCAGGACAACATTATCAATATTGGAGGCTTTCTCTAGGATGTCCTCTGCTCCATCTTCCCATTGGTCCTCATCCTCATACTCATCATCCACATCGGCCTCATCCAGAATGAAGCCACCATGACGGGGTTTCTTGGGAGGTCGGTCATCATCTTCTTCCTCATCATATTCTTCCTCCTCTTCTTCTTCCTCGGGCTCTTCCTCCTTCTCACTGCCTGCTGCACTCCGCCGCCGCTCCTCCTCTACCTCGGCCTCCTCGCCGCCGTTACTGCTGCGTTCCCTGTCCTCCTCCTCAGAGAAATTGCTGTGCTCGCTGTCCGACATATTCTCCGCCTTCGGAACCAGCTGCAGTTCACACGACGCCCGGATGGGACTGATGGAACCTCTAGCGAGAATCTGCTTGTTGGCTTCACCAAACGCAAAATTTCCTGGGCGCATCCTAATGACACACTTCCTGTGCTCCATCTTGAGAGCGGCACAGCTGTCTTAATGTGGAAGCTGGAGCCGACATCTGTTGGGGTCCAACCCCAGCAGGTCCAGGGGTCCCCAAAAGTGTGGATGGAGTAGGCGAAGAAGGAATGACACGGAGACAGCGTTCAGTTGATCAGCAGCCTAGCCAGGATCTCTAGCCAGGATCTCCAGCCAAGTTCTGTCTTTTATTGTCTTGTTACATCTGTATTTATACAAACTGATTTTAATCCTGTCAATTTCTATTGCAAAGGTTAGGGCGTTTCTTATCTCCATTCCAGTGAGTAAAGATTATGTAGCTTAAGGGTGATTGTTTGTAGTTAAAGTGATTAACTACCCACCTAGCACTTAGTTAAGGAGTTTTATCCCCTCCCTGACTTCAGGGAAAAATCCCTACCTGGGGAAACAACCTTTCTCGGAGAGGTGACCTTGGTTAAAACACACAGCGCTAAGGGGAGCAAACATATTAAGAACAGTATGCTATATATGCCAGGTCCCTTGAAACATATGCTGTGCAGATGTTTCTTTCCTGCAGCAACTGTGTCAAGCAGCAAGGATGGACCAGCTTCTGGCAGACATCAAGAGATCATCTGGGGTGTAGAGACTGCCATCATTTTTGTTTCACTACAATTCAGCATCTTCATGATGGCAACCAGGAAGTAGAAAGGCTCCTGAGGACATAGGGGTGGTACTGGACAGAGGAGTGGTCCTGGGCCCCTGAAGGCCTTACCAGCAGGAGAATGAGGGACCCCAAGAGGCAGATAGGGGGGTCTATCTATCCTTTTTAAAGAACCAGGTGCCTATACTTGTATATAAGGATTTCTGGTACCAAGAATTAACCAATCAGATGCAACTTTGTTCTGTGACATGACCAATAAGATGCAACTCTGTTGTATGACCTATATATTTATAGGTCAAGACACAGCATTCACACTGGACAGATATTGTTGTGTTGGCCATTGTAATTTTTTTTTTTTTGGAAAAGAGGTCAGTGCCCCAGACTAAATAGTCAGGTATTGCATGTTTTAAAAATTATAGGTCATGGTCCTTACTCTTAATGTAGCCTTTCTAGGGTCTGTACTGTACCCTCAAAATTTCTCTGCTCTGCTTGGGCCGAAAATCTAACATCTCTCAGCACTGCCTGAATTCTGGGGTTCCTGTTCAGTTCTCAGGCCTGCAGCCTAGGACCTTTGCTAGGCCTTGTGGATTCTTAGCCTGTGTACATGCAGCTCTGTTATCAGTCAAAAACCCACAGTCGATCCCTATGCGGACTTCAGGTGCCTGGCTTTCTGTGGAGTTCTTTCCTCTCTGACATCCTGTCACACAAATTCTAGCCTCTTCTAGCCTGGAGTTCCGATCTCTGCCTCCTCAGCTCAGAGAGAGCACTGCTCAGCTTGGGTTCTAACTTAACTGTAGCAGGGGAGCACCCCTGGGCAGAAAACTGGGGTGACCATGGGACTCCTTGTGTAGTTTGTGTATCTCTAAAATCTGTCTTCTACTGCCTATTGTTCAGAAACTGAAAACAGTTATCTCATATGTTTTGTTTCTGTTTGTAGTTATTTAAAGTGGGAGGGCAAGCTATGCACCAGTTACTCCATCGTGGCTAGAAACACAAATCCCCATGTGACTTTCATTCTTTGAAATGCCAGCCCCTTGATGTTGCAGAGAGGACCGGCCTAATTTCTCTTAAACTCTTGCAGTATTCTTTAACAAGTCCTCCTTGCTTAAAGCAAGAAGTCATTCACCCTTGGCTAACTGTGTGATTGAACTGAGATGGTTTATGGGCTTAACTAGAAACTGGCCCAAATGTATTATAGAGAAATGGCTGCTTTATTGTTAAACAAAATCTTTCCTGACTGGAAATTCCCAAAAAGAAAGAGGTTGAGCATAGGCAGACTTATTCTTCTCATTTTCTCTCTTACCATAGGAAATAAACGCAATGTCACAGCACATGAGATTATTGCTCCTTGTTATGCTCATCAACTTCTGCCAGAACCTCTATTTCCAGATTAGCAGAAAATGGAGATCTGAAACCAATAAGCAATGAATATTGTTCTTGCAAAAACCCATTTTAGCCTAAGATGTCACTGCCTCACTTCCCAGTGTAAATTAGTCCCACCTATTACTCTTGCCTTCAGCTCCCTCTTCTTTTATGTCAGAGCACTTAAAACAGTTTGCAATTACACATACTTCTGTGGGGCTTATTTTTTGTCTCCCCCAATAGATTATAAACTCCATGAGGGCAAAACCTTGCCTATAGCCCGAAGGTCTAGCATAGTAACTGATAGATAGGATCTAAGAATTGTTTGTTGAATGAATGAATAGATGAATGAATCCACAAATAAACAGATCCTTTTGAAATTAGATCAAAAGAATAAAAATAGAAGGGCTTGAAGGATTAAAAGGGAAAGGACTAGTTTCTAAATAGCTAATAAGTTTTTAATCTTTAAGACACACAGCTTTCTTGGCCAGAGATGACTATGATGGGCTACTTTTTTATTTTCTAAAATATATATATATATATATATATATATATATATATATTATTGATTTTTTTACATAGAGGAAGGGAGAGGGACAGAGAGTCAGAAACATCAATGAGAGAGAAACATTGATCAGCCACCTCCTGCACCATCCCCTACTGGGGATGTGCTTGCAACAAAGGTACATGCCCTTGACCGGAATCAAACCCAGGACCTTTCAGTCCGCAGGCCGACGCTCTATCCACTGAGCAAAACCAGTTAGGGCTGGGTTACTTTTTACCTGAAACAAAGATTGTTCCTGGAGAATCAGTCAAAAGAAGCTGTTACTGAGAATTGGGCAGGAGAGTGTCTGCCCTTCTGTAGGGATAGCAATGGTCAAACCAGACCTTTGTGAGACAATAGATTTTGTTTCCAGATTGTACACCCCCAATGGCCGTCCCTGAGAATAGCATGTGCCAGGGAAGGACTTCTTGTTCTCTTTGGGATGATTCAGCACGCATGGGTTTTAATAACTCCCAGGGCACTGACGAGTCTATATGTGGCCCAGAGAACATCCTGTCTTCTCTTTGTTATGGTGGCAGGAACAAAGGCAGGGCATTATTTGATTGAAGGAGTCCTTGATAAAGAATGCTAAAGATTATTAACCAAAATGTCTCATCTTGTGCATGGAGAAACTTGGTCTAGAGACCAGGATGAAACAGAATGGACCCAAGGTCACCTAGTGAGTAAGGAGCATCACACAGACGAATTTCCAGGACATCTACCTCAAGTTCAGTCTGCTGTTGTGTGTTTGTTCCCCTCCCCTTCGCCTTTCTCACCCACTCCTGCCAATGTGCTAGGCTGTGTTTCAGCTTGAGTCCTCAATACTCTTAAGTAAGAGCATGATACTTTGTATCTTGTGTGTCTGGAGAAAGCCAGCAAAGAAATCTTTTTTGGCAATGCACTCCTGGGAAAGTTTGAAAATTCTAGGGCAAGAGACCTTGCTCATTGTTTAGAATCAATAAAGGCTACACTGAAGATCAGGGTAGGATGGAGAGAGAACCTGCCCAGGAGTTTCAAGGCCCACACATGCAATGTCTCTGACGCGTTGTGTGAGCTAGAAGATGCCCTCTCGTCTCTGCCTCTTAGCTGCACATCTGTAAAATAAGGAGGCTGGAACAGACCATCTCTACCATTCTACCTGACTTCTATCCTATTCTAAAACAGCAGCACACTTGAGGGAAATGTGAGTTGCCATTGTACAGATTTCTCTGTATATCCTCTGAAACAGAAAAGGTTCCCTGTCTCTGAAGAAATATGCACACAGACGCCTAAACTTGCATCCCAAACAAGCAATCTGAGAAGACTAGTGACGGTAGATATCCAAGATAGACTTACAAAGCCGGATACAGTCCCCAGAGCCATTTCCCCCATAAAGTGGGTAAAGTGAACTTGTCCGCATAAGCTGTCCTTTGGGGTTTCACATGTTAGGATCCTACATCTAGTTTTTCCTCTGACCAACAGGTATGTCTAGTCAGCTCCCTTTTATGATAGGGCGTCATTTATAAATTTAATAAATAAAGAGAGAAACAAACTATTCATGACTATTATTCATATCTGAAGATGAGAGCTGTGTTTGATGAGGAAGAAATCTAAAGAGCTCTTTTAAAAACATACTGTTACCAGTTCAGAGGGTCTATGAAGAATAGTGTTCTATGAAGTCCTTTTAGATTTCCACAAATAAACAGAGTCAGATATGGCAAGTAGAACGCTGATGACACTGATTACTAACTGTGACCATCACACAATTGTTACTACTATCCTAATACATCTATATTTTCTATAACAAGACCTCACCCACAGGTATTTAATATGCATAACTTAAAATATATAATGCATCCTGTTATCAAAACAGAATGTGCTTGTCTTCTCAACTGTCAGTCCTTAAGGGGGAGTCCAGGAGCCGTCTAACGTCTTCTGAGACATCAGCTAATATGAGGTTAGAAGCAATGATGATTGCTGGATAGCATTGACATGAAGGAGTGTACAAAAGGCAGAAAGGAAAACATTCCGGGTGTAATGAAGGGAACTAACAACTTGATGCTATTGAACGTGAGGGGAAAATGGAACAAGACAGCCTTTTTGTCATATTGATCATAAAAATATGCTTTTTTTTTTTGTAAAGTTGAAATTTCATTCTTTTAAGGGTGTACTGA
Source organism: Myotis nattereri (assembly GCF_964212035.1). Classification (NCBI taxonomy): domain Eukaryota; kingdom Metazoa; phylum Chordata; class Mammalia; order Chiroptera; family Vespertilionidae; genus Myotis; species Myotis nattereri. The sequence goes on from NC_138077.1 coordinate 51,190,051, forward strand.
CTCTCAGAATATGTCAAGGGATATGTCGTTGTTCCAGAAGATTCTCAGGGTCTTCTCCAGCACAGGATTCTCAGAGCTGGGCAGAGGTAAGGCAGGGCTCTGACTTCAAAGTTTCCTTTCTTCTGACAACTCTGTCTCCTCCCAGGTGGCACACTGCTGTTCTGCAAGTTCACTGGGCTAGAGGTAAGCTGCTGGAGAATCACAAGAAATTGGGAGGTGTATGATGGGTGCGGGCAGGGGAGTAGGCAGTCTGAGCTGGAATAACCAGATCTGACCCCTCTCATCTACTCAAAGATATTACTCCAGTCACTTTCCTCTCCTGTATGTTCAACTTGCCCTTCTCTATTAGAGCACTGTCAACAGCCTAAACAGAAATCATAAACAGAACCCCAAATGCCCCTCCAACTATCATCCTATTTCTCTCCTTCCCTGGCCTGCCAAACATCTTGAGAGATTTATCTTCTCATCTCACCACCAAATTCTACTCCGCTAATTCTCACTTAGTTCCCCTGCCAGACTCATCCCTCCCTCCACCACTCCAACTTGCCACCAAAACTGCTCTTATCAAGGCCACCAAGAGTCTCTCCACGTGGCTAAATCCCACAGACAATGCTCATCTCTCATTGTCCTTAACTGTCAGCAGCATCGCACCCAATGGAATGATTTTCTTCTCTTGAAATTTCTCTTTCACTTTGCTTCCTGGACACCATACTCTCCTGATTTCCTCCTATCGGACTGTTCATCCCTTCTCAGTCTCTGGCTCATTCCTCCTCATGCTCCAACTGCTCCAGGTCTCCGTGTTAGGCTATCTTTTCTCTGCATTTATTCATCCACTGGGTGATCTCATTATTTTTAAAGCTTTAAATAGTCCTCCACCTGTATTAGTTTCCTTTTCTGCTATTACAAATTACCATAAACTTAGTGACTTGCAATAAAACAAGTCAATTCTCTCGTAACTCTGGATGTCAGAAGTTTGAGATGGATCTTGTAGAACTAAACCAAGGTGTCAGCTGAGCTGGTTTCTCTGAAGGCTCCTGGGATAATCTGTTCCTTGCCTCTTCCAACTTATAGAGGCTGTCAGCATTCCTTGTCTTGTGGCCATATCACTTTAATTTCTGCTTCTATCATCACATCAACTTCTCCTCTGACTCATTCCTTCTATGTTCCTCTTATAAGAACCACTGAGATCATACTTCAGTCATCTAGGATTATGTCCTCATCCCAAGATCCTTAACTTAATCACATTTACAAAGTCCCTTTTCCCATATAAAGTAATATGCATGGGTTCTGGAGATTAAAATGTGGACATATTTCGGGGCCATTTGCCGGTGGTCTTGATCCGGCATCAAGAAGGGTTCAGCAATCTGGAGAAGGCGCTGTGTGTAAATTAATAAAGAGTCCAGAGATGAAACATAATTTTGAAAGGCATTAGGGAGTCAGAGAAGACTTAGCTAAAGGAACTAAGTTCTTGTCTCAGGACCCCTTGCTATTTATTAACACAATTTGTCCTAAGGCAAGGTAGAGATATACACATCAAAGAGTCGGGTTTTGTATACACAGTCCATTGTCAGATTGGGGAATTGCCTGTGGCTGTTCAGGTGTTTGGCCAGTAGGAGGCAATAACATGTAGATTAAGATGCCCTTAGCTGTCTGGCAGCAAGCAGTTATCCTTCTCAGGTTTGGGGAAATGCCCTTGCCACTCCAGATGATTCAGCCCTGCTGACATGCTGGAACTGGCTTCAGCAGCCATTATTCCACACCCGCCCAGACCTCTCTATAACTCAGACTTGGGTACCCAATTGCCTACTCTGCAACTCTGCTGGAATATCTAATAGGCATCTTAATACTAACATGATGATAAATGAGCATTTCTTGTAGTCTTCCTCATCTCAGTTAATGCCAACTCTTCCCTCCTTGTTGCCCCAAAACTTTTCAGTCTCCATTAATTCCTCTCACATAACACATTAATTCCCCTCACATAACGCATTCAATTTTAGCAGAAAATGTATTGTCTCTTTCTTAAAAACGTACCTTCTACTTTACACCATATCCAGTGCTATCAGCCTGTCTCAACTCTTTGCTATTGTTCACCCATTTTATTGCAATGCCTAACTGCGTAGACTCTCAGCTTTCTGCACTGCCCTACTGCAGCCCATGATCCTGCTAAAGCCTAAGTTGGATCATGACATTCTTCTTCTTAAAACGCTGCCAAACCCTACATGACCTGTGCCCTCATAATCTTCCTGGCCTCCTCTCCCTCCCCTGACTCCTTCTCTTTTCTGCCCTAACTACACTGAACTACTTGAAAAATGCCAGGTATATTCCTGCCTCAGGACCTTTGCATATACTGTTGCTTTTGTCTCAGAGGCTCTTCTCCCAGAGGTTCATTTAGCTGACTTTCTCACATCCTTCAGGTATTTTCTCATTTGCTACTTTCTCAGTAAAGACTTCCCTGACCTCCACAGATGAGAGTCCAGCCATCTCTTCTACTCACACAAGTTTTCTTTATCTCCATTTTCTGCTCCTTTTTTTCTCCATTACTTGTTTCTCTTTCAGTTGTTGCCATGTATCAGTGTATCTATTTTACACTATTTGGTTTGTTGTTTTTCCCCTTCATATTGTTTTTCTCCTCTAAGCTATAAATTCCATGAGGATATGCATTTTTGTCTGCTTTGATCCAGAGCAGTGCTTAGCATATAGCAGGATTCAATGTTTATTTGTTGAACCAATTAAAGGAGGTTTTCCTTATGCAGCATCCAGGTCAATAAATGTGGCATTTACTGCACCTGTTCTTTTATTTATTTAATCATACAACATTTTATGACGGTCTGCTCTGAGACTAGTCCTCAAGGAACTAGCAGACTTCGGGGGAGATATTTGTGCTGTGATATTGTGATTTATAATAAAAAATATCTCTCTATATAAAACCCCAATGTGCAAATAGACCAAATGGCAGAACAACCGAACAACCGAACAACCGGTCGCTATGACGTGCACTGACCACTAGGGGGCGCACGTGGAACATAGTAGGCAGCAGCAGCAGGTGGCAGAGCATGGAATAGGGTGGGCATTGGCCACAATGGGATGTTGGAGCAGATGAGCGGGAGTTCCAGACCAAGGTGGGGCACTGGTTGCTGTCATCAGGGCGAGCCTCTGATGGTTACTGAAAAGTCTTTGCTCCCACACACCGTGGTTCCTGCTGGACACTCACACCCAATGCCGGCAACGGCCCTGCTTGCACCTGCAGCCAGCTCCAGAACCACTGCTTGCACCCACTGCCAGTGCCCGGCGCCAGTTCTGATCACTCGGTACCATCAATGGGTGCGAGCAGTGGCTGCCAGCCCTGATTGCCCCTAAGGGCTTCTCCACCTCCCCATGCTCCCACTGATGGCGCTGGCCCCAATCACTCTGTTTTGTCAGCGGGTGCAGTCGGGGCCATTGCTGTCAGTGTGTGGGAGAGGTGGTGGCAGGAGCGGGGCTGCCAGCAGACCGGGGACCGAGGTCCATGGGCCACAGCAGGAGGGGCCAGGCAGGGGTGCGGATGATGGGCCGAGACCCACCCCTGTGCCCACCGCAGCCTCTCAGCCCACAGTTCCTTTCAAGGTGCATAAATTCGTGCACTGGGCACCTAATATATATATATATTTGATATATAATATATATATATATATTTGATCTCCATCCCCAAGTCCTGGTCCAGAGCTTCTTAAACCCTTGGAATTTCCTAAGATGAGAGCTATAAAGGTGTCTTATGTCATTGAGGTGACTTTTGGACTGTGCTGGGGTCCTGCCCCAGCAGGTCCAGGGGTCCCCAAAGGTGTGGACGGAGTTGGCGAAGAAGGAATGACACGGAGACAGCGTTCAGTTGATCAGCAACCTAGCCAGGATCTCTAGCCAGGATCTCCAGCCAAGTTCTGGTCTGGATCTCCAGGAAGTTCTGGTCTTTATTGTCTTGTTACATCCGTATTTATACCAGTTGATTTTAATCCTGTCAATTTCTATTGCAAAGGTTAGGGCGTTTCTTATCTCCATTCCAGGGAGTAAAGATTATGTAGCTTAAGGGTGATTGTTTGTAGTTAAAGTGATTAACTACCCACCTAGCACTTAGTTAAGGAGTTTTATCCCCTCCCTGACTTCAGGGAAAAATCCCTACCTGGGGAAACAACCTTTCTCGGAGAGGTGACCTTGGTTAAAACACACAGCGCTAAGGGGAGCAAACATATTAAGAACAGTATGCTATATACGCCAGGTCCCTTGAAACATATGCTGTGCAGATGTTTCTTTCCTGCAGCGACTGTGTCAAGCAGGAAGGATGGACCGGCTTCCGGCAGGACTGCATCTAAAGTTGAGAGGTGGTTGCCAGTGGAGCCACCCATGGGATTAGAGGGTTAGAGCTTTCAGCCCCACTATCTGATTTCTGGGGAGAGATGAGGGATTGGAAATTGAGTTCAATCACCTCCATAAAACCCAAAGGAACAGGGTTCAGAGAGCTTCCAGGTTCCTCGTGCCACTGTGCTGGACCCCAAACTCTACGGAACAGAAGCTCCTTTGTTCAGGACCTTGTATTTTGAGTCTCTTCATCTGGCTGTTGACTTGTATCTTTTAGTATCCTTTGTAATAAACTGGTAATCTAGTGAGTAAACTGGTTTCTTGAGTTCTGTGAGCCATTTTAGCAAATTAATCAAACTCAAGGAGAGGGTCAGGGGAACCTCTCATTTATAGCCAGTGATCAGAAGCACCAGGCTTGCAATTAGCATTTGAGAAGACAGTCTTGTGGGACTGAGTCCAAATTAACCTGTGGGATCTGATGCTATCTCTGGGTAGAACGTGTCAGAAGTGAGTTGAATTGTAGGGCACCCAGCTGGTGTTGGAGAATTGCTTGGTGGTGTGGGGAAAAACAAAACATTGAAATTTGTGTCAGAATTGGATGTGCACACACCTAACTTTAATATAAAGCAGCCTTAGAAGGGCTATAACAAGAATTCAGCATGCAGTGGGAACACAGAGGAGGAAGAGAGACGTTCTATCTTGCCGGTGGCTTTGAGTGATTGCACGTGGCTTCATGGAGGTGGTGGCATTTCAGCCATGCCTTAATGGATTTCTAGTTGTACCATAAGCCTCAGGCTCCATGGCTCAACGCAGCATCAGTGTTCCCTTGAAGTACAGATGGGGCCTGTTTCCACGGCTGTAACCTGGACATCTACCAGCTTGAGGGTGGAAAGGCTATGCTTAGAAGGAGGTTAGCCTCCTCCTCAGCCTGGCTCACCATGGTTAAGTTTGGAAAGAATATTGAGAAGATCACATCTGCCAAACAGAAGGCAAAGCCTTCGGTAAGGTCCAAGCAGAAGTAGTGTCTTCATGATGTTATCCCTGGAGTCTGAGCAGAGAATCTGGGCAGGAGATCTGAGTCTGCCAGGGAGAGGTGTGGGAGGGCAGGAGCCAGGCCCTCGGGGCCCATGGGCTCTGTTGTGATGGCTGAAGAGAGTGTCATTGAGGAGCAAGGATAGAGTAACAGGCCACGCAGCTCTGAATGGCTCCCCTATCTCCATCTCCTGGTGGCCGTGAAGTCCCATTTGTCCACAAGAGGATGGAGGTTTCGCGGAGAAACAATGACTGGTTGCCCTAACTCTTTTTAACCTGACCTTCTGTTCCCATTTCAAACTTCAGAGTGAAGTCGCCTTGGTTCCTTGATTCTTATTTTCTTCCTCATTAATGCAAATGTCTTTAGAGGCAAAGGCAGAAACAAATAAAGACTTGGTTGTATAACTGCCATGGTTTGTAACTGCCCCTTCCCCTCTTGCTGATTTCTCAGGGTCATTAAGTTTTCTCATGGGTTTGCAGATGAATTTAAACTGGACCCCAATGGGAGAGAAGCTCCCGTATAGATATGCCCCTTGACTGAGGCAATGGTGGTGGTCAAGGAAAATTTTCTGTGGATCTGGCACAGCTCTGGCCTCCATGCGGCTGCAAAAGAAGAAAAACTGATGGCAATCCAGGTGAAGATGGTGACCACCTGCAGGTCTAAGCCACCGCTGGGGTGCCTACATCAAGTGGCACCCATGGCAGAGAGATCAGCTGGCATATTGAAGGCCCTCTTCTGTGGCGCTCCCTGTAGTGGGAGTGAGCATGCTGAATATCTTCCAGAAGTTGTTCCATGGAAAGCACCAGAGACCCAAGGTCATGGCCTACCCCATCTCTGCATGGTGTCCAGCCATTTCCCTGGGGAAATGGTGACCAGGCTCCATTCTGTAGCCCTGGTGTGAATCAGCTTCAAGATGAGTTCAGAGCACCTGGACCACAGCCGAGCCCAGGACCACCGCAGTGGCTTGGACCATTACTGTGCATGTGGAACAGAGGAGGGTATAGGACCTCCAGCTCACCTTCCTTAGTTCTGTCAAGTGATAACCAGTGGTCTGGCCTTCCTCCCTACTTGTGGCAGTGGATGGCTTAAAAAATAACTTACCTTAGGAAAGAAAAAAAGTGGTAAAATCCATGCCTCTTCCCCAAAGAATTCCCTTGTGTAAGTTAACCCCAGTTCTGGGCTGATTCAGAATTTGGTGTTTGAAGAGACTGAGTGAAAATAGATCAGAGAGAGGCCAGCTGAGAATGAAGAAAGGAACACTCAGGGGCCAGGTGGACCACAAAAAGGAGCCACCTTCCATGCAGGCCCTGCTCGAGCCAGAATCAGGGACAGAATCAGCAGCTTTAAGGCTGACCCTACCTGGACTGCAACATTAGGCTTGCTAACTTATTTTTAAACTGTTTACTCAATTTTGCAATAAAAGCTAATAAAAACACACCACAAAGACAAAACCAAAGTAGCAAACGCTCTTTTCCTTATATGATACCACCTCTAGCCACCATGACCCTTCTGATTATAAACACATGCCTTTACAGATAGCTAATCTGGAGCCACACTGCCGGTGTGGTGGGCAAGGATCTTAACTCCTCTGTGCCTCAGTTTCCCCACCTGTGGAATGGAGATAATAACAGAATCTACTTTTTGAGCATCTAATTAGTAAAATTTTTAGAACAGTCTATTATATGGATGTTAAATAAAATCAATCCTATAGGTGGATTAGCCAGTCTGACCCCCACCCCCGACCCTGAGGCTTCCTCTACTCCTCCCTCTCCCTTTCAGTGCTCCATCTGTGGGTTTAGAAAAACAAAACCCATGCCTGTACCCAAGCAGTTTCTCCTTTGCAGGTGAATTCTGGACCCAGGAGCACACAGGTGCCCATCTCTGCCATGGCACGCAGCAGCCGCGCTTATCATTCTTTAGCCTTAAGGTTCCTCTGAGGCAGGGAGTGTCTTATTCATCTCTGTGTGCCTTATGCACACACACAGTATGGGCACACAGAGAGAGATCAGGAAATGCTTGTTGGAAATAAAGTTTTCCTTCCACCCTAATGACTTCTGATATTGCCTTTCCCAGTGACCTCACAGCAGCTCTGGGAGCTGGGCAAGATCACTGTCTCTATTTTTAGAGGCCCAGGGAGGGGATGCCAGCATTCAAGTTTTCATGAGCAACAGTCCAGGGCACAAACACAGGTCTCCATCCAGGGCACTTCCCTCTTTTCACTATTTTCCTTCCATGGCCGCATTAATCTCCTGACTTATTCTAGCCTTCCCGTGGGTCCTGCTTATAACTCAGAAGAGATGGTAGCTCAGTACCTGGAAGTCCAGTGAGACAGAAGCTTGGAGAGGGGAGCCAGCTTGTCCATGGGCCCCAGGCCATGGCCGGCTCTCAGAACAAAGCCATACGCAGTGATGCTGTGATGTAGCTGTGTTAACACATCCTCAACCCCAGGCAGTCTCTGCAACAGAGATCCTGGCCCTTACCCATTCCTGAGCCTGCCTCACTTCATTCCTGAGCCCCCAGGGGGTTGGGAGGGATTTTTGTGGTAGATAATACTTGGTAATTAAAAGGAAAACAAACAGGGGGGAAAAGTGCCTTTTGTTTTTTGTTTTTTTTTTTGTCTGCATCAATATGTTTCTGGCTTCCAAATGACCATGTGGACTCACCCCATTCTGGCCTCAGACGCAGCCTGTCTCTGTTTCTGGCTCCTGGGCTGTAGAGCTGAGTCAGCAACATCAACTGTGTGGGGAGAGGCTGCTATTGAATCTTGTGACCAGGGACCCTGGGAAGCTCTGGAAAAATAGTGCCTTATAATTGCACATCACCTATCACTTTACAAGTCACTTCTTCATCCATTATTCATGTGACCCTCACAGCTCTCTGCCTAGGTCAGCAGGATATTACAAGGGGCAAAAATGGATTCCGTAAATCTCAGTAAACTTAGACTGGCTGCAACCCTAATCACAATCCCTGGTGTGAAAACTATAGCATTGGAACCTAATACAGCCCGTGATGGAGATGATGGAGTTGTTCCAAAAAAGGAAATGTAAGCTGGTGCAGAGCCAGCACACCTGGCTTCTGGTCCCCCTTGCCAGACGAACTCGGGCAAGACACAGCCCCTCTGGGCCTCCGTTTCCCTGTCTGTAAAATGAGACTTAGGATCCTCAAGAACTCGCACAGCCATCTGGATGAGGCTATATACACCAAGAGATAACGTTATGGCGTTATTATATACCTAATTTTGACCCCCCACCTCCCAATTCACTTACACACCTTGAAGTGGGGTAAATGTCTGTTGAAATCAGCAAGTTCATGAACTTCTCCACAGCACTTAGCAAATCAGTAGACAGCGCCTTTCTTAAGCATTTGATCCCAACTTCATTGTGTGATTTTCTTTTTAAATTAATGACTCCTGTGTTCCAGGAAGTCTCCTGGAACTTCAAAAGGGTTTTCAGAAGATGGGATGGTGCCCAGAGGACCCAGTGGGGCCTGTGCATCGAGACATCTTTGCTGTGACCTCAGAAGTGATCTCCCTTCTATTTCCTTGTTGGCAGCAGCAGGAGAGAGGACAGGCGAGCAGAACCCAGAGCCTTCCTCTTCACTCACAGTCAAGCCCCAAGGATAAGAAGTAGATGGCCGCTTCTTTCTCAGTCCTATGCTTATTAGGAGAGCTGCAGGTCTAAGGCTGCCTCATCTATTTGCATGTTCAAATGCTGCTCAGGGCAGCAAACATGGTAGAGCATGGTAAGTATGCAGCAGCTCTGACTTGTGTTGTAAATTGCATCTTAATCCGCAAATACCCTTAGAAACGAAAGAATAAACAGAAGCTCAGTCTTTCTGCCAAGCTCAACAGTGTGAAGTGCTAAACCCTGTAGATATGATCATTGTCATCGGTTTAATGAACAAAATGCAAGTATGGAAAGCAGGACTTTCCACATGTGTTTATGTCAATAGACACGAACCTCATAGTCACATATCCCTCTCTACTGGGCTGACACTGATGCCTGGCAAAGGAAAACTGAAGAAGAGTTTGATTAAGTTTTGAAAAGCAACATTATAAGAGCAAAACCTTATAATGATTTTATAACACTCACTACCAGCCATTTAAACAAATGTGGTTCATTAAAGCATTTATTTTGTGACAATGTCAGAGAGGGAATTTGTTAAAATAAGGTGAAAATTCACTAAGTAAACAAAATTGCATTAATTGCTTTTGAACTTAATAGTGTTGTTTTTTAAAATTTAATTACATGTTTTCAGTCCTTATTAATCCTTTTTTTGTAGGCTTTGCAGAAATTCTAACAATATATTGGTTATATATTAGTAAGATAAATAGAGATAAATATTGTCATCAATTCAATATAAATTAGTGAATTTAATATTTGTCATATCTCAACTGGGTATAAAACATGTATTTTAACTGTGTCAATAGAATTTGAAAATTCCTTAAGAGATAGTTGCTTTGAAGTATAGATCCTAGAAAAGGGAATAATTTTAATGATCAAATTTGTACATGTTTAACTTACAGAGCTTCTCACTTAATATACGAATAAAAATGGCCCTAGCCAGTTTGGCTCAGTGGATAGAGCATTGGCCTGCAGATTGAAGTGTCCCGGGTTCGATTCCAGTCAAGGGCACGTTCCTTGGTTGTAGGCTCCTCTCCGCCCAGGCCTTAATCAGGGCTAATGCAGGAGGCAACAATCAATGTGTTTCTCTCACCTTGATATTTCTCCCTGTCTTTCCCTCTCTCTTCACCCCTCTTTAAAAATCAATGGAAAAATATCCTCAGATGAGGATTAAAAACAAAAAAAAAGAAAGAATAACAATGACAGATTTTTACTGTGGCTCTTGAAAATTAGAACACAAATTATCATAGGAAATTTTGCAACTGCCTACAAGGAGTACAGATTTTGAAAGAGTGAGCAGAAAAGAGAGAAAAAGCAAAAGCAAAGTGTCAGGCTAGGGCAGCCGTGGGCAAACTACGGTCCGCGGGCCGGATCCGGCCCGTTCGGCTGTTCTATCCGGCCCGCGGAGCCGAAAGAGCGGAGGGTTCTCTTGCTCTCCCCTCCGCTCCTTCACCAGCAGCAGTGTTAACATGGCAACGTCGGGAAACACGGCCGCAGCTCCTTCTTCTGAGTCCAGTTTAAGAACCCATTGTGGCCCTGGAGTCAAAAAGTTTGCCCACCCCTAGGCTAGGGGTTATCAGGGGCCTGGCAGGTCTGGAAAGGCCTGAGGAGGGCACTCCGCCCCCAGCTGCCCCCTCCTTGTAGGCAAACCCAGGGCCTGAGAGGTGAGCACCACAGCTCTGCCCCCAACAGCAGCGCAGATGACAGGCGCCGTCAGCCGCAGTCCATTTTCCACTGACAAGGTTTCTTAAAATCAGGCTGTTCAAAGCTCCGGAATCCAAACACTGGGGTCACGGCGAGCAGCCGCTCACACATCCTCCACCTGACGCCCCGCCTATTACAGCTAATTTCTTTCAGGTGTTGGGTATAAAGGGCGCTCTATATAAACTCCACACTGGCATCAGGACTCTTTCATCTAACAACCAGCAAGTACGGAGCATTTTATGGAAGGAGCGCTAGAGGCAAGCAAGGTTAATGACTGGCCTAAGGTCATGGGGAAAGTAAGCAGGGAAAATGGAAACAGAGCCGATCTGTGGTCTGTGCTGACCAGCTTCCCACCTTGGTCTTTGCCTCTCCTCCCAGTTCTTTTCTGCGACAGCAAAGCAGCTGGCGAGGAAGCAAGATGAAATGACATTGTTCCTTTTGTAATGCTGTGGGACAGTGGGAAACATCGCTGTGTGGGATCGTGCCCAATTTCTTTCTAAAGCAGCCTATATAATAAAGAGGCAATATGCAAATTGACCCTCACACCCTCATGTTATCACAAGATGGCTGCCCCCACGTTGTCACAGTTGGGGGTGATTGGGCCGGCAGGGGAGCAGTTAGGTGTCAATCATGCCAGCAGGGGAGTGGTTAGGGGGCAATCAGGCTGGCAGGAAGAACTGGTTAGGGGCAATCAGGCAGGCAGGCAGGCTAGTGGTTAGGAGCCAGCAGTCCCGGATTGGGGAGGGTGCAGGCTGGGCTGAGGGACACCCCTCCAGTGCCTGAATTTCATGCACCGGGCCTCTAGTTCAATATAGAAGACATCCTGAAAGTGTCTAGTGAATGGAATCCGAGGCCCTCCTTTCTTTTGTCATTTTTAAAAATATATATTTTTATTGATTTCAAAGAGGAATGGGGAGGGAGAGAGAGATAGAAACATCAACGATGAGAGAGAACCATTGATCAGCTGCCTCCTACACACCCCACACTGGGGATTGAGCCCACAACCCAGGCATGTGCCCTGACCGGGAATCGAACCAGTGACCTTCTGTTTCATAGGTGTGATGTTCAACCACTGAGCATGCCGGCCGGGCACAAGGCCCTCCTTTCTTGGTGATGATGACGATGATGTATGGTGGTGGCAGTGGTTGATCTCATAGTATTTCAGGCTTTCCCATATCATAGCCCTTTAGAACCACAAAGCCCCTTAGGTGTCTGATTTTGCAATCATGAAGGCTGCCCCTTCCCCAAATCCTGAGTTGCCAAGGCTCTGGAGAAGGAGCGTGACCCTAGAACAGTTAGAGGGACCCAGCCCTCTGCTAGGTAATATATCCTGTTAAGGGCCTGATGGTGATGGCTGTTTGTTTTTACCATCTCTCACTCCCTGTTTCAAGTTGCACCCTGAAAATCAGGTCCTGGTAAACTCCTTCAGCTTGAGAGTCTCCAGGAAAGAGAATGTTAATTTTGTTGACAAATTCCAGTGTCCTGCAGCCCCAGGTCTTAATTCTTTGTGCAAACTCTTGGTCCTGAGTTTGCATGGCCCCCTTTTGCCCCTAATTAGTCTTGTCATGAGCTGCTATGCTGTTGTTTTAAACACAACCCTGTGTCTTGGGAGCCAAGGGGTTCTTTGGGGGTGAGTAGTGTTTGTATATATTTAAAAAAAAAAAATGGTCATCGCTCCTCTTGCCGTGGCTGCCATCATTTTTTTCAGGGGAGGTGTTGCCATAGAGATGTTGTCTGATCCATCTCTATTGATAGCCCCTTTAACGGGGGCCCTGAATAGGCACTGAGGTAGGTAAATGTATGCAGTGACATTGAGCGGATGATTCTATTCTGAAAAATTCCTGCACCATTTGTTTCTGTGCTTGTCTGAGGGCTGGGACACGGTGTTGGGTTTTGTTGCACGTGCTCTGCTCACAGGCTCGGAGTTAATGCAAGCCTTGTTTGGAACCACTGAAGCAGAAATTTCTCTGCTGCCAGGACAAAAGCTTCACAGGCCACCTCGAAGCCTGCTTTGGGAAGGCTGTGTCTCCTGGGCTCCCAAAGGAAATGGGAGATAACGTGGAACACGGAGTGGCCCCCTCAGAGCTCCCCCAGCCTCCTAGACCAGACACATCTGGCCCCATGGAGTCTTCTCTGGCGAAGTGCAGGCTTCTCGAATCAAGGGTTTTAATTTGATTTGCCCTTTTCCAGTCTGTTGAGAGAAATCATCTTGAAGATCTGTGTGCTTTTCTGTCTGTGCTGATCGGTGTGTGTTTGCGCAGCTCTCTGTCTGTCTTTTTCCTCTTGGGTGCTGGGGGACAGGCTCTCCTGGGGAAAACAATTAAAGTTTCATTGCTTCACGCCTTTGTGTTTAAACTAAATAACACCCAAGTCCTCTTCCTGCTTTGAGAAAATGGGAGGGAGGAAGGTAGGGAGGCAGGATTGATTGAGCACCCTGTGTCCTGGAACAGTATCTGGGACTTGGTAAGTTCTCACAAATGACTTTTGTTGAACGAAGGAATGAATGTTGAAAGCCAGGCATCATGCTAGGAGTTTCCAGAAATATTTTTTCCCCTTTACTCTTCACATAGGAGTTATTAGGCCCCTTTTACAAAAGGGTTAAGTGACTCACCCAGGGCCACACAAAAGATGAATGGTAGTCCCTGGACTTGATTCTGGGTCTCTTGATCCCAAGTCTAGAGCATTTTCCCCCGACCACAGCAGTCCTACCCCTTGCCTCTGTGTTTGGTGGCCTCTGTCCGTAGACCAGACCTGCGTGAGCTAAGTCAGCTTTCTCACTTCAGGGCACTAGGGTAGCCAGGGTGAGGCCACCCATTTCCTCATGCTCCTTGCTCTGACCCCTGTCCTTAGCCATTTGGTCATGGCCAACCCTGCCTGGTGTTAGCAGCATTGCAGAAAGGGAGGGCATGAGGACAAAAGTGGAAACTGCAGAGCTACATACGTTTCCTGAGCTTCAGGATTAAGTCCAGGGCGGTTTGTGTAGCAGTGGTTCTGGCCCCCAGATGCTTGCTTCTCTGTTAAGTTACTCCATGTGTGGGTCATGTCAGCTGAAGGCTGGGTGGCGGGGGAGAGGACAAGCTTTATCTCTGCCTTGCACAGTTTTCCTGTGCAGATTGGGGGATATAGAATTCCAGTGTTCATCCATCCATCCATCCATCCATCCATCCATCCATCCAAATGCTCAATACATACTCTGGGTAGGGCATGAACCAGGTACAGGAGCCTAGTACAAAGGATGTAGAAATGAATAATGGACCCTGTTTCCCATAAACTCAGACACATATAAACGCAAGCACCCACAATAACAATTAACATCTGCCCTTTACAGTTTACAGAATGCTTTCACATCTCTTATCCACGTTTTACAATATATCATGTGGTAGGAATTATTGCCAAATCCATTCTACAGATGAGGAAAACAACACACAGAGTTGTCCAAAATCAGGGAGTGGTGGGCGTGAGCTTGAGCCCAGCCCTTTGATCCCAGTCCCATGTGGGTTTGAATGGTCCCAGTCTGGAGGAGCTTTTCTTAATTTCTCTGCCTGCCCTTTTATGACCAAGGAGTGAGCTGGTTTGGGATAATGAGAAGCCACCTGTACCAGCTCTATTTGGCTCCTCAAATAGCTGCAGTATGTGTGTGTGTGTGGGGGGGGGGGGGGGAGGAGGGGGAGGGCAGGGGTAGTGATATTTTACAGAATTCTCCAGGAAAAGACTGCTGTAGCCATGTTCTAATGAGTTCAAAAGTGGGCTGCTAGGGTTCCACTATTTTGGACTAAGGTAGTGACTTTCAATTTTGATTGCACATTGGGAGCTTAGAAACACGCAGGCCTGGGTCTCTCCCAGAAGCTGTGATTAATGGTCTGAGAGGGTGTCCAGACAATGAGTTCTCACTCACATCCATTCTAAGCTAGGGTGTTCCTTGGCCCTGCACACAGAGCTCAGTTTTGGCCCATTCTACAGGTGTCCCCGGAAGCGTTGTGCTGGGGGGAGGGAGGTGTATGCTCCAGTGGTGGTCCAGACTTCAGGGGTCTCACGCCCTGCTGGGTCCCATGCTGCAGTGTTGGGACACTCATGGGCAGCTGGGTGGGCACTGGAAGTTAACATCTAACTAAGAGCGATCTGGGAAGTAGGACTAGTGATCAAAGTTAAAGATCACCTTCCCACCCGACCCTCATGGCTCAGTGGTTGAGTGTCGACCTATGAACCAGGAAGTCACGGTTCATTTCCCGGTCAGGACACATGGCTGATTGCGTCTCGATTCCTGGGGGAGGGAGGGGGGCATGCAGGAGGCAGCCAATCAATGATTTTTTTCCTCATCATTGATGTTTCTATCTCTCTCTCCCTCTCCCTCTCCCTTCCTCTCTGAAATCAATAAAAATATATATATTTTTAAAAAGATCACCCTCCCTGACCCAGGATTCCCATGCACTGTCAAATATGATATCCCTGCTTGTGTTTACAATACATAGGTGATGACAGTGTGCTGGGAGGGGAGACACAAGAATGAATGACACACACACAGCCCTTCCTTTTATGAAACTCACAGTCTGGAGAGAAAATACAGAGATCATTTAAATGGAGTGGGACATAGAGAATAGGGTGGCAGACCCTGCTTGGAGAGGCCACTTCGTTAGGTTTTGAAGGGCGAGTTGGATTTCCCAGCCCCAAATGTGGGAAGAGCATTGCAAGTAAAAGGCACAGCAAGAAGAAAGGCGCATGGTGCTCTGGAAAAGCAAGAAGTCCAAGAGGGTGACTAGAGGGGGAACTGGTGAAAGATGAGGCTCGGGCAGAGATTGCCACTTGGAACTTTATTCTAGAGGCAAGGGAGGGCCAGGAAGGGATTTCAAGCCAGGAAGTGATTCGGTCCGTGTCTTGAGAAGATTATTCAAGCTGAGGCGTGGGGAATGCATTGGGCTGGAAGCGATTCCAGTGAGCTGTAGAGACTGCAGGGGAGACCCACCAAAGCCATTGCAGGGCCAGAGCAGGGCAGTGGCTGGAGGTTAGAAAGAAGGGGCCAGAGGAGGTTGCTCAAGCCCCTGGAGAGGACGAAAGGATCCTTCACAGTGAGGGAGGAGCCAGCAGCAGCTCCTGGAACGGCTATTAGAAATCAGACCTTCATCCCAGGCACACTCCATCCTCCACATCCTGATCACTGCTCCCTCCAAAGTCACCTCAGGCGCTGCTCCCAGGGACCCCTGGTCCTGCCGCACCTCCCCTGGTTAATTGTTAATTCCCTAGGAGGCCAAGCTGCATTTGAATTTTCTGCAGCTGTACCCACATGCAGGGCCTTAAACGTTAGTCTCTCTTGTTGACCAAATGCGCTGGGCTCCCAGGGCTGAGTTATTAAGGAAACAAAGGAGAGCCCTTTTAATTAGGCTCCGTGCATGTCTGTGCAGGGCGGAGAGGAGAGGGGCAGAAGCCCTGGTTGTTCTGGTGATTAGATACAACAGGGGAAACGTTCAGAACATCTGGGTGTATTTATATCTCCAAAGCCATGACCGAAACACAGGAGACTTAAATGAGCTGAGCCTTCCTCTCGGCTTTTGTTTAAATGTATTTGCAGACACACAGGAGGGAGGACCTCGTGATGATGGAAAGCCTTGGGGTCAGCCCTCCCTCGATCTCTGGATGCTCACCTGGCCCTCTAACAAAGCCGAGACCTGAGCGGGCAAGGAGGGGGGATTTATCAGCCTGAGAAAGTTACATTATAGTGTCTCTCAGGACACCCTTGGTTTCATAACCAAGTATCCCACTTGATTCCCAGTGCGGGGCATGGGGCCAGCAAAGCTAGGATGACAGGAACTGGCAGAGATCTCTCAGCAGGTTCAGGACTTCCAGCGGAAAATTAGATGAAGACCCACACCCAACTTCTGTAATATATAAATAGATAGTCTGAGAAATAAGGAACAATGCATTGTAAGAAATTTGTCAAGAGTCACTGGCAAACTCTAAGGAAAGACTGACATCTTTATCCCAGAAGTATCTGTTTTGCAACATCTGACAAATTTCAGGTGCCACGGAGACACATTGGAGTGACTTTTTAATGCAAATAACGAAGAAGAGCGCCCTTTTCTAAAAGTTACACCCAGTGTAGACAGATCTTATACTCACGCTAAGAGCAAAAGTCAGAAAATGAAGACAAGATCCTCTCTCTTGACCAGGTGCCCAGGATGAATCCCTCAGCCTCACCCCTGTGCCAGGCCTGTCACCCTGAGGGTCACAGAGGACTCGGAGCCACTCTTCTGGCTGAGGCCGTGTGTAATTTTCTAAGAAAGACAGCTTTGCAAAAAGCATCTTGAACAAATTTGTGCCATTTGAGAGAAGGCAGGGGTAGAACAGAAGCCGTCAAGCTTTAATTTCTCTGCTAATTAATGGTTGATCATCTCTCCTTTTATGATTCTTGACCCCAGAAGGAAAATTTATTAGCACTTTTAGATTTTGCTCAGTCGTGCTAAATGAGGCGTGTAATGCACTAATTTAGTGCCTCGTTAGCATAAGCAGGACCTCCCCAGCCTGCTCCCTTGGTCCCCATGGAGGCTTTCTCTGGAGCTGTGGGGAATTTACCTGGAAGAGGCTCCGATTATTCGGGCTCAGGTGTCTGAGAGGCCACAGCCAAGACAGGATGGGGTGGGGGTGGGGGGGGGGATACTTCACCCTCCCTGGGCCTTCAAACAGTGGATCTCTCTTTCATTTTAATGAGAGTATTTAAACCTCAAATCTTCAAGCCACTTCACAACAACGTCCCCCTGAAAAGCCCAACTTCACAGGAGGAGTATTTTTCACCATCTCAACCCCACCCCTCAAAACCAAAACCTGGGCCCTAGGAGAGGATTTCAGTTTGTTGGGATCAGGGAGAGTTGGTGTCCCATGGGGTTGATGGCATTTATATTGAATACAGGCAATTCGCCTAGACATTACTCTGGTGTAAATGCCAGCTCAGTAAATGCCTGGATTTGCTCTCTCTATGTGTAAAACCCCGAGAAGCCTGATCCAAGTTCACGTACCTCAGGGTCTGGGTTGTAAGGGAGGTAGGAAAAAGTGGAGAAGCTGGCGCGGCAGGGAGCGGGAACCCTGCTCCCACGGCCTCTGCCGCCAGCTTCCTTTGGGAAGCACAGAAAGGCACTTGGCCTTCTGGGACCTCTGCTTTCCCATCTGTTAAAGGATGTGTATATCTCCCTGCCTCGGTCCCTTCCGGTTATGGCATTCCATCATCCAGTGAGTGGGGAATGCCAGAGGCAGGCTGGGTGGCTTGGCCACAGCAAGGGGTTCAATTAAGAAGGGTTTTGAAATGTCAGAAATATTCAGAAAGTCCATATTTTGGGGGCCCAGAAATTCTATTTTGAGGACTGTAACCCAAGGAGATCATTAGAGAAATGTATGAAAGTAAGGGTAGTTATGAGACCATAAGGGATTGGTTAAATAAAATATAGTTTATCTCTAAGATGGGGTACTCTGAAACCATTACTAATAACACCATAGAATACTGTGGGCATGGAAAGAGGCTCACAGTCTTCTGTTATGCAAAATCTAGTGTTTCTAAACAAGAGTTCTCACATGATACTAGTTTTACAAAAATATCTCCATAAACATGTCTAGACAAAGTTCTGGAAAAATCTACACCAAAATGTTTATAGAAATCCTTGGGGGATAAGACTCTGGGGGATTTTTTTGTTTTATTCTTTATACTTTTCTATATTTGCAATATTTACTTACAAAGAATATTCATCCCTCTTAGAATCAGAAAAAAATAGAAATAATTTAAAGGGAATAAAATCATGGTTCTGAATATGTATTTTTCTTCCACATGTCGGTTTTCACACATATCAAATAGCAACTATCAATGACCTCAAAGGGTCAGGAAAGAAACGATTTATTGGCTGGAGGTCCTTAAAGAAAACTTGGCATGATCGGAACTGTTGGATTTCTACACATCTCTGGACGACTGCATTTTAAAACTGTAGAGACAAGTGTGTAAGATTTTCAAATGAAGAGCACTCGCCTGGCGTGGTCTTTATGATCCCAGAGTGTCGGGCTTGCAGAGGCCTTCAGGATGGCCCAGGCCAGCCCTCACATTATGCCGACGACGGGAAAGGAACCGGCTTCAGGTCTGAGAGCTGGTTACGGCAAAGCCAGGACTAGAACCTGTGCCCTCACTCCAGTCTCTAGACCAGTGCTGTGTGGACAGGTTGAGGCGTCCTTCTGGAGCTCTCCAGGTAAGAATTCTGAGGGCTTGGGTCGCTTCCTTCTCAGTGGAGGCCCTGGGCTCTGGAATGAGGCCTCCCTGCTGAGTCTGGAGTGGGCATGTCAAGGGCTGGGGCAGCCACAGACAGCCATGTCCTGCATACCAGGCTTCACGCCACTCTCTCTTCTGAGAAGAAGAGTTTGTTTTCTCTGAAGTACGTTGCTCTTCTGGGTTAATTTGTCCTAAGGAAGGGTAGCAGAGATTGGAAAAGTCAAAATAGTGGGTTATCTGAATACTGCGTACAAGTTCCCAGGGAACATGTTCACTGCTGGGAACAGTGCTAGGTCATTGGGTGGGCCAAAGAGCTTCTGTTTCGTTTGGAGGAAGGAGATCCCTGAGGGCTTCCAGGAGAAGGTGCCCTTTGAGATAAGCCTTTGGAAAAGATGTCATTTAGAGGTAAGAGGAAGGGCACCTGAGGTTGAAGAAAGCTGGGGGTGATGGGAGGGCTGGTGGAGATGCAGAACAGCATGGGGACCAGAGACAGGGAAGGGACCCATGTGGCTGGAGCCCATCACAGGTGTGACACAGGGCAGGAGGCAGGTGGGGTTGTGTCTTTAGGTGCTTGAAGACCCTGGACTTACCCTACAGACAAAAGAAGGCATTGCCTACAGAATTCTGAGCTGAGTTGTGTTTTCGGAAGATTTTCCTCAGAGTGCAGGGGAAAAGACAGGAGCCAGGAATCCTGGGTTTGGAGAAAAAAACAGGAAACCCTACCCCGTACCCCCCCCCCCCCCCACTCCGCCCCTCTTCTTCCAGGTGGTGTGAGGAGAGGAACCAGGCCCTTCAGTTCTCCAGGGACTTCTGGCAGCTCTTACAAGGCGTAGAGAGAAGCCGGTGGCGTCCTTGGCAGCCCTCTGCAGGTGATGGGAGCTGGTGCCCCCTCACCCTCCACCCAGGAGAAATGCTGGTCCCCCTTGAGAGCCGTGACCCCCGTGCGGTTGTGAGTCTGGAACTGGAAAGCCACATTTTCCTAGGAAGGGATGCCTCAGGAAACCATAAATCTCTCAAGATTTACGGGTCAGGAAATTCTTTCAGGAGAGTAAACAGCAGAGGTGAGGCAGAGGTGGGGCAAGGCAGGGCAGCGCCGCCGCGGAGCCTCCTGGCACAAAGGCTGGGCTGGGCTGGGCTGGGCTGGGCTGGGTGCGGTTGTGAAGGCCTTTACAGATAGCCTGGACTCTCTCTCTTGCTCTTCCCTCACCGAGTTCACGGCCCCTTCTCTGCAAAATGACGGGGGTGAACTAAATGACCTCGCCGGTCTTTCTTCCGAGGTCACAGGATGCTTGTAGTAAACCAGTGTCCTCACTCGGGGTCCTGATCACGCGGCCGGACTCACGCTCCCCGAGTGAAAATGCAATCAATTGAGTCTCACACATCGGCCACGTCGGGGCGGAGGGTTAATGAGAGGACATCTGGAAACTCCCCTCGGGGGGATACATCTGGGCCTGATTACCTTCTTATTTATTGTCTTTTTACTCTGCAGACAGTCCCGTACACTCACCCTACGGAACAAGAACAAAAGCGTGCGCACCATCTCAACCCTCGGGACTACCCACAGCCCCGCGTGTCGTCTCCATGTATGAATCCACAGACGCACCCTCGGGCGCACACGTGCACCCACAAACACACACTCTTTCTTCCCCGTTTCTGTCTGGGGTCAGTTGAACAGTGAATTCCCTTCACTCCCAGAGACCCCAGACCAGGCTCGGTCCTCTCCCGGTAAGAATCCTGCGCTCCCCTCGGCTCCCACCCAACCTGGCTACTAGCTCCCGCCAGCAGATGGCGACCCGCGCCCTCAGACCACCAGCCAAATCCTCAGCCCGAACTCCGGGCCTCCCCGACTCGCACCCTCGGAGTGGGATACTTTGGGAGTCATCTGTGGGAGGGCTGCCAGAGACTTACATTTACTGCCTGGAACTTGGATAAGTTTCCCCAGACGGGGCACCGGAGGGAAGAGAAGAAGAGGGAAGGGGTAGTCCCTCCAGGGGTGGGGGTGACCTGGTCAGGGCCAGGCCAGCTCCAGCTGTGGCGGCCAGAGAAGGCCTCCCTGCAAGGCCGCACCGGAGAGGTGTCTGAAGCAAGGTTGGGGCACACTGCAAGTGGAAATGCTCTCCCTGGTGTGAAAACCAGAACAAAGGGTGAAAAATGAAGCCACATGAGCTTCGGAATCACGCCCACTCCTCCAACTCTCTATCTCCGACTCACCTCTGCACCCCGGTTGCCACCTCCCTGCTCCGTGAAGCCTCCTGTCAGAATGAATCAGCAGCTGCCTCCTTGGGCCTCCGTGGCAGTGGCTCCCCGTGGCATCTGTCACAGCCCGCCCAGTGTTGCAGTTACTTGCAGAAGTGTGTCACCCCCATCTGACGCTGGCTGCCCCAGGGCAAGGCCAGACTCCATTTATCCCAGGATCCGCAGGGGCCCAGCCCAGTGCCTGCCCAGAAGTCCTAGAGGATCCACATGCAATCAAGGACATCTTCGCCAGGAAGACGCTCGCGTGGTCATCGCTAGAACCCAGAGAAAATTCCTCCAGCGGGAATTGTAAAGCCGAAGGAGAAAACCCCCCTATCTCCCTTTTCTCTGGAGATAGGTAAGAGACAATCCCACACGCCACGCGCACGCGCGCACACACACACACACACACACACTCACACACGCTCACACACGCTCACACACGCTCACACACTTCACAGTTCCAGGAGCAGTGGAGTCAGGGAATGCAAAAAATGTGGCAGTGCCAGCCACAGAGAGGTCTGGAAATGCCTTCTTAATTGAACCTATCTGGGAGCAGGCTGGCTGGAGAAGGGACAGAAGCAGAGAGGGGTGTGGAGTGAAGGGCTTGGGTGCTCCTAACTCATCCCCTTTGTGCTCAGCTTAGAGACAGCAAAGGCAGAGCCTTCAGTTTCTTCCCTTACGAAGGCATTGATGTCAGTGATGCTGTGGAGAGATTTGCTCTGTCCTTGAACAGCTCTGTCCATAGGAACGTTTTCCCTAATAGGGTGCCAATTCCATTTTCCTGCAGCTTTCACCCATTGGATTTACCCAGGACAAATGCGTTTGCCTGGAAGGAAATGTATGTGGGAGAGATGGGGCTGAGGAGCCTGTGCAGAGTGCCTACTAAGTGCTAGACAACTTGTGAACAAGAAAACCCTGGGCTATTTTTGTTATGGGTGCTTTGTCCCCTTGTTGCTGATGAGGAAGGCCGCTCGCTGGGAGAGGTCTGTAGCTTGCCTGACACACACACAGGCTCTCATCTCACAGGTCTTCACACAGCTTCCCTTCAAAGAGCTGCAGACACGCTGATGACTTCAACTCTCCCTCCCAGCACACCCTGGCCAGCTTCTAGAATACCCTCTGGTTGGTCTGCATTTCCCTACAGTGAGGCGCCCAGACTGGGACACAAGAGTGCATGTTACTTTCCTAGAAAAGCATGACATGCCAGCTTGCAACGAACGGACTTCATCTTTTGCTTGAAGAAATAACATGAGCCTTGACCCCTGGGAGGGGCCCTGGGTAGCAAGAGGAGCCCAGACTGTGGTCAGCAGACATCACGCCCATCAGCCAGGCTGGCTGATCGCACCCTTTTCTTCCTACTCCCCTACTCGCAGGCCTCTGAACCACCACCTGGCCACTTGGAATGGGTCATATTGTGTTTTTAATTAAATTTTATTTATTCTTTTATAAATAGGTGATAATAAACCATCATCTTTACCATTTAAAATATAAAAGGAACGAAAGGGAGACCCCTCACTCCTTACTCCCTTGACCCCTCTCCTTGTAACCAATGTGACCAGCTATACTTATTATGCATATAAGATAACAAATATGTATGCATGCAAACATTTACTTTTTTCCTTTTGTACTACAATTATCAGCATATCATATCTACTGTTTCATACCTTTTCTTTTTTCTTTTTACTGAGCATACATTAAGTTCAAGTTTATGGACCGAGGTTTAAATTCACCCCTTTCTGCTCATAACACCAGTGGTCCAAACCTGAGCTCTGTCCTGTGCACCCAAAATGTGAGGCAGCTGAAACCCGTAGTCAATGCTTATTAAACAACAACCCCCACATACATGTGCAGAGATACTTGCAGGTACTTTCTTGTTTACATTTTCCAGAAAATCAAGAAACTTTGCACCAGTCTTTGGAAGATGTGACCCCTATTTTATATATATAAAAAAAAAATCACCCAGGGATTGAAGTGATTTATTCCAACAAAGTCGCTGCTCTATTTCAGCTACTCTGATTTTCTCTTTGGAGGCATTAGAATTGAGCTTCCAGGGCGGAAGAGACGTGGCTGGGCTTGCTTGATCATAATGTCAATATACACCGATGTGCTAGGATGGAACCATGTTGTCCCTACCACGCAGTTGAGGGACTCGACTTCCTACTCCCACCTTGAACTGAAGACAGAGCATGCACCTAACTATATTTTTAAACCTTTCTTTTAGCTTCCCTTACTGCAAAGCAGTGATAATTCAACCTGCTCTTAGGATTTTAAGTGCTCCAAGGTATTAAGTACCTAGCATTAAGCAGAACAAAAAATATATTTAAAAAAATACCAACCACCGAAGTGCTGAGAATGACACTCTGTCTTTGCTTAAGTGAATGGTAAGGAATGGAGAGGCTGGCCTCTGGGGGCTGTCTGCAGCACTTGGGAGTCCGGGAGTCTCCTATGATATATGTGCAATAACTTCGTTATACTGGAGCAAAGATCTAAAGCAGACATAGTTTTAGGACATTCGTGATAAATGGTTCTTAACAAATTGAAGCTGATTATTTCTCTCCCCTGCATTCCTGAAGAGGTGGTCCTTGCTTTGAAACACCGTTGATTCCTGGAAACTCCATCTTAAAGAGAAATCCTACTTTAATTGCATGGTGAAGGGCCTCTCTCTTCAAACACGTTGGGTCTCATGAGAGATCTGAATGGATGAAAGTGCTGGGAAGGAGGGAGAGGTAGTTTTAGGCCATGTCTGAGGAGGATGGCAAACACGGAAGCCTGCTTCAGATAATGCTCTCTGAAGAGAATGCAGTTGACTGGAAGAAACAATTGGTGTGGTTATTGAATTACATAGATGGCCATTGAGATCAAAAGGGAACACTGGGGGAGACACAGTGAAGAGCTGAAGCACTCTAGGAGAATAGCCTGCTCTGCTCCCTTATTTTCTTCTCCCGTCATCCGGGCTCTTCCTCTACCTACCCATCTTGGTCCAGTGTAAGCAAGAACCTTTCCCTGCCTCAGTTTCCTTACAGGAAAGTGGTCCTGCAGCAATCCAAGCAGGAGGGATAAAACATGAGAAAAGGGCTGTGGGACTCCTGAGGGAGAAATCACGTCCACCAAATGCTCGAGCTTGGAGATCAGCTAAGAGGTAAGCCTGCCATCCAAGCCAGAAGGACCGGGGGCATCTGAGACCAGAAAGCCAGAAACCAGCCAATAAGAAGTCAGTCTCAGGTCCAGTCAGTCCACTTTTGCTCCACATTCCCTGTCTTCCATTTTAAATATCAAATTTAAACATGTGAGGGTTTGCCCTTTCATCTGAAGGGTGGTTTTGGCTCCCAGCAGAATAAATATGGAGAGGAAGCATTATACACTTTCCCTGGTCTGGAAGGCAGATCCAATTGCCAGATGGGGTCTCCCCCACGGGGCTGGAGGAGGAGACTAAGAAGCCACTGGAGCCTGCTGGGAAGGAGGTGTCGCTGGTCCCAAAACTGGCAGCGAGCTCTGATGGGGGCATGGCTGGAATGGGGCTCGGTCCTTGTAGGTGAGCTGGCATGGTTCTCTCTAGAGAAAGTCCCAACGAGGCCTGGCCCAGAGGAAGCTGGAGGGTTCACTTGTCTGGCATCATCTTTGGGAGAGAGTCATCTGGCAGGTGCCATCTCTCCCTGCCAGCTTGGCAAGGATCTGGTCCTATGTGGGGAGGGGAAGAGTTCTCTTGGATCAGGTGAGTACTCCCAGGTGAGCCGGCACACAGAGCTCCTTGTCTTCTCTGCAGACAGAGGGAAACTAATGTTCACAAGAGCCAACTACAGCTGCACACCCACCCGTGGATTCTTTCACTTCATGTGGGCTATGTGGCAGCCTAGTCGCTGTTGACCCAATCGATCCCTCTTCCCTTCTTCCTTCGTAGCAGACCCCAAATTTACTTGCACTAGCAACGAGACTATATTCCCAGCCATCCTTCAGCTGGAGTGGCCAATGAAACACAAGTAATAGTCATTAGGTGGGTCTTCAAGGGGGTGACTTAGAGGGAAGGGATCTTGTTGACTGACCTTTGCCCTTCCCCTTCTTCCCTGGATTGCAAAGGTGATGCCTAGAACTTAAGTCATGATCTTGGCCCATGAGGCCCATAAGGAAGTCGTGCTCTAGAAATGGCTGAGGAAAAATCTAGAAGGGACATCACTTCCTGATGATTAGGTGCTGCAGCTTATCTGCAGATGTCTTTCAGATGAGCAAAAAACACCACTTTGATAAACTCATTGGATTTGGCCTCCATCACTACTTGCCAAACAAAATTCCTAACTCATACAGGTTTACTCATAAAGTAGTGACTCTTCATCCCTAGAGATGCGTAAGCATCAGCTGTGGGGTTAGTGGGGCGAGGGGCTGGCGGGTGGATGGGGGTAAAAGCAGGGTGTTGAACTAGAAGACTTCAGTATTTGATATTCGGTGATTCATACTGTACAGTGCGCATAACATCAGCACTCTGAGAGGGGTTTAAACCCAGTCTGTTGTGGCTATTGTTCAAGGATTTTAGTCTGAGCTTTAAAGCAGCAGGCTAAAAGGAGAGAGAAATTCCCTGCAAATTAGGGGCCAATTTGAACTGTCTGATTTTAAAAGCGGAGGCTCTGCAGTAGAAGAAAATTGGGTACTGGGATGCAGGTGGCTCCCTGGACAACTCCCATGTCAGCGTGACTACCCTTTGGGCCTATAGGGGGCACTAAGGAACTATGGGATTTCTGCCTCCTCCATGACAGGGTCAGTGCTCAAGTCTTCGGACATCCCTGGCCAAGGGGAGAGGAAGGATTGGGGCTGGGGCTGGTTATATAATGGATGGGAACCAAGTCCTCTCCCTTCCCCGATTCTTCTTAAAGTCCTAAAAATGCAGAGCATCTGGGTTTAAGGTTCAGAAGAAAATGCCCCCTGAAGCCCTGCATTGAGAGCCTGGCATTTCTGTCCCCGAATTTGAGACTTGGAGACCAGCCAGTCCTCACCACTCATTTAGCAAATGAGGAAACTGGAGGCCCAAGCAGGGAAGTGCTGCGTCCAAAGCCACTCAGGGTATTAGCGTCAGGCAGCACAGGGACAGGAATTGG
Organism: Myotis nattereri; assembly: GCF_964212035.1. Taxonomy (NCBI): domain Eukaryota; kingdom Metazoa; phylum Chordata; class Mammalia; order Chiroptera; family Vespertilionidae; genus Myotis; species Myotis nattereri. Next base: position 51,216,295 of record NC_138077.1, read on the forward strand.
GGCCTTTAAATTTCCAGCCTAGTACTTTCTCCACCACACCCACCACCATCGCCAGGTTTGTTTTCTTTTCCGGCCCTTGGGGGACTCTGGCAGGGCTGGGGGTCTGATGTGAACTGGAATCTGTTCAATTTCACCTCTCCTTGCTTCTGCCAGCTCGCCAGCTCTGGCTGACGAGGCAATTAGAACCAGACATCCCATAAGGGCATTCCAGGGACATCTCTTAAAATTCCACAGCAGCTGGGGACTTGCCTTTCCCTGCAGGGATCATCTGGTGTGTAAATACCTGGTTGTGTAAATCATGGGGTGGGAAGGGGGTGCTTACACACATACTATCTCCCTCTCAATACACACTCACCCACAGACAGTAAAATAGAGAAATATTCAGAGGCAATCTCTTTCCTTCCTACCTCCCAAAGAGGGAAGCTAGGAATTTACAGGCCACCCTGGGAACATCTAATTACTTGCTTCTGAGGGATGAGCACTGTGTTTGCACTGGGCAGTGAGTGGCGGAGGGGTGGGGGACCTTCCTGTTTTTCTTCTACCCCCTGCAGATGGCTGCTCACCACTGGGACAGCCAAAGGCTGTTGGTGGCCAGCTTAGCTAATACACAATCTCAGGTCCCTGGCTGCAAGGTGTTACCTCGGTTCATCAGTAGGAAGCTGGGCCTCTAAAAGACAAACCGGCAGATTAAGGAACACCAACCCAGGACCACTGGCTGACATCCAAGTGACATCCAAGGACTGCAGGGTCCCAAACTGAAGGGCAGATCCTGGGTCTTGAGTTGATGGCAGCCCTCTCTGTTTCTCAAGCTTCCAATCACATTCGTACCCAGGAAACCTTGCTTTGACAAACAATGTGCTACAGTTGACTAATGTTTGGGCAGACCCAGAGGACCTTTTGTCAGAAGTTAGTGGGAAATGGCTGAAGGCATTGGGAAGACAAGTGGGAAAATCTCACGCCTTCTTTAATCTGAGGATCATGTAGGCGCACCTGGTCTATGATTTACAGGAGAATAAAAAGGGACAGAAAGGACATTCTTATGACAAGCTACATACCCAAATGGTTGCAGAACTTGAGCTAGAATTTATATCCCAGCTTAGGATGTTTTTAACACCAATGAACCACCACTCCCAGCTCCTCCTTGTGAGGTTGGATATTTGCTTGAATGTCCTAGAAGAATAGGTGTAAAGCAATTTTAAAATGTTAACTTAGTTCATGGTTATGATTACACTACTGGCCCAGTGCATGAAATTTGTGCACTTAAACGGGAATTAATTAGAGAAAATATTTTAATATTGCTATTTGCCTTTTCTCTATAATAGAAGTGTCAGAGATGAAAGAAAATTAGTAAAATGCATATGAAAATCTTCCTCCTGTCAGAGTCTAGGGTGCACCACGGGACCTAGAGTTAAGTAACCGCCCACCCACATGCACCTAAAAATCGCACAAGACCCATACCCGGCCAGCCCCACCCCATTGGGCAAGATTCAGACGTGGCCAGCCCTACCCCCGTCAATCCCCCCTGGGAGGGGGGGTTAGCCTCAGGTCTCCCATTAAGCCCTGCTGGGCAGGGGGGTGCAGACTCATGTCCCCTGGCCCGGGGCAGGGGGCGCAGTCTGAGGTTCCTCGCCCAGGTGCCGGGGCTGGGGGCGTGGCCTGAGGCCCCCCTTCAAGCCCTGCTGGGCAGGGGGGCACAGCCTGAAGTCCCCCATCAAGCCCCACCAGGCAGGGTCTGCAGCCTCAGGTCCCTCCATCCCGGCCCGGTGCCAAGCAGCCTCAGGTCCCTGCTGATTGCTTGTTACTGCTCCTTTCGGGAACCCCGCCTCTGCTGTGGGCACAGCCATCTTGTGTTAAGGGAACCCTGCCTCTGCTGTAGGCACAGCCATCTTGTGATGGCATGATGGAGTGAGGATCAATTTGCATATTACCTCTTTATTATATAGGACTAAAGGCACGAAATTCGCACATGGGAGGGGGGTGTCCCTCAGCCTGGCCTGCACCCTCTTCACAATCTGGGACCCCTAGGCCTGGCCAGTGATCAGAGCCTATTGGGGCTTTCCTTTCCCCGGCTGCCTGCAGCTGGTTTCACCTCTGCTGCTGCCACTTCTTGTCATCTGTGTGGCGCTGTCCCCCTCTACCCCCGTTGACCAGTCGCTTCCCTCTGCAGGCAACATGTGTGGGGTGCAATCGCTTAGGTGGCCTGGGCCCCACATACCCGCCACAGCATCGAGGGCCAGTGACCTGGGCCTCCATCTTTGGGGTGATCAATCACAGAGCCCCCCATCGATCGCCCCCCAGAGTGTGGCCTAGACCTCCCTCTGTGGGGCAATCATGGAGTGATGGCAAGGCCCCCCAACCAATCACATCACACCCGCCTTGGCTAGCCTGGCTCCAGTGTGTGTCATAGTGTGGTCATCTGGAAGGTCATCCGGATGGTCGTTCTGCTGTTCAGTCATTCAGTAGATTTGCATATTATGCTTTTATTATTATAGATTATATATAACCAATAAATCTATTAAAAGTATGTCCTGGCTTTGTAATTAGTTGCTGATTAATTGTCAACCCATGTACTAGTATTATGTATTAGGTCATTCCTAAAGGGTGGAGCCATAGTGCTCTCAGCAACACTACATTTTTTGAGCAATTGAACTATGTGCTAATAGAGGCAGGGAGGCTACAGGCATTGTCATTGATAACAGAATATTGAGAGGTCATTGTCCCAATAGGTCCTTTGCCAGTCTATCTTATGAGAGAAAAAGGAATGCTTCAGTCAATCACTGAACCAATGATCACCAAGAAAAAGCATCTGTCTTTTATTGTTCTTCACATCCCTTGTTGTAGCCTTCAGTCCAGGGGTTTAGGTGCCTTGGTGTCTTCTTTTTCTAAATGCACATAAGTTTGGGGGTAACATTGAACCAGTTTTAAAGAACCTTCCAAGTTAAAAAAAGGGGTAATGTCAAAGGTAATGTCACTTATGGTTCCAAAATCAACAGGAGCAACTCAGGTGTAATGATGTAGGGATATATTCATCTGTGTCCAGCTTCTAAGGATAGAGAACCACAGGCGGGCCTGTGCAGCAGGTGCTCACTATTCCTGACTATGTGTTTCTCTGGGGTTTGTGGTCCCAATGCTGAGAGATATTTCAGCTGTTGGCTAGAGTTAAGAGGCTAAGAATGGGCCCCTTGAATCACTTGGTTCAGGAGGACTCTGAGGAGCTGGGATTCCAGAGGTCACTTGCACAGCGAGGGGAAGGACTGGCGATCACCAATGTCCCTCCCTGCTAGAATGCTCTGTAGTCCTACCAGGACATTGCAAAAGACTTGCTGTAGATTTGGGGTGGGGGAGAGAATTGCTCAGGGTCAAAACTGCTGGGAGAACAGGTATTCACAGTCTCAGGTATGAAGTGGCAAGATGACACAGGGCAAAGAAACGTGCTATAAGCAAGACAGAAGATAGCTAATGGATGACTCATGAGCCGGTGGAGCTCGTGATGGACAGGGAGAAAAGTGAGGGTCAGCTCATTCAGAAATGCTGGAGGAAGGAAGTAGGAATCCACGAGGGGCTGCCCTGTAGGACACGAGTCCAGGGATGTATAAACCAAACACCTAGTTTCAAGTTCTGCTTCACCACTTACTAGCTTTATGACCCAGAACAGGTCGCAGCACCTAAGACTTTGTTTCCTCAGTTGTAAGACAGGAGGAATGCTCCCTACCTTACTGGTTGTTGATAGAGTAAAAGAACATGGAATACGTGTTCAACAGAGTTTACTCATACATGTATTGTTTAATTTATTCATACATTCAGCAAGCATGTATTATATACCTTCTATGTGCCTGGAATCTAGTAAGTACTCATTAATGTATTAAAAAAATAAAGTGGGGATAGACAATGAATTCAAATAGTCTGAATTTGAAGTCTAGAATAATCATAAGTACTAGGGAAGTTGGTATACGGAACCATCGAAAAGATAAATGAGTTGCTTGGTATTCATCATTTTGGGTGCAGTTGATGGAGATCTGAGCCATTCAGTGAATACTGGGACTGGCTGGATTGAATGGAGGGGAGGCAGGGGTAGATGTCATCCAGAGACACTTAATGGTTCTCCTTCAACAGAGAAGAGAGACAGAGGTCTAAAATCTCCCAGCTTGAGCATGGGCTATTTAAACCAGCTCTGTAACACCTTGGGGATTCTACCTTCCCAGTCCTAAGCTTCAGGACAGTGGTCACAGGTGGCTTCTTTAAAGATGTTTTAGGCCATTGTTCCTCCATTTGAGATTTTTAGGGGTCTATGCGTATTGCAACCTACTTTCAAGATTTCAACCATTCTGTAAGAAACCATGTGTCCTTATAGTGAGGTTTTATCTGGCTAGCATAATCAAGGGGTCATGTCAAGCAGAGCCTCTGGCGTGTGCTTTAATAGAGAAATAAAATGAAGAATGCTTAATAAACAAGAGGGGCTAGAACAGTAAGGATATGCTTTAAATGATTGAAAATTTTGTGAAGTTCAACTTTGATTCAACTCTCCCATTTTTCCAGTTGAGAACCCCGAGACCAGTGAAGCAAAAAAAAAAAAAAAAATTAAAAAAAAATTGTCTAAGGTCATAGAGCTGCTCAGTGGCAAAGCCAGGCGCAGAACCTAGACGCCAGGCCACTGGACTTTCTACTGCACCTCTGTGTCCTTAAGCATGGTTTTGAGCTCTTAAGTCAGCGTGTGAGTATTAGTAAAAACAAGTCACCTTCCTGAAATCCCTCCCTGGGTATCAAAGGGGAAAGGAGTCTACAGAGGGCGTTCCCTTGGGCTCCTTCTTGTTCGAGGGTCCAGCCACCTGGTGAGTGCTCAGTCCAGCTGATATCTGTCTGGTGGAATTTTCCCAGGCAGGGGAAGACTGACAGGCAGGAACGCCCTGGGAGGCTCTTGGGGAGATGAACGTTCTCTCTTTATCTTCAAAGCAACTGTTCAGGAAGGGAAAGAACACTTCCCAGAATTCAGGCTGAAGCAAAACACAGACGACATATCAGACTGGCATCTCATCCACGAGATGGAGAGGCTCCATGGCCAAGAGTCACTGAGGAAATTTCTTGTCCGTAAATAAGACAGTGAGATCCGTAAGAAACATCTCCTCTCTGAAAAAGGCTCACTCGGATGAATCCATGTTTTCAAACGGGGAGTTATGCACAGAGACGTAAAGTTGTGAGCTGTCGAAAAAAGGTGTTTCATTGAAATGTGTCCCCCAAGATTCTTGGTAAACAGCAAACACATTTTGACTTTTCCTCAGGGCACAGAATTCTGGGGAAATGAGGTAAGATGAATTTAGGCTCACAATGGCCAAGTGGCCGTGTATTTTCATTTGAGAAGGTTAGAGAAGCCTCATTTGGTAACACCTAGTGGTTATGTTTGCAACATGCAATTTGTTTTCCTGTTTGGGGGAGCGTTCATGATTCAATGAAATATTCTGTTTGGATCCCTTGAAGCTGTCAGTCTCTCCTGTTTGCACAGATGTGAGATTTCATCCTGGCTCTGCTTTCTTCCAGCGAAGTTGGCATACTCTGATTCTAACTTGATATGCTTAATAGCTTCATGGGACTATGTCACTTTTGCCTCCTTCACATGACAAACACCTAAGCAAACCTCATTATGCCAACTCTCCCTGCCTAAAATCCCACGGTGGGTTCCTATTGTTCTTAAGGTGAAAACCTCTTAATGTGCCTTTTTGGGCCTTTCAAGGCCTGGTGCCTCCCTGCCTCCCTGGCCTCTGACTCTTCTTGCTCTAGCTACAGTGCTTTCCCTTTATTCCTGTGTATCACCAGGGTCCCTCCTGCCACAGGGCCTTTATACAAGCTGCTCCCTCATCCAAATACCTTTCATGCCCCTCTTCACCTGGTTAACACTTACTCATCCTTTAGGTATCCACCTCCTTGTCATTTCCCCAGGAGAAACTCCCTCCATGCGCCCATCAATATTAATTCCACATTGACTTGTGCTCAGACCACCATGAGCTCTTCCTCCTTTATAGCCCTGAAGACAGTTTAACCTTGTTTTTTGTGTACAGTTATTAGTCTAAACGCTCCGTTAGATTGTGAGCTCATGCGGATAGGACAAGTGACTCTTGTTACGCTCTACAGTGTCCCTGGTGATTAAGACAGGGCCTGCTACATAGTAATAGTCAAATGTGTTTGATGGAATGAAGGGATAATCTCATAGTAAAGTAACTGAATGAAAGTGGGAAGAAGAGCAGTGCTAAGAGTCAAGAGAGCTGGTCCAGTCCCTGTCCCTCCACTAACTTGCTCAGCGACACCTCACTGGGCAGGGCCAGTCCTTCTCTGGGCATAAGAGCCTCCTACCCAACACGGGTTGAATCGCTGTCCTGTGCTGCATGGACCCTGGGCTGAAGGGCCTGAGGTTGGATTCTGCCTTTACTACCTTCTAGCTATATGACTTTGAGGCTGGTATATCACTTCTCTGACATATTATTTATATATTTAAAGTCTCTCCAAATTCTAAAATCTGTGAGGGCCCAAGCTAAGCCAGTGGCAGTGAGAATGGAGAGGAGGCAGATAAAAGAGATAGTTCAGAATCAGTGATGGAGTGAGCGGGTGGGGTCTCAAAGTGAGGTCCCAGGACCAGCAGCATCAACATCACCTGGGAACTTGATAAAAATGTAAAGTCCCGTCCCAGCTCTACCGAGCTGGAAACCATGGAAGTGGGTCTCAGGAAGCTGTGCTATAAGAAGGTCTCCAGGAGATTCTTATGCATGCTCACGTTTGACAACCACTAGATTGAAGGCTGAGGCTGAGGAAGAGAGAAATGTTGAGGGCAGAGGAGGTGCTGAAAGGCAAATGTAGCCAATGTGGAACTACTGGGGAGCATGGCTTGCCTGTCTCTATGAGGATCGACTCCCTGACTTGTAGGGGATCTCTGAGGGGCAGAGGAAGCAGAGTAGAGGGAATGAATGTGGGTCATCTACAGATAGAAAACCCACTTTTATGAAGGGCATTAAGGAAGTTATAAGAAGGGAGAAACTTACCTCTTGAGTTCACGAGATGTCCCAACACAGCTTGAAACAGGACCGTGGGAAACGGGATCATCCCATGCACCTGTGTTCTGGAGCATCTGGCAATCTCAGACACCGAGAGCCCAATAGCACTGAAGAGACCTAGCTATTTCCTTTCCCCGGAAACATCTTGGGCTTGAGAGATCCATTTGTGCCTGAGCCATCTCTCTCCTAATGAAGAGTTAGTTCAAATAGGCACCGTGCAGTTTCAGAAATGCTTTTTATTCTTGCCAAATAACCAAAATATTTAATAGGTGAGACCTTGAGGGAACGTCTAAACACAGCCCCACCCATAGAACCACAAAAATTTGAACAATAAACTCAACATCTGGTTTCTTGTCTGTGACATTACCATTGGGATGCTGTTGAGACCAGGGAGCCATTGTTGTTGTAAATCAACAAAATTTGGAATCTGACGAACTCTCCCTTAACACTGGACTGATGCATTTTGCATATGCGTTGGCTATAGTCCATTTGTGTTTGCTTGTTTTAATCAGTATGTTGTGCACATACACGTTGACAACAGTTATCTGTGTTTTTGTTATGACTCTGTTGGATATGCCGAAGTTTCCTCAAGGAATACTTATCATCATCATCACCATCATCATCATCATCATTAGTATTTAACAGCTAATGGGAGGGACCTCTTGAAGATGAGGCTTGAGAAGTATATTCATTTATTCACTCATTTAATAAATATTTATTGAGTACCTGTTATGTGCCAGGCAATGGGGATATAGCAGTATCCCCAGTTTTTTGAGATAAACAAAGTTTAATCTTCATAGAGCTTATATTTCATTTTTAATACAGACTATAAAATAAATTAATAGATAAATATATAGTTTGTCTAGAGCAGCGGTTCTCAACCTGTGGGTCGCAAGCCCTTTGGGGGTCGAATGAGCCTTTCACTGGGGTCGCCTAAGACCATCGGAAAACACATATATAATTACATATTGTTTTTGTGATTAATCACTATGCTTTAATTATGTTCAATTTGTAACAATGATATTGAGGGTCACCACAACATGAGGAACTGTATTAAAGGGTTGCGGCATTAGGAAGGTTGAGAACCACTGATCTAGCAGTTGTATGTGCTGTGTTAAAAAGATTAAGTGGGAGAAGAGGATAGGAAGAGGGTGTAACTTCTGGGGCAAGGTGGCAACTACGGATTTTGAATTCAGAAGTTATATGATCTGGCTTCTGGGTTTAATAGGAGTTCTGTGGCTGCTATTTGAAAATAATAGTAGTGTGGCAAGGGAGACGAGTAAGGAGAATCTTGCAATAATCCCAGTGAGAGATCAGATTTTAGTCAGAGTGATAGAAGCAGAGGCGGCGAGCAGTGGGGATTCTGGATCTCTCTCTCTCTTTTATTTTTTTATTTAAGTTATCTTTATTGTTGAAGTATTACAGATGTGCCCCCACCCCCTCATTGATCCCCTCCACCAGCAGGCCTTCACTGCACTATTGTCTGTCCATGGGTTATGCATATATACATATAAAGGTTCTTTGGTTAATCTCTTCCCTCTGCCACCTTCCCTCTGAAATTCATCAGCCTGTTGTATGCTTCAATTTTGAAGACAGAGACAACAGGATTTTCTGACTGGATTGACTATAAAGCAGAGGGATGAGTAGAATCAACTCTGACTTCAAATTATTGGCCTGGACAACTAGATGAATGTCATTGTCTTGAACTGAGATGGGGAAAAGAGAGGCTAGGGAAGCACAATTGGGAATTCAGTTAGAGGAGGTTAATTTGAGAAACTAATTCCACATGCTGAAGTTAGAATTTAGACAGACATACTAATGAATTTTTGGTTTAACTGAAAGACAACATAGAAGTACAGCTTCTGGTGGCAAGGAGACTGAAGGCAGAGAACAGGAGGCCAGGACCGTAGGTTTGATGAGGAGGCCCCAAACAAGGACAGAGGTGAGTGAGGAGAGAAAGCAGAGTTGAGAGATGTTTAGGAGGTAGACTCACCTAGACAAAGTGGCAAGATTAGATGACAAGACCAAGAGATGATGGCCAGTTCCAGCCACGTTCCTGGCAAGATGAAGTCATGAAGATTCACAACCCATTACAACACCTGCTGTGAAATAAGCTTTCACAGTCCAGCTAGTGCTCCACTTCTAGCATCATGCCAGGAACATCAACACTACAGGGTCACACAGGAGCAGCGGCAGTTATTTCAAGTTCTGATAATAGTAAAATTCATGACATCTTATTCATTTGACTATTAACTAATAGCACTTAAACTTCAATTTAAATACTCGACCCTCTGTATAAGTAAAAACAGAGCAGAGTTTTGCTATTACTATACTGCAATTCCCCCACTGTCTTCTGGCAGTGACTTGCTTTCCTGTTAAAACTTTTAAGCATTCCTTCTGTGCTATAGCTGTTACCCAAAGCAATACATAATGGACTGGACAGAATTATTGGCCCAAATGACAAAACCAGATGTAACATGGCAGAGTTTTTCCTGTAACCACACATATATCTTTGGCCTCGTACAGATGTTCATTGTAAATAGGAAGATTCATACCAGGGATTCCAAAATGGGCAAGGAGGGGAGCAAAACCACTCATCTGCATTCCTTTGGGTATAGAAAATGAGGAAGAGGATCCCTCAGGTCTCAGCTTCTGGTCCTGGGAGCCTTACAGATTTGCCCACAGCATATGATGTTTTGCAAATTGTGAAGGGACTCCTTCTGGGAGACAGCATGGTGGAGAACCAGACTGGGGTTAGAAACCTGGGCCTGAGTGGTGCTCTGCCGCAGCCAAATCCTGAGACTTGGGGCAAGTCATGTCACCACTCTGAGCCTCACTGTCCTCATCCATGGAGCTAGCGTAGTACAGCTCCTAGAATGTTTTCTGTCATGTTTTTCTAGCTAGCTATGTTAGCCCCATAAAATGAATTGAGAAATGGAGCTCTCATGTCCATTTCTCGAAAAAAGTTTATGTAAAATTGGTTCTATTCATTCCATAAATGTTTGATAGAACACACCAGTGAAATCACCCAGGCCTGTAGTTTTCTTTGTAGAAATGGTTTCGACTAAAAGTATGAATTGAATATTTTTAATAGAAATTGAACTATTTAGATTTTCTGTTTCATTTTGTGTCAGCTTTGGTAAGTTATGTTTTTCAGACTCTGTTCACTTCATCTAAATTATTGACTTCATTACCATAGAGTTCATAATATTCCCATGATCCTTTTACTGTCTATAGAATCTGTAGGACAGCACAGCTTTCATCATTGAAATTGGCCATTTGTGCTTACTCTCTCTTTTTCTTGATTCACCTTAATGACAGAATTTACAAGTTTAATTATCCTTTCAAAGAACCAACTTCTGGCCGTTCTGGCTGTGTCTCTATTTGGGGTATGTGTTTTATTTCATTGCTTCCTATTCTTATGCTTATTGTTTCTTTTCTTTTATATCAGATTTAATGTGTTCTTTTTGTCTAGTGTTTTGAGATAGAAACTTAGATCACTGATTATAACTTTTCTTTCTTTTTAATATAGGCATTCAAACTATAATTTTTGCATTCAAACTATAAGCATTACTTTAGTTGTATATTATAAATTTTGATATATTGTATTTTCATCATCAATCAGTTCAAACTTTTTCTAATTTCCTCTGTAGTTTCACCTTTGACCCATGTATTATTTAGAAGAGTGCTATTTAATTTCTAAATATTTTGGGTATTTTACAGATATCTTAATGTAATTGTTTTTTAATTTACTTCCATTGGTTTGGGAAATACATTCTATAATATTTCTTTTTAAAAAATATATATATTTTATTGATTTTTCAGAGAGGAAGGGAGAGGGATAGAGAGTTAGAAACATCGATGAGAGAGAAACATCGATCAGCTGCCTCCTGCACACTCCCCACTGGGGATGTGCCCGCAACCAAGGTACATGCCCTTGTCTGGAATCGAACCTGGGACCCTTGAGTCCGCAGGCCGATGCTCCATCCACTGATCCAAACCAGTCAGGGCCATTCTATAATATTTCATTCATTTGAACATATTGAAATTTATATTGTGGTTCAGCAAATGTTTGAACTTGGTCAATACTCTAGTTGCAGCTGAAAGGGATGTGTTTTGTATATTTATTGAATATAGAATGTTCTATAAATATCAATCAAGTGTTGTTTGAATCCATATCTTATTGTTTGCTACTTTGTATTATTGTTATATTTATCACTGAGAGAGGAATTCAGAACAATCTTTTTAAAACATAAATCAGAATATGTCCTTCCCACTGTAAAGTTCTCAAAGGCTTCTTAGGGTGCTTAGAATAAAATCCAAACTTCTTTGATCTGTAAGAGACTATGTCAGTGGTTCTCAACCTTCCTAATGCTGCGACCCTTTAATACAGTCCCTGATGTTGTGGTGACCCCCAATTTCATTGTTACAAATTGAACATAATTAAAGCAAGTGATTAATCACAAAAACAATATGTAATTATATATGTGTTTTCCGATGGTCTTAGGCGACTCCTGTGAAAGGGTCGTTCAACCCCCAAAGGGGTCCTGACCCACAGGTTGAGAACCACTGGACTATGTGATCCAGTCTATTCCCTTTTCTCAGATCTCTTCCTCTAGTGCTCCACCCTTTCCACTAATCACACTCATGACGCTGGCCTTTTTCAGTCCTCTGAACCCACTTGGGACTTGTGCATTTGCTATTCCCTTTGCTTCACTCCGAGTGTCACATGCTGGCTCCTTCACACCCTGTCAGTCTCAGCTCAGACACCACCATCTTATAACAGGCCTTCCATAACCTCTCTAGCTAAAGCACTCTTTATCACGGCATCCCGTTTATTCCCTTTGTAGAAATTTCCACTATTAGAATTATCTCCCTTTATTAATCTTATTGTTTATGGTTGTATCATGGGTCTGTTGAGTGTTGCATCCCCGAAGCTGAGACTAGAGCTGGCTTAGAGTGGATATTTAATAAATACTTGTTGATAAGTGGATGGAAGGATGGTTAGATGGACCATCAGCATGTTATGTCATTCAACATCATCTGTCTTAATTTCCTAGTCAATTCTATCTGGGTGCTGTGACTGGACTAGGAGGTCTATACAAACAGGATTTCATTCTGCTTCACCTCTGTGTCTCTGATCCAGCATAGCAATTGCTCAGAAAGTAATTCTTGGACAAAAGCTTGGATAGCCCTTTCAAGACACTCTGTGTACATCCCCGTCAGCAGTCATTTGACTGTATTTTCTTCTGAATCAACTAAACCGGAGTTTGGCACAAGGCCTTTTACATAAGATATGCTCAGTATGTGTTGGTGGAAAGGAAAAAAAAGGAAGAAAGGAAGGAACTTGTTGCAGCTCTGATGAATACATTGGCTGCAAGTTTCAAATCTGGGGTCCCAAAGCCAAAATGTAAGAAAGGGTCTCCTTGCCCCTGTGTTATCCAGGGAAGTGAGAAGAACTTCAGTTCTTCTGGAGTAGACGGTCCACTGCACCGCCAATCAGAAGCACAGGAAGCAGGGGATGTGGGAATAGGTTTGGAAAGTCATGGTTCTTTCCCATTAGTTCTATAATGAACGGATGTCATAGTGGTAGCCCAGAAAAATGGTGAGCAAAGCATTTTCATGGACATCTGTTTAATTAGTTGTGAAGGCTTAACTGTTTCTTAAATGTTTGTTGGAAATGAATACTTACTAGTGAAGAAGACCATGAAATCATTTCCCCCGAACTGTAGCACATCCAGTGTTCTTTTCATTTGAAGGATTCACAGTAACCTGGGAATTTAAAATTTTTATCACTGTTCTGTATAGTGCTGAGTTCAGTAGAACTCTCAGAACTTCCTTCCCACTGGACTGCAAACTCCTTGTCTGTAGCAGCAGATTGCCTTGTCTGCTCTCATGCTTAGACACCTGCTAGACTCCAGGTTGTACTCAGCTGGTGGGCTTGGAAGTGACCAGATGCAGACTTGGCACCTGCACTGTTTTTACCTGAGATGCATAAATATTGAGATAATCAGTCAGCCTTTGTAGCCCAACTGTTCCCCCGGCCTATATGCACGTAGTACGGTTATGCAGACCCCATGGGAGGGGCCGCCCATGTTGGTTCTGAATTTCATTTGTTCTGTCTATAATGTGAGGGGCAGCAGGGACATATGTTGTTTCTGTTTCCATACAGTAACCAGCCAAACCATTACAGAACATTAGGTATTTTAAAGAGTGGAAAATCTACTGCCATTTGGCTTCCTTAGAGATACATAATTCTGGAGAGGTATGACATTAGGACTAACCTATTTTGGACTTAAAAACCTGTCTTAAATTCCAGTAATATACTTCAGTTGATGCTATATGTAAAAATGAAGGATTGCCAGTGCCCCAAAACCATGGTGATAATTGACTGATTGCAAAGCTAAATCAGAATCCAAGTGTATACAATTTACCCATCAGATTCTAATGTAATACTGCTGTAGGACTTGTAAAATCAAAATCTTTAATGTTTCATGATAAAAAAATAAGGTTTAGAATAAACGTTTTTAAGATTAAGAAACTGGAGATATTTTCTGTCACATATGACTTTTGAAAGGCTTATTTTAGGAGTATAATATGTGTACCCATGATGTACATGAAAAACATTTGGGTTCACCAGCTTATCTATATATATATATAAAAGCCTAGGCAACCATTCAACCATTTGACCATTCAATGCTCAATGCACAAGGATGGAAACATGGAACAGACTGATAAATCTCAGAGGGAAGGGAGAAGGGGGGAGGGTGGGAAGAGTTAACCAAAGATCTTATATGCATACTAGAGGCTGGGTACATAAATTCATGCACTGATAGGGTCCCTCAGCCTGGCCTGCGAGGATCAGGCCAAAACTGGCAGTCAGACATCCCCTGAGGGGTACCAGATTGCTAGAGGGTACAGACCAGGCCAAGGGACCCCACCAGTGCACGAATTCGTGTACCAGGCCTTTAGTTTTGAAATTAAAAGGAACAATCTATTAGAAAAATCAGAGCTGGAAAGGACCTTTAATATCAGCTGTCTAACACTGTCTGTAAAATAAGCAGGTTGATTTGCAGCAGGGGATTCTGAATGCCCATCTGAACTGGAGCCAGGCTCCTGTGGGGGCATTGCATCACCTCACAGGTATAGTAAACAGGTAGAGTGTCAGGCCCCATGCCTAGAGTTCTGAGTCAGCCAACCAGATCTGGGAACCACTGGATTTGAGGCACTCTCCCAAAGATAACATTCAAGGAGCCTGTGACACCAGGGTTGGCCCTGCCCTTCATCACCAGGGTAGTCAAAGTGAAGATGGAAATGACATTGGGGCCCATCTTCACTGGAACTGGGCCTCTTGTTATCAAGGACTTTGGGTCTCCAATAGGTGCTCAAACCCCTCATTTCATAGGTGACACCCTTCTGGCTGCCCATTGCTAGATAGCTCTAGCCATACCAATTTTATTCATTTATTCATATCACAAATAATTACTGAGGACCTACTGGGGATGCAGCAGTCAATATGTACAGGCTGCTCATGGGTCCATGAGGATGGCAGACAAGCACACAGAGAGTACAACCCGATGATTCCAGAGAAGGCAGGCTAGGATATTCGGGAGCATCAAGGAGGTCCATCTCATCAGATTTGGAGGAGTCAGCTTATGCTGATGGATGAGTCGATATTAGTCAGAGTGAGAGGGGAAGATCAGTCTTGGTCCATCTGCTAGGGATGGACATATTTCCCCTTCAAGCTAAAGGAAAGGGGTAAGAAAAACGATTCTGTGGAAGCAGCTAGGTGATCAGGAGTGCCTGTCACTGGGCCTAAATAATTCAGTACACAATGTTAATTTCTTAGATTGATCACTGTACCATGGTTATGCAAGATGCTAACATGAGGGAAGCTGAGTGAAGAGTATACAGGAACTCTGTACTATCCCTGCAACTCTTCTGTAAATTCAAAATTATTTCAAAAGAAAAGTTTTTAAAAACAATCGCCCAGGATAGAGAAAACAGGGAACAGACCCAAGATGGTGACTGTGGGAATGGCTGATGCAGGCAGATTTGAAAGATATGTATGAGATGGAATAAGGAGATTTATGGATTGGACCACATGTAATGACTTTGAACTGTTTGTGGTGAGAGTTTCAGGTGCAGATTGTGGCAGGAGCATTGGACATCTAGGTCTGGGGCTCAGAAGGGAGTCAACACTAGATATAGAAACTTGCGAATCAATGAGAAATAAGTGAGAAAAACATGACCAAGAAACTAATTGAAGTAATTGGGGTAGATAGAATTTTGCTGACAATGATATGTAGAGTGATAAATAAATCAAATGGACAGAGGGCAGGACGTTCAAGAAGGAGTTGGAGAAAGAGTAAAGAGGAAGAAAGGACACCAGACAAATATGATGTCATGGAAGGCAAGGGAAAAGGAGGCAAGACCCACCTTCAGGAAGCACAAGCAAGCACTGGTTGGCAACTTGCTGAGTTTAATCTTTATGTTTCCATTAAATATTTTTGATAGTGCAAAACAACATGGAAAAGGCAGTGAATATTTTTAAGTGCCTGCTTTGATGAAATAAGCCCTGAGCATTAACCAGCCTGGTATTGAGGTGAAACCCTGTTTGATCTTGGGTGTCAAGCAGACCTATGTTCTGCTTGTGGCTCTGTCACTTGATAACTTAGTGGCCTTGAATGAGTTACTTAATCTCTTGAACTTCAGTTTCTTCATCTGTAAAATGAAAATGGTAAGATGCATCTTGCTCTCTGAAGATCAAAGATAATGCATAGAAAGCCCTATTATGGTGCCTGGCACATAGTAGGTGCTCAACAAATGGCAGCCATTATTATGGCCAATGATCTCTTTCTGGGCTCTAACGCACACTGTGCATTCATCTACTGGATCACTAACCGCAATGTACTGAACCAACTTGGCCTTTATGACTTTCTCCCAAGCCCAGCATCCACCAGATGGTCAACTTCTTAAGGGATTCTTATTCAACTTAGTTTCTCTATCAGCCAACTCGGGGCAGACCTCCTGGATAGGACCTTCATTCTGCAGGATCAGAAGGAAGCATGGCAGGAAGGTCCTGCCCTGAGAGATGTCATGGGAAGATTTGCTCTATTGAGATGGCATTGGAAGTACCCGTATGAAAACAAGACAGTCATATGCTCACAAGGGCCCATACATAGCTGAAATCATTTTTTCAAACTTTACAAGCAATCTAATTCTGGAAATCTCAGGGAAAGGATGGTGAGTCAGGAAAACTGACGAGGACGCTTGGCACTAACTATTTGGCTGATTCATTCAAACTCACACAATCTGACTCTATAATTATGGAGAGTATATTTTTTCTGAATCAAAGAAAAACATGGAAATTAGGATACATCGTCCAATTAAAGATTGTGGGCAGGTACCAGCTATAAAAAGAAATTTGTAAAAGATTGGATATCTGGGCATGGCAATTTTCAAGTCATTTGAATAGTTGCATGAGAAGCACCTCTGAAGTCAGGAACATCCTAGACTATCAACAAATGAAAGCTCAGCATGGTTCATGTGCCCGCTGTATTAGTTGGCCAGGGCTGCCATAACAAAGCATCACAAACTTGGTGGCTTAAAATAATAGAAATGTATTGTCTTTCAGTTCTGGAGGCCGGAAGTCTGATATCAAGGTATTGGCAGAGTTGATTCCTTCTTGGAGATTGAGAGGGAGAATCTGTTCCTAACTTCTGGTGGCTGATGGCTATCTGCCAAAACCTTCGCGGTGGGGTTCAGGATCTGAAGGAGGGGCGATGCACAAATGAAAATGCTATACAAGAAATATTAATTTAGAAGGCATTGGGGGCCAGGTAGAGTCTCTTTCTTGAAGAGACACACTGGCCTGGTCCACTATTTATTTACTTGAATACACATTTGCCAGTTAGCAATGCATACAGGCATATCAAAGGTAAAGTTTGGTAAACAGTAAGAGGATTATCATGTTAAGGAATTGCCTTGAGCCACCACTATCTCAAAACTCGGTGCTTAGCATCAGCCCTGCTAACGCCCAAGGTTCATTGGCCTTCCATGTTCCTTGTTCCACTGACAGTATTGGCAAGCGGTGGCTTCCTGCAGCTATCCTTTGCCTTCCTGGGCTTTAAGATGCATCACTACAGTCCCTATTTCTGTCTTAAGTGACATTTCTTCTGTGTGTCTCTGTGTCCAAATTTTTCTTTTCTTATATGGACTCCAGTCATTGAATTAGCAGCCCCAACTGTGACCTCATCTTAACCTGATGGCATCTACAAAGATCCTATTTCCAAAAAAGATCACATGCACAGGTACCAGGGGTTAGGACTTGAGCATGCCATTTTTAGGAGGGACACAGTTCACCCTGCAAAACTCCCTGGCACTCTTGCTTCCCCTCCACTCCTGTACATTATTTCCTAGCCTCTGAGAACTATTTGCAATTCTTCAAGCTCTCCATATTCTCCCACATCCATGCCAGTACCTGTGCTGGGCCTTCAGCCAAGAATGCCCTTCTCCACCTCATCTCCTCCACCAGAACAATTCCCAATTATCTTTGAAACTTCAAAGGACATTTTCTCTTTTCTGTGAAGCTTTTCCTCCCTCCTGCCAACCCTCAGAATCAGTTACCAGATTTTCAGTGCTCTCCCAAACCCCTCTGTACTTCTTGAGTGTGACATTTAGCAAGGCAGATAGTGACAAATGGTTGGCATGCCTATCCTTCCCACTAGACCAGTGATGGTGAACCTTTTGAGCTTGGTGTGTCAGCATTTTGAAAAACCCTAACTTAACTCTGGTGCCGTGTCACATATAGAAATTTTTTGATATTTGCAAACATAGTAAAACAAAGACTTACATTTCTGATATTTATTTTATATATTTAAATGCCATTTAACAAAGAAAAATCAACCAAAAAAATGAGTCCGCGTGTCACCTCTGACACGCGTGTCATAGGCTCGCCATCACTGCACTAGACTGTAAGCTCCGTGAAGACAGGCCATACGTTTGTTTATCCTTAGATACCTGTGCCTGCGACACAGTGGCTATTCAACTGCATAATGGGCAGCACTTGATAGGGAGCTTAACTCAATGCTCTGTGGCTTTCCATGGGTCTGATTGAACAAGACAGCCTGGACAAGCTAAATTGTGCTATTTCTTCTAAAGCAAATCAGCACTTTCCATGGGGTCAAGTATGGGCTGCCAGTGAATTTCCAACCTGATTTCCTCTGCTCCCCGTGTCTCTGGAAGGTCTCCATGCTCAACCCAGTCAGGCCCAGCCTGATGGCTCCCAAAGTCTGCTTTAATGGAGGCTGTAAATAGGGGCCATTGGTCCGTGGGTCCTAGTGCCACAATGCAGCATTCAGTGGCTGCTGTGGGTGCCTCGTGTGTGTGTGGGCAGCTCACAGTCCAAGGCCAGCAATGCCCTGTAAACATGTCAGGCCTGTGCAAAGGCCAGCACTCTTTGGGGGTGTTTTCCCTCCTTGCTAGTGGTTTAGTCATCTCTCTCCTTAAAATAGGCTCTTCCTCTTCTCCATCTGGGGCTCCAAGCACAGCAAAGCAGAGGTCAGAAGAGAAACTGCACAGATAGTAATGATGTTTCAGAGCTCAAAAGTGCTCCAGAAAAAGAGTGTTTAGTCCAATCCTTCTTCTCATAGATGGGGAAACTGAGGCCTGGGATGATAGGGAGACATGCCTGAGATCCTGCAGAAAACTGTCAACACGGGAGGACAGAGACTAATTCTCAGACCCCAGACCAGGGTTCTTTCCCTCCAACCACACTGTCTCTGCCTGTCTCCTCCAGGAATGAAAAGAGTCACATTTTAATTGCCATTTAGTAGCAGAACAAACTATGAAAAAAAGTGCACTTGAACCCATCTTCTGCCTCTATCCACTTATAAGGGTGCTAACTATTCAAAGAGGCACTGTCCCCATTCTTAAGGGACTTCTGCTCAGGACAGAATGGAGACAGTGTTTGCTGTCCAGGGAGGTGGCATCAAACATCGTGGTTACTGCAGACCACACCTCATGGAGTATTATAGAGATAAACATGGACTTGGATGTTGACTGCAAATTCAGAATGAGCCAATTTAAACTTCTCATTAAAACAAAAAGTGGTTCATTCTTCACCATTTATTTATAGGGCTCAAGTGTTCACTTCAATTACTATTTTAAAAATAAGGGGTGGGGGAGGATACTTGGGTTTCTTTGAAACTCAAATCAACAAGAGCCAAATTAAACTCCAACTCTCTCAATTTGTGGGAGTTGGTTCTGTCACCACTTTTCTTCAGCTATTCCCCTCCCTACCACTCCCCAATTTGAGCCCTAATGCTGAGGAAAACAGAAGGTCACATTCATTGGTCTAGTTTCAAAGCCCCGGTGCCAGCCTGCCCCACATCCACCCCTATCTGCTTCTATCTCTACTTCCGTTCTCCCAGCTTGCCTTACTGACATGTTCTTCATTGCACTTTTACTGCCTATTTTTCTTAGGTTGGAATTCCCTCGCCTACCTTCCTCCCCAGCCTTCTGTCTTCCTCCCCTTTTGCTTCTGTTTCTACCTTCTAAATGCTAATTCCACTCTCAAGGCCGTAAAACAGTCTTGCATCTCTCCAGTCTAATACTTTCTTCATGGAATGTTTGAGGCACTTGATTTGCCTTTTCTATGAAACACTCAGCTTTTTGCCTCATGGGGGACTCTTCATCCATTCATGTGTCCACCTACCCATTTTTCAACCATTTACTGAATACATTCTAAGTGCCAACCACAGTGGAACTCACATTCCAATGTGGAAACACAGAGGACAATTATAACAGAGTAGCCACTGCCACAAGATTTAAAACTTATTCTGAAGGCAATTGGAAGTCATTGAAGGATTTTAAAGAGGCCAAGTGGTGATAGGAATCAATCTGCATTTAAAAAAATATATTTTATTGATGTTTTACAGAGAGGAAGGGAGAGGGATAGAAAGTTAGAAACATCGATGAGAGAGAAACATCGATCAGCTGCCTCCTGCACACTCCCTACTGGGGATGTGCCTGCAATCAAGGTACATGCCCTTGACCGGAATTGAACTTGGGACCCTTCAGTCCACACGCCGACGCTCTATCCACTGAACCAAACAGATTAGGGCCCAATCTGCATTTTAAGGACGGTCCTTGGAGCAAATGTGGAAGACAGATTTGGTGAGGGTGGGAGTGTGGGTGTGAGGGTAATGATGACACCAAAGTGAAGTTTAAAAGGCTAATTAGGAGGTCATTGCAATAATTCCAGCAAAATATTAAAGCATGCCCCAAGGCAGTAACAGAAAGAATACGAGGAAGAGAAATGTGGGCTAGAACTGACAAGATGTGGCGGTTATGGGCAGGAACTGTACATCCAAGACCCCAGGTTTCTGGCTTGAGCTCTTGGGTGGAACAGAAACTGTGGCAAGGGTGGAGGCACTCGCTTCTGCACATTTTGTGGTTAAGGAGACTGTGGATGGACCGGAAGGTAGAGATGTACGCAATAATATCTATGGATGTGGAGTTGAGGTCCCCAACAGGCTGTAGGTACTTATGGATATATTTTCTCCATTGGTCCTTGAGGTCCAGAGCAGGGACTGAGAATTACTCCTATTATTTTTTCCTTTATCTCTTGAGTATAGTACATTCTAATTTGTTTTGTGAATCAATAAAGGATTGAAATTCCAAAATAGATGACATAAGTGGAGAGATGGCAGCCATTTATGGAGCAGAGTAACCACTGAGAGTGTAATTGTTCTTATCTGCCACTTACCACAGCTCTCTGACCCTGGCTTCTTCATCTCCACTGAATATGCTGATTCTTTGGACACAGTCAAACTCTGAGGTCATGATGTCATGATGCCTCATGTTCTCATCAGCCAGCCCCTTGAGTTGGTGGAAGCATTGGCATTAGACTCGAGAGTTTTCAGTTGTACTTCTGGCCATGCCTTTGAATAAGGTCACTTCCCTTTACTAAATCTTAGTTTTCTTTTTTGTAAGGAGGATTGATTGCAGGATCTGGAAGGTTATCTCCCAGTCTGAGAGTTTACATCTCAGAGATACCATGAGGAAATATTGATATAGCCTCAAGGCTCACTAAGTGAGAAAAAAGATGGTGTTATGTATCAAATATCCTTTACTTAAGACACCAAACTTGAAAGAATTACTCACTGCTGAAGTCTGCTTCTCCCTAGGAGAAGAGTGTTCACATTTTCTTCCCTGCACAAAGAGGAGATTAAGGGACCTCAGCATTGGGGATGTCTATGCTTGCAACAATGACAATTGAAACATATCCACCTTTCCTGTAAAATAACTCACTTTGTGCAGAAAATGCAGACATTTTGTAATTGTTGATGCCAGAGGAAGAAGATGGGGCTGCGGAAGGACTGGCACTTTGGACAAGGGTGGGGTCTTGGCGAAGGCACTGAGTTGCTTTGTGGATTCTGCCATGAGTGCAGGTGTTGTAGTGGAGAGAACTTGGGACTGAACACCTGTTTGGTTTGGCTGGAATTCTGCCTCTGCCACTTGTAAGAGGACCTTGGATAGATACTCAGTCTCTCTTAGCCTCTGTCCCCTCATAAGCAGAATGAGAGTAATAACAGCAAACCTGGAGAGTAATTGTAGGACCTGGCACAGAGGATGAGGCCAGTGAAGCTGGCAGTCTCTTTAGTTTTAGAAGCATTACTCTTCAATCACCTTCCACTTTTCCAAACCGAGTCCAGGCTGCCAGTGGGTAGGGGGCAGGGGGAACATGGCCAGCTTGGGGTCCTCCGGCTGTAGTAGGGAAAACGGTGACTTCTTCTGTCCACACAAAAGAGAAGAGTTGCTTCCTACAATCTTGGGGAGCCCTTTCATATGTGTCTTCCGAGGCTAGTGGATTAGGCAAATACAGGCCACATTTTGCCAAGTAGCATATCTGTCCGGGCTTGTTCAACGAAACTCCTGTGGGGCCCTTGTTAGCTGGTGAGACTGCAGTGCTCTGATGTGAACACTTCTCCATCACATCATGCTTGCTCCTTCTTAGCTCCCAGGGGTAGGGCACTACTTTGGATGAGCTGGGATTTGAAAAAATCCAGGATTTTGTTTTTTGATGTGGAGCATAGTAGGAAGGTGTCTGTGTTTAAATAAAGCCCCGCCTCCCCAACCCCTTCACTACCTCAAACCTTTTCCATCTGAAGGCTGAGGTGAAGGTGTCAGAATGTGTGTTTGGGGTTGGTTAGGGGGAGGCAGAGGTGTGAGGGCAGAGAGGGTTTTGTATTATCCCAGAGCTCCATCCTGGTTATTCAGGTCAACATTCATTGACTTATCACCTAATTTGGGTGCTAGACACAGGTGGAGTAGAGGGAGGGGCAATGTGGGCTATGGGTTTTTGCTTCCAGATATAGAAGCTACCAAGGAGGATAGGGGTTGCATAGCTATACTACAAAGTATAATTCAAGCACCCAAAATTCAGAGAAGTGCTTTTGTCCTGGCAATATCAGGTGCATTTCAGGCCACTGGCCCTCAAAATCTAGCCTCAGGTTTTAAAAGACAATCTAGCTACTTTCCTGAAAGAATCCATATGCAATGCACCTTAGTCTAGAAGGAAAAGCAAAACCAGCACCTGCCTGAGATAAGCTGAGCATATCCATATCTCTATTCATTCTCTCAGCAGCAATTTATGAAGTTTCTGCAGAACTGGACCTTGTCCGCTGCTTCTTTGATTTGTCCTTGACTTTCATGGTGACCTGTGGTAGAGGATACTTCAGTTGAAAGCTGACAAATGAACAAAGGAATGAATGAATGAGTATATGGGTGACACAAAGATAAGCATACCCTGGCCCTGCTGCAGAGGAACCCAGGGTGCAAATCCAGAGTCCTCAGTCACACAGTCAACAACCTACTTGAGCAGAGTCAGATCAGTGCCCAGGCTTCGAGCACCGTATTTGCTTTACTCTACAAATCCCACATTGGGACAGAAGTCCAGCCTCTGGCCTGGGCTAGAACGGAACTCGGATTCTTGAGTTCGCACTTATGTGGTGGCAAAAATTAACAACAGCACAAACACATCTGCCTTTTAGGTCTCATGAGAGAATCCACCTGAGAATTAAGTGAAGACCAGAATGGCCAGCTGACCTGCTTATTTATCCTGGTGTTTAAGGACTCACACATCTGCCTTCCACCTGTTCTTTCCTGCTCCTTCCTCAGAAGGCACTGCTCTCACCCTGACTGCTACCTGATCTTACTCACTCTTCTCAACCACTCCTGTGTTTCCCCACCTCCTTGATGTGGCTCATGGATGAACTTCCATTATCTCGGCCCTTTCAACCTTCAGCCAGCTGCAAAAGTCCTCACCATTGAAGCTTTCCCCAATCCCTCCACTCGAGATTAATCTCTGTCCACTGTGCTAGAGGAATCTGGTGATTGTACCCCTGTCAGTGAGTGCCTTTGATGTGGAGCCTACACCAAGACACTGGCTGGCTGGATCAGAAGAGTCAGTGAGCTAGGGGGCTCCAGGCATCTATGTGAACCAGATGCTTTGCTGGATCCCCTGGGTACTTTGTTTCCTGGGCATGTTTTTCAGATGAAGACAGGTTGGTGTTAACGCAGGAGCCTGCTCTCTGTAGAGCAAGCAAGTCAAACTCGCGGCCGGCGGGCCGCATGCCTCATTTATTCTCTACAGGGAAGCCCACACAGTGTGAGAGACCCTGAAGGACAGAGAATGTGTCACTGTATCCTTCCCATGTGCTTGTCCCCACACTTGTTCCTTACACTAACGGTGCTGGGGTGATTTTCTTCCACAACAGCCTTAAGGCTGTGCAGGGAGCGCACAGGACAAGGGGCCGAGTGTGGGATGAAATCCAGGCCACCCTCCTGTTTCTCAGATGGACGCTCTGCTTGGGGTTTCACTCATCCAGAGGAAGAGATGCTTTTTTCTAATCTGGTAAAGTATGGGCTACAAGCTTGTCCCCAGGGCCCAGGGCCCAGGGCTGGAGTACAAATGGAGTGCTATATATTTTACAGTTATTGTATAAAAGTTATAAAATAAGCTTCAAACTATTAATTAAAATACATTCTAGCCTGGCCGGCATCGACCAATGAACCAGGAGGTCAATCCCCAGTGTGGGGCACGCAGGAGGCAGCCAATCAATGATTCTCTCATCATTGATGTTTCTATCTCTTTCTCTATTCCTTCCTCTCTGAAATATATTTTTTAAAAATACATTCTATCCTCTTAATTTAACAAATATATCTTACCAATGGCCTGAAGGCTGAATTCTAGTTTAGAATTCCCCAAATCTTGGAATGTGGGGAAATTCTAAATTAGAATTGCCAGAACTCAGTAGCACAAGGGCAATTAACCTTGCCCTGCCCCCTCTTCCCCTTCCCCAGCAATATCCTTATCCACGGGGATCTGTGCCTGAATCTGGACACCACAGCCCAGATGTCCAACTTCTCACCAAATCCCTTGGCTGCAACTGTTCTTGACTATGGCTGGCCTGGGGGTGCACATACTGGCAATGTGTCCTTTGGTGACCCCTGCGCCAAGGGGCACACATACATGTGGCATGACCTGCACTCAGGAGGACAGGCCCGGGGCGAGTCCCATGCAGGCCCTGGAAGTGGCGAGTGATGTGTTGCAGGGAATTAAAGAGTTCCAGGTAGCCTGGGTCAGGTTTAGAATAAGGAGTGCAGATTCCTGATGGCCATGTGCTCTTGACCTCTTGGACTCCTTGCCCCTTGGAGTTGACTGTGGCCCAAAAAAGTATAGGACTTCTTTCTGCACAGGCTTAAGGGAGGATTGCTGGATACTAGCAGCCCTAAGGGCTAACTTCCACATCAGGGCAGGTGGACCCACTGAACCAGCCAATGTGGCCTTTCTCTACGGCCACCTTGTCTGCTCAAGGCCAGATGGTGACGTCAGGTGGTACACGTATGCCCTTCCACCGAGCACTTTGATGACACGTCTTGTCTTATCGTTTATATATTCCTGGTAGCAACTAGCACTGTCCTTCAAGACCTGAGCATTGAAGAGGCGGGGGTACATTTAAGATTTGCTTTGTATGTACAGTGAAAACAACGCTGGACATAGAATCAGGACACCTGGATTCTCGCCTAGCTTGGCCACAACTCACTCTGTAGGCGAGACTGATTAGGTTCCTTCCCCAGGTCTTACATCTCTCCATCTATAAAATAAGGGTGTTGAGTCAAACAATTTCAAAGTCCCATTCAGGTCTGAAGGTCTCTGGTTTATGACTCCTGCGAGCTACATTTTTCCTTATCTGTCAATCGTTCTCAACCCTGGGTGCTCATTAAAATCACCTAGGAAGCTTTTTAAAAATACCAGAGCACAGGCCTTACCCATCAGAGGTTCTGATTCAGTTGTTCTGGGGAAGGGCCCAGGCACTAGCTCCCCAGATGATTCAAATGTGCAGCCAAGTTCGAGAACCACTGTTAGAGTTGGATCAGAGTCTCCCCCGCCCACGACCGCACACAGACGAGGAAAAATGTAGCAGGACAGATGCCTGATGCACACGCTGAGCAGCTGGAGGCGAGTCTAGACACTGGGATCCTAAGGTGGGGGTCTCCTCGTTACTCTCAAGGAAGATGTGGATACATAGAACCAATTTCCTGACCTCCCGCTCCTCACCTCCCATCCATCTTCCCATCCTCCAGCTGAGGATTGAGGGGGAGGGGGAACTAGAGCAGGCAGCTGCCTAATCTGGGGAGATTTCTCATGGGTGGGAAGAGGCTGACTTTTGGCTCCAGTCTTCCTCCTCCCTCCCAGCTGGAGCTGGAGCAGCCAGAGTGGGCACTGGGGCTGCGATCCCAGCTGCTGGCAGCTGTTCCCATGTTATCTCCCTGACAGCTGCAAACCTTCTGACGTGTTGCATGTGTGCATGCATGTCCACATGTAAGCATGCACTCTCTAGCAGAAAAAATAAGATAAAGAACCCATGATCTTACTATTCTTTCTAGACTTCAAGACACCCCTTAAGCTTTTCCAACTACCACTCACCTCTAGTCTGTGACGCTCTCTCCTCATTGCTCCTTTGAGAACCTAGTGTGTCCCCTCATTGATATTCCATGCCAGCAGCAGCTTCATACAACAGCTATCATTCGCTGAGTGCATGTTGTGGGCTAGGCATTTCCCTAAGTGTTTTAGGTCAATGATTCTATTTTAACATCAGAACAGCCCTAGAAAGCAAATTCTATTCCTATTTCTATTTAACATGAGCAAATCAAGGATCAGAGAAGTTCATATTTACTCCAAGGTCACACAGCTGCCGATTCAAAGCCAGGAAGTCTGATGCCAAAACTAGAGCTCTTTATCACTTGGCTATTCTGCCTCCTATTGGTAATTGATTATGGGTGAAGTTCTGTTTGAATAAATGACATCTCTTCCAGCTCTAACAATGGTATTGAGTGAGATACATTTTATACTTTGATTTCTTGTTTATATTGGGGTTCTTCTTAGACAACATTGGCCAAACTCTTGAGCCACTGAGTCAGAAGCACCTGTTGTCGTCCCCACAGGCTGTGCTTCTAGGAGGACTGTAGAAGATGCACCTTGAGAGAAGAATGGTCCAGGGAGGGCAACACTGCCTGCATTGGGCTCCTGGAACCAAAACACTGTTGAAACACTACTGAAAAAGAGTACCGATGGTGATGGTGCAGGAGATATAGACCGGCACCCTCCCGCTTGCAAAGACTTCTGGGTCCTTTTCCCAACAGAGGAGTGAGGTGGTGTTGAAATCCACATGCCACAGTTTTCAGGGATGACTGATGGGATGCATTTCCAAGATGGCAGGCCAGGGCCTGAATCCAGCCCGTGCCTTGGTGCCCACAAAACTTCTTGATTTTGGTGTATTTATTTATTTATTTATTTATGTTTGCTGAGCTTACTGACCGTGTGTATGCATGACTGTGGGGATGGGGCGATCCGCCAAGAGAAGAGTGACAATGAGAGCAGCCAAGATCTTTACCTCCTTAGCCCATGTTCTGAAGTAGGAAGTGATCAGTTAGATGGAAAAGGTAGATCATTCACTGTGTTGCTCAACTGATGCCTTCCCAGTAACAATCTCATTTTAGCTCTCAAATTGCTTCTTATGGATTGAGTACCCCTTCTCTTACTCTTTAACCAGGTTTCCCCCCATACTGGTTGTATGGACAAGTCCTTCCACTTTCCCTTACCAGGTTTTAAATTTTCATTCACTGCCACACACACACACACACACACACACACACACACACACACACACACACACCATTAAAGCTTTTTGCTAGTGAGTTGAATCTTGCTTTAGGAAAGTGCTTTTTATGGTCTAAAGCAACACTCCTCAAATGTTCCCTAAGAATCCCCTGGACATCTTGTTTAAGATGTAGATTCTGGTTTGCAGGTCTGAGATGAGTTTGGGGTTCTCCATTTTTAACAAGCATCCAGGTGATGCCAATACTGCTGGTCCCGAGACCACACTTTTTTGGTTTTATATATATATATGTACTAGAGGCCTGATGCAAGGGGATTGGCCCCCACAGCCCCAGCTGCTTGGCTGGCCCCTGTAGTCCCAGCTGCCTTGGCCAGTCCTGGCTGCCCTGACTTGTCTGGAAGGCCATCTGGAAGGTCGTCCAGATGGTTGTTCTGCTGTTCTGTCTAATTAGCAGATTAGCTCTTTATTATAGGATATAAGACATTAAAAATTTTCCAGCTTTATTGATATATAATTGGTAAATAATGTGTAAATTTAAGGTGTACAATGTGATGATTTGATATACAGGGTGGGGCAAGCAGAGGTTTACAGTTGTTCATATGGAAAATCATACAATAATTAATAAGTAATAATACAAGAATGAACTCTGTTTCATGTATTTACAACTGTGAACCTATTTTTGCTCCACCCTGTATGTGTATACTGTAAAATGATGGCCACAATAGGGTTAACACATCCATCACCTCACATAGTTACCGTGTGTGTGTGTGTGTGTGTGTGTGTGTGTGTGTGTGTGGTAAAAACTTTTAAGATCTACTCCATTAGCAACTTTCAAGTATACAATACAGTATTGTTCATTGTAGTCACCATGCTATACATTAGATTGTCAGGATTTATTCATCATATAACTAGAAGTTTGAACCCTTTGACTACCTTTACCCTTTCCCCTGCCACTGGCAACCACCAATCTACTCTGTTTCTATGAGTTTATTTTTTTAAGGTTCTATATAGAAGTGAGATCATTAAGTATTTCTTTTTCTCTGTATGACTTATTTCACTTTGCAAAATGCCCCTAAGTTTCATCCATGCTATTACAAAGGCAGGACTTCCTTCTTTTTTTAAATCACTGATATATATCCCTGTCAGACTAGCCTTATACCAGGTCCATATATCATATATCTATCATATATATATATATATATATATATATATATATATATATATATATATCACAGTTTCTTTGTTGATAGACATTTGGATTGTTTTCATGTATGGCTATTATAAATAATGCTGCAATAAACATGGAGGTACAGATTTCTCTTCAAGATAATTTCATTTTGTTTCAATATATATGCAGAAGTAGGATTTCTGGGTCATACCCAGCCCACACATTGAGGTGCAGGCTATAGAAAGCCTGTGAGACACACTTACCCAATTAATCATGGTGCAGAAGACACGAGACCCAATAGTCATTCAAGCAATGCGTCTATACTCTAAACAGCCCCATTGACAGGTATGTAATGCAGCCCCACCCCTACAGGAGCCTTATAAGCCTCACACAGCCCCTTTTTCACACTGCCATCTCCTGTCAGACTGTCCTCACCTCCACATCTCTGCCCCTTTCTTGTCCTGGGGCCCTGAGACCATGTTTTCCAGAAATGTTGGTCTGGCTAAGGAAATCCCCTTCCATCTCTGACAGGTGACAGCTGACTCCTCCTCCTCCCAAACCAGGCTTGTTTGGAAGACTCCCCGGCAGTGGTCCATGATTCACACACACACACACACACACAGAGACACACACACAGGTAATGGGTTTTAACTCGCCCCAGGTGAGGATGCAATGGGCTTTGAAAAGAGAGCATTGAGCAAAGCAGGCAAAGTGCTGTAAAGATGAATAGAGCAGGGCAGGATGGCCAAGAATGAGGAAAAATTATTTTAGATACAGTTTCCCAGAAAGGCTTAAGGGAAGGAGTTGGGACCTGAATGAAGTGAGACACTGCGTTGTAAAAGTTCTGGGAAGGGCTTGGCGGGCAGAGGGCACAGTAAAGGAAAGGAGTTTAAACTAGGAAAGTCTGTAGGTCCTAGGCAGTGCTTCTCAAACTTGAGTGTGCAGAGATGCCAGGGGAGCTTGTTGAAACGTAGGTTCTGATTCATAAGGTCTTGGTGAAGCCTGAGATTCTGCATTTCTTTTTTTAAAAAAATATTTTTTTATTGATTTCAGAGAGGAAGGGAGAGGGAGAGAGAGCTAGAAACATCAAAGATGATAGAGAATTATTGATTGGCTGCCTCCTGCACACCCCTATTGGTGTTCAAGCCCACAAACCGGGTGGTATGTGCCCTTAACCGCAATCGAACCTGGGACCTTTCAGTCCACAGGCCGATGCTCTATCCACTGAGCTAAACCAGCTAGGGCAGATTCTGCTTTTCTAACATCTCCTAGTCCTATGACAGGCTCTGAGTAGTAAGGAAGGGAAGTCCCAGGTACAGCAGGCAGAGGGTATGCCAGGGGCAGAGCGAGGAAGGGGAGGCTGGGGGAAGGAATGAGGCTAGAGAGATGGATGGGGGCAGAGGTTTGATGGCCATAGTAGAGAGTAGAGTTCCTTCTATTCGCCAGGAAATGTGGTTGGAGAGTTTCAGCAGAGGAGTAATAGCATCTGATTTTCACTTTAAAAGGTTCACTCTGACTTGTATTAGGAAAATGGACTGGGGAAGGGGGAGGGAGAGGACAGTTATGGAGGAGAAGTGGCTGCTAGAGTATCCAGGTGAGCGGAGGTGTCTGGATTGATATGGTAGTATCAGAGGTAGAGAAATGTATCAGTAGAGCTCCCCTGTTTACACTCTGGGAACCCATTGAGAATAGGGACTGTCTTAATCATTTCTTTCCTTCTTTTTCCATTCAAACTTCATGAAAGGCAACACCCCCATTATTCTGTGGAAACTGCTCTCCCAGAGGCCACTGGTGACCTTCAAATAGTAAAATAATTCCATTTTCAAACTCTCTCTCACACTCTATTAAAAATTGTACTGGAGGGAAGAGCCAGTTCAATAGAGTAACTTTAAAAGGCATACATACTGGAAAGAAAGAAGTAAAACTGTCTTTTGGTGAACTATGTGATTGTGTATGTAGACAATCCTGAGGAATCTCCAAAAAAGCTATTAGCACCAACAAATGAATTTAGCAAGGTCACAGGATATAAAATCAATATACAGAAGTCAACTGTATTTCTATGATGCTAGCAAAAAACAAGCCAAAAAATAAAATATCAAAACTACCATTCAGAGTAGTGTAAAAAATACATAGGAATAAATGTATTAAAATATTTAGGACTTGTACAGAAAAATCTATAAAACAGTCCTGAGAAATTAAAAACATGAATAGACAGAACGATATGCCATGTTCATGGCTTGGAAGTCTCATTCTTATTGATTAGAGAAGGCAATTCTCCCTAAATTAATCTATAGATTCAGTGAAATCCCAGTAAAAATCCCAGCAGGCTATTTCATAGAAATTGACAAGCTGATCCTAACATTTGCTTGGGATACAAATGATCTAGATAAAACAAAACATTTTTTTAACTTTTAATTGTGGTAAAATGCACATGAACATAAAACTTACCATCTTAACCGTATTTTAAATGTACGGTTAGTAGAGGTATGTACATTCGCCTTGTTGTGTAACCAATCTCCAGAATGCTTTTCATCTTGTGAGACTAACCATTGAACAAGGACCCTCATTCCCCTTCTCCCAGCTCCTGGAAGCCACCAACCTACTTTTTATCTCTATGAATTTGACTAGTTTAGGTATTTCATATAAGTGGAATCCTATAGTATTTGTCTTTTTGTGACTGATTTATTTTACTTAACATAATGTTATCAAGATTCATCTATATCTTGTAGCATGGCTCATACTTTCCTTTCTTTGTAAGGCTGAATAATTTTTCATTATGTGTATATACCACATTTTGTTTAGCCATTGATCTATCGATAAACACTTAGGTTGTTAACATTTTGGCTATTGTGAATAATGCTACTATAATCATGAGTGAACAAATATCTCTTCAAGATCCTGCTTCCAATTCTTTTAACTTTTTACCATAATATTTTCCATGGTAGATACACCTTTTTACCTTCCCAACAATAGGGTACAAGGGTTTCAATTTCTCTACATCTTTGCCAACACGATATTTTATTTGTTTTTGTTTTGTTTTGTTTTGATAATAGCCATCCTACTGAATATGAGGTGATATCTCATTGTGGTTTTGATTTGCATTTCTCTAATATTGACCATCTTTTTATGTGTTTATTGGCCATTTGTGTGTCATTCTTGGAGAAATGTCTATTCAAGTCCTTTGCTACAAAACAACTTTTTCAAAGACCAAAGTTAGAAGACTTATGTTACATAATTTTAAGACAATATGAAACCATAATAATTAACACAAAGTGGCATTAGATAACAATAGACATATAGTTGCATGGAACAAAATTGAGAGTCCTGGAACAGACCTTCACTTATATATTCAATTGATTTTGATAAAAGGTAGCAGCATAATTCAATAAGGAAAATATTAGTCTTTATAAATCATCTTAAAGTAAATGGACAATCATTTAAAAAAAGATATTAACCTTGACCCTTTTATCATACCATACACAAAAATTAATTCAAAGTGGATCACAGACCTGAATATAAAAGCTAACACTGTTAAACTTCCAGAAGAAAACACAGAAGAACACTTTTGTGACCTTGAGTTAAGCAAAAATTTCTTAGATCTGGCACAAAAATACAAATCATAAAAGAAAGCACTGATTCATTGGGCTTCAAAAATTTAAAACTATTTTCTGTGAAAGAAAATGAAAAGATACCCCACAGGTTTGGAGAAAGTATTTGTAATCTACCTGACTAGTATTCAGAATACATTAAAAATTCTTAATATTCAATTAAAAAAGACAAACTACCCACACAAAAATTGACAAATAATTTGAACAAATATTTCATCACAGAATACATATGATTGGTCTACAAGTACATAAAACATGTTCAACACCACTGGTCATTAGGGAAACACAAATTGAAACCAGAATGATATTCCACTCTATGACCACAAGAATAGTTAAAAAAAAAAACCCACAAAAACAAAATACCAAGTATTGATAAGGATGTAGAGAAACTGGAACCATCATAAGTTGCTAGTGAACATGTAATGTGGTATATCCTCTTTATAAAACAATTTGACAGTTCCTTTTAAAAGTAAACACATGCTTACCATGTAATCCAGCAATTCCATTCCTAGATATTTACCCAAGAGAAAGGAAAATATATGTCTTCCCAAAGAGTTATAAGTAAATATTCATTGCAGTATTAGTCATGATAACCCTAAACTGGAAACAATACAAATGTCCATCAGCTGGTGAATGGATAAACAAAATACACCATATGCATACAGTGGAATACAAGGAACAAAGTACAACAACATGGAGGGATGTCAGAAACAGACTGAGAGAAAGAAGGCTGGGACAAAAGACTATACGATTCTATTTGTATGAAATTTCTAGAAATGACAAAACTATAATGACAAAAGCATATCAGGAGTTGTCATGGGCTGGCTGTGGGGTCTGTAAAGGGTCCTAAGGGAAATTTTTGTGATGATAAAAACTTGAATGTGGTAGTGGATTCACCAAAACTCATTGATTGCTTAAAGTGAGTGAATTTTTATAATATGGAATGTATACTGCTTTATAAAGTTGTAAAAAAAGTTTAATAAAAAGTTCCTTACTCAAAACACACACACACACACACACACCCTTGTGGTTCTGTGCTTTTCTGGCTTTTCTGATACCTCCCCGATGGTTTCCAGCCAGCTGCATAGACCATCCTCTTCTCCTTACCCAGCCACAACCACAGCCCCCAGGGCTGACCCTTGGCCTCTGCTCCCCAACTCTAGAGTCCCTCCCTGGGCCTTCTCACTCATGCTCCTGCTTTAACTGAACCCATGAGCAAGTGGTTCCCAGAGGTACATTCTCATTCTGACTTCTTCACTGAGCTTCAGACTCATTGATTCTGTTTTTTTTTTTTTTTCTTTTTGGTAGGATATCACTTGCTGGCACCTGTAAGAATGAATACCATATCACACAGTCCATATATACAAAATTGACTCATCTTCTGCCTCCTTCACCTGCCCTTCCTCCCATAACCTTCACTTACCTAATTCTCACCCTCTACACAAATGTTCCAGACAGAGATGTGAGGGTCAAATAGAAACTACACCTGGTATTTTTTCTTTTTTTAAAGATAAAGTTTGCTTACCAAAAATGTTCAGATTTCAAATGTTCAGTTTGATGAATTTGACAGTTATGTAGACTTGTGTGATCATCAGCAAAATAAAACACAGAACATTTCTATCCTTGAGAAAGTTCCCTCAGGCCTCTAACCAGGCAGTCCTCTCCTCCCCAACATACCTACACCCTCTGGCTGGTTTCTAACACCATCCATTAGTTTTGACTATATTTGCATTTCATATAAATGGTACTCTGCAGTTTGTACTATTTTGTGTCTGGTCTCTTTTACTTAGCATAATGTTTTTGCTATTTATCCATGTCATTGCATGTATCACTAGTTTTTTGGGGTTTTTTTCTATTTTTATTTTTTTTTATTGCTTAAAGTATTACAAAGAGTATTACATATGTCTCCTTTTTTCCCCCGGCTCTTGACAATCCCCTGGCCTCCCCTAACCCCCAGTGTCTTATGTCCATTGGTTATGCTTATATGCATGCATACAAGTCCTTTGGTTGATCTCTTTAAATTATTACTTAGCAGTATCCCACCCTATGGATATACTATACATACTTTGTTAATTCATTCCCTGTGGATGGCATTTGGGTTGCTTCCAATTCTGCAATATTTAAATAAGGTTGCTAGAAACTTTCTTTGTAATTTTTGGCAACATATTTATTGGGGGCAAATATCTAGAAGTGTAATTGCTTGGTCATAAGGCAGATGCATATTTGACTCTATAAGAAACTGTCAGAGAGTTCTCCAAAGTGTTTGTACCACGTAACTCTCCCACCAGCAGTAGGTGAGAGTCCCAGTCTCTCCACATTTCCACCAGCACTTGAGGCGGCCAACATTTCAATTATAGCTGCTCTGGAGGGTGTGACATAATATCTCATTGTAGTTTTACTTTGGATTTCCCCGAGAGCTGAGGGTGTTGAACACTCTTTCATGTGCTCACTGGAACTCCTGTATCTTCTTTTGTGAAATATCTATTCAAATCCTTAGCCCATTCTTTTATTGGATCACTTGTCTTTTTTGTTTGTTTAATTGACAAAGGGGGGGGGTGTAGGGGAGGGGGGAGAGAACCTTCAATGTGAAACACCAATAGGTTGCCTCCCCCATGCGTCCTGACCGGGAATTGAACATGCAACATGGGTTCGTGCCCTGACTGGGAATCAAATCTGCCACCCCTTGGTGCATGGATTGATGATCCAACCAACTGAGCCACACTGGCCAGGGCAAATAATTTATCTCTAACTTTAATTTGTTGGACAGTCTTCTTGATTTTTAAATTCTAAATATTTCTCCTTTTGATCTCTTCCTTTCCATTCTACTGTAACTGCCCTCCCCATGCCTCAACTAACCCATTAAGGAGTGCCTCTGACACTAGTTTTCCCCTTTATAGACTACTAGAGGCCTGGTGCACAAAAATTTGTGCACTGGCCGGGGCTGGAGGGTGTCCCTCAGCCCCACTTGTGTCCTATCACAGTCTGGGACCCCTCGGGAGATAACAACCTGCTGGCTTAGGCCCGCTCCTGGGTGGCAGAGGGCAGGCCCAATCCCTAGGTGCCTGCCCCACAGCTCCTGGTCAGGCTCAGAGCAGGGCCGACTGGGGAGTTGGGGTGCCACTCCCTGTCATGCACAGAGCAGGGCGGATCAGGAGGTTGCAATGCCACCCTCAGTCACGCTCAGGGTAGGGCCGATTGGGGGATTGGGGCACCGCCCCCTGTCACACTCAAGGCAGGGTCGATGGGGAGATTGTGGTGCCACCTCCATCACACACAGAGCAGGGCGGATCAGGGGGTTGTGGTGCCACCCTTGTCACATACAGAGCCGGCCGATCAGAGGGTTGGGTTGCTGCCTCCTGTCACGCACAGAGCAGGGCCCATCAGGGGGGTTGGGGTTCTGTACCCTGTCACACACAGAGCAGGGCCGATCAGGGGGTTGAGGAGCTCCCCCTGTCATGCACAGAGCAAGGCCAATCAGGGGGTTGGGGAGCTCCCCCCTGTCATGCACAGAGCAGGGCAGATCAGGAAGTTGTGATGCCACCCTCAGTCACGCTCAGGGTAGGGCCGATTGGGGGGTTGGGGCGCTGCCTTCTGTCACTCACAGAGCAGGGCCGATCAGGGGTTTGGGGCACTCCCCCTGTCACACACAGAGCAGGGCCAATCAGGGTTGGGGAGCTCCCCCTATCAGGCACAGAGCAGGGCCTACCAGGGGGTTGGGGTGCCTTCCCCTGTCACGAACAGAGCAGGGCAGATAGGGAGGTTGTGACCCTGCCCCCTGTCACACACAGAGCTGCAGGGCGATTAGGGGGTTTGAGTGCTGCCCCCTGTCACGCTGCTCCAGGGGCCAGGAGGCCTCGCTGCTCCACTGATCCCAGTGCTGGGAGGCATATTAGTCTTTTACTATATAGGATAGAGGCCTGGTGCACAGGTGGGGGCCGGCTGGTTTGCCCTGAAGGGTGCCCCGGATCAGGGTGGGGGTCCCCTCTGGGGTGCCTGGCCAGTCTGGGTGAGGGGCTGAGGGCCGTTTTCAGGATGGCGGGTGACTGAAGCTCCCAGCCTCTCCTTTCTGTCTTTTTTTTTTTTTTTAATTCTTGGATTTATTTACCTTCTATGGCTTTCACTGGAGCTGAGAGCCGGCTTTAGCTCAGACCTCAGCTGTTGAAAGCAGGTTTCTGGGCTTTGTTTACTTTCTGTATTTGAAACTTTGTTGCGACTCCAGCTCTGAGATCCCAGCCAGCTGAAAGCAGGTTTCTGGGGTTTTGTTTAGCTTCTATATTTGTAACAATGTTTCTTAGAGAGCAGCT
Source organism: Myotis nattereri (assembly GCF_964212035.1). Classification (NCBI taxonomy): domain Eukaryota; kingdom Metazoa; phylum Chordata; class Mammalia; order Chiroptera; family Vespertilionidae; genus Myotis; species Myotis nattereri. The sequence goes on from NC_138077.1 coordinate 51,252,601, forward strand.
CAGAGCCCAGCAGCAGCAGGCACGGAAGGTTGGCTTCCTCCATCACTGGAGCAAGCAAGCCTCTTGTTCGTGTCAGTAGCCTGGCTGCCGGCCACCATCTTGGTTGGCAGTTAATTTGCATATCGCCCTGATTAGCCAATGGGAAGGGTAGCGAAGTTATGGCTAATTACCATGTTTCTCTTTTATTATATAGGATATCTTTAATGAAGGCAGAGAACAAATCAACATAAATTAACCATGTCACACTTCTGTTCCCTGTAACCTGTAGGAAAACATCAGGTATCTTTGAATGATGACAAAGCCCTTCATATGTATCTAGACTGACTTCTCAGCCTCATCATCCTTCACTCCTATTCTCCCAATTTTAAGATTAGTCGCACTAATGCCTTCCAACATTGCCATGCAGTTTGGCACTGCTGGCCTTTGCTTGTGCTGTTTCCTTACCTAAACTATCCTCCCCACTTCTCTTTCTCTGACCCTGTCTTTTTCTTCTTTTAAGAGTCAGGTCAAATGGCATCTCTCCTGGGAAGCCTTCTTCAAATCTACAGACTGAGTTGGGTCCCTCTTCTGTGTTCCCATAGCAACAGGGTGTACATCCATCTGAGTGGCCCCTAGTCATGTTGACATTCTTGGATTCTGCCATCACCCCTCTTTGCTCCCCTTTGCTTTGGTCATGAGGCTATCTTCTTTATCTTTGAATTTACAACCCTAACCCATGACAGGAGCTCAGCAAATGCCTGCTGACTCAATGGCAATTCATTTATTTCTTAGACAGTGATACCAGGAAAAAGCTACTCACTTTTAACTAAAATAATAATAATGATAATAATAATTAATAAATAAATAAAAAGTGTGTTTGTGGAGGGATAGGAAGGATGGGATGAGATGGGTAGGTATAATTCCCTCAATTTGAACAGCAGGATCCCATCTGCTGGGAAAGCTGGGGTGTGGAGAAGAGCTGGTTTTCTGTGCCCACCCCACAGAGTGGTACCCTCAGTGCTCGCACTGTGCTGCCAACGAAGTCCCAGCATCGCCTGCCCTGAGGGGCTAGAGAGGCTGACATTGATCAGCTCTCCATTCTCTGCCCTCTTGCTCTCATTGCTTGTCACCTCGTGAAAGACACAGCAAAGAGACTCTCCTTCCTGCTACCGAGAGGTTTGTCAGCTCCCACTCAAAATCCAGTCTTCAGGCCTGCAGAACGATTCTGTTTGCTTCCTCTTCTCAGGCTTCAGAGACCCCTGTGGGAGTTTATTAATTTCCCCACTTGTAGTGCCAGGCCTCCCTATTGACACCTACACGTGTTTGAATACGAGCCCAGGTGTTGGCCTTAGCAGCTTGTTAAATGATAGTGAGCATGAGTGGAAGGGAAGAATCTAAGGCTCTTAAGTGAAGGATCAACCCCTCCTCCTGTGCTTGGTTCTTCTCTATAGCATCTGCCTGTAGTGGGATTTCTATCCCAACCTAACTCCTCCAAACATGGAAAATCCTCCCCTCCCAGTTCATTGGCGCTACCTAAGGACAGCCGTGCTAGGCAGAACTCTGGATTTTGAGCTACACTTAGTGCCCCTGGACTCACCCCCACCATAGAGCATGTTCCACCCTCCGGGTCTTCCCATGACACTCCCTCAGGTATGTGGAAACAGCGCTCCTGGTCCCCAAGTCTTTTCTTCTCCAGACCAAAAGTCTCCCATCCTACAAATCTCCCTGTGACATGGCGTCAGGTTCCCTCAGCAACCGTCCTGCTGTTACCATGCCATCTGCAAACGCTCCTTGGCCTCCAGGGTATTCAGAGCTTGGCCATTCTCCTTACCCTCCCAAGCCCAGTCATCTCACTGACCTAGCTTTTTCTTGTTTGTATTTATTTAGTTGTCCATGCTCTTGGCAAATAGACACAGGCTATAAGCTTACTCAGCTGCAGGAGCAGCAAAAAGGACTGTGTCTCGTTCATCTCTGTCTTCCCATGGTACTCACTCCAGTCCTTGGGAATGGTGGGTGCTAAGAAAATGTTTGTGAAAGTGAACTGAATGAAGAGAGCTGGTGGGAACCTTGGAAAAGATGATAACTACATGGTTTATATTCTATGTAATTGATCAGATGGATTTTTTTTAAGGCTCCGGTTCTCATCACCAACATGATCACTCCTTCCTTTCTGCTAAGGCAGGTCTGTGGAGTGCCTGTTAGGGGCCAGTTTCTGTGCCAGATTCTACCGTAGAAACAGCTGTACACCTTCCCTTTGTCAAAGACAGCACAGCATCGACACCTTGCCTTCTTTATCTCCTTCTTAAAACACGTGTCTCAGAGAAAGCATTTAAATAAATCTGTTTGGAGAGCCCATTCTTGGATTGGTGTTCACATGGATGCTCACAGCCCTGTGGAAAGGTTGGCATCTACCTCCCAAGCGGATGAGTGCTTTCCTGGGAGATCTGTGGCTAGTCTGACATAGCCTACAAGGCCACACTGGTCTAGCCCCCCTGCCCCCAGCCATCCCCCCACCCTGCTCTGGGCTCCAGACCTTGACTATCTCTTCAAAATAAATTGCCAGGAAGATTACCAGTTCAAGGCAAACCCTCCCAACTCATGGAGGGGAAGAGAGGCTGTCCCAGCACAGACCCCAAGACTGAGGTTAGATATGGAGCCTGGGCTGCCTGTGTTTGCCATCAATTTCCCTGTGACCTTAGGCTTCTATCTCTGGAACCCAGGCCCCACATTTGAATGAGCCCTAGAGACTCTTAGGAGTTGGAAGCAGTCCCTGATACTGCTTGAGGACACTCGGGTTTCCGGAAGCACTTCAGATATGAAGAAGGGGGAAAAAAATCACTGCCAAGATGAAGATTTTAGAATCAAAAGTACTTTTTCTGTGTATTTATTTTTTAGTCTTAAAAACTGTGAAAAGATATTCTACTTCCACAAGAGTAATAAACCCTCAGGTGCTGGAGCTTCTTACTCTGAAAATCTTTCTTTTTCTTTTCTTCTCTTTCATTCTTTTTCTTTTAGCTTTATGGGGGGTATGGGGACAAGTCACTAAATTTGCACACTGTAGTGCACCAGAGTGTGAAAAAGATCTAAAGGAACCTAATTAAAATATAACACAGTTATGAGACAAAAAGCCTTAGCAATTTCGCACAAGGCCTTCACTGCTAAGACTTGATTCTAATCCATTCTCTCAGCAGAAAGTGATCTTCCTGAGTTTCACAGATCTGTGGGAGGGAGGGGCCTGGGGGGTCGGGCCAACCAGGACCACTCAGCGGAGAGAAATGCCCTTTGTGGCATTCAGGTTGCATTTGTCTGGGGTTCCCACACATACCCATGGAATCTGGAAGATTAACAGTGAAAAATGACCTATTTTAACAGGTGCACACTTGTGTGTAAGTGGAATTTAGCCGAGCGTGGAATTATTTTAACATGGAAATAAGTTGTGGACATTCAGAAACATCACTCTTTTGACCACACAGGAGTCAGACACATGGTCAACATTTGAGATTTCTCAGGACTTGAAACGGATGTGTCGGTTGGATTTTTCCAGAGGAAGCTACAATATCACAGGGGAATAAACACTGATGCCTACAAGACATGACTGTTCATGTTTGAATTCCTTCTTCAAAGCGTGTCCCTTTTCTCAGGGGAACAGAGAGCAAAACTCTTAAGTTATTACGCCTGTTCAGGAAAGATCATTTCAATGATACCCCAAAGCAACAGGTGAAGTAAGGGCACATTTCTCAGCACCGTGCTTTTAAAGGTGCAGTGGTCCAGAGAAGTTAGCCCTGGCCGGGGCGAAGAGGCAACACTTGCAAGAAGCCTGACCAGCAGCAAAATGCAGACCCTCCCCCTCCCCGCCCCCCCCCGCGCCCCCCCCCCGCCCCCCATCCACCCCCCCCCCCGCCCCCCATCCACCCCCCCCCCGCTCTGTGCCTTGACTTCTCTATTGTAAAATGGGGGTTGTCGGCCTGCCGGAAGCCCCTCACAGGCCTTTGGAAAGAACAGATTAGCTGATGAGTGGGAAGATGCACTGTGAATGTCAAACACTGTCCAGGTGGGTGAGGACTGTCATGGTCACTGACTATGTCAGAAAGAGGTGCTTATGAAAAATTGGTTTCTGAGGGTGGGCTTTCAAAGGGCGTGAATGAGCCATGTTTGACCAGGAATAATAATTGTAGTATGTAGTTAGTGCCTACTGTGTGCCATGTCATCGTGTAACCTTTAAACAACCCTGGAAGACAGTCACGTCTCCTTTCTGCAAACAAGAAAGTTGAGGCTCAGAGACAACTACTAGGTCGCCCAAGGTCACACAGCAAGTAAGTGGCAGGGTTGGCTAAGCACTCTGCTCTGTCTCCTGCGGAATCTGGCCTCTTCCTGGCCCTGCAGCATAGAGAACAGGGGCAGTGTGAGCCAGGGACCCCCAGCTATCACAGAGAATGAGCGGCAAACCGGTGTCTGAGCCCTTGTGTCGTATTTGTTTGTTTTGAGCGTATGTAGTTTTTGTGTTTTCTCGAGGTCACTTAATCTTTAGTCTCTTGTAGTCAATTTTCCAGTTCTCAGGCCCATCGATCTGTCACTGCTCAGCCTCACAGGCCACTAAGAACGCTCCAGCTCCCGGCCCGCTCCACCCCCTGCTCCTGCCCAGCCGCCCCAGGTTCCCAGGCTGAGGTTGCAGGACCCACAGCAAGGAGACTGGGAGGAGGGGGCCTGCTCAGGAGTGACGCCTGTCAGACGCTGGGCTCCTGCAGCAGGGCGCTCCTGGGCCCTGGCTTTGGCCACCCAGGAGTCAGGGCCTGCCTGGGCAGCGCAGGCTGAGAGGTCCTCTGGCGGCCTTGTTTACCGTCGCCCAGACTCGGGGGCTGGCCCTGTCAGCCCGGGGCCTGCCTGCGCCCTGGGAAGTGATGGGAGGGGGTGGTTTCAGTCGCTGATGAAAGCCACTGAAACCAGAGCCACGCACACATGAAAAGGAGGAGAAAAGCGGCGCAGGTCCGCTGCCGGGTCGCAGGCGTGATTGGGCTTGTCTCCCACTTGGGGAGATGGAGACAAAGAGCGCGTCATCCCCCGGAATGAATGACTGCCTCCGCGGGGCTGCCTGTGAGCGGCCGCCAGGGCCCAGGCGGCCTGAAAGAGTGATGCCTTTGGCTCCCTGAGTTCCCAGCACTATCCCTGGCAGGGTGGGCCGTTCATGTCCATAGTCAGGAGTCCTGGGTGTTGAGAAACCTTGAATGGTGTAAGCTGAGAGGCCGCGCCATCAATTCCTGTCTAGACTCGATTTTTGGAATCCAGGTTCCCAAGATGAAAGGGTACATTATGAAGACAGGACATAAATCTACTCTGCCAACAAGACCCACATTCACCTCGGATTATTTACACCTTTTGCTCCCTCCACTCCTTGCCTGTCCCGCTGCGATCCACGTTCAAACTGGGACAGAGTCACTTAGTACATCAGACCTGTCCGTAGGCAATCACAGGTATTTCCATTTTTGAGGGGCCCCTTCACGCCAGGCCAAGCTGTCCCCTTCTAACTCCTGCGAAGTTTTACCTTTTTACTTGGGACCTTAATGGCACCCTGAATGCTAAGTAAGGGATCATGTTAGTCACGAGGGTGCAGTAAAACCGGGCTGGTGAGAGTCCCCACGTGTGGGTTACTAAGTCTGCCTCCGCCGCACCCTTGGGCCTGTGCCCGGCCTCCGTGTGGCGGTTACTGAAGGATGTGGGAAGCCGCAGAGCGAGGCTCCTGACACAGCCCTTTTCAGAACTGCCAGCCCAGGCTCCTTGGCAACCGAAGCTCACCATCTGCCCAGTCACTCGGGGAGAACACGGGGGTCAGTGAACTTCTGTTCTGGGCGTTGAAAACCAGCCATGGATTCCAACCAATATCGGGGAGCCAGTTCTGCCTCTCAGCCAGTCTCGGTCTAGCATTCCCAGCTGTCCGTGGGACAACTCCATCCGGGTGATCCCTGGATACTTAAAAAGTAAGAACATGAGGCGGGGGCCAGTCACTTTGTCTGTTGAGGTCTCCGTTTCCCCATCCGTATCGTGAGAAGATTGGACTGAACGAGTCCCTCAGGTCCCTTGCAGCCCAGAGCAATGAGAAAATAGGGTGCATGGGCTATGAACTCAGACATGTTCACGTTCACGTCCTAGCTGTGCTGCGTGGCCACAGGCAGGCTTCTGGATCTTTTCTGCCTTCGGTTTCCTCATCTGTAATAATCCCTACTGGCCCATGGGTGTAATTATTCCTGGCCTACAGCAATGCTGATAATAGCTAGCATTTACTTTTCACTGCCCAGGAACTAGGCTCTGCTCTAAGTGCCTTGTTCATGCTGAGCCAGCTAATTTGTAAGACACCCTCTACAGAGAACCAAGGGGCTGCCTCTTTCTCAAGGCCACTCAGCCATCAGGGGCTGTGCTGGGATTTGAATCCTGTAGTCAGACCTTAACTGCTACTCCCTCTCCAAGAGGAAACTCATAAATGTCAGTTTCCTTTCCTTTTTTCTTCCTTCTTCCATTTTTGCACACTTTAATTTCAGTGTCCGAAAGAAAGATCTATCTATTCTTTGTTTTCCCACTATCCTTCTTGTTCCTTGTAGTCACCTGTGTCTCCTGCCATCCTTCCCAACTTCCTTTTCTTCCACATTTAGTAGTGTTTCAGTTAAAGGGAACAGCTTGTGCAAATGTCCTGTGGCAGGAGGGGGCACGGAGGGAGGAGCAGGTCAGGCTGAGCTCAGGAAGCTGAGGGAGCCCAGACACTCTGAGCACTATGGGAAGAGTTTTTCCTGTATGCTGAGAGAAATGAGAAACTTCTCCAGGCTCTTAAGCCAGGGAGTGACATGATCTAGGCCAGTGGTCGTCAAACTGAGGCTCGACAAACCGCGGCTTGCGAGCCACATGCGGCTCTTTGGCCCCTTGACTGTGGCTCTTCCACAAGATACCGGCTCTTCCACAAAATACCGACTTCTGCGCATGGGCCATGAAGTTTCAATCGCACTGTATGTGCGTGCCCGCACGTGGTATTTTGTGGAAGAGCCACACTCAAGAGGCCAAAGAGCCGCATGTGGCTCGCGAGCCGCGGGTTGCCGATCATGGATAGGCTACTTTTTTGAAATGCAATTTTCATCCTAGTAGAAACCTTTTCAACAGCCAGCAGTGCCTTCCTATGCCTCTGAGCCCAAGTTCTTCTGCCTCACATTCAGGGCCTCTGTCCAGCATCTATTTAGGGCATGTGTCTGGGATGGAGGGAAGGTGAGGGGCTTTCTGGATTAGAGGGTGGTCTAGTTGGTAGCTAAGACCCTTGCATCCCAGAGAGTCCACAAGCCTGAGTCCTCATCTCCATCTCCTTTCACTCCTGATGCACACAGTCCCTCACCAGTTCTCCACTGGTGACCCTTCACTTCCTTCCACAAATCTCCGAACTGTCTTTCTTTCCAATTAACTGTTTAAAGTTCTTTTAACCCTTTCTGATGAACTCTGGCCTCCATGTTTTCAGAGATCTGTATGTATATTCAACCATCCAGGCTAACAAAAGATGTTTCCTAAACTCTCACTACGTGCGGGATGCTCTGCTAAACTCTGAGAAGGACACATAGCCCTCCGTCTTCAAGGTGCTCACATCTAGTCTTGGGGGCAGGAAAAGATCATGTCAGCAGACAACTGTTACAACACAGACATAAGATACAGTGTGGTGGGAATTCAAGAAAGGAAGTGACCACTTCCACCTGGAGGAGGGATGAAGAACTCCCAGTCACACTGGAGGCAACATTTGACCAGGGCCTCAGTGGCAGGTCTGGATGCTCACACATGGGACGAGGAACACTCCAGATGCAGGGCACAGCAGAGCCAAGACTGGGAGGCAGAGCAAGCACTGTTCAGGTCCAGGGAGCTGTGTGTGAGGGAGGAGCAGGTGTTGGCTAGGGCTCCTGGGAGACAAGCCTGGCGGTTGGGGCAGAGCCCTGTAGGAATAATACCTCTCTAGTCTGTGCACAATTTTGCTCTTGCATCTAAGCTTTTAACCTACTACAAGGCAGGTTCTAGCAACTCCTCATCCTCTATAAACAGTGTCAGCACCTGGAACTGTGATCTGAGCGTCATGGATGCTCAGAGATTGTGAGAGCGTCTCACGGGCTCTACCTTAGGGCCTTGCAGAAGGAGAAGGAACTGGAGCCAAGCCAGGCTGGTGTGGCTCAGTGGTTGAGCATCGACCCAGGAAGAGGAGGTCACAGTTCGATTCGTAGTCAGGGCACATGCCTAGGTTGCTGGCTCGATCCCCAGTAGGGGGCATGCAGGAGGCAGCCAATTGATGTTTCTCTCTCATCTATGTTTCTATCTCTCTATTCTTTCCTCTCTCTCTAAAATCAATAAAAAAAAATTTCTTTTTTTTTTTTAAAGAAAGGATTGGAGCCAGGAAGTGGTGGCTGGGCCATGGATCGCCACCATCTCCATTACTCAGGCCAGCCCCACCATCTGTGGTTTTGTGCACCCATCACTTCCAAATTCCAACTCTCAAGTCTCAACTTCAATGCTGCCCTGCCCTATGCCTTCCCAGAAGGCACTGCTTCATCTTTGGAAATTGGGAGCTTCCTTAGAACTGTCCCTTCTCTTGCACCTCGGACACTGCCATCCCACAGATTATTGTGCATGTATTGCTGTTCTGCCTTTCAGAGTGAAAGGTGCTTGAGGCATCTCTCAGCCTCTCTTCCCTTCCTGACATCCCCCAAGACCCTAAGGGCAGCCATCATACATTCCGTAGTGTAAGGAGTGCATGTGGCTTGAGATGGTCATTTTGGAAAAAGGCCCTGGGAGCTGCATGCTGGGGGAGTGCTCAGTCTTGGGTGGGGTGTGGGGCGTGGGGAAACCTCTGGCATTACCCTGAGCTGCATTTATCTGACTCTGGGCCTACTTGGCAGCTGCCTCCTCTGCCCTCAAGGAATGCCTGTGACTTGATGGCTGAGTGCTGATAAGATGGGCCTCCAGTGCTCTGTTCACTAGTCTCCCAGCATAATCAGACATGCAATCTCTGCCCTGAGTCACTCGGGAGGCACCCCTTCCGCCCTGCATTTTTTTGTGACCTCTCCCTCTCATTCATTAAAAGCAGCAGGAGTCAATATACATACCCAACAGGGAGCTGGGAGAACTCAGTGGGGCTGTGGGAATGAGGTAAGCTCTTCTTTCCTCTGTGGTATTTTGGGGTACATATGTGCTTTTCTTCCCTTTGGGGCAGAATCTCCTCACTCCCAATAAGGTGAGTCATATGATTTACTCATGACTCTCTGCTGATTTACAAATACCTCAACTCCTTCATTTCTGGATATCAAGGCAAGTTATGAAATGGCATTATGAGGTATTTATTGCCAATCTCTATGTCCCCAGTGGTGTTTTAGGGTTTACAAAGTAATTACAGCCCCAACTGGTCACGTATGCCTCAAGTTCAATCGCATCGCAAGTGCCCAGTGCTCTGGAAGGGGCCAACAACCATCATGGGGGGGGGACTGCCATCTCTCCCCTCATTTGGCCTATACATTCCCAAAGCCAGCAGGCTTTTGCTCCAGCTGTTTCATCCACCTGGAATCCCTTCCACCCCCGGTTGTTTATTCATTTCTGCTTATCCTTTTCAAGCCTAGCTGTAGGTTAGCAGTCACCAGGACACCGAAGTCTCTCCCCCTCTCAGAATTCCTGCCCCTTCACCCGCTTGCTCTCATGCCAGATGTCCATGACCCTTGTACAGCACCACTTGGTGTCTCTAGCCCATGATGTCTCAGAGATGGCTCAGTGCTGTGAAGAGACAAATACCCAGAGGCTAAGAGACCCTGGTCCTGGCTGGCCCTGGGTTTTCCTCTTTAGCTTTTCCTCTGAGGAATGAGTTGCTTACCCAGAGCAGGTTCCTAGTGCTGGCTCTGCCCAGCCCCATCGCCTGGGACACTTGTTCAAAATACAGATTGCTGGGTTCCCGTCCCAGACTGAGGAAATTAGACTCCCCAAGGGTGCAGCCTAAAGCCTTCATTTTAAGAAAGCTTCCCAGGCCACTGGTACATAACCCATCTGGTCCCTGTCTCTAGGATTGAAATTTCTACTCTGAAGGATTCCTAAAATGCTACAACCCTGTGCTTTCTTGAATGCTGATTTTTTTTCTTCTTAATTTGATGCTCCTTGAAATAAATACATCAAAACCACCAGCATGAGAACAAGTCTGTGCATGAACAGGGAAGCCCTGTGTCATGACTCTGTTTTCATGTCTTTCAAGGGGCTACTAGTTTTTGTAGAGATATCAGGTATCTGAAAGCACATAACGACTACCAACCCATTTATCTTCGTCAGCTCAGGCTGCCAAAATAACATGCCATAGACTGGCTGGCTGGAACAGCAGACATCTCTTTCTCATAGTTCTGGAGGCTGGGAATTGTGAGAGCAAGGTGCCAGCAGATTCAGTTCCAGGTGAGGGCTCTCTTCCTGGCTTGCAGAGGGCCGCCTTCTTGCTCTGTTCTCACATGAAGGAGATGGAGGGAGCTCTGGTGTCTCTTCCTCTTCTTATAAGGGCACCAGCTCTATCAGAGGAGGGGTCCACCTTTATTACTTCATTTAAATATTACTTCCTCACAGGTCTTACCTCTAAACAGAGTCACATGGGGCTTAGGACTTTAACATGTGAATCGATGGGGGAGGGAACAAACATTTTGTCCATAATACCATCTATGCCTGATGCTTTAAAGAAAGCCACACTGACCCAACAAGGCAGATAGGGTCTATTAGCAGATACATTTCATTACCTATTCTTCCCCATAAGTTCTTGAGAAATAGCTGCTGCTTCCTCCGTTGTGCAGGTAAAACAGCATTTACAATTTAGAAAGACCATTCCTCCCTGTGGTGGCATGGGTTCCATTTGACATCTAGTGTGCCCTCCTAATATGCTTCTGGACAAGTGTCAGGTCAGGTTGGTTCTGACGGTCTGAACACCCCTTGTCCTGCCCATTGCTCAAGCAGGTGTTCTAGCTTTTATGTCAGTGTGGTGATCCACTTCATTTCTTATTAATAGCAGTGCCTTTCTACCTAAGTCAGCTAATGTTGGTTTCTACTGCTTGCAACTCAGAGCTTTGACTGACACATATATCATGTAAAGAGCGATTAAAGGAGTTGTGAGTGTTTGGTTTAAAGCAGGGAAGTCTCGGGGAGTTGCTATTTATCTAAAGGTATCTGAAGGGTTGTCCCGTGGAAGGTGGAAGAGAAATAGATGGCTTCTTGAGTGGCTCCAGAAGGCAAACTAGACCAATGAGGAAAACTCTGAGGAGGAATATTTCAACTCAAAACAAAACCTTCTGAGATAGCCCTCAGGAACATGATGCCTGGGGACGAAGTGAGCTTGCTCTGGGTCTCTGTTGGGGTTAGTGGAGGCTGGACCCTTTGTCAAGGATGCTGTACAGAAAAGATCTATTTCCTGGATACAGTGTCTCTGCTTTTAAGATATATTTCCACTTTCAATTGCATTTCAGAACAATTTAGGAGTCATTTTAATAATTAATCTGCCACAAGAGGAAAGAAAGGAAAGGGAAAGAAAGAAAGAGCACCATCTAGTCTCTTGTTTAATAATCTATACTAATAAAAGGGTATTATACTAATTAGACCAGATAGATCAGATGTCATTCCGGACATCCTTCCTGACAAAGCTGGGGGAGTAGCTGACCTGCAAACCCTCAGTGGCCCCAAGCCCAGGCTGGCTCCACCCCAGCAGGGACCCCCAACCCTGATTGGGTCAGGGCCAGCCTGAAAACCCCTTGTGGCCCCTTGCCTAGGCTGGCCCCACACCCCAGTGGGGACCCCCAACCCTGATCTGGGGTCCCTTTCAGGGCAGGCCAGCCAGCCCTGACCTATGCACCAGGCCTCTATCCTATATAACAAAAGGGTAATATGCAAATTGACCCTAACAACAGAATGACCGCTGGACCAGTCATTATGAGTGCACTGACCACCTCTTTGTCCCTTTCCCCCTGGCCGGCAGGCTCCGATTGCCTGATGGCCACCCGTGGTGGGGGTGGGGTCAGTGAGCCGGCGGGAACAGCCAACTTCTTGGTCCCTTGCCCCAGCCATCAGGCACCCATCATCCGATGGTGAACGGGAACCAGGGGTGCGTGGTGGGGCCAGCTGCGGGCAGCTGGAAAAGATGGCCCTGATCGCAGGCCAGGCCTAGGGACTGTACCTACGCATGAATTTCATGCGCCGGGCCTCTACTTTTTTATAATCTTCTTTTTCATGATAATAATAAGAAAAAGGAACCACATAACAATAGATAATTTGGTTACTATAGAAAAGTATAAAGTAGAATATCACCTCTAAACCACCACACAGTTGGGAGTATTAATTTCTAGTCTTTTTATATCAATACATACATTAAAATTTTTGGCAACAATTTTATTGAAATATAATTCACATACCATACAACTCACCCATTTAGAACATATAATTCAATGGTTTTTAGTACATTCACAGAGTTGTGCAATCATCACCATAATCAAATTAGGAAATTTTTCTAACCTTCCCCCCAAACTCCCTACCCTTTAGCAGTCCACCCCTTATTTTCCTCCTTCCCCACCCCTCACCAGCTCTAAGAAACCAGTAACCTACTTTCTATCTCTATAGATTTACCTATTGTAGAACTTTATACAAATATAATATACAAGGTGCCTACTGCACGAATTTGTGCACTTTGAAAGGAACTGTGGGCTTCAAGGCTGCGGTAGGCACAGGGTGTAGGCCCATCTTCCATGCCCCCACCTGGCCCCTCCCGCCATGGCCTCTGGTCCCCTGTCTGCTGGCAGCCTCACTTCCGCTGCCATTGCTCCTACATGCTGATGGTGCCAGCCCTACTCACACCTGCTAACGGTGCAGAGCGATTGGGGCCAGCGCCAGCAGCGGGTGCGAGCAGGGCTGGTGTTGTAAGTGGTTGCGAGTAATGGCTGCTGCCCCAATTGCCCCTCAGGAGCAGGGGGAGGTGGGGAAGCCCTCAGGGGCAATCAGGGCCAGCATCTGTGACTCACACCCGCTGATGGCACCAAGTGATCAGGGCCAGCGCTGGGCACTGGCAGCGGGTACAAGCGGTGGCTTCAGCGCCAACTGCAGGTGTGAGTGGGGCCAGCGTTGCCAGTGGATGCCAGTGGTGGCTCTGGTGTTACAGCAGGTGCAAGTGGGACCAGCGCTGGCATCAGGTACGAGTTCCAGATGGGATCGCAGCACGTGGGAGCAAAAAATTTTCAGTAGCCACCAGAGGCTCACCCTGATGACAGCAACCAGCACCCTACCTTGGTCTGGCACCCCCACTCACCTGCTCCACCATCCTGCTGCGACCAATGCCTGCCATGTTCCGCACACGCCCCTGGTGGTCAGGCACATCATAGCAACTGGTTGTTCGGTTGTTCTGGTTGTTCCGCTGTTCAGTCTATTTGCATATTAGCCTTTTATTATATAGGATGGCCTTTTTACTTATATTATTTTCATGGTTCATGCATATTATAACATATATTAGTACTTCACTTTTAGTGCTGAAAAATATTCCAGTGTATGGATATGCCATATTTTTAAACCCATATTTAGTTGGTTGATATTTGGGTTGTTTCCACTTTTTGCCTGTCTATAATAATAAAAGCGTAATATGCTAATTAGACTGGATATCCTTCCAGACGACCTTCCAGATGAAGCCAGGGCTGCAAGGGAAGCCCAGGTCCTGAGTGCCAGAGGGAAGCCAGTGTCAGCAGCCACGGGAAGGAAGGTCTACTCTTGCACAACTTTCATGCATCGGGCCTCTAGTTATGAATAATACTGCTATGAATATTTGTATACAAATTTTTGTGTGGGCATGTTTTTATTTCTCGTGGGTATATGCCTAATACAATTTTCAGGTCATATAGTAATTCTATGTTTAAATCTTTTGAGAAATTGCCAGACTGTTTTCTAATGTAGTTGCACCATTTTATATTTTCACCAGCAGTGTATGATAATTCTGATTTTTCTACACCCTCAGCAACATTCGATATTATCTTTTTTAATACAGCCATAGTAGTGGGTGTGAAGTGAGATCTCATTGTGGTTTTTATTTGCATTTCCTGATGACTAATTACTCATTTTGTCATGTGTATATAGACTTTGGAGACATATGCAGATTCTTTCCCAATTTTTAAACTGTTATTTGTCTTTCTTAATATTGTCTTAAGAGTTCTTTATATATTCTAGGTATAAGTCTTTTATTAGATATATGATTTGCAAAAATTTTCTCCCATTCATTTGGTTGTTTTTTCACTTTCTTGGTGATGTCCTTTGAAACACAAAATATTTTTAATGTTGATGAACCTGTTTTTCTGTTGTTGCGTGTGCTGTTGGTGTCATTTTTTAAAAAAAACTTTGCCTAATCCAAGCTCATGAAGATTTAACCCTATATTTTCTTTATAGCACATTGTAGTTTTAACTTTACATTAAAGTATTTGATCCATTTTGAGTTAATTTTTGTGAATAGTATGAGGAATGGGTACAATTTTATCCATTTACATGTAGATATATAGTTGTCCCAGAACTTTCATTGAAAGTTAATCTTTCTTCAGTGAATTATTTTGGCACCTGTATCAAAAATCATTTTATTATAAATGTGAAGATTTACTGCTAGAATCTCAATTCTGTTTCATTGATCTATCCTTATAACAGTACCACACTGTCTTGATAATTATAGTTTCACATAAGCTTATAAAATTAGGAAATGTGAGTCCTTCAATGTTGTTGTTCTTTTATAAAATTGTCTTAACTATTCTGAGTCCCTCAAATTTCCATATGAGTATAGAATCAGCTTATCATTTTCTGCAAAGAATCTAGATGGGATTTTGATGTAGTACATTGAATCTGTAGATCAATTTGGAGTGTATTGTCATCTTAACAATATTAAGTCTTGTGACCCATGAACATGGGATATATTTCTTTTTATTTAGATCTTAATTTCTTTCAACACTGTTTTTTTAAAAATAATTTTTAGAGTATACATTTTGTGCTTCGTTTGTTAAATGTATTCTAGAGCAGCGGTTGCCAACCTTTCGAACCTCACAGGCGACCGCTGTTCTAGAGTATCTTATTATTTTGATGATATTGTAAATTAAATTATTTTTAAATTTCATTTAGCTAAATTCACTTAGTAGTTCTAACAAATTTTTAGTGGATTTATTAAAACTTTCTATATACAAAATCATGCCATCTGCAAATAGAAATAGTTTGACTTCATCTCCAATCTCAATGCCTTTCATTTTGTATTCTTGCCTAATTGCCCTGGCTAGAACCTCTAGTATAATGCTAAATGGACATGGCAAGAATGGATATCCTTGTCTTAATCTTGATCTTAGGGAAAAAACAATCATTCTTTTTCCATTAAGTATGATGTTAGCTGTCAGTTTTTTGTAGGTGACTTTTATGAGATTTAGGAAACTCCCTTCTATTCCTAGTTTGTCAAGTGTTTGATTATGAATGCTGGGGTGTTGGATTATGTTGAATACTTTGCTGCATCTATTGGGATGATCATGCATTTTTGTTTTCATTCTATTGATATGGTATATTACATTAATTGTTTTTTGGACTTGGACCAATTTTGCATTCCTGAGATAAGCCCCACTTAGCAGTGGGATATAATCCAGTGGTTCTCCACCTTCTGGCCCTTTAAATACAGTTCCTCATGTTGTGACCCAACCATAAAATTATTTTCGTTGCTACTTCATAACTATAATGTTGCTACTGTTATGAATCATAATGTAAATATCTGATATGCAGGATGGTCTTAGGTGACCCCTGTGAAAGGGTCATTCGACCGCCAAAGGGGTCGCGACCCACAGGTTGAGAACCGTTGATCCTTTTTATATGTTATTGGATTTGATCTGTTAATATTCTGTGAGGATTTCTATATCTACATTCAGAAGAGACATTGATCTGTAGTTTTCTTTACTTGTAATGTCTTTGTCTGGTTTTGGTATCAGAGTGATACTGGCCTTATAGAAACAGTTGGAAAGTATTCCCCCCTTATGTTAGCTTTTTAGGGCTGCCATAACAAGTTTCTACAAACTGGTGGCTTAAAAGAAGATAAAATTATTCTCTCACAGTTCTGGAGGTCAGAAATTCAAAATCAAGGTGTCAACAGGGTTGGTTCCTTCTGAAGGCTCTGAGAGAAACCCATTCCACCCCTCTCTCCTGGCTTCAGGCAATTCACGGTGTCCCTTGGCTTATAGATGCATCATTCCAATCTCTTCCTCTGTTTTCACATAGCCTTCCCCTCTGTGTGTCTCTGTGTCTTCTCTTTTTCTATCTCTGAAAAGGATTTACGGACCACACTAAACCCAGGATGATCTCATCTCAAGATCTTGAACTTAATTGTATCTGCAGAGACCCCATTTCCAAATAAAGTCATATCCATTAGTACTGAGGATTGGTATTTGGACATACTTTGGGGGCCGGGCACTGTTCACCTGCCCAATCATTGAAAGATCACTTACTCACTCATCTGCTCACTCTTTCAACAGTTACCCCAAAGATCATAGAAGGAAATGGGGCTATAGTAATGAATTGGATAGAGTCCCTGCCTTGAAGTATATCACTGTTCAATAGGGCCTTGGGGTACAGATAACTAACATATAAAAAAGGAAATGATAAGAACCATAAAAAATGAAGCTAAAGGACTAATGGAAGCAGCCCAGAAGAGGGGTGGGCTTTCAAAGCAGGGGGTAACATTGTCAGCAAAGGCAGGAGCTAGAAAGCAGACATAGATCAGGGATTGCTGCAAGTGAATTTAGCAGGAATATGAGGGGTATGGTGGGAAGAGTATGTGACAAGACCAGAGAATCAGTCACACAGAGAATTCAGACTCTGACCATCGTAGTTCAATTTAGGGTTTGTGATAGTGGACTGGGATGTTCTAGCTGCCAGACCCCATTTAATACCATCAACTACCTCCAAAATTAGCCTGGAGGTCTACACTCTAGGTAGGAATCATCTTGAGCCCACCCTGCAGCTAGAAGATGCCAGCTGACCAGGAACCTCATGTACCATCTGGGGAGGCCTCCTTGGATGACTTCTCAGAACCAGTGTAGCTCCCCAATCCAGTCTCTTGCTGAAGCCAATCCTTCTTTCCTCACTTGGTTGAAAACCTCTGTACCAAACTAATTCCCAAGATTCATATCTTTCATGCAACTTTTGCTACAAAATCTTATCACACCAAACAGAACTGGGCCTGTTCCTTGGAGCTCAATGAATGCAGACCGGGTGCGTTGTCTCATTTTCAGAAGTCATCGGGGTGGCGGTGATGATGGGGCATATTGTTGCTCCAGAATCCTGTGGTCAGGGTGCTGTCAAGGGGTCCGTGCAGGAATTGGAGAATAGAGTGTGGAAAAGAGGATCACACTGGCCAGACCGTGGGGCCCTTGAGAATCAGAGTGAAAGAGGTGTCACCCCACCCCATTGGACCCTATGCATGGTCTCTTCCCTCTGGAGGGCAAAGGCTGGGGGCAAAGAGGAAAACAGAATAACATCATAAAAGCTTCTGGATCATCAGCCAAGGAACAGCTAGTCCCAAGCAAATTTACACAAAGTTGTTTGAAGGGAAGCATGTCATGGAAGTGTAACAATAGATAGCCGTGTTGGGCCATGCCACTTCTGCCGGGGAAGAACAGGCTCAGGAGCTGATCTCCTGGGAGGAGCCCCTTTGGGGGAACATTCAGTCACACAGGAAGAGCACATGCTGGTGGGGCCTTCCTCCCTGCGGCACCATCTAGGTGAAAAGAAGGTCAACACATGCAGATTGAGAAGCAGAGGTTATGACATGGAATATACAGGGACTTCCCTCTCTGAAGGCACAGTTTTCTCGATTCAAAATGAGTGGCAACCTTTTGCCCACTGCTTTGCCCCATTCTTGTAGTGTCCCTTATCTAATTCAGTCTGGGACATTCCCAGAGCCAGAAAGCCCTCCAGAGCTGGGCAGAGACAGGGCCGCCTCCCACCCCCGCACCCAGGGTCTGAGAGTGGTTGTCAGGGTAAGCCCCATGTCCCCCAAACAGCTCGTGCTTGGCCCCTGGAAGAACTGTGAGCTCTTGACTTCTAGCTCCAACTCCAGGAGACTTCACTTCTGGCTTCACCTCTGTCACCACATAGTTGGTGGGTTGGGGAATGTCATTTAGCATCTCTGGGCCGGAATGTTCTCTCTGTAAAACAATTCAGGATTCAGTGATATTTGTGTGTTGCAAAGCTCCTTAGGGATCTCCTCCAGGGGTTCTCAAGCTGCAGCCTACTGGCCAGTCCTGTGCACAGTGTGGTGTTTTTGTAAATAAAATCCTATTGGGACACAGCCACACCCACTCATTTACATATTGTTTATGGCTGCTTTCATGCAGAGTGGGTAGTTGAGAGAAACACCAACTGGGTGGCTAGCATATTCACTATTTTGGCCTTTTATAGAAAAAGTTTGCCAACCACTGCTCTAGGCCAACCTGTCATTGCAACAGCAAGGAAACGGAGGTAAACAATTTGCCAAAACTCATAGAGCAAGTCAGAGCAGAGGCCAGGACAGCCCAGCTTCCCTGGTTCATGTCAGCCCAACGTTCTCAGCTGGCCTAATGCTCTCCATTCGATTCCAGACATTGGGTGGAAGCTGTGTTGGGGGAGAAAGCCTGTGGACATGGAGGAGGGGGTTCCAAGGAAAAAAGTCTGTGGAGGTGGGTCAAGGCCCAGAGGCTTGCATGGTGGGGCATCCTGGTGAGGTCTGAGTGGCAGGCACCATGTAGGTCACTGCTGGGCTGCTGCACGGGGGCGCTGTGCCCAAGAGCAGAGCCAGGTGGCTCTCTTGAAAGGCAGCAGCCTTTCAGGTGGGAATCAGATGAGCATTGGCCTCATTTTAACCACAGGTCACGGATCTTGGTAAACTTTAGTTGGCTTTTGAACCACAGGGAGACATTTTTTTCTGGGCTTTTTACTCACTGGCAACTTCCTCCTTCTAGAATTTATTAATCTGACTGGTTAACCATTGACCCCAAATGCAGCCTCCTCTTGTTTCAAATCCTGTTCTCCCTGTTGGCTTCAGAAAAGAGCTCCCACTAAACAAACCACTTTTCTTCTCTTTCTTTTCACAGCCAGAGTGGAGTGATAAAGGAGGTGGGGTCAGGGTGCCATGTTTGCTATAAAAGACACACCCTGAAACCTGGGTCCGGGGAGGGGTGGGGAGGGGGCCCTTCTGATGCAGGCTGGCCATGCTCAGAAAGAAAGTTATCAGCTCAATGGGGGCAAAAGGGGACATATGTCAAACTTTCAACCATGAAGATTAAAAATAAATAAGTAGATAGATAGATAGATAGGTAGATAAAATAAAAGTTTTTCCCCAGTGAAGCACTTCTAATAAATAAATTTTAAAAAGTCATCAGCTACAAGACAAAAGCAACTTAATTAAATGAGGGGGTACATTTTAGAAAAGAAATTTATAAAATTGTTAATTTATTTGATCTCTCAATCATTGAAGAAATGATCATATTTCCTGCTTCTAAACAATTGCTTTTTTGCACTAATTTCCCCAGTTCCAGGGGAATGGGGCATAAAAGGAGAGTCATTAATGTGGAGGAGGAAGTGGAAACAGCTGTTGGAGGAAGGCAGAAAACAAAGGATCTATAGTAATTTGGGAGAAGAGCCTACGGAACAGAAAGGCCTCAGAGCCAGGCATCATCAACCCCATAACCACTCTCTCCGAATTGTTAGAACCCTCTAGAATATAAGTTCCATGAATGCAGGGGTTTTATTTATTTACTGCTGTGGTCCTAGCATGTAGAATACTGTCTAAAGTGGATAAGGTGCTCAAATATTTGTTGAATGAATGAATGAATAAATGAATGAATTAATGAATGAAATACTAGTGCTCAGATCACCGGTCGCAGTCTTTCAGCAGATGATAGATCCTCCACAGGGGTTCATTCAGAAACCACTCCCAACTGGGACAGAGGCCACCATGGAAAACTTCATGAAGGACAAGAAGAGGAACTCTCTCCTGAACCATTCAGACAAGCTCCAGAGAAACATCACTCCCAACTCACTGTGAGGCTCATTATTTCTACTGAGAGGTGGCAGCAGTGGCAGGCGCAGCAGGGCCAGGATGAGCGAGAGCAGCGCTGTGCCCGGCCTGGGCTCAGGCTCCTCCCTGGCTGCCTGCTGCTTTGTGCACTAATTCATCCCATAGGGGATGTCGGACTGCTGGTTTCAGGCCAATCCCTAGAGGTTGGCCTGTGGGGATTGGGCCGAAACCAGCAGTCCAACATCCCCTGCAAGGTCCCGGATTGCGAGAGCGCACAGGCCAGGCTGAGGGACCCCACTGGTGCACGAATCCATGCACTGGGCCTCTAGTCTATATATATAAAAGCCTAATATGCAAAATGTCCCCTTGGGAGTTTGATCGCTTGCTATGATGTGCACTGACCACCAGGGGGCAGCGCAGAATGAAGGAAGGCCCTGGCTGGCAGCCGGCTGCACTAGGGACCCTATATGTGCACAAATTTTGTGCACTGGGCCTCTAGTATATAATAAACTGTTAAGTGGAAAAAAAGTGTCAGTATGCAAAACTTTGCATAAAATATTCTTTCAATTATGTTCAAATATGTATATGCAAAGAAAAAAGACTAGAAAGGTATACATCAAAATTTTAACAGTAAATACAGCCACATAGCAGAATCATAAAATGTTTTAAACTTTTCTTCTTTGTGATTTTTGTATTCCACAAGTTTCATAGTGAGCATGGACTATTTTTATAATCAGAAAATAAAACTTTCAGTGAATAAAATCTCACTGAGAGGTTGAGGATGCATCACGGCCCCAAGGTCCCCCAAAAGCTTATTACCCCAGGGTTTCTAATTAATATAATTATTAGTGAGGCCTTATCAGCTACGGCCTTAGACCAATATTGTGTGGTCTCACTTGAGTTTTTTAACTTTTCTAGACTTTGGGTATCAACTATATAAAATCACGGGGTTGAACAATAAGATTAAATCTGAAAAACTTTAGAATTTCTTGGCACTTTCCCTTATCCTAGTCTAGCCTCACAATAGATCAATGGCAGAAGCAAGCCAATCTTATCATCACCACGTGACCCTGGAGAAAGCAGAGGCTCTGTGAGGTCACTAGCCCAGGGTCACATGGTGGTCAGTAGTGGTCAGGATTTGAACCCAGGTGTTCAGGCTTTACACCTGGGGCCCTAGTTCCTTTTCTCTCTAAACTATAAACTCCCATCCTGTGATCAAATTCCAGCCAAAATTTCTGCCTTCTGAAGGCATATAGTCTAAGACTAATCTATCTCTTTAAGATCTTAAAAATTTTAAAGGCAGCTCTATTGCCTCCTCTGAGTCATACACATCTTTAGTTCTGCCTGCCCTTCCTCAAATGGCATTGTTCGGGGGCCTCGTACCATTTTAGAATCCGAGCATTTCAGAACTGGCAAAGATCTTAAAGGTCATCTGGCCGAAGCAGTTCCTGTCAGCCTTTTACAGACACCTTTTCATCTGAAACTGATGTCCCTCAACAATGCTCCTGAGGGGGTGCCTGGTGCCTGAGGGGGTGATAAAGGTGCCCTTTCCCCTACTGAGCCACCAGACATAGGCCCTGTTACCTTAATCCAATGAAGGACTGTGGAGGCTGCATAGTGCAAGGCAGAGTGACTCAGCCTTTTAACAAGGACATGGCACACAGTGGAAAGATCGGAGAGTTCCAAAGGGAAAGAAGCTCAGAAAGGCCAAGACAACTCACACACAGAGAAAGCCACTTAGGACAAATCCCCAGAGCCAAGAAGAAACCCGTGGAAAACAATCTCTCTTCTGAGAGAGCTCTATTGTGTGTGCTCTGGGTCAAAAGAGCCTCCCTGTGCAAAGGGGCTCCCCCACCTGCTGGGACTCTCCAGAAGGCGTTCTTTTTCTTCTGTCCGAGTTCAGCAAACTTCCTGCTTCCTCCATCCCAGGGCAGCGAGCCCCTTCTGCACCGGGCAGCGAGGGCGATGGGGCTTGGCAGCCGTGGTGGCAGCTCCCCGGGCACTGGCACAAAGTTACTTAGTAAATACCGCACGCAGCTTTGATAATTTCTTGCTTCCCTAGTCTCTTGGGGTTCTTCCCATCTGCATTGAGAAAAAGGAGTTGCGTTTTCTTTGATTCACAAATTCAGATACTTTCATTTCGTGGAGGAATTATGGAAATGGATGCCTATTGCTAAGACCAGCCCACTGAGTAATATATTTTAAACAAGCAGCATGCAAAAGTTTTTTAAAAAAGTTCCCCCTTCTCCACCCCAAACCTTCATGAAAGCTTTACTAATATAGACACTTTAAAAGCAAAACCTCCTTCAGGCTGACTGGAAATACTTTACGTTGGAATGTCTTTTACCCAAAACTGTTTATACACATGAAAAATCAGAAAGCATGGAAATTCCACAATTGTTTTCTCCTCCACATCAAATCCTTTTGTGTTAACAAATGTTCCTTCATTATGTTCAGTTTTAGGACCCTCACAAGTGGATCCTCTGAGGTCATATCCCTTTGTTTGTAGGATTCCATGAGATCATTTCATATAAGGAAAGGAATTCTCATTAGATATGTGTGTTAGAGAGCTGTACAGCTCAGACCTCAGTGTTACTTCACTCCACCCCACCCGATGTCAGTGTCCCTCCAAGGCGTCTTCAATCCACTCCATGCCAGGCTGCTGCATGCTGAGAATTTGGATGAAATTCTCATTAATTACACAACAGCCATATGAGAGACATGTAATCTCCATTTTCAAGTGATGAAACCAAGTTCAGAGAGGTCAAGACATTTGTCCAAGGCCACAGAGCTAGTTAATAGGAGAGCAGGACAGAGATGCTCCTGAGTCTTTCTCCTTCAGATGGTCATTAGCCACTGCTCCAGCACAGAAACTCATCTCCCTAGACAACTCATGACAGTTTGAGGCTGTCTCTGCTGTTTTAGGGAGTTCTTCCATGTGCTGAGCTGAAGCCTGCCTCCTTGTGACATCCACCAACCCTAAGTGTGATCCCATACCTCTAGTAGGAACCATATCCAGAGGGAATTCCAGGAAGTGTTAACCGGTGGCCCACTTGCTAGGAAGTATTGTCTCCTAACTCTGGGTCAGAAGAAGTTGAGGATCGCATACAAGAAAGTATCATCCTAGGGCAGTGTTGGGTCAAGCCCGCAGCTTCTGCACTGCCAAGGATATGGAAGTCTGGGTTTCTAGAAGTATTGGGGAGCAGTTAATGCAGGAGGGGGAAGCAAACAGTGAACTACACCCCCATACCATGGCAGGAGGGAGACACATGCTCTGATTGGCTGTAAGTGCCAGATCCCACCCTGCATTTGTCTGTGAGCCATTTCCTGGGTCTTAGATGGCAGTGACCTAGAAATACAGGCCACACAGGTCATGATTCTAGACAAGCTGTGTGGAGGTTCCACCAAGTTCCCCAAACCATTATGTCCTCTGCTTGGACTTATACCTCTTTACCACATTGTCTCATTATGAGCTGTTTACATTAGTTCTTCCTCTAGACTGTGACCTTGTAGTAAAGGGTTAGCAAACAATGGTTCACAGGCAAATCTGTCCAACCAGCTATTTTTGTAAATAACGTTTTGTTGGACCACAGTCACGTCCACTCATTTGTGTATTGCCTATGGGCTGCTTTCTTCATAGACAAGAGTTGAGAAGTTGTAATAAAGATTCTATGGACCACAAGGCCTAAAATACGCACTATCTGTCCCTTTACAGAAAAGTTTGCCAACCTTTGTTTTAGAAAGCAAGGAAAGAGTCTTGCTCATCTCTGTATTGCCAAAGTTATAGCCATAATTTCTTTACATGTAAAATAGCAATGAGTGAAATATAAAAGAGATATCATATTGAAAGGCAGCATATGTAAAATACCTAGCATAGTGCCTGGCATAGAAGAGATGCCCAATACATATTTAGTGAATAAGTGAATGCTGTAGGTCAATCCACCCAGAAAGAAATGATGGATGTAAAGCATTTTCCAAACCATAAAATGCTCTAGAAAAGCATGGCGGATTCTCTTCATTGTTATAAAATCCCCTCTGGCTTCCTGGGATCCTGATTTTTATGAGTAAAATATCACAGACAGTATTAATTTAGGCTGACTCATATTCCAATTTTTACATGGCTCCTCTTCATCCTTCTCTCTTGGCATCTCCCTCTAGGTACTGATCCTTAGGTTAGATCTTGAGCTCCTTAAATAAGAACTATCGAGTATTGGAGAGAAACCAAGATGGCGGCATAGGTAAACACCTGAAATTGCTGCCTCCCACAACCACTTCAAAAATACAACTAAAAGACAAAACGGACATCATCCAGAACCACAGGAAGGCTGGCTGAGTGGAAATTCTACAACTAGAAGGAAAGAGAAAAGCACACGGAGACTCAGAGGAGGTGCGGAAGTAAAGTGCAGAGGCACAGAGGTGCATGGGGGGAAAGGGCTGGCAACTGAGGACGTGGTTGTCTTTTTCAGTCGGGAGAGAGTCTCAAGCTCCCAACTGCTCTGAACTCCAGTTCTGGGCGAGTCTCTAGGGACCCAGATGCATATGGGGAGACACTCGACTGTCTGGCATCGGTTGGAACTCCAGGGTGGCTTTCTCTCAGAGGTGCTTGCAGCGATTACTGGGACACTGAGACACAGAACCTCTTAGGGCAGGACTGAGGATCAGCCATAGCTATTTGCTCCTCCCTGCTGATTCCCTGAGAACCCGCCCCACCTAAGCTGTGTGCAGAGGTTTTGGCATATGAATGGCCTGGCCCTTTGCAATCTAAAATTACCTAACAAACTGCAGCTGGTTCAGAGAGACCCAGAACATCCAAAAGAAGACCCAAGGCCCCACAGCAGCTTGCATTGCTTCACAGCTGGGCCTCACCTGGGCACCTCCAAACCCCAAACAAAAAAGAGGAATCTGTAGATCTCTCCATAGCTCCTGCTGGGTAGCCTCAGGCAAAGGCTAAATTAGCACCTCCTTAGAGATCCAAGAGCCAATGTACGCAGTGGGCAGAGTGGAACCATCCAGATTACAAGTCCTCAGATCCATAAGGGACACACTCAGGGGACAGACTCAGTGAGCACCAAAGCCCCATTGAAGCAAGTCTTGCCCCAGAAGGGTGTCTCCAGCACAGAAGTTCTCCCACCATAAACACAGCTGATTCTCACAGCCAATTGGCCTGGAGGTCAATTCCTCCCAGTGATACCTACAACAATCAAGGCTTAACTACAATAAGACTGTGCACAAAGCCCACAAAGGGGTGCACCAAGAGTGTCCACCTCAGGAAATTGGGGAGGCTGAGCCACTGGGCCCTATAGGACACCTAGCACAGAAAGCCATTCTATCAACACAGGGAAGCAGCCAAAATGCAGCAACAAAGAAACAGGTCACAAATGAAAGAAATGGAGGAAAGCAAACTACTGAATATAGAGTTCAACACCATGTTTATAAGGTTTTCCTAGAAACCGCCGATAAATTTAGTGAGACCCTCGAGGATATGAAAAAGGACCAACTAGAAATTAAGCATACACTGACTGAAATAAAGAATATTATACAGAGATCCAACAGCAGACTAGAGGATCACAAGAATCAAGTCAAAGATATGAAATACGAAGCAAAAAACACCCAACTGGAAAAACAAAAAGATAAAAGAATCCAAAAATATGAAGATAGTGTAAGGAGCCTCTGGGACAGCTTCAAGCATACCAACATCCTAATTATGGGGGTGCCAGAAGAAGAGAGAGAGCAAGATATTGAAAACCTATTTGAAGAAATAATGACAGAAAACTTCCCCTACCTGGTGAAAGAAATAGACTTACAAGTCCAGGAAGCGCAGAGAACCCCAAACAAAAGGAATCCAAAGAGGACCACACCAAGACACATCATAATTAAATTGCCAAGAGCAAAAGACAAAGAGAGAATCTTAAAAGCAGCAAGAGAAAAACAGTTAGTTACCTACAAGGGAGTACCCATATGACTGTCAGCTGATTTGTCAATAAAAACTATGCAGGCCAAAAGGGAGTGACAAGAAATATTCAAAGTGACAAATAGCAAGAACCTACAACCAAGATTAGTCTACCCAGCAAAGCTATCATTCAGAATTGAAGGTCAGATAAAGAGCTTCACAGATAAGAAAAAGCTAAAGAAGTTCATCACCACCAAACCAGTATTATATGATATGCTGAAAGGTGTCCTTTAAGAAGAGGAAGAAGAAGAAAAAGGTAAAAATAAAAAATTATGAACAACAAAATGACAAGAAATACGTATCTATCAACAAGTGAATCTAAAAATCAAGTGAATAAATAATCTGATGAACAGAATAAACTGGTGAATATAATAGAATCAGGGGCATAGAAAGGGAGTGGACTGACAATTCTCAGGGGGAAAGAGGTGTGGGGGTGCAGAAAGAGACTGGGAAAAAATCATACACCTATGGATGAGGACAGTAGGGGGGTGGTTAAGGGCAGAGGGTGGGGTGGGAACCGGGTGAAGGGGAGCTATGGGGGGGAAAAAGAAGAACAACTGTAATAATCTGAACAATAAAGATTTAATTTAAAAAATAATATGAAAAAAAAAAAAAACTACGGAGTACTGACTGCTCTGGTGGTTTTATACTGAACCAGCCTAACAAAGTTCAAACCACATTTCCCAGATTCCCCTTCTTTCTACAGCGCTCCTTCTGGTTGGCCACAAGAGAAATTGGCATGAAATTTGGAAGGCAAAGTAAGAATAATTATCCTACTTGAAGGTCGGTGCCTGTCCACAGGTGTCACCACAGCTCAGCACAGGCATTGTTACTGATCTGCTCACTCACCTCTGTGACATGGGGCAGAAGCCCATTCTGCAGCCTTTCTAGCTCCCACTGAGTCCTGTGTCAGTCATGAGTTCAGTTCCATGGCTGAGGGCATGAGCTTCTGTAGGCCACACACACTGTCAGGGTTCGATGTAGCAAGAGTCAGGCATGGGTTCCAGGTTGTCTTCTCTCTTTTCTTCAGATCCAGCTTGTCTTCCTGACTGCAATAGTTCAGAACCACCAGGAAACGGAGGTGAGTTTCCCTCAGAAGTCTTCACCAGTCCCCTTGTGGTCTCTAGTTAGTAATTTTTCTCTTCCAGACCTCTACCTGTGTGGCTTCTTTCACAGTTGCAAAAAGTCTAATCTCGATAAAAAATTCTTTGTTTTGTATCATGGAGAGTGGCTCTGCTTTGCCGATCAAACTATGAGAAAGAGAATCTAAAGGATGAATTCTCTGAATTGGTTCTGGAATAGCTTTCTGGAATGGCTTCTCTATTCTGATTATATCCAAAAGCATAATGATCCTGACATCAGTGATAAAGGGGACACCGGTAGTCCCTGGCATGCAGTGTCAAAACAGCTACTTAAAATATTACCTGTAATGCTTGTAATCAAGTGCCTATAGAAGGAAAGGCTTCAGATGACCAAGTAGTTGCTGCCATAGATTGTTTCAGTTAAAATAAAGAGGAGAAAGGGATTGGTAGGTAGTTTCTAAGTGCGATGGAAAAAGAAAATTATGACCTTAGGGCTTTAAGTCCCCAACTCAAGATCTAGCTAAGAAAAGCCCATTGCCCTAACCGGTTTGGCTCAGTGGATAGAGCGTCAGCCTGCGGACTCAAGGGTTCCAGGTTCAATTCCGGTCAAGGGCATGTACCTTGGTTGCGGGCACATCCCCAGTGGGGAGTGTACAGGAGGCAGCTGATCAATGTTTCTCTCTCATTGATGTTTCTGACTCTCTATCCCTCTTCCTTCCTCTCTGTAAAAAATCAATAAAATATATTTAAAAATTTAAAAAAAAGAAAAAAAAAAGAAAAGCCCATAGCTCCTATGGCTGCAGGGTCAAAATTTCTCAAAATCAATCCCAAAGTCTAATTTTTGGCTGAATAATGCAAATTAAAGTTACCACTCCACAGGTAAAGTTGAAACATTGCCCTAGCCAGTTTTGCTCAGTAGACAGTGCACCGGCTCGAAGTGTCCGGGTTCAATTCCAGTCAAGGGCACATACCTTGGTTGCAGGCTCCTCTTCAGCCTGGGCCCTGGTCAGGGCTCTTGCAGGAGGCAACCAATCAATGTGTTTCTCTCACATCGATGTTTCTCTCTGTCTTTCTCTCTCTCTTCCACTCTCTCTAAAATCAATAGAAAAATATCCTCGGGTGAGGATCAAAAAATAAAAGTTAGAACATTGACTGAGAGGAAGTGGGACCCTGACAATTGAGAGAGACACATGGACAGATTTAGATGAAGCTGAGGAGCTTGAGCTCTGAATTTCACTGAACCTTCTTTATAAGAAGCAGCATTTCCCCCACTAACTAAAAATCTTAGTCTACCTTTTCTAGAAAAACTTGGACCAGGACCGAGAAGCTGAAGTGCCTTGCAGAAAACTACTGATTCTTCTCAAGACCTATCCTCAACTCCCTCTCATTGCTTCTAGCCCTATAACTAGATTCAAGTTTCAGCAGATCCTGGAGGTTATGAATTAAAGTGTGACCCAGGTGAAAATGTCACATACAACAAAAGAACTGCAAAGTTCTGCCAATTTACATTCACAGAAACCTGAGGAACATGTTTAGAAATGGATCTCATTGACTTTGTATCAGGGTGAAAGGAATACAATTCTGAATTGGGCCAAAAATATCAATATAGGTGCACTGAACAGAGATTCTCAATTCAGTGTGTTACTTTGAGTAGTTTCAAATGTCTCTAACAGTTTGCTTGGTTCACTGAACTCAAATCTAGACCCAATGATGGCTTATACCTAATGCAATTGAAATACTAGAACTTTCTTGATATAATGTAGAGGAAGGTGGCCAAATGCTAAGGAACTAAGAACATTGGAGTTTATTTATTATGTGAGACCTGTTTACCCACCTTCTAATTATGTTTCCAGGAGGGTCCGAAGGACACTCCCTTTACAAGGCCTTGTAATATGGTATGTATACCACAAAGGGAGCCCACTATCTTTGAAGAACCTATAGTAGCCATTGAAGTGGGTTCCATGAATTCATGGAGATGATGGGATGTGCAGGTGGCAGAAGCCAAGGGTAAGACACCTAATCGTCTGAGAGGAGATGGCTACCATAATGGACAGCAGAGTCAAAGCATTCATCAGAATTGTTTGACCTGAAGAGAGCTCTTTGGTATTGGCTAATCGATCATAGCAACCTGAGAACTGAAACTGATGAGTGGCCCATTCAAGTCTCACTTGATTTATGTAAATTGAAAAGCTCTAGGTCTGGCAAGTAGAGGTGACGTGATTACAGTAGAAAATTCCCAGACTTGAGCCATCACCATTTGAATGAAAGAGAGTTGATCCGCGAGGAAGAAACTACTATTCAGCCCAAAATTTATACAGTAAATCTTTTTTCTAGTTTTTCCCAAAGTTACCCGAGGACATTTACCAGTGTGATTTTGCGTGAGGAAAAGCAAAATGACCATACCTTTCAAGAATTACTGGGTATTGGTTCTGAATTGACTAATTTCAAGAGACTAAAAATGGCACTATTGTCTACAGTAGAATAGGGGCTTATGGAAGTTAAGTGATCAATGGAGTTTGGCCTTGGATCCATCTCACGGAGGGCTCAGTGGGTCTCTGAACACCTTGTAGTTATTGCCCCAGTTCCAGAATTGATCATTTTAGGAAGGGACATACTCCGCCAGTAGTAGACTCTCCCATTGTTTTCCTTATCCATGGAGTAAGGGCAATTATGGTAGGAAAAGTCAAGTGAAGCCAATAGTATCATCTCTACCTACTAAAGATTAAATTTAAAAAAAATCACCTTTCTGGAGGCATGAAGAAATTAGTGCCACCTTCATGGACTTGAAAGATGCAGAGATTGTGAATCCTACCACATCCACCTTCAACTTGCTTATTTGGCCTGATGAATGGATCTTGGAAAATAACAGGTTATCATAAATTTAATGGGTGGTAACTCCAATTGCAGTTCTTTTTCTAGATGTGTTTTTGTTACTGAAGAAAATCAACACAACCTCTGGTAGCTACTGATCTGGAAAATGTTTTTCTCCCCCTCGTAATAAAGATTACCAGGGCCCTAGCTGGTTTGGCTCAGTTGATACAGTGTAGGCTTTTGAACCAAAGGGTCCCAGGTTCGATTTCAGTCAAGGTCATGTACCTTGGTTGCAGGCTCCTCGTAGGCCTGGTAAGGGCACATGCAATAGGCAACCAATCAATGTGTTTCTCTCACATCGATGTTTCTCTCTGTCTTTCCCTATCTCTTCCACTGTCTCTAAAAGTTCAATGGGAAAAATATCCTCAGGTGAGGATTAACCAAAAAAATAAAAAATAAATCACCAGGAACAGTTTGCTTTCAGCTAGCAGAGCTAGTATTACACCTTCACTGTCCACCTCAGTGCTATATTAACCCCTTAATCTATTGTCATAATCTAATCCCAGGGCCCTTGATAGCTTCTTCAGTCCACAGGATATCACACAGGCCTACTATGCTGATGATGTCATGCTAATTGGTCCTGGTGAGCAGGAAATAGCATCTACTCTGAAAACCTTGGCAAGAAAAAAGCAAGCAGATGAAGGAAAATAAATCTCAAAAAAATCAAAGTGAAATTTCTGAGTCCAGCGATCAGGACATGTTGAAATATTCTGTCCAAAGTAGAAAAGAAGTTGTAACA
Organism: Myotis nattereri; assembly: GCF_964212035.1. NCBI lineage: Eukaryota > Metazoa > Chordata > Mammalia > Chiroptera > Vespertilionidae > Myotis > Myotis nattereri. Next base: position 51,283,269 of record NC_138077.1, read on the forward strand.
TCTGGCCCCTCTTACCACTGAGGAAATGGAAGAATGCCCTGCGAACCTCTGGATTTTGAAGGCAACTGTACTTCATTGAGCATGGTACTTGAACTCACTTACTGAGTAACCTAAATGTCTGCCACTTTTGAGTGTGGTTCAGAAAATGCAAAGACTTTGCAACAGATTTAGCCTGGAAGCTGCTCTGCCAGCTGAATGAAACATGATTCAGCAGATCCTTTGGTGCTAAAAAAAATCGGTGACAGATAAGGAAGCTATATGACACTTTCAGCTGGTCCCTATTGATAAGGCATAGCACAGACTTTTAGGATTTGGGTGCAAAACTATGCCATCCTCTACAGATAATTATCCCCCTTTTAGAAAGCTTCTGCCTTGCTATTGGGCCTAATTGAGACTGAATGCCTTTCATGGGCCAGCAAGTTACCATTAGACCTGAGCTGAAACATTATGAAATGAGCTCTGTCCTTGCTCTCTTATGCTTCATGTCCAGCATTTTTCCCCCAACTGCCTTTCCTGCTGACCTGTAGTGACCTCAGGCCACCATCAATGCCGAACCTTACATAGACTTATTAACCAGCATCTCTTCGTAGTCCCTGGTGAGTAAGTGACTTTTCTCTGATCCTCCAACTGTCCCCTTCCAGATCTTCTCTTCTCCAGTTTCCAACACAATTCTAATGGTCAAATTCTTGTAACAGATTCTTTATTCTATCACTCATAATGGTTCTGCTTTCCTCATGAACTCAAATTAGTATAATTGCCAATTATGTCTGTGATTGCATTTACTTTCTTAACAGCTCTGTCTAATAGATGAAATCTGCTGAGTTTTTCCGATGAAGAGACTGAGAACAGAACAGTTTGCCTAGGGTCTCATTCTGTGAGCACTGGAATCAGTTCCCACTGTATCTGTCTAATTCCAGAACTGCACCACATGGCCACCTTTGTGACTTGGGAGGAGCATAAGGTCTTTGCTAGGTTGCATCCAGGTTGACCCTTTGAGTGTCTGGTCTCTACTGTTTCCACAGGCTCCTTGGTCAAATCAGCCAGTAAGACTCTAGGATCTGCCCATTCAAGTGCTCTTCTCTTTCTGTGCCTTGTTTTGGTTAATATTAAATATTGAAACATGCTTAAATTATGAAATATTTCCAATACATAGACATATCCAGAAAATAATAGACAATTTTGTACTCAACATCCAAAATTGTTGTATGTGCTTCAGCTTAATTTTGTCATCTCTTAAGAAATATAAAAACTAAAAAATGTTTCAGCATTATTTATTAACTAGAGGCCTGGGGCACAAAATTCGTTCACTGGGGGATTGTCCCTCAGTCCAGCCTGCACCCTCTCCAATCTGGGACCCCACAGGGATCGAGCCTAAACCGGCAGTTCAAAATCCCCCTCACAATCCGGGACTGCTGGCTCCTAACCACTCACCTGCCTGCCTGCCTGATTGCCCCTAACTGCTCCTGCCTGCCAGCTTGATTGCCCCCTAACTGCTCCCCTGCTGGCCTTATTGGCGCCTAACTGCTCCCTTGCTGGCCTGATTGCCTTCAACTGCCCTCCCCTGCTAGCCCGATCACCCCCAACTGCCCTTCCCTGCCAGCCGATTGCCCCCAACTGCCCTCCCCTGCCGGCCATCTTGTGGTGGCCATCTTGTGACAACATGGGGGCAGCCATCTTGTGATGATGTGAGAGTGCACGGGGCACGAGGGCACGAGGGTCACCTAGGCTTTTATTAGTATAGATATCCACCCATATAGGGATGGATAAATAAATATGATGTTCCAATGCCAATAAATACCATATAGTAATTAACATTAATAAACTAGGTCAATATTTTGAAGTGAAAAGGCAAATTTCAAGTAAAAAGAGCAATATAATAGTATTTGTGTGCTTTTTTCAAAAATATTTTTATTGATTTCAGAGAGGAAGGGAGAAGGAGAGAAACATCAATGAAGAGAGAGAATCACCAATTGGCTAACTCCTGCATGCCCCTTCCTGGGGATTGAGACCACAACCTGGGGCTATGCCCTTGACTGGAATTGAACCCAGGACCCTTCGGTTCACAGGCCGGCACTCTATCCACTGAGCCAAACCAGCTAGGACTTGTGTACATTTTTAAAACCAGCAGACCCATTCCAATACATGGTTCCAAGACCTTAAACTCTTTTCTAGAGCTATTCCCTCAGAGCTTCTACCTGCCCCCAGGCATCCTTGATTCTTTCCATCCCTGCCTCCATTTCCATCTCAAAAACTTTTCTGAAACACCATTGTATCTCCTTACAACTCTCCCTCTTGGCACCATCAGCCCACCCACAATCAGCCTCTGTAAGTCCAGTCAGAGATTTACAATATTTTGTATGTTAAAGCATAATTATGGGCCTTCCTCTGAAAATGTAACTTGTGCTTATTTATAGATGTTATAGCTCTTTAAATCTGAAGTTCATCTGGTAGTACACCAACCTCTGGTTATTTGTCTGGGATGCCCTTCAAACCTCCTTTAGACATAAAACATGTAAGAAAGATGGGCAATACTGGGTTTGGGTAAACATAGAAAAAGTTGGCAATTCTTGAGCCCTGCTGGTAGAAATGTGGACTGGTGAAGCCACTTTGGAAGACTGTTTAGAAGTATTTCCTGAGGATGAAGCTACACTTACTTTTTATGACCCAACAATTCCATGCTCAGGAAAATCCCAACAGAAATGTGTGCACATGGGTGAGAATTTTCCCAGCAGCACCATTCAGAATATCCCCCAAACAGAACAACCCAAATGCCCAAAAGTCAAATGGGTAGGTAAGTTATAGTATGGTTTTCTAGTGTGGTGGTGAAAATATGCAGACTGCAGGCTCACACCTGCATTGGTGCTGTCATTCCTAACATTGAGAAAGGGAAGCCAGACAGAATAGAGTACATTGTGTGATTCCATGACATGGAGGTCAAGACGATCAAAATGAATTCTTGGTGTTCAGGAATCTGGGGTGCATACTTAGGTGTGGGAGGAGAGAAAATCAGGGAAGTGGTTGCCATAAAAGTCAAGACAAAATTTATTTTTGGTGTGAAGAGGTATTCCAGGAAGGGGAGTTGGGTGGGGGGCGGGGGGCAGGGGGCGGCTGACAAGGTTCTGTTACTTGGCCCGGGTGGTGGTTATGCAAATACTCATGTTATAATGCTTTGTTTTGCTGGGATGTTTTATGGACTTTTTCTGTATGTATGTTGTTGTTGTTCTTTTGTTTTGTTTTATTTTTAATTAATCCTTACCTGAGAATATTTTTCCATTTTTTAGTGAGAGTGGAAGAGAGGAGAGACAGAGAGAGAAATATTGATGTGAAAGAGACACATTGATTGGTTGCCTCCCCTGCACGCATGCTGGGGATTGATCCTACAACCGAGGTACATGCCTTTGACTGGAATGACCCTTCAGTCCTCAGGCAAATGCTCAATCCATTGAGCCAACCCAACTAGGGCTGTATGTATGTTGTTTAATGGTGTTAAAAACCTCACATATCACAATACTCTTAACATTTTTTTCCAGTGAGAATACAAAGGATGCTCTGCAGGATTCTTTTGAAAAACCTCAAATTCTCAAACTATTCTGGCAGTAATTTCCCTTATAAAACTTCCATTTTCTGCCCAAGAAACAACACTTTCTTGGACCTCTTCACTTTCAAAAGAGGCGTTTTCTCTCTCTCTCTTTTTTTTTCGGGGGGGAGGGGGCACAGAAAATTTTATCGCTTAACAAAATTGTCAGATGAGTTACCAGATGGAGAGTAAAAATGGGCAGAGTGAATCTCACCCTCATGAACTAAGTGATGCACCAGGGACACCCTCTTCACAGTGCACCCCTTTTAAGTTCCAAGTCACAGACCCTTGGGGACCCTGAGAAATAACTGATACCAAAAGTCATAGGCCTTTTAATACAGTGATAGTCAACATAATTTACTGGGCAATTTGTCCTCTCCCTTTTATAGATGAGGAAACTGAGGCATGAAGAACTTCCTCAATTTCTCTCTAGGAAATTAAAAACTCTGGTGCTGGACAGAGGTCATCTGGCTCTAGAGATTGTTCAGGTAACCAGCAACCATCCTACCATCCCCCAATCATTCTCTAAATTGGGGGTCAGCACATATTTGGGAATCTTTAAATCTCCCTCTTCCTCACAGCCAAGCAATTTCTTTTCTTTCCCAAAATATCTTTTGATTCTATTTTTGACTTTTCATTTCCTCAGCCTAACATTGACCAAATGAATTTTTCACTTGCTTTATTGCAAAAAACCTTGGATCTATTCTAAGTACAACTCCTCTCTCTCCAGCTCTAAGTCCTTTGATGGTTGTCCATTGTTGCCTTGTCAAGTCCAGACCCTCACCAGGACTTAGAGTGTCCTTCCTAGATTGGTCCCTGCCTTTTGTTCAAGCCTTATCTCCTACTCCTCTCTTTGTTTATCTACCTACAGGGCCCCAGACTATTTACTGTACCCCTTGGACCAGAGATGTTCTGTTCTACCACACTACTTTTCTCTGACAGCTCTTCTCTGCCCACTCCACCATCTCCCAGTCCCATTCATCCTTCAAAACCCAGTGCAAATGCCAACTCCTTCGGGAAGCATTCTCTGATGCCTTCCAGCCAGAACTTGTCCCCCATTTCTCTGCTTCAGTCTTGTCGTCTTTAACAGAGTCTGCCCTGGCTATTTGCACAACTGTCAGCTCCACCAGACTGTAAACTCTTGAGAACAGGGACTGTGTCTTATTTACCTTCTGATTCCCAAAGTCTGGCAGAGAGCCTGACATATACTAGCTATTCAGTTAGTATAAATGGATATAATCACCCACTTAAGTTCGGAGCCAGTGATGAGGACTTCCATGGCACTATGACATTCTCTTGTCCTGACATTCTGGCCCAGTTTCTCCTAAAGCAAAATGGTTAAAGCAGAAGTCAGATGGATGGAGCCTTTTCCCGGCCAAAAGGAGACAAGTGATACTGGAACAGCACAGAGGACTATTCATTTGGGGTGCACGTTTGGCTGGATGCCCACCTGAAACAGACTTTCCCTGACCCAGTCTGGGACTCCAAAGACTCCGCCAAGGTGAACCAGGACAAAAAGAAGTGGAAAATTCCCTATTCACATTTCACTGAGAAACTTGAACCAGAAATCAATGTTTCAGGCCCAGCCTGTCTCGTTTTCCCAGACAGGACTCCCTGACTCCCCAGTCTGCCCTGAGACGCGCTGTAGCAGAAACAGTGCAAAGCCGCTGTGAGGACTTTCATGTGGCTTTCACGGCGAGAAAAACACCACCTCCCCCTGGGTGCCTTCAGAACACAGATTCATTGAGAAATCTGGTTTTTCTTCCAGGCGGGGCATGGGGACTATTTTTCAAGGGAAAGCACATGCATAATTGCTGGAGAAATATACACGTTTAATTTCCTTTAAGCCCTTGAAGCTTTCTTCCTTAAATAAATCATCCTGCATGGTCCTGTGACCTGAGACCTGGAAGTGGTTTTTGTCCTGGCCCCAAGCCATGGCCTCCAGAGAGAGGGACACCGTCCCGTTTGACATCCACATGAACACACACGATGCTGCCTTGTTCTTACCCAAATGGGCAGACAAGATGGAGCTGCTCGAGTCTGTGACATGTAAGGCCTTTTCAAGAGCTGAGCAGGTAGCTGACAACCTGCCTGCCTCATAAGTTAAAAAGCACAGGAAATAGCTACTAGTATGTTGAGAGAGATAAGAAGGCCCGCAAGCTTGGGCGAAGAGATGTTGTGCAAGCCTTTGAGAAGTCCATTGTTGGAGCTGACAAGGACAGTCGGAATTGTCTTTGACAACCTCTCAATTTACAGGTCACAGGGGTTCACAGAGGAAAATCCTGTTGCCAGTGTTTTCCCAAGGACTGCTTGTCTAAGATCGCCTGGGGAACTGGTCACACATGCCACTCCTGGCCCAATCGCAGACTCTGAGTCTCTGGTGATTCCCTCAGGAACTAGGGATTTAATCAGCTTCCCATGTGTTTCTAAAGAGCCCTAAATTTTGCCAACCTGTGTTAAGTGCCCTGAGCTTTTTGCTTAGACACAGGCTGGGTCCAACCTTCTCACAGGTCTCAGCTGCTCTTTCATTTGCCTCTGCTTGCCTCTCCAAGTACCATCAGTTCACCTAGGCTTTCTCGCCCCCAGGCCACTTTTCTCCTCCTACAGTGCTCTTCCCTGCCCCTCCCAACCTCCCCATCGAAGGCCCTTGGCATCCCAAGCTGCCAACTTTAGGAGATGGAAACAGCACACTTCCAGCTGGACAGGACCCCAGAGAGGATCTAATGCTGCCTCCTCCTCCCCTGTCCCCGTCCATGCATGTTCCTTCCTCTCTTTCCCCTTGTGTATTAAGTGAGGACATTACTTATGGAAGCAATAGCACCTGCTGTTTCCGGAAGCCGGAAGCACTGTGTGGCCTCAAGAGGGGTTTGTAAGATGATAAAGGCTTTTGAACTGGGGACTTGTTCAAGGCATATTATAAATTGAGTCTTGGGATTATTTAACAAGAAATAACCATTTTGCCACATGTTTCTGTAGCCTTATGGTCTGTATGGTCTAGAGCAGTGATTTCCAACATTCTTCATCTCATGGCACATATAAACTAATTACTAAAAAAAAAAATAGGTATAATTTTGTCTCATTCACAATGGATGGTGATTGTTGGATTGGCTGTTGCTTTTTTTTTCTTTTCTTTTCTTTTTTTTTTTTTTTTTTTTTTTTTACAAATCTAAAGGGAAAAGAGGTCAGTGCCCCTGACTAAATAGCCAGGTACTACATGTTTTAAAAATTCTTATGGAATACCAGTGTGCCATGGCATATAGATTGAAAATCGCCGGTTTAGAACCTTGCTAAATTCATGCAGTGGAGTTTTTGTTGTTATAATCTGCTCCCTCTACCCACTCATTACCAGCCATCAGCCATTAATTTTAAGTGTAGGTCATTCTGAAATTCCTTTGTGGGTGAATTTAGAAGGCCTGTCTAGCCTTACAGGAAGCAGAGAAGGGGTATGAAAGCACATTGCCATGGTCAACCTGGGCCACATTCCTGCTTCACTTCTTACAGCTGTCAGACCTGGAGAATCTTCCTACTCCTGCCTGGAGCTTCAGTTTTCTCATCTGAAAAGGGACAGCAGATGAACTGAAAAATTTCTACACCTAGTTCCTGTGCTCTAACACTCTTTCTGGTAGTGAGAGGACTCGTGTGGAAAGAACTGAAAGTCCTTGTAGAGAAAAGAGTCATTTCTGAGTCACTATCATTGAAATGATAACATCACAAATAAGCACTTGGGATGCACACAGTCATGGTGGCCACCTTAAGAGGGATAGAGACCAGATTACCTGAGTTAGACCAGATAGCATCCAAGGTTCTTCCCATTCTTATGATACTGTAATAAAAATTGGACTTGACATTCAAGGCCCTTCATAATCACAATCAAACCTGTCTTACAGGCTCAGCTAACATTATTCCCCCTAACCCATAATTCTCTCAAGCCATGTCCCATGAATTTCATGCTTCCTCCTGCCACCAGACTTCTGATTCTTGTACTTTCCATGCTTCTTTCCTCTTCCCAATATTAAATTCCACTTCGCCTTGAAGGCCTTTTGCCATCAAGCTCCTCCTGCTTTCACAGCTGTAGTCCACCCCTCCAGCCTTCCATCTGCACTTCCCATAGGATGTTAACATTTAACTATCTGTGCTCTAGGTACATGGGAACACAGCTTACCAGGCTGGAGACTCTTTGAGGACAGATACTGGATCTCAAGTTTTCTCAGACAGTATCCAGAACCTGGCACATGGAAGTTGTTCATGAATGATTATTGAATTGGGCCAAGGAATTCCAAGGATTAATTCAAATATGCTATGTCTTTAGTTTTAGTATTTTTCTTATTTAAGGTGTGTTGGCAACAAGGATCAGGTACTCTCTCAAACAGTTTCAAATGAGTAGACGGGTTACTAAAAGGATACAGGAGACTGTCATGGATCTCCAAGGACAGAGGGAACAGAAAAGTCTCTCTCTGTCCTTCACTGGCTACAGATGATCTTGCCTCTAACTCCTTCTGCATGTTAATTCCATTCTCCTCTTGGCAGGCTGAACCTCTCTGCAAGACTCTTATTTTTCACTCTTCCATAATCGAGGCTTGACTATGGCTCCTGTTTTGTTATACATAGTCCCACTTCCTGTTCTTGATGTCTTGGTACCCTTCAGTTCAAGCATACTCCTAACAGGAGTCTTTCTTAGTGCAAATTCACCAAGGAAGAAGCTGATTAGCTTGGCCCAGACTGAAGCCCAATGTCATGTGTTCATACCTGGGTGAATCAGCTGATGAGGGTCAGAGGTACATAATACTAATATGACTTCCCAGGTCCCACCCTTTCAGCATGAAAGGAATTGTGAGGAGGGTTGCATTGCTTCCCAGTAGCTGGCTATTGGTTGGATTATCATTCCTAAATACAACTATGTTTACAAAAAGCAGCGAAGGATACAGACACCACGCTATGGATCTACAATTTGGATTTACAAGTCAAAGTGTTGGCTCCTTCCTACTTGGATGCTGCCCAACGTGGGTCTCTGGGGTCTCTGGGAGCTAAGGGCTACTTGCAGGCTGGCTCAATCTCTCTTAGAACCTTCCGCTTGTATTTGTATTTCCTTCCAGGAGCTAAAGCCCAACAAGTTGGATATTTCTATATAACCAGCAGAGGTGATACTGGGGTTGACAGGTTGAGGAACTAGGGAAAAAAGAAGAGTGGCTATGAAGGGTATGGACCCAAGGAGCCAGGTGCATGCACACTATGTCATGGAGAAGACATTGTAAGAGGGAACTGGTGGTCAGTTAGAGCAGCCTCAGGACGGTGTCTCAGGTTGATGCTTGGGCACTGTTTTTGCCTGCCTTCTGGGTCATTCCTTTCAGCCCAAGACATATTGTGGTATGTATCTCTTAATATAATCTTCCATTGACCCCCTTTCATTACTCCCCAACTACTACCCCAGTTTTCTATTTAACTGACGGTGATTTCCAAATTCACACTCCTCTGGGAGAACTGCCTAAAGAACATGAGGATCAGTTCATTGCTGCTGAGATTTGGTGAGACTAGTGCTTTACAGGAACTTCTGGGACCTTCACATTAACTAATCACTGCATCTGCCAGTATTGTCCTTATTGGTTTAAACATTGAAAGACGGATGCCTTATAGCCCAAAAGAGGAAGCCTGTAGTGTCCTGCTTCCTGGTCATAGCTCCCTCTCACTGTATTCTCTTCCCTTTCTTCTCTCCATCTTCAGGAGCCTCCGACCAACCCTTGGAGACCCTATTTAAAAGCCTCCTCTTCTATAAAGTCTTCCCTGACTTTACAGCCAGAACAAACCTCTCCCTCCTCTGGACTCCAATATCCCCCTGTTCCTATCATGAAGGCAGCACTTACCCCTGACAACCTTGGGTGCTCCACATCTCTTTCATCTTCAGGACACTTGACACCCACTGACCTCTGAGGGTTTGTTCAAGAGAACTTGCGTTCTTTCTTCCCATTTACTTTTTAAGCAAGACTCAATTTCCCTTAAGTTTCGTATGTTCATCTCAAAAACGGGGGCAGAAAGATCTCTACTCAAATCCAATACGACCAGTGATGGTGAAAGCTTGCAAACCCCATAGAACTGTGGGAGTGTGTGGGATTTTCCTCAATGCCTACTTCATTGTTCTCAGGGACGGACTACTGACCTGGCCCATCATTAAGTCCATGCATGTTTATGTTTCAAGGGTCTGATTACATTGTGAGTTGGCTTTGACCCCGCATACTGATGACAGATGCACCCTCCCTCGTTTGTGTGGGTACCTCCTCAGTCCAGGGCGATAACCTCACAACCGCACCTGTCGTTTCACAAGAGATGCCTAAAAATTGTAAAAGGAAGGACAGAATTAGAGCCATTTTCTTAGGCTTCCTGTAGGGTGTGTCTTAGTACCCACCCACATGGCAATGGTATGTGAAGCAATTTCCTTTCCCAAGCCCTCATTCATTCATTCATTCATTCATTCACCAGTCCTCACTCACTCACTACTTCAGTGCCCTCCTGCATGTAAACCAGCAGGAATCACACGCAGGGGTTAAGGGCTCTGACAGGTTTTGCAACGATGTTCAGAGGAGTGCAGAGGAGGAATGCCTATGCCAGCCTCTAGGGAGAAGCTTCCCGTGGAAGGTGGCCCCTGAGCTGAGTCTCAAAGGAAAGGATTGACCACACGCCCTCAAGGAGGCTGGGGAAGGCTCTCCTTGCAGCAAGAACAAACAGCTTGTGCAAAACCTAGAGGAGAGCGAGAACATGGCGTGCTCAGGAAAGAACACGTTGTTCACAGCGGCTGGAGTGTGGAGCTTAAGGAGCGGATGGGTAGAGATAAAACCAGAGCAGGAGGCAGGAGGCAGGAGCCAGACCAGGAGGAGTCTCCAGAGCCATGGCTTAGGGCCTGCTCCCAAGGATGCCTAAAATTCCACTGGCAAAACTTGCTGGAGGTGATGCAGGTTAGTAACCTATGCGAGAACCCATCTCCGGGCTCCTAGTCCAGTGCTCACTTGCTCCTTCACTATTCATTAGGTGCCCCTGGCCAGGCTGCCTCTGGCCACACACTAGCCGGAGCCTTGCCAGGGCGCTGAGTGCAGGAGTCCCAGGCTGAGCCAGGCCTGGGAAGGTGTCTGAAGCTCAGATGGGTTCTGTGGCAGCTACAGGGCATCTGAGCTGGGACCAAGGATCCTCCCGCCCCCCGGAGGCGGCAGCCCACATAGCTTCCCAAGGCATCCGGCCCTTCCCTTCCGTGGTTAATCTTCACTTTTCATAAAGATGTGTTCCTTAGGGCACCGGGAGCAGAGCACTGCCTGATGGGGACCACATGCCTCGCCCACAGTGGGCGCTTTGGTTCCTGCCAGGCGGGGCTGCAAACATCTTGCCTTCCCTGAGCCAGCTGCCTTCTTAGAGGGGCATCACGTGCGGGGAGCCCCCCTCCCCCTGCTACCTAAAAGGCTCACAGGTCAGGGTGGGGAGGGGGCTGGCTGGGGTCCCCTTCCCAGAGGAGCGATGCTGGAGAGCGCTGCCAGAGCCCCCACCCGGTGGGGCAGGCACAGGCCAGCTTCCAGCAAGGATCCGCGGGCCACACAAAGGAAATGGCAAGATGGTGAGTCACCCAGAGGCTCGCCTGCTGCCTGGGCTGCTGGCCCACAACAGGACGTTTGTGCTGCGCTCCCGGGGGAACGGGAGGAGGGTGCAGGGAGGCAGACATTGTGGGGCGCTGAGTAATGCTGGGGGGCATCTCCGCAGGAAGCAGGGCCGACTTCTGGAGCCTGGCACTGCAAAGCCACCAAGCAGGGACTCAGGCAAGGCTAACAGAGTGCCCCCCCTGCCGCCATCTGGTCACATAGCTTTTCCCCTATGTTCCAGAGGATGGTATGCTTCGCAGTGGTGTGAGGGTTTCAGGCCTGGGGGCATGTCCATCCAACTCACTCTTCCTACCACCATCCCTGACCCAGCACTGAGAAGGTGCTGAGAGTCTGTGGGATGGAAGGAGGGATGGGTGGAAGGAATAAGTCATCATACAAATACCACAGCATGTGAAGAGCTAGCCCAAAGCCCTCGCCTCACAGACGGGGACATGAAGCGCAGAGATGGGAATGGCTGGAGCTAGGCCCCACAGGCAGAGGTGGCAGCTTTAGAAGTGGGTGCCAGGCTGCCGGGCCTAGGGTGCTCCACGTGTAGCTGCCGTTGTGTGGCTCAGGGAAAACCAGGAGGTCTGATGTGTGGGCAGAGGTCAGGGTGGGGCAAACCCATAGCATGGATAAGATAATCGCCGAGGGCAAGGTCAGGTCCTAGCCCGGACCTTGGGGAGTGAGGGAGAGAAACCAGAGCAGCAGGAGGCAGAGCTCCAGGCTTTAAGGGGATCACAGTCTCTTGGCAGGGGCAGATCATGGGGTTTACATAAGCTGGAAAGAATCAGCATTGTTGAGCACCTCGTATATGCCAGGACATTCAATACTTTAACCCTGAGGGAGGTTCATGACCGATAAAAAGGGCATCTGGGAGAGCAGGGGCCTCTGGGACATCCGTGACAGCTCCATCAGGGTCTCAGAGTCGTGGCCACTGGGGGGGGGGGGGGGGGCACCGCCTGACAGAATCAGCCTCTGGGTCTGGCAGGCCCAGGAACTCAGTGTTGTTGGTGCCCTGGGAGGGGGTCAGCGTCTCAGAAGTAACACAATCAACTCACACTACGTCGGAGATAGCACCGCCCGACTGGGGTGCGGATGGGTGGAGGTTTTCTCCCTGTGAGAAGGTGAGCAGTACAGGGTAGGAAGGCTGCCTGGGAGCGTGGAAGCAGAAGCAGAGCTTTAGTACCCAAGCCAGACCCTTTGTTCCCCTGTGGCCCTGTTTCCACGGCGGGTGGCCGGCCACGGGCTGCACATCTGAACTCTGAGGCTGGGCATGCCCAGGGCAGTGAGCACAGACCTGGCCTTTCTCCGTGGCCTTTTCTTTCAAGCAGGCCATCCTCGCCATGCTCCTCACTGACAGCGATCTTCTTCCAGCCCTAACCCAAACCCCAGACTAGCTGAGAGCTCCCGACCAGCTGATCCAGCCTCAAGCTGGGCCCCCTGGTGAGATTCAGACAGTCCAGAAGCACTGGGCCTCCTCTCAACAGACCAGGGCTCAAGGCAGGTGCTGTCCATTCACAACAAGAATCATTTCCTACCTCTAGCGTTTCCCAGTTCCTTAACAGAAGTTGATTTTATTTTAAGAATGAGAGTACTGGACTCCCTCGCACCCCTAAGCCTCCCCCCGCCCCCTCCCCCCAAAATCCCTAATTATCCACTTTAAAGATGAGGAGTTTAGAAGTCTAGTAACTTCCCAAAATCGCATGGCTATGAAGTGATGGCACCAAGATTCAAACCTACCCTATCACATATGCCTTCCCTTAAGACTATTAATGACAATGATAATACAGGTCACCGATTGCCAAGGACTTGCATACGCACACATGGCACTTTATATATGTTTTTTTCATGTAATCCTTACAGCAACAGCAGGACACGGTTCTCGTCTGCGGTTTAGAGGGGAGAGTGGAAGTGTGGAGTGGTGAAGGGACTTGCCCAGGCCAAGGCCACACAGCTACCAGGTGCAGGAGTTTGATTTCAAACCAGTTTGTCTCCCTCTCCACCCAAGCTCTTAGCCACCCCAGTCCATGGCGGAGCAAAGCACAATTTCTGCAATCACTCACCCCCACGGTACCCCTGGGTCCTGCCCTGGGCAGAAGTGGCCCTATCTGGGATTACCAAAGTCCAGAGCCTCGCCCTCGGCCTTGTCAGTTGAAGGATTAGGTTTATATCAGCTTCCCAGAGAGGAACAGGTTCAGGCAGGCTGACTTATGATGACTCACCCCCAAGGGTCGGAGCCAAACCTAAGGAGTTGATTCACCTGCGAGGTACACCGACCAGAAGGAGGTTGTGTAAGAGCACTGACTTCGAAGTCAGACGTAGCTGGGTCTGAAACCCCATCCGTCACCTCCTAACTCCAAGACTTTGGACATGTTACCCACCCTCTTTGAATCCCAGCTACGGCCTCACGGAATGGGGAAATGGTGCAACCTTGCGCAGGGACTGTGGCTTAAACAGATATTGTGGGTAAAATGTTTAGTGCCGTGGTTACGCTTAGCAGAAGCTCAATAAATGGGAATACTTTTAATTATTATGATTGCTTGAAAACTGGGCTTGGCCACCTGATAAGGTCTCCCTGCCCCTGGCTGGTGGGCAGGTTACATTGTAAAAAACAAATTCCAGCTCAGAAGGCTGGTGGGAGAACCCAGATAAGAAGATAGGGCCTGAGCCCCAAGCCTCTGATAGTGGGATGAGGTGCACCCCCTTCCCTCCCACCCTCGGGGTATTGCTGTTGGAACACCCAGTTCTGACTCGGAGCCTGTCTTATCTTGGACAGAACTGCTCATGACAACCAAGTCTCTTTTCTCCGTACTTCCCTCCCACTGAGAAGCAGGCCTGTTGCCACCTCATCTTCAAGGCCCCTGGTGGGTAAACTTGTCCCCTCTTTGAGGCCCTGATCAACTGCGCCTTCATGTGTGAGGCCTTCCCAGCCCTCCCAGGCAGAGGTGGAGCAACCACAGGCCGATCGTACAGAAGGTACCTTGCAGGTGCTGGGACACAACAGTGGAGAACGCAGAGGTGGCTCTTCTCATCTGGAGCTTGAAGTCTAACGGGACAATAAACAAAGCAAACTAGAAAACCAAATCGGGGTATCAGGAAGGACCTTTATAAGGAGGTGGCATTTACCCTGAGGCCAGAAAGATGAAACAGGACCAGGTTTGCCAAGAGCTGGGAACAAAAGGTTCCTGGCATAAGGAACAGCTTATACTTTCCCAGAAGGGAAAGAATTTGGTGTTTCTCATTGTTCACAAAATCCGGCTGGAGCAGATGGAAAGGGTGGGAGAAATCATAGCAATCAGACACAGGCAGAGAGGCCTTGCTCCTCTGTGTATCCAGCCAGAAATGTGACAGTGAGGATAAGACTTGTTACCATTTATTGAGCATCTACTACGTGCCAGGTACTGTGTAGGCATTTTCCATAAACTCTCTCATTCAATCCCTCCCACCCCGACTCAGTACACAATATCCATATTCACGCTCTGGTTTTGCTCTATTGTCAGCATTTCCCTGCAGGTTTGTTTCCCTGCACACTCCTCCTCTACCCCCATTAGACTGGAAGCTCCTCTGTAAAACATCTCGAGACCCCAGCACAAGACACTGGAACAGGGAGCTGCAGTATCTGTGGAGTTTTCAGCAACACTCCCCTTCACCTAGTCTTGAGCAGCTACAATTTGGGGGAGGGGAGAGTCAGGAACAGGCATTCACACAGTCCAGGTAAAGTTTGTAGAAAACACATCAGGCATCTTGTTGTGATGATTTAAGAAAAACCTAGTTACATCAGTAGCATGCTCACAAGTCTTATTTAGGTCAGCCAGTTCCAGGATACTCCACACAGAGGCTAATCTCACCACTTTGTGTGTTAGTGTCTACCACGAAGGATGGCAGTCCCAGGCCTGCCCCCTACCCCTTGGAGTAGTGTGATCTTCACAGGCCATATGAGCACACTGCAGATAGCAGGGATGAGTCCATTCCATTCAATATTGTCATTGAGCACCTACTCTCTAGACCAGCCGTGGGCAAACTACGGCCCACGGGCCGGATCCGCCCGTTTGAAATGAATAAAACTAAAAAAAAAAAAAGACCATACCCTTTTATGTAATGATGTTTACTTTGAATTTATATTAGTGCACACAAACACTCCATCCATGCTTTTGTTCGGGCCCTCCGGCCCAGTTTAAGAACCCATTGTGGCCCTCGAGTCAAAAAGTCTGCCCACCCCTGGGCTAGACCCTGCAGCAGCTGTTCTGTTTGACATAAAAATGAATCCAGTGTCCTCTGCTCTCTTAGTCATCACGTTGCAGAACTGTGCGATGATCTAATGGAAGTACAGACAGCGCAGTGATGGGGAGGTGATGGGTATAGCAAGAGCCAGATCACAAACAGCCTTGGATGCCAAGGCCAAAGGCTTTGGACTTTTAGTGGACTTCCTTTGCATGAAACTAATGGAAGAGGAGGGAGCCTAAAATGTGGTTTCCATTTTTAGTTCTTCTTTTGGAAGTAGGAAATTGCAAATAGCTCTATTTTTGAAAGGGCCATTCTGGAAGAAAGTGAGGAAGACAGAGCAAGGCATTTGTGATGGCAGAGGCTTGGAGCAACTCAGTCATTCACAGCATGAGCAAGCCCTGGGGCTGGGAGAGAGGGAGGGAGCAGAGTGAGGTGTTGAGGAATGGGGAGTGAGAGCAGCAGGACTGTTGCTATGGAGATATCTCTCAGAGTTTACCCAAGAGTCCTGAAACCAGGGACAACTGAGATATCATATTGAATGGAAAAATACTGGCCTTGAATTGGAATCAGATGCCAATTCAATCCCCGTCACAGATTAGCTGTGTGACTTGAAATAAGTCACTTCATTCTCTGAACCTGTTCTCTCAACTGAACAGTGGGGATTCCAACCTCCAAATATGGGTTATAATAGGTAAAAAGATGTGTGAAGCTTCCTTTTACTGAATCCAAGAATCAAGGTCTTCCTCTTGGTGGTGAGTTGGCATGAATCTCTTCTTCCTCTTTGCATGTTCTCATCCTGTCATCACATGACCTTGGCCAAAAGCTGGGCTTTCTACCCTGTGATTCCTAAAGGCTCCTCTAGCTCTAAACATCTAGATTTCTATGACAAACTTGAATTTTGTCAGATTCAGTTGAGGCAGGTCTAAAGAGCATCCAAATGAAGCTATTATCCAAAAGAAAATTATAGTCAGGTCTATAAATAATACATGCTGCATATTTACACATATTTTATTGAATCTTGGCAGACTGTGCAACCTATTCTGGTTTGATTTTTCAAATGAAAATGTTGTTTATTGCTTAAAGGCAGACAGCAGTGAGAAGGCAATTATGTTATTATGGCCATTAAAGACAGGCTATATATAGCGTCCCTCCAGTAGGTCTCCTCACCATTCCCAACTGGAAATTTCCCTCACTGAAATTCACCACAACCAGTGGGGATGGTTTGCTTTGAAAGTGTAACACAGAAAAAAAAAGAGCACCACCCAAAAAAGGGGGAAGGTTGAGGGAATGGGAGACCACCACACACCTTTTCCAGGCCTGTTGGAAAGGCATCGGCCGCCCTTGGTGGGAACTCTGACCAGAGGGTGATGAAACAATAGTGACCTTGAGCCAAGGATTGGCAGGTTGGTCCAGCACATTCTGTGCAAGGACCCTTGGTCTCCAAATGAGCAAACTGTATATTCTTCACCTTCCAGTGAATCAGGGGCTAGTCAGGGTTAGATTCAGAGGTTCTTTAGTTTCTTAAATCATCAAATCAGAGTTAAGGGCTCTAAAATGGATGCAAGAGGATCCCAATGTGAAGGGTATAGTCCGGTGGTCGGCAAACTGTGGCTCGGCAAACCGTGGCTCACGAGCCACATGCAGCTCTTTGGCCCCTTGAGTGTGGTTCTTCCACAAAATACTGACTTCTGCACATGGGCCACGAAGTTTCAATCGCACTGTACATGCGCGCCTGCATGTGGTATTCTGTGGAAGAGCCACACTCAAGGGGCCAAAGAGCTGCATGTGGCTCATGAGCCGCAGTTTGCCGACCACTGGTATAGTCAATTTACAGAAGAGATGCACCCACCTGGAAAATCTGTACTGTGTGTTTATATCTGACTTGGAGGCAATTTTGAAGAATAGCTGGGTTCACAAATGCCATCCTCACATTGATAGGGGAGTCGGAGGAGGAAAGACAGGCACAAGGACCTAGAGGATAAACATTACACCTCAGAAAGACTCAGAGAAGCCACCCAGGGACAGTCATTTTACCTAACCCTCAGCTGTCCAAGGATGCCAGAGCACACGGTGACTGAAGGATGGCATCCAGCCGGGGTTCCCACAATGAGCAGTTCCACAAGGGCTGGTAGTTTGTTTTCATAATTGATACTGAGATACAGGAATGAGAGGCAGAAAGGAGGTGCTGGGAGCGGTTGTAGCTGGAAGTCCAGACCTGGCTGGAGTAAAGAGGTGGGCTGAGAGGATGAAGGAGGGCACAGAGGAGCCCATTCATCAAGTTAGAAAGTCAGCACTTGGCAACAAGCAGTGATGGGCTCAGCCAGTCAAACCCGGACTCCAAGCCGGGGTGGGGAACTGTTTAGGAGATCCTGGAAAAATCATTTTCTTAGAATGGAGACGGGAACAGAAGAAAAGAAAAAAGAAATGAAGGAAGGAAGGAAGGAAGGAAGGAAGGAAGGAAGGAAGGAAGGAAGGAAGGGAGGGAGCGGGGGAGGGAGAAAGGAAGGAAGGAAGGAAAATTTCTAGAAGTAAAGGCAGATACAAATTCAGTAGCTTCTTTCATTTAAAAACAAACAATTTTATTTTTGTAATAATTGCAAAGCTAATTTATGACTACAATGAAATATTTAAACACTTAAAAGAGAAAATGCAATGAATAAGTTTCTCCCCTACCCCAGATCTTAGTTTCTCTCCCCAGAGGTAATTACTGTTAAGAGTCTCTTGCATATTTTTGTGTTTTTCCAGTAATAATTTTTTTTGCATATGAACACATATGTACATTTCCTTTTAAAATCAAAATTTTAAATACAAACATTGTGGACCTTTTTCTTTTTTTCTGCTTTGAGGATTGCTTAAAGTTTTTGGGGGTTTTTTTCATAATCGCCATAAGAGGGACTTTCATAATTTATTTAACAGGTCTCCTTTTGATGGATAGGTAGTGTTTCAAATATACCTCAAAAAAGCTGAAAACATCTTTTGAAAATTACAATCAATTCTCTGCTCATTCTTTGTTTGATAAGCATTTACTGAGGCTTAGGTTAGGTGCTGTATAGAAACATGAAAAAAAGAATAATTTGCCTTAAAATGTAGAGAATAAGACACACATGAACAAAATCACATTGTTGCAGTGGCCCCAATGTGACCATTGTGATGAGATTTAAAGACACACAGATAGAGAATCTACCCAGCCATTCTAAAGGGTTTCCTACATGGTTTCTGTTTATATGCATTCTTTCAAAATATGTATTTTTTGTGTGCCTGTAATTTTAATGTTTCTACATCCTATCTAATAAAAGAGAAACATGGTAATTAGCGTATGACCGCTACCCTTCCCATTGGCTAATCAGGGCGATATGCAAATTAACTGCCAGCCAAGATGGCGGCCGGCAGCCAGACAGCTGGAAGCGAACATGAGGCTTGCTTGCTTCAGTGACGGAGGACTCCAACGTTCCCCGCCTGCTGCTGCCGGCCTCTGAGCTGCAACTCTAAGCAACTATGGTACAAATATAGAAGCTAAACAAAACCCCAGAAACCTGCTTTAGTCCCGGGCTTCAGCCAGCAGGATCACAACATTGTTTCAAATACAGAAGGTAAACAAAGGCCAGAAACCTGCTTTCAGCAGCAGAGGCCTAAGAGCTGGAGCCAAGCCTCAAAGCTAAAGCTGGCCCAGAATTAAAAAAAAAAAAAAAAAAAAAAAAAAGATTAAAAGGAGCGGTTGGGAGCTTCAGTCACCCGCCAGCCTGAAAAATAGCCCTCAGCCCCTCATCCAGACTGGCCAGGCACCCCAGTGGGGACCCCCACCCTGAAGGGTGTGTGACCAGCTGCGAACAGCCATCATCCCCTCATCCAGGCTGGCCAGGCACCCCAATGGGGACCCCCACCCTGATCCAGGACACCCTTCAGGGCAAACCAGCTGGCCCCTATCCTATATAGTAAAAGGGTAATATGCCTCCCAGCACCAGGATCAGCGTGACAGGGGGCAGTGCCCAAACCCCCTGATCGCCCTGCGGCTCTGTGTGTGACAGGGGGCGGGGCCACAACCTCCCTATCGGCCCTGCTCTGTTTGTGACAGGGGAAGGCGCCCCAACCCCCTGATCAGCCCTGCTCTGTGCGTGACAGGGGGCAGCTCCCCAACCCCCTGATCGGCCCTGCTCTGTGTGTGACAGGGTGCGGCACCCCAACACCCTGATGGGCCCTGCTCTGTGCGTGACAGGGGGGAGCTCCCCAACCCCCTGATCGGCCCTGCTCTGTGAGTGACAGAGGGCAGCGCCCCAACCCCCTGATTGGTCCTGCTTTGTGCGTGACAGGGGGTGGTGCCACAACCTCCCCATCGACCCTGCCTTGAGTGTGACAGGGGGCGGTGCCCCAACCCCCCAATCAGCCCTACCCTGAGCATGACTGAGGGTGGCATCGCAACCTCCCGATCCGCCCTGCTCTGTGCATGACAGGGGCGGCGCCCCAACTCCCCAATCAGCCCTGCTCTGAGCCCGACCAGGGGCTGCACCTATGGATTGGGCCTGCCCTCTGCCACCCGGGAGCAGGCCTAAGCCAGCAGGTCATTATCTCCCGAGGGGTCCCAGACTGCAAGAGGGCACAGGCTGGGCTGAGGGACTCCCCTTTCACCCCGAGTGCACAAATTTTTGTGCACCGGGCCTCTAGTAATGTTATAAAGCACATTGCTTTCTTTTTTCACTCAGCATAATGTTTTTAAGATCCGACCAAGTGGCGAAGAGTACAATTATCCGGTTTCTCCCCATGGCTGCATAGGGTTCCATGGTGCTCTTCAACAGCAGTTTAGTTGCTTACTATCCCAGTGATGATCCAATTGATTGATTACTACCAACTCTTCAGTTTCAAAAATAATGCACATCCAGCAGCATCCCCTAGCTGCCCCTTTGTGGACCTGTGTGAACATTTTTTTTAAATCGATTTTTAGAGACAAATGAAGGGAGTGGGAGAGACAGAGAGAAACATCAATGTGAGAGCAGAACATTGATTGGTTGCCTCCTGCACACCCCTTTCCAGTGATGAAGCCCATAACCCAGGCATGTGCCCTGACCAGGAATCCAACCTGCAACCTTTCTGTGCATGGGACACTGTCCAACCAACTGAGCCACAGCAGCCGGGGCTGTGTGAACGTGTTTGATGCATAACAAATTGTGGAAGTGCTCAATTTGACCACGTATCCACTGAGTGCTACCTGCAGTGATCTACATTCCACTAGCGATATATGAACATTTCTCCATTCACCCATCCACCAGTGCCTGGAAGTATCCAGCTTTTCAAAGTCTAATTGATCTCAGTCTCATTTCTTTTTAGTTTGCAATTTTCTTTCCACCAATGAATTGAAGGTAGCCTTGCAATTTTCCTCTTCCATTAATTCCTATTTCCAAGCTTTTCTATTATAGTCCTTAATTTTGCTTGTTTATTTAAGAGTTGCATATATACTAGTATTTTAGTTATTAATCTCATCTCCATTTACAATAGTGTGAGTCTAATTTTGTTCCCTGTCTATTAACTTATTAGTGGCACCCTTTGCTTAGCAGAAGTATTAAATTTTAGCATAATCCATTTCATTATAAAAAGTTTCTTTATAATCTCTATGAGAAGGACTTTCATAATTTATTTAATAAATCTCTTTTAGTGAACAGTGTTTTTTCTCCATTTTTTCCTCATTGGTTACAATGACCGGTTGAATGTTCTTGTATATCCTCTGTGCATGTGTGTAAGAATATTTGAAGAACACATTTCTAAGAGTGAAATTGTAAAAAAATATGTCCAGTTGAACTTTCAGTAGCGACTGCCAAGTTGCTCTTGAAGGATTCCTGCGGATTTATACTCCTACACCCCTCTGGTGACCCCACCTTCTCACCACTTTGAGATCTTTATGAATCTAGTAGGTAAGAAATGAATTTTACTGTTGTTTTAATTTGTATGCATTTAATTAGGAGGGATAACAGACATTGTTATCATGTATTTATAAGTTAGTTGTTTTCTATAAGTTAGGCTGCCTGTTTAAAGCCAAAATAACAGATATACACACATGCTCTGTGTTTAGGCTGCGCCTGAATGAGTCACGGTTAAGCTAAGAATCACCACTGAAACCTGTGGCAGGCATTGTGCCAGCTATGGGGTGACAATTAGGAGCAAAGATGGTACAGCCCCTGCCGGCTGTGCTTACAGACTTGGAAGGTGGATCCAAATAATCGGTTGATTGAAATACTGGAGGAGCTGCCACAGAGGAACTAGCAGAGCCTCGAAGCAGGGTGGGTCCTCTGACCTGCCACACCTTTCCACCCACCTGGAGGGGGGTTAAAATTTAAAAAGGCAAAGGGAATGAGGCAGAGTGTTCTCAGTAGGAGACAGTAGGACTGCAAGTGTGAAGGCCCTGAAGTGACAGACATCCTTAAAGGAAAGAAATTCAGAAGAGGTGAAAACAGTGGGAACCTGGAGGGATTGGGGTGGGGGTGGGCCGCAGAGTAGAGTGAAGGGCCTGCTCAGTTTGCCAGGCACTAAGGAGAACCCAGGCCTTTCGGTGCTACAGCCAGGGACAGCCCTGGCTAACCTGGACAAGTCCGTCACCTTGGAGGGCTGAGGCCACGGTATAGGACTGCTTATAAACCATAGTAAGGATTGTAGACTTTATCTTAAGGGCAACAGTGAACAAGGTTCAGAGTTACCTTTTTCAAAGCTCAGCGCTGTAGTCTGTGTACTTTGAAGGGGGCAGAGAGGATGGTGTGGCAGGGCAGAGCCGGCAAGACCAGCCGGGAGGCAGTCGGCAGTATCACAGAGGAGAGATGCTGGTGTCTTGAACCAGGATATTGGCAACAGACACAGAAGCCTTGAGAGGTAAGATCAGCAGGATGTCACAGGACTAATTGTTGTGTGAGTGAGAGAGAGGGGTGGGGGCTGGATGCTGCTGCTGTTCTCTGAGACTGGGAGGGGGGCTGTGAGAGGAGCAGCCTGGGGTGGTGTCCATGGGTTCACAATTCAGTCTGTGGAAGAAGGGGCCCAAGAGACATCTAAGTCAGCGGTTCTCAACCTGTGGGTCGCGACCCCTTTGGGGCTCGAACAACCCTTTCACAGCGGTCGCCTAAGACCATTGGAAAACACATATATAATTACATATTATTTTTGTGATTAATCACTATGCTTTAATTATGTTCAATTTGTAACAATGAAATTGGGGGTCACCACAACATGAGGAACTGTATTAAAGGGTCGCGGCATCAGGAAGGTTGAGAACCACTGACCTAAGTGGTCATGTGTAGGAGGCAGTTTGCTATCTGAACCTGCAGTTTAAGAGAAAAGATTTTGGTGGAGATAAAGTTGTGGGCAATGTCATCTTAAAAATGCTAAGTGATGTCATTGGAGTAGAAAAGACACCCAAGGGTGTAGAGCAGGGGTGGGGAATGTCTGACCCACAAAATCATTTGGTCTGGCCCTGCCAAGGCATTAAAGGGTGAGTTGATTAAATGTTTGACCAAATAGAGTAGGCTAATTTTTAAGTTGATAATTTTGTATGGCTCTCAAATGATGTTATAAATATCCAAATGGCCCTTGGCAGAAAAAAGGTTCCCCACCCTTGATATAGAGGAAAGTCAGACTCAGAGCTGTAAACATAATGACATTAATTAAAAACAAAAATTTTAAAAGCTTGCATAAAAATTCAAAACGATTTGAGAATAACTTAAATATATTTAGTGAAAATGTCTTTTATTAATTTGTGTTTCAACTACCCACATACTCCCCTGGCGGGGGGTGTACATGTGGGGAAGGGTGTGTTTGATAAGACATTGTCTAGCTATCCTTCAGATCTCTGGCTGCTTGTCAGTAAGTTTGTCCCCTCTGCCTGCGTGAGGCCAGTGGTGTCAGGAGGGAAATTCTGAGGACACAGCCAGCAGGCCGTCCTCAGCTGCCCAGGCCAGGGTGTCATTTTCCTGTGGTCCTGTGACTGGTCCAGGTCTCCCGGGTCCCACCCAGTGTCCTCACTCAGATACATGCTTCTGGTAGAAGCAGGTCTGTTAGACAGGAAGGCATCCTGGTATTTCCTGAACCAGCCAAGAGCCTTGGTCTGCTGTGAGAGTGCAGGGTTTGTGCTGAAAGGGGAGGGTGACACTGACTCCCACTGATCTGTGGGACAAGCAAGGCCAAATAAAGGAACAGGGCTTGGGACACAGACACAGAAGTCTGCTCACCATGGCCACAGCTCGCTCCCTCCCAGAGGCGCCTTGCTCCGGGTCCACCATGGCCTGTGCCTGGCTGGCTTCGGGGAGCTCGCTCAGGCTCTTCTCACTTTGTGCAGGGGGCACCGAGGCCTGACCAGCTGAGCTGACTGCCCAGGTGTCCACTGAGCAAAGCATGGGAAGCATAAGGAAGGCTCGCCCATCAGAGAATGTCAAGGTCCCCCTTCCTGTTAGATGGAACAATTTGGATCCTTCAAACATGGACAGCACTTTGGCTTTTCATTGTTTTCATACACATGGTCCCCTTGTCAGAGATGAAGCCACATCAGTGCATAGGTATAAGTGGTAAAGATGAGACTTGAACCCAGGTCTTCAGGTCTTCTTCATTTATTTCACTATCCACCTAACCATCACCATTACTGTACTTGGGCACCTACTAATCGCCTTACACTCTGCTAGGCCCTGGATACAAAAAAGAGTGAGACCCACAGTCACCTTCAAGGGCACACGATCTCCTTCCTCACCCTGCTCAGGGCAGGCACCCATGCTGGGGTGCCCTCTGGGAGGACACCAGCATCCTTCCCTGGACCACCCTCCCCACCCAACTCAGATTCTAAAACTCTCCTATGAAGACCCACTTCTCACTCCACTTTGGGGCTGAATCCCATTCCAGGACACCTCCCCAAGGATCTCTCTTCTCACCTTGTTTAAGATACCCTACTCATCACACAGGGCCACCTTCCAATGTGGACACCCCCTCACTCCCCATGACCCCCAACCTCCCAATAGATCACCCCCATGCCCCCATGTGAAACTCTTCCTCACCCCAGTTGGCTTCCCTCTCCTGCTTTGGGCCACCATAGGCACTCCCCACTCAGGGGCAGAGACCTACCTTTCTTCATCTCACGTAATAGCTCCTGAACAGAATTTTCTGGCAGGGAAGGGAAGAAGAGCTAATTTTCTTGGCCTGTTACTGTACCCCATGCTTCTTTGTTCACATCCATTGGCTCTGTAGAAACCCAACATCCCCTGGGGTTGTTGAGCTCTCGGGTCAAGAGATCTTCATTGGGCCCCCCAGGGCTCTGCTGCTTCCTGCCCCATTTCTGTGCCATCTGGCCTGGAGCTCTCCAAGCACCAGAGCCGGGTGGGCTCTGTGGGAAGTGGGAGAGAACAGCTCTGCTCGCCACCCTGCTTTGTCACTCTCTGCGAGGGAAGTGCTGCTTGGGCTCAGTGCTTAACAGCTGAAAGTCAAACAGCTTTCCCAGAGGGTACCTAGTGCAGCCCTGGCCATGTCATCCTCCTCATCGGGCTGGAGACAAATACCATGATGCACGTGGGTTTTCCTCCAGCTTCCAGCTTAGACTTTGCACCCACGAGATCAAGCTTGCAGTGCCCTGACTCCCATCCTCCTGAAACAAATGTCTCCCAGGAGGTTCCTCAGTCCTCACAGGAACAGACTTCTGGTTGCCCAGCGCCACACACACTGCACACTGAGAAACCCCACACTGGACCCTCTTCAGTGATCTGGCTGAGCATTCTGTTCTCCTAAGTGTGTTCAATGCACAGCAGGGTCCCCGTCTTGTCATGCAGCCATTGACTGATACCCTGCCACACTGAAGGCAGGGGAATGGCAGTGATTAATGAAAGAGACAGATAAGGGCCTTTCTGCTAAAGTTCAAGTCCCGTGTGCCACCTGAAAGACAGCCTGGATGCTTTTCCCTTCTACCTACCTGAGCCTTTGGCCAGACTGGAGGCAATTAGAATCTTTTTTCTTATTTTACGATGAATTAAAGGAGAATTAAATAAAGGAACATTTAAGCTACCTTTGATCAGGAAATCAGCTCTGGAAAGAGATTTATTAGGCCATGGCAATGTCTCCAGGGAAGGCTGGGAAACCCCATTACTAAAATACACAGAAGGGAACAGGCTAGGTCTGGAAGATCCTGTCATTAGCCTGGATAATCCAACTATCTCTTCCATCAGCTATTCTTTTATTTTTTTATTTTTCAATATATTATATTGATTTCAGAGAGAAAGGAAGAGGGAGAGAGAGACAGAAACATCAGTGATGAGAGAGAATCATTGATCAGCTGCCTCCTGCACATCTCTCACTGGGGATCAAGCCCGAAATCCGGGCATGTGCTCTGACAGGGATTTGAACCGTGACCTCCTGGTTCATAGGTCAACACTCAACCACTGAGACATGTCGGTCGGGCTTAGCTACCCTTTTAAATTCCTGATTTCCAATGCAGAGTAGGCTGGCTTTGATAGAGGAGTGATGGCAACTGAAGGAGCTCACCTAGTTTATGAGAAGGTGGAGGGAAAGTCCCTCCTGCAGAAGAAGCTGGGCAAGGCACTTGCTAAAACTGATGCCACTGGCAAGAGCATGACCCGACGTAGCCTGAGCATGTCCGACAGTGTCTGTCTCATGGAAAGGGCCCTTGGGCCCTGCTAGGAGTCCAGGGAGGGACTTTACCCCTGCTCAGGGACATTGCCACTCTCAGTCCCAGTGGCCCTCTGTCCCAGGGTGCCATCACCACATTAGACATTGAAGTCCTGGCCCCAGGAGTATAGGAAAGTGGAAGGGGGGGGGCGGGTGAAGTGGAGTACTGTCCTCAGGCACTGGTGGTGGGGGTTACTGCAAATCTTTACAGATTCTTGGGCAGTAGTAGCATGTAGGGCAAGGGACACAAACACATTACATTGCCCTGCCCCAGTGCCATATTACTCCTGCTACGTCTTACCCAAGTCCCGACAGTAGTGCTAGCCAATAGCACTTTCTTCAGTAACAGACATGTTCCACCTATATCTGTGCTGGAGAAGTAGGGTGGTTATTTACCCACCTGTGACTATTGAGCACTTGAAATGTGGCTAGCATGACTGATGAACTGAATTTTCATTTTTCTGTGATTCTAATTAATTTACACGTGGCCAGTAGCTACTGTGTTGGGCAGCGCAGCCCTGGACGATATCCACTCTGCTGGGCACTGTCATCTCACTCAGATGTTGCCTGTGACGGCCTGCAGTCCTTGGGGCACCGAGAGGGAGGTTTGTGGGGGGTGGAGAAAACACCCCCCTCCCTGTATCACACACTGTTATGGGGTCCCAGAGAGTGTTCTTTCTGTCCCTTTCCTCCCTTTTTAACTAGCTTTTTGTGTTTAATTAGAACTTCTGACTTTCTACAGGCCTGGGAGTCCGCACATTCCGGGGTTTGGGATGGAGTTCTCAGAGACTGAAGCTGTGTTACTGACAGATTTTTCAGCCCTGGGTCCTCTCTGCTCAGCAGGCTTGCTCTCCCAGGAGCCCTTCAGCTCCCTGCTATTATCACCCTTCGCCCAGGCCTGCAGAAACAGCGCCTTCCTTCAAGAAGCTCACAGACTCCTGAGAAGACACAGAAATGATCTGCTTGGTGGAAATCAAAATAAAAGAACTGAACAGACCAGGCAGCACAGAGGAGAAATCTATTTTCCCTGGAGCTGTGGTCCTCGAGGTGTAGTCATGGAAGCTGTAGCATCAGCATCAGCTGGGAACTTGTCGAAAATACAAATTCTGGGGCCCAGCCCAGAGTCTTGAATCAGAAATTCCAGAGGTAAAGCCCAGCAATCTGTGTTTCAACAAGCCCTCCTCACTCTGAGGCGCTCTGAAGTGTGAGAACTGCTGGGTGGCGGGTGGGGACAGAGGAAATAGGGCTGACTGCTTGCCCGGGGGCCTGAAGAAGAGCTCATGGGCAGGCGGGAAGGCGGACATGCCCGGGCACAGGACCCGCCCTGCATCTGCAGCTGGTGTCTGAGCTCAGCACACCTTCTGACGTGTGTTTAACGATCTTGGAATCAGCATTTCATGGACGTTATATTGTTGAGAGTAAATGGCAAAGTATTCTTTAGAGACAAATGAAACTGTCTTCAAAACGGAATCCTTGGTCGGGCTTGATTTGTGTTCTAAATTTAACTACTACCTGTATACTAGCTTTTAAAAGCTTACAAAATTTAGCTGACCAACTCACCCAGTCTCTTCCCTTTGACTCCTTTCAATAAAGCATAAAGCTTTTAATGCAAAACTTCTGTTCAAAGAAATCACAGATGAATAGCTAAAAGACTGCTTATTTAATGATTTTCTTCTCTTGGACATGTTATTTCTCTATTAACCTAATTTTCCTTGCAATCCATGTGCCTACCCCTTCCCCTCACCTACTTCCTGGTTTTAACAAGGAAACCAGGTAATCAAGCTTGTTAAAATCATACAAAGTTAAAGATGAAGCTCTAAGCAAGAGACTCTCTCTTAAGTGTGCTTTCATGCATGGACGCTACTCTGAAATTTCATGGCTTAGTGATAAAAGCACAGGGTTACGGTCAGGCAGATTAAGGTGGGATCTTAGCTCTACCTCTTATGGGCAAGTCATTAAATGCTGAGTGTGTGTTTCCTCGTTTCCTTGGCTAGACCAGGGGCTAAGGGTGTGTTGTGGGGGTTAAATGAAATAATCATGTGTGAAGTAGCTGGCACTTAATAAACACTTACTGATTGTTTCTGCCTTCTTGCCCTTCTTCCGGGATAAGGGTGGAATGTGAAGAACTGGGGCCCTGAACCAGACTAACCTGGATCCAGAGCAGCCGTTTATTGGTTGTGTGATCTCAGGTGAATATTTGAACTTCTCCTCCTCTCAGCTTCCTGGTCCTTAGAATGGGGATGATGAAAATAAGGTCTATCTCGTAGAGCTCTTGTGAAGATTAAAAATCTTGATGCCTGCAAAGTTCATAGAAAAGTGCCTGGAACATGCAGCATAGCTTAGCTGGAGTTATCAATGTTCTTCTTCTCTGTTCTCAACTCTGTGAACAAGTGCGGTTGCCAGAGGCGTGACGTGCAGACAGTAACACACGCCATGCACTGGGACTTTCAGAGCCCGATCACACCTTAGCATCACACAACCATCTCCATGAAACAGACTCATGCTCTCTCCGGGACATTTTTATCATTTCTTCCTTTTTTAAATTTTGTTTTGATAGTTCCTGTGATCTATATCACATGACAGCCATTTTCCTACCAATTTCATGAAATGATACGGAGAAAATATTTTTTAGGGAAAGAAAACCAGATTGGCCAATTCATTGATTCCCCCACTTTGTTACATAAGAGATTTAGAATGACAACGCCGAAGAGTCTAATGTTACACAAGTCCAGTATTTTATTTTTGACAGAAATTTACATGGGGATAGGTAGATTCCTGATTAGAGAATCTTGTATTACTTTTCTCTCCACTGAATTGCCTGAGATTGAAATCCAAGAAGTTCTCTGCAGAGGGAATATTCTCCTTTTATAAGATTTGGCTCCTAGGAATAAGAAGAATCACACTTTTCGTGTTGGAATTCAAGGTCCGTCTGTCTCTCGTCTTATTACTTAATCCCAACCTTGTTTTTTCTCCCTACACCAAATCAAGTTTTCTAAGTGTGGCTTGCTCATTTCTTGCCTCTTATGGAATGGGGATAGTTACACTTCCAGATCCACCTGCTCCTGCAGGGCCCTTCCCAGGACAAACCCACGGTCACCTGCTCAGCACCTCCTGACAGTCTCTCAGTGACTCATCTGTAATGCCCATAAAATACCTTACTGATTTTTTCAGAACAGAATTCGCTATCAGTGGTTCTCAGCTCTGCCTGCGCATAACCCGGGAGTGGGCGCTGCCGGAAGGGACTCAATAAATGCAGAGACCAGGCCATACCACCACACCAACTCAGCCAGAGTTCCAAGGGTGGGCTCAGGCATCTGAGGCATCTGTATTTTTCAAAGCTCCCGAAGTGCATCCGGGGCTGAGACTCACTCCTCCAAATGGATGAAGCCTAAGTGAGCCTTAGATGTTTCTTAGCAGCTCAGAGACCAGCAGTGGCAGGCGGGGAACGTTGGAGTCCTCCGTCACTGAAGCAAGCAAGCCTCATGTTCGTGTCCATAGCCTGGCTGCCGGCCGCCATCTTGGCTGGCAGTTAATTTGCATATTGTCCTGATTAGCCAATGGGAAGGGTAGCGGATGTACGGCTAATTACCATGTTTCGCTTTTATTAGATAGGATAGTATTGCATTGTATTGCTGTACAACAATTTTTTATTCAATCATTTTGTTGGTGGACATTTGAGTTGTTTCCAGTTCTTGGCTGCTACAACTAATGCTGCTATGAACATTCTTGCACAAGTGTTTTTCTGAATATATATTTTCATTTCGCTTAGTATATACCTAGGATGGGAATGACTAGATCACATGAAAGGTATGTATTCACTTTTAAAAATAAACTGTGAAATTGTTTTCCAAAGTAGCCCTACTATTTTGTATTCCCACCAGCAGTATTTGAGAGTTTTAATTAATTGCTCCACATCTTTGCCAACACTTGACTTAACTAGTCTTTAATTTTAGCCATTCTAGTGGGAAACTAAAAGTATTTCACTATGGTTTAATTTTGCATTTTACTAATAACTAGTGATGTTGATCGTTTTTTTCATGTTCTTACTTGCCATCCATATATCTTTTTTGGTAAAAGGTCTATTCAAGTCTTTTGCCCATTTTTAAATTGGATTCTTTTGTCTTTTTATCATTGAATTGTAGAATTTTCTTTTATATATTCAAGACATAAAGTCCTTTATCTGACTTATGTCTAGATAAGCTTGCATTTTCAATTTTGTAACAGTGTTTTTTGGAACAGTAAATCTTTTTATTTTGGTGAGGTCCAATTTATTGTTTCTTTGTGTGTGGGGGTGTGTTTAATTGTTACAGTTCATCCTTTTCATATCAGATTTTAAAAATCTTTGCCAAATCCAAGATCACTACGATTTTCTTCTGTGGCTTACTTCTAAAAGTTTTATAGCTTTATCTCTTACAGGTGGCTCTATGGTTTAGCACAGGTGGATAATCTGAGACTCCTGTGTTTAAGTGATTTGGCCAAGGTGACATAGTGAGTCAGACCACAAACTTCCCCTATGTCACATGACTCTTTGTCCTGAGCCCTTACTTTTTTCTTTTTTTTTTGGACTTAGTTATAAATTTGAGTTTATCATATTCCTTAATTCACAGCAGTCCAAGACAAAGCTGCTGTTTTATTATTTTTATAGCATGGTCTATTTATAATTATCTCTGAACCCAAGCTCATAATTCTACATTTTCCCCTGTAATACTGGGGCTTACATTCATTTCCCAGACTTCTTTGTCAGTAGGCTTCTTGGCAGGTTCTGTCAATGGGACATGCAGGTTGGAGGTAGGAAGGCAGGATGAATGGAGGTACTCTTTTTTCTCACTTCCTGTCAGCATCCTCCCAGCAGCAAAGGAGGGCCATGGCTCCAGGCCCCCACCCACTTCCTTCAGCTCTCCCAGCACCAGCCATCAGCACCTGTTATGTCCCTGCCCCAGAGCTCTGAGCATCATGCCTGCACCCCAACCCTGGGGTTCCTTCCTTTGAACCCATAGGTCTCAGCACACTGGCCCTTCCCTTCTGTTCACCGGGTTTAAATGCGGTAATTTTTCTCTATAGTTACAATACTTCAGTGTTCTCAGTGTCCTCTTTCTCATCTCTCAGCCTTTCAATCCCCCTGTAATCAATTCCCTGTAGTAAACCCTCTCTGTTTAAAATATTTAGAGTGGTTTCTGTTTTCCTGATTGGACACTGATTGATACATTATCCCCATTTCTTGCTGCTACATAGATACCTCATCGATCATGTTTGTTATATGTCTTTGGATATGAATAATTGTAAAATATACTTTTTTCTGTTGTGTTTTAATTTATATAAATGTTATTGTGCTATATACTTTATTCTGTTTTCTTTCACTCAAAACCATTTTTGCTTAATCTAATCATGTTGGTGTTTTAGTTCCAGCTCACTGTTTCTGATTATTGTATAAGATTCCACAGTGTGCATCCATCTTATTTTACTTATCCATTCCTCTAGAGACAGTGTCTGAGATCATCACCGACTCCCTGCTGCTGCAAACAGCACAACTCTGACACGTGAGCGTGTCTATGGCATTTCCCCCTGGGGTGAGAGCTGGTCAGACATCACATGATTTCATCAGTTAGGTGCATGCTGCGCATCGGGTTGCTCTCTGGAAGGGCTACCCTTGCAATGCTTGTGGGTGCCTATTTCCTCATGTCTTCATCAGTATTTAGGATCTGATCATCTAAGTTTTGCAAATTTAGTGAGTACAGATACAGTTTGGTAATTTCATTTTGCATATTTTTGATGACTAGTAAGGTTGGGTGTCACCTGTGTACTTAAACTTTCCCATGTAACTTGCCTGCACATAGCCTTTGACTATTGTTCATTGGATTTCCTGTCTTTCTCTTGTTGGTCCTCAGGAGTTCCTTGTGCGTTCTTTTACTCCCATTCGCTCAAGGCATTGCAAATATCTTCTCTTCATCTGATGTCCTTCTTTAATCTTTATCTAATGTATAATTTGTTGAACACAAAAATTTAATATTGTTATTGCCAAATCCATCATTATTTTGCCCTAAGGTTTGTGCTTTTTACAAAATTAAATTTATTGGGGTGACATTGGTTAATAAGGTTATGTAGGTTTTAAGTGTACATTTCTATGCTACGTGATCGGTATATTGCATTGTGTGCCCGCCACTCAAAGTCAAATCATTTTATGCTTTCAGGTTCTTCTTTAAGATTCCTTCTCCACACCAAGGCCACTAATATATACTGAGTGGCCAGATTTTTATGACCACCTGACGTTTGTAGGCAAGTTAACTATAATTTCGCGCTGAAGTTGCTAGAGGGCCAGATCATTATAAACATCTGAATAGCACAACATACCTAAGCATCATTGCTGATCAAGTTCATCCTATCATGTTGATGGTGTATCCCAATGGAGATGGCTTCTTCCAATAAGACAATGAGCCATGCCATGGTGCTCGTATTGTGCGGGAGTGGTTTCAAGAACGTGAGGGAGACTTTACCTTGCTTAGGTGGCCCCCACAATCACCAGATCTCAATCCAATTGAGAATTTGTGGGATGAAGTTAAAAGAGCCATCAGGCAGCTGGTTCCACAACCATCAAATCTCACAGAACTGGACAGTGCTATTATTCATCATGCATGGTGTCAGATTCCTTGCATCACCTTTCAAGATCTCGTGGAGTCAATGTCAAGAGGAATCGTCGCAGTATTGAAGGCAAAAGGTGGCCAAATGAAGTACTGATGGGTGGTCATAATAGTCTGGCCACTCAGTGTATTCTCTTATCTTTTCTGCTGTAGCTCCTTTTAGAGCTTTGTCATTTTACCTTTTTCGTGTAGGCCTTTAACCCATCTAAAATTCACCTTTCACTGAGTATAAGGTAGGGATTCTAACTTTATTTTTCTTCAAAGAGTGGACCATATTCCTAACCCTGTCTCTTTTCATTTTTATATGTAGAAATGCCAGGCCCCCTTCTTTGTGCTAGAATTAAAATTCTTTGATAAACAACTGAAATTCATGAGTCACCTAAATGTTTTAGTGACGTTTGACTGAACTAAGACCATCAAACAGTCAAGGTCTCTCACAGATTGTTCCTTCCATCGCATACAACTCCTCTGTCTCTGATTGACCCTTACTGAGACTCTTGACTCTTACCAAACACACCTCGGGCCCCCCCTCATGGTCCCTCCCTCCCGATGACCTGCCTTCACACATGCCACCCCTGTGGAATGCCCACGCCAGGCCACTTCCTTCTTCCCTGTGCCACGTTCATCTCTCTAAAGACTGCGCATGGGAATCTCTCCAGACCCAACCCTCTCAATGCTTCATTAGCACTGAAGTCTGCCCTTGGCCCTAAGCATCCTGGGCTCATTAAGCTCAGGTGTGTGTGTGTGTGTGTGTGTGTGTGTGTGTGTGTGTGTGTGTCTGCTTTGCATAGTTTGCAAAAGCCTTTCACGTTCTCACTCATGACTCCCATAAAGCAAGCGGAGCAATAAATGTTTTTCCCGTTTACAAATGAGGAAACTGAGGCTTGGGGAGTTTACACGTCTTAAAATTCAGGCAGTTTGCTGTGGGAACAAGGACGGCTGGGACCCGACACCTGCTCTTCTGGTTCCAAGTCCAACACCCTTTCCCAGCCTGGGCTCAGGGCCTGTCTGCGTGATTAGACAGGTTGTTCTCTCACTTGATCCAAATGAACTGCAGGCGCAGAGGCCATTGTATTTGTTGCCTGGTCTTAACTCCTGCCCCTTTGCCTGGAGAACTGACACTCTGGTCACGTACAGAGCGTGAGTCCTCTTTCAGCCTGAAATATCACTGACCACAACTATAACCGAACCACCCTTTGCCATTAGGATCTAACACCGCAAGTTCTATGAGGGCAGCGGCCCTATCTGTCTTGTTTATAATTGTATCATCAGTGCCAAGTTCTATACTCAATACATTTTTCTTAAATGCATGAGTGATTGTATGAATGAATAAGTGAGTGCTTTCTGTGCCTTCTCAACCACTGCCTGGCTCTTATGCTCAAATCACCAAGCACCTGTATGAGCAAAGCTGGTGTTCATCTGACTTTAAGCCCCTTACTACTGTATACCCCTTTGAGGTGAGCACCTGTGTTTGCCACACACCATTAAGTTCAGTATGAAGTCCAGCCTGGGACCAGTACCACCATCAGGACATTTCCTCCAGCCCAGGTTCTGCCTGGTCTCTACCTGCTCTCCCTTCCTGGCCCCTGCCTCCCCCAACTCAGGGTACCAGCACACCCCATGTCTAAGGCCTCTCAAATCAGGATCCTCTGTGGCTCTTTCTAGGACCCAGCCTCATGGTATGCACAAAACAGACTCTCAATGGATGATGACAAATAATGAACTCTTTATTCCTTTTGGATGTCAGACTTTTCATATGTTTCATAGACATGAATGGAAAACAGAGCTAATTGGTAAATAGGAAAAAATGCTTCTCTCTTCCAGTAATGTGCCTACTCTTGCCGACGTTCAAAAATGTCAGCCATCAGAGACTACATCAGTGGTAAGCAATATCTCTTGAATGATTACCCTGGAAAGAAACCTGACTCTACACACTCCATATAATGTGAGCCAGGTCAAGAGAACAACTAGGATATTCTCCCAGAGCACCTCGTCCTGCCTAGGTGCGTTTTCCATTAGAAAGGGAAACAAAATACCATGACATGTACAGGAACATAGACACACACACACACACACACACATGCATACATATAGCATGTATTGGTTTAGCATGGCAGGGTGGTTTGGGATATAGGTTTTGGGTCAGACAGAATAGGGTTTAATTTCTGCCTTTAATTTTTTCTAAGTTTATCTTAAGCAAACTACTCCTCTGACTTTGTTTCTCATCTATAAACAAGGGAAATAACACTTACCTTATAAGGTTGTTGGGAGAATTAAATGAGATAGATAAACAAAGCTCCAGGAATGCAGTAAGGAGCAGAGAAGTAGTGGCTGTTATTAGTATCAGAGCAGGACTTTTAACATTTTAAAGCTGAGTATGCAGATGTTGGAATAGTGCAGAATGAAGATGGCAGGGAAGGGGACCTGGGGAGAGGTAAGCTCAGGGCTGGTTTCAGGGGACGGTAAGAAAATGGTTTGGAAGAGCAAAGTGAGGAGGGTGTTTGAGGTGGGGATGGGGGCCTGTGAGGACACAGTAAGGAGCGGGCTCGGCTCCAGGTCCCGGCTCTAGCTGTGGTCCCGGCTCTAGCTGCGGTCACTGCTGAGTAGTCCCAGGAGGCCGTCATGCATTTCCTCTGGATCTTATGCAATTACTTATTGGTGTGTTGTTGTTTTTAACTTTCCACTGAAGTAGCTTTGGACCTTCTGCCCAGCAGCCTGTGAGGCTCTGGGGGGTGCCAGGCTGGCTGGTGAAGACACCCTGCTCTTGAACACACCCCCCAGCCCAGCCATTGTCTCCTCCTGCTCAGGGCTCAGTGGGACACAGTTTGTTACTGAGGTCAGGGAGCAGCAGGCATCTCTAAAGTTCAATGGGAGGGCAGTTTTCATCTTGTCTCCGTCTTTTAATTTTCAAAAGCCAGAGGGAATCTTTCCGTGTTCCAAAGTCTCTCTTACTTGGGGAAAAGATCATATTTAAGGACTTGCTATTCCAATGATGGTCCTTAGAGCAGCAGCAGCAGTGTCAGCGGGAGCTTGTTCAAAAGTCTGATTTCCGGTCCCACTCCAGACCCACTAAGTCAAAAGCTCTGAGTGTAGTTCTCAAGAAACTTGATGTTTGGGCCCTGGCTGGTTTTTCCCAGTGGTTAGAGCTTCATCCCTTGGACCAAAAGGTTGCAGGTTAGATTCCTTGTCGAAGACATGAAACCCACAACCAATTCATGTGTCTATCTTGCATAGATGTTTCTCTCTCTCTGTCTCCCGCCTCCCTCCCTTTCATTCTGTCTAAAAAAAAAATCAATGGAAAAAAAATATCCTCGGTGAGAATTTTTTAAAAAAAGAAATGATGAACAACAAGCTCTCCAGGTGATCTCCTGCACACTAAGTTTGAGAAGCACTGATTTAAAGACAAGGTTAGATACACCAGCCTTTCTCGAGCTTACTTGTAGTATCTGTAGTTACCTTTAGCCATGTGATTAAGAAAAAGCCTTTCTATTCAAGGGACCAGGAAGTTCACTCTAAAATGCAGTTGCCAAATCCTTTGTTTCAAAACTTAGAAGATTTTTAGAATTCCACTGTGGATCAGCTAAGAATAATCATAATATAAATTGAGCTTTAGATATTTGGACTGACCTACTAAGTCAATTAGAATTCTTGGTTGCAAACAAGAGAAGTGAAATCTTACTATTTTAAACACAAGGGAGATCTAGTAGAGGATACAGGACCACTTACAGAATCAGAAGAATCGGTGTCAGAATGGCTGGGGACCCAGGCAGGCCCCTGGTAGCAGAAACCAATGGACAGTCTGAATAGGAAGCTGCTGCAGGGATTAGGTGACTCCAGTGGTTTTCCATCCAAAATACAAATTCCCAAGAGAGAATCTGATTGGTCAAGTTATAATCATATGCCAAGCCTTGGCCAAGGGAAAGCAGGACCACTTGACCAATGGTCCCAGAGCCCCTCCAAGACTACACACAGTGGGTGCTGGATGGTTCCTCAAAGCAAAATCAGGTGCAACTCCCAGACATGAATGGATGGAGCCAACAGGCAAGACAGGGGATGGGCCCTGCCTCCCCAAGCTGGCTGGGTTTGACTGGACATCAGTAGGAGCGATCCAGATGTGTAAACCTTAAGAGAGATGAAAGGAAATGTGAAAGTTTTCTCAGAGAGGCTGGGTGAGTTCAAAAGCTAGGAAAAACAGAGTGGAGACAACAGTATGATGAGGTGTAGTTGTGAAAGCCAAAGAGAATGACCTTTGGTAATGACTTCAAGAAGACCAGTTCTGAGAAGCTGGCAGGGGCAGAAGCACCACATGCTCCTGAGAGGGAGGGAGGGAGGCAGAGGTTCAGAGAGGTGTCTGTGAGAGACAGCCACAGAGAATACAGACTCTGTTGGGAGTGCAGGCCTCTCCAACACACACCTGTAATGTGAGCACCGCATAAGAAAGGCCATCACTCCCTCAGGATGACATGGGGTAGTGCTGGGCTGGGGTAGCCAGGGGCCACCAAAGGAGGCCTTTCAGTTACTTTTGGGCTTACAGGTGTGTGCCATGTGACAGCAAGAATCCGAAAGAGGCAACCTTACCAGCATGTTGTAGAGACAAACCCCCACACTGCCAGTGTGTAAGGCTTTACAGATCTTGACATTTTTGAAGAGAAATGTTGAAAATATAAACTCCTATCATAAGATAAAAAGTGATCACAGCTTTTGAAACCCAATTAAAGACACTAGAAAAATATGCAAAAAAGTGGAAAAAATCACTAGCATTTCATGAGCAACTACTATGTGACAGGCATAATAGTAATCACTTAATGTTATATCTCATTTTATCCACAAAACAGCCCCAAAATCTCTGTTTTATAAGGAGTTTAGGTGACTTGCTCATGGCCCCATGGATAATATGTGGCAAAGCCAGTATTTGAGTCAGACATGTTTAACTGCCAAATCTATGCTACATATTATGTTAGCAAAGTCTTTTTTACTATTCAACTTACTAGCAAAACTTTCTATACAACGCCATCAGAAATAAAGCTTTTAGAGTACTGAATGCATATACATTATTGTCCAAATAAATATAGGGGGAAAACTTGCATCTTTCTGTGGTCTTTGTTTACTTTTTACACAGTAGGTACTTGATGTACATAGTAGGTATTCTGGATGTAGTTGTTTAATGCCTAAACTGTCACAGAGACATATATGATTAGAAATATGAAACATATACAGCTATTTTGAATTCTAATTTATTTTCAGCTGGCCAAGTCCAAAGGGAGCCCATCAGAAATGACATACTTAAAATACACTTGACCAACCATGGCATAAAACACCACAAAAGTCTAAAATTTCTCTAAGAAAAATTGTGAACAGCTTTCAGTTCTAAATAAGGCAGAGCCAAGGGCTTAGTATTTATTACACATGGACCCCGATGAAGGGAAGGGAGGATGGGCCTATGAGAGCCAACCGATATAACTGCACCTACTGCGAGAATTTATTCCCTGGATCACCCTACCCTGTCACAAAGTCAGTGGGAACCAACACTTGAAGTTTTGAAATCATTCCAGGGGATGGAGGAGGAAAGGTACGACAGAGAACAACAAAAGATGTAAGCCTGTAGCAAGTATTTTTGGGGGGTGGAGTAGGATATATCAATCATATTTTTGCCTCTAATAGGGCCTTCATTTAGCAGAGAAGTGAGGTAGCCTCTCTGGGATCTTCTAGAACAGCCGTGGGCAAACTACGGCCCGCGGGCCGGATCAGGCCCGTTTGAAATGAATAAAACTATTGAAAAAAAAGACCGTACCCTTTTATGTAATGATGTTTACTTTGAATTTATATTAGTTCACACAGACACTCCATCCATGCTTTTGTTCCGGCTCTCCGGTCCAGTTTAAGAACCCATTGTGGCCCTCGAGTCAAAAAGTTTGCCCACCCCTGTTCTAGAATGTTGTGATCCACAACCCAAAGAAGCGCAGCCTAAACTCTAGGCAACAGGTGTTCTCCAGAGTGTGACCTCCCCTCCTGGCCCAGCAGGGAAGGATTCCCGAACAATGATCACACCCCTTGGACAGCATTTGAATCGCATCTCCTTCCACACCAGAGCACTGACATTCCAATTTGATTATTTGGAAGCTGACAAGTTTCAGCCCATGCTAAAGGGATCCCCCTTCTCTGAGTGCTCCCCCTACTCCATCCACCCATACCTATTCTCTCCCTTAGTGGTCCTTCTGCGTGTCCCTCCCCAGTCCCACCCGCAAGCCATGTAGAAAACAGTCATGCATGACCCATCTCCCTGCTCATGCCAGGGCTTAGCATTGGGTTTTATATTTGGCTGGCGTTGAATAAAAACTTGGAAAATGCTAAATAAAACAAATTCTAAGAATAGCTGCGTAGGAGGATTCTTCATGCCTAATTTAGGGACTCTTGCAGGCTTATGCCTTGAGGTGCAGATAAACATCTGTTTTTTTTAATACCCACCACAGGTTAGAAGTGTACAAGCAAAGTGTCTGGCACTTAGTAGGCTCAATAAATATTGGTTGAATGAATGAATATATTAACTGAAGAATGCATGCCAGGAAAGGAAAGTTATAATAAGCATTTTAGCAGTCCTCAAACCAAGAGAAAAAGTCAATAGTGAGAAGATAAATGAACTCATTACACCGAGAAAGGCATTAAAAATCCACAAAGTGCAAGGACAACTAAAAACCTTTTGTATATCACACCAGTATCATTATATGATATTATCAGCAAACCAGGGCAGGTGCCTTTTAAAATTTCTCAAGTTATCTTAACTTTTAAGATGACTGATTTTTTTTTTTTTTTTAAGAAGAGGCCCTATTCATGGGGAATTTTGAAATAAGATTTAACTATAAACAAGTGTACTTTTATTTCCTCCTAGATGACAAAGGTCACACTACTTTCCAAGGTCTGAGTTTTCTTTAGTGCAGAAGATGTGCGAATTGGGAATTAAGCGATAAAGTCAGGCCTCCTCGTCGGGAAGCACAGCCTCTCTGTTTTTTAATAGGCCTCTTTTCCATTTGGTTTGAGAGAAAGTGGCCCAATTATTTTAGACTCCCTTAAAGGAAAAGGTATCCATAAATTAAGCTACAGTCCTCTCCTCATTTCCCAGAGAAATTAGATTCTTACCTTAAATGACTTAAATCACATGGCACAGAACCAGACGAAACTCTTCTGTGGTGTTACAAAAGACAGACACGGCAGCACAGAATTTTAGAGCTAAAAAGATAAATAGAAATAGATATAAACACACACCCCACTAGCAAAATTCAATAGAAGATCAAAGCTAAACTCTCTCCTTCACAGAGCTCCTGTTCAGATTTTTTTTTTTTCCTCTCTGCACCATAATCTGAGTCTCAGATACTTTCGTTCCTATTCAGTCTCGAGATCAAACAGCTCACACACATCTGCTGGGTGAGTTTTTTCTTTTAAAAGGCATTCAATAATTGATGCGGGTGAGGGGGGAAGACGAGTTTGAATATCAACATAAAGGCAACAGCAAAATACACCATCACACTCCTTCTGCCCATGGAAATGAGGAGCCCACTGCGAGATGTATGCATGTGAGGTTGCATGTTTGTGAGCAGTGATATCAACATGTGACAAAGAAAATGTTCTCAGAATACTTGCCCAAGCATTTAAAATCACCTTTTAAATTTTTTCAATACTTTATTGCATCTCTCTTCAAATGGAATCCTGCCCCTGAACTGTTTTGAGAGCTATGAGGTCACAGGCCTGACCTTGGGAAGCATATGGTCTCATGCAGGAGCTATGTATGTACATACATGTATAAGCAGAACATACATGTATAAGCCAAATGACTACTAGTCAACAGGGATCTTTTGTGGAAGTGTAGGGCAACACATGCTGGACAAGACTTCCTGGAGGAAGTGGCATTCAAACAGGGCTTTGAAAGATGCATGGGTTTTGTTAGGGAAGCAGACACCCTATATGGCAATTTGTATTTATTTATTCTACACTTCATCTTTCCTCTAGCTCTGGCTACTCTCTCTCCCCACCCACTCCCAAATATAACCCACTGTTTTCTAAACACTAAGATTTAGCAGTGTGCTACGAAATAGATGCAGTTTTTAAAAAGCCATGTCCACCGATGAAATATCAAAATAACCTGTGAGGACCTTGTCTAAATGAGCCCCAAGAGACAAGGCTTCATAGTCCGTTCTACTACCTTCTCTGTGGGTGACATAGTTTCTCCTCCAAAAGCCGTGAACTCTGCTATTTGAGGGGCTCAGTCCTGGTCTCTACCCTCTCACAGCCCCTTGTATTAGTCAGGTTAAGCAATGCTAGCTGCTGGAACACGTAACCCCCAAATCTCAGTGGTTTAATGAAATAAAAGTTTATTTCCTGCTCAGGCAAAGTCTGACCAACGGCTCTCCTGGGTGACTTTGCATCAGCCCTTATGACTCAGGCTGTTTCCACTTGCCACTAACTTGGAGTGTGACCCTGGGCAAATCACTTCCCTTCTGTGGACTTCAGAGTCTTCATTTATAAGATGGTGCTAATAACTCTTACCCACCAACCTTATAGGATTATTGTGACTATCAAATGCTTAATAGACAATAACTATAAAAGCAATTAACTTTTATTAAATTCTTACTATTCAAGGACACTGTGCTATGAGTTATAAGCATTATTTTATTTAATCCTCGTAACAACAGTGTCACAAAAGTCCTACCACTATTATAATTGTTAAATGGGTTGGTTTTTCCATTTATAAGTGAGACTTCATTGTAAAAGAATATTCCTTGAACATATCAAGCATACTCCCACCTCAGCACCTAGCACTTGCTAAACCCTCTTTCAGGGGGCTCTGCAGGAGTTATCAATGTGGCTTATGTTCTCCCTTCATTTAGGCCTCCAACCTATGTCATCTTCCCAAAGAGGATGTTCCTATCCACTCTATGTTTCCAAAGTATCACCCCACCCCCATCATCATTCTTTATCTTCTGACCCTGCTTGGCTGTTCTTTATGGCATTTTAACCCCCTGACATACGGGGAATTTATGTAAGTATTTACTGTCAGTTTTCCCCAATTAGATGATAAGCTCCATGAAAGCATTCACTACTATCCCTCCATTGTCTAAAACAGGGCTTAGCACATAGTAGGTGCTCACTAAATACTGGTTGAGTCAATATAATCCAATTCTTCTTTTATGCTGCACATAAATGTGGTGACAGGATGCTTTGTTAGCTGACTTTTCTTTATCTGCACAGGAGCTGTATCGAAAACAGAACTGCAGTATTCAGAGGGCTCTGAGTCTGAAACATTGGCCCCTTCCAGCTAAGGGTGTAGAAATCTACCAGCTGCAACCTGTCAGTTCTCTCCTGGCAAAAGGTTATGGAGGCAGCATGCTCTCTTCCAGCCAATTCCCAGGCATCTGGGTCGCTGGTGCAAGCCTTAATCAAGTTATCATATCTAGCCAGTGTCTCCTGGATCCCGTCACTTCTGAATGAGAAAAAATTTGCAGACAAATTTCTAGCAGCAGGAAATTGGTGCTCTCCTGCAAGGCTGCCTGAAAAGCACCTGCAGCAGCAGCAGCCTCCCTCCCACTCCCGCTGGGAGGCAGCTTCAAGCCTCTGGCTTTGGGACTGAGGGTTCTCTGCCCGTACACTTCCAAACTACCTGCCACGCCGAAATACTGCTCTGGTACCAGTACTGCCCTGGGCCGGGTCCAAATGAGACATAAGCTCATGGTGACGTAACCCTACTGGGCTTTGCTGAGTTGCTCTGGTCAAAGGAGAGGGCTCTGCCCAGAAATCAAGACACCTCTCCCCACCAGCAGATCCTGCCCTCCTCATTGTCCCCACGCCAGGGGACATCTGATTAAGAGCCGGGAAAGTTCACGTCATCGTGCAAGAACCCTGCT
This sequence comes from Myotis nattereri, assembly GCF_964212035.1. Lineage (NCBI taxonomy): Eukaryota > Metazoa > Chordata > Mammalia > Chiroptera > Vespertilionidae > Myotis > Myotis nattereri. The sequence goes on from NC_138077.1 coordinate 51,325,843, forward strand.
CAGCTCTTCCAGCAAGAAGGGGCTGCCCTGGCCTCTGGGCTTTATCTATACGTGTCCAACTATTTTCACTTTTTAGTGAAAACTGTGAGAGAGAAACAAAAAGCACTCTCCCCTTTCATCAAAAAGGAGTTTTCCCCCCCTAGGAGAGAGAGTTTTTCTGGAGAAAAAGAGCCGAGAGGATAAAGAAATTGGCAGAGCTTAATGCTATAAATCTGATTAATTTACCTTGTGACACTCCCAACAAAAAAGTTAAGGGTCAGAGTCTTGCCTGAGAAGTGACCTTTCACCTGCAGCCGCGGCCATCACAATGGGGGCCTGAGCCGCCTTTCACAGCTACCTGCTGCTTCCCACAATGAGATTGGGCACAGTTTTCCACATGACGGAGATCACCTCCGCCCAGGCGGCCATTGTTGTCTCTGCCTGCAAGCGGGGAGCGGCCGGGCCACCACCTTCCGGCGTGCGGGTGGGATCAGACAAGCGCCGGCGTCCTGGGACAGAGGGGAAGGAAACTGACATGGGGAGTTCTCGCTGTGACTCCCTCCATGAACATATATTTAATAACTATCGTAATATACAAATATAAATAAGCATGGTCCTTGCCCCAAAGCAGGGGTGGGGAACCTCTGGCCCAAGGGTCATGTGAGGCCCGCGAAATCACTGGGTCTGGCCCTGCCGAGGCATTAGGGGTGAGTTGATTAAACGTTTGACCAAATAGAGCAGGCTAATTTTTTTTAAAATATATTTTATTGATTTTTTACAGAGAGGAAGGGAGAGAGATAGAGAGTTAGAAACATCGATGAGAGAGAGACATCGATCAGCTGCCTCCTGCACACCCCCCACTGGGGATGTGCCCGCAACCCAGGTACATGCCCTTGACCGGAATCGAACCTGGGACCCTTGAGTCTGCAGGCTGACGCTCTATCCACTGAGCCAAACTGGTTTCGGCATAATTTTTAAGTTGATAGTTTTGTATGGCCCCAGAATGATGTTTTACATATCCAAATGGCCCTTGGCAGAAACAAAGGTTCCCCTCCCCTGTCCTAAAGCAACACAAAGGGTGATGTCACTAACTAAAATAGGACACAGCCAATACTTGGCTCATGGGAGGTTCTGGATGCATTTCTCAGGGTGAATGATTGAAGGAACTGGGAAAGCACTTCATACAAAGGAAGACACAGGAGAGATGGAGCCTGGAGTTCCCAGACCGAGGAAAAGCAGAGAATGAGCTTCACGTCCATCTCTTCAGTGACACCAATACACATAAAGGGTGCGGAATCAGGTGACCCTCCCTCTTCTTCCATTAAAAAAAAAAAAAAAAAATCTCATGAGGCATAAATGGCATTCACGGGGCCCCTGTCCTGGCGGCTCTCTCTGGGAACGTGCAGCCCCACGTAGGCCACGTTCAGAGATTTCTCTGCCCCTGCACGTTGCCGCGTTGTGTTGCCAACAATCCTTGCAGCTTTCTAGTTTGCGTTTCATCTCAGCTTCAGCAGGATGTATCAATAAAGGGGTACATCTGGCAGAATGGCATAACGAAATGGGAACCAGACTCTCAGCCAAGCGGCCACCTAGAGCTGTTTATCCCTGGAATTAACCTTTTGTTCAACATTTGTTTTGTGCTGGGCTGGTGCTGTGCTTTTAGATTTACATTTCTCCCAGTCTCTTCTAAAGGCACCCAATTTTTGCTGATTCAGGACCTCACATGTTTGGCAGAAGGCCGTTCTGAACAGCTGGCAGCCTTGGAGGTTTGAAAACCCTCCCGTGGGCAGTCGAATCTGGCTCCCCGTAGATTTATGAAGCCACAGATGGGCCTTGGTGGGCTTGTGTGAGAATCCCAAGCAGGCCCAACCCCCTTCTGCACACTGAAGTTGTGTCTAGACAGAAGGCTAGGCACATTCACCTTCCAAATTCACTTCGAAACAGCTCAAAGTGTAAAGTGGATTTATTGCCACTGGAAGGCCTATAGCATGCAGGCGAAAGAGCAGGAAGTATTCAGGAAGAAAGACGGAAAGGGAGGGAAGGAAGGAAGGAAGGAAGGAAGGAAGGAAGGAAGGAAGGAAGGAAGGAAAAGAGGAAGGGAGGAAGGAAGGAGCACTTATTAGAGAGAGTACATGCCAAATTAGCACCGAACACTTGATTCCTCCATGACTGGTCTGAGGGAGCCCCTTCTGAGGGTCACTGGCTCAGCTCCAAGAAGGAACAAGGAATCCTCCCATGTCGGCCTGGAGGGGGCCACTTAGATCATCTAGTACTAGATAGACATGGCCCAAAAGGAGGTGTTGGTGGTTGTTATTATTGCTGTTTTGCTCAGGTTTACGTGGAAACCCAAGATATAAACCAAATCAAAGAGAACTGGCTCTGGTTGAAATAGAAGTAAGAGGTGGCCAGGAACCCATTCCTTGAGACATTTCTTCCCCCTTCTCCCACCAGCACCTCCACCTCCCTCCAACTGGCCCATAAAAGACATTGGGTTGAAACCAGGTGACCCATTCTCAGGCCCACGTTGGCAGAAGGTCTAGAGGAGGTAAGTGACCCATCTATGAGTTAGTGATGACACTAGGACCAGAAACAGATCTCCTCTCCCTCCACCACATGCTTTCCTTTACACTCCAGGCTAGGTGTGTGCCCTGGCATCCTCACCTCCTGACTCTACAGAAAAGGAATGGCAACTTCTACAATTACAGGAGAAGCAAAAGGAATCAAGCTTGGGCTTGGGGTCCTCCCCATCCCAGGCACATACTCCCAGCTGGGCGACACGCACTGCATGTGTGAAATATCTAAAACCACCTCTAGCCCCAGATTCAGACGCCCAGACTTCATCTGGGTGCCATATGTCTGGTCTTAGAGATTTCATTTTGCAGTGAAATATATAAACATCATAATAAGGGAAAAGCTGAGCTCGTTTATCCAGTCAATAGTTTTTCATGAAGGCTTTACTTGTAATTTATTGATTTTTCAAAAAAGAAAAGTAATCGAGAGAACAACAAAACAATAGGCCCGTGTCCTCCAGGCAGCATAGGGCCCGATGCCAATGGTAGGCCTATCTTAAATAGAATAGAGCTTGACATGCTGAAAGATATATTTCAGTAGAGAAATCACTGAGAGAATATTTTGAACAGATGAATAATGTGAGCAAAAGAAGTTCCCTGGCTTTTAGAAAACATCGTTTTGGAAGATCATCCAGACTTGCAATTTAGTAACAGATGTTGGTATCTGGAGAGACCCTGATTTGACAATTAGCCAGGAAATATGAAGAAAATACAAATGGTGGTTTAAAAAAAAAAGTTAAAGAAAGAATTGCTGCAATGGCTCCGAATTCTGAGCAGCCCTGGAATGTCAGAAAACCAGAGTTAATTACCCAATGGAGCTCGAGTAATGTCAAGTGCAGCCTGGGCTCAGGACGGTTCCGGAAGGGTACCTGAGGGTTAGGAAAGGGGGTTCCATGAGGCAGCCAGTGGCAAGGGAAGCCGGCCAGAAGGAATGGCCGGCCCTGTGATGTGGTTGCAGGGCCGAGAGGAAATGGCTCTCCCAACCTGCTATTACGGGAGCTGTGGTTGGGCCCGGCCCAACAGCAAGGCGCTGGCAGAGAATATGGGAAGCTGGCTGACCCCAGCCATTAGCACAAGTGGGAAAAGACAGCCATGCTCCCAAGTTCTGGATTCCAGGACACAGCGCTTGACAAATGAATACACCCATGTGCCCTGAACCCCCATCAAGACACAGAACATTTCTATCACCCCAACATTTCTCTCATGCCCCTTCCTGGCCAATGCCCCTTCATATACTCTAGTACACACAACACAAAGCAACTGCTGATCTGATTTCTGTCATCAACAGATTAGATTTGCTGTTGTTAGAACTTTATATACTAAACAGAATCATACTAGGGTTCCTCTTTTGTGTCTCACTTCCTTCACTCAGTATGCTTTTGAGATTCTCCTTTATTTTTCTTTCTGAGTAGTATTCCATTGTATGGATATACCATGATACCATAATGTATTGTTTATTCATTCGCTTGTTACTGGACATCTGGGATGTATCCAGTTCTTAGCTATTAGGAATATAAATTGCTATGAACATTCCTACTGGAGTCATTGTGTGGACATGATTTCATTCCGTTAGAGTAAATGCCCAGGAATGAAACTGGTGGGTCCTAGGGTAGAGGCATGTTTGATTTTTAAAGAAACTGCCAAGCAGATTTCCATAGCAGTTGTTTAGAGGTTGACAAAGTATAAATAGCATGGGGGTCCCTGTGCTTCTGGGCATGTGAATGGCTGCACTGTTGTGAAGGGCAGGTGGGCACGTGGAGAGTCGTGGTGAGCATGTTGGCCTGGCAGTCGGGACACCTGAGTCCTGTTTCTGCTGAAATATCTGGGCCTCAGTTTCTCTATCTGTTGTGAGAGGTGGCTGAAGGGTTGATGTCCAAGGGTATTTCTAGTTCTATTCTGACATAAGGAATCTTCTGCTTTGTTGCTTTCTAGAAAAGTAAAATAAAGATACATTAGCTATTAATCTCTTTAAAAGATAATATCTGATTTGTAACCTACCTATAGAGTGACTAGATTTGTCATGTAACAATTTCAGGTCCTGGGTCAGTTATGATATATCCAACCGCAAGAAACAGAAAATCCCACTCAAGCTGGCTTACCCAGTAAAGAGGAGTTGTTGGCTCATAGACCGGAAACAAGCCCAGAGGTAGAGGCCAAGGGTCAGGTATGTGACGAGCTGGATGCCCCTCCCCTTCTCTGCAGTTCTCTGGGCTTTGCCTCCTTTCTGTGAAGGTTGCATCCTTAGTTTGGTAACTAGGCCGTGGCCAGGCCTCACTTCTGCCTACAATGGAAGAAGAGAAACTATCCTTTCCAGTAGTTCTTTCTTAATAGAGAGGAAATCTTTCCCAGAAGTTTCTAGAAAACTTCTCCTCAAGTCTTGTTGGCCTGCATTAGATTACATGCCTTTCCTGACCAATCTCTGTGGGCAGGACAATGCCTTCACTAGTGTAGACCTGGATTCCCTGGCCAGTTAGTGACCCATTAGGCTCATCAGCCTGCTAGCAAAGCAGCTGTGAGGCCAGTTTCCCCTAAAGCATGAGACTGTGTAGAGATGGAGTAGGCACCCTCCCCCTCCCCGCCCCCAAAAAAAAATCAGGGGTGGATATTAGTAGTCAACCAGTGTCCAAAGAGAGTCCTTCTTCACAGGTATAGAGATGTACCACATTACCTTACCATGGGCTAATGGAATTTAAGGGATAAACCAGAATATCCAACATCAGAGGTAATTCTGGAAATGTGTTAGATTAAGTATGATCACAAATACATTGAACTTCCTTCCATCAAATATCTATTTTGATATCTATTCTCTCATCTCCTTGAACTGGGATGGCCTTGTTTTGACCAATAGAATGTGGCAGAAGCGATAAAGTATGTGCTCTATTTCCCAGGCTTGCAGCTTCTTCTGTTTTCTTGCAACATTCCCCACATCATGTATGAAAACCTGGGCTGGATGACTGGATGGTAAGAGATGACACAGAGAGGAGGCCCAGCTGACGGCCAGCACTACAGCCCTTGGAGGTCAGTGAGGCATCTTAGATCCTCCAGTTCCTGTGGAGCTTCCAATGACCTCAGTCACATGACTGACTCAGGGGAGATCAGTAGCACTGCCCAGCTGATGTCAGCCAACCCATAGAATCATGAGAAATAATGAATCCCTGTTATCTTAAATGGCTAAGTGGGATGGTTTATTATGTAGCAATAGGCAACTGAGTCAAAAAGGGCCTTTAAAACTCTCCCAATCTCTCCAGTGGCTGACTGTCCACTGAGCCTGTTAGGCACATTCTTGCTGAGGTAAAAGGCAACACCTCCCATTTTGGGAGAGCTCTGTGAGGATGTTTTCCCACTATGGAGGCAGGCTCGGTCTCCTGGCGCTTCCATCCCTCAGCCCTAGTTCCCCGACACTCACTGGGGCCCTAGAGAACAAGAGCAACCCCTCAGCTTCACAGAAGTACTTCAGCCCTCTGGTCACCTTCTATCCACAAAAGATCATCCTCCAGGTTAAACAATCCTAGTCATCAACCCTCTTCCTTGTTGATGGAATGGAGGATGGTGAGTCTAGAGGGCTAGACCTGTCAGGAGGATGTTGCAATAATCAAAGGATGCCATGAGGATCTCCTGAAACTTTGTGGCCATGGCCAGAACATCCCCAGGCAGGGGCTGGTCAGACCTGAAGAAGCAACAGCTGGCCAGTGTAAAGGTGGGCTTCTGGAGAAGATAGTTTGCTGGGCTACCGACAGCCCAATGTGGCCTAAAGAAGAGGGCAACAGGGTTCCTGGGAGGGAGGCCTAGGGCCTAGGGGTTGGTTCTAGAAAACATATCAGTAGATCATTGGGAATCTTTAAGTGGAGCAAGTGGTGGGGTTTAGTGTCTAGAGAATAGGAGATATTGAGCCAAAAAAACCACACACACAAAAAAACAACACACAGATCATCAGGGGATATGCAAAGCAGAAGAAATAGGCAGTCAAGAAGAACCAGACTTTGGTCTGGTTTAATGAGGCCAGCAACAAGGGCAAGCCAGTGCTTACTTGTTGCTGTGTGAAGGTCCATGGTGGAAGCTGGAAGCAAAGGCCTGGGCCCAGAGGACAGACTCCCCTGAGAGTCCCATGCCCTGGAGGAGCTGGTCTGTGGGCAGGGCAGCAGTAGCCCCCTGCTTTACAGTATCCTCAGGCTGGCCTCTGCCTCCCTGTCCCCCTCCCCACTACCTTGTCTTGGGAGTCTTGGGCCACTGGTAAGCAAGCCTCCAGGCTCGCGGCAGAGAAGGCACCCATGGCTGTCGGCCTGTGTGTCTACCACAGTAGCCCTCGACTGCCCTGGGACAAACCACATTTCTTTCTTCTCTTTATGCTGTGGAGCATACTTAAGGAGGCCTCAATAAATATTTGTCACAAGATCTTTACTGCAGTCAAACAGAAACTGCACGTTGATACTTGGATGAGACTCCTTCAAGTTGCCCAGCCTCTCAGTTACCCAGCTTCTCAGCCACTTCTGGCAGGCAGCCTCCCGCCCCACCTCTGTGGGCCTCAGCAGTGGAGGGGGATTTCAGGGAGCCTCCCTTGGACTGGCATGTGGAGGGTGAGTCTGTTGAGGACACAGTGCGTCATAAGCGGAAGAACTGGAAGGTGTGTTCAGGACCTGACTCATAGCAGATCCCCATGCCCTCTGAGACTCTGCTTCATAGTAGTGGGGCCCGGGGGTTGGGTGGGAGTGTCTCCCAAAAGCCCCCAGCCCAGACCACAAGCTCAGAAGCCCAGAGAGCAAGTAGCTATGGAGAAGGAAGGTAAATCTGGCTGTTCTGTGGGAAGACCAATGCTTTCCTCAGGTCATGGGGGAAGGAGGCTCCACAGGAGGCCTCCCAGGGAAACAACAGTGTAAGGCATCCTGGTGTCTGAGCCAGCTCTGCAGGAGGCAGGAGACCAGCCAGGCAGGAGTGATCTGAGTTCAAGAACTAATTCCTACCCAGCATACCTCCTTCAGCCTTTTTCATAAAAATGTTATCCTTTAGCTTTCCTTGGTTAGTCATTCACGATGTCATGAGCTACTGACCACACACTCCCCTTCCCCCACTTCCCCCGAGATTTTACATTTTCACATCACAAATGATTTTCCCCTTGTGTCTGGAAATGAGAAAGTAAATTAGCAGGTGATTACAGACTTATCATTTCCCCTGTCTTTCTTTAGAAAACATATCAGTAGATCATTGGGAATCTTTAGATGGAAATTACATTAGCACACAACATTTAGAATTTAATGAGGTGGTGAAGGTTAGATCAGACAAGCCAGGGAGCTTGGACTGTGTGTGCTGAGATGTTTGTGAACGACTTAGGAAAGAGGCCCTTCGTGAGGTCACTATTACCACTATTTGCCTCAGAATGTGAAGATGTCTTTAATAGAGATAAGGTGAGTAGAAAGGCAGCTTTTTGTTTAGGATGAGTTATTATTTTTTAACCTAATTCTAAAAAGTCAGGCCATTCTACAATATGGTGAGGGAATGAACAGGATTTAGTAAAAGTTATGCCATCAGAATGTCGAATTATCAAACCTAAAGACAGATTTTGATAGCAATAAAGATGAAAAATATCCTCCAGGGAACCAAAAGTCTTTGAGATGAAGAAACGGAGGCCAGGAGTGTGTAAGTGGTTTATCCAAAGTCAAAGGCACTTCATCTCTTTGCTTTCACACCACAGAATCTCAGGCTTCCGATCAGAGGGCACAAAACCCAATTTATTTCCTTCCGTCACGTAAGGGTCCAGGAAGTCGGCCGGGTGACTGACAGTGTCTAGCTGCTTCCATGTCCACCCCACCAAATGCTGCAGCGAGATAAGGGTTAAATCAGACAAGGATCCAGCCTGCAGAGGTGCACGTGAACCGCCAGGGAGAAAGGCTCTTATCTTGATGGCAGGGGTATTTGGTGCCCTTTGCATAACCCCAAAGCCTTGAGTCTGACAGCAAAGTTTGCAAAGACTGTCTCCAGGCTGTAGCCTTTGCAAGCGCTTTTGCAAAGATTAGGCTGTTTGATAAACAGATAAACTTGGAGCTGGAAGGGACTTTAGAGTTTACCCAACTTGGCTCTCTAGACTTTTTTTTTTTTTTTTTTTTTTTTAACAGAGGAGGAAGTTGCAGCTCAGAGAGGAGGCAAGAATCACCCAAGGGCCCACAGTGACTTATGGGTATAAGAGGAGGCAAGTTGAGAATGCAAACTTGGCCACTGCTTTGTCTCCCCTGGGAAAGGCTGGCTTCTCAGAGGTCCCCAGAGCATTCCTTCAATCCTGGGCCATGCACTTTCTCCCACCATCACCCTCAGCCCCATCTCAGGCTTAGCCTTTGCTGACTTGGCGTAAAGGAGAACTGGGAGCATGAAGAATTATTATGGCTTTTGCAAATGAGTCAATCAAGTCCCAGTTTAAAAAAATAAGAAAAAGTTTCTGAAGCAGCACTAGCTAAGGAGATCACTCTTGCTGAACTCCAGTTCCTGGACCCCATCCCAGGGTAGGTGCCCGGGGAGCCTCATATTCAATAAGCTCTCTGGGTAGCTGTGCTGACACTTGGTCCCTTAGCCTGGCATCTAAGGCTCCTCATTGCCAGGCCTCAATCAGCCTTTCCCGCCTGATTTCCTGGTCTCTGCCCATCACAGCCCTACATATCAGCCTCATGGAACTTTTCAGTGTTTAATAAAATTGCATTCATGGCAGTGGAAGCTACCCTTTACCACGTGCCTCCAAAGTATCACAGGAGTGTCGTCTCATTGCTGTCCTCTCTGAGGTAGGTGAGGGCATCGTACCCATTTTCAGTGGAGACTGAAGGTGATAACTTGTCTGAGGGCATAGAGCCCAAAGCCCCCACACCAGTCACTTCCCAGCACTGTCTCCGGGAGTTCAGCCTTTGTGTTTCTCACCTATATCATTGCTGACATGATTTCCTCATTTTAATAGAAAAACCATATGGTGTGTTTATAATTACAAGTGATGCCTTATTAAGCATAGTCCTGGCTTTGCTTTTACCCGGCATCATTGACATGGAAGCTGCCATTTACAACTGTATAGCCATGGTGATTAGAAGCATTCTGGCCTTTAGCTCCAGATCTGGCAAACCTTGCTTCCCCTCCATTCCCCAGCGACCTCCAGTGTTTAATTTAACTCTTGATGGGGACCTTCAGTCTGCAGCTCTGTGTCATGATAGCAGGTGAGTTGGCAGATGGCGGTGCATTCCTGAAAGTCACCCTTACATCAGAAAGGCTGGAAATAATTTCATTACACAGGAGAGACAGAAAATCACACAAATATATCCCGTGAAGCCCAAATTAAGGTAACCACAACTCAAGGTCCTCTTGGCTGGAGTTCACAATGTTCTGGGACCAACTTTAATGTCATTTAACAGCCCTAGGGGTATGATGGGGGGGGGGTGCGGGAATTAGAATGGAAATTGCATTCTTAGCCAATGATGGTTAAAATATCTGATTTCTGCAAATTTTACAAAGACAAATGGCAATGAGAACACCGTGGAAGGGCCTGTAGTGATGAGAAGCTTAAGCATTAGCCTCCCTGTGGATTCACCTTGCCCTTGGAGAGAGGGGCTGACCACTCTGCCTGCTGTGTGAGAGGGATCTAGCCAGTGCAGCCAGAGAGTTAAATCCAGAGAGAGGAAGCCTCCTTGAGTCCACAATAGTATGTTTTCCTCTCTCTGGAATAGCCTCGGTAAACCCTAGGCAAGACGTTGATTACAGAGCAAAGCCTTGATGAATTGAAATACAAAGGATGATGCAGAGTACTACTTAAAATATGTTGGCCTTGTACCTCAGTCCTGGTGTTGAAAGTCCTCCGCTGTCATTCATAATCCTCATGACATTCTTGTAAATCAGGTGGGTGGCAAGGATAATTCCTATGGTGTTGGAGCCACGGTTCAAACAGGTCCAAAGTCTGGCAAATGAAATACAGGGTGGGGCAAAGTAGGTCTACAGTTGTAAGCAGATGAAACAGAGTTTATTCTTGTATTATTACTTATTAGTTATTGTATTATTTTCCAATACGACCCACTGTAGACATAATTTTGCCCCACCCTGTATAAACAGCAAGGTGTAAGGAGAAAAAGAGAAACCAAATATTGAAATCTTCACTTTGGGTATGTTTTCTCTTTGCCCTAAATGCCACCTAATGCTTTGTATAATTGGGCTACACGATTTAATGGCAATATTTTCACTGGATTGGTGACAACTACATTTAGAAAAGGCAAATTTTTAAAGCAATTAAATGTTGTTGGCTACCTTCTTAACATATCCTGTGTTATCTTCACAAAGGGATTACAGAGTAAAATAGCTTAAAGATGAAAGAGTGTGATTTTCTTCCATTTAAGGAGCCGTCCACCGTTTCTGTTGGCCAAGAGATCCTTGATACACATCTGAAGATAAATAGTTAATAAAGGTGTTTGGATTGCAACATCTGTTGCCATTCTTGGAGGCTGGGACTTAATTGCAGACTGGAGCATCAAATCTTCAGAGGGTTTGTAAGACAGAGATTGATTGGGGTCACCAGGTTACCCAGAAGTAAAATCCCAATCCTTATCTTTAAAATGCAGTGTCCAATTGATTCTCCCTGGATCATTACACACAGCACATGGAGGTAGGGCCAGGAGAGGGGTGCTCAAACATTTTCCTTTTCAAGATACTTGCAAAGTAAACCACAGTGGTGCTTTGATTTTGGCGAAGAGTCTCAAAGCAACGTGCCAGCTAAGGCTTAGAGATGGAAGCAACGGTGTTACGTTCATGAATAAGTACACCTCCAGCTTTTACATCTGATGGAGAGGGCCCTGTCTGCTTCCCACCTTAGAGACCAGACCACAGATGCCAAATCTGTCCAGCCAGGGGCAGCAGGGGGAAACCACAACCTGTAAATCAAACCACAGGGGAACCTACCATTAGCAATCTATAAAGGCAAAAGAATAAGTGAGATGTTTCTATGATTAAGATGTGATCAGCTTTGATCCCCAGGGGCCACTCTTCAACTGAGTCCAGAGAACGGGGTACTGATCAGGCTATGCCACTAAGTCACCCTGTGACTGGACGGTCACCTCCCTTCCCGGCTGCCCTGGCTTCATCTTTAAAATGATGGAGAACTAAAACATTTTCAGGGTCCTCAGAATTTGAACTGGAAAGTCCGTGTTCTCTATTTTCATTCGTATCCACACTCTGGGTCTTACCCGAATACCTTTGCTGGGGCTGTGGCTCCTCAGTTTGAGAACCCATCTCCCCAAAGACAGAGGCCATCGACAGAGGAGGCCTAAGCCCCTGGACTGAAGGGCCAAAGGGCGAGATTCTCCAGTTCTGAGTCTCACACTGATGGTCAGTAGCTTCCAAAGAAAACCGATAAACATAGCTCTAGAGTCTCTTTCATAGGTCTCAGAAAATCCTATAGAGATGGTAGCATCGCAGAAGGCAAAATGCTGCTTCATCCAGGGTGGGTGGGGGGGCAGGGAATGGGGGGTTGGAAAATTGGACTTGTGGCTTCCTGGAGGACTTTAATTTCACTAGAGTGTCCTTTTTGACAGGTGTATGAACAAAAAGTCAAGTGTGGCCCTAGCCAGTTTGGCTCAGTGAATAAAGCATCGTCCTGCAGACCAAAGGATCCCGGGATGGACTCCGGTCAAGGGCATGTACCTTGGTTGCAGGCTCCTCCCTGCTCCGGGCCCTGGTCAGGGCACATGCAGGAAGCAACCAATCGATGTGTTTCTCTCACATTGATGTTTCTCTCTGTCTTTCCCTCTCTCGTCCACTCTCCCTAAAAATCAACAGGTGAGGATTAAAACAACAACAACAACAAAACAGTCAAGTGTGGAAGATAACTTCTAGGACCCACAATACGGGGAAGCCTGTTCCATGAAACTGATTCTAGTCGATGAAAGAGCCAATAGTCCTCTCAGAAAGGAAGGTGTGAGGAAGTACGAGGGTAAGTTTGTCGTCGTGTTTTATATCCTTTTTGGCACATAGAGGCCAGCATTTACAAGTTAGGATTCCCAAGGCCAAAACATACCAGATGGGCTTTCCTGGAGAATCCTAGCAGCCTCAAGATAACACGAATTACCCTTCCTTATTCAAACTAAATGATTTTACATTCATTTATATTTCACAATAGTCAAGTCAGAAACTTAGCATCCTGTTACAAGGATGATAAATTTGTAACATCCAAAGTGCAGTACTTTACATAAAATAGAAAAAAAAAGTTAAGCAGTTCTGTAACGAAGTTTACTGAGCCTATTTGTGATATCATAATGTACAGTATTGTTTTACTTTTTAAATTTTTTAATCTATTTTTTAATTTGGAAAATGCTTTCGGAATCATTGCATAATTTTGTCGTTTGTTAAGGCTACCCCAGCCTTAGCAAACCATTTAGAAAGAGAAGAAACACAAAACCTATTCATAGTACAGCTATGTGCTCCTTTACACACACACACACACACACTCACACTCCTAGACTGATTCCTCCGTAACTGTTCATATTTCTCTGGTCTTCGATCGCCTCATTTGGCTCCTGCACATTTCAGAGGTTTAGGAGGGATAGAAATTGCTTGTTTCCAACAGTAGGATGCTTCCTGCTGCCTGGTCACCCAGCACTGTGTTCACGCTGAATTGCATTGTATCCCAAGAAAGAGGAGACATACAGAGGAGACCGCTTGACTTTAACTCCACCCCTCCCCTCCCACCCCATTTTTCCCAGCCAGGGTGCTGCAGGCTGGCCCGGGACAGAGTTTAGCATATTGTACCAGGCAGCGAAAGAATGGAGTCCTGAGTGCTTGTACTAATCCTCCTCTTTACTAAATAAGCAAGTCAAGCTTTGGGGGTAGGAGTGGGAGGAAAATTATATAATTTGAGTTAATTGGTTTGGGGCTACCCAAGCCCCAGCTGTCTTGAACAGAATTCTTTGGCCTTCAAGACCCAATTAGAAACATTCAGCTGATGTAAAATAGATTTTATTCTTTTTTTCAAGTTATTGTCAAGAGACTCAGTCTCCATGCCATACCAAAAAAAATGTCCTTTAAAAATAGGTTTCCCAAAAGCATCTTGAAAACATGTCTAGAAATAGGTACACCTAAAGGCATGGGAGGATACAAAGATATGCTAATGATCTAGTTTATTTCACAAGTTCAAGGATGCAACCTTGAGCCATAAGACAGGAACTCCTTTTAACAATAGTACAGGTACTCTAAAATGCATATTGGCCAATCAAATTGAGCAATGGCCCAGCCTCTATCTTTTTTATCTAAATAGAGATTGGTTGGACAGGTTTGAGAAATTCATGCTTGGCCTTCCTAGAACTGAGAGGAAACCACATGTGGCTTCCATTTGAATGACCAGTGTGTAAGGCATGGCCATGGTGACATTAACTTGCAAGCAGCAGCATTTTGAATTTCCAGGTACTCAGACAGCAAGAATTGTGGCATGTTTAAAGCCATCTGAGGTGTACCGGCTTCTCAGTCCAGCCGAGGATGCTTGAAATCAGTTTTTGTGGATGACAACAAAAACCATTCCTCTTGTAAGATCCCTGCAACTCAGAAACAATAAGAAATGAGAATCATAAACTGTAGAGGTAGCACCTGTGCTTACAGAATCACTGCTTGATTCAGCAGTTCTTCACTTCTGTTATTTCCCTCATTTCCCGAGACAGCACCATGTGCACAGAGCTGGAAAGGAAATAAAATTAGGACCACGTCCTTATCCTTAAAGAACTTTCGTTCTGACAGGGGTGGGAGTGAAGGAAGGGATTACAGAAATAATTGTAAGAGTTGAGCAAAACAAAGGAAGGTTACTGATGCACATGCTAGAGGGTAAGAGGGGGAAGGGGCCTCAACGAGACAGAGATTTTATAAACAAAATGCTGCTCAAGCTAGGTCTTAAAAGCTCTCTGCGATTCCAGCAGACTTGAGGATCACTTATAGCTTTCAAGATTCCTCTCGAACATCGTTTTGTTGGGGAGGTTGTCCCAAACAGAGGGAACAACACGAAGAAAGGAATGGAGACAGGGAGGTTTGAGTGGAAAGTCTGGGAAACATTGAGCAATGTCATTGCAATGCAGCCGAGAGCACTTGTGGAAGCACATGAAGCTTGAGTCTGAAGGACTAGGTCTGGTGCAAATCCGAAGCCTCGACTACCAAGGTGAGAATTTGTACTTGATTTTAGAAGCAAAGGGGAGCCATCTAAGGATCTGGGCTGAGGAATGGTGAGACTAGAACAGAGCTTTGCCCCCGGGGAGGGGGGGACGGCTGGGGGCAGGATGGGAGAGTAGTGGGCTCTGTGGGAAAAATGATTTATCCTGTGGAAAACCAGGGCATGCTGTCTTCTCTAGCCAATGAAAACACAGATTCTGAGGTGATCAAGATGCTTTCTTGAGAAGTGGTTTTTCCTCATTGGAGAGATATGATTGAGCTGTGTGCTGGGCACTGTCCTGGCCTTTACCAAATAAAACAGTGAATCAGACAGACATAGGTCCCTGCCTCATGAAGAAAGTGATTCACTCTCCCTCAGTCCTCAGTCTCCTTCAAAAACAACAGAGGTGAAGGACCAGCTTCTAAATGAGAGCACCCACAAGTGCAGCCCTGTCCTCTAGACCTTATAGCTGCTAAGCTATTGCCTAGGTTAGGAAGTACCAAGGTCATGACATGTCTCCATGAAAGGAGGTACCCTAACCCTCAAGGGACAGTACCTAGGAGTGGGAGCATGGCAAGGGGCCTGGAAAAGCAGACCATAATAATCACAAAGAGGCAAACAAGGTGCAGGCTATAGACAGCTTAACCAGCAGAGTCAGTGAACAAGGAGCAACATCAGGTAGGTAGGGGTACCCCCAAATCCAGAGGAGGTCATAGGCCAGAAGCGGGAAGAACCAGACTAGGAGCAAGTAAAATCAAGGGCCTGGCCCTATATAAAGAAGGAAGGGTGGTAGCTCAGCAGCAGCAGCATGGACAAAGGCAGCCATTGGAATCAGGTATTGTTTGACCAGCAGGACAAGGGCTCTGGCCATAGACAGCTCTGCCCAGGCCCTGGGACAGGTGTCATGGACTTGGATGCGTCAGGCCATTTGACATGGTGCCCACAGACATAAGCAGTTGCCTGACTGCCTCCCTTGTCATGAAACTCTGCTTACCTGGTAAGATGCTGGTTCCGGTTGGTTTTCTTGGGGAACTTGCCTACAAGGAAAGGATGGCTGAACATGAGTTTTCAGTCCCCAGCAGAGGTCAATTCTACCTGGTAAATGGATGAATTAGAATTCTCCTCTACGCATCAGTTGCCTAGATGACAGACTCTGCGAACAGGATCTTCTCAGGAGCTTGACAAGCGCTGGGCCCTGGAATAGGGTGACTTCGCCTAAGTACAGCCAACCCTTATAGAGGTCATTATATACCAGACACGGTTGTGAGCACCTCACAGCTATCACTCCATTTTCTCCTTACAACCACCCTATAAGGTAGCTGTCATGATTCTGAGTTATGGCTGGTGTTAGTTAAGTATGTAACCTGTTTGAGGTGGCATTGCTGGTCAGTGGTAGAACTGGGATTTAGGCCCAGGTCCTCCTGCCTCCTGCCTCCTGCCTCTGTTCTCCTCTGTTGCCCACTCTGAGCACTATTCACATGCCGTCCACCCTGGGGGAAGAGCATGTGGGGGTCCTTCAGTCTCACTCTCACCTCACCTTAGCAGAAGCATTTTGCCGTAATGAAAGACCCCCTGCATGCACACACGACATTGGATCCTTGTTAGAACCCCAAGGAAGGCAGGGGAGGGGTCATCCTTTCCTTTTGACAGGGAAGATCCCAGATACAGGGAGACGAAGCAGCTTGCCGAGATAGCACGGCTGGCCTGAGAGAGACCTGCCTCCAGACATCGTGTCTCTGACTCCCAGCGGAGGCTCTTTCCAATGGGCTCTAGGAGCCAGGCGGGCGTGTTTCACTCATTGACAAAGCTGATGCCTAGCTGAGCACCTGGGCTGTAGCAGGTGCTCAGGAAGACGGAATGCAGTCTGAGTCTGACCCTGACCTCAAGGGACAGTACCTAGGAGTGGGACCATGGAAGGGGGCCTAGGAAAGCAGACCATAGTAATCACAAAACCTAAGGCTTGCTTAAGGCTGCCTTGGCCGAGACGTTTCCCTCAGCGCATTGTGTGTCTTAACACATTTAGACTTCACAGCAGCCCTGACCACAGCCACTCCCCTTGCTCCCATCTTACAGATAAAGAGCAGGAAGGGCAGGAAGCTTCAGTAGATTGTTCAAGGCCACGCCATCAGTGACAGCAGAGCCTTCATCGTCATCCAACCATGTAACCACACCACGCTGACCCTCAGGCCAGTGTTTCCTCCTGCCCCAAGAAACCACTTTCTTCCCAGTGTCCCTGAAGAGGCCCTCTGTGGGTCTCAGTCTCCCTACTTGCAAAGTGGGGGGATTGAGCGCCATGCTCTTTAACAGTTTCTGATTTTCCGATAGATTCATGCTGAGTTCCTTTGGAATATGGCCCCATGAAAACACCAGCCCCTGCCTTCACTTTTATTTATGCCTTGTTAGTGGTGCATTCAGCTACAGTGTCAATATCTGGCAACCAAGTGGAAAGCCCACCTATAACTCCTCTTGCTCCTAAAATAGAGGTGGAGTGTCTGAAATACAACCTGCTGAGATTAATCCGTCATTAGGGTGTGCCAGGAGCAGGGGCGGGGCTGCCTCTGTGGGGTCCTAATCAGAGCCCCTGTGGGAGCAGCCGCTCTGAATGCTGCTCATTAACTCCTCACAGGTGCACTGGCCCCACAGTAATTGGGCTCCTGTCAGCCAGGCCCATTGGGAACCACAGCTGGAGGGCTCAGCCAGGGTCCCCTTTTTTTTCTCTCACCCCCCTCCCTCATTATTTATCTATTTACTGGGTCAAACAATTGGGAAGACTAAATTCTAAACAGCCTTTGTTGTTTCTGCTGCGTCATCCTCTCTAAGTCAAAGAAGGGGAATTCAAAAGCAAAGCCATGGGGCATCCATCCCAGAAAGTTAAACAAAGACAGCACATTATAGATAGCAGATAGGACTCATTTGTCAACACAGTGGAGTAGGGACACACTTGGATGACATGCCAGCATGAAAGATGCCCACCCAGTGGGTTTCACCTGCGGGTAAACCCTCGGCAAAGCAGGGCCCCATCTCCTGGGGAAACAGCTCCAACAGCCAGGGAGGGCACTGCCCACTCTTAGATAAGACGTAAGCCTCACACATCTCCATGCGGTTCTGGCCCATGGTGTGGATCAAAAGCTGGAGGTGATTCAGAATCCTTGAAGCAAAAAAAAAAAAAATCTCTGAGCCAAGCTCATACACTTATTCTTTCAACAACTTTTATTGAGCACCTACTTTGTATCAAGTGCTGTTTGAAGTTCTGGGTTGAAAAAAAAGCAGATAGCCCTAACCAGGTTGGCTCAGTGGATAGAGCGTTGGCCTGCAGACTGAAGGGTCCCAGGTTCAATTCCAGTCAAGGGTATGTACCTTGATTGCAGGCACATCCCCAGTAGGGAGGTATGCAGGAGGCAGCTGATCAATGTTTCTCTCTCACGATGTTTCTCTCTACCCCTCTCCCTTCCTCTCTGTAAAAAATCAATAAAATATATATATTTTTAAAAAGCAAATAGAAATCTCTGCCCTTATGGAACTTACATACCATGAGTTAGACAAGAAATAAACACGCACTATCATGTAGTGACAGGTACTATGGAGGGAAATAAAACAAGGTAAAAGATAGAGCTGGAAGAGAGGAAGAGGAGGTGATGTTTTAGATTGGGTGGTCATGGAGGTGACATTTAAATGAAGTAAGGATGTGATTCATGCAAGTATCAAGGGTAGACTGTTCCAGGTGGCAGGAATAGCATGTGCAAAGGTCTGCCACAGGACTGTGCGCTTGGCATGTTTGTGGGCCAGCAAGGAAGCTGCTATTGCTGATTGCAGTGAGGGAGAATTTAGGAGATGCCAATCTCAGACCTTCCACTTCAGAAAGAGATTAGAGCAAAGAATCCAACCTTATTATCCTGTGGAGCTGTTTGAATGAGCTTTTGTTGCTAAAATCTTTGAGCTCCCAGAATATATATATATATATATATATATGTATATGTATATATATATATTCATTCAACTGTGTATTTAGTGACCTCCTCTTCATCAGCTCCCAGGAGACCTTATGCACCCAAACCAAGTCAGTCCTGCTCTCCAGAGACCATTTGACTTCTGTTATGTGAGATAATTATTTCTTCTCCTTGTCAATTTGCAAGAAAAAAAAAATGTCTCAGCAGTGGTGTGCTGCTAAATGCTTAATAACTGGATCTCTGGACAAAAGATAGATAGACAGAGGATAGATAGATAGATAGATAGATAGATAGATAGATAGATAGACAGATAGATGATTGATAGATAGATAGGTAGCTAGATACACAGACAGACATAAGTCTATTATAAATTTCATTGGTATAAAGAGCGTGCAACACAAAAAATAAAAACATATACAACACTATCATAAATTTCATATGGCCAATTGAGTCTCACAAGATGCTTCCACTGATTGCTGTAAAAATCTTGAATAGGTAAGCCAATCTATGGTAGCTGGTGACAAATGAGTAGTTCTGACATGAATGTTGGTGGACATGGAAGGTGTCCCTGGGATATGCACAGGACCAGGAACTGAGGGGTCCTGTTGATGCAAGTCAGTAACAGCAGAATGATCAGCCCAGGGTCTTGCCCAGGTCAGCAGGAGGCTACAGTGTGTGAATCCAGAATCATAAACTCTCCAGCTCCATCATTTGCCAGCAGTGTGACCTTGGGTAAGTTATTTAACCTCTCCAGGCTCAACCTCCTCATCTATAAAGTGAGACTTGTAAGCACACCAATCTTCTAAGGTTACTGTGAGGATTAAATGAGTTAGCATATATAAAGTGCTCAGACCAATGCTTGGGATAAGTAAATATTCAGTAAATGATAGCTATTATTTATATGATAATAATAACAGCAACTATTATTAAGGATAAAACATTTCTCCTGGCCTCTTCTGTTGGGGGATAAGGAGGAGGGAAGGAAGGATGGGATAGAGAAGAGAATGGGGAAGAGAAAGAGCACCAGTTGGGAGGACAGGACTATGGTTTCTAAGCCTGGCTCTATCACTGTTTAACTCTGTGACCAGGACAAAAACACTCTCTCTGGACCTCAATTTCTTTGTCTGTAAAATGAGGTCTTTGGATTAGACCAGAATTTCCTAAACTGGGCTTAGCTTTTGGGAAGTGATTTTTTAAAATCTAGGTTCCCAGGCACCACTTCTGGTGGTGAATCAGGCTCTGAAATTGTGGAGCCCGGGAATGTGATTTGTTTTTTAAGCTTTCTGGGTGAGTCTGATGCAGCCTGGGAGCATTTAGGAGCCACTGGACTCAACTCCAGGAAAGGCAGGGACTGAGTTTCATCCACCACTGCATCATCCTACACCTCTGGAATAGTGCCTGCTATAGAATTGGCACTCAGTAAGTCAGTTTGAATGGATTGAATGAATGAATGAATGAATAAATGAATATGCATCAGCGTGACCTCTGCCTGAGAGTCAGGATGTGAAGCTAATAGTGAAGGCACTCAGCCTGTGCAGCAGCTGGGAAGTACTCACCCTTCATGAAACCTGGAAGGCCCCTGGGATTGTGGGATGTGCTTCTTGTCACACCCAAAGCAATTCCCTCAAAGAGAGGATTTTGAATCTAAATAACTTCCGCAGTGCTCTGCTTGGGGGTTTTATTGCCCACATTTTCCAGGTGCTTACTTTGAGGGAGAATGCTTTACAGAGAGATGGGAAAGCATTTCTAATTTCCCCTATAGAATAATATGCACAAGCAGACGTGATGTCATTTAATTTTAAAAAGGTGTTTGAGTTGGAAAAATGCTTCCAAAGTATTTTTAGAGGGTTTCATAAATGACTAATAAAATTTATATGTGAGTTATTATCTTAAAAAAATACAGTAATAGATAAAATACTTTTGAAGGTAAGGTTTTATGGGCTAGCGTTATACCTCCAGGTTTCTATTTCTTTAAAATATAAATATGCGGATCTGGGTCCATCAGCTTTAAAGGAAAAAGTCCCTTTTATTATAACATCTTCTTTGCATATTTAAAGTGTTTAACTCAGACTCATCATTTGCTGGAGAGGTTTAAATTATCTATTTAATTGCTGGCTCTACAAAAAAACAAACAAAAATATCAGCTTAAAATCCATATCAGCAACCTTGATTTTGACTGATTTGCTAAACCTAAAAGCTCTCTTTTCCCCTCCTGAATAGTATTTTTCCAAAACTTTAGGGAAAATAGATAAGAGGTCTGATAATCCATGAACCTAAAGAGCACATATTTCCAATATTAGTGAATATTTGGTGAAGAAGTCCCACCAATCAATTAAGTTTGGGAAACATTGAGTCAATAAAAATTTTCAACATGACTTCTTAGAATCTTTAATATGTTAATGTGTCTACGTTGCTCTAAGAAGAAAAATCAGGCATAACATTTCCCAAAAGTATTTGATCAGAGAACACTGTACACAGATTACTATTGAGCTTCTCATAGCCCTAGTATTCCTCAGAACACAGTACGGGAAATTCTGTTCTAAAAAGAACTACTAAAGACTGATTTGAATTTTTAGAAACTATGATACCTTTGTTTATTTGCTTGTTTGTTTGTTTGTTTAACACATTGAAAGACAAATGTTGTGAGAATCACCTAGTGATTTTTCTGAACTCATCAATACATTATCAAATCAAATCCAGCATTATATAAAAAGGATAAACACATTATGACCAAGTGAGGTTTATCCCAGGAATGCAAGGTTGATTTGACATTCAAAAAATAATCAATTTGATTTACCAAATCAACAGAATCATAACAAAATATTATATGTTCACTTCTAAAATGAAGAAAAGGCATTTGACAAAATTAAATACCCATTTATAATTTCTTAAATCTCTCAACAAAGAAATAAAATGTCTGATAAAAGACAGCTATGAGAAATCTACAGTGATCATCATACTTAATAGTAGATCATTGAACACTATCTAATATTAGGAACAATGCAATGATGTCAGCTCTCACCACTTTTATTCAGCATTTTATTGGCGCTCCCAGCCAGTGCAATAAGATAAATTAGAAAATATAAAGATTTTAAAAAAGAAGTAAAAGTTTCTTTGTTTATATATGACATGAATTTGTATATTGAAAATCTTAAGAGACATATAAAGCTATTTATTAGAACTAATTAGGAAATTTAGCAACATAGCAATCTACAAGGTCAAATATACAAATATACTAACAACAAACAATTAGAAAATAAAATTTTCAAAATGCCAATTGCATTGGCATCAAAATATGTATAACATTTAGGAATAAGTTTGACTAAAGATTTGCAAGACTGTATTAAAAATTATAAAATATTGCTGAAGAAATATATACACATACAATTCATTACTGTATATACAGTGGGGCCTTGACTTACGAGTTTAATTCGTTCCGAGACCGAGCTCGTTAAGGAGCTCATTAACTCAAATTACTCTATCAACTCAATGCAAAAAATGGGAGGAGAGACAGCTGGTATCTCAAAAAACTCATTAGTTGGGACACTCGGTAAGTCAAGGCCCCACTGTATATACATACAATTCATTAATCGAAAGGTTCAATATTGTTAAGATGTCAATTCTTCTTCTCCCCAAATTGATCTACAGATTCAACACAATCCCCATCAAAATATCAACAAACATTTTTTATAGAAATTGGCAAGTTGTTTCTAAAATGCAAAGGACTAGGGTAGAGTGGGAACTGGGAGGAGGCAGGCAATGGGGGGGGGGGCAGAGTGGGAGGACATCGGTAATTCTCTCAACAATAAAGATTTTTAAAATAAAATAAAATATAATGCTAAGGACTAGAGTGGCCAAAATAATCTTTAAGAAGAAGAGCAAGATAGAGAACCCACAATATCTGTTTTTTTAGACATATTAAAAATCTACAACAATCAACACAATGTTGTATTGGCCTAAAGATAGATTTTTAAAAAAAGAATAGAGAGTTCAGGAATAAAGTCTCACATATACAGTCAATTGATCTATGACAAAACC
This sequence comes from Myotis nattereri, assembly GCF_964212035.1. Classification (NCBI taxonomy): domain Eukaryota; kingdom Metazoa; phylum Chordata; class Mammalia; order Chiroptera; family Vespertilionidae; genus Myotis; species Myotis nattereri. The sequence goes on from NC_138077.1 coordinate 51,348,510, forward strand.
ATCAAAGCAATTCAATAGAGAAAATAAAGTGTTCATTAAATGGTGCTGGAACTATTAGATGAATAGATGGGAAAAATAAACATCAACCCTTCCCTCACACTATACACAAAAAATTAATTTGAGATGATTTATAGAGTTAATCACAAAAGTTAAAGTTGTGCAGATGCTGGAAGAAAGCATAGAGAAATGTCTTTACAACCTTGGGTTAGACAAAAGTTTCTTAGATGAAACAGAAAAAGTACTAACTTTAAAAGAAAACATTTTAAAATTAGACTTCCTCAAAGTAATAAACTTTTGCTCATTGAAAAGATGCCATTAAGAAAATGAAAATGAGAGACAGACCAAGAGAAAATACTTGCTATATCTATATATTAGCAGAGACTTTTATCCAGACTATATAAAGAATATCTACAAATTAATAAGAAGACAAACCAATAAATAATGGGCAAAAGCTTCAAACAGAAACTTTATGAAAGGAGATATGCAAATTGATAATAATCACATGAAAAGACATTCAACATCATTGGTCATCAGAGAAATATAAGTGAAAACCTAATGATTTATTTCATACACATTTGAATAGCTAAAGTTAAAAATACTGACGATACTCAATGTTTGAAAGGAGGAAGAAATACCGAAACTCTTATCATACATTACTTTTGGAAGTTTAAGAGGGTGCCACCACTTTAGAAAACTGTTGGTTTCTTAAAGATACACCTAACCTTTGACTCAGCCATTCCATTCCTAGGTTATTGCCCAAGAGAAATAAAACATATGCCCACAAAAAGTATTATATAGAACTGTTTGTAATAGCTATAGTCATGATTTCCCCAAACTGGAAATAACTCAAATGCCCATTAGCACAAGAATGGGTTACATTGTGGATAGTCATACAGTTGAATACAGATTATAAATGACAGATATTGAATGGAGACACTCAATCACAGATGAAACTCAAAAATACAATTTTGAGTGAAAGATGTCAGGCAAAAAGAAGTCATATAGCATATCACTTATATGGAATTCAGGAACAGGCAACACTAATCTATGGTAACAAAAATCAGAGCACTGATCGCATGGCAGGTGGCTATTGCCAAATGGGGGCAGGGTCTTCTGAGGCAATGGAAACACTATATATCTTGACTGTTATGTGGATTAACAGGATGTGATACTTACACTTAAGATCTATGAATCTCACTGCCTGTACATTTTACCTCACTAAAGAAGGAAGAGGCAGTGAAGAAGGAGAGAATGAGAATGTAGAGGGGAAAATGAAAGGACAGATTATACTTTACTTGCAAGCACGCACGCACACAGACACAGACAATGGAAATGTGGGCCGATGTTGCACAGAGCACCAGGTACTTGAGATCCCTTTCAATACATACCTTCAATTCTCAGTTTAAGGAAGGTCTCCCCTTTATTCATTTTATCTCCTTTGGGCTTTATTATGAAAATAACCACACATGTTTGAAAAGAGAAGAAACAGAAACACTAATTCTGAATTTCACACTCATCAGAATCCAAGACAAATTGTTCATTGTTGACATGTTCAGGTTTCATTTCCTGCCACGATTCTTTTCGGGAAAGAAAACTAGAAAGGAAATGACTCTCAACTTCTCCATAGCCTCCCAAATCTAGCCACTTGATTTAATCTAGCTTAAAAAAAAAACATTTTAAGCATAAATAAAAACTACTATTTTTATTATAAGACAGCTCTTTAATTGACTTGATATCACCTTCCCATTAAGACTGACCAAGTGATATTCTCAACAACAGCATCTCGCTTCATTACTAAAGTACTGATCACATTAAAATGTAACCACATGGAAATGAATTTCCCCCCTTTCACATCTCTTTGCTTGGTTTCCATGGAAAAGGGCTAATTACCTTTTTAATAGCCCTAATTGATGGGCTTACAGATCATATCTTTCAGTCCCCACTTGTGTGTGGTGAGGATGGGGGTGGGGCAGCGCTCCTTTCTCTTGACCCCTCAGCTCCCACTCTTCCCTGTTGGAAGAAGGCTTGCTGGCTCCTGAAAGGACCCTGCCTTGTGATTCTGTTTGCAAGACTACCTGCAGCCCATTGTGGGCTGGCCAGGAAGCCTCTCTTTGTCTTGGCCAATTGACACAGCTGCACACTCAGTAAATAGACTCAGATGTTGAGCTTTTGTTTGAAGGACCTTTTCAGATTAATGCAGAGAGAATTGGTTTTTAAAACTTAAGCTGGAGCCAGGATGAGTAGAATGGAGACATGAGCCATTGAATTCACGTCCACAAAATGAGACCAACTGTCTTACAAGGGGGTTTATCCCCTGTTCCTTTTGGAGGTACCATTAAGGGGAGAGGGCTTCCACTCAGACCATTGTGAGAAGAAGATCTGGCTAGATTACCCTGGCTCCAGCTTCATTCTCTCAGGGGAGAGAGCCCCATCCTTGCTAAGTAGATGCAATTACTACAAAATATTTGTCTATAATTCAGGTTTTCTTATTTCCAGATCAAGAAGTTCTGGAAAAGGGTACAAGAAGATCCACAGTGCACAGCAAAGACAATTTTAACAAACTGGCAAACAAGGCAACAGTCTGGAGTCTGTGCTGATTAGCATCTCAGATTCTTCAGCCTTCCTCATTTACACCCCCCAAGCTAGCCCTCGCTCACGGGCTCATTCTGCACCATTCCCGGTTGGGGTGCAAGTATAGGCCATAACTCCCAACTGATGGCTGGTCTCTGGAGGGTGGGACCAAACCTGGAGTGTGCCATTTTACTTAACACAGGGTGACATTTTAGTCACATTTTTGTGACTGGAAAATCACCTTGGTACTTTATGCCTCCCTGAGACGTACAGACTCATTTTTTTCAACCTATACATGGGGGATGATGGCTCCTCTCTGCCAATAGTACTAAGGACTTAGGGAGGCAGTGTGATGTTGTGGAAAGAAGTCTGGCTTTGACTCAGATCTAAATTCAAATTCTGCCTCTTCGACTCACCAGCTGGGAGATCTTAGGCAAGTCACTGCTCTGAGCACCCACCTCCTGACTATGACATTTAAGAGAACTTGTCTCATGATGCTGAAGATTGGAAGTTTTCTCATATGGCTGTGAAAGTGAGAAGCACATTTCCTAGAGTAATGTAGACTCCCCAACATGTTAGCTCTTCCTCTCCAGGTCTCTGCTTTCCAAATATTGTTGTTGTTTTTTCTTTTACAAAATTAAAAAGATACCAAATGGGGAAAGCACCAAATGAATTATAAAGATGCATACATGAAACAATGTCCCTTCACTGTACTTAATATTTAACAAATGCTAAAGAATGGCTGTTAGCAAGCACTCCAACTCTAACCTTGTCAAACCCTCCCTCCCTTCCTCCATCTCCAATGTCTGAGTGACAGTCACCCGGCCACGGCATGGGCACACCCAAACCACCACCACCCCTCCCCATGTGCACTCACTACGCTCAGAAAGAACTCCTGACCTAGCAAAAGAGAGGAATCAGAAAGGTCCAGAGAGCCATCCAGAGGAACATAGACATCAGCATTCCAAACAAGCAACGATGTCGTAAGTGCAGTGTACACAGGTGGTATGTGACATATTTCCCCAAGGAACACTGCCCCTCCCACTCCAGGCTATGCCATTTAAGAGAAACATGCGTGTTCCTCTTTGTGTTATAGAGACACTAACCAATCTGGATTTCCTATCGCGTGTTTAGTACAAAGCACCTTGTGCTGAAGAGTCAGGACACAGGGCCAGCCTTGCCCAGCTCGCTATGTGCTTATGGCCCAGAAAAATTGGAGAGGAATAGACTCTCTGCCCCTAACAGCCCTTCCTGAGCCAAGCATCCAGGACTCTGATTCCCCTGCAGCTTCCTAAAAGGAAGGATGCGGGAGCAGAAAATGTGGGTTTTGAACCAGCTCCAACAATCAGGAAAAATGCTGACAGGATGGGGCTGCATTTTGGAAACCTAGATTAACCCCAGGTTAGGTCAGATTTCAAGTTTTAACCTTAGACTCTACGAAATTAACCCTGGAAAATAAGTCTGTGCTTCGGGAAATAAGAGAAATTGTGGCTGATTGAGTTTTCAATTCCAAAATATATCCCCAAACCATACTTTAGTGTTACTTTCTTTTGTGACATAAAAAAAAAGTAAAAGAACTTCTCACTTTAATAGGTGATGTCACAGTGGGAAGAGCTCAAAAGGGGGAATCTTGTAGGGCTTCGGGCTAATCCCCAAACCTCTTTGAGTCCCAGTTCCCTTCTCTGTGAAATGGGGATGGAATTCCTCCCTGAGGACACTTCTCATCCCACAAGAGGAGGAACCCCACAAAGAAACAGGGGATGGTTCGATGCTGCAGCACTTCCAGCCTTTACAATCCCTCTCCAGAACAAAGGAATAGGTCCATGTTCCTGGAATGGGCCATATCCACCCAGATTGACATTGAACAGTTAACCTTGGAGATATTGGCACTTTCCAACAGGTTCACGCCAGGAGTGTTAGTACCAGGAACTTGGAAGTTAAAAGTTCAGAGAGAAGAAGGGAGTTATCATAGAAAGTATTTGAGAACTGAAAGGACAAAGCAGAAACATACTCCCCTCCCTCTCCCCTATCTTGCCTTATAGGGCTGGGCCCTCAGCCCAAGCCCCCTCCTTTTCTGAGTGACCACAAGAATGCCGGTATTGACCTAACTCCCACTTCCTGACCTTTGTGCTGTAAGACCCTGATGAAAAACCCTGACCTAAATGACCAATCTCTGTAACTCACGTCACCCCCTAAGCCCACCCAAATAACTAGCCCTATAAATTCTTTGTCCTCTTGGGACTCGGGGCTCTCTCTTGCATCCAGTGATGGAGGCAGGGGGCAAGGGGGGGGGGGGGGGGACCAAGCGAGCTTGTATTAAAGACTCTCTGCTTTTGCATCGGAAGAGGCTCCCTGGTGGTGGATTATTGGGGACTCCGAACTCTGGGCATAACAGAACATTGGAACACAGTGAACCGAAGACATGTAAGTCTTGGTGAAGTAAAAAGGACCAATAGTTTTAAGCTCATACCAGGAGATGCAAAGGGAGACTGGACCACAGCACCTGCCATCGGCCATGTTTTTAACCTCAGGTTTAAACAAGACAATTAAGAACACCGGGCTGCGTGGGAAGCCCCAGTATTGATTCTTCCACTTTGAGCCTCCGTGTCTTCATCTATAAGAGAAGGGGAGGAACAGATTATTCCTAAGGGCCCATCTATCTCTGACATACTGAATCGCCCCAGAAATCAGCTTGGTATTTACTCTCCTCATGTGGTGCTCCCGAGCAGTGATTTCAGAAACAAAGAATGATGAAATCAGAGCCTTGGGTTTGGAGGCTTTGGGCCTTCAAGCTGAGTTTCTCAGCTTCATTCAATTGGCCTTGTCCCAGATTCCTGCTTGGCTCAATCTGCGTAGAGGTAAGCAAAGGTGGCTTTAGTAGGAGCCCATGGATTAACAACTGGACAAGGCTACCCGAGTGTATCCTCTGCTCATGGGAGGGCTCCACAGAGGGTCTCGAAGAGTTGAATCTTAAGGGGTGAGCGGGAAAGGCCGAGCATTCTAGGCAAAGACAGCCCCACAATCCACGGTGCTGTACATTTCAGCCAATGTAGCAAATCCCTGCTGTAACAAATAGTCCCCGAAGTACTAAGACCCACAGATATTGACTTTGTGCTCGCACACAGACGGAATAGGTAGAACAGCTATCCACCCATCATTGAAATTTTTGAGCTAGACTGAGGCGCTGCCATTTTTCACATTTGGCCTCAACCTCAAACGTTGCCCAGAGGCTCATCTCCACTCCAGGCAGCCAGACAGGGCAAAACGCACGGAGGTGGCTCCTGGTCACTCCCCCACCCGTGTCTAACTACAGAGAGAGCTGGAAAACGTCGTCTAAAAGTGGACCCAGAAAACAGACGGCACCATGGGTTCCGGGAACCGCCAGCTACCTCTGCCACAGTCTGCTCCATTCCTTAAGTCTTGTTTCTTCTGGAGAGATCAGAAAGAAAAGTAGCCAAAGACCTAGGCAAGGCAAGGGAGAGGGGAGGGAAGTTTCTGGCAGCTGGCAGCAGCCCTCTGGGGGCAGTCAGACATGCAGGTTGACTCCTGCCAATTTCATTTTCCTCCAATGGGATACAGAGGCCTGGGACCCCACCGGGAAGGGAGCTTCTGTAGCTTCCCCAGTTATGAAAATGAGAGCGAGGCACTGTGGCAAGGTCATCAAGCCTCCCAGGGTCAAGTTTGGAAATCCCCTGGCATTGCCCTCGGCCCTTGGTTCCTCCTTCTGCCTTCAGCCCCTCTTTCTGGGCAGGTTCCAGTGGCCAGGCTGTCACACGTCCTGACACCTTGGCTTGATGCCCAGCCTGTGGGCCACTCTGGGCTCGAGTTGCTGGTCCGAGCTGATTCAGGAGCCTAGCCCAGCCCTGTGGCTTTGATGAGATTTCATCATCCCGCCTGTGCTCCTTGGCTGGGCGCCTGGGATCGCTGCGCAGAATTGCAGAGTTGCCGCGGGCTATCGGGCTATCGGCTTTCACAAAGGACAGGTCCTCCTCTCAGAACAGAGGAGAGCCTGGAGGTGAGGAGGTGAGGCTTGGGGCTCCCCAGTCTGTCCAGCCTCAGGACCAATCCCATCAGCCTTCACCAACTTTCCCAAGGGGCAGAGACAAGATAAAGGACAGAGAGAACTAACACTGAGCAACTCGTTAATGATTTTATTGCAGGTTAAATGAAATGTCTCAAATAAAACTACGGGAGACCTTCTTTAGCCTTATGGGCTGTAAATATGTATTAACTCAATTACTATCAGCAATTAAGGCCTAGTTTGGGAACAGTGGCCTGAGACAAAAAAGACATTATCATCCTGCAGAATGAAGGCAGAATAAAAGGAATTTATTCCACCTTAGCTAATGAGCAGCTGTATAGGGATGGAAATGAAGGCCCTTGCCTCGGAATTGCTTTTGACCGTTCAGTTCAGACAGGGAGAGGAGAAAAGGTTCGCCAGCCACTACGTAAAGCTCTCGGAAGGACATTAGGGACATTGTTACAATGCAAATGAGGAAGACCGTTGTGTTTGGGTGGTTTATGGGTTTAGTAAAAGGAGTAACATTTCAATTAGTGGGGAAGGAATGAGGACCTGCCTCAAAAGGCTTAATTGGCAACTTGGCTTTCCCAGGGGACTTTGAAGTAGCATCTGAGATGGACGGTTTTCAGAGATGGGTGGAGAATAGCACAACTGCAGGGCCCTGGGCTATGGGAGGGAGAGGGCAGGAGGAAGGTAAAACCCGCAGCCCAGCAGCGCTGGGCTGATCCCAGCCTGTCCCAGCACTGCTCCCATCTCCAAGGCTACTGCAGCTTTGCCCCTGGCCTCTTCCCTCCACCCAGTTCCTCCCTGAGAGCCTCAGGACCCTTCCCTTTCCAAAGCAGCCAGTCTCTGCGAGAAACTCCTCGCCTTTAAGGCCTGCAGCCTAACCTCACCAGTGTGGAATTCCTTTTTCCTCTCAAGAGTCCCTTTGCCGGGTCTCTAAGTCGAGCCCTGCAGGCTGGGGAATTAACTCCTAATTGCTGTGAGTTATGGGGGGAGGCGAAATATTGCCTACAAATGTGTATTTTCTCTGTGTGTGTTCAAGGGGGTCTCAAGATTGAAGAGGCAAGAATGACCTGACCTTAAAGCTGGGCTTGAACAGGGGTCCTTCAGGGCGGACCCTCTCAGAGCTTGCAAATCGCCAAAGCCCCGCAGCCCTGCATTCTTCTGGGGTGGTCTCTCTGTGCTGTTGCGTCCACATGATGGCTTCAGTGTAGCCCACACTCAGGTCTCACTCAACTCTTCATACATTTTTACTGCTTTGAGGTTTTAATTCTCAGTCCAGTCATTCACAGGAAATGGTGCATTTATTTTTTACCATGGAAGAACCCTCCAAAGGAAATATTACAGATAACATGCCAAGGTAATTGTTTGAAATGAAGTTTTTTTTTGGTGGGGGGGGGGGGCGGGGGACACAGAACTTAACTAACCCTGTGCTTTAGTTGAAAGATAGCAATCTCACCAGGGGTTTGGAGCACCATCCAAACCAAGCCATCTCAGTGGTGAGCTGGTCTCTGAGCTTAAGCGGGAGGGGAGGGGGTGCGGGGGGGGGGGGCACGGGGGGGAACAGCATAAAGAACTTCCAAGTGACCCCACAACTCCCTTGGTTCTCTCGATGTTGACTTTGGGGAGGACAGCTCAGTCCCCTGGCCATGTGAGCAGCTGCGAATGTAGTCTGGGTTTTGCGTGAGGTCTTACCAAAGAACCCTGAAGGAGAGGATGCAATAACCCTCCATTTGAAGCAATCAGTCCCAAACACACAGGGCCCTGAGCCAGGCTTTCTCCCTCTGTCCTCTCCTCTCCCGTGGGTGGCTTCTCCTGGAACGCTGGCTCATATCTCTGGAGCCTGTGGTTTGGGGATTGCCATTAGCCAATGACAACAGGGCCGGGAGCGTTTCCTTAAATGGGAACTGGACCCACCCTGTGAGTAATGCTCATGCCTCGGTCGGTCTCAGCACTGACCAGCTTCTTTACAAGCGACCCTCTTCCCTCCGCCCTGCTTGCCCATGTGGAATGGCCACTCCCCTCCCACTGCCTTTGCTGCTGCCTCAGAATTGGGACAGAAGACAAATACATCGACATGCACCCTGCACATTCCTGCATCCTGGAGAAGTTGGACCATCAAGCGACCGTTGTGACATGTCCAATCCCGTGCCACTGTGTGAAGTGAGAGCCAGGGACTTAGAACACGGACCTGAACTCTGACATCAACTACTGATCCAAGTGGGCAGGAGATTCTGCACTAGTAACCTAGTCATTCGGTGACATGGTGCTGGAAAGGACCTTAATACTATCCTAACCAATATATGCAAGACAAACTGAGGCCCAAAGGGAAGAGACCCACCCGGGAACTCACAGGGAGTGAAGGGCAGAGCTGAGACCTAAACCCAGGTTGTGGGACTGAGGCCCCGTGCCTCCCTACTAACAATGCCTGGCTCAGCTCTCACTACCTCCTGGGTTTCTGCCTTGGCTGGTGTGGAAATTAGTTTGTAAAACCCTGCAAAAGAAGAGAGGCCAAAGGAAACCCAGAAGCATTTGCCATAGATCTTCTTGTAATGGATAATCAAGACATTATTATACTCTCTTACTTTAGTGAAGGAGCATTTTGCATACTTTCTGCTTGTTTCTTCAAACCCCTTTATTATAATCAAGGCTGCTTCAGTGGTACTTTGGTTAATGTTCAGGAGAAAATGCTCATGCAAGACCATTCGTTTCAAAATGCAGTTTTCAGTGTCTAAAATATTTCCTCCCTCAACCTCACAGAGCCTGTTAAGGGCAAAGGCAGGATCTATAATCCCCATGTCTATAAAGAGAAAATGGGTCTATGAGAGGTGAGATGACTCATCCAAAGCCACATTCCTCACAAGGACTCAGGCAGATCTAGAACCCTCACCTCCAGGGGAACAACCTGGCTCAGCCAATGCCTGAGAACTTACTCCTCCCTTTGGGGACCAATAAAATCAATGTTCCTTTGAAACATGAGAGTTTGGACCGATGACCACAAGTGCTTATCCCCACCTTCCCTTCTCTGCGCCGCCTGGTGTACAGGAGTTGAAGAATATTCTGAGTTAACACCCCTAAGCTGACCCTCCCCACCCAGAGCACAGGGCATCATCAGTGTCTCTCAGGGCCTGGCCCACGGCAGGCACCAGGCCACAGCTCTGGAATGGATGAGCAGAACCTTCAGCCTCCTGCTTTAAAGGAACAGAACATGAGAAAACACATCTGTCAAGGTGGGGTTTTAGAGAGGAGATAAAATCTCTTCAATGTTGATGCTTGGGAGTTTCTTCTGGAACATGTGAGGAAAGAAGTGAATAGTGAAAGGTGGAAAAGATGAGCTAATATGGACTGTTCACTCCCCAGACTAGAGTCTGGCCTGTAAAATAGATAACAGAAAATATTTTAGAGAAGAGACACTCAGCAAATAAGCCCCCAAAAGACTAAGGAAGAATTACTTCCGCACCCATGTCTCCAAAACAAAAATATAAGACACGTGAAATGAGTGCTGCTTACAGCCAGCATAGGAGGCATGCCCTGTATGAACTCACTCTCAAAACCTCAAAACCTCCTGATACACACACACACACACACACACACAAAAAAAAAAAAAATTAAAGGGAGTAATGAGTTCTTCTTGAATGATTCTGCCTTCATGTCTACCAAGCTCAAATAGACTTTTCTGTAGAGAAATGTGTAAACATCTTCTGTTGGAAAATTGTGTGTGTGTAAGTGTGTGTCCACACTATGTGTAAAAACTTGTATCTTAGTTTGATCTCTCATCTGGAAAATGACTTCAAAACTGGCCTCCCTGCCCCGGGTCTTGAGCCAACCATCACCCTGCTGTCTATGCTGCTGTCTGACCACTCCCCTCCTGGGACAGGAGCCCGCCCAGGCTCCCCATCACCCACAAGATAAAGCCCACCTCATAGACACAAAGTCCTCGCCTCCGTCTCCAATCCTAGTGCTCATTGTTTCCTCCCTCACGGTTTATGCTCCAGCGACACGGGTCTCTTTATGATTTCCTGCCCAGACCATGCGTCCTCTCTCCTCCATGAATTTGCTCTCGATGGAATCTGCGCCAGGAACACACCCTGCCCTCCGGGAAGCCTTCCTAACACGTAGCATGTCCTACCTTCCCCTCACTCTCCCACGGTGCCCTAGGCACACCTGCATGTAGCTCTTAGAATGCTGTTTTTGTCAGCTACTAATCTTGCCTTTTTTTTTTCTATTGAGGGATAGCATACATGCCCAAATCTGAAGTATGTGAAGAGTGGAACATTTATAAATTTTATCCAACACCCAGAACAAGACCCAGACATACTTTTGAGGTCAGAGGCTGAGTTTTATTCACTCTGTAACCTCAGCACCATACGCAGTGGCTGGCATGCAGCGTGTACTTAACACATGGTTATTGAATGAATCAGTGAATGGTTATCACCCTGTCTCTTTCTCTCTGTTTGACCCACTTACCTTTTCTGCCAAATCCCACTTTACCTGAGTTGCCTAACGACTAATTCCGGGTTTCTTCCCTAGGCTTTGAGAGCCTGAATTCTGAGTGATGAGGGTTGTGAAGAAATGTTGGTGGTTGGGAGTAGAGAGGTGGGGAGCAGCTTGACTCCTGAGCACCGAACCTGAATATGCAACTCAGTTAGATCCAAGGCCTGACTTGAAGTTATCATCGCAGCTGCCAAAGCAAGTCACAGCCCTTACATCCATTAAAACAAATGACGAAGTCACTAGAGAATAGCAGTTTCAGCCTATTTTCATTAGATCTAAGAAGAAGGAACAAGTGGTGTTTGTTTCTTTCACCCTCAGCTTCTGGTGCCCGGCATCAACATCACCTTAAGGCACCATCCCTGAGAAGGCAAGAGCCTATTCTCCCTACACCCATGGAGGCAATCGTAGGATGTTGTACCATAGACTAGATGCTTCCTAAATCCTAATTTCCCTGTCCACACACTTCTCTGTGAAGTCCACAGTGGGAGGAAATAAATCTACCACTTATTTAGCACTTACTATGTGCCAGGCACTGTGCTAAGTAACCATGTACGTATATGACCACATTTATTCTTCACAGCTACTCTCTCCAATGGGTGATATTATCCCCATTTTACAGATGAGAAAACTGAGCAGCTAACGCTGGGATTTGAACTTCCATCTTTGATTCCAAAGCCTGTGAGGATAACTCACAGTATGCAGTAGTGCCAGGACTAGCTCTGCTTTCCAGTGTCCCTACTACTGATGACAACATCAACAGTGCCGAGCTTGAGAAGCCCTGATCTAGACGACTTCCCCAAAGACCCTATAAAGCTGCGATCTCCAGGTGGACTGGATCCATCTGCAGCTGGGTGGGAGCTCAGTCCACATTCTCAGTCTCACTGCTGGGAACCCAGGTTCGATGTTACCCAGGGCTGCAGCCAGAATTCTGATGGTGGATTTTCTCCTGAGAAGTTAGAGTTCCTCATTTATGTTCACCCAAGGTCTTATTTTGAAAAAGTATTTTGAGAAGGTTCACAGCACACAAGGATTAAAGCATTAAAAACAACCATCCATTCACGTGGGCAGCTAATGGAGACCAGTCCTTCTGAAATAGAGGAGAATCTCCCCCAAAGGAGCCTCCCTGAGATCAGCTGCGATGTTCTCAGCAAAAAGCTCAACATAAGAGAAAGCATCCCTCTACTTGACATAAATGACTGCTCCCTGCACAGGGGCACTTCGTCTTGGGATCTACCCAACACCTGGACAGCCGGGAAGGGACAATGACCAAGCCAGGGAGCCCGGCAAATGCTCACCAATATCTGGCTTACTCCTTGGCTTGAGAACAGATTGAGAACAGACACAAAGCTACCCTGTTCCTGAGCCCAGACCTCTAATGAGCCCCTCCCACTTCCCAGCGCTCAGACGTCCCCTGTTTACATTCTACTCACCAGCCAGACCTAATCCCAGGGCTCCGGATCTGCACTTAATCCTGTTTCTGTAGAGTCTAGATCAATACACGTTAATAATAGTCATCACTGTGGTAAGAACCACGTTTGAGGAATTCTGAGCCCTTCAGGTTTGGTGCCAGCAGGAGAAAATATGGAAAAGGAAACCCAAACATTTACAAACATTCCAGAATGTTTAGTTCAGGCTGCCCTGTGTAAAGAAGAGAGAGCCCAGGAGATACTAATTTTTCTGGGACGCGCTTATTTTGTCCCAAGTAAAAATTGGCTTAAAAAAAAAAATCCAAGTCACCAGTCCCTGCCTCTCTGTTGCTTCTCAGACCCTAAGATCTTTTTCATGCAGTTTGCTTCAACACTATTGTATTTCTTCTGTGCTTTGAAACTGAGCCTCCCTCTTTGATGGATATTAGCAAAACGTGCTTTCGTGTCTCCCTAATGAACTTTCACTTGAAAAAGACCCCAAGCAAGGAAGATGCTGGAAGTGTAATGGTATTTTGTTTAAAGCAAAGAGAGACCCTCTCTTCTGATTTCCCCCTCTTTGGTCCACCCCAGAGGAGCAATAAGCCAAGAATCACAGATGGGATCATTTACAGTTTTACTTTCAAGCTCCCCAGCCCTTTCAGATTGTGTTTACTCCGTCAAAGCCTTCAGACCAGCCAGGGTGGGCCTCCTGACAGCCCCATCATACTGGTTCTCAGATACTCTGATTGAGATTAAGTCCGTGCTGATCTGTCAGCAACTGACTGATGGAGAGGCTTCTTTGTGATGCTCATGGAAAACGTGAGAGGATAGGAGAGTTCAGATGTGAAGGCGATATTCTTTTGGAGAGTCATCAGCCCCTGCCTGGAGGAGCCAGGAGAGCAGGCCTGCAATAGCTACTGGCTACACAAAAGCAAAACCCACTCAAAATGGAAGACAGCTTGGCGCCACAGTAAAAAACCCCTTTAGTGGGTGTGTTATTATTATTATTTTTAACAATTGAAAATAACCTGTGGGGAACAGTTTTCTAAAATATAAACGACATTAATTTTCAAAGTAAAACCAAGTATAGAAGAAGTAAATGAGCAAGGAAACTCAAAGCAGTGGATGTGCCTACGCTGATTTTTTTGTTGTTGTTCTTCCTTCAATGGGTGCTACTGTCGGGAGAGATTGCTATAATACTAATAATTAGTATTTTCGTGAACAAAGTTGTGTGAAGCTAAATAATTTAGCATAGATCAAATACAAATATTTTAATTTTTTAATTTAGTGATGAGAGAGAGAGAGAGAGAGAGAGAGAGAGAGAGATTTGTTATTCCACTTATTTATGCATTCATTGATTCTTATATGTGCCCTGACCAGGGGTCCAACCCACAACCTTGGAGTATCAGGACCCAAATACAATTTTTTAAAAAATATATTTTATTGATTTTTTACAGAGAGGAAGGGAGAGGAATAGAGAGTTAGAAACATCAATGAGAGAGAAACATTGATCAGCTGCCTCCTGCACACCCTCTACTGGGGATGTGCCTGCAACCAAGTACATGCCCTTGACCGGAATCGAACCCGGGACCCTTCAGTCCGCAGGCTAATGCTCTATCCACTGAGCCAAACCGGTTAGGGCCCAAATATAACTTTTGAGAACACCAACTTCTCAGTGTGGCCTGCTAGGGAAAAAGGGGACTGAACACAAGAACATTATGTTCTTCTCCGTGCGTATTAACTTGCGATTGTGAAGCCTTGGACAAGGCTCTGCCTTTCAGCTCTCTGCTTCTTCGTCGATAATATGGGGACATCCAGGCTCTGTCTTTCACAGGTTTGTCCTGGGCATCTAACAAGGCCATGAAGGTGACAGTGCCATGGGATCCCTAATACAGGACTGGCTGTCACCACTCACCTTGGGTGTGAGGACTTTAGAAGCAGAAATTCCCGCCTCGGTTAATGTCACCAACAAGTCATCATTGACAAATCCCCGCTCTGGGCTTCAGAACTTCTCTCCCCTGTACTTTTGTTCATGTTGTTGGCTCAGCCCGGAATGTCCACCTCCCATTTTCCTCCTCTGTGTTTCCCAAATCCACGCCTCCCTCAAGGCTCAATTCAAGTGTTAGCTCCTCTATAAGCCTTCTCTGAGAGTTCTGCCCCCCATAAAACAGAACCACGCCGCTCTGAGTCCCTGAAGCACTTGTAAGTTTCAGCTGTCGTTATCTTCCGGTCATGTCTGTACATAATCTAACCTCTCCTATCGTTTTCCTCAATCACGGGGGCTGTGTCCGCTGGCTATCAGTACGTAGACAAGCTCTGCACCCAGGAGGCACTCCCTGTTTTTTCAAGGAATGAGAACGGCTATAGTCACATTCTCTATCCAAAATAAGTTTTAAAGCAGCTTTGCACAGTATGGTGCTCACTGAAATCATACATACCAGACCTGTGTTCTCACTTTGTAGTCACCACAGAATCATGCGAAGTGAGGGCCCCGTTCCAATCGTACTCATTTTAGTTAACTGGACTCTGCAAAGCAAGGATTGCCTGTATACCTAAACAAGCAATCTATAACATAAACGTGACCCATCTAATCATCTGGGAAGAAACACCATCAAGCTGTGTGCATTGAGGGCAGCCAGCCACATATATTAAATACAGAACTCGTGGAGCATCTCCTAAATCAGAGCCCTGGCAGAAACAGCAATGGGCGTCCAGTCTCAAATGGGGCTTTAGTGACTGAGGGACCACATTGTTTCCATTTCAGAACCGTTATAATGCCTTATGGCTGTTTATGGAAGTCATTTCCAGGCACAAAAGCCAATCTAAAATGTGTAGCTTAGATGCTGAAATATGGTCATTTCTGGAATATTTTAGTAGCTTCAGGGACAATGAGACATTTATAATCTGTATGGTCCCAGAATTGCCTTAAACCACCCCCCACTCCCACCCCACCCCCGCCAAACTGCATAAACACCCGCCTTCCTGGTGGCCTGCTGCTTTCCATGGTGAACACTGGGAGAGACAGGCAAAACTACACATTTTTAAATCACCGAAGAGCCAGGAGACTGCATAGCAAATCAATTTCAAAAGCTAAACAGGCTGAGTTTATGTACTCTACAAAAGAAAGGGACACAGAAAAAGAGTTAGAGGTCATGGAAGATGATGATAAGCATGAGTTTAAGCCGCTCGCAAGGGTGCCAGGCTGTCTGATAATGCTGAGGCATGAGCAGAGGGCAGAGCCCGAAACCCTCAGTGAGACCTCAGCGTTGTGCTCCCCGTTCAGCTGCTGAGCTCCCGGCGGCGTCAGAGAGGTGCTGTGCTGGCCCTGATTCCCAGCACCTTCGCCAAGGCTCAGGACGGAAAGGGCTGAGTGTGAGCTTTGGGTCCTGCACGCCAGCTCGCTTTCCGAGCAGGCGTCTCTGGCTGGTTAGGCGACCTCTCTGAGAGTTATTCTTGTCAAGCGGGAAGCCCATAGTGTGCAGGTGCTCCCGTAGCCACCCCTACGATGCTGGCAGTCTTTAAGAATAGCATACCCCCTCTTCATTTTCATGTCTTCCTCTGTAAAGTGGAAATTGTACCCCTTTGCCATTTGCAGGGCTACTGTGCAGATTGAATGAGGCTATATATGAAAACACGTGTGCAAAAATCCAAGTAATATAAGGGATTCTTAACACCACTGTAAATGGGTATTTGGTAATCAATCCAATTCTCTAACTTCTGAGTAGAGACAAGCAGTTAGACAATCATGAAAAAAATCGTAAGACTGTAATTGGTTGAAGCCCTAATCCCCCCCCACCACCCACCCCCACCCTCGTACCGGGGAATGTGACCTTGTTTGGAGTAGGATCTTTGCAGATGAATAAAGTTAAGGATCTCTTCTTGTAAGGACTCTAGTCATTGGACTAGAGCAGTGATGGCGAACCTTCTGAGCTCGGCGTGTCAGCATTTTGAAAAACCCTAACTGAACTCGGGTGCTCTGTCACATATAGAAATTTTTTGATATTTGCAACCATAGTAAAACAAAGATTTATATCTTTGATATTTATTTTATATATTTAAATGCCATTTAACAAAGAAAAATCAACCAAAAAAAATGAGTGTGCATGTCACCTCTGACACGCGTGTCATAGGTTCGCCATCACTGGACTAGAGCACCCCCCCCCTCCAACCTAGCACCACCTCATTTAATTTAGGGTGAACTTTAATCCAGCTTGACTGGTGTCCTCATAAGAAGAGGAGAGCTCCATGTGAAGACAGAGACAGGGAGAACACCAAGTGCTGACAGGAGCAGAGGTAGGGGGGTGCAGGGGCAAGCCAAGGAATGCCCGTCACCCGCAGAAGCTAGGGCGAGGCAAGGAAGGAGTCTACCCAGAGTCTCCGAGGCAACATGGCCCTGCTGACACCTTGATTTCAACCTTCCAGCCTCCAGAACTGTGAGAATCAGTTCCTGTTGTTTCAGTCGCGCAGCCTGCGGTACTTTGTGTGGCAGCCACGGGAAACTGAGGCAGACCTCTCTGCTCCTCCTCCCTGCTCAGCTCCTCTTCCCTAAAACATTTAGCCTGTAAGGCCCCTTCAAACTCCAGAATGAAGCTTTACCTGTAATAGGATTTTTGCTTCTATGTTTTATATTTAAAGTCTTGTCACTGTTTCAGCAGCTTATCACCCATCTTTGGCGTTGCTGCTTCTGGAACCATCTTAAGAAAGACGTCTGTCCGGTCCCCCTGGGAAGTAAATATTCTCAGATCAGGTGAAGAGGAAGCTGGGGAGGCAGCAGGATTCTGTAGAAGGGGTTGGCTGAGACAGATTAAGAACATCATGGCACACTTCTGAAGGGCCTGCCACGAATTTGCCACTGCCCATCTCCTTTACCTAGACAGAAAGTAGGTTTGCAGCCCTAGCTGGCTTGGCTTAGTGGGTAGAGCACTGGCCTTCAGATGGAGGGATCCCGGGTTTGATTCCGGTCAGGGGCACATGTGGGCTTGATTCCTAGTGGGGGGCATGCAGGAGGCAGCCAATCAATGATTCTCTTTCATCACTGATGTTTCTGTCTCTCTCCTTCTCCCTTCCTCTCTGAAGTCTATAAAAAATATATTTTAAAAAAGAAAAAGAAAAGAAAGTGGGTCTGCAGAGCTTTCCTCCCAGCTCAGCTCACCGATTAACACCTGAGTCCATGAAATGAGCCCTGGACTAGAAGTCAAGGAAGGACCATGTGATCCCTTCTGGATTTTACCACTCACCAGCTCTCCCCGACTTTCTCCATCTGTAAAATGGGCGTCCCACCTCCACTTCCCACGCTGGTGGTGGCCACAATGACATGAGAACGTGAGGTGCTGAGCAAATGGAAAGTGGTGAAATCATTATCACTCTCATCCCCCGCCAGTTGTCAACACCTGGGGGGTGGGGATCCTTCAAGAGGACCAGGAAAGCTGATCAAAGCGTCCAGCTGGTAAAGGGGAGTCAGCTGCAGGGCCTGACCCTCTGGTGTCGGCTGCCCAGGGGAGAGCAGTTGAGATGAGCTCTCCCGGTGGGTCATAAAATGAGGCTACGCAGGGAGGAAGCAGGATGTATAAAGCCCAGGAGCCTGATCTGTTTCTGAGATCAAACAGAGCAGCATTGTACCGGGGTGTGGAGCTGATGTCAGCGTCTAGAATGCTGGTCGGAATCGCCCTGGTTACGCAGCTGGACCGGAATAAGGCAAGTCTGTATCTGAACTCATTAATTTTTACAACCAACTGAACTGTTCTGCCTTTTTTGGGGGGTGGGGAGGTAGTGCAGGGGGAGAACAAGGGAAGGAAGGGGAAAGGGAGGGGCCAGTATGTATGGAACAAGGGGCTTCCCACCAGCAGACACTATCTCATTATTCCCCAGCACACAGCACACCCCGGCTTCCAACCTCAGCCCCCTGGACGGGAGGCAGAGTCGCTGCAGCGGGTCCTGCCAGCGGAGGGCGAGAAGCGGGCCAATGAAACGTAAGGATAATTAGAGTGGCACAAGCCGCTCCTAGGAGTTCAAGTTATGTCAATGTTTCCATTCTATGCCTCACTTTTCGGGGGTTTATGACGGAGCTATAAAAACTCACGCCAGCTGAGAATTTGGCAGGCCAGGTCGCAGCAAAGGAGAGCCTGTTTTTTAATTCAATTCAGCTGCTCCTGCCTTGGGAGGGAAGCACGCTGCACACTTGGATCACTCCGCGGGGCTGGTTTCCAGTGTTGAGCACCCCTCCGCTATCTGACCGCCCTCCTCCTCTGACTATCATTCCTTTGTGCGATTGCAAAAGAAACAGCTTTACACAAATGCGGCCAAAGGCTTCCTGCGCTGAGAATCTGCCCGCACCCTCTCCGCGTGCGCCCGATTCGGCTCTCCTCCATCCCAGGAAATGTGCAAACCCTTTCACCCTGGACTCAACACAAAAGATCGTCAAAGCCTCTGCGACTGAGCTGTTGGGTACACAAGGTATTCCAGACAAACCTCAATATTTGGGGGCAGTCCTTTCACACGGTCGTAACAGGACTTGGCCTGGTGGATGAGTATCATGTACCCCCAGCTCAGAGAAGGGTTTGTTGGCCTCTCAGAGAGGAAGCTGAAGAGGAAGCAGGATTCTGAAGAAGGCGTTGGCTTTGACAAATTAAGAACACCATGACACACTTCTGAAGGACTTCCTCCATGTTTTATTCCATCGTCTCGGGTCGACTGCACCCAAATCCTGCAAGATCCTGAACAGTCAGTGTCCAGACCACCCTGACCATGAGCCTCTGTGATTCTCCTTCCAGAAGTCCTGTCTCTCACCTTGGTCTCCCATCAGCTCTTTTCCTATCATCTTTATCAGGGGTTCCTTTTGTGTGCATTAGAGTTATCTGTGCATGTTTGATCTCATTTACTGTATGATGGGCCCCTCTGACACAGCCCTGCACTTATTAACTCCTACCTACACTAAGTGCCGGATTTAAATGGACTCTGCTCAGTAAATGCGGGTGGACTTATTACTGAAATGATTAATAATGACAATCAGAAGCCAGGCAGCTACAGCAGAGGGATCAGTAAAGCTCAGAACAGACAGGGACTTATCAATCCGATCTTCCTCAGAGAGGGGAAGACAGCATGTCACAGTATTTCCTTACCTTGTTACTGATGGTAAACTCAGACAGTGAGGAGATGGGGGAAGGTGTCAAACTCTCTAACCAGAAAGGAGTAATAAGGTGCAAGCAATAGCATATGTGTATATATGCACATACCTATATTAACATATAACAGTAATAAAAATAAGCAAAACCACATATGTACATGTACACATAACTGTATTAGGCTATACAAACAATGAGATAAGTGTATTTTATCAATATGTACTGGTTTTGCTCTCCATTGTAACCCAACCCAATTCCCAGCCCCTAATCCTATGAAAGTGCTTTTATAAACTATGGATAAGTAACTATAAATGTATGGTAATGATATCACTGTAGTGCATGAAACATTTAATAACACTTTGCCAAATCAATGAATGGACAAATGAACGAATTACTTAAGGTAATTTAACTGAGGTGAATAAATAGCACTTCTTCATATACTGCATACTAAGTATTTTTTTGTGATGTAATTAACTTAGGTTCCATCATAAATGCCTGACTCTGATCTAAGAGCTAGTAACAAACAGAATTTCAATCTTCCCTAGGGGTTCAGAGAGCTATGGGCCCCATTGTCCTAACCAGGCAATGGGGGGATAGACAGGTGTGTTAGTGTGATTAAGGAACTGGTCTCTTCAATAAATTTTCACTAAGCTTGACAGCTTGAAATAGCAGAGCTGGGAGGGCCCAAGTATGATGAATGGGTGGGTGAGCTAAGAAGATATATCCAAGTCAGAGACTGGGATGGTTTTATAGAGAAGTCTGAATCCAGTTGCACTTTCTGAAATATTTATAGAATTGCCTCGTAATTTTTGTTTAATTAGAGCTTCAAGGTCTTCAAAAATTTAGAAGTATAAACTGAAGCCCATGTCTATAAGTTAAAATGTAAAGCTCATTTGAACTACTTCTTCATGTTAAGGAACAAAATCTAAACACATGCAAGTTTGTCTGTTACAAATGTGTGTGTGTGTGTGTGTGTGTATCAAAGTCTCCAAAGGTTTTATGTCACAATATATGTAAATGTGAGTAAAATGAATTACTTATGAATGAATGACAGTCAAAAGTTAGATGACTGACAGCAAAGGTACCCGTAAAGCTCAGAATAGATAGGACTTATCCTTAATAGAAGGGAAAGCAGAATTTACATATATATATATCAGTAGGAAGAAATAATCAGAATGGCTGAGCTAGGTCAATGGAAAAGGCCAAGGACTTATAATCAGGAAACGTGAGCTGGAATCTAAGCCCTACTGTTATAAACTGTGCACCTTCATTTTTCTGGAGCTTCAATGTCTTCATCTGTGAGATGGGATCTATATTACCTATGCTACCAACATCACAGAACTGTAACAGGTTGTATCAGTTAGGAGTGTGTTTGGCTGCAAATAACAACAACAAAGACTACAATGGCTGCAACAGATCAGAGTATATTTTTCTCACATAAGAACAAGTCAGGGTAGGCAGTCCAGGACATACAGCTCAGTGATGCCTTTGGGCAGGGAGGAGGGAGCGGCAGGTTATTTCTGTATTTCTGCCCTAATATCCTTGCCATGTTGATTCTTTAATGCTTGTCATCTCTTGGTCACAAGATGGCTACTATAGCTCCAGCAATATATACATATTCGGGAAGAAGGGGCAAGGGTTAAACTCCTCTCCCTATGATTCACCTTCAGGTCTTTTTAAACACTATGGGGTGCTTACCCACCTTCAGATCAGTCAATGGCCAAGGGAACTGAGATGACCATGACTATGTTAGACCCATCATCAGCATCGTCTGGCACTGAGGTATAGACCGAACTCTGACCATCAGAATAACTCAGGGCTCTGTCAGCAGAGAAGAGGGGATGGCTTGGGTAAGCAACCAACAGGTCTGCCCCAAAGCAAAGCAAGATAAAGCAGAGGTCTCAGAGTGTGCTGCATCAGTAGCACCTGGGAGTTTGTTAGAAATGCACGTCCTCAGGCCCCACCCCAGACCTACTGGGTGGGGCCTCGTAATCTGTGTTTTAGCCCACCCTCCAGGGGACTCCGGTGCTTCTCAGGTTTGAGGACCACTGGAACGAAGTTGAGAAAAACTTAGCAACGAAGCTTCAGCATTCAGTGATGTGACTGAAATGTGTTCTTCATTCAAGCTCTTCTACTGGGTATTCAGAGCCCTCTGCAGTTTTGCTCCATCTCCCTTCCTTACCTTCATTATGCCCCTACCCTCCTCCACTCCCAGACACAACCTGGGTCAGGGCCACACCTGTCTCCTCCCAATTTCTCTGGCATGCCATGCACCCTTGAGGCCTCAACTCAATTCCCATTCCCTTGAATGCCCTCCCTTTCCTTTTCTTTCTGCCTGTGGAATTTTATTCTTCTGTAAATAATTAAACAACTAAAATTGGCCCCCTCTGAGTGTTCATGGTATTCTGCATGAAACCAATTTGGCATTCAATAATTATCCGTGTAATAGATGAATGCAAGAATGCTCAATTTGAATTCTTCCTCTACCAATAGACACCTCCAACTTTTCCTTTCTTTTTTTTTTATATTTTTTATTGATTTTTTACAGAGAGGAAGAGAGAGAGAGAGGGATAGAGTTAGAAACATCGATGAGATAGAAACATCGATTCAGCTGCCTCCTGCATGCCCCCTACTGGGGATGTGCCCACAACCCAGGTACATGCCCTTGACTGGAATCGAACCTGCGACCAATCAGTCCACAGGCCGACGCTCCATCCACTGAGCCAAACCAGCTAGGGCAACAAGTTTTCCTTTCTAACCCAATGGCATTTTGCTTTCACTTGTAATTCCTCAATCTATCCTGTGATGAGATAATGCATATGCCTCTGTCTCTCAACAAATGTATGAACTCCCAAAGCCAAGGCTAGGTCTCGCTCCTCTCTTTACCCTCTACAGTACCTAGCATAGGGTCTTACACTTAGTAGGTACTCACAGACTACATATATGGAATCAAACCATGAAATGCGTGTCTGTACTTCAAAGAATTGGATTTGCAAGGAGCTGATGAATCCTACCACTTTTCATAAACAAAAGCCTGTTTCATAGTGATGCTTTAATGTAGAAGCAGACCTTCCCTTCGGATCACTCTGGAGGATTTTACCTTGCCCACTGCTTAGCTAATCCAATTCTGAGAATACAGCATCACTGCTGGATGTTGAAATAGAGCCATTTTGGGAAGCTGAGCGGAAAGCCTCCCCGTAGGAGTTATTTACGCACCTGCTGGATTGCCTGTAATAAATGATACCTGCCAACTCACAGTGCGATCCCCTTGCATACTCTGTACCCTGACCACTCCCTCCCTGCCTGAATTTATTGGATGACTTCCAGGAATACTTGGAAATTAAATATATTTTGCAGCCTCCAGAAAGTATAAAGTGACACTGACCCGTAGAAAATTACATTTCTTTTATACATCTTTAAAAAGGAGACATTTTTATAATAAATTTTGAGTGTTGAGGGAATGGATTAGAAGGAGGAATCTCAGAGAAAGTCTGAAAATGGTTAATAAAATCTGGAACTTTCTAGGCAGTTAATACCACAGGTTTAAAGAAAGCTTACAAACATAAATATCAGAGAAGGGAGTAATAGTATTTTAACTATTCTGTCATTCCTTTTTTTCCCCTTAGGCATTCTTCAGAATTTTTTGAACATTCATTTCAAATAACTGACCAACAAAGATTTATTGAATACCTTCCATACCATGGGCCCAGCCTATAAAGGCAAAAGGAGAAAGAATACCAAAGAATGTGATAGCCATTTCTTACGTATTTTTTACCTTTTAAGAACTTAAAAGTGTTTTTAAATACTTGGTCTCATTAAATTCAATTACTCTCATTGTACAGTTGAGCAAAGTGAAGAGTGTACAACCAGGATCACATGGTTGATAAATAAGTGAGTTAGGGCTCAAGTGTAGGTCTTCTGATTCTGAGTCCCATACTCTGACTCCTCTACTCTGCCCACAAAGACCTGGGTTGTTTTTAGTAAACTTTAAGCATATAATATACACTCTCACAATATGAAAAACCTTAAATGATATCTATAATAATAAAAGCATGATATGCTAATTAGACCAGACGTCCTTCTGGGCGACCTTCTGGACGAAGCTGGAGCTGTGAGGGAAGCCCGGGCCTGGGTACTAGAGGGAAGCCTGTGCCGGCAGCCGGGCGGGGGGGAGGAAGGTCTACTCTTGCACAAATTTCATGCATCGGGCCTCTAGTCTTTTATAGACTCCTAGTTAAATAGGCATTGAAGTTAAGTATTTAACTTTCTCCTACACCAATTCCCCTCTGAAATGACCCCGAGAAGAACAAAAAAGAAAAAGCTTTTGGGGGAAGGAGGAC
This sequence comes from Myotis nattereri, assembly GCF_964212035.1. Classification (NCBI taxonomy): domain Eukaryota; kingdom Metazoa; phylum Chordata; class Mammalia; order Chiroptera; family Vespertilionidae; genus Myotis; species Myotis nattereri. Next base: position 51,372,466 of record NC_138077.1, read on the forward strand.
AAGTACAAGAAAGTGTGTCATACCGATGGTTGAAGGCTTGGTGCTATCGTGTCCAATGTGGCACAGGCGGAACAGATGAAGGAGGACGCTGAAGGCCATCTAACAGCTCCGCCTCCTGAGGAGCAGCGGTGGGCACAGGAAGTGAGTGGCAGGGAGACTGTAAGAGCTCACCAAGCACACAGCCCCCTTTCAGTTGTGAAGCTTTTAGGGTCAGAGGCAGCATTGAAAAGGGTGCTGGTCTAGAGGAGACAAACATTTCCAAGAGAGTTTAAAAAAAACTCAAAAAGCTATAGCTAATTAAATTTTTTATTAAAAGCAATAAAGAGAAGAATAGGTACTACCAAAAAGTCAAAACCACTGGTACAGACAAGAAAGTTGAAAAACTGCCGAAAATGAGGAGGGAAAAGACAAAGTGGTTGAAAATAATGAGAGGAAAATTGTTGGATTTGACAAACAGATCATTTAGAGAATGTAGATAAGAGATGTTCTTGGAAAGAGAGAGAACAGAATAGAACAAATGAAATAACCAAAAATATAAAAGAAGAAAACTTTCCTGAGCTGATATATCTATAAAGAATCAGAGGCAGCTGCCTGAGGCAGAATTGCAACACTAGACTTCAAGTGAATCTAGGAAATATAGTTATTATTCCAAGAAGCTATCACCCATGTGAAAATCAAGAATTATGTTACTAACTGGAGGCCGAGTGCACTCGGGGGGAGGGAGTCCCTCAGCCCAGCCTGCGCCCTCTCACAGTCCAGAAGCCCTCGGGGGATGTCCCGTGGGGAGTGGGCCTAAGCCGTCAGCCAGACATCCTTAGCACTGCCGCAGAGGCAGGAGAGGCTTCTACCACCGCCACTGTGCTCGCCAGCCATGAGCCTGGCTTCTGGCTAAGCAGTGCTCCCCCTGTTGGGGTGCACTGACCACCGGGGGCAGCTCCTGCATTGGGCCAAAACTGGCTCTTTGACATCCCCCAAGGGGTCCCGAATTGCGAGAGGGCACAGACCAGGCCAAGGGACCCCACTGATGCACAATCAGGGCCGGGGTGGGACATGGGAGGTTGGCCAGCAAGGGAGAGACCATGAGAGGGCTCCAGGGCATGTCTGGCCCATCTCGCTCAGTCCCGATCTGCCGGACCCCAGCAGCAAGCTAACCTACGGATCGGAGCATCTGCCCCTGGTGGTCAGTGCACATCATAACGACTGGTCAACCGGTCGCCTGTCTGTCCTCTGGTGGTCAGTGCACGTCATAGCGAGTGTTTAAGCAGTCTTAGCATATCATTAGCATATTACGCTTTGATGGGTTGAATGGCCGACCAGTCAAATGGACACTTAGCATATTAGGCTTTTATTATATAGGATAGGGAAAGTGTGTGTTTGGGGGCACCACTACTAATCTCTGCCATACCTCAATAAAAAATGTATATTGGCAGATTTAAAAGATCTCACAGAATACTGGCAAGATTACCTCAAAGACTACTAGATATATTCAAGTTCAAAAACAATAAAGAATTTTATAATTATCTAGGCAGTAAACACATTCGGGCTAGCCTCAGATCATCCTATAACATTAAACATCAGATTACAAAGAAACATCTATAGTTTTGAGTGCCAAATGTTGTCAGATATGAATTCTAAACTCATCCATGTTGTCATTCATGTCTGAAGGAGACAAAAGAAAATTTTCAGGTATAGCAAGAAGCCTAAACTGTATTACTCACATTCTTAGAGAAAAAAGTACTGAAATTATACTCCAGCCAACTGAGAGATGAATCAAAATAAAGAACGAGGTATTTTTTATGAAATGGAAATAATGGTGACTACTAAAATCAATTAAATATGTTATCTAAATAATTTCAAACGCATAATTGCAAATAGTTTTTAAATAAAAACAATAATTACTGAAATAAAATAATGTCCAAAATAACATCTGGTGTACATTTGTCAAAATTTAATGAATACAGCCGAAGCCAGTTTGGCTCAGTGGATAGAGCGTCAGCCTGCAGACTGAAGGGTCCCAGGTTCGATTCCGGTCAAGGGCATGTACCTGGGTTGCGGGCACATCCCCAGTGGGAGATGTGCAGGAGGCAGCTGATCGATGTTTCTCTCTCATCGATGTTTCTAACTCTCTATCTCTCTCCCTTCCTCTCTGTAAAAAAGCAATAAAATATATTTTAAAAAAGATTTAATGAATACATACTTAAGATTTGTGCATTTCATTGTAAATTTTACCTCAAAGGAAAAATAGCTGCAAGGAATTATTAAACTCTAATTAATGATACTTGTGCTGAAGTATTTAAGGGGAAGTATACTGATATCTTCAATTCACTTTGAAATGCATTTTCAAAGTATGAAGTGATGGATGGATGAATAGAAGGATGAATATACCATAACATAAGCCAGGTAAAAAATGCAATAGTGGCAATCAGATAATGACTGTATGGGTATTCACTATCAAACTCTTCCAAGTTTTCTATAAGTCTGAAAATGTTCCTAAAACAAAACGTTGAGAGGAAAAAAGTAATACCTGAGTCTAAAATCCCAGATTAAATAAATAAAATAAGAAACTTGGAAAAATAGAGAAGAGGAAAATAAAGTGTGTTTATTTCTTAACCTTACATAATAGACAGTCAATAGGTACCATTTTAAATCAATAATTAGAGAAATATAGATTCGTATATATATTTTTTTAATTTTTAAGGCAATCCAAATAGACTTTAAAAATAGGACCTATACATTTCAATTCACTAGTGAAAAAAGTAAATACAAACAACATAGTAAAAAGCAAGAAAGTATTAAAAAAAAGAAAACATAAGCAACTTGACAAAAGTAAAAATGAACATATTAACTACTAGAGGCCTGGTGCATGAAATTCGTGCATGGAGGGGGGTTCCTTCAGCCCAGCCTGCACCCACTCCAATCAGGGACCCCTCGGGACCCTGTGGGATCAGGCCTAAACTGGCGGTCGGACACCCCTCTCAAAATCTGGGACCGCTGGCTTCTAACCACTCACCTGCCTGCCTGCTTGATTGTCCCTAACCCCTCTGCCTGCCTGCCTGATCACCCCAAACCTCTCTGCCTTCCTGCCTGATCACCCCTAACTACCCTCCCCTGCCAGCCTGATCTTGCCCCTAACTGCTCTCCCCTGCTGGCCTGATTGCCCCTAACTACCTCTGCCTGCCTGATCACCCCTAACTGCCCTCCTCTGCCGGCAATTTAGTTCTGATTGGTCAGTTTCTATGCGTCAGCATCAAACGCTTCACCTCCTAGTCAGCAATTGGCTCCTTACATTCACCCAGATTTGGTTCTGATTGGTCAGTTTCTATGCCAGTCAGTGTCTCTGGGCCTATCAACGGGGCCTGATCAGAAAGGCAGGGCTGATCAGCAGCCCCGGTGAAGGCCTGGAGAGAAATGGAGGTGTGGCTGTTGGCCAGGCTAGGAGAGAAAGAGAGGCAAGTTCTGATTAATGACTGCCACAGAGGCTATGGATCAGACCCTGCCTCTCTCTCTGCAGGCCTCTCTCTGGGCCTGATCCGCAGCCCCCTAGGAGGTCAGTGCTGGGTAGGGGTGCCCTCAGAGGCCCCAGTCAGTGCTGGGTCACCATGGCAACCCAGCACTGACTTCCGGTCTGGTCAAGCCTTCAGCAGTTAGGACCCTGGCTCTTTATTATATAAATGATAATAAATGTAAATATCTTAAACTCCCATATTTGAAAAACTAAACCTGTGCTTTCCCAAAATATGTACCTAAGACAAAGAGAAGTATAAAAATAAGAAAAGATAAACTAGTAAATAACACACACACACACACACACATACACAATCTATAAAGAAACTAGGATCACAATATTTTATATCCAAGTAGAATTTAAAGCAAAAAGCTTAAGTGAAATTTAGATAAACAAATATTGAAAAAGTGAACAACTCATAAAGAAAACATAACATCCATAAACCTTTATATGCCACATAATCTATACTAATAAATTGGTAATATGCTATTTAGACCGGGAGACCTTCCAGGAGACCTTCAAGATATCCTTTTGGACAAAGCCATGGTGGCAGGGCTGAGGCAGAGGTGGTTAGGGGCGATCAGGCCAGGAGGGGAGGGCAGTTGAGGGTGATCAGGCTGGCGGGGGGTGGCTGTTGGGGGTGAGCAGGCCAGCGGGGGGGGGCAGGGGGGAGGGGGGGCAGTTGGGGGCAAGCAGGCTGACAGGGTGGGGGCAGTTGGGGGCGATCAAGCTGGCAAAGGGAGGCAGTTGGGGGCAAGAAGGCTGGCGAGGGGGGGCAGTTGGGGGTGAGCAGGCCAGCAGGCAGGTGAGTGGTTAGGAGCCAGCAGTCCCGGGATCGGGCCTAAAGCAGCAGTTTGACCTCCCCCAAGGGGTCCCAGATTGGAGAGGGTGCAGGCCGGGCTGAGAGACACTTCTCCCCCCGACCCCCCATGCAGGAATTTCATGCACCAGGACACTAGTATAGAATAAAGCAAGAGATTCTTAGGGGAATTCGGGGTAAATTGATAGAAATATAATAGAGATGAGAGACTTTAAGACAACATCTTTGACAGCTCAGAAAAATAATACTCCAAGAGTATCTCCATCAGTGCAAAGATGATGAAGACAATAACTTCGCTCATTCTAGAGTCTGTTTTCTTCTTAATAAAGCAGACGGTATGTGAGCTTCTCTGGCAACCACATGCTGTAGCTTTGCGTTTGGCTTGCACTGTCTACCAACCCCCTTGCACATGTGCTACTATTAAAGCTGCTCCCCGCACATGAGATCTAACTAGACCCATGAGCTACACAACCTAGAGAGGTCTCACTGTTAGTTTGGAGGAAGAAGAAAGCATCTGGGCTATAAGAACTGGAAAAGATTTCTTATGTAACTATTCAACTATAAGATGTTTTGAAGCAATGGGTCCTAGTAAAAGATCAGGTGATAGAACAGGGAAGCTCGGGATCTTCCCATCTAGTGTTTATTCCCTGAGACTAGATCATGCTTCACACGTGGAAATAAGAGAGATGGGAAGAGCACTGCAGTTCAGGGAAAGCTGCTGGGTGTCCATGAAGACATTTTGAATTGACAAGCTAGCCCACGGAAAATGCATTGCAGGCTGTCAGAATCTGGCTTGGAAATGTGGATTCAAGAGTAACCATCACAAAAGTGAACTAAAATCACACGATTCAAGTTACTTAGGGAGAAGATATAGAATTAGCAAAGCCTGCAAAAGCCAGATGATAAGGATGTTGAAAGCCAGGCAAATCTATATATATAAAAGCCTAAGCGACCGTCGCAACCAAAACAACCAAACGGATGACCGAACAGGATGCGTGGGGCGATCAGACCGGCAGGGGTTTAGTGAGGGATGACCAAACCACTGAGCAGCAGGCTGCATGGGGAGACCAGGCTAGCGGGGGGGGGGGGGGGGGGCAGTGAAGGGCAACCAAACCACTGAATAGCAGGCTGCGTGGGGCAACCAGGCCAGCAGGGGAGGCAGTTGGGGGTGAACAGGCCAGCGGGGGTGGGGGGGCCATGAGGGGCAACCAGACCAGCAGAGAGGGGCTGTGAGGGATGACCAGGCTGGCGGGGGGGGGGGCAGTTAGGGGAGACCAGGACAGCAGGAGGGGCAGTAAGAGGTGACTAGGCTGGCGGGGGAGGCAGTTAGGGGTGACCAGGCTGGCAGTGGGGGTAGTTGGGGGTGACCAGGCCAGCAGGGGGGGCATTTAGGGGCGATCAGGCAGGCAGGCAGGTGAGCAGTTAGGAGCCAGTAGTCCCAGATTGTGAGAGGGATGTCTGATTGCCGGTTTAGGCCCGATCCTAAGGATGTCCTGGATTGGAGAGGGTGCAGTCTGGGCTGAGGGGACCCTCCCCCCATGCATGAATTTTGTGCACTGGATTGTGCATAACACGGTAGGCAATCCCAGCAAAAGTTTGGGATCAGGGAAGTCTTTCTATTGATTAAGAAATTCCAGCTTTTTAACCCAATTTCACCTCCCTGCCTCTGTGTCTGTCAGCTGATGCTTCGTCTGCCCTCTGGAGTAACACAGAATGCATCTCTTCGACATTCAGCCATCGTGCAGTTCACAGGATCAGCAGGAAAAACCTTTTGAGAAGGCACAGTGCACTCTGAGAAAACCACATTAATCATCAACCCGGGAAACTGGAACACTCTACAAGACCATTGCTATAGATTCAATATTTACACAAAATCTGGAGGTTGAAGTTCTTATTCCTACAGGGAAGGAAAACATGAAAAGCTGCCAGAAAGAGAAGCCCACTTGCTACCTAGACTCACCAAATTCATACTCATTTTACAGAGGAGACTGAGTTGCCAAAAGATAGTGTCTTAACCAATAACATGTGCAATGCACTTTACAATTCCGCATGACTGTGCCCATTTTGAGTTGAGGAAACCATAGCTCCAAGGACACAATGACCAATGTCACACAGCATCTGAGCTGATAGTCAGACCCAGTCTGCCCTGCTACTCAACCACACAAACCAAGCAAAGCAAGCTGGACAGGGAGAAGCAGATAAAATTAGCTGTGTGGTGTCTGAAGGATCAGGCCCAGATGTCTCATTGGGAAGATGAAACCCCTGCTGATGGAGGAACCTGCACATCCAGCTTGGTTTTGGGTGAAGTCACTAGGGCCCTCTCTCTAGTTTCTACAAAAGAAAGAGCATCTGCATGCACCCTGCAGGGTTGCTGCCCAGGGACCTCCTGACAAGTATGGTTTGGCTGGAGCCCCTGCCAGACTTCCTGGGGTAGAATCTCAGGAGGGGCCCTGGAATCTGAATTCTTAATAAGCCTCCCCAGTAGATCTCACACAGACTCAAGTACAAGAGCCACACTGGAGTTTATAATCGTGACCAAAAACAACACATAGAGAGTGATTCCTGATCTGTCCCCAAGCCAGGGGTCTGACAAAACAGGGGTCATCATCCTGCCTTCAGTCCCAGGCCATGTGCCCTTCTGGCCCCTGCTCTCAGCTCAGCCCCGCCCAGCCCAGAGTAGTCCTCCTGAAGGACATCCCTCTGTCATTTTAATTTCCAAAACCTGTCATAAAAGCCGCTCTTTCCTCCTAATGAGGTAAGTGGTGCCATAATACCGCTAGAAAGGTGCCCCTGGTGTGTGGCTCAATTAAGAAAGGTGTATTAAATGATTTACATGTCTTTATTTAGCTGAAACATGAGTTCTTGACTTGCTAAGTAATATAATGTTGTTAATGGGCAGAGTATGGGGCTCATTTAATCCCTACTGTAGCTTTCTAACTGATTGATGCATTGTTCTTTCTCACACTCTTTGTCCAATTTTTCTTCTCCCAGTGCTATAAGGAGGGGGAGAGAAATAGAAAGAGAGAGAGGGAGAACCTCCATAAAGACTGATTCCTAGCCAGCTTGTCACGGACCAAAACCCTATGTTCAGAGCTGCCCTTGCCGGTTCCTTCGGGGCTTTACACTGAAGCTAGAAGCCTAGAGCCCCATTCAGAGGCCCTGGTTATTATGTCCCCAGCTGTGAGTCCTGCTGCTCCCCAGAGGTGCCCAGGGGAGGCCTAAATTGGGTTCATCCAGTCTTCTTACTACAGGCATAGCCCAAGGGTCTGCATCAGGGGCACCCCCTGGGAGCTCATTGGAATCCCAGGCCCCACCCCAAACCCATTGAATCAGAAGCTGGATTGAATAAGACCCTGAAGTGGTCTTTACTCACCGGAATTTGAGAAGCACTAGCTCCTTCCAGTGTAACTCAGAATCTCCCAGGCCTCCCTCAGAGAGACCTCCCTACTAGAAACCAGTCCGTGCCCACCCAGAAATGGCAGCATTTGTCTCTTCTTAGATATTCTCATGAGACAAAACCTTTAAAAAAAAAAGTGTTGTTTTTTTTTAAAAAAAAAGAAATAAACAAATAAGAAACAGAAAAGACCAAGAAAGTGTTTCTGGACTTGAGAAGTTTAAAAGCCCATATTTTATTTTATTCACATAACCACAGATTTGTCCTGCATCACACCCAAGAGCTGCAGCGCCACCTCTGCCAAGCCACAAGGAAATGAAAAGCCAGAAGGAAAACACTGTCTCTGACCCATGGGGGCCAGCAACACCACTACAGAGACCGGCCTTCTAACCCCACAAGATCATGGCATGTGGGGGCAGGGAGGGGCCTGAGAAGTCATTCCCCACCCCTCATCCCCCAGAACTAGCCACGAAGGCGCCCAGGGGACACGTGAGTTATTCAAGGAACTCGTGCTTGTTAGAAGCTGGGATGGCGCCCAGGTCCCTTGCCTCCCGTTCTCTGGTTCTCTGGCCATCGCACCAAAAGCTCTCGGGGAAATTTGTACGAGGACTACCTCGAGGCCAGCGTGCAAAGGCCATTTCACAAATTTGCACAACGGGAAAGTGTATTCTTCTAAAGCAAACTGTAACCGCTGCCAAGGGGAGGTAATCCCGAGGAACCGCCTAGGCTTCGGGCCTCCAGATTACAGATCAGCCAGGGTTCCGCAGAAAGCGAGAAGTAACCCCAGCCACTCGCGGAAACTTGAACCGAACTCAACATCAGATCAGGACATGGAACCCACTTTCTTTTTACTCTTTTTTCTTTTTCTTTTTTCACCCACTTCCTCCCCCCCAACACACACACACACAAACACACACACACACACACACACACACAGATACCCCACACATACTCCCAACCTGCCTCTGGCAACCACCAATGTGTTCTCTGTTACTATAAATTCCGTTTTTAAAGATTCCGCATCTCAGTGGGATCACACAGTATTTGGCTTTCTCTGACGTAGTTTACTCTCTCTTTTTTAACGGGCTGCATCGTTCCACCTTTGGCACTTGAGTGTTGTTTGTGTGAGAAGATTGATACCACCAGCTCAATGGAATTTCCACAACTGACTGATGGTTTGGTTGCCCAAAGTCACCATTTTTTTTCCCCTCAGCTACACACAGCCCAAGTGGGGAGCCCAGACAGAATAACAAAAATATCCCTTAAAACCAAAAGTTTCAGCCAGAGACGCCATAACTCATCAGACCCCAAGGAACTCACATCCAAATGACAAAGCAACGGCAGCGGGAAACCTGTGTGAGAAAACCTAGGGCGGGGAGGGGGCTTCATAAAATCCCTCTGAATAAACGTCAGTTCTCAAAGCCCGCGTTCTCTGCTACCTCCAGAAGCCAGAGCACCTCCCAGCCTCGCTGTTCCCGGTGTGGTGACGGTCCCCTCCTGTCCCCTCATGTCTAAGCTGATTAACACCAGCCTCATGCTCGATCTGGCCACCAAGGTGAGGCTTCTGCACTGGGAGCTCCTGAAATCCACCCAGTACTTTTTCTGTCTTTCTTTTTTCCCCTTTAGTCCGGAGCACTCTTGCCATTTTTCTAAAAAGGAGAAAAGGGAGGGAAAATAGAAGCAGCAAACACACCTTCCCTGCGGCGATGTGAGTGACTGCAATGTTTCCATGGCTCGCTTTCCACTGTTCTCGGTGACCCCTGCGGACTCCCCTTATGAGCGAGTGTCCGGGAATGTCTCTTTATTAGGTGTCTGGAGAAGGGAAGCTGTCCTGATGCCAGCGCCCCCACACTGAGGACTTTATTAGTTTTTTAATTTTCTGTCTGGGTGCTCCTGCTGCATCAAACTTTCCACAGCTGTTAGGAGCTATTAAGTAGCCTCATTGGGCCCTTTCCCCACCCCCACCCCCTTCTTAATAACAGGAGAAACTTCTGGACACGGAGCCTTTAAACTGAAGATCCTTGGTCTCTCTGGTGAGGCGCTGTTGGGGGTCGGGGTGGAGAGGATGTCCTGCCATAAGAAGCCCCCGTCTTGTCAGTGTCTTGGCTCAGAGCAGGGCCGTTCAGGCCACGTGGGGAACAGACCTGGGCTGGCGGCCCTGCAGAAGTGAGACCGCGCCTTTGCAGCCCTTCTGCCCAGGCAGGAGGGGACGGGAGGAGCTCTGGCTGTTTTGAAAGCTGCCTTGGAATTCGGCCCAGAGCTGGATGCCCGGTTCAAAGCGTTCCCTCCTGAGTGGACATTCTAAGGCCTGCAGTAAAGAATAAAGCAGAACGGCTCGCAAACATTCCCCTTGTCGGCACACAGCTGTGGTTCTGGACAACAGGATAGTGCTATTGCTCATGTCCCCTGAGAAGGAAATCCTGCTCCCCACCCACCCCACGCCCCCTCCCTGCCAGTGTCCCTGACGTGCCCCAACCCAGCCGGCGCCACAGGACTCCCTGAGCATAAATCCAAAGATGGGGCGTGCGTGCGTGTGCGCACACACACACACACACACACACACAGCGATATATCATTAGACCAAGCAACCTGGCGGTTCCCGTATCACCGGAGGATCTGGAAGGTTATGACCACTCCGCAGGGCAGAGGAGCACGGACTAGGGGCTGGAGAGCCCAGAGAATGCTTCGCGTCCCTCCTGGCTCCAGCCTGCCTGGCAATTTGCTTTCCCGCGGCTGCCTTTAAGCCTCCCTTTGAGAAGACCTGATTTGCAGGGTGAATGTGAAAGCCTCAAGAGAAGAAAACCCTTTGGTGATGCCCGCCTTGGGAACAATTTTGCCTCTGAAAGCAAGTTAGTATTTGGGGTTAATCCCCCTGTGGAAACACTGGGTTGAAAGCCCAGAGGAGGTCAGGGGTCTGATTAAGGCTTCTGTTTACTGGCTCTGTTTACATATAAACTTCCTGGGCCTAGGAGACAACCCAGGGGTGGGGGAGGGGAGCAGGAAGAAAAGGACAATTTTTTAAAAATGAAATGACCTTGTCTCTTAAAAGTAAAGTCAAAAGATAAGGTGGAACTTGTGGAGTCAAGGTTTGATTTTAATGTCTCGGTACAAATATTTCTTTAAAATTTTTCAGTCAGGATTTATAACAGGGTCAAAGCATCCTAGACACATACACGTACGTACATAGCTATATTCACAAATAAAATAAAGTGGGAAGAGAGTAACCTTCGTCTGTTATCTCCTGAGACCCAGAGGGACAGGTTTGTGGTAGTATTTTGGAGAGTGAGCTCTGATTTGATTTTTGTTTGGGTTGGCCAGAGGAAATTATCATGAAGACTCTAAAACAGGCAGATGAGCTGAAAAGCATGGTATTTAGCCCAATTAAAAGCTGCTGTAAACACACACATACAAGAAAAGCCTAGATAATGATATTCAAACCAGAAAAAGAAAACCATACTTTGAAAAGAATTAAGAGGGAAAGAATACTTCACATGCTGAAAAGAAGGCAAAGCCAAAATATGCAGTTGGGGGAGGGCAGAGAAAAAAATGCCACAATGGTGACCCAAAAAAAAGAGCAGTTAATTTTTAAGATCTCTAACTTGAGAAATTTTAAAAGGATTAAATTTAAAGACAAAATAGTTGCCTTTTTCTTTTTTCTTTGAGAAGAGAGGGCTTTAAGAGTCTGTCCAATAGAACATTAAACAAAATATTCATGAAGAAGCCGTGGGAAAGCCTATTACTCAGGGCATTTACAACCAGATAAAACTCAGGTATGCAGGATTTAAATCTAAAAACATCCCATAATAAAAAAAGGGAGGCCCCAAACACTTGATCGCTTGTTTCCTTTTGTGTTTCTAACTGCTGATACTTTTCTGAGGCTTTTGTAAATATTAAAGGTGCTTGTCACCATTTACTTTGTCAAATAAAAAAGGTAAGCATTTCTTCAACAAATCCTCATCTTTCCAGCTAAAGGATTTTGGAAAGCCAGATGTCTGACATTTTGAAAACAGGTTTGTCAACCAAAGTAACAAAACAGAAAAAAGTAAGCAAAAGTTAAAAACCGAAGCCTCTAGGCCATTCATGGCCCCTTCAAAAGAATCGAGAAAATTTTGAATCCTTTCATTTCTCTCATTGACTTCTGTGGGCTTCCTAGTTCATCATAGCTGTTTGGCGGCTGCCTTGCCCACGTGGCCTTTTCCCTTTGATTTCTCTCAGCCCCTAAAGGAGAATGGTTTCTTGATATTGTCTAACACAGATTCCTTCAGGGCATCTGACTTCAGGAAGGTGGCTGTTTTAGTAGCAGGAATAAAAGGAGCCGAGAGAAGGAGGAGGAAAAAAATGATACAGACAAACAACTCAGCAACAGACCAGCAGTCAGAGTCCCGAAGAGTAGCAAAGTTCGGGAGCGGAGGCGGTCCAGAAAGGCCTGGCCTGAAGGCACCCATTGTGAAGGGACATCCAGCACAAAAGGTCTGCACTTCTCAGGGCCCTGCTTTTCTGTCAGCTCCCTTGCAGAACCGCTCTTGAGAAGGTGAGGCATTTCGCCAGCCTGACTAAGGTGGCTGAATAAAGGGAATGGAATTCGGGACCCACTGGCAAATACCAGAGGTTGCCGGAGAGCAAGTGGTGAGTCAAAGGGTGACATCAGACTGTGTTATGGGCAGAAGCAAGCCCGACAATGAGCTGCCCTTTGGGCTCCAAAATGCCAAGTGGCTGGGCTCTGCAGTGGGCTATGGTCACAGTGACCACATAACTTACACCCCAAATCGGGGCTAGTAGAATTATAATGGGGCAACAACCCATAGAAGCCAGGGCTACCCTATGCAACCTGGGCATTGCTGACCCTAAAAACCCCTCCAGAGTCTAAGAGCCAACATTTAGCTGCCCTCACAATCCACTCCAGAGAAGGCTGGGTCCCCAGGTGAGCTCCTTGACCCTCCTTTGTTGTAGAGGTGAAGAGCCTCTACAATGGGAAAGAGGGTGCACCTTCGCCAGCTAAGTGTGGTGGGAAATGGACTGTCCTGACTCTTCTCTCCTCTGGGAGACTCAAAATATCTATATTAGCAAATTCGATCTTCAGAAGGCCCACAGTGAATTACACTACTTAGCATTGTTCCACCCAGGGCTTCCCCAAGGTGTGTGACCACCAGGAGATCTCTTGTCTGCCCAACACCTAGAACATTTGGGCAGGCCCTGCTCTAAACCTCTGGAGGCAAAATGCAGAGGGGAGGCTGGGATCCCAGGCCCTCTTCTCCGGGAGATGGAAGCCAGCAGAGTATCCGAGGCCGCCAGTGCCCCTGAGGAGGACGCCAGCGAGTGTTCAGCTGGGTGAGGTAATGCAAGAACCTACCCTGGCACAGCCAAATGGCCTGCAGAGACAAGCCTGAAGCCATCCCACGCCATGAGCAGGAAGCCTGAGTTCACATTAACACAGGCAGGCCTCCGAGCCCACGTTCATCCATTTCCTCAAGTAAGGATGGCAACAAGGCCTGCGCTTGATACTGAGGAAAGGGTGAGCCTGACCCAAACTCGGCTGAGACACAACCTTTGTGTTCCTGTAAGCATTTTCTTGTGTGTGTGTGTGTGGGGGGGGGGGGGGGGGTCGGCGGGGTAGGGAGGAGGAGGCCTGGGGCTCTACCTCACCCATCCTGCCCTGTCTCTGGCATGCATGGCCTGGAGGAGTGCCTGAGAGGGTGTGGTGCAGCCGCCTCACTCAGGGCTACTCTTGAGTGAGAGGATGAGTTCTGGTAAGGGAGGTGATGGGTTACCACAGAGGCTAGGAGTCAAAGCAGAGCTCGCCTGGGCACCAGGTGAAGCACTTGTCGCTAGGTGTGGCCCAGCACTATTGAGGTCGGGTGAGTCTCCCTGGAATGTGCCACCCTGGCGTGCAGATTATTTCCAGCCCAAAACAATGAAAACCCACCTGCCTAACGAGATTCAGAGAGCCTAGCTAGTGTGGCTCAGTGGTTGAGCATCGACCTATGAAACAGAAGGTCATGGTTCCATTCCCAGTCAGGGCATATGTTCAGGGTTGCTGGCTCAATCCCCAGTGTGGGGCGTGCAGGAGGCAGCCAATCAATGATTCTCTCTCATCATTGATGTTTCTATCTCTCTCTCCCACTCCCTTCCACTCGGAAATCCATAAAAATGTTTTTTTAAAGGAGATTCATATAGAAAAACCTGCTTCAGGAAGGGAACCTTAACACATTGACCACAGTCTAGTCACCTCAGCACATATGAATAAAGTGTGGCAGACAGGGTGGGTCCGAGCAAAACTCTCGCCACATTCCTCTCTGTGTCCCATTGTTTCTGGGTGGCCCTGCTAGTATTTGTTTACCAAATATTTGCTCTTTCTCTTCCACCTGTACATTGCCTATCTCCCCCCAGTCCAAAATGACATAGATACCTCCTTTTGCCTCACTGTCTTTGGAATTTGCATGCTTCTGTGAATTCCCTGTGCACACGTATTAAAATTGGATTGTCTCTCTTAGTCTCTGAATTATTTAACCAATTGGAAGAACTAAAGAGGGAAGGGGAAAGTTTCCCACCCCCGACTCAGTCCATGAGACAGGGGTTGCCGGTCATAGATACTGGACAGTCCTCACCAGGATCTTCACAAAATCCCCCAAGGGCATCTTTGTGGTTGGGTTCTGCTATCCCTGTTTGTCCTTCATTCTGCAGCTGGAAACACAGACTCACAGGTCTTCCAGAGCATCTCACAGTGAGTTGGTGGACACGAAAGCCCTAGAAAAAGGTCTTCATGATGGGAGGTGGAGATCAAGGAATCCCATCATCAATGCCCAAGACCCTTCACGGTGCTCTCTGAGATGACTCCCCATTCTCTCCTCCTCCCTCTACTACATCTACTCAGATTCAGCTTCTCTTTGATTCCTAAACATACTGATAGGGGCAGAAATCGAATATTGGGGACCAGTTATAATTGTAAGAAATATTGATCATGCTCTGTTAATCATGATTGCTAAGAAGTCACATTCTAATCTGGCTGGGAGTTGTACCTGGGACCTGGGAGCTCACCTGGAAACGCAGCCCATCCTCTCCACCTGGGAGCTGCCTATTATCATGGAAACATTAACCATCTTATTGCAGAAACCAGAGCTGCCAGCCCTTTGAAGACCCCCAGCCTTTGCATACCCATAGACCTTTGCAAATCTCCAGCCTGTATTACCTATAAACTGCCCATTTGGCATACCCTTTTGCCTAAGTCCCATATAATCTTTGTCTCTCTAGCCAATATAAGCAGCTGGTTTATGGTGGGGGCAGAGCAGATTTTTGTGGATGACCTGCTGCTCTCCCATGCTGTCAGCAATACTGGAATAAATGCGTCTATATGATTCAATCCTGTCTCTGCTTAATTGGCTCAATTAGTGACAAGCAGTGCGGTTACAATATCACTGTTCTCATGATCCTTTGCTTTTCCTAATGCTGTTCCTTGCCAATAATATTCTGTCTCTCTAGCAAAGGTTTACTCATGTACTTTACGACCCACCTGAGATTCCACCTGTGTAGCTGAACAGGCTTCACTACTGCCCCTGCGCCATCTCTACTCAAGCAGAATTTAAGCTTTCCTCCTCTGTGCCCACTCCACCTTATTATATACCCTACGAGGGTCTTCTTGACTGAACTCTGAGTGCCTAAAGGCAGGCAGCTGTCACCCCAATCCCTTTGTCCTCAGTGCCTACCCTAACACCTACTGCAGGGTCAATGCCTGTTAATGTGGGGTCACACTGCAGTGTCAATGCCTGTTATTGTGGGGGTCACACTGCAGTGTCAATGCCTGTTAATGTGGGGTCACACTGCAGTGTCAATGCCCGTTAATGTGGGGGTCACACTGCAGTGTCAATGCCCGTTAATGTGGGGTCACACTGCAGTGTCAATGCCTGTTAATGTGGGGTCACACTGCAGTGTCAATGCCTGTTAATGCGGGGTCATACTGCAGTATCAATACCCATTAATGTGGGGTCACACTGCAGTGTCAATGCCTGTTAATATGGGGTCACACTGCAGTGTCAATGCCCGTTAATGTGGGGTCACACTGCAGTGTCAATGCCTGTTAATGTGGGGTCACACTGCAGTGTCAATGCCCGTTAATGTGGGGTCACACTGCAGGGTCAATGCCTGTTAATGTGGGGTCACACTGCAGTGTCAATGCCCATTAATGTGGGGTCACACTGCAGTGTCAATGCCCGTTAATGTGGGGTCACACTGCAGTGTCAATGCCCATTAATGTGGGTGTCTCTTGCAGCAGCAAACAGAAGTCTGTAGAATCACAATCAGAATTCAAACTATTTTCCTCAGGCCTTAGCATTTTAAATTTAAAAGTAAAAGACACCAGAAGCATGGCTTTATGATCTGAAAAGCATGATCAACATGTTTAAAA
Source organism: Myotis nattereri (assembly GCF_964212035.1). Lineage (NCBI taxonomy): Eukaryota > Metazoa > Chordata > Mammalia > Chiroptera > Vespertilionidae > Myotis > Myotis nattereri. Next base: position 51,388,583 of record NC_138077.1, read on the forward strand.
TGTGGAAATGGGCCAGGTCTTTACAACCAGGGCTGAGCAAAAGGATATTTGCTGGAGTTGACCATCCTGTCAATTTACATTCCAAGAGAAATGATAGTCAGAATGGCTGAGGCCATTTCAAAGGGAACCAAAACCCACCCACCTCAACCCCCACCCAGGAGTCCTTCCAGGAAGCGGCGCAAACACTGGGCCAGACAGACACCTTCCGCTCAAGGAGGAGCGATTTCCACGATGGAGGAAATACCGGGCTTGGGGAGGAGGTAGGGACTGAAGTGAGAAAGAAAGGAAACCAAGGAGAATAACAGTGCCTGGGAGGTGAGAAGAGGACCAGAGGACTTGATAATAAAAACGCCCGAAGCTGAAAGCTGCCCTGCAGTCCCGTCAGAGAGGAAGGGTGCAGCCCAAGAAGTCCTCGGGTCCCACAGCCTGGAACTCAGCAGCAGGAGCAAGCGGCAAGGGCTCACCCTCAGGCTGTACAGCTCCGTAAGCAAGCCTGGATTTCGGAAGTTCTCTGGTTAATTTCCAGCCATCAAAATATAGCCCAAGACTCTGTAAAAATCTCCCTAAAACATTCCACATGTTCCCCAAGGCAGAGGGTAATTGTTATGAACAAATCCACACAAATGCTTATGCCAAGAGCAACACACTGAGAATAAAGAAGGAACAAGGAAGCATGAAAAGGGGGACTAGCTGGAAACCTGAATGACAGATGTGGGCAAAGCCAGAGGGAAGTGGAACTTAGCACCTTAGAGGCTCCTCGCTATGGAGAAAGGTCCAGCACAACAGCCCTGAAGGGGATTTAACCTGGGGACACTCAGGAGTGCTGCTGCTGCTGCTGCTGCTGCTGCTGCTGCTGCTAAGTGTGGGTAGATCAGGGTCACAGCTGCGGAATCAGTCCCTCCGGGCACAGCCTCCAGGACTTGCAGGGACATCATCTAGAACAGTGATGGCGAACCTTTTGAGCTCGGCGTGTCAGCATTTTGAAAACCCTCACTTAACTCTGCTGCCGTGTCCCCTATAGAAATTTTTTGATATTTGCAACCATGGTAAAACAAAGATTTATATTTTTGATATTTATTTTATATATTTAAATGCCATCTAACAAAGAAAAATCAACCAAAAAAATGAGTTCGCGTGTCACCTCTGACGCACGTGTCATAGGTTCGCCATCACTGATCTAGGACAACCCATTCTGTCTCTGCATCCCCTCCACATGGCTCCTTCATGTTGAGGAGGAAACTGGTCCTGCAAGGCATGTCAGGCCATAGAAACTGTGAACAATGAACTGCCCTGGGGGGGGGGGGGAGGGGGAGGGTTGTGATGCTGGTGCCAGCACGGACCACAGACCATGGGATGTGGCCTGACACCTGGGGGCCTTCCTGCAGGGCCACGAAGGGGGCAGGGGGCATATCTGCAAGATAAAGACCCCAGTGGGATATACACAGACAGGCTCTCTGCGTGTTTCTTCGCTCTGATTTGTACATGATTCCCAGAGTCCACTAGTGTTAATAAACGGGGTCCCTCCCTTTCTCTAGGAAGCGTGCTTGGTATTCTTGGCTCTTCTGTAACAATGTGGTCAGATGGTTTCTGCTTCACCACTTTCAGGTGCCTTGACTTTATAGGAAGTTCTTCCTCCTAATGAGCCAATTTTTTCCCCTGGAGAGAGGGGAGGAGGAGGGAAAGTTGGGCGCTAACCGAGTAGGCTACTCTTCCCCCATGACGGGCTCGCAGGTGGAGGAAGCTAAGTCTAATGTCCACAGTAAACATCCCTTTGTTTTCTGTAACATAAGTCCCAGTCTGTCACTCTCCTTTCCTATGTCCTGAGACACGCCCTGGTTGGAACTGAGTGCAGAAGTCCTAGGGGCCAGGCCTCACTCTTTCTACCATTGTGCAGCCATCAGTAGGCTCTTCTGGTGCGATAGCAGCCATATCTAGATGCATAAAAACAAGAGTCGTCCCTCCAACCCCCCAAAAAAATCAGCTGAGAAGTTTGTGTTGTTCCTGCCACAAATCTATGGTGAGGGTATCGAAGCCAGCGTAGCTACTCTTGGACAAGCATCACCTTTCTCCCTCCTCCCCGTCACGTTGGTCATTACTGAGATTTAACCTTGTTTGGGAGTCTCCACCTCTTCAGCTCTCTGTAAGTGCAGCTGTTCACCCTCCCAAGGAAATCTTCACCCTGAGAGTGGCCCTCACCACGAATACGTGCCCCTAAAACAGAAGCGTTCCCAAAGAGCACCACGGAAGAGTGAGAGGTACGAGTAAGCAAACCTTAATAACACGAGAGCCCCATCTACTGAAATTGGAAACAGGTAGCCTCCCAGACCAGGCAGGAGTGGCTGGATCCCATGACCTCCAACACCAGCCCCCTGAGACCTTCTTCCCTCTTAGAAATCCTTGCTGGCATTTAAGGTCAGGAATCCAGCCATGTCTCTTAATAAAATCAAACCCCAGCCCTTCAAAGCTGGCTATGGCCAGAAACTCTTCAAACGGAAAGCAGCCAACAGGAGCCAGGGCTGTAAGAGCCAGCCACATGAAAACAAATGGGTCCTTGCTTTCGGGCAACACCTTACCGTTTACTGACCATTTTTGCGTTCATCTCATTTTGCTCTCAGCATAGCCCAGTGATATAGGTGGGGCAGGAGTTACTTTCAGATGAAGAACCTGAGGTCTGGAGGAGAGGGAGTGATCTTCCAAATTTATGCAACAAATCAGAGAATGAGTTGATTCTAGAATGAAGGTCTCTAGTCTTTTTCTGATGACCGTGCACTGATACACTATCTTAAAATGTACCCATCTTAAATTAAACACCTCATGGATACAGCCGCAGCCCAAGGAAAGGCCCTTAAAGTTGGCACTTCCTGGGGACTTAATTGGGCTCAAAACAAGCAGCTTCTGTCCTGCAGCTCCAGCCCCGAACCCATGATGGCGCAGTGACATCCTTGAGATAAAAGCCATCTGTGTAGGGCCCACAGGAGCACACAGCCAGCCACACCCTGAGGCATTGCAGGCCCCGCTGACTCAGGAGGAGCATTCCCACGGGTGACCACAGTCTGCTCCAGGCTGTTGCCCAGGGAGACGAGAGAATCAGCAAGCAAAGAGCTGCCTGCCCTGCCCAGCCTCTCAGGGGCAATAGCTTAGCCCCGAAGCTGGCAGGCGCCCACCGTTTGGGTGTGACTCGGCTGGGTGCCCAGCCCTGCAAGCCTGTCCAGGTCTTACAGTTCCTGGTAACACCCTCATGCTTCACCCTCTTGCATTTGGGAGAAGAGTCATCAATCTGGCAGCAGCCCAACTCAGCAGCTGATTGGGACAGGGAAAGGCAGAGATCTTCACCAGACCAGCCCTTCTTCCTTGAGCTTATTCAAATGTGAGGTTACTGTTGCAAAGGACTGAACAACAGAGCATTTTCTCATCCGCAACAGGAATACATTTAGTGCTCTTCTGATGAGCAACCTGGAAAGGCATTTCTGTAGATGTTATTCAGCAAGCGTTTACCAGATGTGTAGTCACACAACTTGTGATGAGGGGATGGCCATGTGCAAAGGAGAATATAAAGCTACCAGAGAGAGTACTAAGCTTCCTCAGTTCAAATCCCAACTCTACCTATTTAATAGCTGTCTGACCTTGGGCTTGTTACTCAACTTCTCTGTGTGTCAGTTTTCTTATCTGCAAAATGGGGGTGCTAGTACCTAGCTTAAGATGGTTATACCCCAAGCACTTAAAAAAATAAATAAAACACTTGGGCATGTGGTTCGGTAGTTGAGCATTGACCTATGAACCAGGAGGTCACAGTTTGATTCCTGGTCAGGGCACATTCCAGGATTGTGGGCTCCATCCCCAGTAGGGGGGCATGCAGGAGGCAGCTGATCAATGATTCTCTTTCATCATTGATGTTTCTCTCTCTCCCTCTCCTTTCCTCTCTGAAATCAAATCTACACTAATAAAAGAGAAACATGGTAATTGGCGTACGACCGCTACCCTTTTCATTGGCTAATCAGCGAGATATGCAAATTAACTGTCAGCCAAGATGGCGGCCGGCAGCCAGGCAGCTTGAAACTAACATGAGGCTTGCTTGCTTCAGTGACGGAGGAGGATCGTTTGAGGAAACCAACAGTTCCCCGCCTGTGGCTACAGGCCTCTGAGCGGGCAGTTTAAGAAACATTGTAACAAATACCGCCAGACTTCAGCCAGCAGATTCGCAACATTGTAAGCAAAGGCCAGAAACCTACTTTCAGCCGCGGAGGCCTAAGAGCTGGAGCCAAGCCTCAAGGTAAAGCTGGCCCAGAATAAAAAAAGAAAAAGAAAAAAAGGAGCGGTTGGGAACTTCAATCACTCCCAGCCTGAAAACAGCCCTCAGCCCCTCACCCAGACTGGCCAGGCACCCCAGTGGGGACCCCCACCCTGAAGGGGGGGTGACCAGCTGCAAACAGCCATTATCCCCTCACCCAGGCTGGCCAGGCACCCCAGTGGGGACCCCCAGCCTGATCCAGGACACCCTTCAGGGCAAACCAGCCGGTCCCACCCATGCACCAGGCCTCTACCCTATATAGTAAAAGGGTAATATGCCTCCCGGCACCGGGATCAGCGTGACAGGGGGCAGCGCCCAAACCCTCTGATCGCCCTGCGGCTCTGTGTGTGACAGGGGGCGGGGCCCCAACCCCCTGAGCAGCCCTGCTCTGTGCCTGATAGGGGGGAGCTCTCCAACCCCCCCCCCCCGCCCCAACGACGGGCCCTGCTCTGTGTGTGATGGGGTAGAGCCATAACCTCCCCATTGGCCCTGCCCTGAGTGTGAGAGTGGCGGCGCCCCAACCCCCTGATTGGCCCTGCTCTGTGGGTGATAGAGGGCGGTGCCCCAACCCCCTGATGGGCCCTGCTCTGTGTGTGATGGGGGCAGCACCCCAACCCCCTGATTGGCCCTGCTCTGTGCGTGACAGGGGTTGGCGCCGCAACCTCCCTATCGACCTTGCCTTGAGTGTGACAGGGGACAGTGCCCCAACCCCCCAATTGGCCCTACCCTGAGCATGACTGAGGGTGGCATCACAACCTCCCAATCTGCCCCGCTCTGTGCATGACGGGGCAGCGCCCCAACTCCCCAATCGGCCCTGCTCTGAGCCTGACCAGGGGCTGCACCTAGGGATTGGGCCTGCCCTCTGCCACCCGGGAGCAGGCCTAAGCCAGCAGGTCATTATCTCCAGAGGGGTCCCAGACTGCGAGAGGGCACAGGCCGGGCTGAGGGACCCCCCCTCCCCCCGAGTGCACAAATTTTTGTGCACCGGGCCTCTAGTATATATATATATATATATGGTACTCAGAATGCAGTAAGACTTTGATGCATGTTAGCCACTATCACAATAATATTTTCAATAGATCTTTTTAATATCCCAAGAGATGGGAACTATTACTATCCCAATTTCATAGGTGAGAAAATGGGATCAGAGGCCTTAAGCAAGTTTCCAAGGTCACAACACTAATAAGAGGCAAACTCAAGACCCTAAGCAAGTTTGTATGGGTCCAAGCCCCATGCCCTTATTTACTGCTCAGAACAATGCAGATACCTCCCAAGAACTCATTGTCTTATACAACAGGAGAGAATCCGTATTTGTTTTGTGCCTATTAAGTGCAAGACACTTGGCTGGGGCTTTACATAGATTAACGTAAGCAAACAGATAACTCTCCTTCAAATCAAAATGTGATTAGGGCCTTACCAAGTGCCACTGAAAGTCAGAGGGCAAGTGTCGCTCTGCCTATCTCTGAAGGCCCCACTCACCTTGGGCTCCTCTTCTCTCCTCTGCTCCTGTGATGTCCCCATGGCAACCAACTGGCCCTAATGGAAGTAGGCTCAAGCAGACAGCCTTAGCATGCTTCCTTTGCACTAGTCTGATTACACCAAACAGCAAACCTATAAAACCAAGCTACACATAAACAAGTGTTTTATTTAGGTTTCCCCACCCCCACCCCCAACCCCCCAGATTTTCAGCACTCTGGTGCTAGCTGTGCCCCAGTTCCATGCTCAGTAACGAATATGGACTTAAATTTTTTTCTTACCCGTCCTAATAGGAAAAATAAATTGTAACTCTATGCATTTAAATAAATAATATTACTTAGGGTACTAAGCACTAAGAAGAGATGGGAGATTTCAAAGGGAAGATATCTTCACTACAACCTAAAAAAGTGATTTTAACAACAGTATTTATCACAAAGGCTGGAGAAACCCAATCAAATGCTTCTTCAAGAAAACTGGGTCAGCATTAAAAGGTCAAGAAGTTTGAAGTGCTCTTTTTTTTTTTTTTGCAATAACATAAACCTGCACATTCAGTCTTATTCAATTTTGTTTCATATATATGCAAACATACAAATGCATACCTACCAAAAGCAAGAAATTCATCAAAATATTATTGGTGCCTACCTCTGGAGCATGGGTTAATGGTGATTTTATTTTCTTCTTTATACATTTCTGTATTGTGCAAGTTGTATATAGTGAGTCTGTTATTTTTATAATCTAGAAGGATAACCAAAATTATTATTTCAGCTTTAAATTAGTACAAGAGAAAACAGTTTTATTCACATGAGCAACCAAGCCTGTGAAAAGTCTAAGAATTTAACTAAAATAGAAAAAGAAGTAATTCAGAAATTACTTAATGACTATAAAGGGTGAGTAGTATATAACTTGTATTTATAAAACTCAGATTTTGCAAGTACTAATGATGCATCAGCAATACACTCTGTTTGGCTCTTTGTGTCCATTTACAAGAGGTATAATGGGTACAAATATGTCTCTAGTTTTAAGCAATGGTGTTTAATCTTGAGGAAGGGGGTCATGAGATTCAGAGGAAAGTGCCTCAAACAATAAACCTTCCCCCCAACAATGATGATAGAAACACACACACACCACAAAAGTTTATATATAAATTTAGAATCTTCCTGGTCCCTGACACCCATCCTTACCTCCTCCCAGAATCCATAAAACACAGGTCAAGAAACTGCTTCACCAATTTTCTCCTCACCCTCCAGTGTGGCTCAGTGTATCGAGAGTGGGCCCGTGCACCAAAAGGTCGCCAGTTCAAATCCCGGTCAGGGCACTTGCCCAGGTTACACGTTTAGTTTCCGGTTGGGGTGCTTATGGGACACAACCAATCCATGTTTCTTTCTCTCCCTCTCCCTTCCTCTCCTTCTAAAATAAATAAATCTTAAAAAAAAAAAGAATTTTCTTCTATTAGTTTCCCCTAAGTTTTTAATTATGAATTATTTTAAATTATGAATTATTTTTAATCCTCTCCATTCAAACTGGACTTGTTTTTTCAACCTGATGGCTTTCTATCGTGATTTCTAGATGCTAGAAAATAGTTGAGTTCAGAGGCTTAAAAAATATACACCCCATCCCTCCCTCACCATCACCTCCACATCAACTCACAATACAAAGTCAGCACGTGGCACGCAGCTCTGTGTGTGGCTATCCCTTTGACATAGTGATCTGACGATTTGCTCCCCCACTAGCCTGAGTTCCTTGAGAACAGCAACCCTGTCATTTCCTACTTCATATCCTCTGTACCTACATGGTGCCCCCAAAAGATATGTCAACCCTTCGCCCTCATTACTATGAATGTGATTTTACTTGGGAAAAGGGTCTTTGTGAATGTAATTAAATTAAGAATCTCCAGGTGAGGTCAGCTTGGATGACCCAGGTGGGCCCTCAATCCAATGACAAGCACCCTTATAGGAGACACACGGAGAAGAGACACTCCGGAAGAAGAAGGCGGTGTAAAGCCAGAGGCACAGAGTGGAGTCATGCACCCACAAGCCAAGGAATGCCTGCAGCCACCAGAAGCTGGAAGAGGCTAGGAAGGATTCTCCTCTGGGGAATTCCAAGGGATCAAGGCCCCGCCAACACCTTGATTTCACGCTCTGGCCTCCACAACTTCCTGTTGTGTTATTGTAACTTGTTACAGCAGCCCTAGGACTCTGACATACCCTAGCAGCACCATCCTGGTAGATAATTTGAACAAGGCACACTTGCTTAAGAATGGAAAAGGCTGAGGGTGTGGCTTGTGCCTCTCGAATATCCTACAGATGAGGAAGCATCTCTGGAGGCCACTGGACTCTGGCTGACAAATATGTAAGCTTCATTATTCTGCTGTCGACTCAACCGTTTGTTCTTTTAATGAGGTGTTTGAATCTCACTTTATATTCATTGTTCTGCCCTCCTCGATTTTACTGTAAGTGACTGAATTGACTTTTGATGTATCGCCAGCACACCATGAATTATGAGCCTCTTTCTTTAAGGTTGGGAAGGAGAGGAACTCTGCTTCCCTGTTCAGTTATTTCAGGCGAGGGTGGGAGCAGGTTTTCTGTGCCAGCAGCATCCTGATTACGATTCAGGATGTGCGGCTAAAGGCAAACAGTTCCTCTTCAAGTTCAATCAAATAGGAAGGAGCAAAGGCCCAAACAAGAAAAGCCTGGTTCTCTTTGTGTGCACGGCCAAGGGGTCCTGGGAAGCTCGGGAGAGATGCCGGCCTATCTCAGGCTTAGCAAGACTGAACTTGCATGATACTCAGGAAACTCCTGCACTTACTCGGCACAGGCTCCCAGTTACATCCTGGAAGATCCCAAACCTGCCACAGTGGGAGTTCTTTACAGGCTATAAGGGCAGAGGTTGGTCAGGATTAAAACATACCTCTCTCTCTCTCTCTTTGAAATCTTTTCTCCTTGGAAAAAATTCTATATGCAACATCCATGATGTTGATTATGGCTACTAAGCACCCAAATAATAACTCTGCAGACTTTCTGTTTTGTTGATACATGGTACAACTCAGAACCCTAATTTTTCACTCAATAAGTCATGACCCTTTAATGAATTCAGAGATCAATTTTGTGAGAGGAGCCAGCACTTTTGCTGAAATGAGAGAGAAGATAATAGAAAATACCAGGATGTATCTTGCACACTAAGGGTAAGTACTGTACTATGAAATGTTGCTTTAGTTTCATATGTATGTATGTGTCACTGACTCCTCATTATGAGTCCTTTTCTGAAAAAGTATGGAAGCCACTGTCTTATAGAATCTACGCCACCAAACCCAAAGCACTGCTTCCCCTTGTCCTTGGCCCAGCTCTTGCGAGCCCTGTTTGCAGCGATGATGGGGAGCTCAGCTAGTGAGAACAATTCATCACACGCCTCGTGAGACAAGTGGCCATCGGAAACCAACGACCATCCTTTCCCATCAATCCACGAAGTGCCTTCTTCCTGTGCCAGCCCCACCCTGCCTGAGGCTGGGGCCCTGGCCTCCTGGGTCCTTATTTCTACACCTTGGTAGAACGTTACCCGTTCACCTCCATCTCCCTGGGGCCCACTGTTCTTCCTCTGAAGTCCTAGAAACTCCACAGCCTTTCAGTTACTCTGAAACAGACTCACACACAGAGCTCCTGAAGTCTTTGAGGAGATAAAGGAACCACCTTGATTTCTTTCATGGACCATCTTTTTCTAGATCAATGTGTCCAATTTCCCCTTTTGCCGTTTTGCCAGGTGACCAGTCACTCTGGCCTCCATCAAGGATTCTCTCTCACCCACGCGTTTGCTGCCTCTCCTAGCCCCTGCTCCCATACCCTAGGCAGCGTCCCACCACTGTGCACTGTCCCCTGCAGGGCCTGCACCATGGATCTGCTGGGGGCTTTCTGAGCACACCTAATTAAGAACTATAACCAATTAGACTGGCTGGGTGGTTTAGACTGGAGCATTCACTTCAGCAGCAGCAGAACTCCGTCCCAGTTTTGGTGCGGTTGCTTTACTGGCCATTGACCTTGAGCAAGTTGCTTAACGTCTCTAAACCTCATCTGGAAAATCAAATAATGCTAACACCCATCTCAAGGGAGTTGCTGAAGCCTGTTTTTTGTTTTTTGTGTGTTTTTGGTTTTTTTTAAAGATTGGTGGAAGTTTCTGTGATGAATCCTTCTTGCGCATCTTATAAATGGATTTCCAAAAAAAAAAAAAAAAAAGTCTTTATTCTTTCAATGCTTTCAGAATTCTGTATTACCTGGCGGAAATGTATAAAAAGGAGACTTTCTGGAAAATATGTATTGTCTAAGGAGTCAAGCCATTCTTGATTTTTCAGCGGTTCTCAACCTGTGGGTCGCGACCCCTTTGGCGGTCGAACAACCCTTTCACAGGGGTCGCCTAAGACCATCCTGCATATCAGATATTTACATTACGATTCATAACAGTAGCAACATGACAGTTTTTATGAAGTAGCAACGAAAATAATTTTATGGTTGGCTCACAACATGAGGAACTGTATTTAAAGGGCCAGAAGGTTGAGAACGACTACTTTAGATTGACAGAAAGTAAAAAAAAAAAAAAAAAAGAAATGAAATGAAGGAAGAGAGAGAGGGAGCAAGGGAGGGAGGAGAGAGGGAGGAAGGCAAAACAAAATTCTATGGATGGCCTGACCTGCAACAGTGCCACGGGTCTTCTCATTTTTGCATTAACACCAGACCGTGAACATCTCTCCGCCAGCAGCACTCTCCGCTTTGGCGGGGCTGCAAATCCGTTCCAGCATGAAAGATCCACGTAATGGAAAGCAAGTGTGCAGAGGAAAGCACTGCACTCACATCTTCTCATGAATTCTTTATGCAAAGAAGAAACGATTCAATCACCAAAATAATCAATGTTATATTGAAGGAACTGCCTTTTCCATCTGGGATTGGTCTTTTTTGTAAGGCCACGGTTGGAGCCTTAGCTAAACGTAGACCTTTTTCTTGGAGCAGCAAGAAACAAATGGAGGCACCACATGGTTGGGTCATCAGCAAGCGGCAATTGCTGTGCGAGGCAAGGGGGTGGCCTTGGCATGTCCATCCCTCGGTCATGGTTGAACCTGCGTGCTAACAGTGGTGGGTCCTGAGGAACCACTCTCTCCAGGTGCCCTCCTCTGCACATGCGTTACTGAGTAGCCAGCGCCGCCAATACTGAGTCCTTCATTTAATCTCCCACCACCCACAGGAAGGGAAGGGATCAGTAAATCTCTGTTCAGAACTGGCTGGTGATAGCAGGGCTTCCATTTAGTCCCATGCTTTCCCCCAATGCTGGAGGACTAAGCTGTGATACCTCCCGGAGAAATGCTCTTCCTCAGAAAGTGTAGACTAGCGCTTCTCCTTCGCCTAAAACAAACCGTCCACAGGGTCCAGTCTCTTCTGTCTTGAAGTCATTATGTACATCAGCATTTTGAACAGCAGAAAGTAACACAAATAAAACATAAAATAAGGTAGTTGAAATTTTCCAAAATAAGCCATCAGAATCCACTCTATGTCTATACTCTGTGAGAATACTAGTATGTGAAAGCTTCCTGGGGGGTTCCTCTTTGCTTCCATCAAATTCCCATAGGCATCAACAAACCAGAAAATTGAGAATAACTGAAAGGTAATTGCAACATAACCAGGTTGGGTTTGTCTGGACACCAAATTCAGCTCTGAGCTTCCCGGTCACCAGGGGGAAAATCAACAAAGTAATGATGGTGCAAGGACTTTTCCATAGGAAAATCTCTCTCTCTCTCTCTCTCTCTCTCTCTCTCTCTCTCTCTCTCTCTCACACACACACACACACACACACACACACACACACACACACACACAACTGGAAGCCAAATTATCATTGGCCCCTCAACCTTGTGGAGTTAAAAGGCAAGACCTGTAGCTTAGAAAGCTCAGACCCTGCACACAGATGCTAGAAGTGTTCAGCAAGTGTTGCCGAAAGGTCCTACATGGTCCGTTTTCATAAATAGAAAACTCATGGATTTCATATTAACTTTCAAATAGTTCACTTGCTGGAAAGCTGAAGAAGTGTTTAATCTCTCAGCCATAGATAGGTTCTGCCTGCCTGACCTGGTTTACTCTGTTCATCTATTTTGTTTTTCTAAATATATTTTTATTGATTTTTAGAGAGAGGAAGGGAAAGGGATAGGGAGATAGAAACATTGATGAGAGAGGAACATCATCGTGAACAGGACCAGCGACCCCTTGGTTCCTGGGTCAACGCTCAACCAACTGCTGAGCCACACCAGCTGGGCTGTTCATCTGTTTACTACTCCTTTCTTCAGAGTTGGTGCAGGGGTGAGTGCCCGCCTCTGCCAGGTCTATAACCGAGATAAAAAATAAAGGGGCTTTTAGTAGAATTGGGGGGTTTTAGAGGCGGGTGGGGAGACTTTTCTTTAGTCCTTGGGTTCTCTTTCCCTCTCTTACTTAAGCCCTGGAGAGAAAGAAGTTAAAAACACATTCCTGAGCAAGGCTAATTCACAAAGCCAGCTGAACCACAAAGCCTCCCCCAAGGCCTAAATCCCTCCTCTGAGTTGGTTGGTCTGATTGTCTGGAGTTAAGGGGTTCTTTCCTCTGGGCCCTTTGAAATAGCCATAATTAACACTTACACCGAGGTTTATGATACAATGGTATTATTTACAGCAAGTCAGCAAACTATGTCCTGCGGGAGATTCGTAGTTGCAACAGAGACCATATGTGGAGCAAAGCCAGAGCGAGTACCCACTGGCCCCTTCCAGAGGCTTGCCAGCCCCTCCACACGCTCTCCTTGATCCTCAACCGCCTGCCAGAAGCAGCCTCTTGATCTGGAGGTCACATGACTTGAGTATGAACAAGGATTTGAGATTCCTTCTGGCAAACTACCTACAAAGAATACCAAGTACTGGGGGGAGGGGGGTCAGGGGGCTGTAGGGACAAGGGTTAGGAAGGTGACCACAAAAACAGGAAAAGGATTCAAGGGGAAAAATCTCCCAGTGTCACAGTACTCCCAATGAACAAAACTCCCAGATGTTCCCACCGCCGCTCCTCACACTCCCCCTCCCGCATCTACATCCCCTAAATCTCCTGTGCACACAGTGGTGGGGAGGAGCCAGCCTGCACCAGCTCATGAGAGGCAGTTGCGTGCATCTTGTCCCAGCTCCAGGTCAGTGGCCACAGACTGGGAGTTTGATATCAGCCATGATAGGAGTATCTATACCAAAAATCATCAGGAGCTACAAATCAGTGCAATCCCCCACCACCACCACCACCACCACCACTCACCAGAGCCGATTGTTAAACACTGCCCAGCAACCATGGCATATACATATGTAAGTACGGATGGATAATTTCACATAAATGGTACCATGTGTGCATTGTGCAGGATGCTGGTGCAGAGCCTGTGTGCTGCACCCCCTGCCTTCTCCCCAACCCACCTCCAACTGAAGGAGTGCTGGCTACTGACAGCTCAGATCCCAGCTAAGTCTCTCTCCTTGGCAATGGCCTGGAGCTGAAGGGAACTGTCACACCTCAGGATGGCTCTCTTCCCTGGCACCCTCCATGCAACTACTAGTCAATGCTGGGGTGAGAAAGCCAGGTGCACCTCAATTCAGAACAACTCTAGCTCCAAATATATATATATATATATATATATATATATATATATATATATATAGAGAGAGAGAGAGAGAGAGAGAGAGAGAGAGAGAAAGAGAAAGAGAGAGGGATAGAGAGAGTCCCAGTTGCCCACCACCAACTTCTTTTTTCTTCATCACCTTCTCCTATTTTGAGTATTCTCCTATTTTGAGTTATGTATTTCAGTTTATTTTTTTCTTTCATTTGCTTGAGTTTCTTTCTAGAGTGTTTTTCTCAGACAGGTGCCTGGATACCTGGGCAATACTTCTTTCCCCTCTTGACCAGCAAGAAGTGTTTTGGCTAGCTCTGGAATGTTATAGATGTCTTCAAGTTCCCATTAATATAGGTGTGAAACATGACACCCATCTCTTTCCTTTTCCTGTGTAATTAATGTTTTTCTCCTTGTATTGAAATGGGCAAGAGGTTCTCTTTATACCTGCTGTTCAAGAATTTTATTGGTATGTGGCTTTCCTTCCTGGTGACCCCATGAGTTCTCTTTAAACCTCAGACCCAACTCTTTTTGTCACCTGTCTAATTATCCCCTCTCCTTCACTGGTTTGTTTTCCTCCTCCTCCTGGAACTCCTGTTATTGACATCTTAGGTCTCCTGGGTCTAACTTCCTACTCTCTTATTTTGCTCTCATGATTTCCATCTCTTTTTATTTTTTATTTTTTAATTTTTATTTTTTTATTGATTAAGTTATTATGTATGTGTCCTTATCCCCTCTTTTTATTTTTGTTCTATGTTGGGGTTATTCTCACCCTTGATCTTCTAAATCCAAATTATTTTCTGTTTTAATTTATCCAATGAGTAGTTTAGTTAAAATGTTTTAGATCCAGGATTTATTATTATTATTATTATTATTATTATTATTATTATTATTTTGTACTGCGTTTGACTGTCCTTGTTGCTCCTGCTCAGGCTGTCTACTCTTGCAGTGTTTTTTCTGGTGGGTTCTCCTTCTCCCTCTCTTTGCCTACTGAGCCCTTGGGACACACAGTTTTCTCTTATTTGTTCTCTGAAGCTCAGGGCCAGCTTCTGGGCCTTCCTTAAGTGATGACAGTCCTATAAGAAGCTGCACATAGGAGTCTGTCCCGATCAAGGCTCCACAGGAAGGAAGCCACCCTGCTCTGTCTCCCAGGTTCAACTTCTTCTCAGCCACCTGGGACCAGGGGACTCACTCTTGCTGAGGTAGCCTAAGGCCCACACATCCCCACATTCTCCGTCCATTGGCTCAACGGATGAAAGTCCTGCGCCAGCTCCCTCCAGGTCCCTAACAGAGCCAGGCTTGCTCTTGCTCCTTCAGGCTCCACCTCCTTCATTCCCAGGTACCTGGTCAGGAGAACCACCAAATTGGATCTGGGAGTTAAGGGCAGCCAGGACACCAGCTTATGAAAATCTCCATCACACTCCCAACCTCTTAATATAAATAAAGGACAAACTTGATCTGCTGTCCCTGGCTTTGCCTCATTTACTTCTAAGATGATGAAACTCTTTATTCCCCACTGGTTTCATTGGGGAAAGGCCTTCAGAGTTGTGTACATTCATGAAATTTTTAAAAAGATTTTTAGAGAGAGCAGAAGAGAGGGATGGAGAGAGAGAGAGAGAGAGAGAGAGAGAGAGAGAGAGAGAGAGAGAGAGAAACATTGATATGAGAGCGAAACATCTATAAGCTGCCGCCTCCTGTATGCTCCCGATGGAGGGATCAAGCCCTAAGTGGGATTAAAACCAGCAACCTTTCGGTGCACAGGACGATGCCCAACTGAGCCACACTGGCCAAGGCTTAACAAAATATTTATTATTTTTGTTAATCCTCTTTTGAGAATACTTTTTTCATTGATTTTTCAGAGAGAGTGAAAGGGAGGGGTGGGGAAAGAGAAAAAAAGTCAATGTGAGAGACACATATATTAGTTGCTACTCACAAGAACTCTGACCAGGGCTGGGGATCAAACCTACAACCCAGTTATGTGCCTTTGACTGGGGAACAAACCTGTGACCCTTTGATGCATTGGCCAACACTCTAACCACTGAGTCACACCGGCCAGGGCAAAATATTTTTAAATAAAGGGATTTACTTTGAAATTGTGCTCACTGGGGAAATAACTGGATGAGAAAGGCAGATTACAAAAATGCATATATGTGTGTATGTATATGTGTAAAATTTTCCACATCCACAGATATACAATGATGGATTTACAAATCATTTTATTGTCCGATATTTCTTGAAAAAGAAATATTCTTGATAAAGATATAAGAATTGTTCTTTCCAATTGCTAATTCAGCAAAATGCATTAGAAGATGTAGTTTGGTGTCACAGCACTTTTAGGGAGTGTGAGGAAAGCGGGCAGAGAGCCGCTGGCCTGCCATCTCATTGTCTGCGCAATAAGAACGTGTCTGGGGAACGCCATGCTCTCGGTGGACTCACCAGTAACCTATGGGGGCAGAGGAGGCCCATAGACAGAAGAAGCTTCTTGCTCAGAGTCACACAAGACAGCCCCTATCTAGGGTGGACCCAGGCATGACATGAGGTTCAGAAGCAAAATTCAGCCATTCTGGACGTCGCTGGTCTCCCCGGCTCTCCAGTGCTGCCCCAGTGGGACAGGATCTTAGAGCAGAGCCAAGTCTACTTCCCCGCCGAATCTCCAGCACCAGAAACACTGTCTGGCACTTAGCGGCTGCTCAATAAATGTTGGCTGAATGAATGAATGATCGCAAAACCTCTCAGCTCACTTGATACAACTATAGGACGTGTGAGTAGACGGCACTGCTTGCGTTGGGCCACCGTTGGGCTTGCAATTCCACCTACTTGAGGGACCAAAATTTGAGACGTATAGGAAACAAATGGGGTTCACCCTTGGACTTGTTGAGGAAGATTTCCGCTCCCGTTGGTTCATACGGCGGGCTCCTTTCAACGAGCTGAGCTGCCGGTCAGTGGACGTGACCTGGAAGGGGCTGGCTGTTTCCTGAGGAGGGTGGATCTGAAAGGGTCCAGGCTGTCTGTGAAGACAGACTGCATGTCCTCTAAGTAGCCTTCTAATTCAGACTCTTGGCAAATGTAATTCCTGCTTGGAAAACCTTCTGCAAATGTGTCCCTTTGTTCCAAACATATTCTTCAACCCTGAAGTCATTGCTGCACCCATTAAAACTCTCCTCTGAGGCAGCCAAATACTAGTATGATCCAACGGAATGCTGGGTGTGTTCTTGCAACAACGGGGGAAGCGAGAGGCATCTCGGAAGAAAACCTCCTTTGGGCCCCTGGACTGGCCTGGGATCTGTGAAGGAGAATTTTATTCTTATGGAATGTGCCCCTGGTCTGTTCCATGGGGATCTGACGGGCCTGTTCCCAGGCAGACATGTGGTGGGACAGGTGATATTTCGAGTACTTAACAGCCTCTCCTGCATGGCACCAGCCACTCGGAAGCAGCGTGTTGCTGCTGGAGACAGGGCATAAGCAGGATCTGCAGGATCTCTGTGTGTGGGGGCTGGATCCTGGGGAAGTCCCACAGTGGGGGCTGAGCAGCCAGTGCAGCAGGGCAGCCCTCACGAAGCTAGAAGCAGCACTCGTTAACAGGCGGTACAGAGGGCTTTCAGTATTTTAAGAACCAGTATGGCCATACCAGTGCACCCCAGCTCGACATCAGCCCTGCTCTGAAACCCCTTCTGAGCAAGGCTGACCATCTGGCAGAGGCTGCAACCCCATTGCTCCAAGCCACGTTTTATGGAGTTTTTTTTATTAGTCTCTCCTGTAACCCATAGCCACATCATAAAATTAAACACCCCATTCTGCACATCAAGTCCACGGACTTCTAGATCCCTGATTAGCACTGGGCTTTTCCCTCTGGGGGTTGTATTACAGTAACATTATAACGGACGGAAAAGGAATCTTTGCTGGAAGCAGTCAAATCCTTCAGACTAACTCAGCTTATGCCGCACTCACAGCGTGTCACCCTTGTCCTCAAGCCCCTTCGCCAGCTTCCTGTCAACCTCATCTGCTTCTTCCATTCCTGCCCCTCCCCACTCATCCCTGTGGGTCCCCTTCCCTCTCCCAAGCCCCTTCCATCTCTTGGGAGGACATAGAGCCATGGGTGCTCAAATGCTTGCCTGGAGTCACCGGTCAGGGTAACCCCAACTCACCCCTGAGAATAAATTTAGCCTGTGGGTGATATCCCACATGGAGAGGTTATCTTTAGCCTGGCAGAGGTCGGGAGTCAGTCTGGGCCATGATGGGGCAGAGCAGAGGGAGCGGGGAGGAGGAAAGGGGAGTTAATACCTGCGAGTCTACAAGAGCTGTGCTCAAGTGTACTCAGGTGGCCGAGAACTGAAAATCGTGAGTGCGCTTCCTGAAACATGAGGCTCTTCCGGGAACACCTGGGAATAATGGTCTGTTTCATTCCCCCCTTGAACTAGGAACAATTTTAATAGCAGAAAATATGGCTACATTATGGGCAGGCAGTATAAAACCACAAGCACACACGTTCTCTCAAAAAGGCAACAAACTCAGCATGGTCGGTGGTTTTCAAGCTCCCCCATTCATATCTGCTTACTACTTGTTCATTAGTTTCGTGGCCTGCAGGTGTTAAAGGTTTAAGACTTTTCAAAAAGTATGGAAAAAATGTACATGGAAAAGTTACATTACCGGAATTCAGAAAAGGCCACGGCTATTTCATTTTAAAGGTAGACCATCTCAGCCCACCTCAGGAACACCAAGAGCTCAGCTTCGCAAGAAGTAGGGCTCCTGAACTACTCAGGAAAGGTGGCGGGCTTTTCCTTAGATTGAAATAACTTTCTTGCTAGAATCCCCACGTAAGAAATCCTTCCTTTCCCTCAGTAAAATCATTCCATCGTTTATATCCACAGCCTCGTTTTGGCCTTCCAATTGATCAGAATCTCTCATCAAAATGACCGAGCACTTGCTAGTTATTAGGGGAACCAAGGTCCTAGTCTGAACCTGAGCTGGAGTCTGACGCGTCTGAGCACGTCTAACAAGTAGCTCCTGGGAGGAGCTCGCTCTGTGGGAAAGCAGACTGAGACGCCCGGGCTGACCCAGGAAGACAGTCCTGCTCAGGGGAGGAGCAGGGCAATGAACTCTGAGTCTCCCTTGGCCGACAGGCTCCCTTGGGGTGTCCAGTGGTGACCGCAGTGCCAGGAGGAGCAGCCCCGAGGGCTCCTGGGGCAACCCAGAGAGTCTGCGCAGAGGACAAGAAGGCCTTTTCTCCAGGCAGCCATCCCCACAGTTTCCAAGAAGGTTCTGTCCTCAGGTGGGAGACTTGGGGGGCACTCAGTCTACGCTATCAGGCACGTACACAAGTCATTTTGGGTCCTTTTCTCCTCTAGAGGAAAGGATGCTAGTTGGGTCAGCCAGGCTATGGAAGGCACCCTGTATTGTAATGGCGTGCGTGCATTTGGGTCCTCCTTATTCCACCGGAGTTAGTTACCTTGTCCATCTCTGTGATTTCCCCCCTACCAGTCACTCACCCTCTCAGTTTTACCATCTGCAAAATGGCATGATAATGGTCCCTTCCTAAAATGACTGTGAGGATTACACAAGTTAGTGCCCGCCTGAGCTTCTGGCTCCCTATAGCTAGCGGAGTGTGTGTGTGTGTGTGGGGGGGGGGGGGAGAGGGCAGGGGAGGGGGGAGTAGGCTGCAGGTACCCCACTCCCCCACTCCAGGGCCTGTCCTTGTGACCCACAGAACCTTGGGGGCCAGGACCAGGTCTCCTCATCCCTCATCTCTGAGCAAGAAGCCCTACTGCTTACTACTGGAAACTAGGTGTTTCATTACTACCTCCTGACGGGATGAACAAAACATGGTCATGAAAAGGGGGGGGGGGGAAAGAAAAAATGAGTCAAGGCCAAATGCCAAGCAAAGGAAACACAGGTGAGATGATGGGACAGGAATGTAGAAACGTAAATGCAGGAATGCGAATTTGCCACTCCTTCAGCGGAGAAGAATTCCTGTCGCCGGCTTCCAGCCCTAAGCCTGGCGAAGGCGCATTTTATTTGGATGACAGCTCTTCTCTGGCTCCCTCCCCCGCAGGGCCGCCTCCCCGCGGGCCTCTCCCCGCCCCTGACCGACTGCGGCCGCAGCCCTGACCTCGGCTCCCACGCGGGCAGCAGGCGGCCAGCCGGACGGCGGGCGGGGCAGGGGGAGACGCGGCTCCGGGCACCAGAGATCCTTAACTGCGGCTCGCAGGGCCCTGGCTGATCCTAATCAGTGTGAGAAAGGAGCGCGGCCGGCCCGCCGCCGGAGACGCCGCCTCCTTTCATGAACTTATCGCCGGCACAGCCGCTGATAACCCGGGGTAAATACACTGGCGGCTGGAGTGCGCGGTGGCCCGAGCTGCCCGCGCCCTCCCCCTGGCCCAGCCCCCCCCCCCCCCCCCCGGGGAGGGGGGTGGGGTGGGGAATGAATCACACTCCAAGTTGGAAAAGAGTTCCTCGTTCTCCCCCCTTTTCCAGACCTGCGTCATAAATAATCCTGCATTCTTCTCCTGCCAGAGACCCCTCACCTTTTCTTTTATCGATTCAAGACACAGCTCAGGGGTTTCGTTCTGGCTGCCGGGCCACCCCTCCTCTCCCTGGACTCTGAGTGCATTGTTCTGGGTTATGCTCTTGCCTCGGGTCCAGCTCCTCTGGCCTGGGTTGGGTCTGTGCCTGTGGCTCCCTTATCACAATCTTTGGCTCTTGCACAACCTGAGAGGGGCTGGAGCAGGGTAGGGAGGGGAAGGGGAGGGGTGATTTGAAGTCAACAAGGGCAGGTGATGAGAACCGCTTCCCACCGTAGTGGCCTTGGACAGCTTGCAGCAGCCAAGCCACAGTGGGACCCCGGGCTCTGGGCTTGGCCTGCACCCAGGTATTGAGAGGCAGAGGGAGCACGCAGTGCCCTGATTGCACACACATTTCTCCACTGAAATGTGTGTTCAAAAGTCCCTCAGAGCCCGGCTGGGCTGGCTTGGCTCAGTGGTTGAGGGTCGACCAGGAGGTCACAGTTGGATTCCTGATCAGGCACATGCCTGGGTTGCAGCTCAATCCCCAGTGGGGGGCGTGCAGGAGGCAGCTGATCAATGCTTCTCTCTCATCATTGATGTTTCTGTATTTCTCACCCTCTCCCTTCCTCTCTGAAATCAGGGAGGGGAAAAAATCCCTCAGATGTTATTTGGCAGATCTCATATTTTGAAATTTTGACTTGGGGACACTCACATTAACCTGTGGTACAATTTGGAGACTGACGTTTGAGGTAAATTCCATGAGTATGAAGGAATATGGAAAGATGGGGTGTGCAGAGCAGCCCAAAGCACCCCAGCTCAGTCACAAGACCCAGGTCTCTAGCCCAATTCTGCTACCACCTGGCTCTGGCCCTGGGGCAGCCACTGCCCCTCCCTGGTCCTCAGTTTCCTCATCTGTCTGTCTAATGACTGACTAATATCTCAGAGGATCCCCCAGCTTTCCTATTCTGTAGGAATTCGTGTTCTTCCTATAAATCACTCCATTTCTGATGTGTCTTATCACCTACCCCTCTGGGGAAGTACTGTTCTGTCCCTTTGGAAGAAACTGGGCCATGGCCAGTTTCTGTAACTGATCACGCATCAGTGAGATTAACACTAGTTTTACCCCTCATGGAGGTGACAGAAGTCCAGGGTACCTCCCGGCAGAATGAAGTCCACCTGTGAGGCAAAATAAATAAATTTTACAAATAAAATCCAGCAAACTAACAGCATTAGTTCAGTGCTTCTCCCGTCCCAGGTATAAGCTGCCTTTTGACTGTGGTTTCTGTCTCATGTGGGAGGGACTGGTTGGCTAAGAACATCTAATCTGGAAAACTTAACGTAAAGGCTGGGGAGGGAAGTTCTAGAGGCAGCGGAGCCTGATGGGAGTCTGAAGAGATGCCCTCCAGGGAATGTGGGTGGGGAGCCACCCTCCGGCCATGGCCAAGAGGAGGAGCTCACTCATGAATCAAAATCGAACAAAGGCCTGCTTCTTCCAGGACCCATTTCTGACACCACAATGTGTCCCAAGGGAACATGAGGCCCCAGACTGGCTTCATTTCCTGTGCTCTGGACAGAAACCCACTCAGTCTTGTTTGCTCATTTGCATAATGTCAAGAAAAATGACTCATACTGAATTGTCGTTTGTTAAAAAATATTGGCAAGAGGCTCCCAACTGAGATTGGAGTCCATTTCTCAAAATGAATGAACACTTACTCCATCAGTGATTTATTAGGTGAATGTGATCAACACTTTCAGTTCTCCCATCCATGAATCCTGAGCATTTTCAAGACATTTGTTTTTTGTGGGTTTTTTGTTTGTTTGTTTTTTTTCTGGTCTGTGATACTGGGACTCTAACATATGTGGGACCATCATGAGGAGAAGTAAGATTTTAACTTTCCAGGACAGAGACAGGATGGGGAAATTATGTAAATGTGATTCCTCCACAACTGTTCTTGCTTTCTATTTTGTCTGCTGCTGTGGAGGTCAGCAACCAAGGAAAAAACGAGAGAACTGGGTGGAGGGAGAATGACATGGGTAATGGGAATCAATACCACAGTGATGGATGGAAATGAGACTTTTGGTGGTGAGCACGATGCAGTATATACAGATGCCGAAATATATTATAAACCACTGTTACTTCAATTTAAAAAATTAAAATGAGAGAACTCATCAAAAAAGGGCTGACCATCAAATTGGGCTAATCTGCCAATTATTGTATAAGAATAAAAGCCCTATGGTAAGTCTTTTATATCACAGAACTTTGCAGAATTTGATGAAAATCACATGCTCTCCCCTCACCCCCAAATGCACATACAAGTACATATTTGTCTTTACAGGTCATTTCAAGGGTTTATAGACCCCTGAAGCCCCATCCAAGGACCGTGTTAAAGATCTCTGCTCCAGAGGCTATAAAATATTGACCCTCTGCTTCCTTATCTGTAAAAAGGAAATACTACTCACCTCCAACCAGCTTCATAAAGGAAGAGGAGGGGGGTAAATAGACCTGTGCTATTAAAGCATATTGGTTCTCTGCCTGGTAGACATGTAATATTGATGCAACCCTATTACCATCATCTGCCATCGTCATTCCCTAGTCTGCTTCGCGGGATGTAAATTTCCTTACAAGACAGAGCAGCCCTGTCTGTGAAATCCCCGAAGCAAACCCTTCTGGTAAGCCAGCACTGGAAGTCTTCAGACTTGCCCGTTAGAAATGTAATAAATCCCCACGGAGCCCACAGGGAAGGCTCGAGATAGCTCTGCAGGCACTCAAAGGCTAATAATTGCTGGGGTAGGAATGTACCAAATGATACCCTGGTGGCTATAAAAGTTAATGTAACTTTTCAAAGAGTCTTCCTTTCCCCCAGAGTGGGTTGCACTATTAGAGAAATTAACTCATTGAAACAAAACCAAGGTTTAGGAAAAAGCTTTGGATGAAGTACTCAGCTAATATATTAAATAGAGTTGGTCCATTTGGTCCCAGAGTGAAGGTGACCTGGAGCGCTCCTGCAGTCAACCTGTCATAGACCTCAGGCAAGTGCAGGGAAAAAACGTTTGGTGTGTGAGCCATTGAGATTTGGGAGTTATTTTTTGACTGTAGCAGAGCCAAGCCCAACTTACTGACACAGCCTCCTTAGGAAAGGAAAAGAGATGGTTACTCAGAAGGGCCCACACTAACCTGCAGGGCTGCCGATAACAGTACCGGCAGTGTCAGCAGGGGCCATGTGCGCACTCCACTCCTTGCCTCTCCCTCACACTGTTGACAGTACCCTCCCTCTCCACCATCACCCAAGCACCCTGGAGTTCAGCTAAGAGCCAGTAGCCCATTGGTCATGCCACCTGTGGTGGGGGTGAATGGTAGCCCCCCGAAAGATATCTGTATCCTAACTCCCAGAAACTGTGAATGTGACCTTATTTGTAAAAACAGAAGGTCTTTGCAGATGTAAGATCTCTAAATGAGGTCATCCTGGATCACTCAAGTGCGCTCTAAATCCACTGACAAGTGCCCTCATAAAGACAAAGAGAAGACAAGGCAGAGATTGGAGTGCTGCGGCCACGAACCAAAAGCACCAGGCGCCATAAGAAGCTGAAAGAGGCCCAGGATGATTCCCCCTGAGAGCTTTGGGAGGGAGCCTGACTTCAGACTCCTGGCCTCCAGAGCTGTGAGAGTACATTTATCTGTTGTTTTAAGCCACCCAGTTTGTAGCAACCATAGAAAACTAATACTCCATCTTACAGAATATCTTTTCTTCATGAGTTCCTCCCTTTGGTACAATTCTTTTTTAAAAAATATATTTTTATTGATTTTAGAGATGAAAGGAGAGAAACAGAGAGAAAGAGAAGTATCAATGATGTGAGGGAATCATTGATTAGCTGCCTCATGCATGCCCCACCGTGGGGATCAAGCCCGCAACCTGAGCATGTGCCCTGACAGGGAATCAAACTGAGACCTCCTGGCTCACAGGTTGACGCTCAGCCACTGAACCACACCAGGCGGGCCCATGTAATTCTTAAAAGCAAGAACTACAACCCAGTATCCTAATGGATTAGGAAGAAAACCGCTCTTTCTCTCTACCCAGTCCCCAGGCCAGGGCCTCAATTATGTCTCAAGAGGGGAGAATGCCAGCTCATAAAACTCAACTGGTCTGTTCCTCTCCAGAGGGGACACCAGCAGTGAGAGAGGTCCAGTTCTGGATTATAGGCTAAGAAGCCGATGCTCAAAATAAATAGCTCTTGGAATCAAAGCTTCAAGCAATCATGAAGTCCAGCATCTTCAGATAGAGGAGGTTTTGGAGAAATGAGAGAGCTTCAGGGATTTTCGCATATATGTTTACTTTTTGGTTTTATTGAAGATCCAGAGGCCCAGAGATGAACGGAATTTGCCCAGGGTCATAAACTAATTAGGGACCGATTCCCATTCCACCATCCAGCACAGGGAGGTGCTCAGTTCTCTACAAAACACTGGCTGTCCAGCCTCTGTGGTGTTCTCCAAATACCTCCTCCCCCTGCCCCGAACTGGTCTGGCTGGCTTAGGTCCCTTGTAAGGCATCAGGTCTCCTAGTTTGGGGGTGCTGCTCCATATCATTTTAAATATCTTAAAATGTATGCTCATCCCACATCAAATGTCATTTTTATTTTAAAATTTTATGGTTCTTTCAGAATTTTTGTTTTTGAAAGTAATTGTATATAAGTAACTTCTTTGGTTTGAGGTTTACTACAGTGTGCTCAGCAATCCTCATACAGACCCAGGAAAATTCAGTCATAGATTGTTTTCCAGTGCCATGAAATTTTTATAAAGACTAAATGTCATGATTAATATGACTGATACCATGCTTCCTGTTGTACAGATTTAATTCAATCAGTGCTGATATTGATTTGCAGCTTGCCTTTTCGTTTTTGGATTGGGAAGTATTCAGAGAAGCCTTCACATGAGGCACAGTATACAGCAGGTTAAGGTAGTCAGGAGGGGGTGGCAGTGCATGAAACATCTGGCGCATGGCATGTGGCTGGGGCTGAGTGTAGGGGAGGAAGGTAGCAGAAGACTGGACTTTCAGCGTCTACCCTAGGTCAGACACCAAACCAGGCGCTTTCATATCCATAATCTCCTCTAAGATTGGAAAAACAAGCTGCAGCCAGATTGTGAATGACTTCACATGCCATTCCTACCTCCACCCGCACCCTGGACAGCCATGGGGGTCACTCCTGGTTCTAGATTCCTGCCTCCAAATAGCTCACCAGAAACGAGTAGGAGTCACGTGCCCAGCCACACCGGTTTCCATCTCTTTGTATGGCCCAAAGCCAGCTGAGAAGGGGCCTTGCTGGGGGTGGAAGATAAGACAGGCATCACAGAGTGGCTGGGCTCACCCTCCCAGGAAATGACTTTGCTGTACTGAGTGTATACCACCCAGGCCAAGGCAGACTTGTGGAAAAAATTCCAGCCTGCATGGCATCAAATATTTGGCCGAGGAAAAAGCCACTCAAGCATATATTGATTTAACTGAAACATAACTCTCACAGGCTACAAACAGAACAGGCAAACAGATTTTTCAAATGGTGCCTCTGCAACTCATTAGGCCATCAATGCACAGAAGGATCTGGAAATTCTCTAGGAAGGGAAATCAGCCTGTATTATAATCTCCCCCGTTGGCA
The DNA here is from genome assembly GCF_964212035.1 of Myotis nattereri. Classification (NCBI taxonomy): domain Eukaryota; kingdom Metazoa; phylum Chordata; class Mammalia; order Chiroptera; family Vespertilionidae; genus Myotis; species Myotis nattereri. The sequence continues at coordinate 51,414,125 of NC_138077.1, forward strand.
CGAATTTCACAGCAACTGCTCCAGATGGTAGGAAGGACTAATTGTCCCCATATTTAGCCTTAAAGCCGAAGGGCCACTCTCCCAAGGATACCCAACTAGGAATGAAAGCAGCCAAGAAGATGGCAACTCAGGTCTTTAGACCCTAAGAAGAGTCCCCCTTCCCTTGAGCCCAGCAGAACTATCATTAAAAAGATGAACACTGTCAAAAAATGATGGGGAAATGTCAAAGACACGGAAGTGAGTTTGAAAGCTCTTCCACTGGTCAAATATGGGACAATTTATTTATCAACATAAATAATGATAGAAATAGATTGTAATCACTGAGTAGGATAAGAATCCATAAGTCCACACTGATACAAAGAAATACTAGTAAATGAAGAGAAGAGAAAGCTTTTCCTTCCAATAAAATTCCAACTAATAAATGGAGAAATGATGGAATTAGAAAAATCACCATTTAGCAACCATCATAGTAATAGTTAATTAAGCCAAGAAACATCAGTAAATATTACAACTAGTGGGTAAAAGTTTAATAAAAAATGGGAACGTTGCATAGTTTCAGAGTATCTCCATACAACATCCTTATTAATTATGAAGAGAAAAAGAGTAATTTTACAATGAAAAATTCTGAGATCACCTCAACTGCGTGATTAAAGTGAGCCTCACCAACACACAAGAAATCATGTGCAATTTGATAGGATGCAATACAAGCACAGAATCACTTCCGTGGTATTCCTGCCAAAGATCCATTACCTGGATACAATCAGGAGGAAATATCAGACCAATGCAAAGTGAGGGGAATTTTATAAAATATTCACCATGTAATATTCAAAAGTATCAAAGTTCTGAAAGCCACGGAAAGATTGAGAGGATAATTCTGAGTGAAGGAAACCAAAGACACAACAAAATGAAACATGATCCTGAGTTGTATCCTTTTGTTATAACAAACATTATTTGATCAAATGTCAGAACTTGAATGGCATTTGTTCATTTCCTTATTTTGATGATTGCATTATAATTATGTAGAAGTATATTTTTGTTGTTTGTAGGAATTACACACTACAGTATTCAGGCACAAGGGAAAAAAGTTCTTTATGGTATTTTTGCAACTTTTGTGTAAATATGTAGTTACTAGAGGCCCAGTGCACAAAATTCATGCACTGGAGGGGGAGGTCCCCCAGCCTGGCCTGAGCCCTCTCACAGTCTGGGAAGCCTGGGGGATGTCCAACTGCCGACTTAGGCCTGCTCCCCATGAGGAAGCGCACTGACCACCAGGAGGCAGCTCCTGCTTTCAGCGTCTGCCCCCTAGTGGTCCGTGTGCATCATAGTGACCAGTCATTCTGCCATAACCGTCGCTTAGGCTTTTATTATATAGATTTTACAATAAAAAATTTATAGAAGAGCCCTGGCCAGGTGGCTCATTTGGTTAGAGCATCATCCCATACACCAAAAGGTTGCCTATTCTATCCCTAGTCGGGGCATCTACAGGAGGCAACTGATTGATGTTTCTTTCTCACATGGATGTTTCTCTCCCTCTCTCTAAAAACCAATGAAAGCATGTCCTCTGGTGAGGATTTATAAAAACAAATTTACAGAAGAAATTTAGGCACAAGCAAATTAAAGTGGCATTTTTGTCACTTCTTTGAGGAAATCAGCTGCTTCACTCAAGGACAGGGTAGTAACCTGCCAGCTGAGGTGGCCTGATGTACTTCTAGAAAGACTGTGTGCAGAGTGTCTACAAACCAGTCCTGTGTCCTCAGCAGTTTAAATTCATGATATCTGATCATCATTTACAGTTAGCAATGGCTCTTTTCTTTTTACCATTAAATCTGACCCATTTAATGAAAAAAAAAAAAAGGTTTTGAGAAACAAAACACTTAAAGGTAATGAAATGGTTCCCATCTTTTGGGACACTTTAATAAATGTTTTTAAGCCTAATTTTTTTAATATGAATGCTTACTTTCTTCAAAGGGGGGACCACCAGAAATGAATGTGCTCTCATCAGACTGTAGGATGAGCAACACCAACTCACTACACCCAGAAAAAAGATATCTTCTCGCATCAGATTCTCCCGTGCCCTCTACTGCCTTGTTGCTGAATGATGAATTTCCAGTGAAATATTAAACAGTGTATGTGTCTTCTTGTCTACCAATGATTGGCTTGCCCTCCCCCCACCTTCGTTCCTCCCTTCCTTCCTCATTGTCTTAATGCACTCAGCATTGTCTGGGTCGATCAGAAAGTCTATTTTTCTTGCAGACTTTAGGAAATCTACAATACCTAGTGAACCTATAATTAAGCTTAATATAACCTGGGAAAGGCAGGAGAGAAGGAAAATGAAGGCTGTGAATAAGAGGAGATATGCAGTTAACACATACCCATTTCCTTTGTGGAAAGGTGACTAAAGTCTGCAAACATCAAGAGTTTTTCATGTGCTGGGTCTAACTCAGATCTCTAACTATTTCAGCTCTTCTTGTTCAAAGCTATGACATGCTGGGGAGTGCTTGGACTATTTTTCATAGGAAGCTGCACTAACCCTCTATTCTCTCCAAGTGGAACAGCCTGTCCCCAATTCACAGTCCCGCTGCATTCCAAAAGTTCTTTTTAAAATTATTTTTTAGAACTCAGAAATAATGTTACAAATAAGTGTTTGATTTCCAGATCAGCCACAAAAACTCCCCATAATTTTAGTGTATAAAGTTATCAACACACACACACACACACACACACTTTACTGGAACTGCTAAGATGGCATTTTCAGGTAATGGCTGTGAGTCAGCTGCTCATAGCTCAGATACTACCTTAGTCTACGTGATCCATGTTGACAAATGGCTCCTTCACTTTGGATTCTGATGTGAACAAGAACATGGTGAGAGGTTCATGCTAGCCCACCCTCTCACTGAACCCCACAGGTTTGGATCCCAAGAGATACTCTAATTATTGTCTTGCTATATTTTATTCCACTTCTCACAACTCATATTCTCCTTCTCTCTCTGCCTCCCTCTCTCTCTTTCTCGCTCTCATAATCTATTTCACTGAGCACACAAAATATGACATTTGAGCAATGAAGCTTGAAAGGAAATTTAAGAAAGCAGATATTTATCATTTTATTACTAAACTAGAGGCCTGATGCACAAAATTCTTGGAAGAATAGGCCTTCCTTCCCCCAGCACTGGCTTCTCTCTGGCACCCGGGACCCGGGCTTCCCTCGTAGCCCTGGCTTCGTCCGGAAGGACGTCCTGTCTAATTAGCATATTACGCTTTTATTATTATAGATAAATATTTCATTTAGAATGGGCTTCTATTGCTACATGGTGGAATCCTCTTATTTAAAACATTTTATAATAGTCTATGTATCATAATAATGAGGAAGAGGAACAAGAAGAAGAGAAAGAAGACCTACATACTATCTCATGGTATCAACTCATAGCTATCACTGCAGTTCACTATAATTTTATTAGATGTGACGTGATTTAAGTTTTTTAAAAATGAGAAGTTTCAAATTATCTCATTGAAAGCACAATTGTCCTTGAAATTCTTATTCTGTGACAAAAATTTAGGGCAAATCAGTCTGGTATTCTCCCTAAATGTTCTTCTTCAAGACAAAGTTTCTAAAATAATCTCAGACATGGTGTAACATTTGCCAGACAGCTGTCCCAGGGACTGCCAAGAAGATAATCCCTGTGTCTATCTAGTCTTTTTTCTACCTTCAGTGAATTCTGAGCCCAGGCCAGTTCATAGACGCATGTTCTGAAAGCTTAGAGTCTCTCTAAGAGACTTGATGTTCCTTGAGGCCTTTACACCTATTCTACTGACCTAGTTGAGCAGGCAGTTGGTTGAGTTTTGGGCAAAGGGATTGACCTTAACTGTTCCTAGAGGGCAAATGTCTATGAAGATAAAGCTACCACTCAAGGTCACCAGCTCTAAGATGTACCTGGTCTGAGTATTCTCTCTCCATCCTTGAGACCCAGCCAGAGTACATAAAACCCTGGGATATGGAGTTACAGCCTTGTTGATCTAAGAGCTAGAAGAAAACTCTAGAGGGCATTTGGACAAACATTCTTCTTTTTGAACTGTTGGTTACCTCCACTGTTTATTTTTTTTCTCAGTATATGTTTATTGATTTCAGAGAGGAAGAGAGAGGGAGAGAAAGAGGTAGAAACATCAATGATGAGAAAGAATCATTGATTGGTTGTCTCCTGTATGCCCCCTACTGGGTATTGAGCCCTCAACCTGGGCATGTGCCCTTGACTAAAATCAAACCCAGGACCCTTAGGTCTGCAAGATGATGCTCTATCCACTGAGCCAAACCAGCTAGGGTATACCCCTACTGTTTAGCAGAAACAGTTTTTCTAGAAAATGAAATTATTTCTACCAATAAATATGTTCAGAATTTCACAGATCTTTTAATGCATATGACTTGATCTTTCATTCAAATTAGTTTATTGAAATAATTTTAGATAGAATTAAAGGATTTTGTGTGTTTACATAGACCTAGATATAAAACTCTGAGGTCAGACCTTCCCTCAAATCTTCAAAATGCCAGTTCTCTGACCCTAATGCTTCTTGAATCTTCATCACCTGTCAGAGAATAAAGAGGACTGTTAATAGAAGAGGAGACAGAGAACCATACAATTTGGACATGGGGACTGGAAAACAGACGCTGACCTCGGGCAGAGGCAACATGAGAGAGAAATGTTCGCAGCTCTCTTTTAGGTCTGGACAGATTGTTGCAGAAAGCCAGATTGCTGGCCTTGGAGAAATTGTTTTCTTTTGTCACTAAGCTTTTTCAAACTCTACCAAGAAATAGGTTAGTGTATTCTCTTTCTTGGGCTGCCATAAGAAAGTATCACAGACTGAGTTGCTTAAACAACAGAAATTAATTTTCTCATGGTTCTGAAGGCTGGAAGGGCAAGATTAAGGTGTTGGCAGGTTAAGGAGTTGCAAGATTAAGGAGTTGGTAAGGCCTCACTCCTTGGCTTGCAGACAGCTGCCTTCTCACTGTGTTTTCACATGGTCTTTCCTCTGTGCATGTGCATCCCTGATGTCTCCTTTTGTGTCCAACTGTCCTCCTCTTACAAGGACACTAATCAGATTGGGTTAAGACCCACCCTAACAGCCTCATTTTAACATTATCATCTCTTTAAAGGCCCAATCTCCATATACAGTCACATTTTGAGGCACTCAAGATTAGGACTTCAATATATGAATTTTGAGGGGACACAATTCAGCCCATAATAGTTAGAAAGGGTACTTGTAAAGTAAGGTACTAAAATCCAAACAATTAGTTGGGTTTCAGAATTTTAAAAACTAGTCAAATAAGAAGTGTAGCTGAGTTCCTAATGTTGCCCCAGACTAAGGGGCCTGCGCTAGTAGCAAGGGGAAGATGGTCTATGCCTTGCTGTAAACGTATGTCTTGTCTCTTCCAGCCCTTGGTCTGGGTTCTAAGACTCTTCAGATAAGATCCTTGGAACTGAGACTAGCCCTCAGCAATAGAAATATAATGTGAGCTACACAGGCAATTTTTAGTTTTCTAGTAGTCACATTAAAACATAAAAACAAAAACCCCCCAAACCCTAGCCCATTCTGCTCAGCGGTTAGAGTGGCAGCCTGTGGATGGAAGGGCCAAAGGCTCTGTTCTGGCCCATGGAATGTACCTTGGTTGCAGGCTCAATCCCCAGCCAAGTCGGGGTGCATGCGGAAGGCAATGAATTGATGTGTCTCTCTCACATTGATGTTTCTCTCTCTCTGTCTCTCCCCCTCCTTTCTACTCTCTGTAAAATTAATGGGCAAAAATATCCTTGGGTGACAACAAACCCCCACACACACGGGGAATTGTTTTTAAAGCATACTTTATTTAACTCAATATTCAAAATATTAGTGCTTCAAAATACAATCACTATTTAACAATTGTCAATGAGATTCCTATTGTTGTGTTAAGTCTTCAGGCTCTGGTGACTATTTTAGACTAACAGCACCTGTCAGTACAGACCAGTCACATTTCTAGTGCTCAATACCCACATGGCCTGGTGGCTGCCATACTAGACAGTACAGATCTAGAGAGTGGTCAGGCCCACAGTATCTAGGAAACACAACAGTCTTGTGCTCTAAACAAAGGTCTGAGAGTTTAGTGATTGAACACAATGGTCCAGAAATTAAAGAGATTTTCATGACATTCTCAAGAGCAGTCAATGCCACCTGGAACTCCCAGAGCTGCCTAGGGACTTATGAATGGGGCCCTGTCAGCCAGTGCCTTTCCAAACTTAAGCCTGTATGAGCTAACCAAGGGCTTGACTTGGGAACAGAGCAACTCAAGAGGGACATTGACCTTCCTTACACCACTCAGCTCTGACTCGGTAAATAGGACCAAGACAGAGCAGTAGCCTCAGCCTTCTCTTCTGCCACTAACTGCTAGAATGTTGGCCAAGTCACTTAAGCCCATGCCAAACAGGAATCACCAAGGCCTAATAAGAAATGTTAGGCTACCTGCCCTTGCCTCTCTTCCCTTTCATGCTGGCCTTTCTAGGAGCCCATCACCTAGGAGGTGTAAGGAGGACTTTTCCTGCAGACTGGCAGGTGTATTATGATGATGGAATATCCTATCTAATAAAGAGGGAATATGCTAAGTGAACCTCACACTGTCACAAAGATAGTGGCACCCACAGTCAATAAGGAGGGAATATGCTAATTGGCCACCACACCCTCAAATATGGCGGCACCCACAGCCACAAGATGGCAGCATCCAGTCCTCTCAGCCCCACCAGGGCAGCTGGCGCACAGCTGCCTCCAGAGTCCGCCAGTCCCCTCAGCTCCCCAGCTGCCCAGGGCCAGCCCGAGGAACAGGCAAGCCTCAGATGTCAGCTGCCCAGATGCCCAGGGCTGGCAGAGGTGCAGGCAAGCCTCAGATGGTGGCTGCCCAGCCGCCCTGGGCCCCCCGAGGCTCAGGTAACGAGTGGCAGCAGCAGAAGTGTGATGGGGCATCGCCTTCCCCTGATCACTGGGTCACCTTCTGCCCCTGAGGGCTCCTGGACTGTGAGAGGGGGCAGGCTGGGCTGAGGGACCCTCCCTCCAGTGCATGAATTTTCATGCGCTGGGCCTCTAGTAAGGAAATAATGCTTGAGACAGAAAAATGAGGAAGCAATAAATGGTTGGTGAAAAATTTTGGAAATCACATGGCCTTAGAGCAGTGGTTCTCAACCTTCTGGCCCTTTAAATACAGTTCCTCATGTTGTGACCCAACCATAAAATTATTTTTGTTGCTACTTCATAACTGTAATTTTGCTACTGTTATGGATCACAATGTAAATATCTGATATGCAGGATGGTCTTAGGCGACCCCTGTGAAAGGGTCGTTCGACCGCCAAAGGGGTCGTGACCCTCAGGTTGAGAACCGCTGCCTTAGAGGATTACTGACTTTGGGAAACTGTAGGGAAGTGGGGCATCCCCAACTCCCCTAAGGTTTTAAAGGTTTAATTCATGCCCAGAAATAAAGCAAGTGGCCTAATGCCTACTTTCCTGCTATAACAACAGACTCTCTCCTGCAGACTGTCCAAAGAGAAACCATCAAAGTGTGTGGTTAATCAGAAAGAGCTCCATGGTTAGGCCTAATGCCTACTTTCCTGCTATAACAACAGACTCTCTCCTGCAGACTGTCCAAAGAGAAACCATCAAAGTGTGTGGTTAATCAGAAAGAGCTCCATGGTTACCTACAAAGTTAAGGTTTGCCCCCACAGCACATTCCTTATATTCCTACTACTGACATCTGCCATTTACACATTACATCTATAATGTATATAAAGTCATTTGACCCCAACAATGTCCCTGAGAGGCAGAATAGAAAACAGGCTCACAGAGTTGGCGGAGTTAGTGGGCTGTAGAGGATTTTAAAACCAGTCTTCTGACCCCAAGTCTACATAAGTAATACACAGGGTAATTGGCAGGTAATGTGTGTCTGGCATGTAGTCAATAAACAATAAATGTTGGTTGAATGAGTGCATAAATGAATGAATGAATGAATGAAAAATAAGAAACTGAATTTCTTGAAATTCCTCAGGAAACACCATTTCCAAATGTAAGTATGAGATCACACATCCTCAGGGAAATGCCCTCAGGAAAGTGCATTTGCCTGATTAATATTGTTCAGGAATAGCGGGAAGCACTTCCTCTAATCTAGATTTCTTCATAAAGTCATTGTATAGAAGTAGTTTGGGAACTCCGATCTCTATTTTCCCAGGCTTTTTGCAACAGTGTATAGACAGACCTGCAGCCCATGGTTAACATGAGGCAAAGCAGCCTTCGCTGGGGAAGTGTATTGTGCACAGATGACAGTGATCAGGTCCAGAGACGGAGCCAGCCAGGCAGAGGAGGAGCAGGTCAAGTCAGCCTCGGCCATGGCCCGTGCTTCCCTCACTTAGATGGAAAATTAATTAATTAATTACCTAGAAATGAACATTTCCAGAGAAGAAGATGCTAGAAGGAGAGCCAAAGAAATTCAATAGAGGTAACTGGGTAGGAGGGACAAATCAGTTAAGAGAGAAAGTCATCGGCCTATAAGCGACTTTTGTCCTTCAAATTCAAATCCACTCTCCCTTTTTCTGGAAGAAAAAAAAAATCACTTACAGGATCTCAGACAAAGGATGTTCAAGCTGGAAGAAATGTAAAGAAAATAAGAATAGCCTTAGCTGGTTTGGCTCAGTGGATAGAGCGCCAGCCTGTGGACTGAAGGTCCTGGTTAGATTCCAGTCAAGAGCACATGCCCAGGTTGCTAGTTCAATCCCCAGTGGGGGGGGGGGGGGGAGCGGGGGGGCGGGGGGGCATGCAGAAGGCAGTTGATCAGTGATTCTCTCTCATCATTGATGTTTCTATCTCTCTCTCTTTCCCTTCTTCTTTGAAATCAATTAAAATATTTTTTTAAAAAGAAAATAAGAATAATAACTAACACTTACTTATCCCAGGCATGTTCTAAACACTTTAGCTGTATTAGCTCATTCAATCCCCAGCAGTTTACTCCTCATCCCCATCTCAGTAACCCTACCTTGTCCAATCCCGGGTACCACTGTTCATATTATCTCCAAGAGCACCAAGTGAATGACAGGCTTGGAGTTGTAGAATGCTGCAGCCTTGCCCATTCTACAGTGGAAGAAACATCACCTATCCAGCTACTCACCAAAACAGCAGGTTATTGGCAGGACGGGCTCTAGGACCTTGACCCTCTGCAGTTGAGTCTGGTGCCTGTGCAGTGGGGCATGAGCTACATTTTGGAAGCTGTCAGTGATTTCAGTATCCCTGCCTTTAAAGAGCTCACATGAATTCAGGAGGTACTGGTCACACAAGCACATCTGCACCTTCAGGTTCATGCTAATGGTTCCCTCAGCCTCCTGGTTGTATTTGACTTCTCCTTCCTCAAGTTCCCTCCACAAGGTCGCCACACTCTGACATCCCAGCAGAGCGTAGTTGAGGACATGTGACTCCAAAGTCACACTGCTGTATGACCTTGGGCAACTTTCTGTGCTTCAGTGTCCTCCTCCAGAATGTGGAGATGATAACAGAACTTATTCCTGGGGTTATTATGAGAATTAAATAACTCAATGTTTCTAAAGCAGCTAAAATAGTGCATGGCACATAGTAAGCACAGTATGTAAGTGTTTCATAAAAGGCTGGATTATTAAACAGCTTCCCTCTTCCGTCAATATCAAAAGCCTCTCGCTAAAACCCAAATCTGCTCACCACCTGCCTGAATCCACACTATCTATAGCCCTGGTGCTCAAACTGCAGTCTGCACAAGAATCCCTTGTGGTGCTTGTGAGAAATGCAAACTTCTGAGCCACTCCCTAGATTCTGGTTCAGGAAGTCTGGGTGGAGCTCAAGAATCCACACTTTAGGTGTTCCCACAAGAGATTCTTTTCTAGGTGGTCTGAGAGCACAAATTGAGAAAAAGAGGACTCTGGGATAAAGTCCAATTTTAGCCTGCCTTTCAGTGACCCTGGTCCTCTGGCCTTTGTCCACCATTCTAGCCTCACTGCTCAAAACCCCACCCTTAATCCTGCCAGCCAGGCTTGAGTCAGGAAAAATAAAAAACCGTGTTAAAGTCAAGCCCAATTGCATTTCTCCATATGATTGCTGTGTTATATGAGATTAGAAAAAAAAATAGCTGAGTTGACAACCAGCAAAGTCTCCATGGTCATGCCGGTGGGTCACCATGGGAACCACATCTCTGTGACTTAGCCCAGGGTGAGCTTAAAAGCTGACGGGACAAAACACATCATGGGTCTGAGTTCCTGTTCTTTTTCTGAGTCTCCCTTAGAGACCAGACCCCTTGTTTTCTGAAAGTAACTCAAGGAATTGTCAGTTCTAAAGTTGGGGAAAGGAAGGTGAGAAGGGGCAGAACAGAGACAAAAGTAGGCCTGAAGCCAAGGGGACAACACACTGAAATACGAAAGCATTTGGGTCTAGAAGTGCCCCTGCTCCAAACCATGAGCTCATCTAGAAGAAAAAATATATATATTTTTCTTCCCTGACACAACAACTTAAACTGATTTGATATTAGTCTCCCTAAAAAGTAAGTCTTGACATATTAGTCCAAGACCTTGATTTTACCTGTTTTCCCCAGTTATAAAATCCAAGCACTTTTTTGTGTCTGAAGTTGACTTCATCAACCACCAGAGGAGCAAACTCCATTCTCTGCCTGTCCTGGGTTGAATAATATTCTCCTCTCCTCTCCGCCCCCCACCCCCAAATGCATGACTATTTGAAATCTATGAATGTGGAAATAGGGTGTCTTTGCAGATGAAATTAAAATATAAGTTTGTACTGGTTTTGTGCCTTAGACCCCTCAGGCTACTGTAACAAAAATAGAATGGGTGGCTTAGAAACAATAGGGATTTATATCTCACAGTTCCGGAAACTCTGAGATATAACAGGATGCCTCACAGTCAGGTGAGGGCCTTCTTCTGGGTTCCTAGCAGTGTCTTTACATGAAGGAAGAGAACTCTTGGGGGTCTCTTTTCTAAGGGCAGGAATCCAATTCATGAGGCAACACCCTCATGACCTAGTCATTCCCAAAGGCTCTACCTACTGTTACAGTCACAACTGGGGGGTTTGATTTCAACATATTAATTTTGGTGGGACACAAACATTCAGGACATAACAGATGAGGTCATAGTGGGTTAGAGTGGACTATAGATCCAATCACTGATGTTCTTAAAGAAGAGGAGACACACTGAGAGGAAAACACCCTGTGAAGACATAGACACCTGGGGACAAAGAGCATTGACAATGGAGGCAGGGATTAGAGTGATGCAGGGGCAAGTCAAGGAATGCCAAGGACTGTGGGCTGCCACAAGAAGCTAGGAAAAGACAAGGAAGGATTCTTCCCTGGAGCCTCAGAGGCAGCATGGCCCTGCTGACAACTCGATTTCAGACTTCTGGCCTCCAAAACTATGATAGAATCTATTCCTATTGTTTGAAGCCACCCAGCAGCCCTAGGAAACTGCCCAGTAGGTCCCTTTCTTGATGGTAGACAGTCCATACTCTGCTGACCTTCAGGTTGACCAATGGATAATCATCAGGTCAGTTAAGCAGGGAAGCATCTCTAGGAGGAGCTCAGATCATGGAAAATGGTAAAAAGAAACTTCATTTTGAATAAGGAAATTCCCTTAAGCAAATCCAGCACAGGGCGGAGTAGGAGTACCCTGCTGGATAACAGCATTCCAGTTCCCCTTAGAGAGCTGTCCTCTGCCCTCGCTGTACGCAGTGTTGGTGGAGCTGTCAACATTCCTTGACATCCCTTCACAGGGAGCCGCCACATGACTCACACTTTGCCCCTTGGACTCCCTTCGGGATTTTTGTCCCAAGCACAGTGATGCCAGAAAGAAATAGCTGCACGTTGTCCATCCAGCTATTGGGCCCCAAAGGGACCATCCACCAGGACCTGCTGTCTGGATGCGGGGAGGTAACCAGGACCGGTTCTACTCTTCCCGCCTCTGAAAGGCTTCCTCTTCTGTGGACTGGGCCAGAAGCAAGTGTATTGCCTGCAACCCAAAACGGTAATAGAGACATCCGCCGGCATCCAGCCACCTTAGACCTCCCTGTCCTCCAAGAGAGAGGGAGGACAGAAGGGAATTCCTGGGAGTATCTGATGAAATGTCACAATTGCCCTCCCCACATACACACAGAGCTGCATCTGTTGCAAAAGTGCTGCTAAAAATATAGTCAGCATGTTTTTCAAAGGGCCTGGTAAACAGCTCTCTGACATACATTTGTTTCAGAAGTCAATACAGGGCTAGATGAAGGTCCTCTCATCTGAACAGCTGTCACGTTTCTTTCTACCAGACGAGACGCATCACAGAACTGGCTGAGTTTCCCTTCTCTCCACATGTGCCTTTTGGTTCAGAGTTAAAGCTACTACCCGATCACAGTGCCTATATTCATTGACAACTGGAAGTACATTTTTCTCCCCCCCCCCACCCCCCGCTTTTCCATTGTTTTTGATCTTTGCTTTTCATTTCAAATGTTTGTTGTAGGACACTTAATATCTCTTGTGGAAATAGGTGAGATGAAAATAAATAAATAGGCACAGGCATCAAATGATTTTCATAATCTTACCAAGCGAGATCCGTAAGTGACCTAAATTTAGCTTTCAGAAGCATTTGTTCATTCCCCAGACATAGCTTCACTGGTGTTGGGAAGAAGATAGACTGGGACAGAAAACAAAACATGCCTCACCTCGTCTTCCTGATGTTGCTGATGTGTTCATGTTATCATCAAACTCGGATGCCATTACCTTCAAAGACCTGCCTCAGACCCCTGAAACATGTCCTGCCACGTGTGCGGCAGCATTCACGAAATAAACCAGGCAAATTCCTACACCACCAGTCAGAGATCCCAGAGGCCACGGGCCAGGCCACACCCTCACCTCTCACTAGAACTGCGTGGAAAGTACAGGACACACTGCTCTTGTTTTGCTTTCATATTTTTTAACTGAACTTGTGTGCTCACCTGAAAGAAATGTCCTGAAAGGATTTCACTGGGTGACCATTTAGCCAAAGCAAAGCCATCTTTGTTTTCCAACCCCTCTCCTGTCCCCAGGGCCTAAAATGAACAGCAACACCAACTTCTCTCCAATCTGAGAAGCTATTGTGCAAACATGAATGAGTCAGTTACTCTTTCTTTGCCTTGGGGAGGAGGGGAACAAAACAAAACAAAACACAGATGGGACTCCTCACATAACCCAGACCAGAGGAGTGAAAAGATTAATATTTTCCATGGTCAGCTGTAGGATGGTATGTAAATGCAGCATGGGTCATTGTACATTATTAAATTTCTGTTGCACTTGAATTAGTTATAGAGTGACATTCTGACTGTTTCCTCCATGTAGTTCTCATAACTCCACCTGCTTGACATTTCCTTCCTCTCCATCCCACGTAGAACAGGCCCCACTTTGTGGGAGAGAGGCCACCCTGCAGAACTTCAAGAACACATTCCAGGGAAGCTGTTGCTGAGGCACACACAGGAAATTTCAAACACACGCAGATAGCCGGGGTTAATCGGCCCCAGGACTTGATCATTCAAGAATTACCCCTGGAAGAACAGAGAAAGTTCTTCATAATAAAGAAAAAGAATTCCAAATCCTTTCACCTCCTTATAGCCCTTGGGGACAAAAACTCCTTGAGTTAACCAAATAGACCGCTTGGCTTCTGCTCTGAGTGGGCACTCAGAAAAATCACAAAGATTAAAAAGCTTAGTGCCCATTGTCCAGAAGAAATGCAGAGAGCAGCAAGTGTACTGGGAGAAGTAGGGGAAGTAGGGTGCCAAGAACTGAGATTTATCAAATAAGAAAAGAGAGAGAGAAGACATAAAGCGATGACCTCACACAAACATGACCCTTGCTGCACCGAGGCAAATGCCAGGCAGAAGGTTATGATGTGCCCACACTCCATCCCACTCCTGGTTTTTCCTTGGGTCACAGCCAGGACTTTCAATGGCATCACATATGAGCTTCAGCAGACTCTAGCTCCTACCTAACTTTAAGATAACTAGTTCAAGCACAGATTTCACTCTACTGCATATTCTCCTGTCTTGGATGAATCCAAGGAGCATTACCTGCCAAAAGTCCCCGAAGGATCTTGTTGTAATGTGGTGGGGGAGGAGGTACGTTGGCCCCCTCACCTGGCTCTGTGGTGTTAGTGCCCAGCCCTGAAGCAGAGGCATTAGTGACTTCTCATTTCTCCCCTAACGTGTCCCAGACAGGGGAGGAAAAATAGAAACATACCCCTAGAGGCTTGCCAGCAAGGGTCTTGGGTACTCTGTATACTCCCCCCCAACCTCGCTCCCACCTACGCTCAAGCCCAAGCTTCCCCTAATGCCTGTGGTTAAGCTTAAAAATTCATGCAGAATTTGCTTGCTACCATTCCATAATTTAGCTTTGTTTTATTATAAAAACATTTCAAATAACTTGCCACTAAATGGACTTACATTCCATGAAGCTACACCAAGTCATCTTATGAGTGAATATGTTTTGCTGGGTCACCACCCCACAAGGAGGCTGGGTTTCCTTTGGTTTGAGAAGCACAGACTTAAGCAGGTCTGGCCAAGAAAGGTGTCTGGTAGGTGAGCGACAGTCTTATAACTTGATGCAAAGAAGGAGTTTTCGCCAATGAGGTGGTGTGCCTGGCTCTCTATCCTCATTGTCCTCTCGGGGGAAGCTATGGGAAACATGATCTGCTCATGCTTAATCTCTCAAATCTTAAAATGGCTGCAAAGCTCTGCATGATCTGGCCCCTTCCCAGCCCTTATGCTGTTTTTCTTTGCTCACTGCATTCTAGCTTTGGCCTTAATGAGCCTCCATTCTCAAAGTAGCACCTGCCTTGTTGTAAATCCCCTACTTCAGTAAGAAGGAAATGCTTCCATTCTTGGTGCATGTGATTCTAGGCTCTCCTCTAATGGGTTGTCTAGGAACCCACTCATCTGGGACTTGCTCTTTCAGGGATCTTCCTGCCACCAGCCCTTACTCTCTTGGACACTATTGTTGACTTCCCAATATCCACTCCACCCTTCCTCCACTTTAGAACAGTCCTGCAGTCTTGGTCCCAAAGTAGCTGCAAGATTTAAATCAATCATGGTAATCCTCTTCCTCTTCCCACAATTCAGGAGTGGGTATATGACTTCACATCATCCAATCTGAGGAAGCCCAGGACTTTTGTTCAGTGTTGGAGGAGAAACAATCTGTGCTTGCTTGCTTTCTTTCTCTGCACAAGAATGCAAGTATCCTGGGGGCTCTGGGCAGACTCCGTGTAACCAGCAGAGGAGTCCACCTTAGAATGAAGCTGATACGCAGAAGGCAGAGAAGAGACAGTGAAAGAAACTAGGTCCTTGGTTACATCTCTGAGCCACTGAATTAAAGTCATGTTGAGGCCTATCCTCTGGAATGTTTATTTCCAAGAACCAATAACCATCTTCATTATTAAGTTTGATTTAGGATATAATTCTGCCCTTGGTGAGTTTGCAATCCAGTCAAGGGGAGAGAAAAGTACATAATATAATGAATACTAATCTAGAGGAAATACAATAAGATACTGAGAGGCAGAGAGCTGGGCCACCTAATCCAAACTTGTAATCCAAATTTGAAAGAATTGACCAAGATTTGGTGAGCAGATAGCATTAGACAGGCAGTGTGAGAGAAAGAAGAAAACTAAAAAAGGGAAATTATAGAGTTCCAACACAGAGAGAATATGTGCAAAAGATTTAAAGTGAGAAAGAACATGGTGCTTTCACACAACTAAAAATGGCCCCACGATTTGGTACTGTCTTAAAAAGCAGCCACTGAGAGTGTGGTTACCCTGGATCCTGCCAGAGATCCTGCTATGCTTTTTAAATTAACTGTAGCCTGACAGCCAGACCCTGATGCCATATTCAACCCCAAAGCATCCTTGCACAAACAGCACAAGCAGAGGCAGAAGGTACAAACCCACCAGGTCTTTGGGAGCCCCACAGGCTCTAACCCTCTGCCCTAGTTCCAGTACTAGCCTAAGACCTCCCTCAATTCATCTGATTCAAATCCCTCCTTACCAACCAGGATTTTCCCAAGATATCAGGTCCACAGGCTCTGTTGTTATCTAGTCATCGTCTATTTTCATCATTTTCAGATTCAACTATTTGTAACCCCAAAATCAATACTCATGGTGCTCTGGCTTTCATTCAATGACATTTGCAGAGGGATGAAATATTTGAGTCCCTTGACATATACATTCCCAGCTGCTGTCCATGCTGTGCCTTCTTGTTTCAGCTCTCATACTAGTAAAGTGTCCTTTTCACAATCTATTTAGTGTCTTTTATTTTCGTTTGTCTTTTTGTGCTTTTTAAAGTGATTTCACTTTAAAAAGATCCCCAGGCATGGTGCTAAAGTGCTGCCTAGTGTTCCTTAGTACAACAAGAAGGCTCAGTGTGCCATATGGATAATACTAGTGTTAGGTAAGTTTTATTCAGGCCTGAGTTATAGTGCACTGGGCTGTGAGGTCGTTGTTAAAGAATCAATAATATATTTAAATAAATTTTCTCTCAATAGAAACACACATAAAACAAGATTATGTATTGATCGACTAACAAAAATGTTGTGTCCAGATGCTTACAGGAAGCTAACCTTGAATTTATCCTGGGAGCAATGGCTCAGCATTGGGTTACTCAGCTTTCAGAGCAACTTTATAGAACACAGTACATGAATAAGGAGAAGATACTATATAGATCACAAGGACTGGAGGTTGTTTCTCTAGCTCAAATATTTGTTCCTATATAAGTTAGTATAAGTGTACCACTCAGCAAACAAATCCCAAAATTTGTAACAGTTCAAATTCAATAGATGTTTATATCTTGTTCGCATATCAGTTTTCAGTTGGCAAATGAGTCAACCTAGTGATCCTCCTCCACTAGGTTCTTTAGGAATTCAGGCTGATGGACGCAGCCATTACAATACATATCTCACAAGGCACCTGGGCATTATCCTCATTTAGCCCAAAGGGAAAAGGAACATGTATGAACGCATCTGAGATGTTTTGATTGGCTAGACATGGAAGTGGCACTCATCACCTCTATTCATATTCCATTGGCTAGAACTAAGTCACATGGCCATACTTAGCTGCAAGGGAGTCTGGGAAATGTAGTCTGTCTGATGAACAGGAAGAAGAGAACAAGATTTCCTTAACTGCTAGCAGTCTCTTGACACAGTTTGTTTGTTTTAAGTTACTCATGGAGTAAAGTTCATACCAAGACCTGTGACCACCTCATGAAGATTAATAACTTGCTCCCTTCACTTTAAATATCTGCTCAAAGCTTATTTTGAGGCAAAACTGAGATCTGTGTGGCAGTAGGGAAAAGAGAGTTATACTATGATCTGAGAAAATTCTGCCCAAACCCTTGCTCTGGTTCCTAAGCTGCATCCAGATCTGATGAAGATTCCCAGCTGCTCTCTAGGGCTGCCTATACATGTAGCATTTTCCTAATTCTCGTGGGAATTAGAGCCCTTGGATGTCATTTAGCCCAAAGGTTGAGGGAGGGTCCTCAGGGCCCTGTGAGGCCAAGGAATCCCCCGGAGAAACCACACAGGCTCAGCAAGCCCACACCCTCAGACGGGGTGGCCCAGAGGGCACCCAGCTGGAGGTAGGGAGTGCTGAGACCTTGGCAGCTCCCAGAGGCAAGAGGAAGGTAGGTCATGCCCCGCTAGGCAAGGCTTGAGCCAGATCCGACTTTAGCTGTCTGAGCCCCTTCCCACACTATGAAGCCAACTGTGAGGAACCTGAAAGGAATGTCACAGTATGAGAGGGACTTCTGGGTAACAATGGCCTGAGTGAGACAGAAATAATGGGACTGCATCTCCAGCCAAGGTTCTAAGAAGGAGGAAGCCCTTCTTTGTGATTTGAAGCACCTGTTAGCGATCATGTAGTCCCAGGCTACCTAGGAGCCTCCTCACCTTATGGCTCCTGCACACTCTGGCTGAAGTAAAGAGCAACACAGACAGGGGATGTCCCACCAAAAGGCACTGTCTTCCCTTACTGTATCTCTCCTGGGTGCCAAAAAGACTCTTGTTCTATAAACCAGCAGCGGCATGGGGTCTGGGAAAAAATCCTTGAAAGAAAAAAGGAAATAATAATGATTTTATATTGAATGGCAGGCCCTGTGATAAACATTTGACATATGTTGTTGTACTGAATTCTCACAATGACCTGGGAGGTAGGTATCCTAATCTCCATCCCACTAATGAGGCTCAAAGGAGTTAAGTAACTTGCACCATGTCTACACTCCTAGAAAGAGGTTGAGGCCAGACATTCGTCCTTATTGTTCAGCATAAATTCTTAGCCTCTACGCTTTGTGGTTCTGACAAAGTTGGTTACTTGCTGGGTGGGGCAGGAGAATCGCTACCTGCCTGCCTTCTTGCACCTGTGCCCTCCTTCCTCTTCCACAGCCTAGGCCTGTTTCTCTGGCTCACCATCCGTGCTGACCACCTAGCAGAGTGGCCCTGTCACCTCGGCACCTTCACCGGGCTCTGCTCTTTCCCTCAGATAGGCTTCCAGGCCTCTTCTCGCCATGAATCCCGTCCTGGTGCATCTGCAGTTCCCAGGTGCTCTGCAGGAGTCTTCTCGCCAGCTGCCTGAACTCTGTTGTTGCAAGGGGGTGTCTCTGGGATGCTAAGCAGAGCCTCAGGAGGCAGAGCTAACCATACAATTCCTCTCTCCTCCTTGGTCACTTCCCTTCAGGTGGCTCTTGATGAGACTTAGAATTGTACCCACTTCTCAGGACCATGGTTTCCCCTAACCTCCCCATAGGAGCTCATAAAATAGCATGATCCATCAATCAACCAAGTTTGTTATTAGCCCAGAATCAGGCCAGGGGTCCGGCCCATGCTTTCATGTCAGGCTAGCATCAGCGACTGCTTGAGCAACACAGAGATGTGACCTTGATCTTCACCTGTGCAAACAGCCCATGTGACAGAGTTGAGTCCTAGGCAGGAAAGCGCTGGGGTTTCTCTTGACCCTGCCACTATCACCTGCTGCTTGACCTTGGACAACATCCTTCCCTTCTCCAAGCCCACTTTTTCTTCTTTTATGGTGGGCTAGACCTTAGGGGTCTGCCAATTTTAAAATGCTCTAGGGATTTTTTAAAAATTACACTTTAAACTGTAGGCCCTTCCATGGGTTTCTGTGGGCAGCAGTAATTGATGCAGTTGGCAGCAGTTTCTTGGACTCTCTGGAGGTAGTCACCATGTCTGGCCTCATTTCAATCCTTTTCCTCCTTTCTATTTCTTTCTTAAAACAAACCCTGTGGATTAGTGTGCAAAGGGACCAATGAAGATCTTGTGAAGGCTCGTTGTTTAGTACGTTTATTCTTTAGGTTCTTTCTCATTTGGAGGGAGGGGGGTGCATGGGTCAAGTCTTTATAAGCTATGTCCAACTCTCCCCACCCAGTACTTCTCTCCAACGCTGTGGAGGTTTGGCAGAGAAGGGCCAGTTGGGTGCCACAGCTGGTTTCCCAGGAGCCTGGATCATGCTTGGCTTCCCAGTTGGGTTGGATTGAGTGACAGTGTGGTTAAGAGATTTGCCAAAAATTACAGAGCTGGGGTGGCCCTCCCAGAGTGCAGGGATAGTATGAGCAGGCCAAAGGGCCCAGAGTGGAGTCATGAGGCAGAAACGTCCAGGGAGCCAAGGAGAGTGCGTGGTGAGTGTGCTCTGGGCCTGACTCTGCTGACAACTTCCTGGAGAGCTCAAAGCTGTGCATCCGAGGGCCTCAGCATCCTTATCTGGAGACCGGCAGGTAGGGCAGGCTTTCTGAGTAGACAGATCTAAGCTCCCTTCCAACTTTAAGATTCTCTGACTACTTTGCAATTTAAGGTAATTATAAAATGCTCCCGGGGCCTTTCTGCATTTGCATAGAGTGCTGTGGGTACAGCAAACCTCAGATGCCACACCAAGCTCTCCCCCTTCCTTTCTCCCCACCCCAGCCCATGCCAAGGAAATGGATGCAGGCTGTTTGGATCCATTTAACTCAAAGGCCAATCAAAGGGGATCCTAGCAAAGGTGATCCAATTCCTCCAAAGTCATGATGAGTCCTCTGGCGGGTGACTTTTATGATTTCTTTCCCTCTCAGGAATGAGAAAGCTCTATTTGATCAATAATCAAGTCCGAAATCTTCCAGTTTGCCTACTGGAACCTCAGAAGTCTTAACCTAGGGGAGCTACCCCCTCAGCCTTCACCAGACACTTCGCAGGGATGGGTAGAGTGGGAACATGTCACACCCACTGCCCTGTGACACCCCCCATCCCCACACACACCCGCAGGGAGGGCTGGTCCCAGCCTTTGTCAAGGAGTCAAAACAAAGCTGCTTTTCCATGAGCCTGTTCTTCCTCAATGGCCCACTGTAAAGTCATCAGGAAGCATGGTCTAGTGCTCCGAGCTCCAGACAGACAGCCCGACCTCTGTCCTGGCTCTCTGGGCTGGCCCAGGCCAGACACCACACCCCCAGGACTGCTTTTCCGTCTGCAAAACAACTCCGGCCTCCCTAGGCCAGCATCGCCTCTCAGGGCAAAACAGCCCCTCCCTCCAGGCGGCAGCCCAGCCGGACTTAGGAACCATCCAGCCTTCAGGAGAGGAATCAGTGTGGGAAAGGGTGTGGAAGAACACAGCAGGGAGTAAGAAAAGGATTCTTTGTGCAAGTGTTTGTGTGTGGGGGGTGAAGGGATGGAGATTTCAGGGAATGTCTCCCTTCTCCACTTTTTCTGAAATCCTGATACTGAAATGGGAGGTGGGGGGGCGCCGGGCGGGGAACGGGGGGCTTAGTCTAGACTCCTTTGCACTTGGGCCAGTTTCCGTTGTAGGGGGACAGCCCAATGTGCAGATAAATAGAGGGACTCATTGTGGATGGCTGCTGGGTGTCTCTGGGGACAGTAACACCTCCATCAGAGAGGCACTTATGTAAGCAGTCACTTCCCTTCCCTGCCCCCACCCCCTAAATAAGCAGGCAGTTTCCTCCGAGGGCCCTGCCCCTGGCAGCTGGGTCATTTTGCCTTCCTCAGGCTGGAGCCTGACTTCTCATCCAGCTTCAGACCTCTGCTGCCCTTGGTGAGCCTGCCTTCTGCTATCTATGAGTTCTCTTTTACACCTGCCTTTAAATAACACCCTGATGACTACGAAGACTTGTCTCGCCATGTGCTGGTGTGACCAGGTGTTTGGGAGCTGAGAAGCATGAGGCGCGAAGCCTTGAGGTTGCTGAAGGACAGGCCCCTCGGTGACCCCCACCAGACCCCTGGTGAGGATGCTCATCTGATTCTTCATTCACATCCTGCCTCAATGGCCAAACACATCCAATGTGGCCAAGTGTGGTGGGTGCAGACTATTACCCCCCCACCCCCACCCTGCTCTCCTGCTTTCAGATAAGGAAATTTCACTTGCCCTTCACTACTGACACTGATGTGGGTGTTTATCCTCAGGGGAGGAAAGGTTACTAGCAGGGCAGAGAAGTCCAAGAATTTAAAGAGGCAGACATCCTTGCTCCCAAAAGTAAACCACTGAACAGTTTCCTGGGCCCTTGGATAAGATCCAAGAAGGTGGTATCAATCTTGGCTTTATAGTAGAGTCCAGGTCGCCCCCCAGACCAATTAAACGGAAATCTCCAGTCATGGACCACATTTGAGAGCCACTGACCTAAAACAATGCCCTATATGGCAGCTTGGAACACAGAAGCCAAGAGGGAGGGGAGGTAACCCGCCCAAAGTTAAATGGCCAGTTGAGACAGAGTCCTGAGCAGAACTTGGGTCTCCTGACATTAAATTCATATCTCTTCCCATCATGGTTTTCCCTCTGGTTGTTTTAGAAGATAGGGTCTTAATCTCAGTTACACATTAAAGTTATCTTTGGAACTAAAATATGTGATGGCCGGCTCCATCCTGAAATTTTGATTTAATTGCTCTGGAGTACAGTCTGGCCACACATATCTTTCTAAGTTCCTTGAGTGATTCTAATATGTAGTCATAATTAAGAGAAGTTTTGCTTTAAAGGCAAAACTCAGGGGGAGAGAGGAAGAAAAGAATTCTATAGAGGTCAGGGAAAGAAAAAAAAATGTTCCTGTAAGAGGAATCTTGGGATTTGTCCAAAGAAATGTTTGAGCTGGATCTTGAAGAAGAAACGTATTTCGATACTGGGAACTGGTAAAAGGCTTTTCAAGGGAGGGAGCAGCATGGGCAGAGGCCCTTACAAAGGGATATGGGAGAGAGATGTAACAGTTGACAGTTGGACAGATTGGGACCAGAGTGTGGGCACTGTGAATGCACACACAGGAGTGTGGGCTGAACATCTAAGCCTCACGTTGGAATCACCTGGGGGTCTTGCTAACACAGATTCTGGGACCCACCCACAGAGCTCTGCTTCAGCAGGTCGGGGCCAAGGCCCGAGAACTTGCATTTCTAACAAATCCCCAAATGATGCTGATGCTGCTGGTCCTTAGAAGACACTTTAAGAACCAATATGCTAAGCCAAGGAACACCCAAGAATGTTTTGGGTTTGGGCTCTTGAATCACATGGAGAGACAGAAAGAGAGAGCCTTACTAGGACAGGAACATTGATCTAGTGTAGAGAGAGAAAACAGGAAGTCCAGAGCAACCCGGAAGCTAATGCAGTGGCTTCTAGTAAAAGAAACGGGGGGGGGGGGGGGGAAGGGAGGGAGGGACAGTGGGACTTGGGTGGGATGAATGAATGGTGGAGAAGTGAGGAATGCTATGACCATTTCGATTTGGAGGGAAGCTGAGGCAGAGACCAGAGTGAGTGAGTTTTGGAGATAAATAGCAGAGCCCATGAGCTGAAGAGCCAGGAGGAGCGAGGAGCCAGCGTGGGCGGCACCAGGGGCTCAGCTGGGATACGAACACTGAACCCTTGTTTCAATCTCCCAGCAAGCTCCTGATCTCTGACTCAGGCCTAGAGCACACCAAAATGAAGCCGACTTGGCCCTGCTTCCCTAAAAGTCACGGTTTCTGCTCTAAAACTCCTGCCCTCCTGGGGTTGGGGGCAAGCTGAACCCAACCGGTGTGAGCCCTGGGACCTGCCTCCTATCCTGTAGGCTGGAGGAGGGAAAGGCGAGGGTGTATCTCTTCAAGCCAAAGAGGGAGGCACGGGAATCCAGCTCAGTTGTGTCACTCACGCTAAAACTCATTTTGCTCCAAACCCTCACTTCTCGTTTGCCTTCACGTTTACAGAATGTTCCCTAAAGCAGTTGCTCTCAAGCTTGGCTGCATGTTAGAATCATCTGGGAGCTTTAAAAAGCCGTTGCACGCAGGCTGCGTCTCACACCAATTAAAGCAGTCATCTCTGGAGCGGGCCCCAGGCCTCACTAAGATTTAAAGCTCCCGACTGATTCAGAAGTGCAACCAGGATTGACAACTGCACCCTGCAGGGTGTGTGCAGGCAGCCTTCAAATAGCGTGCTTATGAAAATGACATTTCCTCCCTAAGCAAATGGTTTGAATGTGTCTGACATCGCCCCACTCCCTCCACGCCCCCTCCCCACACAGGGGAACTGGGCAGCTGGCCTGTGGGACCCACAGGCCGGCAGTGCAGGTTGCGGGCGGGACTGTTTACCACAGCTGCGGTTTATGGGGCTGGAGGCCATGCCCTGGAAGGGAGAGGCTTGAATGCACAAAGTCCAAGCCGGCCTGACTCAAGGAGGCTGGCCCCAAATGGGGTGGGTGGGGGAGGTGTGCGGGGAGCGGTGGGGCATGGTTCAGAGCCAAAACTGACCGACAGGTTGGAGGACCTGAGAAACCCGGTGGGAGGGGCAGTGGGTGTGGGTGATGGGTTTTGGCATTGCAGGCAACTCCCACAGCTGCCCTTCAGGCATGGGTGAAAGTGGGGGTGCCAGGAGAGGGCAGAGTGTGACGGGGGCCAGCTCCTGGTCCTCCTCCCTAACTCAGAGTCCCAGATTCAGAGAGATGACAAAAGTCCAGGGGAGAAGGACTGACTCCAGGGGTTACCGCGATTTCGGGGCCCTGAAGCTTGCACACTTTGCGGGGAGAGCATCTTGAAGAAAAGGAATACAAATGACAAGTGTAACACGAAACACGGGGCCTGGTAAGGAGCCTGGTAACTGAGGCCTCCGGGGGTGGGGGGCGGGGGGTGGGTGGAAGGAAGCTTTAGGACCTCCCGGGAAATCTGCTCTGGTTAGCATGCTGCCCTTCTGTGGTCTCACGTGAACTGAGCGTTTCCTCTCCACATCCCGTCCTACCTTCCAGGCAGTGTCTGTGTGCCCCCGTAGGCACTGTCGTCTTTGGGACACCTGTCAGACCAGGGAGGCCTGTCGTCCATTTCATTTCTGGGGAAACGAAGGAGCAGGAGGTAAACGTGGTCAGTCACCTAAGACAGTCAGCAGCTGTGCCACCCACACGGCCCTCAGGGCCAGCCCTGCCATTCACTCCCTCCACAGACTTGTATCAGGACGTAGGATGTGGCAGGGCCGTGCTGGGTGTGGCTAGTACCACAGTGAGTCAGATGTGGACCGGGCTTCAAAAATGACAAGGTTCTGCCCCAAGGAGCTCCAGCTGTGGCGAGGAGGCCAGTCTAGGCAGGTAATTACAGTGTGGGGCGCAGGGCACCTCCGAACGCAGGCTGTAGGGAGGGAGTGCTGCCTCGGGCAGTGAGGGCGGCTTCCCAGAGGGGACCAGGAGCAGGGAGCCTGGGAGAAGGTGCACAAGTTCACTAGGCAGGGAAAGGTGTTTCTGCTCAGGGAACCCCATCTACTGAGCCCCTACTATGTGCCAAGCCTGGGGCCAATCTTTACAAAACTAGTAAGCCAATGAGTTTGCACAACATCCCCACAAGGTGGGTCCTATTATTATCCCCATTTCTCAGGTGTGGAAGCTGAGGCACAGAGAAGTTCAGGAGCTTTTCTCAATCTCACCGCTATTGAAGTGGTGGGTTTTCAACCCAGGAAGCCGGGCTCCGCACCTCATGTGTGCACAAAGTTATGAGGGGGCAGCTTGGAGCATGTGAGGAGCTACAAGAAACGCAGTGTCTCCCACACAGAAAGCACAGGAGAGCCCGGCCAGAAAGGAGGCTGGGAGCCGAAAGGTCAGGACGGATCCTGAAGGGCCTAGAAGAACAAGTGGAGTTTGGGTTGGTCCTGTAAGAGGCAAGTAGGAAGGTTTGTGTTTTGTTTTGAATTTTATTTATTGGTGGGCTTTTTTGGTTTTGGGTGGGGTGTTTTTGTTTTGTTTTTGTTGTTGCTGTTTTGAGAGAGAGAGAGAGAGAGAGAGAGAGAGAGAGAACTCAATTTGTTGTTCCACTTACTTAGGCATTCATTGGTTGCTTCCTGTATGTGCCCTGACTGCAGATGGAACCCAGCCTGCAACCTTGGCGAATTGGGAGGACGTTCTAACTTACTGAGCTACCCAGCCAGGGCTGGTATGAAAGGTTTTTAAGCAAGAGCAAGGCATGATCAGGTCCAGGCTTTAGAAAGGTTACTCTGTGTAGAAGGTGTGGTTATAGAAGATAGATTGGAGGCCACCCTAAGGAAGCAGGGGACCTCTAAGGATGCTATGACAGAGTCCAGGCAAGTGCTGATGGGATATCAATTGAGGCCGAGGGGACAGCTCAAAGCTCTTCTGGCTATTCAGCCTGGGGGCAGGGGTGGGATTGGTGGAGAGGCAGGCAGCAGCTTTGTGCCAGAGAAAATGCTCTGGACTTGGAGCCAAGAAACCTTAGATCGATGTCCACCTTCGCACTGGTCACCTTTGTGGACTTGGTCAAATCCCTTCACCTCTTTGAGTCATAATTTCCTCATCCGGAAAGTGAGCTCATAATTCTTGCTCTGTCTGACTCACTCAGTTTTTGTGAAGCTCAAACAGAATGTATGTGGAAAATGGCCCACAAGTACAACAGAAGATTTAAAGTGTCTGCAAAATTAACTGACAGCCCAGAGACCAAGGGCTTCATATTCTTGGGCCAAAGTGGTGTTCCTTGCCTTGGCAACAGGCCTCAGAGCTCATCCATGTCCCTTCTCCCCACCTCCACAGGACCCACCAAATCCTCTTCCTTCTTCAAAGTACAGCTCACTACCACCTCCTCCATGAAGCCTGCCAAGCCTTTCCCCAAGCCCCCACCTGTCAATAAACTCTTCTTCCCCTGAAGGAGTGCTACTTTCCAGATCTAGAGTCTCATTTTTTTCTGTCTTTAATTTAGCTGCAGTTGGTCATTTACCCTGGCCCTCACCTTCCCACCTTCCTTAACATGAAGGCTGGCGCCATTCTTATTCCCCTTTGCAGCACAATGGACAAACACTGCATTTTTGTTGAATGACTGAAACGTGCAGTGAGTAAACTGGCTGTGGTTCCACAGAGAAGTCGGGAAGACAGCAGCCCTCACCCAGGAAAAAGGACCAGAGGGTCTATGTGATGGCATGAGGGTCAGAGGCATGAAAGACTGCAAATGACATTTCAAATTCTACTCTTGCCTTAGCTGGTGTGGCTCAGTTGGTTGGGCATTGTTCCGTGTACTGAAAAGTTGCTGTTTTGATTCCTGGTCAGGGCGCATGCCCAGGTTTCAGGCTCGATCCCCGGCGGGGGGCCTGCAGGAAGCAGCTCTCACATGGGTGTTTCTCTTTCTCCCTCTCCCTTCCTCACTCTTTCTAAAACTCAATAAAAATATTTCTTAAAAATTCTACTCTTCTCCAAAGATTCAATCATGATAGTGAGATGAAAATAATGTAAATGGAAAGAATAATAGTTAGAATAACTATACTGAATACTTATTCTGTTTATTTATTGAATACTTATTCTATGACAGTTTAAGTGTTTTACTGAACTGTTTCATTTGATCTTCACAACAAATCTAGAAGGAGGTAGCATTTTTATCCAGGACCTAGCACAGTGCCTGGAACAGAGATGGTGCCCAGTAAATTCATAAAAAGAAAAGACAGACGAAGAAACTGGGCCCAGGAAGGTGAAGCAACTTGCTCCGGTCTTACAGTTACTAGCCAGCAGAGCTGAAATTCAGATCCCTCTGGTTTAACTACTGCTTCCTACGGCTGCTCATGAAAGAAAAGATGACAGGTGTGGGCACCGTGAGGGAAACGCAAGCACCATGAGGGAGGGCTTTTCTCGTCTGCATTGGGGGGGGGGGGCGGGGGACAGGAGTCTAAAGACCAGGGAGAGACCTCTGAGCCAGGGGTCCTGCCTGACCAACCATCCCCAGCCTGGAAAGAATCAAGTCTGAGTGGCAGGCCCCCTGCTCCGAGAACCGGAATGGGTTCAGAATCCAAGCTGTGAAGAGTGCTGAAGAGTTCCTTATCAGCATTTCTTCTGGAAGGATCTGGGCACTCAGCTTCATTACAGGGGCCCAGTCTGATCGAAACCCTGTTTATTAGAAAGGGTGGAGGGGATGTGGGGTGTTCTCAAATTTGTGCTCCTCTCCTTTGGCTCAGCCGGCTGAGAGAAGATGGGACAGAAAACAGGGTGTGAATGTGCAGGAGAAACCCCACAGCCTTTGCCCAGGAGGGGTGGAGAGGAACAGCTGAGTGATCTCAGACCGCTCTCCCACCCCTGCGGACATTTGATAAATGCTTCCTGTGAAAATATTTACCCAGGAGGAAATGGGTCATGCTTCCTCTTCCTACCAGGAGGGTGGGGAGAGGGGCTGCACTGGTCCCATAAATTCCAACAACGGTCTGTGCTCAGCACCTCGCCTCCCTGGGTGCCCAGGGGAAGTGAGACAGAGGTGTCAGACAGAAAAGAGCTGTGACAGGAGGCAGGTACACAGCTGGGAGGTCATCCCTACAGGAACACATCCATGTCCATTTGTTGCTTTTATTTTCTAGTTTTTCCTCCATTTCTTTTCATTAAGTTGCCATCTGTCTTTGTTTTATCCAAGAAGTCCCGAAGGAACCCTTACATTTTCCCCTGCTTGGCAGGTGATGCAATGGATGGATCTGAAATCTTGAGAGCAGAGGTGTTCACCGGCCTGGAAAAACCATTTTTTCCCCTCAAATCAGGGTGTCCTGGTTCCCTCTCAGTTGTGCTGTTGTCTTCTCAATACATCCAGGCAGTTAGATGTATTGAAAAGAGTGACATCAGGAGCCAGAGCAGCCAGGGGGTCCTGGTGTCAGCTCTCCCACTCTATGACCTTGAGTGGCTCCATCACTTCCCTGAGCCCAGACTCCCTCCCCTGCGAAGTAAAGACCATGGTATGACCTGAACAGTCTCCTATGAGGGCCAAGGAAGGGAAGCCGTGCACAAATGCTTGGAAATCGTAAGAGAATGCACAGGGATGGGTGTTTTTAAGCCTTGGCTGAGTTTCCCCACTTACACAATGGGTGCAATAATCCCTGCATCTCACTTTCCAGAATGTCAGGAGGTCAAAAGAGTTAATGTTTGCAAAGGAATCCAAGATCTTGGGTCAATTCCCCATTTTACCAATATCCAAACAGTCAGACAATGAAAAATACCCGAATCATGTTTCAATTCTAAACAATGACTACCTCAGCCAACAACAGGACCGTGAGGCAAAGCACCGAAGACTAAGTTATTTAAATATCACGTTCTCAGCCTCTAAAAATTCTTCATCCATATTTCTAGCTTAGCTTGAATATCTCTCTAACTAAAGTGCCCCAATTCTCAGCAGTAGTTCTTTAATACAACTCAGAGCACAGGTGTCAGAAGCTACCAAATAGCTTATTTAGAAACCCAGATTTTTGCCATGTACTGAATCAGCAACTCCGGGGATAGGGAGTGGAAGTCACATCTTAACCTGGTCTGTAGGTGGCCTTTCTTCGTGCTGAATTTTGAGAGCAACAAAGCTGGAAGCCCCATAATGTGCTGCAGAAGGGTCATGCGAACCTTTTCTCTATATGTCCTCTAGCAGCCAAACCCTAGGACCCCCCCCCCCCCCCCCGCCAAATAAAAGAAGACTTGAGCACATAGAAATCTATTGGAGGGCCAGGGCTGGGGGGTAAAAGTGAAGGGATTAAGCAAAAATCAAAAACAAGAAAACACTTGATAGACACAGACAACAGCATGGCGATTATCAGAGGGAAGGGGCAGGCAGGGGAAGTAGGAGAGGAATGCGGGGGGGAGGGATATATGGTGATAGAAGGAGACTTAACTTGGGGTGGTGAACACACAATACAATATACAGGTGATGTGTAACTTCATTAACCATTATCACCCCCAATAAATTCAATTAAAAAAAAAAAAAGAAATCTATTGGAGGACAAGTCATGTAAACCCGGCCTCCAGGGCCTCACATCCATAGCTCTGGTTCTAGTAAAGGAAGGGGGGAGGCTGGGTCCAGAGGCAAGTCTAACCTGAGTTAAGACCACAGCAGAGGTTAGTACCAGGAAGGACAGTTGATGCATGAATCTAAAGTAATAAATAGGGCCTCTAGGTCCTGAAGGGAGGCTGCAGGTGATATCAGAGCTCTGGCCCCCACCCTACAGGTCACATGGAGCAATGTTAAAGGAGGCAGAGAGAGGAGACAAAGCAGGTTATTACAGATTCTTTGTACATAAGAGTTCTAATGACTTGGATATTTCATTTTAATTGATACATACTTTCCTCTGAGTTTCTAGGGACAAATCTTGAATCCTGGAGGCCTCAGAATGAGTTGATGCACCCTCAGGTACCAGGCTGAACCATGGTTGCTTAATCAGCTGACAGGAGTCTATGACTCTTATACACGGTATCAGAATTGTGTGTGTGGAGATATATTTTCTCATGAAATACATCTCACCTCCCACATATGCATCCAGGTGATCTGCATTTACTGTGTTCCACAATGATTGTTCACTGCAGCTCTTAGTCATCCTGTAGAAATGTGGTGAGCAGTTACAAAGGAGTAAACTTTCCAATTCCACAGGCACACTCACTATGAGTAAGACCAGATGGGCTATTTTCCCTTTTTTCAGCTGAGCAAACTGAGGTTCTGAGAAGTTAGAATAATTTTCTAAGTCACACAGTTTGAAGTTCATAAATGGGACTCTGGGTCTTCTGGCTTAAATTTCCTTCCAAGGCAACTTTCCTAAGTCTCAGAAACTTGACTTTTGAAATACATCTAGTAGCTTTCTTCTCATAGCTGGGAGGTCATCTCTACAGGAACACATCCATGTCCATCTGTCATTTAAAAATCTATAGAGCTCTTCCTTCTTGGTTTCTGTTTGAAAAAAACACACACACACAAAACATTCTTGCCCTAGGCATGTTTGGCTCAGTGGATAGAACATCAGCCTGCAGACTGAAGGGTCTCAGGTTCAATTCCGGTCAAGGGCACAAACCTCGGTTGCAGGCTCCTCCCCAGCCTGAGACCAAGTCAGGGCAAGTGCAGGAGGCAACCAATCGATGTGTTTCTGTCACATCAATGTTTCTCTCTGTCTTTCCCTCTCTCTAAGAAATCAATGGGAAAATATCCTCGGGTGAGGATTAAAAACACACGCACACAAACAGCATCCTTATTTAATACTTTGGCATATGAGTTAGGGTGACCATTCACCTCAATTTTCCCAGGACGACCCATTTTTAACATGAAAAGTTCTGCATCCTAGGAAACCTCTCGGTCCTGAGCAAACTGTGACCATTGGTCACCTCACTGTTCAGACCACCTCATCCCCTCAGCGAGTCTCCAGCTGCACAGGAACTCATGCCTCCTGACTTCCCACTAGGCTCTGACTCACTCACCTGCAGCCTCTGCTCCCCAAGAATCAGACTCTGCAGAGCAAATATGACACTGGGAAACCAATCTCCATCCAGCAAAGCACTTTGGTGAACTTCTGATGCCAAGGGACATATTAGCAATATTGGAGAAAGGATACAGAAAGCAGTAACATTAGATTCATCAGGTACCAATTTCCAACTGACCACATATAAGAATCTACTTCACTGAATACTGGTGTTGGAGGAAAAACATGATTCAGGGCACAAACACGATGCTGCTCTACAGTTCATTTAGAATACAGTTATGTGCATTCATTATTATGGCCACAGGAGCAGACAACTCAGTTACATCCTGGCCCTGCCATTTAACCACTGTGTGACCTTTTGCAGGTTGTACCTAATTACCTCATCTGTAAAATGGAAAAAAAACAGAATTTCCTTCATAGAGTCATGATGAGAATTAATACATGTAAATTATTAGAAGGTGCAGCAAATTACTCATTACTCCCGTAGCCTATACACTGCATGGCCAATGCCAATGTCTAAATATGAAATACATGCAAAGCAAGCAGAGGGTAACAGGGGATTTGATTGTTTCCCAATAATTGGAGCAAATAAAAGGGAGGCTGGAAAACTGTTTCTTCCAAATATATTTTTCTTTCTGCCTTCCTTTGAGAGTCATTGTAGCCTCAAAGTATTATTGCTATCTTTAACCTCAGGAATATAAATAAAAGAGGAACAATCAACTGGATAATTAATTGCCCCTTACATTAGTACAATATTTTAGATACATCAACTCACTTTTACATATGTCACCCCACCCGCCTGTGCAAACCCCTTCCCATTATAAACCAAGGTTGTTTGGCCCATGTTATCTTAGTATTTACTACTTGAGCATCTACCATATATTTCTTGCCGAGCTGGGTACAGTGGGAGATGCAACAACGCATACAAATAGGAGGAGCTGACTCGATGAATTTACTATTTATCCGGGGGACAAGCTATCGGTAGATACAACCATGTATATCAAGTGCCAAATGACCTGGCTATTCATGAAGGACAATAAAAGGCAGAGGTCACTGTGGGCTGAGGCAATCAAGAGAGGTAAGAAGAGAAATGAGTGGGCCGTGGTTGGAGTGCCTGCTGTATCCCAGCCTTCTGCTTGTATCTTGGTCAACGCTCTCTAACAAAGGCTGTCGGACCTTCAACCTCAGCCTTTCAGGATGCTCCAGAAAACTTCCCACTACTAGCATCTGCATATCTGAGCCTGAGGGAGCAGCCAGCATCCAAGGACTGAGCAGAGTTGGTGCTTAAACCCAGCTCCCGGCCAGCTTAGGGAGGATCATTTTTGAGGCATATGTCTTACAACTTTCCTCGAGTATCTCTGTTGGAATTAAGCTGCAGTTGCCCACAGTGGTCACTGGTTTGACCACAAACCCTTTCCTGATGGCCTTCCTTTCCCTATATCGATGCCCATGCCTTTACCTGTGCTCCCCCCGCCCCACTTCCCAATTAGACCATTTGCACTCACATCCTTATCTAAGGGCATGTTTCTGGCCAAACCCAGACTAAGGCAGCATCATATTTCCTGTGAAATTGGTTAAAACTGTATCCTTCTGACGAGTGAGAAAACTAAGACTCAAAGAGATTAAATAACTGTCTAAGATCACGTAAGAAGCATGTGGTAGCACTCAGGTCTGAACCAACATCCTTCTGACTCCAAGTCCACATCTGCCCTGTTAGCATGCTGAGAGCACTTGATCTTGGAGACTCAAACCACCCCTATTCCTACACTCACCCCACTCAGGAAACGGGGAACTTTCCCCGAATCAAGACTGAAAAATAGGCTGACTTGGTCTCACTCAATTCTCATTGACTTCCTATTCATTTAAAAATGTCTCAGTCCCAGCTCTCTGTGTGAAGTAAGGACAGAAATGATGGTTACAGGGGAGAAAAACCCCCACATGGAAATCCTGGACTCCACATGTGAAGGTAGGTGTAAGCCAAGAAGTAGGACCGTACCCTTTCTGTCTGTGGAGATGCTGAGAAAATGTTGTCTCTACATTGTTTATCCAGATCCACAGAAAAGGGCTTTTGAAGCTACATTTCTATTTCATGATTTTTTTTTTCAAATCATTTGGATTAAGGTAGCAGGAAACCATTGTGTTGGAATAAGTGGTGTGCGTGATTACATGTGCAAGTTTACTGACAACCAAACGAGTTGGGGAGCTTGAGAGCTTTGCTCTGGCTCAAGGAGCTGTCCATGAACCCAGATCAAATTTTGGCTCAGTCAAGAGGTAACTTGATCCAAGTTTTAAGCAAAATGAATTATCATGGTCAGGAGCAGATGGATAGGGTAAATCACATGAAATCAACCTAAATTTATCAAAAGCTGACAGCAAAATTTTCTCTATGTCTAGTGCTCTAGTTACCAATGGCTGCATATCAAACCATCCTCAAATTTAGTGGATTCAATGACCATTTTATTATATCTCCTGATTAGTGTGGGTTGGGAATTAAGGCTGAACTTGGCTTAGCAATTCTGTTCCACATGCCATGAACGACATTGACTTGGAGGTATTCAGCTGGTAGATGGGCTATTCAGAAGGGTCTGAGATGGCTTCATTCACGTCGCAGGTTCATGGATGGACATGGCTAGAAGACTAGGCTCAGTGGGGACTGTTGTTCAGAGAACCAAGTCTCCAGTGAACAAAGTAGAAGTAACCTGATTTTTTATGACCTGGCTTTGGAATCACTTAGGGTCACTTCTGCCAAACCTTTAGTCAAAGCAGTCATCAGCACATCTAGATTCAAGGAGAAGGGACTTAGACCCAACCCCTCAATGATAGGATTTATAAAAGTATAACATCCCGTTTGAGTTAGAAACAAAGGAGGGAAGCCAGAGCCTGTAGGCTTTCTCTGAATGAGACTCTAGTTGCATCTGCTTTGCCAGGACAAAGCATTTGTGACCTAGGGCATGG
The DNA here is from genome assembly GCF_964212035.1 of Myotis nattereri. Lineage (NCBI taxonomy): Eukaryota > Metazoa > Chordata > Mammalia > Chiroptera > Vespertilionidae > Myotis > Myotis nattereri. The sequence goes on from NC_138077.1 coordinate 51,447,763, forward strand.
GCGGAGAGGGAACTGGGGAAGGAGGAAACTGGCATGGCTGAAATCCTGCTCTCCTAAGAGTGCTCCCTGCTTCCAGCTTTGCTTGGCTGACAGATAGCTGTGTACTCAGCACCAATCATTACTAAAGAGCTGAGTGAAGGGTTTCACCTACTTCAGGATGCTGGTCCCTTGGAACTGAGAAAAAGGGACGAGGCCAGTGTGGAAGGGTTTGGCTGGTTTGAGCAATGTGCAAGAAATCAGAAGCCAGAGAAACAGTGGCCAGTGTTGCTTGTTCCATCAAAGATCTGCAGCTAAAGACAGGCTCCATGGGGCACTGTCACCAAATCCTGTGTCTCCCAAGAAATATCAATGTGAAAGAAACATCGATCAGTTGCCTTCTGTATGTGGCCCAACTGGAGATCAAACCCACAACCCAGGCAGGTGCCCTGACCGGGGAATTGAACTGGTGACCTTTCAGTGCACAGGATGATGCTCAACCAACTGAGCCACTTCAGCGAGGCACTTTCCTTAAAGTTTTATCATCCATTTTTACATTCAGTCCCTGGAATAACTGCAAGCAGAGTAAATTCTTAGTTTTCCTATAACCATGACTGACAGAGCCTTAAAACCACAGTAATTACCTGACATGTTCATATGTCTGACGCACTATAATGGAACATCCCATGGGAGCAGAATGCTGGAAGCGTTTTGCATCTTTGCATGGTACAATGTAGGCTGCTCCAATTAATGTCAGTCAGATCCACCCACTCCTGAGAAGCCCAAAATTATATGCCGATTTACTGAACTTACTATAATGTTCCAAAATCAATTTTTAAACATTTCTACAAACCAGGACATTATATAGAGGCATTACAGCAGTTAGTTCGGTTCTCTGAACTTAGTAAATATTCAATAAATGTGAGCTGAATAAATGGATGCCCCATAGGCTAGAAGCCAGGACCCCTGAGGAACAGTCTCATTCTTCTACTAACTGTCCATGAGGTCTTGGGGAAATCACTTCCTCTCATTAACCTCAGCCTGTGCTTCTGTAAAATGTGGCATTTGAACCAACCCATCATCTCTGAGGTCAATTCCTCGCAGTTCTAAAATTCTGTAATTTCATGAAAATGCCAAATTCATTTATACTGTTGGTGTCCAAGGAAATGAAAGGTAGAATTGGTGTTTATTATAAGCAGCTCTTATTTTATGCCTCATTGCTTATTTTATGCATCATTGTATATGCTTTCAGATCTATTGCGTATTTTAGCTACCATAACTAACTATTGAGAAAAATATTAGGCTCTGTTTTTACACTTGGGAAAACTGAAGTTTTATTAGCTTGTAAAGATATCAATTTCTAGTCTTGATAGAATTACAATTGCTTTAAGACACTGGGAAACAGTCAGTGCAAAACTGTGATCCCTGAGAGAAAGAATCAATGAGGTGAGCTTTAAAATAACCTTAGATTTATGCTTGGAGGCAGTGTCCATCTGGCAATCACAAGCACAGTCTGTCAGCTTTGCTAAGTAGAGGAAGCAGAGACCAGAGATTAGGGGAGCTGAGGGGGCTTGGAGTTGAGGATCACCATTCCAGAAAGGAGGGAAATACACAGCAAAAGAGCACCATAAGTCTGTTGAGATATCCTCTTGAGTCTACTGAGTATTAGGCTCTATGTGTATAAAGTGAAACTCCACAAAACCAGGCAAAAGAAGTGACCAGAGAGTAGTAAGTTGAACAACCCAGAGCTCTCAGAAGGTGAAAAAATGGTTGTGCACCAACCAACCAAAGTGGAGACTCCCGGTGATCCCCTGGGGCATTCAAGGAAGAGCCCAGAGTCACACTTGAGTAAAGTGACTAAACTCTTCCTGAAGTGAAGGTTACCTCAACCTGCCAAGCAAAGCAGAAAGATAAGACTCAAAGGGATCAGACTACTTCATGAGTAAATTAACTGCCTGCCCAAACAAAATCTAACACTCTTTAAAAGAAGACAACAAAGTGCAAATACTTAATGATATAGCTTCACAATGTCTACCATCTAATAAAAAATTACTAGACTTTAAAGCAGCAGGAAAATGGTCACTTATAACCAAGAGAAAAATCAGGCAATAAAAACAGGTCAATATATGACAGAGATGATGTACAAGTATTTAAGTAACTGGACAAGACCCAACAATGAGTCCATCAGAGAGTCCAAATTCAAACCCAGGTCTCCTGACCCTTTCTTACAGAGCTCTTTCCATCGCCTGTGCTCACCAGTCTCTGCGTCTGGGGAAATTTATTAAGATTTTACCATGACAATCCCAATGCTATCTTTCTATCCTTCTGGTTAACACCTCTCAGAAGTTTGCAGAGACAGACAACAGATCTGAAACCTGTGAAGGCCAGTCTCTGATCAGGAACCAGCACAGGCAATCCTCATGGACAAAATTTCAACAATACTGCAACAGAACTCCTTGGTCTCTCCCTCGACCCCGCTGTGGCACTTGCATGGGAATTCCCCATGGCCACCCCTAAGTCATATATCCGCCAGGAGCAGCTCTGCCTCATTCCCCATGGCCACCCCTAAGTCATATATCCGCCAGGAGCAGCTCTGCCTCATTCCCCATGGCCACCCCTAAGTCATATATCCGCCAGGAGCAGCTCTGCCTCAGGGGCTGTGGCTTAAGGGAACATAGGAATCAGTATAAACAGTGGCAGCACATACCAGGAAATCAGGCCTCAGCTTCTGCCCTGAGCTGGCAAGAACTTAAGCAAGTTCTTAAAGAGGTAAAAGGAAACACAGAAAGTGTCACAGGCCACTGGCAATGTGGAGAGTATGTTCACGTGTGCACTGCCTACAGGTGTTTGTGAGAAAGTCGTTCAAGGAGCACAGACACTGAGTCACCTTCCAGGCTGGGGTGCATTTTTCCTCCCTGCCATTTACTCCACAAGTTGTTACCAAAGCAAATATCAAAGCCCTGCAATTTGCTAATTACAGGCAGGATCCTGGGCTTGTGGGCCCAATTAGGCACTTGTTCCTCATTTTCTGTGTGACCCGGTGGACTGCACCCACAATTAGCCACTTGCCTTTTAACTGCCTTGAGAGCAAGCTGACTCACCTCCAACGCACTCCCACTATCACCTCCAGATAGCCTTTGGTATCTTTCTGCTTTTCAGGTTCCCCCCACTCACCTAGTATCTCTCTCTGCATCACAGGGCAATGTCTAGTTTCCCTGACTGGGCTCCTCTGAGATCCCTGCTCTTGCTCCTTGCCTAGGCTTGGAGCCTGAAAGGCAGGAAGCAGCTCCTGTTGGTCTGGGCATCTTGCCTGGCTCCCCCAAGGGAGCTCAGAGGCTGTGGTTGCGTTCAGTTCAGCCTCTGCCCCAGACACAGGAGTGAGGAAAATTACAGCTTCTCCGGAGCCAGCTCACAGCCAGAGCTTCTGCCCACACTCTCCACTAATACCTCCTGCTCTGGCCCTCAGTCAGGCCAGAGCTGCATCCGGGAGGACCCTCTGCCAGTCCTGGGGAAGGAGGTCCCTTCGCTGCCAGCAGCAGCTCTCCAGGGAGACACAGGCTGGAGGAAGAGAAACCTGCATGATTTTCTACTTCGTTCGGAAAGCTACCTGGCAAGCAAAAAATTTCCAGCCAACTTTTTGATGATTTACTATGTCAATGGTTCCTACCCTTTTCAGTGTCACAGACACCTTTGAAAATCTGATGAAAGTTCTGGACCCTCTCCAGCAAGAAACACTCGTAATTTTGTTCCATTTAATTATGTAATCATTCAACAAATATTTATGGAGCACCTCTGTGCCAAGCACTACTTGGCACTAAGCAAAGATCAATGGACAAAATAGACAAAAATTCCTACTCTCATGGGGTTTACATTCTAGCAGGAAGAGAGGGGCATTAAATAACAAATGTGATAAATAAGTAAAGTATACAGTCAATAGAAAATAAGTGCTATGGAAAAAGAAAAAAAAATTGAGCAGGGTAAGAGAGAGGCTAGTGGAGACGGAGGCTGTATTTTGAATAAAGTGTGCCAGGTTGTCCTCACTGAAAAGTGAAATGTGAGCAAAGAACTGAAGAATGTAAGATGTTTCACCATGTGGGTATTTGGGGAAAGAGTGTCGCAGCCAGAGGGAACAGCCCGAGGGCGAGGGCCTGCCCTGAGTCTGAGGAAAAGTGAGAACAGCGTTCGGCTAGACTGGAGAGAGGGAAGAGGCGGTCGCAGTGGGTCAGGGAGGCAAGGGGGTGGAGGGACAGATATCACACAGGACCTTGTAGGTCACGAGGACTTTGACTTTTACTCTGAGTTAAATCACGAGCTATTAGTGAGATCTGAGCAAAGGGGTAACATGATCTCGGTGGTAGCAGTGAAGACCTTGAGAAGGTTGAGTCAGAGGATTTCCTGAATAGCTGTGGTATGTGCAAGAGAGACATGCACCTATAATTTCACACACACACACACACACAATGCAACAGTCACCAATCTCCTAAACATCCACCTCCACGGATTCAGTGGTAAAGGGAAGTGGTGACCCCAAGGAGGGAGGGGAACGTGGTGACTCCAGAGGAGCGTGAAGGCCTTAGCTGTATCTAAAAGGTGCGCTTCTTTTTAAATATACACAAGAAGATGTTTCAGGAAAATATGGTAAGATATTAGCATCTGGCAATCTGAGTGGTGGATACGTAGGTGTCTATTAATTTTTTCAGTATATTTAAGGTAATCCTTAATTTTACAAAGGACTGCTCATCTCAGGGTTTATCAGAAAGTCTCACTTGCTCATCAATGCATCGGAAGGAATCGGCACAATCAGTTCTGCTAGTAATTCTGGCTGTGATTCCGGCTGGTGTACTTCACGTCTCTGATTTTCCTTCCCCCCTTTCCAGTGGCCCAGAGTCAAAGGTGAAATAAGTCACGGACGAACACAAAAATCACACTGTAGCAACAGAAACTAGAAGACGAAGAGAGTAATGGGAACTGGGGAGCCTGGGGAAGGCACCCAGCAGAGGCAGCCCTTCGGCAAGATCCAGATGGGCAGCGGGCCTGGCAGAGAGGAGGGTAAGTCTGCCCAGCTGGGGGCTGCTGCAGGGACAGAGGCAGCGCTGGGTGCAAGCGAAGGCCCCACACACCTACTCCGCCATGGCCCATTGTAAGAAGAGCAGGCAGACTTTCCTCCCTGCACTGAATTGGAGAGAAAGGCCAGATGGCAGGGACTCCCAGAGCCCTGCAGTCACCCCAGTGGGACCAAGAGAGCCCAGTGGTGGAAAAGCTTGGATCCAGGTGTGCAGCCAGCGGAAACCTGCAGACCAGGGTGACTTCAGGCCCCCCAGGGGAGTAAGGCTACTGAGCTGGGCGGAGTCGCCTTGCTGACCTGGAGGGAAACCTCCTCAGGAGCAGACCAGGGACGCTCCCCAGCCACCCCTGCGTCAGCCACCTTGGGCCATGGCCCTTAGACAGCCAAGCCTCCCAATCTGCAGGCCTGTCCCTGAGCCCGGGGGAAGGTCCCCTGCTGCCCACATTTGACAGAAACTTGCCAAGTCACAGTCCTGGTTAGGTGCCAAGGGCAGGATTTCTCAGGCCACAGTTTTAACAAGACCATGCTTTCTAATGACTAGTTTTCTCCTAATTAAATAAAAAAGGGGGGGAGAGAACCCAGTCATTACTCCTCCTTGTAATACCACCTTCCATTTATGTGCGTCTCTCTTCAGAGGAGCTCAAAGTGCTTTGTGTGTTATTGTATATTTTCCCCTCGTATTATCCTGGAGATTCCTGGGGACGGTTATCATCATACAACTTTACAGCTGGGAAAAGGGATGTGGCTGAGGTTAAGCAACGTGTCCCAGCACCCTCACTGGCTATGGTCAGGATTTTGAAGCTCTTCTAAGAAACCTCCTCATATTTGAAAATAAAATTGTCCCCTTGGAAGTAAACTAGGCTAAAACAATGCATAAAGAATAGTCATCTACTGCAAACTTTACAAAAGGAATTAACACTATTTAGCTCTCACAACATCCCATAAAGTAGATCGTATTATACCAATCGTACATAGGGGGAGAATGAGATTCAGAGAGGTACAGTAAGCTGCCTAGAGTTGTATGATGATAACATTTATAGTAATAGTAAAAGCAGATGCCAATATTTATTAAGCACTTCCCATGTGCCAGGTATTTTACATTTATGAACTCATTTTCATTCTTATAATTCTCTGAGGTGGTTATTAGTATTATGACCATTTTGTGGATGACAAAACCGGAGCACAGAAAAGTTAAGTAACTGGCACAAGGTCACACAGCAAGTCAGTGGTAGAGCCATGTAGGAACCCCAAAAAGCTATGTGTGTCCCCACCACAGCAGTTTCCCCACCTGAAGGAATGCTGTATTCTGAGCATTGGCCTGGGAACACCAGGTACAGTCCCGGTGCCTTAGATATAGTCCTAGGACTGCTCTGTGTCCTAATCACTGCCCTTTGATGGTGGGTGGAGATGCATCTTCTGTACTTCTGCTGTGCCAGGCCCCTCACTCTAAAGGCGGGTACCAAGAGAGCAGATCATGAGAGAGAAGCTCTTCCTGCCAGACTGACGGCAAATGTGATGACTACTTTCACTGGTATAGAATGGTACCACCATGGCTGGTGTGGCTCAGTGGTTGAGCGCCAACCTGTGAACCAGAAGGTCACGGTTCAATGCCTGGTCAGAGCACATACCCGGGTTGTGGACTCAGTCCTCAGTGTGGGGCATGCAGGAGGCAGCCGATTAGTGATTCTCTCTCATCATTGATGTTTCTCTCTCCCTCTCCCATCCTCTCTGAAATCAATAGAACTATATTTTAAAAATATAAAATAAAATGGTACCATAGGGGCTGTTAGCACAAATGTAGTGGAATCAGAGAGTAAGGATTAACCTAGAGCAGTGATTTCCAACCTTTTCATCTCATGGCACACATAAACTAATTACAAAAATTATATTCTTTGCCAATCTGACAAAAAAAAGGGGGTATAATTTTGATTCACTCACACCAGATGGCTATTGTTATGTTGGCAGTTGTCATTCTTTTTTATTTGGCAATCTAAGGGAAAAGGGGTCAGTGCCCCTGGCTAAACAGTCAGGTATTGCATGTTCTCAAGGTTCTGTCAGCACACCAGTTGAACATTGCCGACTTGGAGAGACAGAGCAGTGGGAAGCGAACTTGCCGTGGTGTGTGTATGTAGGAGGTGGTGCACTTAGCCCTTCCACACTCCAAAGAAATGAGCCCCCAAACCATCCTCAAACCTGGGCTTTTTCATTGCCCTTTCCCCAAAAGCATCCTCCAGTTACTCACTCCACTCCTCATATCGCCATAGCAGGAGGGGGGTGGTCCTGGATGGGACAGTCTAGCTAACACTGCCCATCAATAAACTTGCCTGCCAGACTCAGGCTTCAGGGTAGGGCTTCCAAATGCCAGCATACTTCCTGGGGCAGTGAAGGGGAGACCGGGACCCTCCCCCGACTCTCAGGCAAGGCTCGGCCGGGCTGCCAGGTGGCATGTCGCACTCAAACCCCTGTCTTTTCTTTTCAGACCAACACTTGTAGCAGACTGACCACAATGCTCACCTCCTGTCACTGTGTGTTCTGTCCCTTTCTGATCGGCCAAGTTGCCAGGAAGCCCTTCCTGAGACGGACAGGATGAGTGGCAACAATCTACCAGCATGTCCCAAACAGCATGCACATAATTCCCAGAGAATGACGGCTACAAGCCCGCCCCTCCCCCCCCCCCTCCTCCCACATCCCCAGCTCTTTCCGATAATATCAGAACATTTAGGAAATTCCTGGCTCGCTGTGTCTGACACCCAAACTCTCCAGACCTTGACCTTTGTGGAGAGCTGGTGTGCTAGGCGAGGATTTCTGGAAGACAGCATCTTTCATCAAGTGGCTGCAAACATGAGGTCTGGAGCAAGACTGCCTAGATTGAAACTCCAGCCCTCCCATTTACTCGCTGTGTGACCGTGAGCAAATTGTTGAAGCTCTCTGTGCCTGTCTGGTTGCCTGTAAACCATGGGTAATAAGAATTCCTATTTCATAGGATTCATAGGATTGTGGTGAGAATTAAATGAGTCGTTGCATTAAAGGGCTTAGCACCAAGTAAGCACCCAATAAATGTTAACTACTATCAAGAGGCCAGGAAACGTCTTCTCCAGAAAGAATCCATTATTTTTCGCCAACCTCACCTTTGCACGGCCAGGACTTGAGGCAGGAAGAGGCACTGTGAAAACCTGTATCAGGAGATCTAGTCTTCTAAGGGGTTATTCATAGCCCCTGCTGACCACATGATATTTGCAGGAAAAAAATAAAAATAAAATAAAGAAGCCCAGCCGGTATAGCTCAGTGGTTGAACCTCGACCTGTGATCCAGAAGGTCACAGTTCAGTTCCCAGTCAGGGCACATGCCCAGGTTGCGGGCTTGATCCCCAGTGGGGGTGTTCAGGAGGCGGCCGATCAATGCTTTTCTCTCATCATTGATGTTTCCCTCTCTCTTCTTCTCCCTTCCTCTGAAATCAATAAAAATATTTTTTTTTAATAAAAATGAAATAATTAAGAAAGATCAAATCAAGACCCAGGACCCGCGCCCAGGGAGGAGGGTGAACCAGGCTCACCCTGGAGCCTCCCTGAAGATGCTCCGTTTGCCCTGTGGGCCCCACCCCCACCCCTGCCCCAGAATGGAGGTTCCCCTGCAGATGTTCAGACCCTTCAGAAATTTAAACCAGGGAAGCCCAGGCTTGCGAGTTCCCAGGGCCTCTCAGGCACGCGGCAGCTCTCCCCACCGGCAGCGCCTCAAATACCAGAGGCCCTGCCAAAGCCCGGACTGTTTGTGGGGAGCTCGGGTTTCTCCCGCCACAGGGCTGAGCCGGTGGCGGAGGCGCAGCTGCTGGGAGGTCACGCCCGAGACACGTCCGCACAAGCCCGGCCTGGGGGGCATGAGGGTTGGGGGTTAGGCCTGGTCTCGGTTTCCATCTTCATTCCGCAATCATGCAACACCCCACACCCCACACCCGCCCCCCCCCCCAAGGTGGCTTTCCTCTCTATGATATTCTTTTTGCAAAACAAAACAAAGCAAAAAGCTCTAAACTAAAAGAAAGGCTTCTTTACAAATGCTAATTGTGGGCATTTTTAAAAAATTGTTTTGGAATTTGTTTATGTTGGATATAGAGTTCTTTTTCAATAAATGGCATACAGAGAAAACCCTACATTAGGCATAGGAAACCCGAAGCCATTTAACCTTGAAAGTCTTCATTTTTCATTAGTTAATACTTTTGCATGCTGAGAGCCTTCTACATCTGATAAAAATAGGGGCACTGAACAGTTTAACCACCTGTGTTTTCCTTGGATTGCATATTTTCCATTGTAAACAAGAAAACACAGATTGGAAATCCATTCATTCCTTCCTAAGTGCTTTAGTTCGGGTTTATTTGTGTTTTCAACCAGGGGAAACCAAAAACAACCTTTGCAAGATTTAGGGATTTTGTGCAAAGAAACACCACGACATTATTTTATCCCCTCTGCAGCTATTTTAACATTAAGCTCAAGATTTTTTAAATGCTAATAATTATAATTACCATTTAATTTACCGAGCACATTCTACATGTGTGACTTGTACTCTCATTTGTGATAATATTGTATTCTTTTCTAAATACATTCTCTTTTAAATACGTATTTTTTAATTTATTTCAGAAAGGAAGGGAGAGGGAGAAAGAGATAGGAACATCAATGATGAGAGAGAATCATTGATTGACTGCCTCCTGCACACCCTACACTGGAGATCGAGCCCACAACCCAGGCATGTACCCTGGTCGGGAATTGAACCGTGACCTCCTGGTTCATAGGTCGATGCTCAACACTGAGCCATGCCGGGCCGGGCAGGAATAGTTACTCTTAATTCCTATTTTAGAGATGAGAAGAAGGCTCAGGGAGAATAAGCGATAGCTAATAAATGATGCAGGCTTGATGCTCATGCCACTCCGTGTGAGAGCTGCAAAACTGTGCTCTTTTCGCCACCATAAACCATTTCCAGTGTCTAAGCATTTCTAAGTAAATAGATGGTTAGGGACATAGAAGTGTGTGTAGCTGATCTTTTCTCTTAATTTTCAGCATAACTTTTAGGGAAAGGGGCATACAGTGAAAGGCCCTGGTTTCTAGAGCTAGTGCTGCCTATATTGTCTTGCCACTCAACTGCTTACCAAGGTTCTGAGCCTCAGTTTCCCCTCTCTGAAATGACACATGATCTCTAAAGTCCCATCTAGCTCAGTCATCTGAAGATGTATCCTAAATTAAAAGTCAGACCCATCAGCCTGGTATTGGATATGACATAATATTCATCCCTACTCTTCGGATTCCCTGGCTCTGATCATCTAACTCTGGGGCTCTCAACACTGGCCGCACATTAGAATATGCTGCAAGAGCTTTTAAAAATACAGATGCTCCGGCCACACCCGCAGAGATTCTAATTGAATTGTTCTGATGTGTGGCCCAGGCATCGGTATTTTTCAAAAGTTCCCCAGGTGAATGTGGAGCCAGGACTGAATACTAATCTAATGTAGTGAACTACTCCAATTTCATCCACCCCAGTGGTGCTTTTCTACATGTAGCTGGTGTAACTGGAATTCCTTTTCATAAAATGCAATAACACTAGTGCTACCAGAGTCCATCTCAAAACAGATGTGAACTCTTGTGTAATTTGCTTAAGTTAAGGTGTCTGATCATAGCTTCAAAATGCTCCGTGTGTGTGTGTGTGTGTGTGTGTGTGTGTGTGTGTGTGTGTTGTTATTGTTGCTGAGACAATAGATGACTTTTTCTTCAAGGATAGAGACAGAAGAGTGTTACAATAACCAGAGGTTCTAGGTCAATCTGATCCAATAAGTGATTGGCTAGGTGAAAGAGATCACACAAAATATTTATTTAACCCCAGGCTAATAATACCCATTCTTTGGAAACAGGCTGTTTTAGATCTGGCCTGGGAGACCGGGTTGAGCTGGAGGTGGTAGAAGTCTGGAAGTCTGGCTAAGAGGTCAGCCTGGAGCCATTTGAATCCCCAAAGGCCCTGGGCTATTTCATGTACTATTAGTCTCTTGATTTGGCATCTGTTAGAGGGAGGCAAACTTTCCAAAGCTCTCCATCTAAATGTGACACAATGACACAAGTACCCAGAGAAAGTCCAAGCATTCTTATACGTCAAAAAAGATTTACTTCTTCTTATGGAAGGATCTACTGATTTCTTGATATACGGGAGACATTTAAAGAATTTGTTTTATTTTTTTAAATCTGTTATAATTTGTTCATTAAGCTTAAGCTTTCTCTTTTGTGGGAAACTTTAAGATTTACCACTCTACCACCACATCACACACACACACACACACACACACACACACACACAGAAAAACTAGTTTTTTTGTTTTGTTTTCTCCAACCTCTGGTGACATAGCTCAGGTGCACGAAATACTAGCAGGTAGTATTAGTTGATACTGTGGCCAGAACTGTGATTTCTTCAAACATCTTTGGTGGGACTGATCTTCAAACAGGAAACAGGAACATCAGGCAATTCTGGGCTTTTCATCTGTACCTGTTACTTGTAAACAATCTCAACCATACAAAACAGACACAAAATTCTGCTTAATGGGGAACGAGTGGCATCGCCTCACATGGTAAGCTGCTTCCCCCGGGCAATGGGAGATTAAGATTTCTGTACAGGGAACAGTTTTGATCTTGCCTTCTAGCTACAGTATTTACATTCCAGTGAAGTTCATCTGCATCAGTTAGTAGTCACATGAATGAATATGCAGCCCAGGATCATGTTCTTAAATAAGGATATCATCCAAGGAATTAGGAGTTGGGATGGGGGCTTATCCTGGTAATTAAAGATGAAAACCACAGGAAGATGCAGAAATGTTCTCTAATGTGAATTTCCATGGTAAACTCTGGGCAAAATAATAAAGACTAGAATAAGGGAGAAGCAGACTGATAAAGCCTGCTTAAATAAGGAAACTAGGGGAAATATCTTGTCAACCCACAGACACGGATCAAAGATGGGTCTGTGCTTTAAAAATTAAATTTAAAAATCAGTCTAGGTAAGAGAAAGGGGCTTTGAAGTAACAGGGAAATTGTCACTTCTCCTATAACTACAGGGACCAGATCAGAAAGACTGATCTTAAGAAAAGAAGCTAATAGTACAGTTTCCAAAGCAAGAAATTATTTATTTAAATCTCGCTTACCTATAATGATATGTAGCTTGAGTTTTGGAACAGAAGTTGCCTGATGAAAATGTGTTTTGTGTCTGTCTAAACCAATAAACATTTATTGAGCACTTACTATATACCAGGTACTGGGCTAAGCATAAAGATGTGAAGATGAGTAAGACAGTCCCCTTCCTCAAGACATCAGGTGGCATTACTTACAGTGGAAATTCATATGAGCTATTAGTACAACCAGGTTCACTGATGATAAATCTCGTTGCTCACAACTCGAGGCTTGGTAGTCAAGATAGCTGAGGGTAACTTAGGCAAGCCACCAGCTTTGATCATTTGTTCAAGCCTCAGAGCCTACCCTGGCCAAAAATTATGGGAGGTGAGATGGAGGGTGTAGGGATGGATAAGTCAGGTTCCCCATCTTCCAGAAGTTCCCAGTCAAGTTTTCAGATGAAAAGGAAAACTACATGAGGAACTTTAAGAGCAAGTCATTGCAAGTAAAGACTGCTTGCTAATTGGTTGCTCCCAAGAGAAACTAAATAGAGAGACTTTTGAAATGGTTTGGGAGCATAACACTTTAAAAGCACAATAGATTAAAACACTGGCATGACAAATTAGCTTTGCCAACCACTTAGTGAATGATCTTTCTTTAGCACATTGGCTGATTAAGAAGTAGATATTAACTGGTGAGATTCTCTGTCTCTGACAGACTTTTAACGCTATGCCGAAGTTTTAGAAACCATCAATTTATAGTTTTAAGGAGCTTTTCAGGGAAAGCAAAGTCCTAGTACATTTTGATTCAAAATAGAGATCTGATTAAAGCCGAAATAACAGCCTCTAGACAAGAGTTGGAGCAAAAGGAAATGCGACATCATTCCAACTGTCCATGTCACCCCTTCAGCTATTCCCTCAAGTCCTCCCCAACCACCCCAGCCTGGATGCTGTCACTGTATCGAAATCCTCACAGCCCCCTGGGCTGTATCCTTGGATCTCACACCCCATCCAGTACAGTTTGGAGCTATTCTCTGACTGGGTCGTGGTCTTCCCAATTAGTCTCTGACCCTGACACTAGAGATTACATTTCCTCTCCTCTCTGCCTCCCGCGCTGCTCCTAGAATAGAGCTGTGTGTATGGTGTGGGCTGAGCATGGCCTGTCAGGAAGAGCCTTAGACTTAGACTGGAAGGCCTGGAGACCATGCCCAGGGTGACCACTGAAGGACTTTAGTGTGCCATCTATAAAGTGAAAAGGATGGGTTATACATTTTTTGAGGCCTGTCCCTAATATTCTATGATTATGTGATTTCAAGCAAATGCCAAAAATCTGCCCCATATAAATACTACCTCTCCTTTCTTCTCCCTGTATTTGTGAGTTAGCAGGCAACTGACCACTTTAAACGAGGCAAACACACAACCTCAAACACACAGACCTCAAATTATTGCTCTTAGGCCTCTCAATATGCATGCTCCTAAGACTGGCATTTAATTCTAATAAATTCGACGTGACATTGACCCCAAATTCCACTAAATACAAAACTGAGCACTATATATATCCAACTCTTTACAGGACAGTTTCACATACAATCCCACAACATTCTACAATAACCTGCTACTGTTGGGCCCGTTTTACAGAAGAGAGTTTGATGCAGTCCCATAGCAAACTGGTAAGTTGTTGCCACCCACAGAACCCACCTGCCCCTCCCTGAAGTGCCACAGGCACAGCTGCAGGAGCTTCTTGAGTGGGAGGCTTCGGGAAGGGAGCAGTTGGAGTTCAAGAAGAAACAAGAGCAAGGGGAAGAGATGGAAGAAGGGGACAGCTACATTCCTGATACTGGTGAAAAGTCCGAAGGCCATCAACCTTAATCTGCCCTCAGCTCCCAGTGCCTTACACCTCCCAGGATTTATAACCCGTGAGCTGTTCATCTGACCTTCTGCCACTTCCCTGCCCTCTCCTGCTCTCTCCCCTCCTTAGGATGCCCTGAAAAGAATGTCTGTTGCATCTCTCTCCAGCTGTTTGATCTTTTTAAATGTCTCTCACTTGTCTGTGGCATATGCTCCAAATGAAAAATAGACCTTGGGCATTCAGGCTGGGAAAGAGTATTAAATGGCCAAAGCCAGCCTCGTGCCAAGGGTGTGGGCAGCCCCTAGATAGCTATGATTACCAGATGTCCTGGATTTGCTGGGATGGTCCTAATTTAAAACATTCTAGCCTCTTGTCCCCAGCAGTGCCTTCACACTTGTCAGATCATGTGTCCCTATTTGCAGTTTGGAAAACATAGTTACCACATGGACACCCGATATCCAAGCGTCAAACAGACCCAGAGTCAGCGTCATGGGGGTGGAAAGAGGACAGATTTTGGAGCCAGATGGTTCTTGGGTCAACCAGCTTTGCCACTTACTCTCCGTGTGGCTCCAGGCAGCTTTTATTCTTTCTGAGCCTCAGTTTCTCCATCTAGAAAATTGTTAGTTTCTCTGGAAGTTAGACCCATGGATTTGGGCTTATCAGAACAACCACTACTGCTCATAGACACTTAATATCTTCCAGATATTTCTGCCATTCTGTCTGTACTGTCATTGTTTGGATTTTGGTCAACTCTTGTGTGTTATAATTTAAAGCATTAACTTAAATGTAGGGTTCCAAGTGCCATCTTAAACAGCTATGATAACAGCAACCAAAATATCCCAACAGATATAAATAAAATGCCCTTCTGTATCCCTGCCCATCTATTCTAAATCCTCCTCATTCTATTGGAGACTCCACTCAAACCCACTCTCCATTGCTCCCTAGAGTTTCACATGGGCTGAACCTGCCCCAGCCAGGTCAGAAGGCTCGTCAGATCATTGCTGTAGGTTCCAGCTGCTTTTGCCTCTGTGCTCACTTCCCTCTAGTCCACTTGTCCCAGCCCAGCACGTGGGCCTTCCTTGAGCCACCTCTCGTCACCTAGTACTCAGGGGCCAACGAGGATAGTGGAAGGGGGGTCCTCTGCAAAGCCAGTCAAGCGCCATACCTGATCCTGCCCCCCAGTAACCTGCTGCTGACCTTAATCGGGTCACTTGACCTTTCTCAGCCTCAGTGCCCACCTCTAAAGACTAGGATTAAGTTTCCTATATCTGGTGCCCAGGAGAAGCATTTTCAAAGCCTTATTGTTGCCATGTCATTTAACAAGCATTGACTCCTCCAACTTCCAAATCTTCTTCAGCTCCTATTTCCAGGCACATCAAGCACAAACTCAGAATTCAAACCCCTTCAAACACCCAGCATTTAGAACCCTCCATAACCTGGCTGCACCCCAAACTTCTCAAACTCATGTCCCACCCAGAATACACTTTTGGTACCAGCCATGCCAGGCTCCTCACTGCTCACCTACCCCAGCTTCTGCATTTCTGCCCAAGTTGTTCCCTTTACGAGGCATGCCCTCTGCCCACCTGTCCAAGGAGGTCTCTCTTTCTAGACTGAGTCACAACCTTTCCCCACTGCTATAGACTGAATTGTGTAACCCCACCCCCAATTCATACATTCACTAACTCCCCTAGTGTGAACTGTATCTGGAGACAGGGCCTCTAAGGAAGTAGTTAAAGCTAAATGAGGTTATAAGGGTAGGGCCCTAATCCAATAGCATTCATGTCCTTATAAGACAAAGACATCTGAGAGCTTGCTTGCTTTCTCAATCTCCTCCCCCTCCTCCTCCTCCTCCCCCCCTCCCCCCTCCCCCTCCTCCCCTCCCCCTCCCTCCTCCTCCTCCTCCTCCCCCTCCCTCCTCCTCCTCCTCCTCCCCCTCCCTCCTCCTCCTCCTCCTCCCCCTCCCTCCTCCTCCTCCTCCTCCTCCTCCTCCTCCTTCTTCTTCTTCTTCTTCTTATTCCTCTTCTCTTCTCTTCTCTTCTCTTCTCTTCTCTTCTCTTCTCTCTCTCTCTCTCTCTCTCTCTCTCTCTCTCCTCTCTCTCTGCCATGTGAAGACACAATGAGAAGGTAACTACCTGCAAACCTGGAAAAGAGCTCTCACCAAAAAGCAAATTGGCCATCACCTTGATCTTGGGCTTCCCAGACTCCAGAACTGTGAGAAAATAAATTTCTGTTGTGTGAGTCACCCAGCCTTTGGTATTTTATTATGGCAGCCCATGCTGACTAATACATCCACCATCACTTCTCTCTTCTTCCTCAGAACCCTATGTCACTTGTCACCTGTCCCTCACATGATAGCACTAAGTCAGTGACACTCTGTCTCACTGAGCCATTTCCCCTATGTGTGCCCATTTTGCTCCTCCAATAAGGAGATAAATGCTTTGCAGGTAGGAGCACGAGGGTCTGTATCACCCACGGTTCCTACACAAAGCATTATACACAGCAGCTGCTTAAGATGTGCTTCTCTGGTTACAGGTCCTTCCGTGATGGCGGAGGAACAGTGGTCCAAGAGGATAGGAGTCTTTCCAGGGTGGCTGGGGGGTGCCTTTAGGGGCACACACTTACCCTGACCCAGACATTTGCTTTCCTGTGTCCAATCTTGGCTCCTTCACCACGGCCCAAGGCAGGGTGCTGGGAAGGGGCAAACACACAAGATGATCTACATGGATGTAACAAAGAGATTCCCAAACCACCAGACTAGCTAACAGAGAAATAGACATCCATATTGAAACAGTCACTGAAAATATGCGTCACTTATTTGCACCTTAAAATGTGTATACTAAAAAGCGGTTGTATACTAAATATTTTCAAATATATATATATATATTTCTGAGCACCTGCTGTGTACCAACCTCTATATAAGTCACTTCAGACCCAATATCAGTTAAACTTATCTCCATTTTACAGCTGAGAAAAATGAAACTTAAGTAGGTTAAGTAACTTGTCCAAGGTCACACACCTGGTACGAGAAATTGAGAGCCCGTGCTAGTTTGCCCTTGAAGAGCACTCATTTGCTAGTTCATTCAGCCCATAAACAGAGCGGATGCCATAGGCAGAACCCCCAAACTATTATTTGTAGGAAGGAGAGCAGCATAGTCTCTGTCCTGGTGGAATTGTAGCTGAGAGGAGAGGTCATGCAGATCACAGGTTGTAGGTGACCACAAATGCTAGAAGAAGGGGCAGGAAGCAAGCGTTTCAGGTGTCCGGGACCCATTGCACTCTGACCCAGAGACCAGACATTGAGGGACAAGCAGGAACAAGGTGCAGAAACGGAAAGGTGCTGGTAGAGTGAACTGTGGAGGGTTCACTACCAGGACCCAAGGTTTGTAGGGTGCTGGACCCCCAGGAAGTTAGGCTGAGGTACCAGGAGTAGGACCTCTGGTAGCATGAGGCTGACTTTTGGCAAAGCTACTGGGGTCTCGGGACACATGGTTTACCCCATCCATTCCCATGTGCCCCACCCCGACTTCTCTAGTTCAGGCAGGGAACTCCTTGGGGCACAGGGCTGCTGGGAAGGCGCTCCATTCCTAAAAGGGGAGTGTAGGGTGTGGCAGAGAGGCTCTGGACTTGGAGTCTAGAAGTAGCTCTGCTCCACCCAGCAGGGTGACCTTGGATATGTGTCCCAGCAAGGCAGGACTTGGGGCAGGACTTCAAGGGCCTTGGCCTGGGCGTTTCCTGAGCTCCATGTGATGTCCACTCTCGGCAGGGGCGGGCCGGAGTTGTGGATCTGCCAGAGGGTGGAGGCTTGAACCCGAAGGGAGGTGCTGATCACCTGCCTAGCCCAGAGGATGCTGTTTCTGATTCCGGGAAGTGGGCACAGTGGGGCCTCCTGCTCAGAGCTCTGGGATCACTGAGCCTGGCCTCACGAGCCTGGTGGGGTCCAGGAAGGGCTGGTGTCAGACACCCCCAGGTTGAAGGGCCTCCTTTCTGGCCTCTCCAACCTCAGCCCTTCACTCCCCAGGCCCTTCTCCGAGGGAGGCCACGCTTGCAAGACTGCTCGGTCTAACAAGGCTAACCTACTTAACCCAAGGAGGCTAGATCACTCCCCCGGAATATGAAGGGCAGGAAAGGGCCCTACTGGGCTGCCCCTGCCGGCTGCCTGCCTGCCTCGAGCCGAGCCGAGCCGCGCCCCTGCAGGGGCAGGTCCTCCCGAGTCCCGGGGGTGGGGTGGGCTGGGAGCGCGTGGGTGCGGCGCACGCTCGGAAGTGCCCCTGGGGCCAGGGCGGCGGGCGGCTCCTGTTTCCCGGCTCAGCCAGGGCGGGCGCGGGGCAGCTGCTGGGAGGTGAGCGGAGCAGCCTTTTCCCACAGTCTGGGGCGGTGACACATGGCGCTCACACATTCCACAGCCGGCGGCCGCGCCAGGCCTGGCTGCGAGTCAAGGCCGCGCCGGGAGCCGCTGCCGCGGAGCAGGTTCCGACTTTGGCACCCGCTGCGCCGCCCTCCCGCCTCCCCTCCCGCGGGCGGGCCTGGCCGGCAGGACCAGGGGCCCGCCGCCTGCTTAACCCTTGGGCGTCTGGACACAATTGCACGGGGTGTGTGTGTGTGTGTGTGTGTGTGTGTGTGTGTGTGTGTTTCCAAACCGCAGTGTGTAGGTGCCCAATACATGTGGAGTGAATAAATGAAGGAACAAAGGAACGCCGGGCAGCCCCTCCTGGCAGGCACACACAATGCGCTGTACAGTCATTCGCAATTTCGAAAGCACCGGAATCCCATTCTGTCCACGCATTTGGAAGAGACCCCAGGAAGTGCGGGAGGGGCATTCACATTCCCGCCCACCCCACCCCCAGGTTACCGCTGGGAAACTGGACTCAGGGAGAGGTGGCTCGCTCAAGGCAGAGGTTTTGGCTTTTAGATTCACACAGGAACTGTCAAAGGGAGCTGGGGTTGGGGGACTCTCCATCAAGTCCATCCTCCACCTTTGGATCTGTAATTAGGGGGCCTGCCAGTCTGTAGCCAAGACCCACTCCCACAGCTCCTGTTTACTGATGGGCTGCAGAAGCCTTGATCACAGCCCATGCTGGCAGCCATTTGAGAGCTGCAAAATAGGCAATTAGAAAAGTAAAATAAAAAAGTGCCCTCTGATTCTAGGGCAGGCATTGGGTTCCGTGGGGTGGCAAGCACTCCCGGTTTCTGCTTCCCTTCAGCCCTGTGTGGGTTCCACAGGACCCCTCCAACTCCCGCACCCTAGGACTGTATCTAACTGCCCAGCAAATAGCACCATGAAGTAGGAGGCTCTGGGGAGCCATCACTCATGTGAAACCCCACAAAACAAGCAACCCAGCAGGCATCTCCCACAGGAGCTGCCCAGACCCTGGGGTCAGGAAGTGTTCTGGAAACGTCACCATTTCCCCAGCGGTCTTACATGCATTGCCTTTAATTCCAATGGCAACCAGTGAGGTGGGTAGTTTTAGTGTTCCTGGTTTATACCTAAGGAAATCGAGACTTAAAGAGGTAAAATCACTTGCCGGAGGTCCCATTGCTGTAAACATGCTTGACCCAAGGTTTGTCTCACCACCAGTCCAGTGCTCTGTCAGCAATCTCTCAAAGTTAAAGTGCAGTTCAGATTACATTCCACGCTCACACCCTCTCCCCCACTTCCCCAGAGCACACACGTCCACCAAGACCTGCCCAGCCCTAGTCTTCTCAGAGCAGAATCCTCCTTGATCCTCAGTGTGTCCTCACCAAGGATCCTCAGTGGCTCTGACTTTGGTAGAACCCGAATTTGGTAGAATTTTTCAAACTCACTTTTGTTCGATGAAAGAAACTATCCTCGTCTTCTGATCCGCAATCAGTAATTCTCGACCATGACAACATAATGAAAGGACAAAGAGGTCAGCCATGATGTCCTGGGTATATTCAAGTTAATTCACTCCGTCAGTTAGCCTTCCGTGAGCGAACCTGCTTGGCCAGGCCCCTAGCAGGGCGATGTTGGAGACAAGCAGCGGAAGAGAAGGCAAAAGGGAGAATGCAATCCAGAAGGCCCACATGAGGCTCCCAGTCAGGTGGGTTAAAGAGACCCATCCAAAGACAATTACATCACCGCATGATCAGAGAGGTGTGAAATAAGTGGGGGTACCAAGGCAAGGATGCTGGCAGTTGAAGTGCAGGAAGGGTTCCCTATAGAGGTGAGCTTTACGTTGGGCCATAAAGAATACGTGGTCCTCTTGACAGAGGAGGCAACGGGGAAGGCCACTCCAGGAGGAAACACATCGGGATAACTTAGAGAGGCACAGGAAATAGGAATCACAAATAAAAAACTGATAGACTATGTCATCAACGTTTTAAATGTCCGCTCACAAAAGAATTCTACCATCAAGAAAATAAACAGGCAAACCACAGACTAGGGGAAAATAGTCATAGCACATATATCTGACAAAGGCTTACATGCAGACTATACATATAAAGAACTCCTGCCACTCAATAATAAAATGACAAACAACCCAGTTTTATTTTTAATGGCCAAAGACGAAACAGATCCTTCACAAAAGATGCACATAAGCCCTCAACATCATCAGTTACCAGAAAAATGCCAATTAACTACAGTGAGATACCATCACACACCTACCAAGATGGCCCAAAGTAAAAACTGACAATACCAGATGTTGAGGAGGAAGTGAAGCAATTGGAACTCTCACATATCACAGGAGGGAATGTTAGCCACTTTGAAAAACTGACAGCTTCTTAAAAAGTTATACATCTCTACACAGAGGTATACTACTAAATGGTTGGCAACTGACCCCTGGTCGGGGTGGGAGAGGAGAGATAAACCAAACCTGAATTGTTGTACTTGCTGATTGTCTCGGCATAAATATTCCCATAAAGCCAATTTCAGGCTGCCTATGGGACATCACTGAAAGCGGAGCTGGAAAGCGACGAGCAGTTACCTCTTGCTGGCCAGTACCAGTCCGCGCCAGCACACCATTGCATCCGGCCCCTGACCTAGCAGTTCTACTCGTAGGAATTTACCGAAGAGAAAGGAAAACATATGTCTCCAAAAGTCTCTTAGAAGAATGTTCGTAGCAGCTTTATTCATTCTAGGCAACATTGGAAACAACCCAGATGCCCATAACTGTGGGGAGCTGATATAGGGTAAAGCCTCGGACTGACCTGTGGGCAAAGTCACAAACAATTCCCAGCTTAGAGAGCACAGTCCTCTTAGCATGATTAGGCTTGACCTTATAACACTCCCTAGATCTTATCTGAGAAGCTAAGGGGCTGAGGAAGTGCAGGAAGTATAACCATGGTCAAAACAAGTGAAACTCACAAGAACAGTGTAACTTTAGTAACCACTACCTCCTTTACCTCTCACTATAAAATAAAGGTTCAGCTTGCTTTGGGATCTTTCTCTGTGGCCTCAGCCAGGCACCGGAAGATCCACGGGGACTAAAGAAAGCTAGAGAGCTCTGAAAGCTGTCTCTGTGTAAAACATTCTTCGCCGGCTCCGTCCACACCTTTGGGAACCCCTGGACCGCTGAGGCTGGACCCCGGCACATAACAAGTGACGAAATAAGTAAGCAGCACCGTATTCATACAATGGCAATGAGTGATCCACTGAGACACGTAAGCACGTGGATGAATCCCAAAACTATCACGCTACGTGGAAGAAGACAAGCTTGAGAAGAACTTCCTGTATGACTGCATTTATAAGAAATTCTCACATAGTCAAAACTAGCCAATGGTGATAGAAATCAGATCGTGGTTGTTAGGGGAGGTGGGGACGGACTGGGAAGGAGCCCAAGCAAACTTTCTGGAGTGATAGAAATGTTCTGGGCTTCGCATGGCATTTCGCTGTTTATAAATTATAAGAACAGACAAAGACACCACAGCTGAAAAGCCTGGACTTCCTTCACTTGAACCCTCAAGGTACCTTAGGAGCAGAGGACCAGGGCCCAGCGTGGGGCTACAAAGCAGCTGGCTCAGCACATGGGCCTCGGGGACTAAACTGTCTCTCTTATTTTCTTTTAGCAAAACCAACAAAGCGTTATTTGCTCTGCCGCCCACTGTGATTACTAGGTTCCCCAGCCACAGGGCAGAGTATGGGCTGGGCAGCTGGAGGGCACCGAGGTCATCGGGCCCAGTCATCCCCACGGCCTGGCTCCCACTCGGCTCAGCTTTCCTCCTCCCCATTTCAGGAGCTTGCAGTTACTCTGCCTCCCAGTTCTCTCTCCTCCCTCATATTTCCTCCAACACTCATTCCTTACACCCACAATCTTCCATCCCCCTTCTTAGATAAATATGGCTATAGGGATGTATGCTAATTATTTAACAGTCCAGGGCAGTCAGGAATCTCTGCCCCCAAGAGTTCCACCATAACCGAAGCACAAAAAGCACAGAAACTGTTCAGTAAATTATCAAAGGTCACCCGGTGCGTTGAGTCTGGGACATCCTTCTGCCACCATCTAATTAGCTGTGTGGTCGTGAGAACATCCCTCAAGCTCTCTGGCCTCAATTTTCTTATTTGCAAAAGAGGGGAAATAATTCCTGCTTCAGCGGGCTGAGGGATAAAATGAGATAACCTGTGAAAGAGCCAGCATGTTTGGGGGCTTACCATTTGGGGTTCATTGTTTTTATCATATTTCATTGTAATTAAACCTTACTGTGAACATTTTCATGGTACCATTTTAAAGAGGGATTGCAGCTCTGAAGTTGTGCACCTGTGGAGAAGCAAGGACAAGCTTCCAGCCCAGGTCTCTGTTCCCCTTCCTGTCCTCAGTCCACAGGGTGCTTCTGGGAAAAGCAAGGACAAGCTTCCAGCCCAGGTCTCTGCTCCTCTTCCTGTCCTCAGTCCACAGGGGGCTTCCGGGTTAGAAAACCATCTGGCTGGGGCACAGCAGTGGACTCCACCCACTTGAGCTTTCTTTTCTGCAATTCCAGAAAAAATAGCCTAAGAGGGCCAGGTGCAGGAAGGTGGAAAGGCTCTTGTCTCACACAAAAACCATAAAATTCCTTTCACACCCTCCTGCCTCCCACTCCTTAATGAGTCTCTTACGAACTCAAGTCTCCTTGACTTTTCAATGTTCTATAAAGAGTTGCTTGTAGAACTTAGAGACTGAATGTGAGGCTCTTGTAAAACTTCACACAATACACAGGGTTTCCTTTTGCTTTTTTTTTTCATATTTTATTCACACATCCTTTCCCATAACAAAATGTGCTGGTCATTGTCTAGTGACTCTCCACCCCTCCTGCCTCCTTAACTTCGTTCTCGTCACACTCTCTCTACCATAAAAATGACTCATTGGAAGGTCTAACACACTCTCGGTTTCCCTCCTTAATTGCCTTGATCCCCAAAGTTAAGGTTTCTTTAGTCTTCTTTCTTATTTGACTTTCTTTCTGGACTACTCTCTGTGCCCCAGACAAGCACAGTCCTTTCCTATCTCTGTGCCTTTGCGCATGCAGTCTCCCCCACACTCCCTTCTTCTTCACACGCTACCCATTCTTCAACACTCAGCTCAAATCCTTCAAGAAGCCTTCTCTAAGGTCACCGGCTGGAAGGGATCTCTCCCTTCCTCTGAGCCCCATGGCACTTTTCTAAACCTCCTTGTTATGGCACTCATCCCTATCTCCCATGTAGCGTAGAAGAATAAGATGGACGAATGGGCAGATTGGTGAGTTCATGGATGGATGGAGGGAATGTATGTACATTGTTGGATGGGTAGATAGGTAACAGCCTGGCAGTAAGAGCCGTATGGTATATTTATACCTGGGTGTCTTCATCATGTTAATATATTTACTTGTTCAATGTTTATTCAATAGCTTCTATATCTTGTCTATCTTCCACAATTTATTTCTCATCATGGGTACAGGCACTGGGAATACTTCATTCAGGCTGGATCTCAAATCCTGGGAAGTCAATATTTGCAGTTGACAAAAGGTCCATTATGTTGTAATTTGTCCCTATCTGGAAATATGATGAGTTTGTCCTAGCTTTCAAAAGTAGACGTCAATGTATTCTTGTTTCTGTTCTTGGGGTCCCAACTGGATCAGAGGTCAACCAGTGTAACTGCTCGTTTTTCACAAGAGGAAAGCAAGGTCTGGAGAGGAGACGAGGTTTGCATAGACCAGATGTAGCGTGAAACTAAAACTGCACCTGACTCCCAACTCCCAACTTCTTGTTCTGTCCTTTACATCTTAAACTTAAAGCCAAAGGTCTGGCTTATCTATTCTAGGTGTGTTTCAAACCTTGATGAAAAGCAGGGAGGTTGGGAAGAAAATCCAAGACTTCTCTAAAGAGAGGTAAAATTTCTCTTATTACAGATTCTCTCAATGTTTAACATTAGATTCGGGCCTTAACTTTCCAAGGTGTCATTTGTACAATGAAGAGAAAAATACTATGCCCCAGACTCCTTCCTGAGAGTTTTGGAAGATTCCAGGAGCTGTACGTGCACAACAAGCTCCTCTCTGACAGGGAAACATGAAGAATTATAGATTTGCATTGTGTAGGCCCTGACTTTTCTTCATAGTAAAGATTCTAACACCCACTAGGACTTGGGAACATTTCGAAAGACACCTCTATTATCAGACCAAGAATTAACTATTCCTCTTCTCTGGTGATGTAAACACTTCCCATAGTTTTTATTGAGGAACAAACTACTCAGAGAGGCCCCTGTGCACTACTGGTTTCTCCTACGTCTCCGGAGAAGGCTCTTACTTCTTTATCTCAAAATACAACTAAACAATGCTGCCCAGGAATTTCTCAAACTTTGATCAACAGTTTCCAGAAACACCCGAGGCTCTGTTTTTTTAGTATACTACTTCTTGAGGACTATGATTCAAAACCTCAGCTCCCCTCCTCAAAAAAAAAAATACCACTCTCTGCCTCAAAACTCTACGTGAAGCAGAAAAGGTACAACTTACTTATGCATCACAAACACAACCAGTGACCATTCATGGGATTAAAATTTTTCCTTAATTGTAATTTTCTCCTGAGAGGTCCAAAGATAATGGGAAGAAAGTGGGAGAGTAGCAGAGAATGGGGACATCAGGGGAGGGTGTATCTGTAAGAAGCTGACCTCCTCCCCAAGCACCCAAGCAGCAATTATGATTAGTCAGCCAACCTGAAACTCGTCCTGCTTTTATGAATTTTCAGTCAATACCCAAAATACCAGAAGTTTCTTTTCAAAAGGGAGTGAGGAAAGAAGAAAGGAAGAAATCCAAACAGTAGACAAAAACCAGGCGCCGTGGCCCCCCACTCCAGCTTGTGGCGCGGCGACAATGGTGAGAAATCAATGCTCAGAACCACAAGGCCGCTTTCAGACACCTCTTGACCTTGTCACTTCCTGGGCAATTAAGAGGCACTGCAGTTCCATGTCACTGTCAGGGGCTGAATGTATATCGATAGATAGATATATATGTTCTGAAGAGATTCTTTTTCTACAGCTTTGGTCAGGATCTTGCCAAAGGAAAAGGGGGAAAGAAAGACATTTTGTCCAGAGGGTGGTGAAAGGAAACATGAAAGGAGGAACCTAAATTCTTCAGCAGGCTGCTCCTGACATGGGAAAATGGCACAGACAAGAATAGATGGCTTGTTCGCCGTTGTTTTTCTCCTTCGTTCCCTTGACAGATTATCTCTGTGAATGTGTTGTAGGCAGCAGGGCACCCCTCCCTCTTCCTGCTCTTCTTCGATTCCTTAAGAGCAATCATGCAAACCCTGAGGTCTCCCAAGACAGGCTGAGTTGCTGCTTTGCTTCATGGGGCCCACAAGGAGCTTCTCTTCTGACAGCCTCGGTTTCCCCAAATGAGGGAAATTAGATTAAACCTTTTTTGGGCTGCCTTTCACTGAGGCCCGTGGTTTTTGTCTCCTGGCCCTGCCAAGGAAGCAGAGGAACAGGAACATGGAGATTGGGAGATTAGGAGTGGGCCTCGCCACCCATGCCTGTCAAACGCCACCTCCCGCCCCTGCCTGTCTAGCCCCGATGACAAGATGCACGCTTGTCTGGGTGTGCAACAGCAAGTCTGCTGGACTGTGAGCTCCCAGAGGGCAGGCACTGGGTCTCACTCACCATTCAACACCTTCCCCCAATGCCTGTCACAGCACGTATTCATTCAAAAGAAGTTGTTTTGAACAGATTTCCCAATATTTAATTCAGAGATTGTTGTGATTACAAGACAGGCAACACTGGACTAAACGTTTATGCCCTCCCTCCCCATTCATATCTGGAAGCCCTAATCCCCAATGGGATGGTATTTGGAAGAGACCAGAGCCCTCTCTCTCTCTCCGCCATGCTAGGACCCAGCAAGAAGGCAGCAGCCCGCAAACCAGGAAGAGGGAGCTTGCCTGAGCTGGCTCCTTGACCTTGGACCTCCCAGCCTTCAGAACTGGAAGAAAGACGTGCTGATTGTTTAAGCCACCAGGTCTACTAGTCTCCTGGTGTGGCATTCTGCTACAGCAATCCAAGCAGGCTAAGACAGAGTCATTGGCAAGAGTAGCTTTAAACAGCAGCTTTTTCACAAGCACCTCCCATGGGGACTATGGAGTCAAAAAGAGCTATCCCCTGATCTGAAGGGGACCCAGTCCAGTGGGGGAGATAATTAAGGACAGAAGTAATTATGACCCCAGACATTAAGTGCCTGGCTCCATCTGAGCAATCGGAGGAAAGAAGGATGAATTATTGCTAAAAATGCGGAGGGGGCGGGAAGGGCACAACTTCCTGGAGAAAATGGCATGTGAGCCCGGTCTAGAGGGTAAGGTGGATGTGCTGGTGCAGAAAGGAGATTGGGATAGGAGCAAAGAGCAGAGGCTGGAAGGCAGAAAGTGGAGGGAGGGGCATTCTGGGACTAACATCCCCCCCCCCCCGCATCCCCCTGCCCCGTCCCTTCTCCCACCTTTTCTGCAGTGGGTACTATACAATGAAGCTGGCTGAAGCAGTGATGGTAAGGGGTACCCTCCCACACCCACCCTCCTCTCCACAGCTCCTTGGAGCTCAGGTTTAAAACCATAAGGAACTGGGGTATTTTGTAATCCTAGCTTCTGGGTTCACCTCCACTGAAATAGATCCCCCAATTTTGAGCCCCACCCCTTGCACAAGGAGTGAAGGTGGACAGCTGAACAACCAGTGTGGCCTCCCAAGTGGCCGTGGGAAGGGGCTGGGTTGTCTGCTCCCCCTCACTCTCTTCCGCCCGCTGTGAAATCCGCATCAGCTGGAAATGTCCAAGAGATCCCCTTCCATCTGTTCTGGGCAAGGCTGGTGGGAAAACCTCAGATCGGGCAGCTTGACCTATCAGCATGACAGAGGCAGCCTCCTTGGGGGTGGGGAAGGAGCCCATTGCAAAGGCAAGCTCAGCCAGCCCTGGGAACAGCTGCCCAGCCTGGGACGGCTCTCAAATCACCCAGTTTGTAGTCTGGTTGCTAATAATGCAATTAAGTTCATCAGAAAAACATCTGTTCTGAATGATAGGAACAGTTGGCATGCCCTGAGGGACTCCTACCAGAATCAGGGGGCTTGGGTGACTAAACAAGCAGGATCCTTGATGTCCCCAAGAGCCTGGCCACAACCCCTCCAGACTTCATCCACCTCTAACTAGACCAGGAAATACCCTCAGCCAGGACCCCAGGACAGACCGGTCTGCAACTGTGCTTGGCAGGACCCAGGGCTTGCTGCCACCCACTACCCCTCGCCCTCATGAGTTCCCACAGCTCTGTGAGACGGGGGCCCGGGATATACCTTGAGCAGATACTAGCTGAGCAGCTGTTCTGTTCAAGCATATTGTCTTAGAAGCTTCCTCCAAAAGCAGGGCTAGAAGCAAAGGTTCTCATGGGGGTGATGATTCCAGGGGCAGGAGTGAGGTCCGGTTGAGAGGAAAACAGGGAAGAGGGGAAAGCCAGGCTGCTTTCTTTCTGGAAGCTCTAGGAGAGAGAGTTTTCTTGCTTTTTCTACCTTGTAGAAGGTGCTTGCATCTCTTGGTTTGTGGCCCCCTACTCCATCTTCAAAGCCAGCGATGACCAGGTAAGCCTTTCTCTCATCACATCATTCCGACATTGGCTCTCCTGCCTCGCTCTTCCCCGTTATAAGGACCCCTGTGATTACAATGGATAAGCCAGGACAATTTCCCCATATAAAGATCAGCTGGTTAGCAATCTTAATTCCCCTTTGACCTGCAACATAGCATTTTCATAGGTTCCAGAAATTAGATTATGGGTGTTTGAGGGGGACCATTCTTTCTGCCTTACATAGATACTGTTCCACCTGTTTCTGAACAGAAGAGCTCAAACATTTTGCAGTTAATTGGGGACTACCTTCTGCACTGTCCTTAGAGTCTGGAGAGGAGAGGCTGTCTGTCCCTGAAGCTGATTCTAAGGTTTCACATCTTCCTGGTACAGCAGCCTCCTTTGCCAAGGACAACTAAGCCCAACAAAGTCAGGAGACAGATGACCCAGAAGTCTAGGTCAGCCTGGGCATCATGGAAAGAGCTGGATCCACAGACAGATGGACTGAATTCCAATCCCAACTCACTAATTAGCTGACAGGGGGCCCTAGAGCAGGCCACTCAACCCTTCCAAACCTCCGTTTGTGCATCAGCATAGCAGGGCCAATGCCCTAGTAGGCTGCCAGGATCAAAAATCACCTTTTCAAACCCTAAAAATACCTGTTGAAGAATTTCTACGTAACCAGCATTCTTCTGGGCCCTGTGACTACAGCAAGAAACAAAGCCAAGTGCTGGCCCTCATAAGCTTACATTCTAGTTGGCTCTAACATGAGTTAAGTCCCTAGATAAGCCTGGAACATAGTGGATGCTCAATAAGTTGAAGGCATCATGAGAGTTTTCAAAGCTATAATTATAATTCTCAAGGAAAAAGACTACTCTTTAGTTATTTACTAATTTATAATATGCAAAATGTAATCCTAATCATTACCTTATTTGAGTCTCAAAACAATAACTCGGAGAGATAGGTCAGATAGCAGCCCACTCCACAGTTCTTCCTTCAACCTCTGGGAGACTGTGTCCAACCCAAGCTCCCCCAACTACGCAGAGCAGGCCACTTCCTGCCCTGTTTCTATACTTTCATTAGACAAAGTGGGAAATGAGAAATCTAACCCTGAAAAATTTACACCAGCTCTTCTCTAGAGCTACAGATGCAGTAAAATAGTTTAAAGCCACTTTATCATCTGGGATATATTTTAACCGTGTGTGGGGATGAGGGATATTTGCCCCTCTCTTTTTGCATTCTGCTCAGACTGCCTTGCGTTAGCATGTGTGTTTCTTGTCTGTCTCTCCCACAGAGCTGTGAACTCACACCTAGGGACATCAAGGCCTCATGAGGTGCTTTGCAATTATTTAGTAGCCCACAGGAAGCACTTGCTAACTCTGCCCCGCTCCCATCCCAATGCCTCCAGATGGAGGAGATCTAGAGAGATTCTGCACCATGAGCCTCACTCCGGTGGCTTCTCACTAAGTCTCTATGGTTATACGCAGGTTGGCAGGTCTGAGCTCCAGCCAGCTGGCGGGAGCTCCAGCTAGCCCCACAGCTGCAGAGCAGGCACAAGAGTGTCTGTGAGCATGTGCACGAGCTTTTCCCTTATCCCGGTGTTCAGTTCCCTGGAAGGCAAGCTCCAACCTCAGGGAGCCTGGGGGACTGGGGAGGGACGGCCTTGCTCATCTGGCACGTGCCTCTGCCTCTGCTGTCCCCACACTCTGTTCACCCCACCTCCAGGGCTCTCTCCTTCACTTGTCAGATCTCTCAGGCTCAGCAGGCAGTATGCCATAACTCTCAAGAATAAAGAAAACATTTTAGGGGGTGACAAGCCCAACATTTGCATGTCTGTTTTCAGAGCAATATCCATCTCAGGGAATTAAGCCTTTTTTTTCTCCCTCCCCATCCAACCCAAAGTATGAAAACATTCTTCACATAGTTGCCTGAAAAAGGGTTTCTGAAGATAAAACACCACCCATATTCCCTGTGACTCCCGTGTCTTGGTGTGTCAAGCACCCGAAAGGAAGGGGATAGAGTGAGGAACAGAAAAGAACAAAATCTCTGTAGTCAAATAGCTTGTTAATCTTAAAACAGGCAATGTGTTAGCTTTTGTCTCCAGGTACAGGAAATACACAGGTTTGTCTCTGCCCCCTTTCCGCCTCGGTGTACGTTCCTTCCTGAGGCATGACCTCTCTGTGAGGAGCAGGGCCTGCACTCCCCTAGGCCAAGGAGCAGTCCACATGGGAAAGGGCAGAACCCCAAGGCCCAGAGCCCATAGGCCCTGGGCAGAGAAGGGAGGGGCAGGGAGCACTCCTTGGGCATTTCACACTGAGACTTAGGGTATGCAGCTTAAAGGCTCTGGGAGAGAAAAGATAAATGTCACTTCACACGTGGGAAGTCCTGCTCCTCAAGCACGTGCCTTGCTCTTGTGGAGCACTCTGAGCCCATACAATGAATTTCTGGGGGGATCTCTAAGAAAAGGCCAAGTAGGGTGACATCCTAATTATTAAAGAGTTTAGTTGAGGACGACTTCTCAGTCAGGCCGGGAAGCTGGTAAACTTGTAAGCAACCCGGGCGCGCTGACACGATGAACTTTGCTGCCATGTCCCAAGAAAGGTGGAGGTGTTCCCAAGAAAGAAATCCTTGAGGACTAAGCAGCCGGTCCAGGTATATGTAGCAAAAGGAGATTTTAGAGTTTTGAAGGCAAAGGGAATGTGTTCGTGCCCAGGATGAAAACCATTCACCCATCTGTTCATTCAACAATTGTCTACAGTGGGCAGAGCCCTGCTTTATTTTTAAATATATTTTTGTTGATTTCAGAGAGGAAGAGAGGGAGAGAAAGAAACATTAATGATGAAAGAGAATCATTGATTAGCTGCCTCCTGCACACCCACACTGGGGATCGAGCCCAACACCTGGCATGTTCCCCGATCAGGAATCAAACCATGACCTCCTGGTTCATAGGTTGATGCTCAACCATTGAGCCATACCGGCTGGGCCAGAGCCCTGTTTTAAATGGCGAGTCCCTCCAATCTCAAGAGGGCATGTTGGCCTATGAAGCCCTAGAAAGGGGTCGGTGGGAAGAGCAGAACACTTAGAGAACCCTCAATGAGGGTTGCCTATAGAAGCGCAGGGGAAAGCGTCCCAATACAAACCCCAGAGACGGGGCCAGTACATGTTACTGAAGATAGGAGGGCCAACACATGCAGGATGCTCAGAGATTTCCTGTAGCATAAGCCACACATGGCATAGACTGAAGCCACGTGCCCTGTATGTCATTCAGGAGAACAATTTCAAAGTATGCTAAGGAGAGGAGCTCACAGAAGAGGACCTCTCTCCTCCAAGGAGTCAGGGGGCTGATGTGAGGAGCACAGCCTGGCCGAGGAGAGAAGAGAGACTCTCCACAGATCCCAGTGTCCAGGTGGAAAAAGCTCGTTTTGGGACTTCTGGGATAGACAAGGTGAGGCCAGCGTTTGTGCTGCATGACAACAGTCCGGGCATGCCCTGAGCCACAGCAAAGAGCAAAGAGCAGTTGCCTAATCACTGCTGGAAAGCAGGGGCAGGGGGAGGGGGAGGGGTGGTAGGGAGGGCAACTCTGAGCCAGAGACCTTGCTTTAAAGGAGAAATATTCCCTCCTGTCCCCATTCATCCTAGAATATGCAATAGGTTGCCTGAGATAGGAGAGGAGAAAGTCCTCCATCTGTTGCTCTTGTCACAGGAGGGTGGCAAAGAGAATGCTCCCCACCTGTATGCCTTCTCCCAGTAATAGATTCATTGCAGAAATCTTTCTTGTACACGATAGAGGATGTCATGCAACTTATGCATTTTGGATATTACTCCTGGATTTCTGTGTCAGCATTTAGCTTTGCTTCTGCAGGACCAGACCTGAGGCTAGAGGGGAAGTTTGCTGACAGCCACGATGTCCCAGGTAGACAGGTTGCTGGGGTCCAACCCCAGCGGGTCCAGGGGTCCCCAAAGGTGTGGACGGAGTCGGCGAAGAAGGAAGGACACGGAGGCAGTGTTCAGTTGATCAGCAGCCTAGCCAGGATCTCCAGCCAAGTTCTGGTCTCGATCTCCAGAGTTCTGCTTAGGATCTCCAGCCAGGTTCTGTGTCCATGTTCTCTTGCTAGGTTCTCCAGGTTCTCCAGCCAGGTTCTCTGTCCATGGTCTCTTGCTAGGTTCTCCAGCCAGGTTCTCCAGATTCTCCAGCCAGGTTCAGTCACCAGGTTCTAGTCAGGTTCTCTTGCCAATTTCTGTAGTCAGGTTCAGTCCAGGATCTTTTGCCATGTTCTCTCGCTAGGTTCTGTCTCTAGGTTCTGAGGCCAGTTTCTGTCCAGGACCTTTTGCCATGTTCTCTCCAGCGAAGTTCTTCTGTCTCTAGAGAACGTTCTGTGTAGGTTCTGTGCCAATTTCTGTCTCTCTTCTGTCTCCTAAGTTCTGTCTGCTGTTGTCTTGTTTCAACTGTATTTATACCAGTTGATTCCAATCCTATCAATCTCTATTCCAAACGTTAGGGCGTTTCTTATCTCCATTCCAGGGAGTAAAGATTATGTAGCTTAAGCATGATTATTCGTAGTTAAAGTGGTTAATTTCCCACCTGGCACTTAGTTAAGAGGTTTTATTCCCTCCCTAACTTCAGGGGAAAATCCCTACCTGGGGAAACAACCTTTCTCGGAGAGGTGGCCTTGGTTAAAACACACAGCGCTAAGGGGAGCAGACATATTAAAAACAGTATGCTATATATGCCAGGTCCCTTGAAACAGCAAGCATGGATCGGCTCCCGGCAAATTCCCCCTTTTTTATTTTTTAAAAGCGGGCATTAAAAAGAAAAACCCCAAATGCTCTCTTGTATCCATTTTAAGAGTAGGATTGGCGCTTTCCGCTATTACCTGAGTCCTGATCTATCACCCCAGGGAGAGCTTGCCAATCCTGCACTTTCCCGGGGTGGAAAGGCTGCAGTGGGGTTAAGGATAAGGCTCCTTGGGCCTACCTTCTCCCATGCCTCTACATTTACCTTTCCGGCACCTTTCCTTCCTCAGAAAAGCATGGACATATTTCTTGTATAAAATGTTCCATCTGACTGGGAGTAACCTTAACTCCTCTGCTAGCAAGCATATGTGTTAAAAGATCAATACGGAGTCTTTTTTCTTTAGACTCAGTATGGCACATCTTCTTAATGTAAAGATCAATACAGAGTCTTCTTTCTTTGGACTCAGTATGGCACATCTTCTCAATCTAAGTTCTGTACTATCCACCTTCTTACCCTACTTATCCTCTGTAGGGGGGTCTGCAGTACCCTGGTGGAGTCCTATCCGTCCCGAGTGTGGGGTTCTCAAGGGGGGGGGGGGGGCTTACCTAGGGGAATCCTGTTCCAGGAGTTCCCAAAGGTGTGGACGGAGTCGGCGAAGACTATCCACCCTCTTCCTACGGTGGAGTCCTATCCGTCCCGAGTGTGGGGCGCTTACCTAGGGGTCCCTGTTCGGGCGCCATATGCCGGGGTCCAGCCCGAGCAGGTCCCGGGGTCCCCAAAGGTGTGGACGGAGTCGGCAAAGAAGGAATGACACGGAGGCAGCGTTCAGTTGATCAGCAGCCTAGCCAGGATCTCTAGCCAAGTTCTGGTCAGGATCTCCAGCGAAGTTCTGGTTAGGATCTCTAGCCAGGTTCTGTGTCCATGGTCTCTTGCTAGGTTCTCCAGCCAGGTTCTGTCCAGGTTCTCCAGCCAGGTTCAGTCACCAGGTTCTAGTCAGGTTCTCTTGCCAATTTCTGTAGTCAGGTTCAGTCCAGGATCTTTTGCCATGTTCTCTCGCTAGGTTCTGTCTCTAGGTTCTGAGGCCAGTTTCTGTCCAGGATCTTTTGCCATGTTCTCTCCAGTGAAGTTCTTCTGTCTCTAGAGAACGTTCTGTGTAGGTTCTGTGCCAATTTCTGTCTCTCTCCTGTCTCCTAAGTTCTGTCTGCTGTTGTCTTGTTTCAACTGTATTTATACCAGTTGATTCCAATCCTATCAATCTCTATTCCAAACGTTAGGGCGTTTCTTATCTCCATTCCAGGGAGTAAAGATTATGTAGCTTAAGCATGATTATTCGTAGTTAAAGTGGTTAATTTCCCACCTGGCACTTAGTTAAGAGGTTTTATTCCCTCCCTAACTTCAGGGGAAAATCCCTACCTGGGGAAACAACCTTTCTCGGAGAGGTGGCCTTGGTTAAAACACACAGCGCTAAGGGGAGCAGACATATTAAGAACAGTATGCTATATATGCCAGGTCCCTTGAAACAGCAAGCATGGACCGGCTCCCGGCAACAGGTTCCAGGGGGCAGTGGAGACTTGCATCTGGGAAGGACGTGTGACCCCAGTTCTGCCCCCCTAAAGCCGACACCGGCACCATCTGCCTCGCTGCCACCCCCAGCTTCAGCTCGACCACCCAGTTCTGCTCCATGCTGAACTGATTAGTCATTCTTAACGCTTAAGTCATTAATTCAGGAAGGAAGCCACGCTTGCTGCCTCCTCTTCTCAGCCAGGAGTTGCTGCCTTGCAAAACACATGAGTAATCAGACATTCCCGGAGCCCTCGTTAAGCCCATTGCCAAGAAAAGTGTCTTGCAGCTCATTTGCTGGTGGGGAAGCCACGCTACAGGCCCTGAATCACGCCGCATGTGGGGGAGAACAAGGCCAAACTTGCCTGGGTTCAATATTGCCTCACCGAGATCAGCGACGGGAGAGGCTCACTAGGTCACTGAGCCCCGTGGACCCCACCCACAGCTCCAGCTGGGGCTGACCCTCTGTGGGGCGCTCTGCTAATTCTGGGGTTCGGGGAGACTCAAGGGTTCAGAGGCAGGCAGGCTGGGAAGGACGCTAGATACTAGCTAGAGCCCAATGTCCCCATTTGATGGGTAGTAAAACTCAGGTCCAGGGTGGCTGTGGCACTTGTCCAAAGTCAAGTAGCTAATTAATACAGATTTAGACTAGAACTTCCATCTCTCAAGTTCTATTCTCTGTCCCCAGCCATTTCTACTGCACCAGTTACTCCAAGATGATGTTCAGGGTTGGCTGAGCCAGCAGGAAAGGACCCTCTCCTCTAAGGTATCAGGGAGCTCAGTCTGGCCTGGGAGAATTGGGGGGAGGCTCCGCTCAGGGCCCAGTGTCCAGTCTGAAGGAGCCCCTGTCAG
Source organism: Myotis nattereri (assembly GCF_964212035.1). NCBI lineage: Eukaryota > Metazoa > Chordata > Mammalia > Chiroptera > Vespertilionidae > Myotis > Myotis nattereri. The sequence goes on from NC_138077.1 coordinate 51,482,907, forward strand.
GACTTCTGGGGCAGGACCCGGTGAGGCCAGGACATGAGGGCCCATCTGGAGCTTGCACTGCACGGCGACAGTCTAGGCATGCCCGGCGGCCACCACAAAGGGCAGGCCTGGGGAAAACGTAAGTGGCAAGATGCTGACAGCCACCCAAAAGCCCGTCAGTAGGCAAGTAGTTTGCAAGTGAAATGTAGGTTAAATAAAATGAAACATTAATCAGCCATTTAGAAAGATTGGCGTGGCTCTCTGTGTTCTAATACAGAGCTATCTCCCTGATAAAAACCAGGTATGGAAACAGAAAACCAAGATATAGAAACAGTACATGTAGTATGTTTCTATTTTGGAAGAAGGGTGCACACTGTGCACTGTGTGTGTGTGTGTGTGTGTGCGCGCTTGCATCTGCATAGGCTATCTCTGAAGGATGCACAAGGAACTGGCAAGACTGATTGTGTCCGGGAGAGCGACAGAGAATCAAGAATAAGAGGGAGGAGCTAACATTTTACTCTTTTCTCTTACACGTTTTCACTTACATGGGCCTGTGCATGTCATTTTAAAATCCAAAAATCACACCTAGCTCAAAGACTGGGAGTCAGGGATCCTGGTTAGCTAAAACACATTGTAAGTTCTCAGGAAAAATAAACTGAATATACAATGGATTGAAAGATGAGTAATGAACAGAAATTTGTCTGTTTTTTCCTGAGCGCCCAGGTAAGAGTGAAATATATGGCATCACCTGTTGGAAAGAGCGGGAGTATAGATCTCAGTACTGAAGAGCCGGAAGGAAATAGTAGGATTATCATGAGCAGCCTTTCATCGGGCAGAGTGGTAGGAGTGTGAGAACCTGGGCGCAAGTCCTAGGTCAACTAAAATCTCAGAAACCTCAGTTTACTCATCTGCAAAATAGGAATAGTACTCTCTGACCTGGAACTTTTATGTGGATCAAATGAGATTGATGCACGGGAAAGTAATCTATAATATCTAATCTTTGGAAGAGGTTGAGGGACCGTGTTTATTAGCAATACTGTTTATTCTCAGTGCGTGCTTTTCCGCTCAATGCCCTTAATTAGCCATGGTTTCTAAGAGTGATTTCTACTCACTGATGCTGCGCCTGGCAAGCCCTGTTTCCCTCGCCCCCTCCTCTCCAGGACAGGCCTGGATGCTACTCCCAGCCTCTGCCACCTCAGCGCCCAGTGCCTCGGGAGAAGCCCTGGGGCAGCCCCTTCTACTCTTTCCCCTCACGCAACAAAGGCCCAGATGCGATTTGCCTAATGCTGCAAAGGGACAGCACCAGGAAGAGAATGACTTCATTCCTTCATGTCTTAAAACCATTTGTTCTTTGTAAGCTATCTGATCACATGGAGCGACCTTGAAAGGAATCACACCTTGAGCTGAATCAACCACCACCTCCTATTTACCCACCAGCCTCTCCAGACAGCACAGCTCTCAGGAGAGGCCTGATTGCGCTGGCAGGTGGCTGCACAGGACTAGTCACCCTCCAGCTCCCACTCTAGGACAAGCGAGGAGGGGCCATCTGAGCCCTGTTGTGTGGGTGTGTGGGGAGAACAGTCCCCTTTCCTAAGACCGAAACCTTCTCTAAGGTTTCCTTCAGAGAAGCCAGAAGAAAAGAGGAAACTCCGCCACGATGACCTGGAAAAGGGGCTCCAGAACTCCCAGCATCACCTGTCCGCCTGCCAAGGACCTGCCATCCACACTCTCAGCAGAGCCTCGGGGAAGCTGCTACCATGGTTCCCATCTTGTGGATGAGGAAACTGAGGCTCAGAGAGAAGAAAGGAACCGTGTATCTGGTGGAGAGAATGCTCCCACCTGCATTCTAGTTGTTTCAAGGTATGTCCGTGTAAAAGGGTGCCTGGAACACAGTGGGCGTCCAATCAATAGGAGGCAACTAAATGTAAGCAAAGCCATGGTGGTGCTTGGAAAGGGTAGGGCACCCATGATTTAGGGAACAAATATTTGCAGCGTGAATGGAAGACAAAAGCAGGGCAGGGCTGTGGAGACACTAGGACTTCGTGAGGGAGCACACTCACAGTTGAGGGCCATCAGTCATGCACTATTTATGGGCTCCTCATTATGCACAAGGGCCCCCCAAGGCCCCAAGCTCTGTGCTTCACTTCACGCCTGGCCCTCATTCTTACACCCACTCCTAACTCGTGCCTGCTCTCGCCCCTCCCTCTCAGCCAGCTCTCCCACCATATCCTTAAGTGGCCAGGCACGGGCTGGTTGGCCCTTCGTGTGGATCCAGGAGGTCTGAGCAAGCACAGAAGCTCTCCTTTCTTCATTAAGGTGCTCATCCAGTAATTCATCAGCTATTTACCGAACTCTGATATGCTAGACACTCCCCTAGGATCGTTTCATATGAATAATTATAGAAAATTACACAGAATTTAGTATGTCTTTCATGGGCAACCAGAGAGAAAAGGCTGTTCCCAAAACTCCTAAAATGAAGTTGTTTCTAAGGAACAGGGAGAGCAGTAAAAGCAAAAACAAAAAAAGCAACAAAAACAAAAAAAGCAACAACAACAAAAAACTGGGGTTTTTGTTAATGCATTATAATTTATTAATTCTATTCCTGTGTCTTAAATTCTCCCTCACTTGCCAGAATGGAGTCACTAAATGGCAACATTTTCCCATCTGATGTTTTTAAACCACATTACAAAGGCATGGAGTTTTAATTTCACAGGCATTCGTTTCTGGGTCTCGGGTCTTCCCCCCGCCCCCCTCCCAAAGCAGATAAATGAGGTTCTAAACTTAGGATAATAAGGCTTAACAGTGAGGCGCTTTTTAAAAAGTGAATCATTTCTCAGTTCTCCTTTGCTAATCTCTCTTGGTAACATTAATTATGAGTTTGTGCAGCGTGCCCCAAGGCGAGCTCGGCTTTCCCAGGACAATTAAAGTTACTTAATTATTAAAAACTGTGTGTGCTGCTGCCCAGAGAGAAAGAGGCCGCCGGGCCCAGCTCCCCAGCCCCCCTCAGGAGTGACCGGACACTCTGTGGGAACTCGGCTCCCTTCCCTCGCCATTGTAATTCTTTCAATATAATCTATGAAAATCCCCTCTCGGCCCCTCCCACCTGCGGGAATGATTTAGAGGCTGCTCCCCCGGCTGCCCAGTGCAGCCTGCTGGCTCCTCAAGGCCTGGGGCTGGCCTCCGGCTTCTCCAGGCCAGTGCCTGGGCCCCGGAGGCCAGGGGAGAGGACAGGACGGGACCTCTGCCTGGTGATCACGCTGGAGCAAGGACCTCTGGCTGAGGGACATGGGAAAACGCTGAGCCCTTGGCTTTGAGTGGGTTCCTTGCTCCCATTCTTTCCCTAAAAACCGGTGAAGGAGAAGGAGGGGGTGCCACGGTCAGGATGCATTTACAGCAGGCATTACCGAGGGCAGACGCCAATTTAGAACAGCCTTTTTCTCTGGATGATTCTTTGGTTGTGGGAGTGAAGAAACTGGAGGGGCTCCTGTCTCTGCTATCAACACCCAGAGGGACCTCGGCCCAATCGCTCCTGCATTCTGAGCACTGACTTCCTCATCCGAGGCTTCCTATGATCCCAGCCTCTGAGTCCTGATAGTTTGATGAGCCTAATACTTGCCTAGAAAAGAAAAATTACATTTTCCATTTTACTTCCTACTCTCCTTCATTCATTCATTCATTCATTCATTCGGCAAGCACCCAGTCTGTGCCAGACGCTGTTCTAGCTCTGGGGATAGAGGAGAGAACAAACCACAGAGGAGCCTCAGCTCTCCTGGTGGCAACTATTCGAATCCCAGTCATCATCCGGACACAGGCGGACACCAGGACAGAGAAGGGAGGAGGCCGTTCCCAAGGCCTCCCAGAAAGTCACTGTGAGACTCGGGGGCTTCCAGCACGCTGCTGGCCATCTGTCTGTTTTCCTCTGCTTCGCTCCTTCTGCTCTGTTTAGCGCCTTCCCACCCCAGCTTCCCCCCGGGCTCCAAGTCTCCAAGGAAGCATATAGTCCCACACAAATATGCTGGCCACGACCGTGACCTTCCTACATCATTTTACATTTGTGAGTAGCCACATTTTTTAAAGGTAATTTTAAAAACAGCTGACATTTATTTTCACATGTTTTATTTAACCAGTGTATTTAAACATCATAAATTTCAACTTGTTACAAACATCTAGTTTATTCATTACTAAGATATTTTAGATTTTCAAAATGAAATCGTCAACATCCAGCGAGCGTTTGGCAGACAGTGCATCTCAGTGTGGCTAGCCATGTGTCAAGTGCTCAACAGTCACCGGACAGCACAGGTGTGAGGTGCCTCCCATCTCGAAGTCTCCATCAGTCCATAGTACTCAATCCGATCCAGGAACAGGAGTGTGGGTTTGCGCACACAGCATGGCAAGGGGAAGGCCGGAGCGTGGCTTCTTAGATATATTGAGCATTTGCCCCATTATGCTGACACTATGGAATACTATATAGCCAAGGAAAACAAAACAAGGATACTCTTTTATAGACTCCCGTGGAAAGAGTGCCAAGATATATATTAGGTAAAAAGGCAAGACACAGTGTCCAGTGTATGGAATTCTACCACGGCAGGGAAGTATGTATTTGGTTGTATGTGCATCAACTATCTGCAGAAGGATTTGAAAACCAAAAACATCGATAGGGAGAACTGGATGAATGGGAGGCCGAGGTGGGAGGGGGACTTTTACCTCATGTATGGTTATACTTTTTGAACTTTGAAATCTGTGGATGTATTACTTATTCAAAAATTAAAATCAAAATGCTTCGGTGAATGGGCACACAAGGCCTGCCCAGCATGGCACTTGCCCCCATTCCCCATGGCAGGGCGTCAGGGGGAGCAAACGCAGGTCTCTGCTGGTACTGCTGCTCCAAGATAGGAAGAGGCAGGCTTGGCAGAGGCCCAGGGCAGGAAGACGTGATACCAAGTGCCTTTAAAGGGCTCTTTTGTTTCTGGAAAGGCAGCGGTTTCCACTCGGCACCCCCGCCCCCCTCTCATGCCTGCTGTCCCTGGGATCCCTCCACCACCTGCTGTAAGGGCATCATTTCTCCCCAGAAGAGCATCTGGGCTTGAGGTGGGGAGGGGAGGGGGGGGGCCACTGGCTGGGAAGGGATGTCATCCTCTCTTCCCAAAGGATGTCATTCATTCCAGATGTCATTTCCAGAGGCATGATGCCACCCTGCCAGCTGCCTCTAAATCTTGGCATCTCCAGCCTGAGTATGACACAGAGCAATGGAACTAAGACAGCAGAGCGCGAGCGTGTCCGCGCATGGGAGTGTCCACTGGTGCGCATCTGTGGCCCATGCCCTGGCATCCACTCTCTCATTCATTCATCCCTTTGACGAGTCTTAGCTGGGCATTTGTTGCACTCCAGTCTCTGTGCTAGCCCCTTGGGACAGAGCCAGGACCAAGACAGCTGAGGTCCTGCCCTCATGGAGCTCATAGTCCAGCAGGAGCACAGGCATTACGTTCAAAACAATTCATTCCTACTTGTTGTGAAAAGTGGCAGGAAAAGTACCTGAAATTGGGGCACACGATCCAGTCTGGGAGGCCAGGTAAGGCGCCTCAAGAAGTAGCTTTTAAACAGAGTCTAAGAAATATATTAACTTAGAGATGTGACAAGTAGGTCTTACATGGACAGGGACCCCACTGGTAACTTGCTCTGTGTCTTGAATAAACCACATTAAAACCCTGTATATTTTTTACCCAGATGATCCACTATTGTTAAAATTTACCCCATTTTCTTTATCAGTTGTTCCCTCTCTCTCTCTCTCTCTCTCTCTCTCTCTCTTTCACACACACACACACACACACACACACACACACACACACACAATTTCTTTCTGAGCAATTTGATGGTACCTAACAGACATCATAGCCCCACAGAAGGATAATCCTGTGCCCTTTCTTCCCAGGGCAGTTACTGAGGAGCACATGAGAGCCTGCATGAGCAAACCTTGGGCACATGGAATAAAATCTCTATTATCTTCTTTGGACTTAGAAATAAAAAGTGAAGTGTTTTCCCAGAGAACTGCCCAGAGTCTCACTTCCTCCAGCCGACAGCCTGCTCTTCAGCCAGGCCTGGGCGTGTGGAGATGTCGGGGCGGCGGTCAGCGGTATTTCTGCAGCCCTTCTTCTCCGCTGGGCAGCCCTGAGCCCTGGTGAGGATGCTGCTGGCTGATCAGTCTCCCCACGGCTGGCTCAGGGAACTCCCTAGGCAGCTGTGGCTGGCACAGACCATGCTTGCCCACCCCAGGGAAGGGCTCCTTCTCCTTGATGAAATGGAACCGAGCCAGCGCAGAAACCCTCTCCTGGCCAGTTGGCCCTGCATTCAGGAGCACAATGGTGTTGGTCCTCTCAGCGGGTTTGGAGAGCCATTCCCTTAATGAGAACGATAAATTCACAAGAAAAGGCTGGTTGCCAAGCACAAGCAAGGGAAGTGCTCTGCGGGCCTCTGGCCCCAGGGGACCACCCCTCTGAGCGTGGGACCGGCTCAATCAACTCCCAGCACAGACCAGGCCCAGGCCTACGGAGTCTGACGCCTGGGCTCAGGGCCTGGCAGTGTGTTTATTTTTAAAGCTTCCCGGTGACGATCTGCCAGTTGAACAACCACTGGCCTAGATACCTTCCGAGGTCCTTCCAGCGCTGAGATCCTTTGATGGTGTGACTGGGAGAAGAGACTGGAGTAGAAGGGGTGCAGACTCAGCTAAAGAGCATGCATTCCTCCCTTGCCCCCCAGGAATGGCCTGAGGACACTTTCTCCAGAGTAGAAACCTCAGGCGCTTTGCTGTGAATCTTGGAAGGGAAACGTGTGCCCCAAGTTGTATGCAAGGATGTCTTCCGCTTCTCTTATCCTTGGTTCTCCTGAGCCATCCCTGATGGAGGCAGAGTTCTGTCCTCCAAACTCAAGTTCTCCCTGGAGCAGGGAGGGGGAGTAGGAAGCAGAATAAAATCAGTGCCGCAGCCAGTTCTGCTCTAGCTTCCCTGGCACAAGCTGGCTGCTGGCGTGGGCCACTCAAGGAAGCACAGCTGTGGGCAAGGCCAGGTGCAGTCGGGCGGCCTCTGGGTGAGCCCGAGAGCCCAGCTGCCCCCACCCCCTGCAAGTCAGGGAATAACACAGGCTGGTCCTGACTCATTCAGCCCCTCTCACAGCAGACCTGGGACTTCCCCTCTGGCTGCCCTGCAAGCTTCTCCCCCCTCCTCCACCTCTACTCTGTGTGGCTAGCTTATTTTCTTTTACTCTAGTTACCCACACCCCTCCATGGGGTCACTCTGCCCCACGCTGGGGGCTTCTTCTTGAGTTCCTAGGCAAACATGGGGCCCTGGGGCCCTGCAACCTTATCCCTCCTATCATTAAACCCCGAAGCTCCCAGGGACAAAAATTGTGTCCAGGTCAGTTCCCTTCCCCAGTACTGAGCACTGCCCCGGCAGATCGCAGGCACTAAGGACACAAGAAGGGAGGGAGAGAGAAAGGCAAAGAGGGAAGGAGGGAGGGAGAAAGGAAGGAAGGCTGTAATAAATTGGCAATAAAATCCAGTTCTTAATTGACCAACTGCATCAGATCTCTCCCCAGGGCCCGTTCCAGGAAAGTTCCTTAGTCAAACCCAGTTCAGAACCACCACCCCTCCCATCCTCATCACTCCAGGACTTTTCATGTGAGGAAAGAGTGTGAACTAAGCTAAGAGTGTGAACTAAATGGATTTCAAAAAGGTTTGCCAGATATAAGAAGCCGCCCACATAGCACACAGAATGAATAACTGACTGATTGAAAAAATAAACATCTCTGACGGTCCAAATCTGGCTTACTCTTCAAGACCTGGAGGCAAAAGCCACCTCCACAATAAAGGCTTCCTGGATTTATCCAACTGGAAGCAATCTCTCCCTCCTCTAAAACTACACAGCACCTCACCCATCCTTCTTTGGCTGACGGGCTACCGTCCCCTAACTTGTGAGATAACCATTTTGTAGGCATGACTGTGTGATAGAAAGGAACCAGAAAAGCCTTTGCAATCAGACCATCCCAGGTTCAAATCCCACATCTCCCTCTTATTAGCTATGCAAATGTGAAGGAGGTGCTTAATCCTTCTCATGCTCAGTTTCTTCATTGTAAAACCAGAATAGTAACTATATGCAGGGTCGTTGGGGGTGGAGGACGGTTCACAATGTGGTAGAAATTAACAGAGTTGACACTATTTCCATCTTTCCTTTCTTTAAGGCCCAGAGAAGGATTACACTTCTCTACCCCTCCTTGAAGTTACCTGGTAGGTGTGGCAATGTGACATCCAGGGAAATATGAACAGAAGTATGAGTGTCACCTCCAGGATGAATCATTTAGAGACGGGTGCACAGTTCTCTGGGTTCTCTCCCCCTGCTACAGTGAATCATAGGGGCTCATGCTGAACAGTGACATCATAAGATGGTGGAGCACCCCTCAAGTTGTCAACCACGAGCAGACCCTTCTCTAAAGAGCTACGCTGAGACAGTCAAAAATAAACTGGTATTGCTTCCAGCCACTGAGATTTGGGGTTGTTTGTTACCACAGCATTACCTGATCTATCCTGCCTAACACAAGACATAATGTCTCCAGGACCCTTGGCACGGCTCTAATACATACAAAGTGCTTAATAAATACGTCAAGATTAAAGAAATAGACACATGTTTGAGGAAATGAACAAATGAATGAACTAGTAAATATTCCCAGCCTGGTGCTGCTGTCTCTGCAAAGTTTGTGACAGCTCTCTTGGCTCCTTTACAGTGAACAAATGCCTTATGCAAATGCTGCTGGTGGCTGGGTTACTGCCTGGGCAATGGGTATGGCTGCCCTTTAGAATGTGTTTTTTCCCTCCTTACCCAGGGGAGCCATGTCACCTATGCAGCTCCACATATCTCCCTGGGCCCTACACTATCACCTCTAACTGGGAGGGCGAGGGGGGTCAGGGCGGGGTCCTTGGTCTAGGCGTGTCTGCCATGGGAGATCCCATCTGGAGTCAGATAACCCTTGAGTACTCCTTCAGCCTCCTTACCACCTGTGAGGCGCATTGCATCTGGAAGAGAAGTCTGAGGAGAGGGGTCCAATGGAACCCATGGCTGTGGTTCTGCAGTCCTAGAACCAGACAGTCCTTTGAAGGGGGCTGCTTAGCACAACCAGGACTGATCCAGGGACCAGACACAGACCTCACCCCAGAATGGGGCTGAGAACTATGTCAGGTCAAGTGCACCAGCCGTGTAGCCTACCAACCATTTCCACATCAGTATCTGCTGTGGTCCAGCCAGCAACTTGGTTACCTAGATTAGAATCATTATTGTGCCCATTTTACAGAGTAGGAAACTAAGGCCCCAAGCAGGGAGATGAATGTTTTGCAACAATCCATAGCATCTAGAGGAGGTGGATTCATTCACCGATGTCAGGAGCTTGCTCAGGACTTGCCCTCTGCCCTCTGGAGGGGAGGCTAGAGCCCTTTTTGATTTCATGTTACTTTAAGGACATCCTTACTGCAGGCAAACAGCGTGTTCACCCCCCCCCCCCCCCCCCCCCCCCGCCAATCTTCAAAGATTGCTTCCCAGAGCTATAAAAAATACAAAGAAGAGTGAGAAAGAGGGAGGGAGGGAGAGAGAAAGGAAATGTCAATCCAGAAACCACAGCAGCCAAGAGTGGGGAGATGGGGAGAGCATTCTCCTAAAGCCCTGGGCTCTGGACCCCACTGAAACAGGAGGTGTGTGCACCAGAGGCAGCAGAATTAATGCATGGGTGTGTGATCAATCACTTGCTAGTGGATTCCAGGCCATGGCTGGGAACTAGCAAGAGTTAAGTCCGACGACAAGGCAACTGGAGCTAGAGAGCAGTCACCAGGTCAGGTGGTGGCAGGGTGGGTGCTAAGAACAGGTCCAGAAAGCCCAAGGGTACAGGAGCTTCTTCTCCTGGGATGGGGTGTGGTCTGAGGACAGGCGTGGTGGCCACAGAGGCTCTGCAGGGTGGGGCGTTTCTGGCTGCAGCTTCCTTTTCTGGCTGATGAAGAGCTGACATGAGGTTCCTTGCGTGCCCAGCTCTGACACTGAGATGCTGTTCATGAACTGAAAGCCCTCAAGTCTCCATGGCCAGCCCACTCGGGCCGATCACATCCAGCTTCCCAGCAAACCAGCCAGCACCGCCCTGTCACTGCACCGCCTTTCAGTCCTCACCACCAGCAAGGGGCACAGCCCACTTCTGCGGTACTGATGGGGAAACTGAGGCAGGGCATGGTAAAAGCACTTTCCTGAGCACTGCAGTTTTTCAGGGGAGAAGTCCACGTCTGAGTCCAGTCCTACGTGGCTGCAATCCTCAGGCTATTTCTCTGCCACGTGCTGCTCTCAAGCTCACAGTGAAGATTCACCCAGAGCTCCACGCCTGGGTTTTGTCTCTTTTTTTTTTTTTAAGTTGACTGCCTGTGCTAACAGAACTAAAAGGGACCAGAGATAAGGGGAGGCTCTATCTCTTCCCTCTGCCCCAAGAGAATAAACACTAGTACCGAGGGCAGTGGTGCAGAAAGCCATTTGCCCCAATGTCCTTGCCAGAGACAAACAGATAACCCTTATTTGCAAGTTTGGTTAAATATTTAACTCGCCACCAAGGGCGCTGTCCCGTACAACCAAGACAAAGTCCTTGCCTATCGCTGGGGACCTCAGAACTGAGAAGAGGAGCCTGAGTATCTAGATCGGTCTTTCCTGCCACGCCCAGGAGCCCTGCGCAGGGCCTCCCTCTCCATCAGGAGTGGCAATCAGGCACCACACGCAGACACTGGCGGCCCAGACCAGCAAGCCAGAGCTCAGCCCTCATGACACCGGAACGTCTCCTGACCTTCCGGCGAACTCAGTGTACACCCTGGGCCTGCCCTGTTCCGTGCCTGCTTCTGCACACACCCACACGGTGTCACCCACTCTCACTCCTGTCTTCCGGCTGTGGCCAGGCAGAGCTGAGACAGAACCTCCACTCCCTTTCTGCTTCCCATGGGAGTCGCCTCTTCCAGGTGCATGAGGGTTTCTGCTCTCTGGGCCTCAGGGTATCTCTACTCTGCAGACTGCTCCCTGACTGAGAGCCATGTGGCCCTTGTCTGTGACGACTATTGCTGTGGACACAGTGAGGTGGCAACGGGGAGCAGGGCAGTGACAGGTCTCAGTGGTGCCGGAGGAGGGCACTGACCATTTCCTAATCGTGCTGACATCTCCATTCTCGGTTACCGTAGGTGCCAACTTGCCTCTCCAGCGGGGTGGGGAAAACAATGATATAGCTGGAAACCTACTTCCCTTTCTTAACTGACCCCACTACTCAGTGTTACATTAAAATCTTATGAAGTAAGACATTGAGGTTGGCCATAAACCTCACCCGTTAGAGCAGTGGTTCTCAACCTTCCTAATGCCGCAACCCTTTAATACAGTTCCTCATGTTAGGGTGACCCCCAACCATAAAATTATTTTTGTTGCTACTTCATAACTGTAATTTTGCTACTGTTATGAGTCGTAATGTAAATATCTGATATGCAGGATGTATTTTCATTGTTACAAATTGAACATAATTAAAGCATAGTGATTAATCACAAAAACAATATGTAATTATATATGTGTTTTCTGATGGTCTTAGGCGACCCCTGTGAAAGGGTCGTTCGACCCCTAAAGGGGTCACGACCCACAGGTTGAGAACCGCTGCATTAGAGCTAATGAAGAATCTTTAAAAAGAAAAACAAAAACAGGGAGAAACCAAGATGGCGGCATAGGTAAACACCGGAAATTGCTGCCTCCCACAACAAATTCAAAAATACAACTAAAAGACAAAACGGACATCATCCAGCACCACAGGAAGGCTGGCTGAGTGGAAATTCTACAACTAGAAGGAAAGAGAAAAGCACACTGAGACTCAGAGGAGGTGCGGAAGTGTAGAGGTATGGAGGCACATGCGGCAAAGGCTGGCAACTAAGGACTCGGCTGTCTTTTTGAACCAGGAGGGAGTCACAAGCCCCCGACTGCTCTGAACTCCAGTTCCGGGAGACCTAGACTCATATGGGGAGAAACTGGACTGTCTGGCAGCGGGCAGAACTCGGAATTCAAGGGCAGCTTTCTCTCAAAGGTGCTTGCAGCTATTACCGGGACACTGAGATGCAGGGCCCCTTTGGGCAGGGCTGAGGATCAGCCATAGCTGCTTGCTCCACCCTGTTGATTCCCTGAGACCCTGCCCCACCCAAGCTGCAGCCGAGGCTTTTGCATATGAATGCCCTGGCCCTTTGCAATCTGAAAATTACCTAACAAACTGCAGGTGGACCAGACAGACCCAGAACTTCCAAGAGAAGGCACAAGGCCCCACAGCAGCTTGCAGTGCTTCACAGCTGGGCCTCATCTGAGCACCTCCAAACCCCAAACAAGGAAGGGGAATCTGCAGATCTCCTTGTAGCTCCTGCTGGGTAGCCTCAGGCAGAGGCTAAATTAGCACCTCCTTAGATCCAAGAGCCAGTGTACCCAGTGGTCAGAGTGGGACCATCCAATTACAACTCCTCAGATCCATAAGGGACACACTCAGGGGGCAGACTCAGTGAGCACCAAAGCTCCACTGAAGCAAGTCTTGCGTCATAAGGGTGTCTTCGGCACAGAAGTTCTCCCACTGCAGACACAGCTGATTTTCACAGCCAATTGGCCTGGAGGTCAAGTCCTCCCAGTGATACCTACAACAATCAAGGCTTAACTACAACAAGACTGTGCACAAAGGGGTGCACCAAGAGTGTCCACCTCAGGTAATTGGGGAGGCCGAGCCACTGGGCCCTGTAGGACACCTAGCACACAAAGACACTCTACCAACACAGGGAAGCATAAAAAATGTGAAGACAAAGAAACAGGTCACAAATGACAGAAATGGAGGAAAGCAAATGACTGGATATAGAGTTCAAAACCACACTTTTAAGGTTTTTCAAGAACTTTCTAGAAACCGCCGATAAATTTAGTAAGACCCTCAAAAAGACTGGTGAGACCACTGATGAATGCAGTGAGACCCTCAAGAAATCTAGTGAGACCCTCGAGGTTATGAAAAAGGATCAACTAGAAATTAAGCATACACTGACTGAAATAAAGGATATTATGCAGAGTTCCAACAGCAGACTAGAGGATCGCAAGAATTAAGTCAAAGATTTGAAATACGAAGAAGCAAAAAACACCCAACCGGAAAAGCAAAATGAAAAAAGAATCCAAAAATACGAAGATAGTGTAAGGAGCCTCTGGGACAGCTTCAAGCGTACCAACATCAGAATTATAGGGGTGTCAGAAGAAGAGAGAGAGCAAGATATTGAAAACCTATTTGAAGAAATAATGACAGAAAGCTTCCCCTACCTGGTGAATGAAATAGATTTACAAGTCCAGAAAGCGCAGAGAACCCCAAACAAAAGGAATCCAAAGACGACCACACCAAGACACATCATAATTAAAATGCCAAGAGCAAAAGACAAAGAGAGAATCCTAAAAGCAGCAAGAGAAAGACAGTCAGTTACCTACAAGGGAATACCCATACGACTATCAGCTGATTTCTCAACAGAAACTTTGCAGGCCAGAAGGGACTGGCAAGAAATATTCAAAGTGATGAATGCCAAGAACCTACAACCAAGATTACTTTATTCAGCAAAGCTATCATTCAGAATTGAAGGTCAGATAAAGAGCTTCACAGATAAGGAAAAGCTAAAGGAGTTCATCACCACCAAACCAGTATTATATGAAATGCTGAAAGGTATCCTTTAAGAAGAGGAAGAAGAAGACAAAGGTGAAGATACAAATTATGAACAACAAATACACATCTATCAACAAGTGAATCTAAGAATCAAGTGAATAAATAATCTGATGAACAGAATAAACTGGTGAATATAATAGAATCAGGGGAATAGAAAGGGAGTGGACTGACTATTCTTGGGGGGAAAGGGGTGTGGGGGGATGCGGGAAGAGACTGGACAAAAATCGTGCACCTATGGATGAGGACAGTGGGTGGGGAGTGAGGGCGGAGGGTGGGGTGGGAACCAGGTGGAAGGGAGCTATGGGGGGAAAAAGAGGAACTGTAATAATCTGAACAATAAAGATTTAATTTTTAAAAAAAGAAAAACAACAACAACAAAAAGAAAAACAAAAATAAATGATGTCTTCTTAGGCAGTTGGCAGTGTAGACAGGACAACAGCTCTCTGATGGCCCCAATGCAAGACTGGAACCTAAAAGAAACCAGACGATTGGCCTAAAAGAAACTAACCAGGCAGCAAGGCCTCTCCCATCTGTACTTACCAACCGAGTCAGACCTCAGAGCCTCCAGAGGACGTTTTCTTTCTTCTCCACCTGGTTCGTGCCTACAAAAGTGCGATGCCACCCACTCAGAGAAGGCTCTCCCACCTCACTCAGCCCTGAACTTCAATCGGAATTGACGGCTTCTCCCCTTATTCCCTGTGGTGAGCACAGCTATTTCACAGCCCTTACCCCATTATCCTGCACTCAGTTCTTTTAAAAACCAGACTTTTAGAATGCTTCCAATTGTTCATAAACAGAGAACACATTTATAGCCCCAAACCTGCCTTATATAGCTGCTCAGCAAATGTTTGCTAAATGGGTTAGTGAGTGATGATAAAACACCTTTACAATTTAAACTACTTTTTTATTTGGTCCTCACATCATTCCTCATATGGGGAAAAAAAACACACACAAGTATTATGATCCTCATTTTACAAATGAGAAAAAGGCCACAAAGCTCCCTGTCATTCACTCATTTAACTAATGTTTATTATGTGAAGTTTCAGTCGATAGCAGTACTTCTCAAACTCGACTGTGCACATGAATTTCCTGGGGAGCTTGGTCAAATGCAGGTTCTGCTTCAGTAGATCTCGGGTGGGGCCTGAGATTCTACATTTCTAACAAACTCCCAGGTGACACCCATACGGCTGGTGCAAGGGCCACACTTGAGTCTTATCTACCCAACAGGTGGCTGAGAGAAAGAAACCAGCCCATCAGCTCGAGTATATAGCAGGAACTAGTGTCTTCTTCAAAACCTTAGAAAGGAGGAAGGATAGCGAGCATTATACCCATTTTACAGATATGGAAACTGAGAGTCAGAGGGACTAATTGATTTTTCCAAGGTCTGATTCAGCCCTTCTGACACCAGTTCAGTGCTGTCTTAACTATCATCCACTGCACTGCATGCTGGGAGGATTCAGAGATGAAGGTGCCCGTCCAGTCCTCAGGAAGACGACAAAGGAGATGCACACCCACCAGGAACTGTAGTACTAAGTCGACTGAGGGAAGAGCCAGAGTCCAGAGGCTGGTGAGCACATGCCAGCCAGATTTTACCCCCCAAACATGGCACATCTTTGTTTTCTACCCACAGCCCAATTAGACTGCAGATGGGGGTCTTCTTCCATCAACCCAATCCCTTTAAAAGAAAGAAATAAAACAGTGGCTTTAGGATTTTTCTTTTAATCCCTCAACCTCTTCAGTGGAAAGCACTGCCCTTCCGACCTGTTGATGTAATTGCCATAATTGAAGATTCCAGGCCCCCATGTGGGTGGACAGGGCCCCATTCATCCATCGGGTCAGTGAAGTGTAAACCTGCTGAGTCCTTCAGATGCCCGGGCCGCAGCCTCCCCTTCCCGCCCCCCTCCAGCCCTGCAGGCTGGGCTCCCCATGAGGCCAGGGCAGCCAGGCCCAGGCTGGTCCCTCTCTCGCTCTGGGAACAGTGCCTAATTAAGGGGTCTGTTCTCATCTCCATGTGGCCGACTTAAGGCCTCCTGACAGTAATGAGAGCCACACGTGTGCGGCTGAGGAGGTGGGGGGCGGGAAGGACGACTCCCCTGTTGTCTTAGCACCCTATTAAACAGCAAGTCACACACACACACACACACACACACACACACACACACACACGCCATGCAATTCTGCAGTAATCACCCTCAGATCTTCAGAGCTACAAGGAACTGCTCCGATTCTGAAAGAGGAAGGAACCAAAGACAAGAAATAACTTGCCCAAGGGCACACGGCGAGTCAGTGTCACTGGACTAGGTGCCCTCTTGCACCTCACAGCACAGACTTCCCCTTGGAGGGTGGGGCGCTCCAGTGCAGCCCCAGGGGAGCAGATAAGGGGTGGAGGAGGGGAGGAGACAGGCTCCCACTCCCTCTTCTGGGGCAGCCAGTTTCGGGGGCGGCCACAGCAGAGCAGAAGGAGCGGTTTAACCTCTGAGGCTGGGCCTGTTGGCCTCTCTGAGACACCCTTTGATCACACTGCAAAGCAAACCTCAGAGTGGGACATACCCTGCAGGGTGGATCCACACCTAATCCTCTCCCTCCCAGGGTGAGAAGGAGCCAGTTTTGCAAACCCTCTCCCTCCCCCATACCCTCTCTCCCAGTCCTGCCCCCCAACAGCACGTAGTTGGTTCTTAGTAACTATTCATTAACTATAATAAGTCAACGTTTCTCCCAACTCATTGTCATGTTAGGGCATTATTTTAATCACAATTTTGCTTATAGAGAGGGTCCTGAGGTGAGGTAGTGCAGAAATACTGAGAAAAAAAAACACAACAAAACCACATGGAGAAAACATCCGGGATACTGGCTCATTAATAAAGATAGGGAATGAGAGGGACAGAATATATCAGTTGTATCTAATTCCAATTTGGGGCATCATGATAAATCCCAAGAAAAAGCCAATAATATCGTGGGTACTAACAATGTCACCTGGAGACCAGGCTTTCTCCAGACTCCACCTTCTGAGCATCTCTACTCCTATGCTCCCTCCTTCTCACCTCCCCAACCTCTGCACACTAGCTATCAGACGGATGGATCTCACCATCTGGATCATGACACTCCTGCCCAAAAGCCTTCGATGGCTCTCAGTTTCTTCTGCATTAAATTTGTGCTGCTTGGCTGTCAGGGACCTCCTCATCGGGTTCAGCCTTAACTCAACACCACAGTTTCCCACGCTCTCTAGAGTCACGTGGGTCTCCTCAGCTGGAACAGTACAGGACAGGGGTATGGTATTTGGAGCCAGAAGACCTGGATGGGAGTCCCAGACCCACCATTCGACCTCTCTGAGCCTCATTTCTCATGGATAAATGGGGATGATAATAGTATCTACTCCATAGGGCTGATGTGAGGATTACGCAGTCCAATAGATGTTAAAGTGCTTTACATACTGTAAAGGGCTAAAGTCGTGGTCGGCAAACCGCAGCTCTCAAGCCACATGCGGCTCTTTGGCCCCTTGAGTGTGGCTCTTCCACAAAATACCACGTGTGGGAGCGCAAGTACAGTGCGATTGAAACTTCGTGGCCTATGCCCAGAAGTCAGTATTTTGTGGAAGAGCCACACTCAAGGGGCCAAAGAGCCTCATGTGGCTCATGAGCTGCGTTTGTCATGATTATTCTCACCCCCAGCACTGCCTTTGAAGACATGACTCTTACACCCAGTCAAACACAACTCAAGCCTGGATGCCCATAGAAAATCATGCCTGATAACTGGAGTTCTTACTGACTCTAGCTTTTAAGGCCTCACCCGGGGCCTGTTTTGATCTGTTGACTGTGTCTAGCACATGTTATTTACTTGTATATAATGTAATACAAAAATTTAGGCTGCTTAAAATAAAAAAATAAATTCACTTAAATGATAGCAAAGCTCAAGATACAAGGGGAGGGAATAATCAGAAACATCACCGAGGGCGGAAAAGGACAATTATGCTAGACATCTGGTTAAGCTGGCTACTGCAGTTCAGTACCCTTGGGGGCAATCCTCCTTTTCTCTTCTCCACCTTTCTGTCCAGGAGAGACTTGCCTGCCCCAGGCCACAAAAGGGGAGGATTGGCATGGAACTTTCCACGTCTCTCCTCTTGGAGAGGAGGAGTCGCTGATGAGATGGGTGAGGTCCACATATGCCAGGAGGGGTCACTGAGTCAGGGGCTCTGTGATGCAGCCACTGCCTGTCCTCTTTGGTCTGATCAGAGCAGGGCAGGCTCCTGCTCTCTGTCCCCCTGGGCTTCTGTGACAGGCCACTTGCGCGGAGAATCGTCCCTCACTGCCCACTGCCACCACCACAAGCAGGATGGTCTCCATTCTCCTGCTGCGTCCACTCTCCAGCCTTCTAGAAGCAGGCCTGTAATCCACTCCTTGCAGTAGCTTGGATATGTGGGCTCAGCATCTGCTTGGCAGAGTAGGCAAGTCCCAAAGTCTAGTTCAGGGAGGGAGTAGGAGGTCCCACCCCATTCTCCATACAGGGGTTAAAAGAGAACCCGACCTTTTGGAAACTTACCTCATTGTCAATTAAGCTGTGTATTTGGCTAGTGGTCCTTAAGCCTGTTCTCAATCAGTCCGAAAGATGGTTTTAAGACCTTACTTCTAGAAAACATGAATATGAACTATGAGCTTCTTGGTATCCTAGGTACCATTATCCAATTTTAAGAAAATGGAAATATGGCTGAAGTTGAAGAGGAATATCTTGTTATAAAGGACTCTGAATAACACAATGGATGGGATCATCAATGATGGTTTAGCAAAAGATGCCAAATGTGTCTTTTTTGTTTTGTTTTATAAAACCTATAATAAAAGTTAAGGGCACAGTATTACTTTACAATACAAAGTAAAGAAACTAAACTAATATAATTCAAACCTATTTCTTTCTGTTGACCCAATCACATACAAGGATGGGGCTTAATTTATTATTTCAGTTATGTTTTCAGCAAGAATAAATAGCAGGCAATTTAGAATTAAACTCATGCACTCCATATACTATGGAAATAAAACCTGGTATGGCCCTTTGGAAAACATTTTGGCAATATGTACTGAGGGTCTTAATAATGCTTCTCTCTTTAACTAGCAATTCCAGTTCTGGGAATGTATCTTAAGAAAAATAAATATTTTAAAAGTTCTATACTTAAATATATTAAGTAAATCATGGTACATAAATGAAGAAAACTATGTAGTCATTTGAAATAATGTTTATGTCGCTATAACATTAAACAGCAAACACAGAGAAACTAAGATGGTGGCATAGATAAACACCGGGAAATTGTCGCCTCACACAACAATTGAAAAATACCGCAAAGGACAGAGCAAACATCATCCAGAACAACAGGAAGGCTGGCTGAGTGTAATTTCTACAACTAGAAGAAAAGAAAAGCACGTTGAGAGCCAGAGGAGCTGCGGAGGTGAAGTGCAGAGGTACGGCGGAGGCTCGCACGCGCGCGCGGAAAGAGGGTGGCACCTGAGGACGCGGCTGTCTTTTTGAATCACAAGCTCCCGACTGCTCTGAACTCCGGTTCCGGCAAGTCTCTGGGGACCCAGGTCTCATACGGGGAGAAGCTGGTCTGTCGGGCAGCGGGCGAACTTGAGGGCGGCTTTCCCTCAGAGGTGCTTGCAGCCATTACCGGGACACTGAGATGCGCAACTCCGGGCGGCGAATCAGCCATAGCTTCTTTCTCCGCCCTCTGACTCCCTGAAACCCCGCCCCACCCAGGCTGCGGCAGAGGCTTTTGCGTGTGAATGTACCTAAATGCAGCCGAGTCAGGCAGACCCGGAACTTCCAAGAGAAGGCCCAAGGCCCCACAGTGGCTTGCATTGCTTCACAGCTGAGCCTCTTCGTGGCTCCTGCTGTGTGGCCTCAGGCAGAGACTGAATTAGCACCTCCTTAGATCCAGGAGCCACTGTACCCAGTGGTCAGAGGGGGACCATCCAGATTGCAACTCCTCAGATCCATAAGGGACACACTCAGGGAGCAGACTCAGTGAGCACCAAAGCCCCACTGAAGCAAGTCTTGCCCCAGAAGGGTGTCTTCAGCACAGAAGTTCTCCCACTTCAGACACAGCTGATTCTCACAGCCAGTTGGCCTGGAGGTCAATTCCTCCCAGTGATCCTACAACAACCAAGGCACCAAGAGTGCACCAAGAGTGTCCACCCCAGGTAACTGGGGAGGCTGAGCCACTGGGCCCTACAGGACACCTGGCGCGCAGGGCCACTCTATCAACACAGGGAAGCAGCCAAAATGCGGAGAAAAAGAAACAGGTCACAAATGGCAGAAATGGAGGAAAGCAAACGACTGGATATAGAGTTCAAGGCCACGTTTATAAGGTTTTTCAAGAATTTTATGGAAACCGCCGATAAATTTAATGAGTCCCTCAATAAGTATAGTGAGACCATGGAGGACATGAAAAAGGACCAACTAGAAATTAAGCATACACTGACTGAAATAAAGAATAATTTACAGAGATCCAACAGCAGACAAGAGGATCCCAAGAATCAAGTCAAAGATTTGAAATACAAAGAAACAAAAAATACCCAACCGAAAAAGAAAAAAGAAAAGAGATTCCAAAAATATGAAGATAGTGTAAGGAACCTCTGGGACAACTTCAAGCGTACCAACATCAGAATTATAGGGGTACCAGAAGGAGAGAGAGGGCAAGATATTGAAAACCTTTTTGAAAAAATAATAACAGAAAACTTCCCCTACCTGGTGAAAGAAATGGACTTACAAGTCCAGGAAGCGCAGAGAACCCCAAACAAAAGGAATCCAAAGAGGACCACACCAAGACACATCATAATTAAAATGCCAAGAGCAAAAGATAAAGAGAGAATCTTAAAAGCAGCAAGAGAAAGACAGTCAGTTACCTACAAGGGAGTACCCATTTGACTGTCAGCTGATTTCTCAACAGAAACCATGCAGGCCAGAAGAGAGTGGCAAGAAATATTCAAAGTGATGAATAGCAAGAACCTGCAACCAAGATTACTTTATCCAGCAAAGCTATCATTCAGAATAGAAGGTCAGATAAAGAGCTTCACGGATAAGAAAAAGCTAAAGGAGTTCATCACCACCAAACCAGCATTATATAAAATGCTGAAAGGTATTCTTTAAGAAGAGGAAGAAGAAAAAGGAACTCTTACCATTTGCCACAGCATGGATGGAACTGGAGAGCGGATAAATACCACAGGATCTCACTCATTTGTGGACTATAATGAACAACATAAACTGATGAACAAGGACTGATCCAGAGACGGAGAGGCATTGATTGGAATGTCGGGCCTTGGAGGGAAGGTAGGGGAGGGTGGGGGTAAGGGGGAAAGATCAACCAAAGGACTTATATGCAAGCATATAGGCCTAACCAATGGACACGGACAACGGGGGGGGGGGGGTGGTGAGGGCATGAGTGGGGGTGGGGTGGTAGAGGGTACACATATGTAATATCTTAATCAATAAAAAATATATGAAAAAAAAACAGCAAACACAGATGATAGAATTATGCATATGCAATGATCATAACCATGTAAAAGCATGGAAGAAATAAAAATATCAAATAATTAGATCAGTTCTCTTCTTTCACCTATTGCTGTATTTTTATATTTTAATGAACATAATAAAATAAACTTTATCGTTCATATATATGTTAGCTGCCTATAGATGCTCATACTTTAGCTACCAACCTGGCAGACAACAGGCCAGGCATTCTGTTACAAAGCTTAAGAGCTGTACTTAAACTGCCTCACCCAGGTGAAAGGGCACCTCACTCCCCCCCAGAAGGGAACTCTCTGTTGCCAGTGGGCCACAGAGGGGCTCTGGAGGGGACTGAGCACATGTGGCCATCTCAGTTCCGCTGCAGATGCCCTGAGGGCAAGAGACAGAGTCTCCCGCTTCTTCTATATGGTCCCCAGTGCTTGACAGCAATTTGTCACCTTCCAGGAGAGAGTTGTTGATTTGATTGGTTAGATCTAACAATCCGTCCAGCTGGTTCACTAAGTACATTGTAGGTATTCAATCCACAGTTACTGAGTGACTGAGTGATGAACAGATATCAGCTCACCTTTTGACTGGGAAATACCGAAAGAATGAAAACCCTCCTGCATATGCTTCCAGATCCAGGTCCCACCTGACCGCTCTGCCCTTCCTGGACCCCACCCCACACTCCCCTATGGCCTTTACAGACCACAGCTGTACACTTGAGCCATTCTCCCAGCGGTGATGCAATTTGTTTGCTCATCTGACTTCTCACTTGACTCAGATCCTTAGGACAAGGTTTTGCATTTTGCTCAATTTTTTAAAAACATATTTTTAATTGACTTTAGAGAGGGAGAGGGAAAAGGAGAGAAAAACATCAATGATGAGAGAATCATTGACTAGCTGCCTCCTGTATGACCTACACCAGGGATGGAGCCCACAACCTGGGCATGTGCCCTGACCAGGAATTGAACTGTGACCTTCTGGTTCATAGATCGACACTCAACCACTGAGCCACATAGGCCAGGCTTTTCATCATTTTTTTTTTTTATCAGCCTCTCAGGTTATTAGCACAGAGTCTGGGACACAATTCATTCAACATGACATATAACATGGGGTTTAGCAAATGTTTGCAGATGAAGGCACGAATAAATGCAGGACAAGGATATCTCAGGTACCAAGGAGCCATCCAGTCCTGGGCCAGGTGGACCATGAGGCATGGAGGACCATGGGAGAATGAATATAACTCACCACATTTCCTTGAACTCCATCATAATGGGTTTCTCTTCCCTGTGGATCATAAATGCCACGAGGCCAGGGGCTGTGTCTGTCTTATTCACCCCAAACTCCAGCAACACCTGCAATGCCATGGAAGGGACTCTAGGGATGGCAAGGGGACCCCAACTTTCAGCTTTGATTTCCTCCAACTGTTATTACTCACTAAACAGAACAGCACATTATGGGAAGTGTCGCACAGCCTGCCCCTTCACTGTCCTTCCTCTTGTTTTTTGTTGAGAACTGAGAACTGTTGGAAATTGGGTGGAGCTCTCTCTCTGCAGTGGAAGATTACCTGGAGCTGTAAGCGGGAACCACACAGGTCCCCCACAAACAGAGCCTCAAAGGAGAGTGCTAATCCCCCAGAGCAGGTGGCTGAGCAACAGGCAGCATAAACAATTCACCGTAGTAATCTCCTCGAAATGGAATTGTGCAGCATGTCTTCAACCTTCTTATACAAACAACCTCCTTTAAGAGACAGGGACAGAAAAGCAATTTCCTGAAGTTTTGAAACAAAATCAGTTATGCGACATGGAGCTCTGTCCTTGAATTTTGCAAAAAGATATAATAGGCCGTCCCTTGCTCAGCTTTACCTCAGTGCGGTCTCAGTTATAAATGAGTTTAGCCCTAGCTGGCTTGGCTCAGTGGATAGAGCGTCAGCCTGCGGACTGAAGGGTCCCGGGTTTGATTCCAGCCAAGGGCACATGCCTGGGTTGCAGGCTCGATCCCCAGTAAGGGGTGTGCAGGAAGCAGCCAATCAGTGATTATCATCATTGATGTTTCTCTCTCTCTCTCCCTCTCCCGTCCTCTTTGAAATCAATAAAAAATATACATAAAACAATGAGTTTATTGTCACTCTCTGGAGCTCTGGGCCTCTCCCAGGGCCAGACGTCCTTCTTCACTTGGGCGCTCACTGGCTTGGCTCTCGCTGGAATATCCTTTGTGCGGCAGAGGCTTTAAAGCTCCTGAATTGGACATTCTACACCTTAGTACCTAGGACTCAACATGCATATCCCAGGGCCACTCCGGAGACTCCGGCTCCGTTGGCTTGGGTGGCAGTCTGGAATCTGCAAATCTACAAGCTAACAAACTCCCCAAGTCATTCTGATGCTGAGGACCCAAGGCCTATGCTTTGAAAAATTGCTATTTTAGTCCCAGGACTAAAACTCTCCTTCGGGTTTCCCCAGGCCACTGGTTGAGCTGTCCTCTTCCCCATGACTCCATCCACCCCCTGGACATGCCTCTCCTTAGGCCCAAGTCACATTAGTGTCATGGAACCGTGGCCTTGTCTCTATTTCTCCAGCATGTCACACAGTGCATGGCCCGTAGGGGGTATTCAGGAAATGTCTGTTGAATCAATGAGTAAATAAGTCAATGAGTGAGTGAGCAAGTGAATGAATTTAACATCAGCACCAAGTACAGCCTTTTTGGGTTCCTCCCAATTCTTCCAGCTCTAACTTGAGGAAACCGTGACTTGCTATTTGAGACCATTTTTCATTCTGTGTCCTTGTGGCAATCTCTCAGAGACACTAAAGTCAGCACCAGTGGTGGAAAGCAGTTCCACACATGCAGCCTAAGGGAGCACGTCTGGTTCTCCACTAAAGCCCAAAGATGGGTGGATCGAAGATGTCCGTCCACAGGCACTGCTGCTGTGGCTCCCAGGCCAGAGAAATGGCACCAGACCTTCTCTTCCTGCAGGAAAGCCCTAGGTCAGATTTGGGGAAGGAGTGTGCTTGTGTGTGTGGTGTGTGTGTGTGGGGGGGGTGGTGGTGGGGGGGGTGGTAGGGGGTGGCAGGGGGAGCGTAGTTTGCCCTTCTCCACCTCTACTGCTGAGAAAAGCTTTGGGCTAGAAATCCAGGTTGGGATGTTAATGGTGAGTTTTGAATCAAAACACAATAAGCTCCTCATTCCTTTCCCATTCACATCTTCCATTCTTAACGCTGAAAATAAAAGGCCCTGCCTGTCTTGCGTCCGGCCAGACTGCCCCAGGCTAAATCAAAACCTTAAGCTGCTGCCATTCACCTGTGCTCCTGTGCTCTGTGCTGTAAGCAGGTGACAATGATCAGGTTGGGTGTTGAGGACAGTGTGATGTAAGTGGGGCTGGTGATGAAAGAGTTGCTGACAGACAGTGCAAGCAGACACCATGGGAACAGCTTGGGTTATGAGGTAATTTGGTCCAACACGTAGGCCCTTCTGTTTTCTTTGCCTTGACATTCGATGCCCCAACAGTTATTCAGTAACCAGAAATGAGGCGGGTCCTATGAAATTCCTGAATCTCCTTGGGGATGGAAGGGGGCTGTATTTCCGTGATCAAGTGCACGAAGGAGACGCCAGAACTGGAAGCCTACCCCAGGACAAGTGGATGAAACAAAACTTGGGGAAGATACTCAGAAGCAAGGGGCACCATTTCTGAGGAGAGAAGGACCATGACTCTGCATAACGTTTAACTCAGACAAGCATGCCCCGCTCTTCGGGGGAAGTGAAACGCGCTCCCAGACTGATGCATCACTCCAATCTCTGCCGCCATCGTCACATGGTCAATTTCTCCCTCTGTGTCTCTTGTTTTAAGGACACCAGTCAGATTGGATTATAAAACCACCCCACTCTAGTATGACCTCATCTTAACCAAGTACATCTGCAGCCACCTTCTTTCTAAATAAGGTCACATTATGAGGTACAGGAGGTTAGGATTTCAACATATATTTTGGGGACCACAATTCAACCCATAAAAGGTAACAACTCCCAACAGCTGTAATCAGCCCAGCTCATAAAAGGAAATCCCAGAGCCCACACAGTCTACCTAGCTCCACTCAGTCCTGGGAAGGCCCTTAGCTAGGGATACGTCTGTGATTCCCCCCCAAGATGGAAATGAGACATTCATTCATCAATTCTTTCAGCAAATATTTACTAAGCACTTATTAAGTGTCCTACACACACTGGCTATGGATGAGAGAAATAAGACAAGGTCCCAGTTATTGATGAAGAATTTTCGAAGAAAAACTGTTTAGTTTTGTAAATCTTTGTTCAACTGTCTCCAGCCTATACCGCTTAAGTATGAGCAGTTTGAGAGCCAGGTAACCTGGCCCAGGTGGCCTTTGAAACAGGTCCCACATATTCATAATTATTTGTGGAATCGGGCTGCAAGGAGCCTTTGGGGAAAGAAAAACAAGCATTCAAGTGGCTAAAGCACAATGTACTACAGGTTAGAGGAGAAAAAAATTCAAAAGCCAGGGAGGCACAGGGAATAAATACTCTTGAGATTTTAGAGCTGGAGAGAATTTTTGAGAGCATCTAGTTCAGTGGTTCTCAACATTGGCTGCACATTAGAATCACCTGGGAATCTTTTTAAAATCCGGATTTCTGGGCCTCATCCTCCGGAAATTCTGTTTCTTTGTTATGGGGTGGGGCCACAACATTAGTAACAAAGAAACAGAATTTCCGGAGGATGAGGCCCAGAAATCAGGATTTTAATACGATCCCCAGGTGATTCTAATGTGTAGCCGAGGTTGAGAACCACTGATCTAGTTGGTGGTTTTCAAACTTAAACACAAAAACAAATAGAACTGTTTAAAAAAAAAAAAACACCAAAATGGCATGAGGATATGCGATGTGTGAACAGGCGAAAGCCAAATGGTTGTGGTAGAAGGGTGAGGGGGTTTGCAAGTGCCCCTCCTGCTCAGCACCCCAGGCTCTGCCCGCACTCCCTGGGAGGAAACTCCTCCCAGGCATTGGTTGGAAACCATGAGACTACTCATGAGGACACTAAGGCCCAGAGAGGAGGCAATGAATGTGGTCCTCAGGGACGTACGCTGTGAGTCTACGGCAGAGGCAGGACTAGAACTCGATCCTCCCCTGACTTCCAGTCCAGAGCTTTCGACACTACCTCATATCTCGGGGTAAAGTGCACAGGAAGATGGGTTTCCACCTCCTGGTCGCCTTCTCACCCAGACTCCCCTTTTCTGCAGGCTCCTTCTCGTCCCCACATGGCTTTCCTGGCAGGGCCTATCCAGTGCTGTGATCCTCTGTCCCTGGAGGCAGGGGAAGGGACTCAGTGGCTTTCCAGTTTCTTCCAGCCAGTGGAATTAGACTTCCTTGCTCTGCAACCCTGGTGAATCCTTCAAAACTCCCCGGGACTTGCCCCACTCTATCCCTCCGTGGAGGAGAAAAATTAAGGTTCATGAGACACAAATTGAAAGTGATTTCTTCACAAGTTTGTTCTAAAACCAGCCTTTTCTGATCCAGATGTTTGACAGAGGCAGAATAAGTTGAGGAGATGCATAGACTTCCACAAAATATTTCCACCTCAACTTGGGACAGCTTAGGAGTCTATACCCAAAGAACAGCCAACATCCAGCTTTCTTAACCCAACCAACTCAACCCTGGGAGAAACTTCCAAGGAGACCAGGCCTGTTCATGGCGTGTCCTGTCCACAGTTGTGGTCAATTTGTCCTCCATCCATTGAAATCGCTCTCCAAAAACTCACTGCAACCTTGGGGGATGTTGACTCCAGAGACACGCTCCTGCCAGTCAAAGGAAGGGCAGTAGTTTGGAGAAATCTCCAGAGTGGTGCCTCTAGGAGGAATGACGGGCCTTGGTGTGTGTACTCAACACCTCTGAGTTCAAGTCCAGCCTCTGCCACTTACTGCCAGGTACCTCAGGATCGATCTCCTGATTACTCTTGAACCTGCCCCGCCCTGTAAATTGGGGGTTTACCCACAGTCATTCAGCAAACTCTGACTGAGCACCTACCATGAGCCAGGTGCAATGCAGAGCTGTGATGAATGCTGCCCCTCCCTGCTGCACAGGCTGGTGTGGGGATCATCGGACTGTTAGGAATCTGAAAGTCGATGTCGGTGATATTTACATGTTGTTTCTCCTCCAAGATCCCGATGGAGTGGGAGACATTTATTTCCCCAGCGTGTCCTTTACTCCTCCAGACCTCTCTCTCATTTTATGCCAAAACAAAGGATTCGATCTTACGTTTTTCCTAACTTTCCATCACACCACCCATTTTGAGGGCTGAGTTGGCATCTGAAAAACCATGATCCCTGCAAATAGGTATTCTTCAGTTTTTCTTAAAAAATAGGACTTTGCCTTATTCATCCTGCATTCCCAGCAACATAGTAAATATGTGCTTAGTAAATATGTTGACTGACTGACTGAATGAATGAATGGGAAATCTTGCCTCCAAAGAGAAGAATTAATGAAATTAGAATTAAGAGTAAGAACAGCTTTTCTGAGTTTATTTTACCTATTTCCATATAGATCAGCATTCTCTTTAATACTGTCCTGGCTGCTGTGCCTGACTCCACGCTGCACGTTCCCTTTCTGGCTATGGCATAAAAACCCTTCGTTCTAGAGGACATTGTCTGCTGTCCAGCCGCCAGTCCCAGCTTCAATCTTCTGACATCTTCCTGTTACACCCGTTACACAAAAGGGAGTGAGCGATGCGTGTGTCCCCTGCCACCCTCATACTAACTGCCAAGGCCCAGGGGAATATTTTCATCCAGCCTTTCTCCCCCTTTCTTTTTCTTTTAAGCTTCTTCTAGTGATAAAAGCTGAAGCAAATTGAAATTGGCAGCTCTGTGGTCTTCAAGCAATAGGAAAAGTACCAGAGATCATGTGAACCACACTTTTGAAAACTTAAAAAAAAAAAATCTAATCTTGCCTCAATAAAAAACGACATCATGTCACGGTAGTCGGCAGGGGGAATGGCTTGAAAGTTGCTGGCAGTGGCCCAGCAGAGTTCAGGGGTTCTGCTGGCTGCGCCGAATTCCCACGGGAAAGGTGGAGGGAGAGGGCTGCCTTTCAGGTGAGCCCAGGAGTGGGGTTGCGGGTAAAGCTCCCCCTGAAACTCCCTGTAATCCCCTGCATTGCTGTAATCGCAGCTCGGGGGCTGGCTTCCTCCACCCCTTCTCCCACCAGCCTTTCTTCCTGATGTAGCTTTTGGCTGTGTTCCCCTGGCTGGCTTTGAGGGAGAGGCGACAGCCAACCTGGGAAATCTCAATGACAACGAATCTCCCTGTGAGGGCACAAAACCAGAGCCAAAGAAGGTGGTACCAACTGCCCAATTCCACTGAGTATGGTGTCTTTGCAAACTCACCCCTGTGTGGTCTGAGCCAACGACAACAATCAAAATGGCAGGTTGGCAGTGCTGAGCCAGCCCTTCTGCATGGAGCTGCCACGGCCCTGGTGGCAGAGCTGGTTTTCACGGCGCCCCAGTTTACCTGCAGTTGATAGTGACTGTAGCTGGTTTTCACGGCGCCCCAGTTTACCTGCAGTTGATAGTGACTGTACTACCAGCCACTGACTGTTCATTAGCCACTTCCAAATGGGTATATAAGGGACAGGTGAGAGTGACTGCCTCTGGGACACCGCTTGGGGGGTGGGGCCACCCATGGAACCGTTACTTTTTTAAAATGTATTTTTATTGATTTCAGAGAGGAAGGGAGAGGTAGAAAGAGATAGAAGCACCAATGATGAGAGAGAACCATCGATTGCCCCACGCTGGGGATTGAGCCCACAACCTGGGCATGTGCTCCGACTGGGAATCAAACCGTGACCTGCTGATTCATAGGTTGACGCTCAACCACTGAGCCACTGGGCTGGAAGGGTTACTTTTGTACTGCTTAAAATTTCTAACCAGATGCATTTTGATACACTCAGTCAATCAGTAGATAAAGAGACAAAATTCATTAGCAGTAAATGACCGCGCAGTGATGCCTCTTTCTCCCTGTACTCCTCATCTGACTTCTCAGCCTGAGATACACATGACCCCCAGGGACACAGATTGGACCAACAAGAGGAATTCTGGAATTTTAACTTTACTTGAACGATTGGGCAGAGGGAGTGGCAAAAAGTTATTTTTACATGAAAAAAAAGTATGGATATATGTGAAGTATAATGCAAAATGTGCTTGGATAACTAAGAGGAAACATAATGTTTTCATTCCACTGTATGCCATATACCAACAAACCAAGCACCATGACGACCAAGCGCTCAGTGCCGGCTCTGTGTTCCAGGGTCCCTGAGCTGCAGGGGTGTCTGAGAGCCTGTTTGTCTCCGGGGTTGCACCTGTGAAGCAGAGTCTAGTAGAGTCAACAATCAGAGGGAAGGTGTTCCTAGAGGGGCTGGGGGTGGCAAAGCTGAACCTTAAAGGAGGGGAAGGATCTTGTTTGGCAGAGCAGGGGTGGGAGACTGTGAGCAAATGGTGGTGGGCTGGTCTGGGGAGAGGTGGGCCTGGGGCAGAGAGACGTGGGGGTGCAGAGAAAATGAAGGTAGACCCAGATAAAGAAGGCTCCAACGAGGGACTGCAGAGCTTAGACTCCAGGTGGCCAGCCTGTGCTTCTTAATCGTGTTCCTGAAGCCCCCCTTCAAGGTGGGAGAGGGAATATACATGCCCTGGGCGTTCAGGAGGTGGCCAAAGCTGCTGAAGACCTTTCTTAGCAGTGTTAGTTCTACTGTCAAAACACATGCACAATCCAATCACCTCTTTGCTACCATTCTGGTCCAACCCACTTCCATCTCTTACCTGGATGATGTCATAGCTCCCTAAGCAGGGTCTCCTTGCCTCTGTCCTTGCCAACCACAGAGCAGATTTTTTAATAATATGAAGTCACATCACGTGACCTCTTTGCTCAAAATCTTGCAATGGTTCCTGCCTTCCTCAGATCAATAGCCAGGTCAGTAAAATGTCCTCAGGTCTGCATCAGCTCTCTCTCACTCCCCTTCCCACTTTGCTCACTTGGCACCCATCACTCTGGCCGCCTGGCTTCCTTAGAGCACTTAGGCTGGATGCGGTCCTGCCTCCGAGCCTTTGTACTTGCTATTTCTTCTTTGGAGAAAGCTTCACACACTGGCTCCCTCCTTTGCTTCAAGTCTTCTAAGGCCTTCCCTAACCATGCAATTTAAACCTGCACCTCCTGGCACTTTCTATCTCCCCTCCCTTACTTGATTTATCTTTGCAGTACTTGTCACCATTCAATATACTATCAAATCCACTTATTTATTTTGCTTGTCTATCTCTTCATCTAAAGTTTAGGCTCCAAGAGTATGGGTTATTTTTTATTTCTGCTTTACCACAATGTAACACCATGCAACTCCTCCTTAAGAAGAGTTGCAATTCATAAATGAAAAAGGAATGAGGGGAATAACATGACTTTTAGATTGCCACAATATTCATTGCCACAGGTGAGATCCTTTGAGAGATTTAGTAGGCAGAAGTGCAAGCGTAATAGCATATTTGCATTGCTTTGAAATATCACATACACACACACACCCAAAAAACTTTTAGGAAATACAAAAGTCGTAACTTGATCATAGACAATCCTGGAGAAACGATCTTAACCTTGTGATCATGTTTAACGGCAGTGAAATACAACGTCAGGTACATCTGGGTGTTCTTCCCAATAATGCAGCTCCTCAATATCGCCACGAGGAAATGTCAGACAGACCCAGTGGAGGATATTCCATGAAACAACTGACTAGGACTCTTAAAAGTGTCATGAAAGACAAGGAAAGATGGTGGAGCTGCCACAGAGTGAAGCAGATGAAGGAGATGAGATAACTAAATACACTGTGGAAGCCTGGATGGGGTCCTGGAACAGAAAGAAAACACAATATATTAATGGAAAAAAATGGTGGAATCTTAATTAAGTCTGTAGTTATAGGATTGGAGCAAGATGATTTCCTTAGCTTTAATGATCACTCCATCATTGTATAAGATGGTAACACTGGGGAAGCTGGTTCAAGGGTTAAATGAGCCCTATGTACTATTTTTGCACCTTTTCTATAAGTCTAAAATTATCTCAAAATATAAAAATATATTTAAACGTCATTGGGGCAAATTTGGAAGTCTTTTTTCACTGAACTCTAGGTGTTGGGGCAGGAAAAAGGGGAAACAAGTCTAGGAGTTATTATTAAACGTGGAATGTGGAAGAAAGGTCCACATAGTTCAGACAACAAACCAGTCGTCATCTTTTGACTCCTCCTTCCCCATCATGGTCCAGTGGAGGCCTGGCAGGTCTCGTAGCCTCTGGAATCCCTTCTCTTCAGCCCACCAGCCCCACTTTAGTTAAGGCAGGGCTCCAGCTTCCCCTCTGGGTTACAAGTCAAAAGACAGATCAGAAGAAAATGAATGCACATTGTACGGAAACTGAGTGGGAAAGTTGGCTCAACCCTATCAGTAAGTGAAAGGAAAAAAATCCACAAAACCCCAAAGCCCCAGTCTTGGTCATTGTACACAACCTTTCTTCTCCAAGAGAAAGCGGTGGACCCCACACAGGGTTATCTACAGTTTTTAGTCAAAGAATTCAGCATATTTGGGTGTTTTTTCATCTCCCCCTTTCATTTATTGTTTCAGGGTAAACACTCGCGATTCATAAATGCCTTACGAGTGAATCAGTATTCTCCTGTTCAAACCAGCAGAGGCCACATCAAACAATAGCCCACAAGGTATTATTAATCATTAAATAGGCACATAGAAGACCACTCAGGCGAGGGAGCCATTTTTCTTTTTGTCTTTTTTTTTTTTTTTTTTTTTTTTTTTTTAGGGAATTAACAAAGAATAAACCTTGACTTTGGCCTATTTGGAAAAAATTTTCTGGGTGTTTTTGTTTTTTTTTCTATTAAAGTTTTAGTCAACTTCAAGGCTAAAAGGACAAATATTTCATGTGGGAAAATGCTCCTTCCTTTAGGGTCTTCCTTTGGCTATGAAACAATGGCTTGGATTTCAAATGTTAGCACTCGTTTTTCCACATTCACCTGCCTAAGGAAAACAGATGTGCTCAGCCATAGTAAGTAGGTGCAAGAGTCCCCGGTAGCACTGCTATGCGGTAGCCACATCTGGGTGCAAACTGGTAGGGGAGGAAGCTCAGAGCACACACACTCTAACCGAAGAGGAAGCCGTCATGTCAAGCATACCTTGAGCACAACCGTCCAGCCATCAGGCCCCTCCCTCTGACCCTGCTTTCACCTTTATACTCTAGGTTCAAAAACGGGCTCCTACCTCTATGGAAGGCACATCAATGGCATCACCTTCCACAGATGCTGAAATGCTAAAACATCAGTGACTGGAGAAGAATATTTCTTCTCAGGAAGCATCCCTGACGAAAAGATAACGGAAGAGATGGATGAAGAAACTAGCAGATGCCGTCCTGGGCCCACAGAAGTGGGATGGCCACATGTCCCAGCTGATGCCAGTTGTCCTGACATAACTGTTAAAAGCATTACGTCCTAACACTCAAGAGTGTCCCAGTTTGGACCACAAATTATATGCTCATCGACAAGAACCTGCTGGAGCAGGAAAGACCTCAGACAGTCATCTTCCCCACCAATCTTTATCTCATATAAATGCGGCTGGGGTCCCTGGAGGGCCTGTTCACATTACTCTTTTGGGTTGTGTCCCTCTGCAGCCACCCCATTCCTTCCTGGCGGCAGGGGGGGCGGGGGCAGGGAAGGAGTCACCCACACATCTTGCTGATGCCCCTGCCTCCACCAGAACTCTGCTTTCCGTGGGCCTGAGGCTCATTGCAATGATCAGGGCCAGGCCACATCAAGCTCTACATGGGCCGCAGACAAAGCCGCATCCACAGTGCTAGGGTGGTAGAGACCCTCCTCCCTGGGAAAGGAGAAGAAGCCAGATCCCTTTTTAGGTTTCTCCTGCTCCCACCGCCTGAGATTCATAAAACACTGGCTGACGCTTCTGCTTTGTCAAATACTCATGGACCAATTTACCACAGTGGCTGTCCATGTCTTTGAGAATATTAACATCTTGTGACTTTTTTCAGATGAATGAGGGTACCTATGTTACTCGCCCAAGACATATACTGGTATATAGCAATGCTAAAAACAGCTGAAAAGTTACATTGTATTTACAATATGCCAGGCATTGTTCTAAGCACATTATATACAGTGGTTCTCATAACGAACCTATATGGTAACATGGTCTTTCTATGTAACCGGTAAGTGAATTGAGGCACTGAATGGTCATGTCACCTAGCTAGAAAGCGAGCAAGCTGGGACGTGAACCAGGGCCATCAGCCTCCAAAGTCTTTACTTTTGAGCCACCTGCTACAGTTTCTTTCTGAACAGATATAGAGATATGTGGTCAGCATTCCTATAAGAAATGATCACCCGGTCAGTCAAATCTCAGCTGTAAAACACTTCAAGTTCACAGAGGAAGGTGCTATTTAAATATGAGGCCATTTCACCTCGCTTTTATAGCCCCCTTTATCAATATCACTCACCATCGTAAAACAGCAGGTGTGGCAGGGTGCTCGATGAAAACAGGTGGTTTTGTGTGTGGTGTTTACACCTATTGAACTCAGTGTGTCTGGGCATGATTATGCTTTACTTCTTGGTCATGCACTCTTCCATGAGGGGTGGCATAAAGAGAGTGAGGGCACACACAGAGGTAAGCCATGGTCCTCCTCACGGGGACCCGTCCGCTTCAGCGACTGCCCACCAGACTCTCCTGTCCCAGCTGTCCACCTTTATAGTTCCCTTCCCACTTTCCAGAAGGACCTGGGATCTCCCACTGGCCTCTTTTGCCGTTGCATCTGCTGCCCAGTGGTGGAACCTGCCTGCTTAAGTCTTACTTATTAACTATACACAGATATGGCAGACTGCGATTACAGTAGAATTATTTGGGAGCTCAGTATCTCACTTCTTCCCACGAACCTTACCCTGGGAATTGCTTTGTACTTTCATATGGCCATGTGGTGGTGTGTCTTTAATAACCATCAATAAAGATAGGCCTGGGAAAACACGGACAGCCACAGATTCCTCTAAATTCACCTGACTGCAACAGAGCAGGGCTGTCCGCAAGGGTATCCTGGCTGCCCAGAGGTAGTCACCGGGAGTGGTCAAAGTTAACCCAGCTCTGATTCAGCAACCAAAGAAAATGGGAAAATGTGCTAACCCTCTGAGGGCTCCATGACATTGCCAATAAAATATACTTAAGTCAAAGTTCATTTATGCAATTATTCTTCAAATATTTGAAGGTTAATCCAAGTTAAGTCCGGGTCATTGGAAATTGGGTGGTTTAAACCCCTGACTGTATGGTCTGACTATCATCAACACAGGCTCACCAGGCACAAAGAAAGTAAGCCAAGACTCCTCCCATCTGTCTGATGACAGGTACTTCCAGACACGCCATCGAGGTCTGCCCCAGGTGCCAGGCTTTGAGGGCAGGTGAGGAGGGTGCAGAGGGTGGAAGAGCCACCCCGGACAACGATCTCAACTACTTGAACGCGGTTGCTGGGCCCTCTGTGACTGTGGGAGCCCAGCGAGGTGAGGTCCCAGCTGGATACATGTGTGATACGTGCACAGCGGGGCGATCTCCTCGGGAAGCCAGTGACACTCTGGCACTTTCTCGGAGCCCTCTGTGGGTCAGGGAGGCAGCCGCAAACCAGCACGTCACACAGTGCTCCCCTCCCCTGCTCCCCTGGCATTTCAGTCAAGGCTGGCCATGGTCGTCTGACCCCGCAAAAGGAGAGGTTCTTTTCCCTTCCTCACAGCATGTCTCGCCCAAGCAGCCCCTGAACCGGGTCCAGGCCACGGGTTTTATGCGATGCTGACGACAATACAGACAGCACAGACAAAGCTAACTGGTGAGGAAAAGGGATGCGGAGTCCAGAGTTCTACAAGGACCCTCGGTCACAGGCCTGGTCTCCCTTGCCGAGGGCTTTCCAGGAAATCCCCCTGAAGGCATGGACGCTGAACTAAGCAGCTCCAGCCTCAGCCCAGGGGAGACTACGACCACCACCTTTCCATGCCTTTCCTAGAACCTGCTCAATCACCTACTTGCTCAGTGAGATCTCTTCTCCTGACTTTCCTCCTCCCCCAACTTCTGACCAGGAGGAAGGACCTTTCATTTTTGCCCCAAAGATGCATCCTCTGGATTACTAATATACTACACCAAATGGTCCCATGTCCCGGTTTCTGGAAATTTTATTGTCGCCTGTGGCTAAGAAAGGAAATGCGGTTCTCTCCTGGCCTCTCAGCTCCCTGCCCGGCCTTGTCTCTCTAGAGCAGGGGTGGGAAGGTCAGGCCCAGGGCCATCTAAGGCCCAAGAATCATTTGGTCTGGCCCTGCCAAGGCATTAGGGGTGAGTTAATTAAATGTTTGACTGAATATAGCAGACGAATTTTTAAGCTGATAATTTTATATGGCCCACAAATGATGTGATAAATATCCAAATGGCCCTTGGCAGAGAAAAGGTCCCCCACCCCTGCTCTAAAGGTACTATTTTTCAGAAAACTCATCTGTCCTATACCCTGTGACCCCAGTAGCCCAGGGCCCTGTTGAATGTCTCCTGCACTGACCATTTGAATCCTGTCTCTGCCCCCATCCTCCCACCAAAGTCTTTCTAAATAGTAAGGATATATATAATGACAACATGTTGCAATGGACTAAAAAGTGTCTTGTCAACTGTCAAGTACAACAAAGCAGGGAAACAGGTACCTCCAACTCCGTGGAAGAGACCAGAAGGCCCCAACCATGCCAGCACCCACCAGTCTTAGGCTGCGTTTGTGGCGGCTGCCCGAACACCTTCTCTCATGCCCTAAGCCTGATATCCAAAAGGAAAATACAGGGTGGGCAAAAACAGGTTAAATTACCAGCCATCATTACCTAAACGATGAGTCATAAGTAAGGATACAAAATAATAATAATACAAATATAATAATTAGTAAATAATATGAGGATGAACTGTTTCATATACTCACAGCGATAAACTTACTTTTGCCCACCTCTGTATATATTTCACATGCAAATACCATTTACTGACCACTGGGAAAATCTCTTCTATTTCTCCCCTTTCCCTCTGCTAAATGTGAGTCAGCCAGCAGCTCGAAGTCATCGTGCCCCAAGGCCTTCACTATATCACCAGCATCGCACCTTCTCTGGGCCTAACACAAGCCTCGTATTGACAGAACACAGATTCAGGGCTGGAAATATTCTCTCCCCCAACCTTCCTTTTAGAGCACAAATAAAGGAAACAGGTTGGCCATTATAAGAAGGGATGACATGAGGCAGGACGATTGTCGTGTGTGGGCCCTCTAAGTGGCTTCCTAGCTCCCGGGACTTGGAAATCAAGGTCCCTTCTTTTCCAGAGGTTATGGAGTGATGAGCATATCCAAGAAGAGAGTTACACCGCAGCAAGCCTGAAATGTACCCGTGCTCTGCGCTGGGCGTACTCTGTCACACTACCCAAATCACTCACCAGCACACAGCTGGAAAACCCGTCTTCCGTGGTAATGTTACTCACTTGCTGTAGATGGCATTTCAAAATGTTCTCACGTAGCGATACAGCGGGGTGGTTTTCTGGACTGGTGGGCAGGAAACCTGAGCCTGCTCTGGCTTTGCTACGCCCTCTCTGGGAGGCTGCTTGGCCTTGGGCAAGTCACTTCCTCCTGGGCTCAGTTTTGCCAGTGCCTTCAATGAGGGGCCAATGCAGCTGCTTTTTAGGTCCCTTCCCCTGCCTCCTCTTTCCCTTTTGCTCTAACGAGAGATAATGCAAAGATAACAATGATGGTGATTTTAATTAAAATGTTATATACATTTGTCCCATATTACTTTTAGGCTCACAATTTTACCTAAGTAGTTTTCCTGGCTAGCTGAGTTTTGCTTTTGTTTGTGATTCTTTGAGAAACTTGGTCTGATATCACCATCTGAACAGCGATCAGCAATCCAAACAAACGCATGTCCTGGGTTGAACGGGGTTAGGCTTTGCCTCCCTTCCTGGGCCTTCCAGAGGCCCCCCCAGTCACCAGCCAGGGTAAAGTTCTGAGCCTTTTGCACACAAGGGTACAAGTCAGATCCCTCGGGAAGGACCTCCTGTGTCCCGGGCTTGCAGGCTTGCCTCACTGCAATGCTGCTCAGAGGGTAAAAGGTTAGCCAAGAGCACATTTAGAGCCTTCCAACCACGCTGCTGAGGCCAGGCCGAACGTGGGAGTTAAGGGCGCCCTGCCCCCACCCCATTGGGAAAGGCTTTCTTGGCAACCATCCTTCTTCAGAGCCCATTAGAAAGCGCACATTCCCATGGTCTCTCTGGCTCTAGCCGAGTTTTCCAAGAGGAGGTGGGGGTGGCGGAAAGCACTACAGGCTGCCGTTAGCCAATGTTGAAAGCTTCTGTCTTCCACCTCCACCCGCAGTTAGCAGTCCAAGGTCCCAGCTTGGCTGGAAACCGACTAAGCAGTTTTGTTCAGAAGTAGCGACTTATTTTTATCAAAGGTGGAATGCAGAGCTGCCGTTGTTTGTAATGCCCCCGCATGGCAACCAGGCCTCTTGCTCCAAGCTCTAGGGAATCCTCTTCTCTGCCTGGACACCTGGCTTTCTAGCCTATCCCTTTGCCATCCAAAAACTGGGTGCAGAGCAACTCCAGTGCCTCCGAATTAAGACCCAGAAAAAGTTCTGGAAATTCAAAGTGTCTTTATTAATGTGTCCACTTTCAATCCAGGCTTTGGTGGGGACAGCCCCCTATAAACCCACCCTAAACTGACCCAGGACCACAGCACTGTGGTGTGATGGAAAGAGCTCCCAGCTGGTGGCTGGCCCCCACTCTGGCTTACGGTGCTGTGGACCCTTGAGCCAGTCCCTTGCCCTCCCTGAAGCTGGGTATCCACTTGTAAGTGGAGACCGTCTGGCTCAGTTCCCTCAGTCTTTCGAGGTCACAAAATGTTTTGAAATTCTGCTGAAAGCTATGGACCCTCACCTCAGGAAAAAAAAATAACACATCCATTCATTCTTTCAAAAAGTATTCATGGAGAACAATTTTGAATTCCATTTCACGGGCTTCATAGGCTCTCTGGGAGTTCATCCATGAACCTAAGGTAAGAAGTCCCAGTTATGAATTCTGCTGTGACGTGCATAGATGGACTCTTGTCTAGAAGAACCATAATGATGATTCTAGTAAAGGATCATAAAACTACCAGTCAGGCAGGTGCCAGAAAACAAAGGCAGCCAGGCAGACATTATGAAGGTGATCTCAGGCTTCCCTCCCCTTCCTGTTGTGGTGCCCCCACCCCGCACGCGCACAGGCAAACAGGCAAGCACCGCAGGCCTGGAATGTGCTGTTCCTGGGCACTGGGACTGCAGGGAGCCCGCTGCAGCCCTGGAGAGGCGACAAACATCTCTTCTATCCTGGACTTTATTTTTCTCACGGTCTCTGAAAGGGCTGCGATCAGGTGATATGTGTGGGACTGCTCCTGGTACAGGTGCGGAGCAGGTACCAAGGGGAGGAGAAAATCCGCCCAGTGTGTACTTACTCAAGACTCTTTCAATAGCTCTCCCAGATAGCTCTTGGCAGGGCAGCGACCACGTCTCTGGCAGGCTGCAGGGAATCTGAGTGTGAGAAAGTCAGTCAAGCGGAGGAAAAGGGGCGGGGGGGGGGGGGGGGGGGACCTTCAAGTCCTCAGGCAAAATACCTTTTTTCTTCTTCTCTCGCTCTCTCTCCTTTCTGTAGCTTTAAACCAAACCCACAAATCATTCAGATACTGCAGGACAAAGGGGAGTCTCACTACATGTAGCTGCATTATTTGTTTTAAGGTTTAAAGCAAACAGGTGAAGCAATAAGACAGAGAATAGCCCTTCTTGGGGGCAGAAAAGGGGAAAGAGGAAACGCAGCAGCCTCTGGTCTTAATAAAGGGGCATGATACAGTAGCAAAGACGCCTTGTGAGTTGCTGGTCTCACAGTGGGATCAAAGACGTGACCGCTGATGAACACGGTCCAATATTCTCTCTGCTTTGGGAGAGAAAGGAGAATGACTGAAAAATAAAGGCCGTTGCGATCTAAGAGGAGCCTTCCAAAGCCAATGTCTTTTCTCGAGTTTAGGAGCTTAATTCTCCATTTGAGAAAGGGGTGGAGAGTGTGTCAACGTGGTGCTATTTTCGCTGCCCAGGACAAGGATAGTGAAAAATAGTCTGTGAGCACATTTGCAAAGAAGCTTTCTTCTTAAACAGTTAGGGTGGAGGGCCACAACTTCCTGGGTTGGTTTTTATCTTTGTTTGTTTGGCCCAAACACAAATTCATGGCAAATTTTTGGTTACTTAATTGACCCCTCTGTCTATCTAAAAGTGTGTGTGTGAGTTAGTTGCTCATTCTCCCAATCTAAGCACTCCTAAAGTAGCCAGAAACAAGTTGCTGATTAACTGACTGAGGAGGCTGCTGTAGGCACTGCAGTGAGACCCTAACTTGACTATATTCAACACTCATTCAACATTCTCCATGTACCTTCAGGGTGCCCAATCCTGAGAAGATGGAAGTTAGACCAAAAATAAAAGACTTTTAGGCTAGAAAGGACAGGAATGGTATACCCAGCTAGTTAATTAGGGCCCAAGAGCAGACAGCAGTCAATAGCAGAGCTTCCTGGAGGAAGTTACTGACTCTCATAAATTTGGGGGAACCTAGAAAGGGTTAACATGCTTCCCTAGAAGAGTTTAGTTCCTTGGAAGAATCTGGGTCAGAGTATTTAGGCAGTTTTTAAAAAGTCAGACGCTGAGCAGAAGCATTTTAAGAAGCCTACAATGTCTGCAAGGCAGAAAGGAGGGTAACTTCATAGGCTCATCACCTTTCACCAAGAGGATTTCAAACACACAGGAAAACACCACCATTTTCAAAAGCAACAGACAATTTTCTGTCATCATCACTTTTCCATCTCTTTAAAATAACAAAACAAAGTACTACCCCATTGGCCCAGGGTGCAGGTCAACAAAGGAGACATTGTTCATCATTTCTTCCGAACATGATAGGGCACAGCCTGCTCTGCAATGTTAAGAAATCCCTCTCTCTCTCTCTCTCTCTCTCTCTCTCTCTCTCTCAGAGTAGCCTGAGGGGCAAGAGTGAGTAAATCAAGACTGCAATGAGCTAAGATTTGGCTGCAGATTTGAGGGCTGATCTGAAAGGTGGAAATGAGGCTTGGAAGGTAAATATGGTCAAAATCACAATGATTCCTTAGTTAGACTCCAGGCCACAGGGGGCACATTAAAGGGAAGGCAGGTTTCCACTAAACTTGGATCACTGGACAGTGTGCAGTCAATGCCCAGGTGAGCTGGTTCTGGGCAGGTGCTTCCGGGAGAGTATCAGCCTACACCTGTCACTTAGGAACCTTTTTTACTGGCTTGAACCTCCTAACTGGGCTCTCTGCCTTCAAATCCTACAACCCACTCTCCACACTTTTGCCAGTCATCTTTGTATAGGAGAACCTTAATGTCCCTTCTCTGCTCAAGAGCATTTTATAGCCTTCCATTGTCTAAAGATAAGTCCAGAGTCCTTTATCTAAGGGTCTTGTGACATAGCTTCAAGCCTCCTCCTTCAGTCGCTTCTTATACTCCTCCCAGTCACATACCCTGGGGTCCAAATCATTTCCCTGAATGAGGACCGCAAGTTTGACAACCTATGACTTAAATGCCATGGGTACTTCCATCCTCCCGGCCCCATGACTCACCACATTTCCAATGCCCCTCATCCTATTTTTTAAGATACAAAGCATAGGCCACTTCCTCCAGGAAGTATTCCAGAATACTCCAACTTATGAGTAATTTAATCATCCTAAATCTCCTCAGCATTTTACTTCTATCTAGACCAGTAGTTCTCAACCTTCCTAATGCCGCGACCCTTTAATACAGTTCCTCATGTTGTGGTGACCCTCAATTTCATTGCTACAAATTGAACATAATTAAAGCATAGTGATTAATCACAAAACAATATGTAATTCTATATGTGTTTTCCGATGGTCTTAGGCGACGCCTGTGAAAGGGTCATTCGACCCCAAAGGGGTCACGACCCACAGGTTGAGAACCGCTGATCTAGACATAGAACTGTCTCTATTGAACCTAGGACATACCAGAGAAATATACTGGGAAATAGACATTAGTTGCCCTTATGAGTATAGTATCTCTAGTCTGTGGGCTTCCTGGGGGTAATACCTATCTTAGGCATCCCTGTATCCCCAAATAGACCAACACTGTTGCCCACACATGTGTGCCCTAGTGTTTCTTTTAGGTTCTCCTGATCTCTCCGGCCATCATCTAAGCCCCAAGAAAAAGGAACGGTAGAGGAATGCCTGGTCATCAATCAGAAAATCAGGGTCTGTCTGCCTCCAGAGTGGACTGGAAACTCCTTGTAGGCTGCCACTGTCTCTCTCAACGTGGTAATCCGGGGGATTAACACACTGTCTGGCACAGAGTGGCGTTCCCTAATGGAAGGAAGAGGGGGGCTTGCACAAGGTCACCCAGAGTCAGGAATCGCCTCCTCTCAGCCGGGACGAGATCTGGTGAAATCATTTACAACATTATCTCAGTGGGGAGCTGGGAGGAAGGAAGGAATGAAGTGTCTGAGAAATGTGTGCCAGGCCTTCAGCGGCCTCCAAGCCTGGGGAAGGGCGGGGGGAAGGGGGGCGACATCAAACAAGACGCCTAGGCTGCCCCGAGCCGCCGGAACAGCGCGCCGAGCGCCCGGGCGGCGGGAAGGGCGGAGGGGGTGGGGGCGAGGGGTGGCCGACCGGGCAGGCGAGCCGGAGGGAGGGCGGGCGGGCAGGAGGCGGCCGGCAGGCCGGGGCAGTGCGCATCGCCCGCCCCGCGCGGCAAATCCCCCAGGGAGGCCGCCGCCAGAGCCCTGGCGCTCCCGGCCCGGCGCCCGCCACGTGGCACCCGGCGGCGGCGGCGGCGGCTCCTCGCGGCGCGCGGCCCGGCCAGCCGGCAGCACGCAGCCGCCCGCGCCGCCCGCCTCCTCCCGGCCGCCCGCCGGCGGCCTCCCGGGCGCAGTAAGGGGGAGCCGCCCGGCCGCCCTGGACCCCGGGAAGAGGCGGGTGGCGCGAAGCCGCTCTAACCGCAGTCGCCGAGCGGAGGCAGGAGGCTGACCCGGCCGCTTCCTAAGTGCGGTCAGGCATCTCGTGACCGCGGCGGGCGCCCGGGGCCCCGCGGGGGGAGGGAAGGCGGGCTGGCCGGGGCAAGGAGCAAACAAGAAGGCCCTCCCCCCCTTCCCCGCCCCCCCCCCCCCGGGCTGTTGCTGGTGAGGCTTTCGCCCGAGTTAAAACCCCAAGCCTGAAATCAGGGGTGGAGTGGGAAGTTGGAATCGTTCCCC
The DNA here is from genome assembly GCF_964212035.1 of Myotis nattereri. NCBI lineage: Eukaryota > Metazoa > Chordata > Mammalia > Chiroptera > Vespertilionidae > Myotis > Myotis nattereri. The sequence goes on from NC_138077.1 coordinate 51,525,481, forward strand.
ACTCTCCACCCTGGGGCTCGCGCTCCCCGCCCTGAAGAGCTGACCTTGGCCGGGGGAACGCGGGGGAGGGGGGCAGTAAGCACAGGGACTCGGCTCCCAGCCCGCCCTCCCGCCGCCCCCTCGGATTCCCAGCCCAAGGAGGGGGCCCCCGGACACACACACACACCCCACACGCAGCGCGCGCCAATGAGCCCTGGCCAGGGGCAGGGGGCGGAGTTTTCCCAGGCTCGAGCACAGCAGCTGCTATTTACCTTCTTGGCTTCTCCTGGGGACCAGGAACCAGCCCCCGCGCTCCGCCGCCCGCCGCCGCCCCCCGCCTCTCTGCCCCCGGGGCGCGCGCACACACACTCACACACGCACGCACACACACATCCTCCCGGCCCCGGCCGCAGCCGCGGCGGCAATAAAACATCCTGGCACGTGCTCCGGCTCCAGGCGCGCCCTCGCCGGCCGGCTGATGTCAAACTGCAGCTCGGCTGGTGTCGCTCTTAAAGGGCCCGCGTGCGCCTGGTGCTGAGGCTGCGCCGCCGCCGCCCGCCCGTCTGGCGAGGAGGAGGGGAGAGGCTCCTGCACAGCCCGCCACCTCTAGGTGCCACCGAACCGAGCGAGAGCCTGCGGGTGGAAAGGGAAAGGGTGGAGATGGCGCATCCCTAAGGCATTGCCATCAAAGTCCTCCTTGTTCATCTTTCATTTGAAATTCTATTTCCTTTCTGCCCAGTTGGAAATTATTCTGATTATTTCCAGGGGAAGAGCGGGAGCCAAGCCCCAACTCCTGAAGAGGAATGAGGGGTGAAGATCAAAAACCACCTTGCTCTGAACGACCTGCAAATGTAAGGTGGGAGGCATTTTTTTCCCTTTTCTGCATGACAAAAGGACATTTTTTTTGTTCTTTTTCTGCATGATCGACTTTCACCCCCACCCCCCAATGTATAGTCTGAGCGGGAAATTGCTTGGATGTTTCGGTAACTCACACCCTTGCACACGTTCCCCCTTTTAACCACTGCAAGTATAATCTTTTACCCTGTCCTTCTAAACCTTTTAAAAATATTTTTCAAATTAACTTAGCGTCAAAGCAGCTCTATTACCCATTTGAAAGGAAATGAAGAGCAAAGACCGTAGCCCCCAAAGAAATAAACTAAACTAGAGCAAAACCAATGCGGAAAAAATCCTGCCTAAAGCAAAGCCCAGCAGGGATAGTATCAAAGGGTTAAAATCCTTTTGATTGACGTTGTAGCCTCCGGTGCCCCGGGCTCAGGCGCGCGCCATTGGCCGCCAGGGCTTGTGCCTGGCGGCCAATGGGGGGGCGCGGTCCACGAGCGGTGCCGCGTGTCTCCTCCTCCCATTGGCTGAAAGTTACTGTGGGAAAGAAAGTTTGGGAAGTTTCACACGAGCCGTTCGCGTGCAGTCCCAGATATATATAGAGGCCGCCAGGGCCTGGGGATCACACAGGATCCGGAGCCGGTGCTGATAACAGCGGAATCCCCTATCTACCTCTCTCCTTGGTCCTGGAATAGCGCTACCGATCACCAAGTAGCCATAAGATATTATAATAAACGCTCAGCACTTGCTCAGTAGTTTTGTGAAAGTCTCGAATAAAAGGGACATAAAACAATTTTTTCGTGTGTGTGTGAAGGACTCCAAAAATAAAATTCTCTAGGGATTTAAAAAAAACAACAACAGAAAATGCCAGCTGATATAATGGAGAAAAATTCCTCGTCCCCGGTGGCTGCTACTCCAGCCAGTGTCAACACGACACCGGATAAACCAAAGACAGCATCTGAACACAGAAAGGTAAGGGCAGTACCTGTATCTCTCTGAAGCCCCAAGAAATTAAGCTGGGGTGGGCGGGGGGTCTTTTATCCCTTAAAACTCCCTTGGTGAAATGGCAGATCCCATGGGAACTGAGGACTTTTTTATTTATTTACAGTCATCAAAGCCTATTATGGAGAAAAGACGAAGAGCAAGAATAAATGAAAGTCTGAGCCAGCTGAAAACACTGATTTTGGATGCTCTTAAGAAAGATGTAAGTGGATAATGCTGCTTTTTTAGCTTTAATAAATGAAATACTATTTCTCGGGTACTACGTAAGAATGAAATCTTCTCACCGGCGGATCTTCCCCGCCAGCATTGCGTTCTTTGAGGCGGGAGGGCCGGTCCCCTTCAGTGGGGGTCTGGGGAGGTCGGCGCCATGGGAGGGACCCCCAGCACTCCGAGGCTGCCGGCGGGGGTCTCACTTGCCTTCCTTGCCTCCTCTTCTGTGCAGAGTTCGCGGCATTCCAAACTGGAGAAAGCAGACATTCTGGAAATGACAGTGAAGCACCTCCGGAACCTGCAGCGGGCACAGATGACGGGTGAGGGCGGCTTGCCGCATCCCCCTCTGCGGGCGTCCCTCTCACCGGGCGGTGATTTCTTCCAGACTTCCGCCCGTGGTTGTGAGAGGCATTCAGCTACATTTTACTGCCTTGGCTCACTCTTACGTTCCCACGGTCTGGGGCTTATTTATAGCCACAACTCCAAGTTGTTACTGTTCCGGAAAGGGAGGGAGAGTGGTTGCAGCGGCGAGGGCGGCGGGCGGCTTGGCAGCGGGGAAAGCGGGTGGGGGCCAAAGGGCTTAGAACTGTGGCGTTTTGAGCTGCGTAGAGCCTGGAGGTCTTGTGCTTTAGCAGTCCCTCCTCCCCCATTATAGAAGGGGAAATGAGGTTCGGATGGCCGGGAAGGGCATTACCCAAGGTCACATCGCACGCGCTGTGTGTGTGTGTGGGGGGGGGGGGGGTAAGATCTAGGGCCGAGATCGGTTTAAATCCAGCGATTAAGAATGGAGAGAAGGAGCGTTTTGGCTTAAGTCGCCAAGCTAGTGTGGAGAAGTGGATGGTTTTACTAAACCCACCCACCCTAACTGGAGGCAGTTCTGCGGGCCCAGTGGTCAGGAAGGCAAGCCGCGAGGACCTCCCAGGGCGGAGGCGGTGGCCTCGGGGCCAGGGCCTTACGGTGACCTGACCTGTCTGTCTCCTTCTGGTCTGCAGCCGCGTTAAGCACAGACCCGAGCGTGCTGGGGAAGTACCGCGCGGGTTTCAGCGAGTGCATGAACGAGGTGACCCGCTTCCTGTCCACGTGCGAGGGCGTTAACACCGAGGTGCGCACCCGGCTGCTCGGCCACCTGGCCAACTGCATGACCCAGATCAACGCCATGACCTACCCCGGGCAGCCGCACCCGGTCTTGCAGGCGCCGCCCCCACCCCCGCCAGGACCCGGCGGCCCGCAGCACGCGCCATTCGCGCCGCCGCCGCCACTCGTGCCCATCCCCGGGGGCGCGGCGCCCCCTCCCGGCGGCGCGCCCTGCAAGCTGGGCAGCCCCGCCGGAGAGGCAGCTAAGGTGTTCGGTGGCTTCCAGGTGGTGCCGGCTCCAGACGGCCAGTTCGCCTTCCTCATCCCCAACGGGGCCTTTGCTCACAGTGGCCCCGTCATCCCAGTTTACACCAGCAACAGCGGGACCACCGTGGGGCCCAATGCAGTGTCGCCTTCCAGCGGACCTTCGCTCACGGCCGACTCCATGTGGAGGCCCTGGCGGAACTGAGGGGCTCAGGCCACCCCTCCCCCCAAACTCAACCTCTCTCTCTCTCTTCTCTCGGGACACTAAACAGGAACTTGGATGCTGGGAAAGAAGAGAACTTTTGTGATTAAGTGGTTACTTTGTTTTTTTAATTTCTAAAAAGTTACTTTTTTTGTAGAGAGCTGTATTAAGTGACTGACCATGCACTATATTTGTATATATTTTATATGTTCATATTGGATTGCGCCTTTGTATTATAAAAGTTCAGATGACATTTCGTTTTTTACACGAGATTTCTTTTTTATGTGATGCCAAAGATGTTTGAAAATGCTCTTAAAATATCTTCCTTTTGGGAAGTTTATTTGAGAAAATATAATAAAAGAAAAAAGTGAAGGCTTTTATGTCTTAGAACTGATTATTTCAGAATATGTAAAGAAAATAAAGGCACTTGGCAGAATTTGAATTACATGTAATCTGAGAATTCAGGAACTGGCTCTGTTGTTATTCAAAGAACATTTTTAAAAATCCATCAAACCTTTCACCATGAACTATATTCCATTTAATTTGCAAGAACCTATGCAATATGGCTTCTCTGATCAATTTGTGATAAATTCCTTAGAGAATTTCAAACAGTTAGTTATAGTTGGGTAGGCCATTCAGGGTACCTGCTCCTTCTGAGAAAGGTTGAAGAGGACTGAATTCATGAAGTTGATGGATCTAGTACCATTGCCCGGGTCACTTTAAGGGAGGCTCCTGCAGCCCTTCCCCCCTGGGGTAGCTTACCAACATTCAAAGTAAAAACACTCTTAACCAGTGCAGCCTCCAACCTTCAAGAGTTGGAAGTCTTCCTTTAATTAGTCAGCCCTTAGGTCCAGCTAGACATTCCCTCGTACCAGCATCCAAAAGTTTGAAATGCCTCTCTGCACCCTCTTCAAGCAAGCTGAGAAGGTCAACAGATTCCTTCTGCCAAGGGACAGCTAGTTAGACTCCCATGCGGAGCCCAAGTCCAGATGATTAACACCAGACATATGTTTTTGATAAGTTTCTGTGCTTGGCTCTAATAGAGAAAGCATGTGGGGGCCGAGCTGGCAGGCACACAGGCCATCTTCCCCCTTTTAGTACAAACAGCAAGCGACCCCTCCGCTTGGTCATGCCCCATTTCCAGGCAAGATGTGGGCTCCAGATAGGAGCAAAAGGCTTGTCTCGGGTTTCAGCTCACATAACCCTCCTTAACAAGTCCTAACTCAAAGCGGACAGCTTTAAACTGTGCCAGGATCTGCAGGGAATTTCTTCCAAATCCCATCACAAAGGCTTGTCAGATTTTGTCAGATTTGGCCAGGTGTTTGACTGCATCCAGGTGTTGGGGAAATGAAAACCACGAGCCCTACGAGACCAGACACATCAGCGGCGCTGTGGGTCTGGCGGGCGCGCCCTCCTCCCGCACTGCCGGCCAGTCCTGCTCCCGGCCAGGCCCCTCCCGCCAGCCTCCTCTCACCACCACCCGCCCCCCTCCCCCGCCCTTCCCTTAGAAGGGCTTCTGGGAGGAGAAGGATGAGGCGGGAGAGATCAATCTTTGAAGCCTTCCTAACAAAGATAAAACCAACGATTTTCTGTCTTGTTTCAAAAGCTTTACCTCCTCCCCTGCCTTCTCTGGCCTTTCCCACAGGCCAGTGTGGAGAGCAGCTCTATCGAAGGGATGATCTAGCAGACAGCGGTTCCTTTCCTATTCAGATACCTCCTATCCAACTTCAGACTCAGAGGAAGAGATTTAAAAGATACTTTTAAAAATTTGGCTTCTACTTGCTTCATTTCGTGTATGTGAAAAGGGCCCAATACACCCTATGCCCAAATAAATGCTAGTACACACACACCCCCTTCTTCATCATAAATTTCCAAGATTTCCCTCTTGTTTAAACACAAACATAATAATAATTGCTCTATCAAGACTCCCAACCCAAGCTCCAATACTTCATTAGGTAAATTTGTCTTCTGGCCCCACTAGAAGACCTTAACTGTCCTGGTAGGAACAATGGAGACATCAGTCCCATTTTTATAAAAGTACATTTGTGTTTTTAAAAATTCTACATTCTCTCCTCCCTCCCTCCCCCTCCCCTGCAATCTCTACACCAACTTTAAACTAAGTCTCTGTCTTTCCCTGTGCAAAAGGGAAACAACGGGGGGAAAGGTGAATTTTTTATTAATATCAACAGTACATAGGTATCTTGGGGAGGGTAGTAATAATTTTTTTAAAAGAAGTAAACATTTGTTCACTTGAAAATAAAAGTGGTATTTCCCCCTGAAATATGGGTTTAGATTACTAGATGAGGCATTTGTTTCTGTACAGTATGGACAAGGGGAGACCCTGGGCTCCGATGCCCGTTCTGCTACTAAACTCACTGTGTCACTTTGCACGAGTCACTTCCCTTCTCCGGGACAATTCTACACCCGTAACGTGAGTAGGTTTATTCCTAAGACTTTGCGCCGTCCTGCACCCAGGCTGATTCTGGAGCAATCAGTGCGGGGAGGCGAAGCTTCAAAGACCACTTCAGTCTTGCCCCACCCTCACCAGGATCCCTCGGGCTTGCCTACTTACACCGCCTTGGGGCACCCCCAGCAGCCCTCCTCCGCCCCCGGCGGCGCTGATGGCTCCAGGAGATAAGGCACAGCCCCAGCTCCAGGTAGGGATGCGGGCCACGGGCCTGGGCCCCCCGCATTAGCCTCTCTCTGGAGACCCTCCCGGGCCCGGCCCTCTCGGACCCTGGCACCGGGAGCGGGAAAGCCGCTGAACTGGAAGGAGGGGGGGGGGGGGGTCTCTCCAGGTCAAGAAAGGAGCCTCCCCTAAATGGTGAGTAAGCGCGACTCCGCGATGCGCACCCTCTCGCTCCCCCTCCACCCCACGTGTTTCTGGAGTGGGGACCCAGGGGTTAAACTGGACCCCCTCGGCGTCACCGCCGTCCCGGGAAACCTGTCATTAAAGTCAATTAACTTTTCCCACACCCCTTGGCCGGTAACTACTCGCTGCTAGCTTCCTCCCCGGCTCCTAAGTGCAACCAGATGGGCGGCCGAGCTGCCCCCGCCGCGCGCCCGCCCGCCCGCCCGCCGGGGCGGCAGGGGGTTCCAGGGAGGCGGCCGGGGCCCGCGGCCGGCGGGAGCAGGCCAGGGCGGCCACACCGGGCCAGCCCCGGCGGCCCTGCGGCCAAGGTGGTTTGCTTAGCAGGCCCGGCTGCTTTCTGGCAGGAAATGAATAGCTCCCAGATGAGCTCAGGCAACCTGAGAGGTCGTGAGAACGGCGCGAACCCCCGCCTGTGCAGCCGGCAGCCTGCCAGGCCGCGGGGGGAGCGGGCGGCGGCGGCGGCGGGAGGCCGGGAGGCCCGGCGGGCGGGCGGGCGGGCGGGCGGCGGCGGGGGAGGGAGGCGGGAGCCGCTGACACACGAGCCCGCGCCCGCTCCTGCTGACAGGCAGGCAGCCGCCCGCGCCCGGCCGCCTCCCCCGCTTCCCCCGCTTCCCCCGCCCCGGGCCCCAGCGCCTCCCAAGCAGCAGGCCCTCGCCGCAGAAACGCGGCCGCCCGGCCCGCCGGGGCCTGGGGGTGGGGCCGCCTGCCAGTGTTTTTCCAGTTCTCCCGGTAGCTCCCGGCCGTGGTTAGCAGCCGGGAAACTGGGCCGAGGCCGGTGTCAGGGCACCGGAGGCCCTGGCGGCCTGCAGAGCCATGCCCAGCGGGAGGCCGGGCGGGGGCCGGGGCCGGCAGGGCGAGTGGGGGCGGGGCGGGGGCATCTCGGCCCACAGAGGCGTCCCCCAAAAAGACCGTCACCAGGCGGCCACCCTGGACTCCTTAAGCAATCAGCCTCGGTTCCCAAAGCCCAGCACCTACTAAGTGCGCCGCAAAGCCACGGCCCGCGCAGGGGAGACCCAGCGGGTCCGCGCGGCCCCTGCGCGCACAGCGCTCTCGGTTTAGCCAGAGATACGCACGCCAGTGACTCATCCCGGGCGTGGGGCGGTCAGTGCCCAAACCGAAGCTTGAACAAAGGGCATCTCAGCGCGGAGATTAATTCTGATTCGAGAGGACACCGGGTAAGGTTTGCAGGGAGTTGGCACTTGAAGTGGAGAGGTGGAAGATGAGTTCAGCAGGAAGAGGGAGGACTAGGGAGTGAAGGAAAACGCAGGTAGGGCCAGTCTGGGGGCATTTCAGGAAGTTCGCCCGTGGTTGTTACATTTCACTTTTCAAATACGTCCATTGGCTTAGAGGTAAAAAGAGAGAGAGAGAGAGAGAGAGAGAGAGAGAGAGAGAGAGAGAGAGAGAGAAGGCTGCCTTGTCTGCGTCAGTCCTGGCTTAGTGCAGTGTAGTCTGGGGGGGTAGAGGGGGGGGCGGGGAGGCATATAAAAGCGCATGATCTGGTTTTGGATGCTTAGGTTGTAAAACCAAGGCAAATTATTACTTCTCTTCTCTGCCTCAGTTTTGTAACTCTGGGCCACATTTGGAACTTAGGGCTCTTCGGGTGGTATTTCATAGGGTTGTGAGGATGAAATGGGTAAACGTTCATAAAGCATGAAGAACAGTGCTTGGCCCTAGCGGGTTTGGCTCAGTGGATAGAGAGCCGGCCTGCTACCCGAAGGGTCCCAGTTCCATTTCAGTAAAGGGTACATACCTCATTTGCAGGCTCCTCCCCTGGCTCCTCCCCACCAGGGCCCTGGTTGGGGCCCTTGCGCCATGTGTTTCTTTCACATCGATATTTCTGTCTTTCCCTCTCTCTTCCACTCTCTCTAAAAATCAATGGAAAATTATCCTCGGGTGAGGATTTTAAAAAAAAAAATGGTGCTTGGGACATCAGTCCTCAATACATGTCAGCTGTGACGATTTTTAAACAACCACGGTGAAGTTTGTTCGCCAAATAAGAAACCCAGTCCTGGCCTTTGCCCGGCGATTTCAGGATCGGCTTGTAATTGCACCAGGCCTCATATTAAAGGATCACTGCTTCTTCCTTGGTTTCTGAATTTCAAGTATTCACTCAATAATTATTGAGTCACACACTATGGGAATAAGGGAGAAGAAAGACAGAATCTCTGTAGCTATAAAGCTCACAGTCTGGTGGGAAGACAAACCAGTTAAAAAAAAATTACTCTGTGTTAAATGCCATCAAGGAGTAGTGTGCATGGTGGTACAAAAGAAGGTCACAGGTCATGACAGGTAACTTCTTGGTCCTCCAAATTATGATGAATCTTTGTGAATTTTTGTGACCATATTCCTGGGACAGTAAAGAGTCAAATTCCACCTAAAAAAAGTTATTGTCAAATGGTTGATTTCTAGATTAATTATTTTACAATGCTAATATTTTCTGAGTCTGCATCATCACCTTGATGAGGTCAAGGAACTCGACCAGAGCCACAAAATCCTGGTTTCAAATGGGCCACTCCCTGTGAGATGCCGAGCAATTCCCCATAAGTCACTGGGCTTCAGTTCCCTCACTGATACGGTGAGAAGGCTAGACCGGAAGTCCTTTTCAACTCCACAGTCAGTGTGATTCTCTGCTCAGCATGCTTCTCTGTGCCTGGTACAGTTTCACATGTGCTCTATGGCTATAAGAGCCTACATGGGGCATATTTCAAAACTTTCAACCAAGTCCTGGGGTGATTTACAACCAAGTATTTATCTACAGTTAGAGATGTGAAAACAGACCTAAAGGATGGGCACTGTAGTCCCACTGCTGTAAGGAAATAGGACACACGTTAGATGCTTGGAGACCTGCCCTGTTAGTGACAACTATGCCCCACATCCAAGGAGGCTGCATCTGATGGGATTTGCTCACAATGTCTGGTTATCTTACCTGGAAAACAGACTAGCAAGAGTTAAAAATACCATCACTCTCCCTCTTCATCCTAAAAAATGTCTTCCCACCCTGTCCATTTTCTCACTTCCTTTATTATTATTTTTTTCCCCCACTTCTTTTCTGAATGAAGAATGTGATTTGTTGGTTATCAGGACTCTTTCCACCAAGGAAACATATTTCCCCAACGGGCTAGAGTTTTTCCACTGGTACACTGCTGAATTAGTCTGGTTAGACAAGAATGTCAGTCTGAATTAGTGAAAACTCTGAATTTTAAATATCCAACAGGAAAAGCAGGAAACTTTGCAAATACTTGTAGTGGGTCTGAATTCACAGCTTACAAAGGCACTTGCTGTCATAAAACTAATGCATTAAAGTCATGTAAAGAATGTATTCTCTCAAGCAGGTGAAACGTGCCTCTTGCAATATCATTTATGCTATAAATCTTTCTTTACAGTAAGAATAAGAGGAGCCATGATTGCAGTCCACGTAAATAATTTCAGTCTAAATTAATAATAAGGCGTTACTGTTACTATTCTTTTTATGTCCAGATATATTTTCAGTGGTAATTTATATTTAGTCCAGCAGGGATCAATGCATTTTCCCCCTTAGAATTGCAAATATCACTTAATGATGGTGATGTTAAAGAGCACTGTTTGTAACTTACTATTTTGTTATTCACTAATGTGATCTGTTTTCATGTTAAACTAACTTTGCTGGTTTAGTCATCTATGTGACACCTGAAATTTATAAATCCAGTTTATAAAAATCTCCAGCCTAGAAAAATCCTATTGATACTGACAAACACCACCACCCATGACTTCATGTTTTCTGCCACACAGTTTCCCTCTTTCAGCTTTTCCCCTGAGCCATAAAATTTGTCCTTAAGGCATCAAAATGTAAAACAGGAATATTATTCCTTAACAGGGCAATGACAGGGCAAATGCCATGTAAAATCAGTTTCAGAAGCCACTGCCATATGTGACATTTCAGAGTAAAAGTAAGTGTAAAAGTGCTTAAGGCATTTCTTCATTTTAGTGAAGACCTAATAGATATTTAGGGTTAGGAATGGGATACAAAACTTGTGGGAAGGCTTCCCACACCCCAGATTTAGGAAAAACAAATACTTTTCAGCACACAAAGTTATTTTTTCCTGTCTTCTGCTCCATAATTAGGACCCATATAATTATTTTCATACAAACAGAATCTTGCAGGAGACGATGGATATTTCCCTTAAAATTCTACAAAACAGAATAATTGTGGAATTGGCCATTAATGCTTTGCAGGGGAGAACAAGTCTCTAAAGAACCCTGAAACCAAAGACTCATTGGTGTTATTTTTGTTTTCTTGTTTTGGAGTTTGGGACAGGAGCAAAATGGGGAGGCCCAGATTGGAGGGGGAACATCCTATATAATAAAAGCCTAATATGCAAATCGACCAAACCGCAGAACTACCAGTCAGCGGGGGGCGGGGCCAGTGAGTGGGTGGTGTCAGGCCAGCCAAGGCGGGTGCCAGTGGGCAGAGGGAGGGGATGGCGATGGGGGGTGAGGGTAGGGGGGTGGCTCACAACCAGTGGTGCTGGCGCCATCCCCCATTTGGCTCCCTGGTTGCCTCCTGCAGAGGGAGGCCAGACTGCAGACATCCCCCCAGGGCTCCCAGGCGCCTCCCCCCCGACCCCTGAGTGCACAAATTTTCGTGCATTGGGCCTCTAGTAATACATAATCATGTAGACAATTCTGAAACTACTTTTGTGGGATCTCTTTGATTTTATTTTAAGTTCAAAACAGAGAGTATGCATCCAAAGAAGAGACATTTTGAAACAGTTTGATGCTGGGAACAGTTCAAAAGAATAACTTAAAATGTTGTTCTTGCTTCAGATATTTGCACAGCTCCCATATCAAAGACCTAAGGCTATCATCATATTTACACACATACACTGGCTTAGAAATAGAAGTTGAGTTTCAAACAATCGATTATGTTGAAATATAGCTAAACTGATATTGAGTTGAATTCAACTTAATTTTTTAAAAGCCAAGTTTTCTTTTTTAATATACAACCTCTAGCCACAGGTCCAGATCTCAGCTCCGTACTTCCCCTAATTGGATGGGTCCCTCCTCAGACTTTCACTGGACTTCCTGGAAACTTGTTCTGTTTTAAATAAATGCCCCTCCAACTGCAGCCTCGGTATGAACCCCCTCATTGCCTGGTTCTGCCTTTCTTTTGAGCCTGCTGGATTGATGACTTCGTTTTCCCACCCCAGGTGTGACTAAGGTGGGAGCACTTACAGGGGGATGGGTAATGTGGGTGCCTGGGCTCAGGAGTGGGGTACTATGAGCTGGGGTTTGCATCTGGACCTGGGAGCATGGGTACCATGGACCAGGGAGTGCACACTGGGCTGGGAGTGAGGACACATCTCTGCCTTCCCATACCCACGCTAAAACAGGGCTTCTCCTTCCTCCAGTAAAACTCTGTCCTCCTGCCATTCTGGTCCTTGTACATCTCCCCCTCAGCTTACCTTCACCCGGCTTCCTCCTGCGCTCCTTTCTCAGGGCCTGTGCTCTGGATCCATCCCTTCTCCTTCATCGGGGAGGTGGCCCACAGAACATCTGCTTTTAGTCCTGAATTTTCAACCTGCCTTACCTTTTTTTCTTGTTTCTTCAGCTTATAAACACATTTATTCCTCTACAATCTTTAAGAGTCAACTTCTCCAACCCTCTACTTCCCTCTCTACCTGCAACTTCTCTGCCCCTTTCTCACCAAGACTCCGGAAACCTTGCTCAGAGCTGCACTGCCTCACTTGTCTCTCGCTGCCCCCGCTCAAGGCCGGGCTTCTTTAACCCCATCTCTACTGGCATGCTCTGGCCAGGGCAACTCAGAGAACAGACCAGATGATTACTTTCCTGTCATTTCCTCTGTCAACATGTGTAAGCTTTTGACCATGTGCAAACTCCATCCTTGCAATTCCTTCCTTCCTTAGCCCCTGTGGCATCTCCTTCTCCTGACTGCTTCCAACCTTTCTGATGACTTTTCAACATCCATCATGGATTTTTCCCCTCTACCCACTCCATTAAGGTCACAGTCCCTGAAATTCTATCCATGTCCTTTTCCTCTTGTCACTCAGCCACTCATGGCAGTGATTGGCATCTTCTTTCCTGCGCTCCATACCATGGACCCAGCTGCCCACGGGACATTTCCACATGCAAGTCAGTAAGTTTCCAACTCAATTCATGACTCCGGATTTCATCTCTATGAGGTACCCTACCCCTGTTTCCCAGGTTCAACGTGTCCCTCTCAGCCCCATGACCTCTCTCATCCCCGCATCTCACAGGTCACCAGGAACCAGCAGGTTTCCCTGTCTTCTGAATCTCAACCCCCATCGTCATTGCCTTTGTTCAGGAGTTTCGAGTTTTTTGCCTTCACCTCCTCTAAATGGATCTCTTCACCTTCAGTCTTGTCTCCCTCCAATCCATCAGCTGTGACATATCCAATCATGTCTCTATGAGAAAACTTCCAAAGGCGTCCTATATCTCCAAGACCTCCGTTCTTCCTCACCTCCCACCTTCCTGCCCTTCTCACCTCCAGGCAGCACCCCAGACCTCAGTGTGCTGCTCGCCCACCAGGGCTTCACTGAGACCAGCCTTCCGCCAGGTGCCTGGGGACTGTTCACACCGCACCTGCCCAGTCTGGGCGTTCTGGTTTGATGAGTGGACAGAAGACCCAAGAAAAGCCCTGACCGAGTCTTTTTCTCCCAACTACATGCAAAAGGCTGGGAAGATCTCTCTGTAAGTAAACACTGATTGGCCCCCGAAAGCTACCCAGAATTCCTTAGCAGTTTCCCAGGTACCCCAACAGCACCCAGCACAGAATTAGGCTGGGAGGTCAGGGTGGCTGTGTTGAAAGAGAATGTGGGTGGGGGTTTGGTTTTTTCCCCTCTTCCCATTTTCCAAATACTCTGTAAAGTGGTTATGCTACTTTTCTAGCTGAAAAATGTTTGTTTTTAAAAATGAGTTTTTGACAACAGCTTAGAGGAAGTAGTTCTCTTTTCTAAGTGCCAGCTATGCCAACACTCGGCACAGTTTGGCTCAGCATTTAATTATTATCTTCCTGAGTCCTGAGTGTCTTTGTTGGGTCTCTCACCACTAGCCTGGCACACAGAGGCACTCTGATGCTTTCCTCTGCTGAGATCAGTCCAGGATCTGCCTGGCACATTGGGCTGCTCAGAGACACTGCTGGGCTCCTTTGCTCATGCAGCAGATGGAGGGCAGCCCCAGGGCTTCAGCCGGTGGGCTTGGCCCTGCCTGACCACTCTCTTCCCCAGTCACGATGGCTAATGAATGTCTACCAGTAAATCTCTGAGTTCAGTTCTCTGGTGGATTAAGGTGGAGGCAGATTTCTTGCTATTTCCCCAGTAGAGAGGAAGAGTTTTTTTCTCCCCCTTTTGATTCTGGTCTGGCCCTATGACTGTTTTAATGAATCAAAAGCAGCAAAGTTGCCCCTGTGCCACTTCCAGGCCTGAGCCTCAAGAAGAGCTGGCAGCCTCTGACTTTGCACCTTGGGGAGTCCTGAGCTGCCATGTAAGAAGTCAGCTACACTGATGGAGAGACCTGGCCGGGGGGAGAGGGGGCGGGGGGCAACCACATCAAGAGGAAGAGAGAGAGGCCTCAAGAGTACATGGAGCAGCCAATTGGCGTGGCTCAGTGGTTGAGGGTCAACCTATGAACCAGGAGGTCAAGGTTTGATTCCAGGTCAAGGCATATGCCCAGGTTGCGGCCTCCATCCCCAGTTTGGGGGCATGCAGGAGGCAGCCAATCAATGATTCTCATCATTGATGTTTCTATCTCCCTCTCCCTTCCTCTCTGAAATCAATAAAAATATATTAAAAAAAAAAACTACATGGAGAGAGAGAGGACCCACCATCACAGCCTGCCAGCTGAGCCTAATCCTCCAGCAGCACCACCAAGGCACCAGCACCAAATATGAGAGGGAACAACTTGATGTTGCAGCTGGTGGAGTCCCGAGATGACTGTTGCACAGCCAGTGGCCTATGGAGCGGAAGAGCTGCCCAGCTGAGCCCAGTCAACCTGCAGAATGAGAAATAATTGCCTTATTTTTCAAGCCTATCAAACTGGCTTGCAAATAAAACCAGCACAACCTGTTGATAAGACAAACCTTAGCTTACTTTTTACTGTGGTTAGGGGAAAACACCATGCGGCAAAGCTTTGTCAGTATCACCAACGAGGGAGGTAAAGTCAGAACATATTGATAACTAGAAGCTTGGTTTAACGCAGAGACATGATTAGGATTGGGCAAGAATCACCACATAACAATCCGAGATTGGTGGAAACAGCAAGGCAAGGGATTTTTACTGCAGCAATTCAAAGAATCTTACAGCACAATCTGTTGACGTTTCCCATTGAAGTGTGGATGAGAAGTTTCTTTAATGACCAATCAAACCATTTCCCTGGGCAGGAGACTCCTGAAGAAATAGTCATATTAATGAAGGCAGAGGAATATTAAAGTTCTGCTAATAAAGACAGAGAAAGAGCACAGAGTCCTGTTAAAATAAACAATAAGATGTGGTTTATGTTCTCATGTCCAGGCCGAGTGTGGGGCTGGCTGATTTCGGTTCTCAAGCGCAAAGTTTGGGGATGGTTTGTTATACAGCAGTTAACCATTGAGACACTCCCCAAAACCTTCCGCTTCTCAACGTTTCTGTATTTCCCCATTTACTCATCAAATATTATACACCTATCATGTGCCAAGCACAGGGCTAGGCACTGGAGATACAGAGGAGAAAAAGACAGGAGCCCTGCTTTTTCAGCGCTGAAATTGTAGTCAGGAAGAGATAGACAGTAAAACATTAAACAGAAGCATGAACAAGGTAATTTCGATATGAATGAGGTGTTCTGAGGAAAATAAAATAGGGCAATGGAAGTCCTCCTGAGAAGATGAGCTGGGTGACCTGTGAATGGTGGAAGGCCCCAACAAGCCAAGCTCTCAGCAGAGAGCATTACAGGCTGGGGCACAGCCAGGGCAAAGCCCGTGAGGCAGGAGAGAGCAATGAGAGCACTGCCATGCCTGAAACATGCAGACCAGAGCGGGTGGGGCCCAGGATGAGGCCTGAAAGGCTGGCAGAGGTCAGATCACATAGGCCATGGTCATGGTGAGGAACTCAGATTTGAATCTAGGGCAATGGGAAGCCACTGGAGCAGCGCAGCCCACTAGAAGTCAAATGGGAGCAACACATGCAATTTTTAATTTTCTAGTAGCCACATTTTTTTAAAGTAGTTATTTACTAGAATTAATTTTAATATTTTTTTTACCCCCAATGTATCCAAAATATTATGTCAACATGTAACCCATATGTAACATTATCAATGGGATAGTTTACATTCTTTTTTCGGTGCTAAGTCTTTGGTTTATGTGCACATCTCCAATTCAGACTAGCCACATTACAGTGCTCAGGAGCAGTAATGGCCAGAGCAGCATGGAGGGTCTAACAGTCATCATCCTCAGAGCTTTCATTTCTCTCTTCCCTCATACTGACCTGGCATCATTATCCAAGAGCTTGCATAATTCCATCTAAATACTGCCTCATCTCTTCCATCATCTTTACCCCAGATCAAGTGTCTTTGATACTTGGTACGTCAGTTATTGCTACATCCTCTGATTTGGGCTTTCTGCCTTTGCTCTAACTCCACCAATCTCTCCCCACCAGGCTACTGATGAGCTCTGCTAAAGCGCAGCTTCCGTCTTCTCCCTTCTCCCCTTCAAAATCTTCCATAGCTCCCTGCGCCCTGCAGTTCAAACTCCTTTGGAAGCCTTATGAGACCCCCCCCCCCCTAAAATAGCCCCACCTGTCCTTTTAGCCTTCTTTCCCACGGCCCTCTTTATGTAACACAGTTAAAACCCAGGTCCCAGCTTGGTCCACATTATTACGCTTGCCCCCAGTGACTCACAGAAGTTATGTTATTGCCCAAAATATCATTAAACACCATGGATTAATTATACTCAAACATTGGAAGCTTTCAGGATTTGTTTCTGCTTATTATTTTTCTTTAATAGTAATTTTCTTCTCTGTATAGTTTTTATTTTGTAAAGTGATTTTTTTTCTAGTTTTTACTTGATAGTTTTTGTTTTATAAAGTTTTTTTAAATGTATTTTAAAAGCAATTCCAGTGACCTGCAATGTTTGGATATGAGTTGCCTGCTTGTTGCTTGATTTGTTTGTTCTTGTCCTATAGCCAACTCTTAGCAAAAGTGAGGTATGGCAACTGTATGTAAACAAGCATCACACGTCTGTGTGTGTGTGTGTGTGTGTGTGTGTGTGTGTGTGTAAAATTTTAAGCTAAAATAGGCTTAATTGTATTTTAAAAACCTATGACATCACTTGAAATTACAGGAAACACTATAGGATATAACAAGTCCAGGCTGGGAATCTCTAAAATCCTCCTCAACTTTGGTTATGACCTTGGGAGAGCATCTTAACCACCCTCTTTGAAGTGTGGTTGCAGGCCATTCCTCATGTTTTTCTTCTTTCCCTTGGTTGAAACTTGTAAGTAACTGAATATGTAATTTTTGCAGACCCCATTCCAAAAGAGCCATCAAGACAAAATTCACATGATGGCCACATGCCGGTACATGTCACACAGCTGCTCTTGACTATTTATGGGCCTGAGATATTAACTCCAGAGCTAGGCTGGAAGTGAAGGAAGTTATAACTTGCTATTGAAGGAAGCTTGTGCTTGCATCTCTGAAAACTAATATTGAAAGGCCAAGGGCTCATGAGCTTGTTCCAGCTGGAGTCCCCATTCCCTATCTTCTCTAGTAACTTGATTTGACTTGATTTTAACT
This sequence comes from Myotis nattereri, assembly GCF_964212035.1. NCBI lineage: Eukaryota > Metazoa > Chordata > Mammalia > Chiroptera > Vespertilionidae > Myotis > Myotis nattereri. The sequence continues at coordinate 51,542,703 of NC_138077.1, forward strand.
TGGTTTGGGAGCCTCCTTCAGTCCTTTGCAAACTTCCTGGTTGTCTAATAGGCACATTTTAAAGGCCCTCTCCTTGCCAGACCATGGGTCCAAGGCTCTACTGAGAAAACCTACAGACAAAGCTGTGAAACAAAATTAATTTTAAACTGTAATAAGGAATTGAATCATTTATTTGAGCAAAAAGTGCTCCAGTCGGGAAGACACAGATTCAGGTAGCAACCTAAATTGTGCCCCTGAGACAAAGGGGAGGCCACCTTTTATGGAGAAACTTCCTGCCCAGAGTTCCCATTTTGATCCATTTCATGCAAATGAGGTTTCCAAATTGTGTAGTTCTGATTGGTCTGGGCAGGTTGCAGTCTATTGGCTGGATGTAGCATGGCGACAGAAGGAGGAACTTCCCTACAGTGATGGGCTCAAACCAGCATAGACAGACAGGATGGTGCAGGAGGTTAGAAGTTCAGTGTGTGGTTTCTCCTGGGGTGCAAGGTTCATGAGATTTACATTTTAGTTTCATTTAACCACAAGGAGTCTTGACAGGTAAATTCTTTCTCAGAGCTCATAAAACTCATGGTGCCCCAGGCTGCCTAGAGTTTCGGTCTCCATCTCTTTCTATCCCCCACTAACATTAAACTCTTACTGAACACCTACTATGTGCTATCCTGTCGAGCAGCGGTTCTCAACCTGTGGGTCGCGATCCCTTTGGGGGTCAAACGACCCTTTCACAGGGGTCGCCTAAGACCATCAGAAAACACATATATAATTACATATTGTTTTGTGATTTATCACTATGCTTTAATTATATTCAATTTGTAACAATGAAATTGGGGGTCACCACAACATGAGGAACTGTATTAAAGGGTTGTGGCATTAGGAAGGTTGAGAACCACTGCTGTAGAGAGACAGATAAATGGGACACCCACCTCTCAATCTCTGGATCATTTAGATGTAAATAAAGATTTTGTTTGAAGAGGTCCCTTAAGAAAAATGAGTACTTCTTTTAAGGCTGGAGATTCCAGATGGTGTGGTAGGTGAGTGAGGTTGAAGAAGTAGATGAAGAGGCTGCAGGGCTGGGTGTGACTTAGAGAGGGAGGGCAGAGAAAGGCCAGGTTTGACTGGTTTCATGTGCTAATGAGTCACGGCCATCAGTCAATGTTGTCCAGAAAAAGCTGCCTCTTTAAATCCCCCGGAGGAGCCCAGATACAGGCAGAAGAGCCTAATCTGGAGATGGGCTCTGCCCCAACTCACCAAGACCTTGACACTCTCACTTGCCCTCATTTAACTCTAGTTTCTTTACCTGTAAAATGGGAGCAGTGGGTCATATGGTCCCAGCTCCAACTTGATACCTCAATCCCCACAATGCCCTCCCAATAGTCCTGTCCCCTCAGTGAGGGTCACTATGTGCAGACCATGTGAGCCCTGGAACTACGTATGCCGGATGCCGCAGTTAGAAACTAATGGTTATCATTCATGCTAACGGTTATCATTCGTGCTTTGCAAGTGCATGTTATCTGCTCAAGGACACAGAGCCCCTTTCAATCTCTCATTCATCCACCCTTGTCCCCAGTCTCTGCCCACTCCTAATTTCTACTTCTGTCTTTCCCTGCTCTACCCTCCTTTTGGCTTCAATTTTAACCTGCCTTTCTTTCTTTCTTTCTTTCTTTCTTTCTTTCTTTCTTTCTTTCTTTCTCTTTCTTTCTCTTTCTTTCTTTCTTTCTTTCTTTCTTTCTCTTTCTTTCTTTCTCTTTCTTTCTTTCTTTCTTTCTTTCTTTCTTTCTTTCTTTCTTTCTTTCTTTCTTTCATTCATTCATTCAACAAAACTGTTTAGCACCTGCTGAATACTAAGCACTATATGAGGCACCACAAGCTATCCCAACCTCACTCTGGGACGAACTTTCTAAGTGAAAATGCTGTCAGGCTGGTCCCAGGACTCATTCTCAGCTCTGGAGAAGGTCTTGCCCAGTCTTTGGATTTTCCGCAAATGGAGAGTGGGGGAGTTACCATACATGGGTGTCGCACCGTATTTGAGACTCAGCACTTCAAAATGAAACTCAAGATTTCCTCCTCCTCACATCACTCCTTTCCCAACAGTTAACAGAAATAACCTTCCTGTTCCCTCCAGTTAAAGCCATTTCAGTCCCTATGGACTCCTTACACTCCTTACACAGAGGAGGCAAGTGACCCCAAGAAGTGGAAGGGCGGGTGTGGTCCTGACAAGCATCGAGGAAAGGGCACTTGCCCACCAACAGAAGATTGAAGCAGCAGAAGGAAGTTGTGTTGGGAGAGGCCTTAGGTCAGCCATGGGCAAACTACGGCCCGCGGGCCGGATCTGGCCCGTTCGGCTGTTCTATCCGGCCCACGGAGCCGAAAGAGCGGAGGGTTCTCTTGCTCTCCCCTCTGCTCCTTCACCAGCAGCAGTGTTAACATGGCAACGTCGGGAAACACGGCCGCAGCTCCTTCTTCTGAGTCCAGTTTAAGAACCCATTATGGCACTCGAGTCAAAAAGTTTGCCCACCCCTGCCTTAGGCCCAGGGAGGGCCCCTGCCAAAGCCAGCCAGTAGCTGAATAACCTGGTTTCAGGGTTCAGGGTACCTGACAGCCACTGGCCTTTCTCTCCTACCCCCAAGTCACCTTCTTTCCCCTCCTTGTGGCTCCTGATTTGCTTTGAACTGGGAGGGCCGGTCATGGAATCTAATCGATGCCCAGGACTTGAGGACACCTACCTCCAGGGAGACCCGGCAAGCTCTCCCAACCATGGACAGACCAAGCAGGCCCAGGCTGCTGCTGGGGTTACAGCCCTCCCTCCACCCCTAGCCTGACCTGGTGGTTAAGGCCCCCATGAGAGCAGGAGCCACAGCCTTTCCTCCTGTCCTCTGGGAGGCCACATCTTCCTCTGAATCTTCTTTGCCCTGAAGAGTGTTTGTATTTGTAGTTAGGGAGATGGTGAGGGCAGGAAAGGGATGCTGAACTGGGAGCCCAGGCCAGGCCAAAGGAGTTGCAACCTCTAAGTGAAAGAAGAGAAATCTCTGAGCTGGAGTGGGGAGGGTGGTCTAAAGGCAGAAATGAGTTGGGATGAGAATGGGATTGTGAGTATGTACGGAGAGAGAGAGAACAAGACTGATTTACAGTGTTCTGAGAGCCAAATGTTAGAAGCTTCCCTCTCGGCAGCATGAGCTCAGGCTCAGCGTGAGAATCTCAATATTTCCATCTCTCCCATGACTCCACAGCCCCACCCCTCCCCCCCACCCCTCTCTCTCTTTTTTCGCTTCAGTGGTTTGCGTGATCATTCGCCAAGTTCTGAGAGCCGCAGGACCCATATCTACTTGAGCCCCAGCTGTAAGCCTTCCTCCCCACTCCAGGCCTTTCACAAATAAATCACTGAGAACAGAGCTCTCCTCACCACGAGCAGCACGCAGGCTTCTGCTCAGCCTCTGCGGCCTTGGACTAGCTCCTGGAAAGGGCCCCTGCCTGGTGACAAGCACGCACGCAGCCTGCCTCTCACAAACACTCAGCCACAGGAGGCTCTGCCTCCCAGGTGACCTGACAGGCTCAGAGGGACCTGGAAAAGTCGGGCTGGGCTGCTCACAGCCACCCTCACCCTCACCTTCACCCTCACCCTCGCCCTGGGCTCAGCCGGGTCCAAGGCACAAGGCTTGTCTCCCAGGAGACCAACCATACAACTCAGCGACCTTGAGAAAGTTATTTTAGCCTCTGCAGACTTCCCTTTCCCTGTTTTAAAATAGAACTGAAATTTATGCTGCTTTACTCACAAAGAAGCTGCCTGGAAAAAGAAGGATTTGTTCTGAAGTGTTTTGGCTTCCTGAGAGGAACCCGGGGTTCTGGGAAACCTCCTTGAGCCGGCACAGACACAGGTGTCTACACATGGGTGATGCACAAATCCACCCACACGCTCACGTCACATCCATTCACCAACTGGGCTGCACTCCTGAGGGCATCGTTCTGTGCACTGCTGCGTTCCCCGCAAGGTAGTGCTTGGAATAAGGGCAATGCTCAATAAATAGCTGTTGAATGAATACACTTGATAAATAGTTCCTGTGTTCCCTTCTCGTGCCAACCATTGTGCTCAGAGCTTAGGGTCAGCCCTGGCCCTCATGTTGTTCACAGTCCAGGAGGGAGACAGACACGTAAACAAACACAGCTGATATCGGGTGTTACTGGGGACAGAAGAGAAAACAGGGCACAGTCAGGGAGGCTCAGAAAAGGGGAGTTCAGCTCTGCTGTGTGTGTGTGTGTGGGGGGGGTGTTGGGGGGCAGGAGAGGAGTGCCAGCTCTGGGCATTGAAGGAAGGGTAGGAGTTCATTAATTGGGTAAGAGGGGAGGTGGTGGTTGGGGGAGGTGGCAGGTAGCTTGTTTTCCAAAGCACAGAGCCCTGGGACAGCATGGCAGAGTCCAGAACTCCACACACCGTCCCTCCCTCAAGGCTGGACCACAGGAAGGAGGCTGAGTGTTAGGAGATGACTGGGGGAGGCGGGAGGCTGGATCCTGTAGGCCAGGCATGTCAAACTCGAGGCCCTCGGGCCGCATGCCTCATTTCTTTGGCCCGTGTTAGCCTTTGAGTTTGACAAGCTTGCTGTAGGTCATTATGTCCCAATATTTTTGAGTGGTTTCTACTTAACTTCAACATTCTTATTAGATCCTTAAAATGTAGTCATCTTACTTTTCTCTCTGCTGATTGAGAAACTATATAACCATGATGGATTTATACCCCCACCCCCCTTCCCCCCCCCCCACACACACAGTAACTCTGAGACTCCCCCCAACCCTTATGTCTGTCTCCACACCAGGGCCCATAGGTTGGAAAGCGTTACTTAGGGGTACCCCCTACAGTGGCATATCATCCAAACTATTTCTCTTTGGGGACTGAAAGGGTCATTATGAATAACTGCACCAGGGCAACAAGTAAGAACTTAGGGCCATTCCAGGCAAACCAGGGGGCATGGCCACTCTAGCTAAAGATCTGCCATTGAAGGATTTTAGGGGCAAACGATGGGATCAGATTCATGTTATTGAAATTGAGTTTCTTGCCCTCATTTCTTCACAACACAGAGGGAGTAAGAGGATAAGGATGGAGGCCCTTTCCAGCTTTGGCATTCTATAAATCTGTGTTTGGTAGGCATTTGTAGGCTTGAGTAAAATAGAACCTCAAGGAAGTTTGGGGGGGTGGACTGCAATTCAACATAAACCTTGAAGATCCATACCAATATCCTGTGTTTTCCGTTGAAACCCAATAAAAGTGCCCAAGAAAAACACTCCCAAGGAAACTCCACTCATCCACCCATCCAAGAAGGGAAAGGCGATGCCCATGAAAACATTCCATTGAAATTGAAGCCTTGTTGCCAATCCACCTCTCCCACAAGTCCTAGCCCTCTCTTCCTCCTCCTCCTCCAGACTGCAGTAGCCTAGGAGAGGTGATCGGGTCTCTAAGAGGATAAGAGCATGAAGAGGTTAAGTTAGTGCTGTTGATTCAACACCTATAACATCCTCTCCACCTTAAAACCCCATTTCTCTCAAAAAACAACAACAACAAAAGAGCACACACTCTCTTAAAAAAATATTCGTGGCTACTCATTGTCTAGAGAATTAAGCACAAAAGCTTCAACCTCCATCTCTACAATATGAAGATAGCCCACTTTCCTCATGCACCCTTTCTTACAATCTAACTGGAATTCTTGCTGAACATACTTTATCCTCTCTACGTGCTAACTCGTGTTCTATCTACTCCTTACCAAAATTCTACCAATAAATTTCATCTCTTCTATGAAGCTTATCTTTTCTGCTTCCTTTCTTTCTTTCTTTCAAATTACTTAAACATTTATCTTTCAAGATATGTAAATGCTGTATTTCTACGTAAAAGTATAATCAATGAGTGTTGGTATCTACCGCTGAATTCTCTTTTCTAAGACACTGGTAACCAGTGTGGTTTAATGAAGTTTAACAAATTAAACAAATAGAGAAAAAGGAATTTGGATAAAATATTTGCAAATCACAGATCTGGTAAGATATTGTGTCCAGATTATATAAAGAAAATTTAAAACTCAATAATAAGAAAACAAACCAATTACACAATGGGCAAAAGATTTAAACAGGTACTTCATCCAAGAAGAATATGTATGTCAAACAAGCGCATGAAAAGATATATGTTACTAGTATTAGGAAAATACAAATTAAAAATCACATGAGGTATGCAAACATTGAACACCCACTAAAACTAATTTAAACCTAAAAAGACTGATTATATGAAGTGTTGGCAGAGAGGTGGAGTAACTCCCACACACCACTGGTGGGAATGTAAAATAGTATAACCATTTTGGAAAACAGTTTCTTTAAAAAAAAGTTAAAGATATGCCTAACGTATGTTCTAGTCATAACACTTCTAGGCATGTACCCAAGAGATAAAAGCAAATGTCCATACAAACATTTATATGTGAATATTCAAGAAAGTTTTATTTGTAATAGCCCCAAACTGGAAACAATACAAATATCTATCAGTAAGGTAATGCATAAACAACTGTAGCATATCTGTACAATAGATCACTATTCAATAAAATAGAATAAATTTTGATACATGTAACAACGTGGATGCGTTTCAAAATAATTGTGCTGAGTGGGGAAAAAAAGCCAGAAAAAGAAGAATGCATCCTCTGTGATTTCATTTATACAAAATTCTACAAAATGCAAACTAATCTATAGCGACATAAGCCAAATCAGGGGTTGCCTAAGGGTTGGGGGAGGGCAGCAGATAGGGTGCTGGAGAGGGCTGAGAAGAATCACAAAGAGAGATCCTTTGAGGGTGATAGATATATTTACTATCTTGATTGTGGTGATGGTTTCACGGGTGTACACATATGTCAAAACTTTTCAAATCGTCCGCTTTAAATCTATGCAGTTATCTTATGTCAAGTATATCTCAGTGAAGCTTAATTTAAAAAGATAGACATAGTCTGTCATCGAGGAGCTCAGAGTCGTGGTCTCACTGAAGAGACACTACTCGAAGGAGGAAAGGGTTTTCACGTGTTTATCCTGTTTTGGCATCATCTAGTCCAGCATTCTCTACAATCACGCAACACTTGGCCTAACACACTTACAATGTGCTACTGTCCCCACTAAGTTTGAGCATCTGGTGGGAGGAGGAGGAGATATCTAAGTCTGACTTCTTGAGACTTGCACAACTGATTCTCAACCACAAGTGACCCTCTGGGACAGGATTGAGGGACTTGTCCCCAGGGCCTGAGACCTGGAAGGGGCCTTAGAGGTGTTCTAATCCCACCTTCATAAAGCGTAGGAATCCCCTCTATTTCTGAGTAACCATCATCCACTCTCTGACAATGTCTCTGGGATGGAAATTGCCACTGTTCACTGAATAGAAAGCAACTAGCTACATTCCAATGGGAAGAAACCGGAGTGGGGCAAGAGGGAATGTGAGAGCTGTGCCTGAAACCCACGAGGATCTCTATCCTTTCTTTCAATGTGGTTCCTTGAGAACTCTAAATTTGGGAGGAAATCAATTATTTTCAGTGGAGGAGGTGGAAGAAGGAGAGACGAACGGATGTGAAAAATGAGACCAAACTTGCTAACAAATTCTTCTTAAAGAATGGCATGTCTGACCACGTGGGCCATTTGTTTGGTTGAAGGGGTTTCCATGTTAGTTAGCTCTGACGAACTTTGAGCACATCTCTTCATGTCTCCTTGCCTTGGCTTTCCCAACTTTGTACATTTAGACCCAGAGCATGGCCTGCCTTCCGCCTGGTCAGCAACAAGGCTCCTAAGAACTTTGGGTTCTGAGGAGAGAAAAAGCTCTGTGTAGAAAGATCAGGACTGTATCATTTTCATTTCTCTTTGACGCTTTCAAGCTTGGTGACTTCAGCTACTTCTCTGAAGGGAATAATCTTTTAAGCTCTCCATCCAATCTGTTCTCAGACAGGAGTTTAAGCTCCCCCATTCGAAGTTTATCAGACCGATCTACAGAGACTTTTCCGGGAGGATGTTTACAAAGGACGTTTAGTGTTGCCAAGAAAAGAGAGAACGAGAATGATAGGGCTTCTGAAGGGCAGTTTCAGAGGCAGTGAGATTTAAGCATAAAGGGACCTTTCTTTCTCTTACTGACAGGTTGTCCACAGGCCAGTGGTGGGCGAAACGGTCTGCAATGGGCATATGGTTTCCCTGACAGAGAAGGTCCCTCATAATCACACGAGCCAGTAGAGTTTGCCAATTAGGGTCGTCTTGCTTTCTCTTGTTGCAGAGTTGAAATTATTTCAGGGATTAAAGCTCATAGTTCTATTTTCCTCCACTCCTCTGCTTCCTAGAGAATCACTTTATTTTTGGGGGGAAATGGGGTCTTCTTAAAAGGTGTTGGCTTGCTTAGTAACAGTATCATATCTGCATGACTGTGTAGTAGTAGCCATGTAAGAACAAATTACTCTTCTTTAGGGAGAAGGGAATTCTGGAACAGGTCATTTATATCTAATAAACCATGTGATACAGGCACAGAGCATTTTAAATATGGCTTCAGAAACCTCAGAATTATTGAAATGGTGTATCCATTCAGGTATCTACAATGCTGAAACTTTCCACTTGCAGAAATCTAAATGTGTTTGATTTATTAAGTTTGGAGTCATTCTGTGAGAAATACGCCCCCTCAACTCTCCCCCTACCCCCATATTCAATTACACACTAATACACAGTGAGGTCTGGAGAACAACTTCATTTAACTATTGCTTTAGGGGCATTTTTGAAAAATTCTAACAAAACAAACATTTCTGCAGCCAGTCCTGGGAAACAATTTTCCTCTCTGATAAGGATGACTTCATTTTATCCTAGTAAAAGATAAATTTTCATCATCATAATCAAGCAGGAGAGAAATCATTCCCTGTGAGCTGCCTAACAAGTTGTGCAGTTGTAGTTCATTTTAATTAACAAGCTCCATTTTTGAATTGTTAATCTCTCTTCCTTTCATTTTAGTCAAGTCGAGAACTAAATGGATTTCAACTATGAGTTTCCCCCTCCCCCTTCAAAGAACTATTACATTTCAAGTGTCTTACAGAGAAGAACATGAATTTATCCCATTTGTCATCAGCTAAAGTCTTCAACTGGAGGAAGAACTTGTTATTCATGACAACATCCGTGCGTGATGAAAAAGAAAACCTAAAAAAAGACCTTCTAAAGAACATCCACTGCAAAGCGGGTGGGTGGGAGGGCTGTGAGCAGGGAGGATGGGGAAGAAGGCTGGTTCTCAGCAGGAGATTTCCATAGGCTCAATAAATAGGGAAACCATAATATTACATACAAAGCTCTAGCCTTCAAGTCATGTAACATATTACCATGAAGAAAAGTTGGGAACCAAATGTTATGTTTCATGGCTGTTTTCAGCACAACACACACACACTTTTTTTTTGTTAATGTCTTTGTCTTTTAGAACAGTTTTAGGTCCACAGTATTTTTTTTTTTTAAGAAGAAAACCCTGGGTCTTAACATATTGCCAAGAATGACTTCCAAGAACAAAGAGTAGCTGTACGATGACTGAGAATTAAGCAAAATTCTAGAACAGGTGTTGTTTATCCAAGTTACTGCCACCCACCACTGGGTGGTAGTATGATTGGAACCTCCATTCCCAGGTACGCTGTCCTCACACCTCCCCCTGCCCCGGGTCACTGATGTCACCATCTGGGAAGTGTGTGTGTGAGTGTGCGAGTGTGTGTCCTTTGAGTCAGTAGAATGCTGTCCTGATTGAATGTGATCTGCCGCCCTCATGACAGAGGGTATTGTTCTGTCCTTTTCAATCAACAGTTTTCCATCTCGAGGACACAGAGGTGGCTTAGAAAAAGGTCACCCCGGGGCATGTGGCCGGCATGATGGTCCCGGGCTTGTTTTATGACACCAGAAGATATGCATCGTCAGCCCCAGGGAAAGAAATAAAAGTCTCCCAATTAAATTTTAATCATGCACACGTCCACGCCACTGTCAGAACGAAAATCAAAAACCTTACAGTCGCCTGGTGTAAAGGCCTCAACCTTTCATCAGCTAGAAGCCCTCCGAGCTACACGTTCTGAAAGATTTTTGCCTACCAATGTGCAGCTCTCATGAAATAATAATTCGACGTCCCGTTGTTTCATTAACCACAGCTACTAACAACTACAGCTCCCTTTAGTGGAGGCCTTGCTATGGACCAACCCCACCAACCCTGTGAGGTCGGTGTTCTTATTGTGCCTATTTGACAGATGAGGACACTGAGGTTCAGGGAGATCAAGTAGCTCCATCAACATCATTCAGTGAGAGGTGGATGGGCACGGGCTGACCCCAGACCTGTGTGCAGTCAAAGCACAGGTGATGCATCACTATTCCATTTGGCCCGGCAGAGCTTCCCTCTGGGTTACTTGAGGTGGTCCCTGTGGTGACCACACAGCCAAAAACAACGAAACAGGGGCATTTTGATGAGACTGCAACCCACATCCAGGCAAATGAGGAATTGCCGTCAAGCTCTTTGAAATATTGAAAATTGCTCACAGACCTCCTCTCTCATCTTCCATGCCATTCACACCTTTAATCATTCCTAGAGGTCCGGGGGCTCAGAGATAGGGACCCACTTGCTAAGTCCCATTCCCTCACATAAGGGACATGCTGAGATTCAGTAAGTCTGTGCGGAAGGTTCATGTGCAAGGACACGGAAAGCGTGGTTCCCAGCCCCCTCCACTGTTGGGGACCCCTGGGGAAGCAGAAATGCTATATGGGCTGAGACAAGACATTACTCCTTACTTCCTTTTTTTTTCCTTCCTCTGCAAAATTGCTTTCTCTGGGATTCTGTTCTTCACTGCCCAGGAAGTAAAGTTTTCATTCTCCACGAACAAATGTCAGATAATTTTATTGTTTTCTATAATCCCTTCGGTTGTATGATATTACGAGCGTGCGACCTGGGGCCTGACATTTCAGAGACACCACATGCTGACTGCTCTGGCCATTTTGAAACAATCTGGATCGAAACCTACCGGCCAACAAATACAAAGAGAGAGCAGGGCCATCAATCACCAGCAGACATCCCGAAGGGTCTTTTCTCACACTTTGGTGGGAGGGGTGGGGGGGTGATGGCAGAAGAATGTGAACATTTAAATAGATCTTGCTGGGTCTTAAAGCATGAATTGGTATCAAAAGATCTTTGACACGAGCTGAATGGATGTTGAAAATAATATTTGAGGAGCACGGGAACCCCACTTCTCTTTCAGGTGAGCGGCCCCAGAGTTCACTTTTCTGTTGATGGTGAGCGCTGGGGGGCCTGGCCGGAGTCCGTTTATCTCTGCGCCCTCACAGAGCCTAATGTACAGCATGGCACACTGGAGCATTCGGGAAATAGTGGCTTTATTATTGGAAATGAAGCCCAGAATCTACAGAGCTGGCACTGGGAGGAGACTGGCTTGGGGGTAAGAGGCGGGCTGAGAAAGGCAGCTTTGGAGACCCTCACTGCATATCTAGGATTCGCCTTCACCTTGGAGTGACCTTGGGCCCACCCCTCCCACCTCCAGGGTGGCCTCTGGGCTTCCTCTGACTTGCTGGTCCCACCATCTTTCCAGGTGAGGTCTGGAGCCTGCTGAGGGGAGGTGGGGCATTAAAAAAAAGAAAAAAGAAAAAAAAAGAGAAGACTTTACAGCCAGTAGGAAACCTCTAGAAGCGGGTAGCAGAGATCCAGCGAGTGTTAAGACCTGGCTGTAAAGCGCAGTTTTATATGGCAGGAGCTCGCGCTCACCATGGCCCTTTTCCCTGCCTCTGTGGCAGAGAACACATTTCCCCGGGCTCCCCCCTGTAGGGCTGCCTTAGGCCTCCAGAATTCTCCATGCCCATTGCCCAAAGGCATTCCACACAACTGACTTGGAAATTCTACAAGCATTCCAGTTAAATCTATATTTTCATAATATAGTTAGAAATATTTTTAAAAACTAAAACAAGAAATAATATGCACCTGGCCGGTGTGACTCAGTGGTTGAGCGTCGACCCATGAACTAGGAGGTCACTGGTTAGATTTCTGTTCAGGGCACATGACCAGGTTTCGGGCTGGATCCCCAGTAGGGGGTGTGCAGGAGGCAGCTGATCAATGATTCTCTCTCATAGATGTTTCTATCTCCCTCTCCCTTCCTTTCCCTCTAAAAGAAATTAAAAAACATATTTAAAAGAGTGAATTGTTTTTTAAAAAAATACTATGCATGTTCCATGGAATTATACTACATTATCACATCATAGACCACTAACAGAAATCTCTAACTCATTCTCAAACTCATTTTAGGGCCAACCTCAGAATAAAAAGTTTGTTATCCCTGTATAGTTGGAGTGTCCCCTCAGGAAAAAGTTCCCATTTGCAACCTGGAAAGTGTTAACCTAAAAGTAAAAAGTCCAAATGAGAGGCAACAAGTGTTTATTTGAGATCAAAGAATTGCAATCTGGGAGAACAAGTTGAGGCAGACCCCCTCCTTAGGTCCCCCCAGTATAAGAAAGGGACTCAGGGGTTTTGTGGGGAAAAGGGAAGAAGATGAGGTAAGCTGTTTTAAAGAAGAGTTATTGGCGCTAGATGAGGTAAATTTAGATTTTATACTTGGTGGATTAGCCAATCTTTGGTCCCCAGGCAGAAGGCTAGATTTCTACTTCATTGATTGGCTAGCAATTCAGTCTTTGGTAAAGAACAATCTCATCCGTTCTTACAAATAGGCTATTCTCCTCACTGACTTCTTGGAATGTTGGTGGTTTGGTCCAGTTCGGAAAGTAAAGAAAAACAAGACGTGCAGGAAATTCCTCTCAAATGGCCACTCCGGGTCCACTTCACTGTGGCCCCATCCCTGTCCTCCTCCACAAAAACGAGGCAACGGAATAACTTAGAGAAGTTTATCAGGGGCAGAGGCCGCTGAGACAACAACTGTCGCCTGTGTTCGCCAATTTCAAACTGTGCTAGTCAAAGCAAACAACCTCTCATTGGGTTTATAATAAACGTCACAAATTTGAACATACAAAATAAATGTATGCCAGCTAAACACCACTTCTAGTTGTTTTACATACTTAGGTTCCACATTAAAGTTCAGTTTTAAAAAGATTTTTGTGTGTCACAAAGTTTGAAAGCCCCTCCCTAGACCATTAAAGGGAGGTTGCACCTTCTCATCTGTTCCCCAGACCCACTCTTGCATGTCCTGCTCCCCAGGACCTTGAAACCTACCTGCCTACAGACTTGTCCTTATTCTGGCAGGATCCAGTAGGAGAACCAGGTCTCAAGGCAATTCCACGGAGGCACTTTGCAATGAGGCTGTTGGGGGACATGTCCGGGGAGTTCTCATAATTAAAATTCTTTGCTGCCCTAACTGCTTTGGCTCAGTGGATAGAGCGTGGGCCTGCAGACTGAAGGGTCCCAGGTTCTATTCCAGTCAAGGGCACATGCCTGAGTTGCGGGCTTGATCCCCCCAGTAGGGGGCGTGCAGGAGGCAGCCAATCAATGATTCTCATCATTGATGTTTCTATCTCTTTCTCTTCCTCTCTGAAATAAAAATATATTTTAAAAAATAAAATAAAATAAAACTTTTTGCTGACTCCCCACTTTTCTCCATTATGGTGGCTTCCCTGGGTCCGAGGAACCACTTTCTCCTTCTAAACTCTAGGATGTCAAGGGTTGGTCCACTATACCCCAGCATAAACTGTTTTATCATAAATGTTTTAACGGGTAATTTTCTTATACACCACAGCACAGTGACAACTGAAATTATTGTTCAACATCCTTGCACATCAGCGCCAACGGGCCCCTTGGAGGGACCTCAACCAATCCCACATTTCCATATGAGGGAACTGAAGCCCAGAGAGGGAAGTGAATTACACAAGGTCACACAGCACATGCTCCCTTGACTCTGTGTCCCCTCTTCTCACAGTGTTCCGCGTCCTTACTTGCCATAATGATCAGCTGTCAGGGGAGAGGGTTAACCTTCATTCTGAAAGACGTTAGTAGTGATTTATATTTTAAAATGTGGCTAATGGTAGAAATAAAATGGTAATGAGAACGCAACACATGCTTTCAAAGTGACTGTTCACCAGAGAGAACATTAAGCCTGATTTGATCACACCCATTAGAGATTTCAGCTGAACATTAGAGAGATGTTTCTTGGGTATTTGTCTGATCGATGTGGCAGGGTCAGCTGCCAGGGATAAAGAACCATCACTGAAATATCCAACTAGACAAAAATTTCTCAGCTACAGGTATGAGAGACTTTGAAATGCTACACATAAATCAAACCATTTCAACTGAAGCAGCTATTTTTTAAAAATTCTTTTTTACAGTGTAATCATTTTTACCTTTACTGGCCTATTTCATAAGTAGAGATGGTGTTTTGGGAGGGTGGGTTTTATTTATTAGTTGTTTCAATGTTGGGTTTTATAAGGTGAGACACCTATAGGGAGAGCTGTTAGCCTGGAAGGTAACTTAGAGACTATCTGCTCCAACCCTTCATTTTCAAATGACGTAGCTATGGTCCAGAGAGGGCAAGTGACTGTCCCGAGGTCACACAGCAGCCAGCATCAGAGTCAGGGCTACAAAAACACCTCCAGCTCTAGATCAAGGAGCTATTTGATCAACAGACAGTAGAGCTCCCTGGGCTGTGAGTTGCAGGAACAAGATTACAGTACTGAATATACAAAGAAACACAGTTCACTTCCTTTATAAGTAATTTCTCTTCATTTTTAGAAATATAATATTTTTGCTTACTCAACTTCAAAAAAAATTTAAAATTGTGTACAATAAAACACTTGCAATCAAACCAAGAGAGAGGGGGAGAGGCAGAAATAAGAATGTGTGAATAAAGCATGCACACATGTGTGTGTGTGTGTGTGTGGTCTGTGTGGGTGGGGAGAGGTGGTAAAAAATAATTTTTCTGGGGGAGGGTGTGAAATCAAAACTTCTAATAATAATGGTCTTATTAGACCATAAGAAAGATTCAAGGACTTAAAATTGATTAGATCTGAGTTCCTGGTAATAAAGTTTTCATTTGCTTATTCATTAAAAAAAAAAAAAAAAAAGAACACCTTTAATAGAGATATGACTAGAGATTCTTCCTTTCTTCTCTAATCCTATCACATCTTCCTACACACCAGCCTGAGAACCATGGAGCAGAACTCAGCACTTTGGAGCTAGAAGGCTCCTCGTATACCACCCAGCCCAACCCTCTAGTTGACAGAGGGACAACTGGAACCCCAGAGAGGGAGGGAATGGCCACAGTAATGGCAGAGTCCAAGAAAAGGGCAGGGGGGCGAGGCGGGTGGGTGTTGCCAGAGAGACACTGGACACCTCATGTCTGAGTTTCGGGGTTGTTAATGATAAAAAATAATTTTTAACTTGCTTTTACAAATAGCCCCAGTTGCATAGCAACAGACAGTACTCCTGGCCCCTTTAGCCACCTCCCCGAGAAGCTTGAGCCTGATGGTCACAGAACTTCTTCCTTCCAGGGTGTTGCATTAGGTGCAGCACCCTTTCATGTCTGGCACGCCCCGTGGACCATGGCTGACCCCTGTGAGGTAAGAGGGCAGGAGAGGAAAGTGTGCTTCAGAGAGTCAGGCTCGGCCAAGGTGGCCCCGCAGGCAGTGTCGCTGGAGGCTCAGCTCCTGACTGAGTCAAGCTGCCGAAGGCATGTCCACCCTTTTCCCTCCGTGCTATGGTCCCCCTAAAAGAGTGACAGTGACAGATGGACCAGTGTACCCCATTGCCCACTGACGCCACCCCTGCAAGGACTCTGTGACAGCTCGTTGGGGTGCCAGCTCCAAGGTCAAAGCACCATCTCTTATAAGTATTTATTAAACATCCAACACAACCATTTGAGCGAAATGGCTGTTTTTAAGTAATACGTTTCTTTTTCAAGGTGAAAGATTCAAGGACTTATGTTGGAAGTTTTGCAGAAGACTAATGGGTACCTTAACAGATGACCTGCAAACCTCGTGGCCACCCAGGGGCTTCTGGGATTAGGTTAACACTGCTCATGACTCAAGGAAATTAAGAGAAACTTCAAAATGAGATTCAGGGGGTCTGGGTGCGGCAAGAACTGAGGGAACACAGGGAACATAAAGCAGTTGTCAAGCATGGGGTCCCACCTCTGGGCCTGAGGCTTAAAGTTTAAAATAATAATAATAATAACCTGGCATCTTGATTCGATTTAAGTGAAAAACCAGTGTCTACAGGCGGCTGCTGAGCGGGCTGCCCATCCTGCTGGGGCAACACGGATCCGTCATCAGAGACACGGATAACTCAGAGCAGAGGGCCCAGCTGGGGTCTTCTCCCCTCCTCCACCCCTCCCGCCTTTGAATTTGCAATGCCAGCGGTTAGAAAAAGTGTCTCCATCTTGTAAACACAGCAAATTTGATCTGGAAGTCATTGAGAAAACATAAACATGGAGCCTCATGCGGTCCTGTGTACACTCCCCCAGTCTGGCTAAAGCTGAGCCTCTTGTGGAAGGATTGGCTTTTTTTTTTCAAAGGCTCTTTTCTTTTTAAAATGAAAATCCCAAAAAGTACATGTTACCATGTGGATCCAGATCCCGGCAGAGAGACCACAGTGCGTGGACAAGTGTTGCCTAAGCAGGTCAGGGACAGAATGTCACACTTACTTGGGTTGTCTTCTGCAATCACAGAAACTGCTTTTCTGAAAAGTCAATTATTTTTGAAGTAGAGACTAATAGTACAGAAACAGCTTCTAAACGATACCCTTAGTTAAGAATACAGTTTCATAATTATTCCATATTTCCCAAATCCATTCCAAATCTGCAGTAACATGGCCCAGGAATTTAGCCCAGTTCCCTTCATTTAACCAATAAGTAAATGGAGGCACAGATGGAGGAAGTGACTGACTTGAGGTCACAGAGCTATTAGTGTCAGAGGCAAAAAGAGGACCGTGACTTCCTGGTTTCTACTGGTTCTTTCAGGACACGTCTCTCCCAGCGGTGTTGCTATTTACTAACATTTTTGTCCAAGGGCGTCTATTAGATATTGTGTTTTACACGGAGCAGGTATGGGCTTTGAAAGAAATGCCACATGATTGTTTTTAAAATGACTTAATTCTGATTAGGAGCTTCCAGTTCACTGATTTGGTAGACAAATGCTCCCACTCAGTCATGAGTGAATGGAGCTCATTCTGGAAGAGGCAATTACCCCACCCACCTGGGGGCCATGCAAGGGCCAAACGTGTGCAAGTGGAGCAGTTGTACGGGCCTCTGGTTATTCATGTCCACACAGCCCCGGGTCACGGCAGGCAGGCATCTCACCTGCTCCAGGCTGTGTTCTCTGCAGAAGAAGGGGCTCTGGGTCCACTGAAGCTCTGCCTCTACCCTGGGGGCGCTGAGAGGGAAGGGAGTAAGGGCCTGGAACCCCAAACTTCTCTAGCCCACTCTCCCCTCCCCTTCTCCCACTTACTGCTTCCCACCTCCCTGCTGCCTCCTCCCCAGTTAGCACAGTTGCAGGCTCTCTAAAGCCAGGCCTGAATGGGAGAGAGAATGACCTTGTAGAACCACTGCTTTCAATGCTAAGACCCAAAGAATCCTTAAACATGGAAACCCAAAGGCCTGTCTATCTACCTCAAGTGAGAGAGGAAAAAATACATCAAGAACAAATTCTAAATGGATAACTCAGTAAATCACCCTGCCATCTGGTACATGCCACCCTCACCAGGCAGAATTCAGATCTTGTCATAATGAGAACAAGCACAAGCCTCGACAACACCCTCCAGGCCAGAGGGCACTGTCCTCCTCACCAGCTCCCTATATCCTCCAGCCCTGCAAGCTAGCTCTTTGCCACCCCATTTACAGACCAGCCCAAGGCTTAGGGAAGGGGTGAGGTATTTGTAGTTCCTTTTTTCCTGGTCCTGAGAAGAGGGTGGCAAGCCACGCGTGTCAAATCTCTGAACTTGGCCGAACTCTCAGTAAACCAAAACCTGTCCATACCACACCATGATATATTTCCTCCCCCGCTACTAAGCAGCCCGGTGAACTTAGGTGAAACAACCTAATGCAACTTCTAACCGTCTTCTGGTGTTAGCTCTATTGTTTTTGATCACTCAGCTGCAAGGTTTTTAAAAAACAGGAACCAAAGATCATAAACAGTATCAGCATTGGAAGGTTTAGGAAAGAAAACCAATGAATGATGAAAAGAATTGTTGAAATTCCTATGAGCTATTTGGTTGAGGTGTTTGTGCCCTGGTACCAAGACTCCTGAGACTGTGTCTTCAATCTCTGTCTCCACGCCCTCCCCCGATTCCCACTTCGACGGGGCTGTGGTGCAGACTGCCCTCAACTTCTTCCTCTTCCCGGAGAAACAGGTTGCAAGTGCACAAGAGCTCCCCCAGTCACTGTGGCCTAAATGTTTGTGTCTCCCCAAAATTCATATGTGAAAACCCAGCTCCAATGTGATGGTTTGAGGAGGTGGGGCCTTTGGGAGGTGGTCAGGTCATGGGGGTGAAGCCTTCAGGAATGGGATGCACGGCTTATAAAAGGGACCTACCAGAGCTCCTTTGGCCTTTCCATCACGTGAGGACACAGTGAGGAGACAGCCCTCTGAGAACCAGGAAGCCGGCCCTTACCAGGCACGGAATCTGCGGTGCTGTGACCTGGAACTTCCCAGCCTCCAGAGACGTGAGAAACAAACTTCTGTTGTTTAGAAGCCACCCCGTCTATGGTATTTCTGTTATTGCAGCCAAACTAAACTGTCGCTCGGTGCATCAGTCACAAAACAAACATTTACTGAGCAACTAGGTGCCAGGCATTGTTCTAGGCACGTGGGAATATAGTCCATAACAAAACAACATCCCTGCTCTCCTGGAGATCCTGTTACGGGGGAGGGGGGTCAGGGCAGATGGTAAAGAGAAATAAGTAAAGGAGATTCCAGGTGATGATAGAGAGGGATCTCCTCAAGCATGTCTCCAGAAGTGCCTGGGGACACTTACTGGCTCAGGCACTTCCCGCCACTCTCTCATCTCGCTTTACTAGGTCTGTGAGGCGAGCAGGCAGGAAACATGGAACAGTGTGAAGGTGCCCTGAGGGATGTAGGGCTGTGCCCATCGCAAAAGCACCAAAGCACAGGCTGCCTGGTGAGGCAGGTGGGCTTGAGGGATGCTTCTCTGGGTTGAAAGGCAGCAGTCCTGAGTCCCAATATCCCCATCTACCACCCTCTCCCCATCTGCCTCCCCCACATCACTTCACCTCTCTGGATCCTAATATTCTCGTTTGTTAAATGGGACACAGCTGGCTGAGAGGTTTCTCATTCCATCCATCCTTTTCCCCTAGTATTGCATTCTCAGACTTTTATTCCACATGGTCACTTTATTTTGGACTCTAACTAGTTAAGTCAGAAAACAATGGCCTAAAGAATGGCCCATAGACCTGGTCACAGAGATGCCTCGGGAAGGTAAGGCACATTGCTTTCACCAAAGGAGGAAATGCACCATCGAGAAATGAGAGCCTGTTGCACGAACCTTATCTCAGAGAGATCATCTAAAAATATAGCCAAGAATTTAAAAGGAATCATGAAGAGGAGCTCATCTCAGCAAACATTACAACTAACCATAGGGCTGGGCCACTGTGAGCAATGTTCCTGTGTTGGTGAAGGAACAGGCAAGTAGAGCCAGGTTGTCGAGGACATCCATGACAGCTGACGAACACTACTCACTGACTTCTCCGTGTGCCCTGCTGACCCGGCCACCCTGTCCTCTCTCTTGGGACACCCCCTCCCCTAGGTCCCGCTTCAGTACCACAGGCTGATGGCCAGCACCTGCCCTGCGGGCAGGTAGTGTTCAGTGTGTTCATAGCCCACCCCTGAGCACTCAGGCTCTATCGGCGGTGGCTTATCCTTCTGAGAGTATAACTTAGCAGTTTCTATCGAAATAAAAGTACCCTTCAACTCAGCAATTCCACTTTTAGTTATTTCTCTAAAAATATAGGGCAAGTAGCGCAGCCGGCATGGCGTGGTGGCTGAGTGTCAACCTATGAACCAGGAGGTCACAGATTTCCAGTCAGAGCACATGCCCAGGTTGCGGGCTTGATCCCCAGTGTGGGGCGTGCAGGAGGCAGCCGATCAATGATTCTCCCTCATCATTGATAATTCTATCTTTCCCTCCCTCTTCCTTCCTCTCTGAAATCAACAGAAATATATTCAATAAAAATATATTTAAAAAATATATATATGGCAAATATATATTCATAAGGGTACAAATATACACCTGGGAGTAGAAAGGGGGAGTACGATTGTGGTTCGTGTAGGGGTAAAGGAAGGGTGGGGCTTTTGCTTTTAACTTTAAATTTACATTTTATTTAAACTTTTTAAAATTAAAAACTAATTTATATGTTGTGTAGACTTTTTAAAAATTAAAATTAAAAGCAATATTACTTGGGCAGACCTTAGCTGTCTTCTGACTAAAGTCTCAACTCTAGCATCCCTGAAGACGTGGCTCGACCAACTCTCCGTCTGCAATGTGGCTCAGCACGGCTGAATGTAGGAAGACCCCAGGTGACAAAATTGTGGTGCTTTAAAAAAAAGTTAGTGGGGGAAGAAATTGGCTTGGGGAAGAAGTTGGCGGGTGTTATTTTAGCTGTTACAGGTATATTCAGACCCCTCAAGCTGCAGCTGACATCCATCTAGTGGAATAAAAATGATCGCTGAGATTAGGTGGTGGGAGAGGAAGAAGAGAGCTTTGGCTCAGTATCAAATTCAATCTCTTTTCACAATTAACTGTGACCTTTACTTAGCGTCCCCACATCCAATGGAATGCGGCAGGAGGGAGTTCCAGAAAAATGCCCACTACTTCCGCAGTTCTGTTGTGGATTATACCACCCCAGACCTCCACTCTGGGGCCCAGACCAGAGCTGTGATCATCCTAATTGCACACTTGTATTCATCATTCATCAGTTTCTTCTCCTCCTTCCCCTCCTTCTCCCCTTCTCCTCCTCTTCTGTGTGCCAGCTCTAAGGAAGGAGATGATGATGCTGATGATGATGATGGGAAGGAAGAAGAGGGAGAGGAAAACCACAGCGCAGGATGAAGGGAAGGAACAAAAAGACTAAGAGGAAGAAAGGAGAAAAAATAAAAAGAAGGGAAAAGAGAGATGGTGAGGAAGAGAAGAAACGGTACTAAGTAGGGCCCTGGTTTCTTAAATTATGATTAAACTATTTCAGGTGAGTCTGCTCCAGAAGACTGTGATGACAAACTGGCAGCAATGACGATTGATTACAACTGTTTTTTTTAAGTAAGGAAAGAAGGTGCAAATCCAGGACATATAGCTGCCTGCCCTCAACTGACTAGAGGGCAGGGAGGGAGGCGTTCAAAGGATTAGTGGCTAAAGGAAAGAACTGCTTTTTCTTTAAAATAAAAGAGAGAGAGAGAGAGAGAGAGAGAGAGAGAGAGAGAGAGAGAGAGAAGTGGGGAGAAAGAGTCCACCAGTGATGATATTGTTGCTACTGTGAGTTGCACATTCAGCTACAACAATTAGTCTTGGCCAAACACACCAAACAAGAGAAATGACCCAGAGGATACTGAGCCAGATGGAGTCAGTCGGGCAAGGAACCGAGTTGCTTCCAATGAGGCCTTGGTGATGTGAATGTGGTCACCAGAAGAGTCAACTTCCCTGTAAATGCAAACTGTGCTGGCACTCCCCGTCACTACAGGACCACTCCTGAGCTCTGGAGTCAGAACCGTCCCCCCCTCCCCCCAAACACACACACACAGCTGTTGGGAAACGTCCCAGGCCTCAGCGGGCCAGCAAGGAGAGCTTTTCAGGGATTGCCAGGCCATGGAAACAGTCCTGGACTTAGTCAGGAGAGCCTGCCACTAACCTCTCAGATGACCTCGGACAGGTCATGACCTTGCTTTCAGGAGCTCATTTTTCACGTCTGTAAATTGAGGGTGATGGTGTGGGGAGTAGATTTCCGACCTCTTGTTCCCTGGTGTGTATCCACCAATAAACCACATCACATTCACCAAGGGTGGGACGAGGGGCAGGAGCATTTAAACACACTTTCTGAGGCAGCCCCCACTTCTGATTTCATAGGTGCAGGAACCCCCAAGCTGGTGCTGATGACTAGCCTGTTATGATTTAACATTACTGTTAGGTCACCACTGGACTTAAATGACCTCTGAAGTCCTTTCTGGCCCAGAGACAACCGCTAAAAAGGTGCTATAAATTACATCAAAGTCTTGGGGAGATGGAACTTTCTTTTAAGTACAAGGAAAAGGAAGACAGGACAGCTCATGGACTTCAGAAGTTTTTAAAAAATAATGCCCGTCATGGGAAGTATGACCCACATACATAAACAGAATTGAAAAGGCAATTAAAACACACACACACACACACATTTCCCCTCAACTTCAACTCCTTAAATATAATCTGGTGGCAGGGTAGGGGTGGCCGGGAGAGAGGGAGCCTCTATCTCCCAGCCATTTACTGAAGTGATTTATTGTGGCGGTCACACCGGCCCTTGTTGGGGCCTGTTGCAGTTCCCTAAGCCCCGCTAAGCTCAGGTATTAGGGGTCCTTCCCTGGAACATTTGCGGTGAAGGAAGAGAGGAAGCTTTACTTTTGTTCGTTGCCTGAGGCTCGTGGAAATCTTGGGACACAACTCTGTTTGTCTTTCCTTTCTATTCAGGCTGCTGGTTCCAGGCCTTCCTTGCCCCATTGCTTAGTGTTTGTTTATGGCAGCGAAGTAGAAAATGGCAATGTCCGTAATTGTTATCGGTTTGCCGATGGTGTGACCACCTGGCTTGCCGAATCCGGGACTAAGGCAGTAAGTCCCGCTTTAAAGCTAGAGCCGTGTGCTTTAGCAGGAGGAAGAGGAGAGGGGGATGCTTGGATGGCCTTTGTTTGAGTCTGTGTGCTGTTTTGTAAAGAACCATTCAAAGTTGAAATAATTTTTCATTAAAACAACCCCCCTCCACACACACACACCTTAGTACACTTTTCATGGCACAAGTCTGCACTAGAAGGCTTTCTTTTTTTGCAACAGAATGCCCTGAAACGGGAGAATTTCTCAATAAACTACTTCGTACTTGATTTGCCGTGTTGGAGTTGGATGTGCAGTTTCCAGATGTTTTCCAAAAAGGCCCCGTGCCCTGAGGTCCACTGACTGCTTCGAGACATCCCTCCGGTTTGCAGGGACCCCACAGCTGTTTTAGCAGAAAATTGTTTTCTTTTAATTTCATAAAATGCCACATTCAACATGCACCTTTCATCCAGACAGGCCGCTAAGACGTTCAAAGGATTCGGAATGACTGCCCCGCCCCCTACCCGCTGGAGCCGTACACAGAAAATATTTAACATCTGTACTGCTGTACCACCCAAAAGTTTTAAATTGAAGGAAGATGTGTTTCTCTCACCAAATTACCAAAGGAATGTTCAGAGTCGAGCTCAGTTACCTAGGTTGGCCAGGATACATACCACTGTAGGAAAACCCTTCTGTTATTTCCAGCGCCAGGCACTCTGGATGGTCAGCCAGACAGCCCCTACCTGTGCATCTGGTCTAGAGATGGCACCACAGGTGACTCCTGTTTGCCAGCACTCAACTGGCTCTGGTGTAGGGATAATAAGAAGAACTGCTTCCACTGGGTGCTTGAGTTCAATGCTTAATGTGCATGATTTCATTCCATCCTCATGGCAACATGGCTAGGTGGGTATTGTTATCATCCTTAGTTTATAGAAGAAAAAAAATATGTGAGGCTCTGAGAGTTCGTCTAGTCAAAGATCACAAAGTTGGTAAATTAGAGTTTGAATCCAGGTTTATCTGACTTGGTGCCCACAGTCGCAGCGCTATGCCCCTTGTCCCAACACTGTATGACACTGATGCATGTGGGAAAATGTCAGCAGCCTTTAGACCAGTGGTTCTCATCCTCCGGAAATTCTGTTTCTTTTTACTAATGTTGTGGCCCCACCCCATAACAAAGAAACAGAATTTCCGGAGGATGAGGCCCAGAAATCAGGATTTTAAAAAGATTCCCAGGTGATTGTAATGTGCAGCCAAGGTTGAGAACCACTGCTTTAGACCAAGATACAGTGCATCTTACCAAGAACCTGTTATGTGCAGAGCTGGGGGTTAGGGTCAGAAATGAGGAGAAGAGGTGAATAACCCATGCCTGCCCTTGCTTAACTAGCTAACAGAGTGACCAGCAGCCCCAGTTTGCTTGGGACTGTCCCAGTTTTTAAGCACCAAGAGTGGTTCATCCCAGATGGGGTAGGCAGAATTCTAGGATGACTCCCCAAATTCCTGGCATCTGCTGTACCCACAGCTTCATGCAGTTATTCAATCAAACATTCAATTTAGGTGTTGCTGTGAAGGGACTTCGCAGGTGTAAATAAGTTGACTTTAAGATGAATTGGCTGGGTGGACATGACCTTATTAGTGGAGCCTTTTAAATCTAGGTATGGCAGTCAGAGACGGAGAAGGCAGAGAGATTTGAAGCACAAGGAATTCAAGGAGGCTTTGAAGGTGGAGGGGACACATGGCAAAGAATATGGGTGGCCTCTAGGAGCTAAGTGGCCTCCAGATGCCAGCTGGCAAGGAAATGGGGATCTCAGCCAGACAAGAAACTGAATTCTGCCAACCATCTCAATGATCTTGGAAATGGATTTTACCCAGAGCCTTCAGGTGGAAACTCAGCCTGGGGGCCACCTAAATTTCAGGTTTTGAGAGTCTGAGCAGATGCCTGGACTGCTTCCTATGGAACTGCAAGCTAATATGAGTGTTGTCTAAGCTGCTAAGTGTGTGGTAATTTGTTATACGGCAATAGAAATGCAATGCCCCAGGAAATACGTTAGTCCTGGACAAACTGGGACAACTGGTCACCCTAGATGAGTTGCAGGCCTGAGTAATGAGTGTGCTGGGGATCTGGACAGCTCTCATGGAGGATGTAACTTATCCCTTCAGTAGAATTTAGACAGGGGGAAATGGGCTGAAATGTACTTTAGAAGGAGGACACAGCATCAGCAAAGATAGAGAGGAAGGAATATGCCAAGGGTGTCAACCAAGATGCCACCAAAGATACCAACCAGATCCTTGAGAGAGTTAAGTGTTTGGGGCAGAGACTTTGAAACTTCAGCACATGCAGTGTCCATTCTGGGGTCATGAAAATAACAATGAGATTAGCAGCCTGTTGGTTTCTTTCATCCTAGCACTGATGCAGTTCAACCTCCTCCAAGCAACTCCGAACTCCTGTAAGGCAGGGAGATGGCATAGTCTGCTGTTACCCTAGTGCAGTGATGGCGAACCTTTTGAGCTCGGCATGTCAGCATTTTGAAAAACCCTAACTTAACTCTGGTGCCGTGTCACATATAGAAATTTTTTGGTATTTGCAACCATAGTGAAACAAAGACTTATATTTTTGATATTTAAATGCCATTTAACAAAGAAAAATCAACCAAAAAAATGAGTTCGTGTGTCACCTCTGACACGCGTGTCATAGGTTCACCATCACTGCCCTAGCTCCTAGTGCACCACTGCATGTTCAGAAAATGCTAAATAGATAAATCGTTTAGTGTGGGGAAAATAATAGCACTTAAAGTCAAACACGTAGCCAGCCACATTGTCCCTGGAAATACTGAGGTTGGCAAGGCTGAGCCATCACATCTGCCCCTGCCTCCTCCAGGACCTGACCCCCCAGCTACCTACAGGGGCCTCCCATGTTCTCCTCCTCGACACCTGGGCTCCGATGTCTGAGTCAGTCTCAGTGCTGCTCCACACCAGCTGTTGGACCTTGGGCAAGGAACTTAGCTTTTCTGTGCCTCAGTTTCCTCATGTGTGGAAGGGCACAATAGAACCTGCCTCACCAAGTCATTGTAAGGATTAGAGTTGTTGATACAACACACAAAGCCCTTACCACAGAGCTCAGCAAAGGGTAAATTTCAATAATAATTGTAATAGTTCAATAATAATTTTAGTTGTTATTATAATAAATTTTTATTTTAAATAGCAGTGACATTTGCTGACCAAATTCAGGTGCAGACCCAATCTGTACCCCACCCCAACCCATGGACATTTTTATTTTACTAGAAAATTCTTGAAATAACAATTATAAAACTTTGAGCCCCAGTGAGAGGACTTCCCAATGGAGGTAGATCAGACCGGGGACTTCCCCAGGGTGAGTAAGCCAGGCCACTCCAGTGTAGCGGGGGGGACCAGCATGGGTTGCACCTGGGACCTGGCGAGAGCTACAGTCTCAGCCCTCCCCCAGAGGCCTGAGTCCGAATCTGCATTTCCACAAGCTCCCCCCAGGGAGAGGCCCTAGTCTAGAGGAACTCCTATCAGCCCTGCCTCTGGACAACACAACATCTCCCTGACCTTTTCTTATGATTTGCTTTAAATGTGAAGTGTTCAGGCACATAGACGAGCCAGACCACAAAACTCTCAGCTGGCAAGAGAGAGCCTCATTTCTAGAGACAGCTGGCTCTCTACATGTTTCAACAAACTGGCATTCTCCAAGAGCGCTAATGGTCTGAAGTCAGGCTCAAAACTCAGCAAAAATAAACCTTCCAGGAAATTTCTGGCACACCCACTTTTCAAACCCATCATCTCGGGAATGTTATCCAAGCAATGGCCTCTGTCCTCACACGTAACTCTATTTCCCAGTTTGAGGCAGTTCTCTTTCTGACCTTGAACTGGGAGAGAGAGAGAGAGAGAGAGAGAGAGAGAGAGAGAGAGAGAGAGAACAGGGAGGCCACATTTAAGTGCTGGGCTTTAGCTAAGTCTTTGGGAAAGTCCATAATCTCATTTTGGCACAATTAGTTCTACTTCTTAATTCAAATATTATTTTAAAAGAAGGTCTTAAATCTGAGGAAAATCTACTCCTGGTCACTAGAGTTCAAAGAGGCATATTTGTAAGCATAAAAAGCAGAATCCACAGTTTGCCTTCCTGTGGTCAACAATGCAATGTTCTCCATTTTCTTTATTAAGATTTTAAAATTGATTTTTAGAGAGAGAGGAAAGGACAGGAAGAGAGCAAGAGAAACATTGATGTGAGAAAATCAATCAGCTCCCTCCTGCACGGGAATCAAGTCCCAATCCAGGCATGTGCTCCTACCGGGAATCAAACTGGCAACTTTTTGGTGCTTGAGAGGATGCTCAACCAGCCAGGGTGCAATGTTCTCCATTTTCTTATTTCCCAAGCAAGCAGAACACTCAAACCCTCCTCGAGGACCAAAACTCAAATCAGTCACATCCTTTGGACCCATTCATGAATGGACTCTTGTGTGATAGCTGCTCTGGGAAATAAAATAAAGCATGATCCCTACACCACAGGAAACTTCTCAGTAGGGAGAAATGTTTGTGTAACATCTGTCCTAAGAATTAATACATAACAATTCATTCCAATTTTAGCAGTTTAAAATAACAATCATTTTAGTATCTTTCATAGTATCTATGGGATAGGAATTCAGGAAGGGCTCAGCTAGGCAATTAGGGCTCCAGTCTCTCCTTTAGTTGCTGTCAGATAGGGGGTGCTGAAGCAGGTGGAGTCTGGACAGGAATCTCTCTCTTCATGTAGTCTCAGGGCCTCTCCATGTTGCCTCTCTGTGTGGGCCAGCTTGGGCTTCCTCACAAGATGGCAGCCTGAGTACGGATTGTTTACATGACATCTCAGGGCTCCAAAGATGAGTGTCCCAAGAGAATGAAGCAGAAGCTGTATCACCTTTTGTGATTAGTTCAGAAGTCACAGTGTCACTTCCTCTTAAGAGGTAATTGTCAAAGTCACATTGTAAGAACAGCATGTGGGATGGGAGATATTGTTTTAACCACCTTTGGAAAATATAATTTGCAACATGATTTCAGCAGAAAAACAAATGTCCCATCTGAATTAGGATAACTTGAGGAGGCTTAACAAAGGCACAAGTTATAAATATATAGGCAGGGTGTAGGGTAGGGGTGGGGAATGTCTGGCCCGAGGGCCATACAAGTCCTGTAAAATCATTTGGTCTGGCCCTGCCAAAGCATTAGGGGTGAGTTAATTAAATGTTTGACCAAATAGAGCAGGCAATTTTTAAGTTGATAATTTTGTATGGCCTGCAAATGATGTTATAAATATCCAAATGGCCCTTGGCAGAAAAAAGGTTCCCCACCCCTGGTGTAGGTGAACAAAGGTTAAGTGCAGTATCCTGGATGTGGCTAGCAACAGAGGCATTGTTACCGCCCCTTTTCAGAAGGAACAGAGGAGGGGGAGATTACAGGAACTCAGGAGAGAAGAGCTCAGGAAGGGCTCCCTTGAGAGGACAACCAAGAAGAGAGGCAGCAAGAGAATAAATGCCCTGACCTTACCTTCCCCTCCCTGCAATCTCCTGCCAGGGCTCCCCCTTGGCTGAACCCAACAGGAAGCCCAGCGGCCTAAAGCCCACACTGACCAGCCTCTTGGGAAGACAGCAGATGGAGAAGAAGGGAGAGCACATCTGGAGAGGCAAACAGAAGATATGAGCAGTAATAAGTAACTGCAGTACAAGGATGATTTTCATCTCATGCCAATAGAGAAGTAACAGAGTTTAGTTCTGCAAGAGAGAAATCTGGGCTGTTTCCACGCCATGCCACAAAAGTATAGATATGGCGAAGAGGACAAGTTCACATCACCAGCAGTCCTCTGGATGTCTGGGATTCCACCCTTCATCTTGGGGCTTAAGAGAGTCCCAGGCTGTTGGAAAGGAAGTTGTCCCCATGAGCAAGCCAGATGGGGACTATTCAGAGCCTCTGGGCACTAACAGGAGTGGTTCTTGATGGATGGTCCATGGCAGTGTCCCAACAGGAGGAGAGCTGATGCAGCTCCTCAACACCAACAATGTGCTGGCGGAATGCAGACTTGCTGGGGTGGAAACTGGGTGGTCTGCAGGCAGGACCACGGCTGCCTGCGCCAGGCGGTGCCCACCAGAGCAGAGCCAGCACAGTCCCTGAAGACTGGTTTCTCTTCTGTCCTTGGAGTAGACCCCTCCAGGCCTAGTTCTTCCATCCTGAGCCCCGTAAATTTCTCTCTTTCATCATGTCCTTCCAACACCCATCTCTCCCAGTCCGGAGAATCTTCATCTAATCTGAGGGTAAGGAAACCTGGTTCT
This sequence comes from Myotis nattereri, assembly GCF_964212035.1. NCBI lineage: Eukaryota > Metazoa > Chordata > Mammalia > Chiroptera > Vespertilionidae > Myotis > Myotis nattereri. Next base: position 51,571,767 of record NC_138077.1, read on the forward strand.
TAATCTATTTTTCCAAATCTATTATTTATTATATCAAAAGTCCAGGTTCTTGTAACTCCACATCCTTGAGTTTTAAAAGTCAAAAGCCAAGATCTGACCTATTTGAACTCCGCATTCTGCCCTTTCTTGAGGCATATAATATGAAAGTGAGGCCGGATAGAAAGGAGCTAGGAAAATCCCTTGGCAAGTAGATAGGGGAAGCTAGGAGAGATTGCTGAGCAAACTGGCCAAGCAATTTATAGCAGCTACACAAGGTCATCAGGGCAGAAAGCCTCAGGTGCTTAGCAAGGGCCAAAACCGGTGCCTGACCTCGCCCCCAGAGTGGCTGGCCTTTCCTCCCCTGGCATAGTTCTGGTCATTCAGTTTAGACCCCTTGACCTTTCATATGCAGTGCAGACCCTCTCCTGACCTTTCCTCCCTAGAGATAAAATCTAGGCCTCTGTTGCATTTCAGCTCCAGGCCCAGGAAAGCAGCAAAACCAGATCTGCAGTGACTAAGGATCCTCTGCCCTGGTGCTGACCAATCAGTGGAGACCATGACCCTGAAAAAGCACACCTGGAATATTGATGAATATTCCATTGAGATTCTCCCCTAAGATCTCCCCTAAACTCCTGGCCCTTAAAACCCTCAAAAGGAAGGCCCCAGTGCCAGCCCTCCCTCTTGGGAGCAATCCACACATTTTCCTTCCCCCTCTTCTTCCTTCCTAAATTCTAAGTGACCCCATGAGACTTGCAACCAGAGGACCAATGGGAAGCAGCAACTAGTTCTGGGCCAACCCCCTGAACCTGTCTCCAAGTAACTCTTTTGTCTCACTTCTCAGTGACCCAAAGCAAACCCAGCTAGGCTTTCCCCTGTCTTGAGCCCTTCTATATTTCACTGTCCCCAGCTTTAATAAACCTACTCTCAAAGTCACCTGGACTCATGTTGTGAAATCTTTGCTGCACAAAGTCAAGAACCTACACATTACAGGCCAGCCCCAGGCAGACCCGCTTCAGGCCGATCCTTGTCTGTTAATACAAGTTTTGGGAGCTGGGGAGAGTTACCAGGTATGTGGTGGTGGTGGGTAGAGGGGTGTCACAGAGCAGAAGTATCACAATTCAAAGTAGGAGGTATAAGAATCCAAAAGACCACATATGGAGGTGACCAGGAATGCTTTCCTTTGATTCTTTGAAGAACCAGTAAGACTTCAACAGGAAGAGATAGGAGAAGTATTCCAAGCAGAAGGAAGAGAATGAGTGTGAGAATTAAAACGCATTCAAGAAAAGACAGTTTAATTTATAAGGAACATAGTGGTATTTGCATGTGGAGGGAATAATTCTAGAAGGGCAGGGTGAGACCAGGTCTTGAAGGGCCTTGACAGAAACCTTGCATTTTTCTTTTAAAAAGCCACTGAACATTGTGCATACCGGTAGGGGAATTGAGTCTGAGTTGTGCTATAGAAAGATTAATACAGCGACAGTGCATCGGACAGAGACAATGGTTAGGATGTTGGACATTTGTTTAGGCATAAACCCATCTGAGTCTCATGCCCATGGCTTCTGTCACCACCTGGCTTGCAAGTCTGCATGGTCAGCTATATTCCCTCGGTGATTTCAGGCCTGTATTTCTGGCTCCCTAGAGGGCATGTCCACCTACATGTCCCACAAGCTTCTTAACCTGATGCTCTCAAAGCAGAGCTCATCATTCCCTTTCCCCCACTGCCCCACATACTGCCACACATCTGTCAGTCCCCCCCCCCCACACACACACACACACACCATACACCCCTGGATACGCCACAGCTCTCAGGCCAGAATTCTCATTTTCCTCCACTTCCCCTACCCCTTTCTCTCCCCAACCTCATGGCCCCTCTAATCACCGCTCACACCATAGCCAGATCCTTCCCGGCCTCCCTTCTATTGTTTTCCCCTCTTGAATCCGCCTCCTTTTTGTCCTTATTGGAACTGTCCAAGGTCAAGCCACCAGCACTCTCCCTTTAACAATCCCAGCAGCCTGGCAATTGGTCTCCCTACTCTGCTGCCCCATCCTCCACAGTTCAACCAGTCTTTCTAAATGAAATCTAAATCTGATGATGGTATTTCTCCTTTAAAGACCTCCTCTGGCCTCCCTGGCCTTTAGGATCAAGAAGAAACTCTTCTATTTAGCATTTAAAAACCTTCAGAAGCTGACCATGGTTACTCTTCCAGCCTTGTCCCCTGCTACTTCCTGGTGACAAGGAGAAATGGATGGCTTGGCTCCCTGCATTTGCTGTGATATTCTTCCTAGAAGCAGTGAGTGAAGGCATTAGGCCCCATCTGTGTGGACTAGAGAGGAAGGACCCCAAGGCAGAAGGAAATCCTGGATGTGTGTGTCTGCTGGGTGTGGGAGAGGAATGAGAATATAGTAGTTAATTCCTCAAAATGTTATCGGCCACCCAGTCAAATAAAGAGGCATATGCTACCTAAGAAATATTTGTATTGTCCTATGTTTAAGGACTGAAAAGAAGGCCTCAAAAGAAACAACAGATTGAGATAAAATCTTATTCTCTGAGGGGTTGCTCAGGTGCGTCTGAGGTGGGCATTCTTGCAGATTCTTCCCATGAGACAAATAGATTAGAGTTTCTTCCTCTGGCAAGGGGAGAAGGAATTGAGGGTCAATTGGTGAATCATAACTAATTGAATTGATTTTTCTTCTCTTACTCTCTGGCTTTAAATAAACAGAGATGTTGTTAGTAAAACAAATTTCAGCAGACTTTATGACATCCTGTTATCAGCACTGGAGCCAGGAGACCTGAGTTCCAATTCCAGGTGTGTCACTAACAAGCTGTGTGATCTTGGACAGTTCATGCCCTTCTCTGAGCCTCACCATTCCTATTTCTATAACCAGAGGACTGAACTCACTTGCACAAGTCCCTACATACTCAATTTTACATTTCTTCAATTGTGGGCCAGTAAAACATTTCCCTTCTTACTATTTTTCTGTTCCTGAATTTTACATCTGTTTCATCTTCTCTTATGTATTTTTTAAAAATATATGTTTTTATTGATTTTTTAGAGAGAGGACAAGGGAAAGGGAGAGAGAGAGAGAAACATTGACGAGAGAGAGACATCAATCATCTGCCTCCTGCACACCTCCTACTGGGGATCAAGCCAGAAACCCGGGTATGTGCCCTGACTGGGAATCAAACCAGGAACCGCTTGGTGCATGGGACAATGCTCAATTAACTGAGCCACACTATGGGGAGCTCTTTATTTATTTCTTCTTCTCATTCTATCTGCTCAGCCAAGCAAGGCATGCACTTGTCCAGCCGTTTTCCAGACGCTTAACTTAGGTTTACAGAATATGTTCTGCCCACTGAATCTGTTCCGGAATTAAGCCTCTTTGGCTAGGACAACAGCAGCCAATAGACCTTGAACCTGTGCTGTCTAGAACCCTTTCCAGGCCTGGAGGAGATGAGGCCCAGGGATTCTGATGCATGAAACATCATGCTGTTCTCAAAACTGTATCTTCCTCTAGCAATGTTTTCCATTTGAATGGTCCAGTTATGAAATTAATTTTTTCACCAGGGAAAGTAAATTCCACAGTAACATACGTTGCCCTAAAACGAGCAGTGACCAAACTAAGACCACAGCAGTCATTCTAATGGGAAGGAAATCAGTCAGTTCCCCAGCTCAGCGGTCTTGGCACCATCTCAACATGTTGCATCAGGATATTCTTGAACCTTGGAATATATATGTTACCGAAGGTTATGATATTTACTTCTTGAAGACAAAACATTATCCAAACAAAACATCTGGATGAATGACTGAGTTTTCCACATAAGAAATGATATGGTGACATGACCTCAGGTGGGATGATGGACCACAGCAACCCAGCATATCTGAACAAGCAGCCAGGTACACCTGGCAAGCTCTTCTCCATCAGTCTGTGAAGCAGCTTATGATGTTAAAATGTGTCAGACCATCACCAGCGAAATAAAAAAGAACTCAGAAAAAACTGACACAAACTGAAAATGCCATGAACAATGGAGATATGCTATCCTTTTAGCCCCGCCTCATCACCAACCTCAGATGACATGGGAAAGGGTCCCTGAAGAAGGTTTTCAGACCAGTTGTTTAAAAATCTTTTAAAAAAATATATTTTATTGATTTTCCACAGAGAGGAAGGGAGAGAGATAGAGAGTTAGAAACATCGATGAGAGAGAAACATCGACCAGCTGCCTCCTGCACATCTCCTACTGGGGATGTGCCCGCAACCCAGGTACATGCCCTTGACCAGAATCGAACCTGGGACCTTTCAGTCTGTAGGCCGACGCTCTATCCACTGAGCCAAACCGGTTTTGGCTAAAAATCTTTTACTCCCAGTAAAGTCCTTTCCTTTACTGAGTGTTCAGTTTACTCATGAGCCCAATCACCTGTCTTCAGCCATCTCTGACTCTTCCTTTGACAATATTTACTGGGCATCTGCTATGTGCCAGGCACAGAGCAGAATAAGACACTGTCCTGACTTGAGAGGGCTGAGTGTTTAGTCAGAGAAAACTACACTTAAACAAGAATGGCAAATAACGTGTGCCAAGAAAAGGCCCATAGACAGGGACCCAGTCCTGCAAGAAATCAGAGGATGGTTTGGTTTTCTCAATAAGCCATAGACTATCAGTGTCAGGAGGAACCTTACACGTTATCTGTTCCAACCTCCTCATTTTACAAATAGAGAGCCAAGGGGGGGGGGGGGGCGGCGGGGGGGAGTGGTCGCACAGTTCTAAAGCTGGGGACAATATGCAAATTATTTTTCTTTTCCTGGCTGATAACTTATTCTATGTTTCTAAAATAGTTTTTGGAAGTAGGTGTAATGAAATCATAAATATACTATTAAACGAAATTTATTTTGTTTTCCAACGAAAAATAAACAAGGCATCTCATCAATATTTGTTAAGCAAGATGATGGTTATTTTCCCAAGAGCACTATATTCAATTCACAGTCATTTGACTTGTCTGTGTATGTTACAGTCATTCCCTATCCCACCATCCTATTGCTGCTCTTAACTCTTATGGTTCACAGAAAACTCATCGTTATACCTGTCATCTTCTCTACATTTGCACAGCACTTTGCAGTTCAAAATGTATTTTAAAGTCCATTGTATCCACTTTAAGAGTCAAGTTGTGGGCTTGATAGCTTTAGAAGGACACAGTAAGGAGGAGGAGGTTCAGAATGGAGCTAAGCACATGATTACAGTGTCGGGAACAAGACCCACAAAGAAAGCTGGTGAAGGAGCCAGGATTCCTGGGCCTGCTCTCTGAGGCGAGACAACCAAAGAAGTTCTGGGGAGTGGATTTCAAGTCCATGAAGTCTAGTGAACTGGAAAGAAGCAAGTCAATAAACACTTATTGAATAATTCCTGTGTGCAGGGCACCATGCTAAGTGGATTCAAAGATGAATAAGCAAGGCATCCCCTTCAAAGAATGTTTTGGATGGCTGTTCAATCTCCTTAAGCCACAGGGTGTGGAAGGCATGAGTGAGCAGATGCTACAGGGCCCGGGAGAAGTGGGTGAACCAAATTCTTGAGGTGTGGTCTCAGCTTCCCTAGTGGACTTGGATTTGCCCCAGCTAATGACATGTGGAAGGAAGGGAAGAGGGAAGGAAGGAAGGAAGGAAGGAAGGAAGGAAGGAAGGGATGGAGGGAGGGAGGGAGGAGGGAGGGAAGGAAGGAAGGAAGGAAGGAAGGAAGGAAGGAAGGAAGGAAGGAAGGAAAGGGCCAAGTTCCTCACTGGATGGTGCACACAACCACTGCAGAGGAGAAGGATAACCTGTCCCAGGAATGGTAGAGCCAAGCCCCTTCCCATGAATGCCTTGTAGGTTGAACTCTTGGATGATGCTTCATTTCAAAGCCATTAAGTGGACTCTCATGAGTGAGTTTCTACTCACTTTATAGACGATGGGATTTTAATGTTTACTTAGGCTAAGAGAGGTCAAAAGGACCATGAGTGTGACAGGTAAGACTTGGGGCTCCATGGCTGAGTGCTACTGGGGATACAGCGCAGCAGCGGGGGAGAGCTGAAAGGATGATCACAGAACAGAGGCAGGGAGGCTCTCAGCAGGGGTGACCAAGAGGGGTGACAAGTTATTAACCATCTTCAAATATAAGAAGATCTCACAAACTCTCAAATCAAAATTAGAAGGTAATGGGGGTGGGTAAGGGATGTGGGTACTGGAGTAGAGAATTGTTAGACGTCTACAGCAAAGACAGAAATTCAGAAAGGAGGGACAAGCTTGGAATTCATTTAACAGAGACATTAAACTAGTAGTTTAAACTAGACCTTCAGACCCACTAGGGCTAGGCTATGCTTCATCCATCTGGACTGCAGGTTCTCTTTGCTCATTTAAAATAGCCCAGGCTCTGCTTGCCAGATTGGCTGCATCCTCCTGGCAGATAGCCCAGGGTTGGGGCGGCGAGGGGGGGAGGGGGCTCCATGTGCTGGCCCTGCCTTCCCTCTCAGTCTCTTTTTCCAGGGCTCCTACCTGGCCCTGCTGGTTCTCTCCTCCACAGCTTCTATCTGGATCCCTCCCCACAGACCTGCTGATACCCTCCCCATTCTTTAAGACTCACCTCACATGCCACCTCCTACAAGAAGCCCTTCCTGATCCTCCCCCCAATACAGGGTGCCTCTTTACCGACACTTTCATTTAATCCTGCATTGTAATAACTTCTATACTTGTCTGAGCTCCCACCTCCACCCCTCCTTGGAGAAAGTCAAGGGCAGTGACCTGATTGATCTCTTTCATCTATGTATTCAAAGCACCAGGAGCAGGAACTGGTGTGCCATAAATGTTCCATTACAGCCAGTGTATACTGTGACAAAGCTTCTGTGACCCTTAAGAGGTTGTGTCAGACAGCTCAGGAGGCCCATGGCAACTGACTTCATCTCTGGGCCTCAGTTCACATATGAAAAATGAGCATAATAAGACCCACCTCAAAGGACTTCATGGTGGTCTATATAAAGTCCCTAGAATATAGTCTGAATGCTCCATGAGTTGAGGGAATTATTTGAAATATGGACCAGTAGGGATATAATCTTCTTTTGATTTCCAAGAATGCTCTAAATCAGTGGTTCTCAACCTTCCTAATGCCGCGACCCTTTAATATAGGTCCTCATGTTGTGGTGACCCCCAATTTCATTGTTACAAATTGAACATAATTAAAGCATAGTGATTAATCACAAAACAATATGTAATGATATATGTGTTTTCTGATGGTCTTAGGCGACCCCTGTGAAAGGGTCGTTCGACCCCCAAAGGGGTCAGGACCCACAAGTTGAGAACCGCTGCTCTAACTCATTTGTGCCACATTTGCACCTAGAAGTCTTTGTCTTCTTTAAAACATATATTTGCACATAGAAGACGTCCATCATTTCAGCGCTGTTAGATTTCTGGCTGCATATACACAGGAATGATAGTAGGCAATTAACAAAGATTCATAATAACCAAGTCTAAGAGATTTTTCTCAAAGCAGTTTACCAATTCATCCGTCCATTACAGCCACTGCAGAAGTCCTGCAAGGCCTACAAAAATGAAAATGAAAATGGGCAAGATGAAATCTTACTGTCATGTTATCACAGTCTCCCAGGGCAAATCTAGTCATTGCCCAGATAGAGCTGTCAAGAAGGGTCCAGAGTGCAAGTGACTGCCGCTGTGCATAGTGGGAAGAGTGGGGGATCAGGAACCGTGGCAGACCTCACAGAGGAGGTGACAACTGAGCTGGACCCTACCAGGTGAGTAAGAAGAAATTTGTCAGAAAGAGGAGATGGGAGCTCCTCCAGGTACAGCGAGCAGCATGTGCCAAGGAACACAGTCCTAACAGTCCACGTTCAGGAAATGATGAGGTCAGAGAGTCCAAAGGGCCCTGAAAATCAACTCACTTTATTCTAATACTCATGTGGACTTGACTTAAAATGGACATATTTCCACCAAATTAGTGATGCATAGCAGAAAAGCTCATTTTACTGCTAAAATAAACGTTCTTTTCTTATTTCTTCCCAAATGATTTGATGGATATTTTTGCAAAGTCTAATTCTGATTTCTGTTGGAAAACAAATACTTTTTGGAAAGTCCACGTGGGCCCAGGAGATAAAACTTGGACAGCATAGGGTCAGAACTACTCAGTTAGCCCGTCCTAGGAGAAACCTCTTCATATTCTGTGAGCCACCCCAACATATGGAGTGATTTCAGCTCTTCAGAGCCAGCGAAAAGAAAACTTAGGGCTTCTAAATGCAAGATGAATGGGCACAGAACTCATTACACCCTGTTTCATTTCTTCAGTTGTTCTCTGAGAATAAAGGAAGATGAATGCAGCTAGAAGCTTCTTGAATAAGTGCATTAGTGGGGAGGAAATTTTGTTCATAACTTTGCTTGGAGCCTGTTTAACCAAATGCAGTGACCAGAGGTCAGAAAATACTACTTTTTCTTCCTTGTGCAGAGAGGAAGGGAAACAAAGACTTGGACCCAGAAGAAAGAAACACGCACACACACACACACACACACAGACAGATATTTCATGTCAAATTAGACTTAACCGCCACCTCCTGAGGTGGGATGCAACCTTCCTGAAATTGCAGAGGCAAAGCCAAGGTCCCATTACCCTGTGCTGATCTATCAACGATGCGTGGCCTCTTGGGAATGAACTGGGTAAGCAGCCTTTGCAATCCAGAACTTATGATCTCAGCAGCTTTCTTCCTCAAGAGGCAGCATGGCCTGTTGGGATTAAGGTTGTTGTTTACATTTGAGTGTTTTCCTTTTGGTCTCAGGGTCTGGCTGGAGGTGGGGACCCAGCGTTGCATGCTGACACAGAGAGCCAGCCCTTCCTTCCTATGCTCAGCTACAAGTCAATACATTCTCGGTGATTGATTTTAATGTGTTTTAAAAAGAGAGAGAACCAGACTGTGTTCGTGTGATCTTGAGTCAATCTCTTCTTTTCTTTCCTACACCTCAATTGTCTCATCTGTTACAAGGAGTTGGGGTGGGGTGGAAGTGGGGAACCAGGAAAACCCTGAGATTCTTAAAATGTTTCTGATGTAACTGATCTGGAAAGGAGCCTCTTTCTACCGTTTTGGTTTGGGGATATTGTGTAGGGGCCAGGGGAATTATGGTTCCTGAGTTCCTTAGTGGGGGACCACAGTGCTCAGAGGGTGGGGGGTAATCTGGCAGCAATCAAGAACTGCTATGCAGAGACCACAGCCTGCTCTCCAGACCAGAGGCTTCCCAGATGCCAAGCTTGCATTACAGAGGCATGCTACAGTGGACAGAGCGCACAGGGAACAGAAGTCCTAGATGAGACTCCAGCCACTAAACTAACTCACCGAGACTATGACCAGGGCACGCCCCTATTTTAGGGCCTCAGATCACTTGTGGGTGGAATGAAGGTGATAGACAGACACTAAGGAGACCCCCATGGTTTATACTTCCTGATATCCATACTCTGTGGAATCCCCGCCCCTCAAGTGTGGGGAGGACCTGTGACTTGTTTCAAACCAATAGAATATGGCAAAGGTGGTAGGATGTCACTCCCATGATTACATTACACAAGACTGTAACACCCATCTGACCAGCACACTCTCTCTATTGACGGTCTCCCTCACTGGCTTTGATGCAGTAAGCTGCCACAGAGAGGTCCACATGGCAAGGAACTGAGGGTGACCTCTGGCTGATAGCGTACCAGGAGCTGAGGCCTTCAACCCAACAGTCCTCAAGGAACTAAATCCTGTCAACAACCACGTGAGCTTGGCAGTAGATCCTTCTCCAGTCAAGCTGCAGATGAGACCCAGCCCTGGCAGACACCTGGATACGAAGAGCCTGTGAGACCCCAAAACACAGGACCCAGCAATGCTGTGTGAAGGCTCCTGACCAACAGAAACTGTAAGATAATAAATGTATGTTTGAAGCCACTAAGTTTGTGGAAATTTGTTATGCAGTAATAGAAGCAGTTAGAACCTTCTATACCTGACATGCTATGAGTACGATAATTATGTTCTTACTAGGGTCCCAGTGCATAAATTCATGCACATTGAAAGGAACTGTGGGCCGCAAAGCTGTGGTGGGCACAGGGGTGGGTCTTGGCCCATCCTCTGCACCCCTGCCTGGCCCCTCCCGCTGCGACCTCAGGTCCTCTGTTTGCTGGCAGCCCCACTCCTGCCTCTGTGGCTGCTCCCACAATCTGATGGCACAAGTGATTGGGGCCGGCACCAGCAGCAGGTGCGAGTGGGGCCAGCGCTGGCAGCAAGTGTGAGCAGCGGCTGCCAGCCCCGATCGCCCCTCAGGAGCAGGGCAAGGTGGAGAAGCCCTGAACTGCAATTGGGGTCAGCAGCCGCCACTTGCACCCGGTGATGGTGCCAAGCAGTGGTGGCTGGCGCCAGGCGCTGGCAGGGGGTGCAAGTGGTGGCTCTGGTGCCAGCAGCGGGTGTTAGCAGGGCCAGCACCGGCAGCAGAAGCAAGCGCCAGGCGGGACCACAGCACACGGGAGCAAAGAATTTTCAGTAACCACCAGAGGCTTGCCCAGATGACAGTGATCGGCACCTCACCTTGGTCTGTCGCCCCTGCTCACCTGCTCCACCATCCTGCTGCAGCTGACGCCTGTCATTTTCCCCGCTCTGCCACCATGCCGATGCCCGCCATGTTCTGTGTGCCCCCTCCTGGTGGTCAGCATACATCATAGCGACTGGTTGTTCGGTTGTTCCACCGTTTGGTCTATTTGCATTTAGCCTTTTATTATATAGGATGCTATCAGCATTACTCACATAAATGAAACCATTTCATTATGACACAGACAAACACATTGCAAGCTGCTGTCACTGTGTTGGGTGGAGAATAAGTTATCTTTTTAAAGCTCCTAGGGTACTTGTTCTATATTTAAATTCTCCTTTAATCAGGCCTCATTTCCAGGCTTTTTACTGCTAATTACAAACACCATACTCACACAGGTCCCCCTTTACACTGGGTTTAATTAGAGATCAACCTGAAATAAAATGGCTCCAGCAAAAAAGAAAACTCCTCTAAGATAGATTCTTGAGGACGCTCATCAAGAGACTTTGATATAATTTGCAGTATTGGTCCCAAGAGAAACAGTCAAGTAGAACAATCTGCCGAAATGAAACAAGTCTGAGGAAGAATTAATCTAGCAGAGGATCCACATTTCTGCAATGAAAAATATGTCCACTTGTATTTTAAATATTTGCCAGCTGAAGATATTGGGCTTCATTTTATGTACAGATTTGCTCAGAGTGTGAAAGAGCCTCAGTAAGCTGTATGTTATTCAACACATTTTGTTCCTTTTCAAACCTCTTTTCTGGAATCCTGGCACCATCTACAAATAAAATTGACATTATAGACTGCCTGATTTTGGACATGAAAGAAACAAAACCAAGGTTGGCTAGTGTCTGAGTTGGTGGCTGTCAGAATGTTTCAGAATGGTGTTGAGGAAACATGGCCCACACACATCTGCAAGTGTGAGGAGAAGCATGTCTGCGGTTCTAAGGCAAGGGCCTTCTAGCCGCGGGGAGACCCGCACTTTCCGCTTCAGGGGACCCTTCCAAAACCCCAGCAAAGGCTGGACTAGGCAAGGAGTTTGTGGACCTTCCGCCCTTCCTCTTTCTCCCTTCCTTCCTTCCTTCCTTCCTTCCTTCCTTCCTTCCTTCCCTCCTTCCTTCCTTTCTAATGTAGCATGGTATTTTGGTTTCAATTTAAATTTCTTTACTGTCTAATGATATAGAACAAATTTCATTTGCTTATTTGCCATCTATATGCTCACTTTGCTGAAATGTCAGTAGATGTCTTTAGCCGATTTTTAAAATTGGCTGGCTTGTTTTCTAATTTTTGAGTATTGAGATCTCTCTCTCTCTCTCTCTCTCTCTCTCTCTCTCTATATATATATATATATATATATATATATATATATATATATATATATATTTATCTCCACCCAAGGATATGTTTATTGTTTATTGATTTCAGAGAGAGGAAGGGAGAAAGAGAAACATGGATGTGAGAGAGAAACATCCATTGGTTGCCTCTGGAATGTGCCCAACTGGGGACCAAACCTGATACCTAGGTATGTGCCCTGCCTGGGAATCAAACCCACCACCTTGTCATTGCCCGGGAAGATGCTTCAACCAACTGAACCACAGCAGCCAGGGCAAGACCTCTACATATTTTTGATGTAAGTCCTTTGTTGGATACATGGTTTTAAAATATTTTGTTCCCTATGGACATTTCTTGATGAATTGATTTAAGCTTGAGAAGTCTCCACCTGCTTGTGGGTGGGCCCAGCAGAAGGCCCTTGAGTTGGAAGTTTAAGATGAGTGAGGTGTCCCTTCTGCTTCACCAGGCGTCCCTGGGCTCAGCCCCTGCGCAGGCGGGAGAGCCGCTGGCCCAGGTGGGAAGCAGCTGGGGGGCTCACAGGGCCCAGGGGCCTGGGGCTCCGCGCAGGGCTTCGCCCCCGCACCGCCCGGGCTGCGGGCCCCTGGACGCGGGGGCGGGGGCGCAGAGCGGCCGGGCCATTGAGGCGCTGGGGACGCCGCCTTTGTCTCCGGCCGCGCCCCGCCGGGCGGCCGCCTTCTGCAAAGATCACCCCCGCCGCGGCGCCATACCTGGCCCTTTGTCACCAGCTGCCAAAGAATTCAGAAAATCAAATTTATTTCCCGATTTCGGCGGCGCGCCCTTTGTGCAGCGAGCTCTCTTTAACTGTTGTGACTCCCGCGGACAATGCGAGGGCCTTTATGGCGCAAAGAAAAGCCGGCGCTGGGCCGCCCTGGCCCCCGCCGTCCGCCCGCTCCTCCGACTTCCCAGCCGCTGTGGGAACTCGCCAGGGAAGTTCTTCTCTCAATAAAAATCGCTAACGAACCCCAAGACGTTGGGTTCTCAAGTGTCTTGCCTGTTAAAGGGGATAAATCAATAGGCATCTTGAGTTCGGAGCGGGTGTTTCCTTTTCCCGCCTCGGGGATGAATAGATGAATGATAACGCCCTTTCTGTCCCGCCCAGCGCTGTCCTCCACGCGACCCAGCAAGTCCATTTCAGCCCGAATTTTCAGCCCTAGCAGCTCCCTCCCAGCCCGCCCTCCTGGAGTCGCGGGCTGATCCGAGGCGCCTCAGAGGCCAGTTCTCAAGCCCAAGGCACCTGCAGATGAAGCGATGTTACCATTATTTTCCTTGATTGGGTTGATATTTCCTGAAGCGAATCCAAAACATTGCCTTGTGAAGTTTTTGTGTGTTTTTCAGTAATTGTTTGGGGCAAAATGTCCTTTTTTTTTTTTAAAGAAACCAATAAGAGAGAAAGCAAAATCCCACAATCTATAGGTAGCACAGGCTTACAGTACATGTGGCCCATCCTCTTGTGTCCACTCATAAAGTGACGATAGGAGAGATGAATATGCACACACCTACCCACACATCACATCGCCCACACGACTCCTGTGCAAACACAAAGACCATCATAATTCATACTCTCATTATAAAATCATATGTAGCCCTATAATTTGAATTATATAATCACAAAGCAAAGAAATCCATAATAGGAGAATTTGGTCCATTGGTTGTAAATTATGCGTGCTATAAAGCTTTTGCAAACACACAAAAAAAATAATGATATATAGCACTTAGTCAAGAGTCTTTTCTCCTCTTTTTTTATATCGTGAGAATTTGGAGATGTCACTCAGTTGTTCTGTGAGTAAAGGAAGCTAATATAAATCAACGCCACATCTGCTAACAAACGGCATTCCTCTCTTTATGCGCATCTGTGTGTCTCCTCACACATACACTCGAGTGTGTGAGTGCAGGCGCACACACACACACACACACACACACACACACACACACACACACACGCATCACAGCCCACTCAGCTTCCCCATAATTTAACAAAAGAGTAACTCTAATGTTTCCGGCCTTGCAGGGAGCCAATGGGCACGGCAGTGAATTGGATACCTACACAGAGAAGGCCTGAGAGGCGTAATCAAATAAGGGAGCCACTTGAACTGAACTCCCAGCAGGAGCAGGAGGGAGGCCTGAAGAGGTTACAGGTACTTTTCATCCAGCCTAGCAGGAGAGCACCAACTTCCTGCTGCTAGAAATTTGTCTGCAAATTTTTCCCTCATTCAGCCCGAGAGCTGGGGTCCAGGAGACACTGGGCTGATATGATAACTTGATTAAGGCTGGGACAGATGACATGGAGCACCAAGTCGGCTCAAAGGAATCGGTGCTCTCCTCTTTAACCTCTCCTCGGGAGCCTACAAATTATATCTATTAATGCATCAGCCCCCTGGCATGGCACAAATACGTTGTCTGCTTAAATGTCCGTCAATCATCCGCGGGGGCCTTTGTAGAATACCTACCACATTTTCATTTCTCTTCTCCCTTAAAAAAAAAGTTCAACCTGTTGAGTCATTCAGATGGTGGCTCACAGCCTGCCTCCTCCTGCTGCAACCACCACAGAGGGAGAAGTCGAGCTTGTCTGCCAAAGTGTTCAGAGAACCGTGTGAATGGGCCCTGGGCAGCTGGAATGCATCCAGGGCAGGGACGCGAGGAGGAGGAAGCGTTTGGAAATCACGTTCAGTGAAGCATGCATGGCAAACCTGGGGATTAGCCTGAAGAAGAGAAAACGCAGAGAACTTTACATCTGAAGAAGTGTTCAGGGGAAGAAGGGTGAGTGTCTTCTATGAGCCCCAAGAGAGCCCCAGGCGTTCACGTGCCAGCAAAGTGCCTGGATGAGAAATGGGCCACGTGCTGGGGCCGCCCCAGGTGGATGTGAGGAAATTGCAGCATGGCCACAGCTGCAGGAATCACAACTGCGCCCCCCCTTCCCCCCGGGGTCTGAGCCGAGAGACAACCAGCCATTGTGGGGGTTTACTTGAGGGTTAATTTAGCAAACAGTACTATGCACAAATTTGTAAGTGTACAGTTTAGTGAGTTTGGACATATGCAACCACCATGCCAGTCAATATATAGAACATTTCCATCACCCCAGAAATTCCCTTATGTCCTCATACAGTCATACCACCTTCACTCACCCCCAGGCAATCTCTGTTCTGAATCAGTTTTGCCTGTTTAGAACTGCATTTACATGGAAGCATTCAGTATGTACTCTTTGTGTCTGGCTTCTTTCACTTAGCATGCTTTTAAGGTTCATCTATGTAGTTTGCGCCTTTTTTTTTTTTTTTTTTTTTTTTTTGCCGAGTAGTCTTTCCTAGTAAGGACATATTGCATTTTGTTTGCCCATTCTCCTGCAGACGGATATTGAGCTGTTTCCAGTTTGAGGCTGTTATGGATGCAGCTGTTATGAATGGCCTTGCACTATTTTTTTACTGCTGGGTTGTAGGGTATATCCAAATGCCATTTCAAACAAGACTGTAAAGCGAGGAAAGACAAGGAAGGGTTTCTGGGACGTGACAGTTTCTGGCTGTCCACATCCTCCCCAGAAAGCAGAAATTACATCTTTAGTCCTCTCCCTGGTAGGCAGGAGGCATACACCAGGACTGATCTAGGGCAGCCAAGTCCTTCATGAGCAGGAATATCTCGAAAAAATAGGTGTTTGCCATCATTCAGGTCTACTCAAAACATTTGAATTGACATTTGCTGAGCTCCCACTCATGTGCTAGGCCCCATGGGTGCACTGGGGACTGTGGCAAGAGAGAGATGAATTTGATGAGCCTATGTTTTTGAAGTGTTTGTAGTCTAAAAGGAGAAATATAATGAGTAATAAATTATGAAACCGTAACTCAGTGTTCAACAAACACTTGGGGGTCGCCTGCTTTGTTGGTGTGCTGGGGAGATGGTCAGACAAGCTGCAGCGAGGAGGCGGAACCCGCTCCTCGGAGCTCTGGGAGAAGAGCCTCCCACGCTGGGAGAATGAGTCCCATCCAGAGAAGAGCAGATCGGGCTGAGGGACAGGTGGGGTTTGGACTTGGAATAGATGTTCCAGAGTCCAGTCCTGCTGTGTCACCTTGGCACACAGAACCTCTCTCTGCCCAGTGTCCCCATGTATACTCATCGCCTCACTTCAGATGGTCCTGGGAGTGACATTGGCACTAAGACGTTGAAGGTCACATCAAAGCCCTCAAAACAAAGAACGTTCTTCATGCTGGACAGCCCAGCCCTTTAGAGCGCATGCTCTGCTCCCCTGCAAGGACAGATGGGGAAGCGGAGGCCCTTGCTGAGAGAAGTTCCTTTTGCAATGTCACGGGGCAAAAATGTTTTCCCTCCTGGTACTCTCATATTCCACTGTATTAATCTGCCATTTTTTTATTATTAAAAATATGTTTATTGATTTCAGAGAGTAAGGGAGAGAGAGATAGACAGAAACATCAATGATGAGAGAGAACCATTGGTCAGCCACCTCCCACACGCCCCACACTGGGGGTCAAGCCCAAAACCCAGGCATGTGCCCTGACCGGGAATCAAACTGTGGCCTCCTGATTCACAGGTCGATGCTCAACCACTGAGCAGTGCAGGCCGGGCAATCTGCCATTTTTAAAATAAATTTCCTACTAGATGGCAGAGACCTATTTCTAATGCTGGTATTAGATGGATAAGATTAGCACATTCTCTGTAGCCTCAGGAGGTTAATCAATCAGACTTTGCCTGTGAGCAGCTGTTACATTTGGAGAAACACGTTTTAATCCAGAAGTTACCTAAACGGTGTGATAAAAACAGTACACCGTGCTCCGAGAGGGCCAATGTGATTATGGCTCATCTGTCTTCTCTACCAAGCTGTTTAGTTTTCTAACTGTTGGGTTTTTGTTTTATTTCCTTGTCATTTTCTCGACACAAGTTTGACAACTGTGTAATCATGGAATACTCTATAAACTACTTTACATTTTTCTTTTTGGCTTTTTCCATAGAGTAAAACTTTTCTTTCTTTGGCCAAACTACTCTGGCCTTTAAAAACATTAATGTGTATTGTATTACTACAAGAAGGGGGAAAAGTTGTGAATATACTGGAGTTCCATACTATCTTCCAAATAGTTATTAACATATTTTGTTTAAAAGGGAAAAAAAACCATGAATTTGGATCTATTCAAATTTGATAGGAATTCATCCAAAATTAATTTGCAAATCAGAGGGAACGAAGACAGCTATGTCCATGATTCCTGCTTGGATACTAAATAATACTAAAAATCATAAAGTACTTTATACATGTACAACACTTCAACTTTTACAAAACATCTTCACATCCATTCTTTTCCTGGAACCACTGACAAATGGGCAAGGCCTGTGTTATCTCCACTGTGCAGATTAAGAAAGCGGCGGCCTGGAGATAAGGGGCTTAGCCACGTTCCCCACACAGGTAGCAGGTCCACGTGGCCTCCACCACACCACCCTTCGCCCGCAGAGCGAGGCAGCACCATGCGCCAGCCCTCACAACACCCAAGTAAAACACTAGGAAGGCACCATTGACAGAGCAGTTCTTTCTGAGTTCATTGTGAGATCTGTGCTCACAGAAGTTTTTTTTAAACACATACTATTCATTTCTCTCTGTCTTCTGCCAGAAACAGGACTGACTGTGGAATCTGCAGGAACCAGCACAAAAGGAGAGTGTGGGACCCCTCGTTCAAAACGCAAGAAAATGAGTGCCATTGAAGGTCCTAAAACCAAACTTTTTCTTTTTTCTCTGGTTAGTCTCTTCGCTGGTCATAGTGGTTTTCATTTGCTACATAATATCATCCTAAGTTTTAATTTTTTTCAAATTTTAATTATTAACATAAATGTTACCATTCATCTTTAGATTGTACAATGCCAGTTTTAAATGCAAATAGAAGACCATTTAACTCCTACACAGAATCATCAAAGTTACAGAATTTTGCTTTTGTAGCTGTACATGCATATGTTTTGTTTTTATCAGAATAGTAGAAGGGCTGCTCAAAACTAATGCAACTGTTTTTATTTCATTTTGTAACACACACTCATTCTCCCAGTGCTCCCTACTTTGATAAGGCCCTAGCTGGTTTGGCTCAGTGGATAGAGCATTGGCCCAAGGTTTGAAGGGTCCTAGGTTTGATTCCCGTCAAGGGCACCTACCTGTTGCAGGCTCAATTCCCAGCCTTGGTCGCAAGGTTCGGGAGGCAACCAATTGATGTGTCTCTCTCACATAAATGTTTCTCTCTCTCTCTCTCTCTCTCCACCCGCCCTTCCACTATCTCTAAAAATCAATGGAAAAATATCCTCAGGTGAGAGGATTAACAAACAAGAAAGATATGATAGGGTTCTTTGGCCAAACATGTTTCTCAGAATGCCACTGCCCACTTTTTGCATTCTTCCATTCTGGTTTGAACAGAAAGCATGGGCTCCTGGAGCCATCAGCTCCCGCTTACTCAGTTGCAGACACAACACACTCATCTTGCTTTGAGTTTTGCTGAACCCTCATGCTTGGTGGCCCCCCGGAACCCCCGAACCCTGTGCTCCTGGGGCATGAGAACGCACTCTGCGAGTGGGGGAGCAAGGAATTGTGGCAGACAAGCATATTGCACATAACGCCCTTGTTCCTCCGTCTCATTGGGCTTCACTTACAGAATGGAAGTCCAAGACAAAATCACAGAATGTCAAGACAGCGACAGCAGAGCATCAACCCAAGCACAGCGCCCTTCCAAGCACAGAGTCCTGGGAAACTGCGTAGATCGCATGCCCATGAAGCCGGCCTGGGTTAGAAATCCAAGTCAACTTTCATTATGACTAGTTTAGAGGCTTTGAGGGTGTTAACATGTCTCTCAGGCCTGCAGCCAAACTTCTAGATGAATTCCAGGGTGGACCCCCTTCCTCACAACACACCTGGAACTGATAAGCCTCAGAGAAACGCCATCCTGTAGGGAGAAGGGATCCCCAGTACTGCTCCCCTCAACAGCCACGGGCCTGCCCCTGAGTGATCTCAGGGCGGGGAATGACTCACCCAGTGGGCACAGGTAGAGTACAGTGAAAGGAGACGTCTTGTCAAGGAAATGTATCATGACCAGAAATTAAGGGGGAAATCCAAATAGTCACCATAACCTACTGATGCCCTTCTCAAAATAATAATAATAATAATAATAATAATAATAATAATAATAATGTTTTCAAGCAACTTATCACAGACAATGTCTCTCTACACACACATATACATGGACCCACAGTCTCTGGGACAACTGTGATCGAGTGAGAAAGTCTGGGCCAGCTAAGGTCTGCTCACAGCTCTGACTCTTATTTGATGTCTGACACTGGGCAGCTCAGCTAACCTCTCTGCACCTCAGTTGCCTTATCTGTAAAACGAGAATGATGATTCCTAATCCAGAGGTGGGTGCTTGTGAGAATTCCACTGAGGAGCGGGGTGTAAGCGGAAAGCCACCGTAGACGCGTGAAGGCGTGTGAGTTGCAGCGGCGTGTTGGTCTCCTGTGCATCCAGGGTGGATATCGCATACAGACCCCATGAGGAAATTTCACTCTGGGCAGAGTGACTTACAAAGCCCGCTCAGAAGTGGAGTCAATTAAGGTCAGCTTTCTATGTTGCTAAACAACAGGGGATTCTGGGTTCAGTAACGTTGAAAGGCAGGCCCAACACACCCCTTGAAACCGGGCTTTTGAGAGGGTTCAAAGGAACGGGAAACAAAAGCCGCTCTTTGTGATGTTTTCACTCTTCCTTCATTGTCCTCTTCCGCCCTCCAAGGGCCTCCATGTAAAGAAAGGGGCTCTAATGTGGCGAGTGGGAGTTTAAAATTGTCCTGGGCCAACAATGTTGGCACATTCTGCAGGGCCTCATTACAGAATCATCTGAAATGCTTGAGAAGTGTTTCCCACTCATTAGCATAAATAGCAGAAAAAGTCTTTCACAAACAAAGCAGGTTCCATCTGCCCCCAGTATGTCCTCACCTTGACTTCAAATGGCCAGTCCCTCCCCCAGGACAATGCCGGGGGCGCCGGCCTCCGAGGCCCCAAGCACCCCACTTCAGGACGGCATTCAGTGAAATACCAACACGGTAACCTGCATGTTTATTCATTGGCCAGCCCCCTCCTTTTAATGGAGTCCCTTCCCCATTGTGGCCACTTGATTCTTTCACAGACCTAACGGGAGAGGCAGAGGCAGGGGGAGGCTTGCTTTCCAAGCTGTGGGGACCCTCAGCAGCCCACACCTTGTGAGTGGGTCGACCAGGCTAATGAGGTTTGTTCTGCCTTTTGGGCCCAGGCATAGTTTGTCAGGTATTCTGCTGTGGGACTCAAGAGTCATTAATCACCCCGGCCTGCGGCTGACAAGGTAGCTTTTACAATGAAGTCCACTTCCCTGGTGTGGGCTAGCGCCAAGGCCAGGTCTGCTTTGCATTACGTTGCAGAAGAATCCAACAGCTTCTTCTCCCCGGTCAACCTCAGGACATCTACCGGCTGGTGGGGGGCGGGGGGGGGGAGAGGAGAGAGGGGGTGCACAGGTTTAGTAGAAGCCTGGTGCCAGAGGCAGAGATAGCATCTATCTTGCAAGCAAACTGTGCTCATAGCAGCTGGGTGGAGTCTGTTCTGGAAAGGGCATTTCATAGAACAAGATTACAGCCTGACAGAGTTGGGGTTGGGGCGGGCGACCTTAGTCACCATCCATGCAGCCTCACATTTTACAAAAGGAAGCAGTAAGGCTCAGAAAGGGGACAGACTTGCCTGAGAAGACACAGCCAATCACTGTGAGAACCAAGAATAGAACCGCTATCCTTGCCGTGACGTCTGAACCCAAGCCTAAGTTTATTATAACCATTTTCAACGAAATTGATATTGTTGTGTTTGGCAATTGTGCCCTGAGTTCTTAAGAGAAGTAAGAAGGGGCCATAGCCAGTTTGGCTCAGAGGATAGAGCAGGGGTCCTCAAACTACAGCCCGCGGGCTACATGCAAATACAAATATTGTATTTGTTCCCTTTTTGTTTTTTTACTTCAAAATAAGATATGTGCAGTATGCATAGGAATTTGTTCATAGTTTTTTTTTAAAACTATAGTCCAGCCCTCCAACGGTCTGAGGGACAGTGAACTGGCCCCCTGTTTAAAAAGTGTGAGGACCCCTAGGGTAGGGCATTACCCTCGTACTAAGATGTCCTGGGTTTGATTCCAGTCAAGGGCATGTACCTTGGTTGTAGGGGGCATGTGCAGGAGGCAATCAATCAATGTGTCTCTCTCACATCAATGTTTCTCTCTCTCTGTCTTACCCCCTCCCTTCCACTCTCTCTCTAAAATTCAATGGGAAAACATGAGAGAGAGAGAGAGAGAGAGAGAGAGAGAGAGAGAGAGAGAGAGAGAGAAGAAAGAAGGGAAGTCATTTTCAGGTACCAAGTGCTACAAAGGGCTAGGCATTGAGCTAGGTATTTTGCATACAAATCATTAAATTTAATTTAAATGTCATTTATTGGTTTGACAGTCGAAAGTGCTCAACAACTATTAGTCTCATTCAGTAAAACAGTTTCCTAGGTAGGCATTATCATCCCTGTTTTTGATGAACAAAGAAACCAAGACACAGGAAGTTTCAGTAACTCATTCATATCCTATATTCTTTCCCAGGTGTCAGACTGCCTTTTGAAAAGATGAGAAGAGTTCCCTAAATCCAGGTGTTCTTGTGAACTTTCATTATTACGTATGTAAATCATAATTTAAAAGTTTTGGTCATCTAAGCATCAGATTATCAAGATTTATGATTGCCCTTTTATCTCTTAGGTTTGTGGTTATTTTTTTTCTCTGCTGATGTTCTTTTGTCTTTTTTTCCTAATACTTGTATTAATTTAATCAACATTTATTGAGCACATATGGTACAAAGCACTAAGGATGCTGAGATTAAAAATGCATGACTGCATCAGGAAATGTCCTACGCCTATGGACCCCCTTCAAGAAAGATTTTAAGCCCCATTAATAAAAACCCCATCATTGATTTAAAAATAAATAAATTAATACATTAATTAATTAAAATGCATGACTGCATGCCTCTTTCCTCATGAAGTTACTGGAAAATGAGCTTCTCACATATAAGAGAGTAAACTATTATAAATATAATTTACATTTTTGTACTCTTGTTAAGAACAAGACAACAGATCCAAAATGGAGTCACTTATGCTAAGCCCCATATTACCAGACCAATTCTAGGTTACCATTCTCTGCTATCCCAGAAATGGAATCTTTTAAAAAATACATATGTTTTTATTGATTTTTAGACAGACAGGAAGGAAGAGGGATAGAGAGATAGAAACATCGATGAGAGAGGGACATCTTCGATTGACTGCCTCCTACACACCCCCCACTGGGAAGAAATGGAATCTTAAACCAGTTAATCAGGAATCAGCTGGTCAGCCCCAGTGGTCTGGCTGATAGACCCTGCCATCACTGAAGGTGATCGTCCTAGTATAACTTCCTGTTCTCATTCCCTTCTGTCTAAAAGTTTTCTATTTTGTATAGCTCCTCAGAGATCCTTTCTACCTGCTAGATTGGATACTGCCTGGTTCATGAATCATTGCAGAAAGCCCATAAGGTCTTTAAAATTTACCCAGTTGAATTTTGTGTTTTAACAATGTAAACACAGGATTTAAAATAAATACATTAGTATATAACAATATTGGAGCCTATGGGATAGGAAAGGAGTCTGTATATAAGGAATGGCAGGGGTTGAAAGAGCGAAACTCATCTTTCATAGTGGGAACTCAAGAGTTAATACTGAAAACTGAAAAATCAGAGCAGAAGACACAAGCATGTAAAAGACAGTCCTGGTAGAGCTACTTGACTCTCCAAACTATGTGCATGTGAAACTTTGATGAATATAAAAATTAAATTTAATTTTAAATATTACACATTGCTTTTGTTGTCAAGGGGTTAACAACACAATTGGGAGACTGTCAGGTCAAGGAATATTCCAACTCCACCAGGGATGCGCTGATGATTCTGGGCTGTTCAGAGGTGGAGCGAGGATGCAGGAAGCTCACAGTGGAGGGTGGGGGAGGGGCAGGCCAATGGCTTGAGTGGATGCAGCTGGGAAAGGGAGAAACCCTGGGGAACCAGTTCCCTGAAAGTGTGAAGGCAGGAGGAGGAGGTAGAGCGTTGGAGAGATCATCCGCAGGCCCTGTCTGATGAGGTGGACTGGACTGGAAAGCAAGTCAGACCCAGTTCGAATCCTAGGTTCTGACTAGGCAAGCTATTTAAGCTCACTGAGCTTCACTTTCTACATCATTAAAAAAAGAAAAAATACCCCTCCCCCCGCTAATACTTTTTGTTTGTCTAAGAACCCCCAATGGGTTTTAGTTCTCAGTTAAGAAAACAGAATCAGAACCAAAGTGTAGTATCCATTCCAAGAAACACTTGTTGAGTACTGCCTATGTTTCAGCGAGGACACTATATTGCTAGAGTTGATTTTGTTTTTCCTAACTGTACAGTTTTGAACTTACTACTGTTAAACTTCCTTTGATCATCTATTTATCAAAGTTACTTTGAATTTTTTTTCATTTCAAATATCAATAACCCTTTTCAACTCAATTTTAACTACAAACCAAATAACATTCTTGCCATTTCACTATTCCATTTCAGTTCAAGCCCGAGAGAGAGAGAGAGAGAGAGAGAGAGAGAGAGAGAGAGAGAGAGAGAGAGAGAGAGAAAGGAGAGGAGAGGAGAGGAGAGGAGAGGAGAGGAGAGGAGAGGAGAGGAGAGGAGAGGAGAGGAGAAAAAAAGAAAAAACAACATCTCTCACACAGGATTGTTTTGAGAGTTGATTCAGAAACATTTATATGAGCCTCTACCAAATAACATGCCAGGCACTAAATGAAATCTTGTCTTCAAAAATATCATCAGCAAAACTCATAAGGCCAGGTTTTTGTTTTATTTTTCTTGTTTCTTGCAAGTGTAGAAAATACATACAGAGACAATCTATTCCAATCTACAGGATGACTCAAAGTCAGAAAGAAATGACTTGTACCCAGTTTATCAGCCCTACTATGTGTTTAATTCCTAAATGAAATTTCCTGGCTCTGGCTTTCAGTTTTGAAAGACACAATCAAATCATTCATTAAAGCCATTTTTCTTACACACACTTTTTTCTCATGTTAAATATTTCCTTAGTTTGAACTCCCCAAAACTACACAGGAAATGTTGCCTTTGCTTTATTTTTTCCCCAGGTCCTCTGTATCCCATGTATCTCTGTCTCTCCCTGCCTCTCTCAGTTTCTCTGCCCCTCAGGCCCAGAGACACCCATCCTCATCCTGTCTTTCCCTCTTTGAGGCTTCATCCTTGGCCTGTGCTCATCAATAGAAGGCTTGACATCCTCCTGGCTTCGCCCTCCTGTCATCAGCACGTGCGCTCAGCTGGAGTCCATACTGGTCCCAAAGACTTGAGGCTGTTTTTTAAAAAGATTTAATATTTCCATAACAAATAAAAATTTGACTTAGCCTTAGGAAAAATATAATCAAGAGCTGGCCTCCCAGACTTTCAGGGGGGATGGAAATGGTTTCCCCAGAGGGTAGGTTTAAAAGAAATTCAATGTAAATGCTATTTACTTGGAGTATTTTGCAGGGGAAGGAGGGGTAAAGGGAAGAAAAAAAATCTGTCTGAACAAGAAAGGTATAATTCAAAAGCTGCCACACAGTAAGTGGGAACCTCTGAGGAGGATAGATCATCACTCTTTATGGCTTTGACAAGAAGGTTGAAGTAAGAAGTCATGATCAGACTTGCACCTGCTCTTCAAGGAACATGAAAAACACTGCTGGCCTTGCCCCTTCACAGTCTGGGGAAGGTGGGGAGGGCTCAGCAGCGCCAGGAAAACCATCCTCCACAAAACCTTTCTACCTATACGTGTTCTCTAAGCTGGGAGATACCTGCCATGTACCAGTCACTGTGCTAAGTATGTGCATGCAATCCACATTTCATTCCCATAACAGTTCCACAAAGGAGTCTCTGCTATGGTTTCCCTTAATTCACCGATGAGACAAATGAGGTTTGAAAAGGTAGTGATTTGCCCCGGGAGCGTGAGGATACCGATAGACGCAGATTTTCACTAATTGCAGAGCCCCAGCTTTATGGTGGAATCATTTTTAAAGTATTAATTTGTTTGCATTATTCCTGCATTTTCACAAGCCTTCCAAGCAGACAGTCCTGCCTCAGGGGTTTCTGTAAACAGTAAGCAAAAAAGCCTGAAAATCAAGTCTCCTGCTGTCTTTTGTTGAAGCCAAAATGCAGAGAGATGTCAGGGGTCCCAGAGGGATCTTTCAAAGTAGCCCAGGAGAGAAGAGTGATGAGAAATTCTTCCCAGCCTTGGAGAGGGGACCGTGGAGTCCTGCGCAGTCTTGACCCTTCAGGAGGTGGCAGAACCACGGCTCCAGCTCCACCGTGCACCATGCAATGTGCACAGGGAAGGCCAGCTGGAAGGGCCCAGGACTTCTCAGCCTCCCCGGGGGCCCATTGGGGAGAGTGGAGGAGAAAGCCCCAGTAATGACTGCGGTTGATGTCCTCCCCCTAAAAGGATGGGGCATAGAGAAGGACTTAACTCTAAATGAAGGAAGTATTATTTCTTGCACAAATGAATGTAGCTACTAAGATTCATATTCACCACAAAATCACTCACTGAATAGGGGCTCGGCCAGCAGTCTTTCCACCTCAAACTTCCATTTGCTGCCTCTTAGGAGGAGTCTGGCCAGGCGGGGCCAGGGGATTGGCATACAAAGTTGAAAACACCAAGTTTCACCCTCTTCTACAGCATAGAAGAAAGCCATTCTTCAAACTTCAGAGAACCTTCTCCTCCTCATCCCACCCCCAGCCCAGAGATCACCCACCGAGCCCAGCCTCTGGCTCTAGGAGCTCCCAACATGTCACGTGCAAGGACCAGTGGAATCCATCGCTGTGATGGAGAAGCCTCTGCCCTGTGCACAGCCCACAGCAGGAACTTGGCCAGAAACCCTCCCATAGCCACCTCATGCCCTGCCCCCAAAGCCTGAAACTTTGGGGGGCAGTAGGTTTATCTCAGCTTACACTCCCCACAAAGTGCTCATTTATAAACTTGCATTGCACCTTCTACTTCCCCTTCCCACACAATTTGCAATGTTTATTTGTCGAACTCTTTGTCTAATATCTGTCTTCTCTGTTAGATGTTCCATGAGGAAAGGCATTGTGCCTTTCCTTTGTTGTATGCTCCACGCATAGCACAGTTTTCGGAACACAGTGAAGGAATACGAAACAATCATACTTGGCCCAAACCATAGTGCTCATCCAACACAATGCCCCGAGAGGCTGAGGCCTGGAGGGGCCCAACAACAAACCCAAGGACTCCAGGCAGAACTTGGAGTGACTCTCCTCTCCTTGACTCTAACATGTTAGTCTCTAAACTTGTCAGGGATAAACCAAGACCAAATCCTGGACCACCTATCCATGCACCTCCTCTTGTCCTGCCTTTATGTTCTTAAGTCCACCCATCACAATATATTATCGACCTCTATTTTTGGTGCCCTCTGTCCCATACAGGGTCTCAACACCTAAAAATAAATGTTATTGCTTTCTTTCTTCTTGCAAAGAGTTTTGTATTTTAATGAGATTCAAAGGCTTTAAAATGCATCCTTGTTCAACAGATGTTCACTGAGGACTTAGATATATGGCCACTCTTCTAGTACAAGGGGTGCAGATAGAACCAATATAAGCCCTCCCGGCACAGATATAGCATATATTCTTCTGTTCAAGGCAGATAATTAAGGCAAACCAATGAACAAAATTATTTCAGATAGTGACCAGTGCTATGAAAGAAAGAAAACATAGTAATGTGTGGGCTATTTTGGATCAGGAGTTAGAAAAGATTTATCTGAGAAGGACATGTTTAAATCAAGGCCAAATAGTGAAAAGAGGCCAGCCGGCAAAATTCTTGGGGAAAGCATGTCAGGCAGAGAAAGTTACTGCTGTGATAGTCCTGAAAACCTGGCCAGTGGCCGGAGCACAGAGACCGAAGCCTGTGAGCAGCCAGAGGGTGGACAAAAGGCAGGTTACACCGAATCCTGTAGGCCTCCTGTAGGCAATGGAGGAAGATTGAGTTTCAGTCTGCAGGCAGCAGGAAGTCACTGGAAGTTTTTAAGTCAGGGAGTGATATGATCTTTTCACATCCCAATATGACCAAAAAGGCTTCGCTGCCCATAGAGCAGCAGCAGGGAGGCAAACTAAGAGGCTACTGCTGTGGTCCAGACAAGAGAGGCGTGTTCTGGGACTAGTCCAGGAGCAGTGGAAACTGTGAGAAGTGACTGGACATGGGAAATATTTTGGAGATAGAACTGGCATGAATTAGTGATGGATTGGCTGTGAGCAATGAGGGAAAGAGATGAATCAAATATGACTCCTAGATGTTGTCTTGAGGGTAGGTGAATGGTGGCACATTTCCTAATATGGAAAAGATTTGGGAAGAAGCAGAGTTGTAAGTGTGGGGACGTCTAGTTCAAGAGGTCTATTAGGCCAGTGGAGATGTCAAGTAAGCAGGTGGATATACAGCCCAAGGAATAGACAATAACTGAGGAATCTCTGAAGTCTAACAGGAAGCCTTAGGCCGAGGTTGGGGGTAGGGATGGAGAAGGAGAGGTCTCCGGTCGTACTCAGGTCTCACACACAGCCACTGGATAGGTGACGCTCCGTAGTGGTTTCAGCACAGGGACCTCTTTAGTCTTCCAAGAAAAAGGCCCTGGTCTAATTTCTCAGCTACATGGACATGAGGCTAATTCCATAGCAGATGTCTACTGAATGACAGCATTCTAAACTGTGAAGGGTACCATTACATCAATGAATCAAAGAACAATTATAACCCAACCTTTTTCTTTAATTAGTAAAAAGGTATATTCTTTCTTAATCCTACTGTCAACAAGTCCAGCCTCCAACTGTGGGCCTCCAGGGCCTAGGAAGTGCCGTGGACACAGCTGTTTTCTAACCTCCCACCTGTCCTCACCCCGCCCCCAGTTTCTTGTTTGCTGGTAAAGCTCACTGATGACATTAGGGAGCCCCTGTGCCATTCTTGGAAGTGAAACTGTGAGGCTCCTTGTTAGGTGCTGCAATAAATGTCCTTGTTTTAAAGCTGCTTAGAATCGGGTCTTCTCTTCTTTCCATGTGCGTAGATTGCCCATGGAGCTCAGCCCTTCAAGCACAAAAACGCCTTTACTCTAGCCACTCTTACTTGCCCCTCCATCCTGCCATGTGCTAGGCATTCAGTAAAATGTGGCCAAGATACAGACCCATCTTGGCGGTGCCCATCTTCGTGGGTCTAATGACCTGGTGTGGCAACAGATGCTACACAAGGAAATGACCAACCGTGTCATCACACACTGTGATTGGCGTCCTCTGCAGGGGAAGGATGGTGTGCTGTGAGAGACAGCCTCTGGATCTGATCGTCTGTGAGGGCATCTCTGAGGAGGCGGCATTTAAACTAAGACCTAAAAGATGAGGAAGTTCCAGATGAGGAAGAGAGGGCAGAGGAGCATTTCAACAAGAGGGAACAACCCAAACTTTATGTGCTTCCACCTCTTTCTTAGACAGAAGCTCTGCGTATGGTGTAGCCTTTTACATGTGACTTCGTGTTCGTACTCTGAATCTGAATTATCTTAGGACCTGGGAGATGGAGAGAACACTTCTGCCCCTTCACTAAGCACCTCTGTGTCAGTACCAGCTCTGGCCACACAGACACCATGACTGTGGCCATTAAAAGCTTGTGAGCAGCCCTGTCCTTGCCCTCAGGCAAATAAAACCAAGAACAGTAAAGCCCCTTCCCTTCTGAGTTTGTCCAAAGATGCGTTTTTTCCTCTGTCTTTTTTATTTTTTAGAGGCACCTTTAGATTCCCTTTGCTGGAGGTGGGGTTGGGGGCGTGGGGGGAGGACTGGGAATTAATACTGGGAAATAGTACTCAAGGTTTCTCTCACAGTTTCTACTTCCCTCCCTGGTGGCTGATCCTAGTCAAGAGGGTCGGCCTTAAGAAAGCAGTGTCAACCCCAAAGATCCAGGTCAGGCAGGCCATGACTGCCTTGTCTAAAACTCAATCAGAGAAAGATTTCAACTTGTTTTGGGAAGATATAAACATGGCATGATGGAGACCTAGACAGGCAGACAGGCCTGGGTTTGAATCCTGATTCAGTTCTCTGAGTTGGGCATGTTGCTTCATCTTTCCGAACCTCGATGTCCTCATCTCTAAAATAAGAATAGTTTCTACCTTACCAGAATTGGCTGCGATCATCCTGTGAAAAGCACCCATCCTGACAGGTGGTCAATGCGCAGGAAATGTTGGGTCTCCTCCTTTCAAGGTCTGGCTCTTCAATTGGCTAATTATACCTTTGGAGGCATTCAAATGTGCTTCTAGCCAGTGCACCTCAGAGCTATTTCAATTATAGGTGCCTAAGTGCTGCTCTCTCCGTTGAAAATCTGTAATTAAAGCAGCAATGGCTGCAGGCTGCTCAGGTGTGTCGGAAGAGCTCCCACCCAGCTCATCTTTCCTCTTACCTGCCCCACCAAGCCATGTGGAAAGTCAAGGGGAGCCATAGGAATAAAAATCCTTTCACGGTATAGTACTGAGCAGTTTGCAACGTGCTCTTACCCTCAAGGCAGCGCGGGAGCTGGAAGTATTACTGTCCCCTTACAGTGGGAGCAGGGAAGTTGAGGTCCTGAGAGGGGAAACGAGGTACTCAAAGTCTTAGGTAAGTTGCAATGTGAATCGTTGACTAAAGCTCCAGTGTTCCTGTCACATCAGCACATCCTGACAAGGACAATTTTATCCTTTGGTGGGAAAGTTCACCTCCAGCAATTGTCCTGACTCATTATCAGCAGCAGAGAATTCACCCCTAAATTGCCCGGCCCGCCTCATACCCTCCCCCGCTCCTGTTCTGCCTACTTTTCCAGACCAATGTCAGTGGCTTGCTCTCTGGTCTCAGGATAGTGGGCTTTATTCTGAGGCTCTGACTGGCATTTCTCGCCTCTGGCAATGCGGATTCACAGACCATTTTGGAATCTCCTCACCAAACTTCTGATCTGTCCTCTAAGGCAGGTGGGGGAAGAATCAGTCTGACTTTGATAGGTGTTTGGTTCTGGCCATGGCTCACGAATAGTGGGCCCTGGGTGGCATGGCCCACAGATTTCCCAAGGTTCAAGAAGGTAAGCGAAGGACCATTCTGCTCTACCTTCAGAAAAGGACCAGCCAGAAGAGATGGAAAATAGGACTCCCTCCTCAAAAGGTCAGGATGGAATGCAAGCAAAGCTCTAATAATTGCATTAATTTCTCCAAAATAGAAAAACAGTGTCAGAAGGTCAGAGATCTTCTGATCCAACAACTTCATTCCTCACCATGGGAGACTGGGGAGCTGAGAGGAAAAGTAGCCCATTCAAGGCCACAGCTGATAGAGACAGAGACAGACCCCCAGGCCCAGACCCCCAGTTCATTTTTCTTACTAAATCATGCAGTTATCTCAAGAGCCTTACACACGTTTTATTTGGATGATCCAGGGGATCTCTATCCACCACTTTCTCCACTCCACCCACCACTCCCAGAAGGGTTACGCTGTAACGAATGGATGTCATGAACGTGGATGATATGGACCTATATGTACCAGACACTCATCCAGGGAGAGCTGCTTCCAACAACGGCTATCCAAACAGGCCTGGCCTGGGAATAATCACCACCAAAACCTGCCCAGTGACGCAGGAGGAAAGGATTTGCACACCCCTGGGTGACACTGGGGATTCCTGGGATAAGCTTTGATTCTTCCCAGCTTGTGGGATCCACGGGACAGAGTGAAGGAAGCATGGACACCAGCTTGTTCTTGTTTTTAGTAACTCTGCTCACACTTCATCTCTCCCTCCACCACCGTTACTTCGCCATCCTCTCTACCCACTCCTTTACTTCCTCTTCTACATCCTCCACCACCACCATCCCCTCCAGCACCACCATCCCCTCCATCTTATCCTCTACTTCCTCCTCCCCTACCATGACTGCCCCTCCACCAGTTCCACCACCACTACCTCTACCATCACCACCACCACCCACTGCTCCACTTCCTTCACCACCACAGTCTCCACCACCACCATGCTTCATTCTTCACCTCTTCCTCCACCCTCTCTATTGGCTCTGCCACCACCACGGCCTCATTACCTGCTCCCTCTAGTACCTCCTCTATTTCTTCCTTTACTACCTCTTCCCCTACCACTACTTCTTCCATTGCTTCTACACCATCACCATCACCACCTCCCCCTTTCCTCATCCCCCTCCACCTACTGGTCTACCCTCATCTCCTCTACACCAACACCCTCCCCGCCACTCCCCTCCCCAAAGTCATTGAGATTTATCACACATTTGAAATAAACCAGGATTATTAACTCCCTCCCTTCCTGCTCATTTTTGAAACTGCTTATTCTAAACACACACTCACACACAGGTTCACAGTCGCTCTCACCAGAAGACCCTAGGTACTCTGCAACGAAGCAGACAATGGCGGCCTTGTTGCAGCAGCCTGATATTAATAGACGATTCCTTTTGATTTCAGCCTGGAAACGTTGGCAGCAAACCAATGGGAGAAAAGAGGGAGTGTGTCGCAAAAGTTTAAAAGAAAAATGAGGGGGAAAAAACCCTAACCCAGCTTTGATCAGAGGGGTCTGAAGATGAATTGTTGTCATTTCACAGGTCTCTGAATGGAGGTTAATGTCATCTTGAGACAAGGAAACTCAGGTTTTGCTTTGTTTTGTTTTGTTTTTAAAAGGAAACTGAGAAGGGATGCACTTCTGATGGAACAGGGCCACCGTGCACCCAGAGGATCAAAGCTGCTCGCCATGCAGAAAATGAAGGATTATTCACTTTCTATTTTTTCACGCCTGCAGCACACATGGGGATCTAATTGGTCAGGATGCGAAATACAGACAGGCAGCCCCAGCAGCAGGGCAGAGCCCGAAGGGGAGGCAGTGTTTTCTGCAGCTGCAAACCATTAAAGGCAAGCTCACCACCATGCGCCCGCTTTAATTGCTCTTCTGTGTGTTTCCTCAGCTCACGACCACTAATGTCTACTTTCCAGCCTTTCTGATCTCAGAGGTGATGAGCTTGACAGCTGTCAGGCCTGCCGGGGTCAGGGAAGGCGGGAGACGAGTCTCAGAGGATGGGGAGGGCACCCCTATGCAGGGAGGGGCTGCTGGGCTAGGAGAGGCGAGAGTTCTGTGCCGGAACTCTGCAAGCTCTGGTCCAGCCTCCCCATCATTCTTATTCCTTGGGCTTTCAGTTACAAAGCCAAGGGTCTCTCCTGGGTTGGCATTGTCTGGGTTCATGACACCAGGGGAGATAGACAAAATGAAAACCCAAGACACTGTGCAGTGTCTGGCCGTAGACACACCTCTCAGCTTCTCTGACCCTTAATTTCCTTGCCTTTGAGATGGGGTGCTGTGCCCAACCCACAGCATCGCCCTGAGGATCACATGACGTCATGAAATGCTCAACAGGGAAGGAGAGTTCCTGTCGGTTGCTGTCATGGACCACACACCTCCTTGAACCCTCTTAGCCAGCTTCCTGATCTCCTTGAGTCCAAGTGTCCCAGTCTTCCTCCCAGCCCGTCCCCAATGCCCCTTCCCTGGTGAACGACCCTGACCACCCAGGTCTGCAGGATCACAGAACCCTCATCACGATAAATCCCTCTCACCCATTTCAGGCTCCCACCTTCTCTCCTTAGATGTCATCCTTGGCCACATACTCCCGGCTTGCATTGCTGCCTCCAGTCCTCCCACCAACACTCTATCCCCTGGCCTCCATGTCAACCTCCACTTATCTCCATATATGAAGCCATAAAACGCAAAGCCAGCCATTCACTTCTCTGATGAAACTACAGCATCTCACTGTCCTCTCCCCTTAGTAAGGAATGCTTTGCTTCTTTCTTGGTCTGACTCATCCTTTAAGACAACTGAGACATTTTCTTTTCTAGGAAGCCTCCGGGGTGGGAGGGAGGGGGGGTGGACAATAGCTCTGCTAAGCATATTTGTGCTTTCATGTTGCCCTGCATTGACCACATTGGACTAAAATTATTTATTTTTCCTCCACTTGAAGGTGAGCTTTGGGAGAACAGGACTGCATTTTATTTATTTTTATTTTTTTAATCCTCACCCGAGGATATTTTTTCCATTAATTTCTAGAGAGAGTGGAAGGGAAGGGGGGGGGGAGAGAGAGAGAGAGAGAGAGAGAGAGAGAGAGAGAGAGAGAGAGAGAAACATGGACATGAGAGAGAACCACAACAATAGGTTGCTTCCTGCAGGTGCCCCAACCATGGCTGAAGAACCTGCAACCGAGGTACATGCCCTTGACTGGGAATCCAAGCCATGATCCACTGGCCAACGCTCTAACCACTGAACAAACCAGCCAGGGCAGGACTGCATTTTAATTCATCTTTGTACTCCCTGCACTTAGTATGGTTAGCATAGTTCTTAGAATATAGCAGGTACGCAATATATGCGTTTTGAACTATTTTGTAGCTATAATTCTTATTTGTTTCTCTGTCTAAACTACCCTATTTAGTTGAAAGCCTTTGGCAAGTTGGGGATGAGTCTGACTCATTCTGCATTCTGCACAATGCCCAGCACATAGCAGAGCCTCAGTAAAGAGTTGCTAGTTCTGATGTCTGGCACTGTTGGCCATAACACCCCTGCTCTATCTGGCTTGTTCGGTGCTGTTTCCTCAGCATCTAGAACAGAGCTTTGCACACAGGTGCTCAATAGATATATTTTAAGTGGATGAATAATGTGATACTATAGGAAAAACAGCTATCCTGGTTAGAAGGCCTGGGTTCTAGTCAGAAGTAGCAAACTTGATGAGGTCAAAAGAGAATTTCTCATTTTCTCTGAAACTCTACTCCTCACCCCAAAGCCCCAGCAAACATGTTCCATCTTGATAAGTGGTACCACCATCAGTCCAATTGTTCAGGCCAAAATCTCAGACTAATATTGATTCATCTGTTATCTTCTCATCTCACATTCAATGCACTAACAAGTTCTACGGGCTCGACTTCCAAAATACATCCAACCTCTGGCAATCACCTTTACAGCCAGCACCCTAACCCTAATTCAAGCTGCCATCATCTTGACCTTCCAACTGGTCTCCTTTCCTCAACACACACACACACACACACACACACACACACACACACACACACACCGTACACTTTTTATTTCATCATCTTCATCTTTCTGACATCACTCCAATGCCTTCCCACTCTACTTAGAATAAAATCTAAACTCGTAATCATACTCTACAAACCTTATTCAATCTGGTCCTTCCCCCATCTCCAGCTTCCTTTCCTCCTGATCATCTCTTTGCAACCACACTGGTCTTTTTGCTATTCCTGGCATACCTGAGATTGTTCTCCCCCTACCTCAAAAGCTCATCCTCAAATATTCACACTCCCTGTCCAAATGTCATTGCCTCAGTGAGGTCTTCATCAGCCCTAGGTATGACGGTTAATGTTATGTGTCAGCTTGATTAGGCCGTAGGGTGCCTAGATATTTAGTTAAACATTATTCTGGGTGTGTCTGCAAAAGTGTTTGGGATGAGATTAGCATTTGAATTGGTGGAGTGAGTAAAGCAGATTGCCCACCTTAATGTGAGTGGACCTCATCTAACCAGCTGAACGTCTGAAGAGAACAAAAAGGCTGCCCTCCCTCCAGCAAAAGGGAATTTCCTCCTGCCTGACTGAGCTAGGATATCAGTCTTTTCCAGCGTTTGGACTCAAACCAAAACACTGGCTCGCCTTGGATTTTGAGCCTGCCGGTTTTCCAGCAGGAACACACAGCATCAGCTCTCCTAGTTCTAAAGCCTCCGAACGCTAACTGGAACTACACCATCAGTTCTGTGGGTCTCCAGTTTGCAGATTGCAGATCTTGGGACTTCTCCGCCTCCATAATCACATGAGCCAATTTCTTATAACATATCATTTCACACTCACTGGTATGGCTGTTAAAAAACAAATGACAAAAAACAAGCACACAGAAAATAACAAGTGTTGACATGGATGTAAAGAAATTGGAAACCTTATACATTGATGAGAAAAATGTAATATGGTAAAGCCACTTTTGGAAAACAGTTTGGCAATTCCTCAAAACTTAAACATAGAATTTTTATATAATCCAGCAATTCCACTCCTAGGTATATCCCCAAGAAAACTGAAAATATATGCCCACACAAAAATTTGTTCATGAATATTTATAGCAGCATCATTCATAATAGCCAAGAAAGTGAAAATACCCCAAATGTCCACCAACTGAAGGATGGATAAACAAAATATGGTATATCTATACAGCAGAACATGATTTGGTCATAAAAAGGAATGCAGTTCTGATATATGCCACATATAAATGAACCTTGAAAAATATTATGCTAAGTGAAAGGAGCCATGTATTGTATGGTTCCGTTTATGTGAACTGTTCAGAATAGGTAAGCCCATAGATTGAAAGTAGATTAGTGGTTTTCTGGGTCTAAAGGCGGAGAGGGATGGGTATGAATTTCTTTGGTGGCGGGGGGGGGGGGGTGGGGGGGGAGGGGGGAATAAAGATGTTCTAGAATTAGTGTGATAGTTATACAATGTGAATATGCTAAAAAGTACTCAATTGTACACTTTAAAAAGTAAATTTTATGTTACTTGAATTGTATCTCAATAAAGTAGTTATTTAATAACCGTTTATTGTAGCATTATTTATACTAGTAAGAAAGGAAATTCTAAAAAGCCCTTTTATAAAAGAATCTTAACTCATAAATAAATCTATTGATAGAATATTATACACCCATTCAATTAGATCTATAAAAATGTATAATTCAAGGAAGAATGATTATCAAATATTAAGTAAGATATCATAACAACTACATTTTTTAAATCATAACACTCTGACTTTTATTTTTAAAGTCTGGAAGAAAACATACCAAACTTTTAACAAATGTTGGCTATAGGTAGTTAGATTTGAAGAATTTACTCTTTAGTTTTCTATTTTCCCTAACCTTTCTTCAAATGACATGTACTGTTATTTCTTAAATTTCATAACTGTGGTAGATAGTTAAGGTGTCAGAGTGTTAGTTGCATAAAGATGTGTTCCCTCAGGGTGGAGCCTGGTGCTCTCCTGGCGCAGCCTCCCATGGGGCGGTGGGGAGGGGTGGAGTGGAGGTGGAGTGAAGGGGAGCGGGAGGGGGAGGGCAGAGGCCAGGGCACCAGGTGGGCCATGCACAGCTCCAACACTGATGAGTCCAGATCTACCGCCCCAGGGCCAGGACATCATCTCCACAGGCAGGGAGCCTCTTTTTTTCCTGTTCTAAGTTGTGCTAGGCCTTTAAAAAAACAAAACCTATTGTCATTTCAAAAGTGGCATGAAGCAATTCAGTCCCCAGGCCTGCCATCTCTCCTTTGTCTGTCCTCCCCCATGACTATTTATTTCCTTTTCCATCGCAGTGGCTGCCCTTCAGGCAGTGACACAACCGTTGTTGTTACAGGTGTTGGCTCGCTCTGGTCTCATTTGCTCTGGAAAGAATTCTGGTCGGATCAAATGCCCCTGTGGAAACTCAAGCTGAATTGTCTTCATTTTCTATCATTTTATTTTAACATCCCAGCCGTCCCCACTGCCAGCGTCTCCACCGGCAATGCAGCCATTCATCAACTTAAAGCATGGCCATCCGCTTCTGGAAAGCGTCCAGCTCCACAGAAGAAATCAGTTCTTTGCTTTTCATTTTTCTTTCAAAGCCAGAAAAAATCTGCTCATCTGGATCCAAGGGATAGTGACTTTGGAGTCAAAGGGGAAGCAGCTTTTAGGTGGTAATACTCAACTTTCAGTCACAGACCAAAAATTACTGCACCCAAGGTAGCAGTGCCACTGAGAAACCAGTGAGGTGATCTTTTTGGTTTAATAATAATTGCATAATTTATTTAATTAATCATGTTTCTCATTTAATAATAATAAAACTTATTACATGACAAAGGGACTTTTCTTGATATTAACTCATATAATTCTCTCAAAAACCCATAGTATCACCCCCGTTTTACAAATGAGAAGATTGAGGCACAGAAAGTTTAAGTAAGATGCTGAAGTTCACACCTCTAATATTGGCAGAGGTAGGATTTGAACTCCAGGAGTCTGGCTGCAGGTTCTAGGCTCTCACTCACTGTAATCCTCAACCTTTCATCTACAATCATAGTGAACTACTACCATGGAGCCAGGAAAAAAATCAACAACACCAGACTAGAGGAATAAATGAGCATTAGAACTATAATAAGTAACTTTTCAATGTGACCAAGTTTTGTCTTCGGGAGTTGAAGTGATTTGGTTACAAGCTGATTTCATCCCCTAATGGAAACTCATTGGAGTGTTGCATGAAGAAGCAGAAAAGATAAAAAAGCACAGAACGTCCTTGTCAGCCTAGGCTTAGCCACAGCAGGGAAGACAAGGCCACCAGTGGGAAAGCCATAGTCTACTAGTACTAGTATAGGATGCCCCAGCAAACCCAGAGGAGAAAAATGCTGACCCACAGTACAGCCCCGGGGTGTTAATCCTGTTCTCGCTCGTGGCTTCCTAGATGGTAATGTGAATGGTGTCCCCAGCCCTGGGAGGGGCAGTGAGGGCTCTTCTAGGTGCTCTGGAGGGACTGTCCCTGAGATCCCACACACGTAGCTGGTGGAAAACCTCCTGGTGCACACACTCCAGACACCCCTGCCCCCAACTTGGTGGGTATGCCCTGTCCCTACGGTGGCAGCTTCTCCTCTTCTTCGCCAGGAAGGGGAAGAAGGCTGGGGCACCAGAACCTTCCATCGTGCTGGGGTTCTTCTCAAAGAAATCTCACCCGCATCTGTCATTTCACACTTCCAGTTCTCTTTTATGTTGATAATCATCAACCAAACATTTCTCCTTGCATTGCTCTTTTTAAAAGAGTCAGAGACACTGTCTCTCAACATTCTCTAACCCATCCTGTGCCATGCTCTCTCGCCTTACCTTCTCTGCATCTTGCAGAAGCCAAAAGTTTCTGTAGGGCTTTACTTTCTAGGGTTTGTCTGTATGGCTAAATTAATAAGTGTGCATTTCATGGTCTCCTTGCTCCCACCCCCTCACCTGTGGTGAAAATCACGGTGCTAAGCTAGGCCATTATTGTCACAGTGTGGTCTTTAGACACCCCAAGACTTTCCCCTTGAACTCTTGCTGCTTATTTCTACTGCTAGAGACCTGGTGCACAACATTCGTGCACTGGGGGCGGGGGGGGGGGTGCCTAAGCCCAGCCTGTGCCCTCTTGCAGTCTGGGACCCCTCGGGGGATATCCAACTGCCAGTTTAGGCCTGCTCAGTGGAGAGCGGGCCTAAACTGGAAGTCAGACATCCCCCGAGGGGTCCTTAGTGCTGCCGTGGAGAGGCTCCTGCCACCACCGCTGCGCTTGCCAGCTGTGAGCTGGGCTTCTGGCTGAGCAACGCTCCCCCTGTAACAGTGCACTAACCACCAGGGGGCAGTTCCTGCATTGAGTTTCTGCCCCCTGGTGGTCAGTGTGCATCATAGCCACCAGTCGCTCTGCCGTCTGGTTAATTTGCATATTAGCCTTTTATTATATAGGATACCTCTATCTGGACTATTCCACAGTTCAGAGCTTGTTGAGCCACAATTAAAAGTAACAGCATACAGTCCTGGCCAGCATGGCTCAGTTGGTTGGAGCATTTCCCATACACCGAAAGGTCATGGGTTTGATTCCCAGTCAGGCTGCATAACCTAGGTTGCTGGTTCTATCCCCAGTTGGGGCATGTGTGAGAGACAACCAATTGATGTGTCTCTCTCACATTGATGTAGCATAAAGATTGCCAACCGGTATCTAAAAAAAGTGTTCAACAGCACCAATCATCAGGGAAATGCATATCAAACCACAGAGGTGTCACCTCATGCACAGTAGGATTGCTATTATAAAAAAGACAGGAAATCCCTCCCATATAGGGAAAAACCCAGCTTTCCCTACTGTGTGTCTCTTCACCGTGTGTGGGAGACCCCTGCCAGGGAAGGCGCCATGGCTTTCTTTAAGTTATGTTGACTGAACCCAAGGCTTGGGCATAGCCCTACCTTGGGGGCATTTCTGGCCAAAAGGTGAGAATGCCTTCAGCTCAACTCTTCAAAGCCCAGGTGGGGGAGGGGGGGGAATAGATTTTTATTATGTAAATTTAGTCAAGTACCTGGAATACCTCTCTTATCTTGAGTTTTGGTGAAACCTCCTGATATTTGGGGGAATTGGGATTATAAAATAAACGCGCTGTCTTGGGACTTGGTCTTCCTGCCTCTGCCAGAAGAGGACAGAAGCCCACCCAGGCCCAGCTGTACTTTCTATTTTGTGTCTGTCTTTCGTTTTCTCAATCCCCGATACAGCTCCATTTGAAGGAACCGGTTCACGCTCTCTTTCCCGTGCGGGTCGCAGAAAGGGGAGCACATGCCCCGGAACAACTATGTGTCTTCTTTACTTCTCACGTAGGACACTGCACTTCCGACACTCTGGTTCCCCAATGTGTGGAGGTTTTTCCCCACATCCAGCAATTCTCTGTGACACCAGGTGAGTGTCCTACAGTTTAACCAGTTATAACACTACCTGCCTAGAAACAGTGTCAGATCCCACAGGTTAAGGGCTCAGCGCCACAGGACTGCTCCCACCTCACTTCAGAGGCCAATTGCAAGTAGTAGGTCCGGGGTTATCCACAGCTTCTGTCCAATCTGGCTGCAGAGGGGAGATTCCATCACCCGCTCCTGGGCCTCCATTCATTTCCTAGGGCAGCTCACAGAACTCGGGGAAACACATTTACTAGTTTATTAAAGGATATAATAAAGTATGTAGATGAACAGCCAGATAAAAAGTTACATAGGGTGAGGTCTGTCCCCGAGGAGTTGGGGTGCCTCATATTCCAGGTGTGGATGGATGTGTTCACTCACCTACCTGGATGCTCTCTGAACCCTGCACAATTGGGATTTTATGGAGACTTCCTCACTTAGGCAGGATCAGTTATTAACTCTATTTCCAGCCCCTCTCCCTTCTCTGGAGAAGGTGGGGTTGGGGTGGGGGGGAGCGGGGGGGGGCATTCTGAAAACGAGAAGGCTCTAATCATGGCTTGGTGTTTCGGGTGACCAGCCTCCATCTAGGAGCCCACCCAAAGTGGCCTCATTAGAACAAAAGATGCTCCTGGTGCTCTTGTCACTTTGAAATTTAGAAGGGTTTCAGGAGGCCTGTGTCAGAGATGGGGCCAAAGACAAATATTAGAACAAGAGATGCTCAGAGCATTCTTATTACTTAGGAAATTACAAGGGTTTTAGGAGCTCTGTGCCAGGAACTGAGGGCAGAGATCAATATATATTTTTTCAGTTATCTCATACCAGAAATTCCACTTCTGGTTATTTATCTGAAGGAAACAAAGACACTAACTCAAAAAGATATCTGCACTCTCATATTCACTGCATCATTATTTACAAAAGCCAAAAGCCAAGGCATGGAACTGACCTACGTGTCCATCATTGGATGAATAGATAAAAAATATAGATGATTTTATTCAGCCATAAAAGAGAAGGAAGCCCTGCCATTTGGGACAACATGGATGGACCTTGAGGGCTTTATGGTAAGTGAGATAAGTCAGACAGAGAAAGACAAATGCCATGTGATATCATTTATATGTGGAATCTTAATAAAAAACACAAAACCAGCCAACTCATAGATACAAAAAACATATTGGTGGTTACTAGAGGTAGGGGCAGAGGGGGAGAAGATATGTAAAGGGGGTCAAAAAGTACAAAGTTCCAGTTATAAAATAAAGAAGTTCTAGAGATGTAATGTACAGCATGATCACTATCTACTAGTCTATGCTCATAATAGAGAAATATGCAAATTCTCCAGGACACCATCACAGTAACAGTAACGATTGAACAGCAGCCTGCATGGGGCAACAAGGCCGGCAGGGGGGTTAGTGAGGGATGACCAAATGACTGAACAGCAGGCTGCATGGGGCGACCAGGCTGGCAGGGGGGCAGTTAGGAGTGACCAGGCTGGCAGGGGAGGCAGTAAGGGCCAACCAGACTAGCGGGGGAGGAGGCAGTTGGGGGTGACCAGGCCTGCAGGCAGAGGCGGTTAGGGGTGATCAGGCTGGCAGGGGGGCAGTTAGGGGCAATCAGGCAAGCAGGCAGGTGAGCATTTAGGAGCCAGCAGTCCTGGATTGTGAGAGGGATGTTCGACTGCCGATTTAAGCCTGATCCCGGGGATCAAGGTATCAGACCTAAACTGGCAGTCAGACATCTCCCGAGGGGGTCCCGAATTGGAGAGGGTACAGGCTGGGCTGAGGGGACCTCCTCCATGCACGAATTTCATGCACTGGGCCTCTAGTATATATGTAAAGGCTAATTTGCAAAGTGTCCCCTCAGGAGTTCAACCAGGAGACCGGGAGTTTGATCGCTCACTATGACGTATGCTGACCACCAGGAAGTGGCACGGAACATGGGGGGCAACCAGCGGTGGAGGCAGGGCACTAAGGGAGCAAAGAAAGGAGGAGGCGGGGAATCTAATCTGCCCTGATCACTGGCCAGGCCTAGGGACCCTACCTGTGCACGAATTTCGTGCACTGGGCCTCTAGTAGTTAATAATACTGTACTGCATATTTGGAAATTGCTGAGAGAGTAGACTGTAAAAGTTCTCATCACAAGAAAAAACATGTGTAACATGATGTGTGGATGGATTTTGACTATACTTATTGTGGTGATCATTTTGCAATATCTACATATATCAAATCATTTTGTAAATACCTGAAACTAATATAATGTTATTATGTCTCAATAAAAAATAGTAAAAAAAAATTTTTTTTAATTACGCTGCTGAATAAAAAAAAGAAAAGGAAGTAGTATCTTATACAACCCGGCCTAGCTGTCTCATTTTACAAAGCCATACCACTTATAAAGTGTTTTACATGTGTCCCGAAGTGCCAGTGAGGGCCCCATTGCCAGGAACAACTTAGAAGGGCACCATGTTTGGGTTTAATGCTCTGTTGTCAGTATTTTTAAATTCTTGATAATTTTTGAACAAAGGGCTCCACATTTTCATTTTGCAGTGAGCCCAACAAATGAAGTGCCTGGTCCTGCCACTGCTGGCCATTGCCACTTCCAATCCCCCTACCCTTTCACTTGCTCTGTGTTCCTGGAGCAGGGAGGTTTGGCTTACAGGAGAACTTTGGGGTTGGGCTCTTAAAGCTTTTGCATGAGGTGTTAATAGTTCCCTTTTTCTGATGAAGAGTTTTAGACAAGTGGCATCCCTGTACAATACAAAGATTATTATCCTAGTTCTGCAGATGAAACAGAGAGGTTCGTGGCTTTAACCACAACCCCAGCGCTAGGTTGGACGAGCCCAACTCCAGGATCTGTGGAAGGGTGACTTGGTTTGTCAGTGGGATGAGGAATAGGTATTTTGTAAAGCAGTGGAATTACACAGTGCCTAACAGCTGCTCTTTATAAGAAAGCATTTCCATGGTTCTCTAGCATCAAGAGAAAGGCAAACAGCTGTCATTTTCCAGAAAGCCAAAGGGCTCCAGGCCAGTGGGCCATTTCCTCGACTCTAGCTTGCAAAGCACTGCCTTATTAGAAAGCATAATTCTTGTGGGGACCTCAAGGTGAGGACTCTAGATGTGAGTGGCTGTCCCCACTGGAAAACTCCCTGGGGGATAAAAGAGGAATTTGTAGTGACATACTATTCTGAGCCCATGAAGGGTCAGTCGGAGTGAGAATGCAGTATTTCTAAGTATGGTTTTGATAGGGACCTAGGAGTCCCAAGTCAAGGACTCCCAGATTCAGAACCATTCTCTCTGGCAAACACTGTAGTGAGATTTGGGGCAAGTGATTTCATCTCTCTGGGCCTGGTTCCCCTCTTCTACGTGCTGATCCTGTTAGTACTGACTGCAAGGACTTGTTGAGAAGAATAAATTAGTTTGGGGTTAGTTAACAAAATAATTTTAGGGTTAAGAAGAATAAGCTAGTTCTTACATTAAAGGCAGTCAAAAGTGTGCCCAGCTGGGTCAAGCTCTGGACAGGAGTGTTGTCTACACCAGTGGCCTCCTCCCGCCCAGCGAGGCCTCCCCCTTGGGCTCAAGGAGCTTGGCACAGCTAAACACTGGGTGGGGCTGCCAGCAGGGCTGAGGACATACAGGTGACAAGAGCCACCCCAAGGCCATAACTCAGGAAGGAGGCCTCCTCCAATCCTCAGGACGCTGGGCACCCAATTGTCCCCCCAAACATAAGTAGGTGGTCTTGCCTCTCGCTTCTCTCAAAGGCAGAAGTCCTTGGGCAGCAGTATGGCTGTCCTTCTTGGTCATTTCTTCTCAGGAGCAGGGCTGGGTGCTCTAGGCTTGTTGACTGCACATGAGTAATAATAACAGAGCCTACCGCTTATTGAGTGTTGGGCACTGCACCAAGCACCGTGGGCATTTCTCATTCAAGCATCCCTTGTTCATGATATACTGTGAAGTAGGCATTTGCTTTTATTCAAACAGTACAGATGCCTCCACGTCGCCATCACCATCCTGCCCTGTGAAGTCAGCATTGTGTTCATCCCTGTGTATTCTTCCCAATGTCTGTCTCTATTTAATCAATGTTATCCTATGTAATAAAAGCGTAGTGTGCAAATTGTCCTCTCAACCAGAGCTCTTCCAGGAGTTCTTCTGGGGGAAGGGAGGGAGGCCCTGGCCAGCAGTGGCAGGCGGCCTGGGGAAGGGAGGGAGGCCCTGGCCAGCAGTGGCAGGCGGCCTGGGGGAGGGAGGGAGTACCTGGCTGGCAGCCAGTAGCCACTAGGAGCCCCCCCCCCCCCGCAGTGCATGAATTTCATGCACAGGGACTCTGGTGTGTATATATATATGTATATATATTCATGCACAGGGGGGTCCCCTCAGCCCAGCCTGCACCCTCTCCAATCCGGGACCCCTTAGGGAATGTCCGGCAGTCAGACATCCCTCTCACAATCCTGAACCACTGGCTCCTAATCGCTCACCTGCCTGCCTGCCTGCCTGGTTGCCCCTAACTGCTTCCCCTGCTGGCCTGGTCACCCTCAACTGCCCCCTCCGCCCCCCCCCGCTGGCCTGTCATCCCTCATGGCACCCCCACTGGC
This sequence comes from Myotis nattereri, assembly GCF_964212035.1. Taxonomy (NCBI): domain Eukaryota; kingdom Metazoa; phylum Chordata; class Mammalia; order Chiroptera; family Vespertilionidae; genus Myotis; species Myotis nattereri. The sequence continues at coordinate 51,615,822 of NC_138077.1, forward strand.
CTGGTCACTCAGCCTGCTGTTCAGTTGTTTCGTTGTCCCTCACTAATCCACCTGCTGGCCTGGTCATAGGCAGCCATCTTGTGAGGGTGTGAGGGTTAATTTGCATATTACCTCTTTATTATATAGGATACACACACACACATAGCGTGTTTGTGTCTATAAAAATAGGACCAGCCCTTATTTAGCAACTTGCTTTTGTCACATATTCATCTATCTTTTCCAATTCTGTACCTAGAAATATACAAAAAACTATAAGGAAATCTGGAATATGCAAGAAAGATTCTTGGGTGTCTCTAAGAGAAAAGTGTGTCTTGTTTGGAGAGCAGCCTTCCAGTTAGTTATCTGACTTGAGCCCAGGAGCTCAGTTTGAAGCTCTGTGTGTTATAGGGGACAAAGGACACTCGGGGAGTTCTGATTGTGGACACACAAATGAGCTCAGTACCTCCTTCTCCTGGGCAAAAGCCAGGCCATTCTAAAATGCATTTTGAGATTTCAGATCTATAGATGAGATTGTTGCTTGGCTTCTCCTTTGAACCAATTGCAACATCTCCCTGGCTCACTTATTAACACTAAGTTCAATAAAATCTTTCCCATGTGCTCATTTGTCATCTGTTTGAGAGTCGTGGTTTTGCCTTTTTGGAAAATCCTCTTAACAACAGGCATTGCTTTCTTTATTGTAGAGATGGGAAAATTGAAACTGAGAAAGACTAAGCAAATTTCTCAAGGTCAAGTCACACTGTCGGTGAATAACAGAGTTTGGATTCAAACACAGGTCTGCCTGTCCCTAAAATGACCATACAATCCTGCCTGTATCATTTATGGTAGGTATGCTAATTCATTTAACCCTTCTCTCCAGCAGTAAAGCTAGTGTGGGCCTTGTAATCCCCACTTACAGACAGCAAGCAGTGCACAGAGAGGTCAAGCAGCCCAAGTCCCATTAGGACACAGAGACAGGCACTAACGCCCTTAGCTGCTGCGTGTCCCTCCCGGCTCTCTCTTGCTCCATCTGTGCTTTGGTAAACTGAGGCCGCCTCGGTTTGTCATTTGAGCAACAATAACATCGCCAAGAGATTTTTGTCTAAAAGCAGCCGAGAGGTCCTATATCCGTGTCACTGGATGGCTTAAAACAACAGAAATGCGTTCTCTTTGTTTTGGAGGCTAGGAGCCTGGGATGAAGGCGTTGGCCGACCACGCCCCCTCTGACTGCTCTGAGAGAGTCCTTGCTGGCCTCTGCCGGCTCCTGGTGTTGGTTGGCACTCCTTGGCGTTCCCTGGCTTATCCGTGCATCTCTCTGTCTCGTCCTCACATGGCATTCTCCTTGTGCGCGTCTGTGTCTTCTCATCCTCTTCTCTCTGGGCCTGTTTGTGTCCAAATGTCCTTTTGTGTGAGAACCCGTCACCCTGAAAGAGGGCCCACCCAAAGACCTCGTCTTCATTTGGTTAAATCTGCCCAGACCCTATTTCCAAATAAGGTCACATTCTGAGGGACTGGGGCTAAGACTTCAAGATGTATTTCCAGGAAGTGTAGTGGAGGGGGGGTCCGGGGGGGGACACAATTCAACCCCTAACAGGCAGAGGAGTTAGGTTTCTCCCCACATATCCCAAGCGTGCTACTCTCATAAGAAGCTCTGTAGCAGAAAGGCTCCTGGGGTCTCAGGGACTTGGAAACCCCGCACCCTGCATGCCAGACACCCTGGAGCTGATTCTCAGGGGTGGTTAGCGTGCTGACATCCTGAGAAGAGCTGCAGGAAGAAACTGGTTGACTCTTTAAATCAGCATTTCTCAAACTTAGTTGAGCATGCAAGTTTTGGGGTGTTGTTGTTTTAACAGTGTTCTGTTGGACACACTTGGAGAAACTTACTAGGGCATGACCTTGAAACCAGGGAGGCCTAGACTTGTATGTGCCCCTGCTCTTCCTGAATATGTGACCCCGGGCAATTTATTTTCCTCCCAGAGACTCAGTTTCCTCATCTATAAAATGGGGGTGAAAATTCCTAGTTAATTATTTAGGAGAGATTCACTGTTATAAGGAACCCCCAAAAGCAGAATGGCTTGGAAACAATAGGGTATAAGTTTATTTCTCGCTCAGGACTGGGCAGGGAACACACTGACTGAGCAGTCTTTCTCCACACAGGCATTGGCGGATGCACTGCCATTTTAAATCTGCAGCTTCCGAGGTCATCCTGTCCCTATTTCAACCAAGCAGGAGGGAACAGAGCTTCGGGAGTGCTTCCTGAGGGCTGGACATGGCCAGGCTCTGTCAGAGCAACTCACTCCCGCTCACACTGCATTAGTCAGACCCCAGTCCTATGGCTGCAACTAACTATAAAGGAGCCTGGAAAATGTGGTCCCTGCACGAGCAGTTATATTCCAACACGAACTCAACCCTAAAGAAAGGGAAGGATGGGCTTGTGGTTGGAAGTTAGCCATCCCTGGCACACTTACCTTGCAGGTGTGCTCTGAAGATTAAATGAGGCTTTTGACATATGCCAATCCTTAGCATCACGCACAACTAAATAAATGTCAACCATTTAAACATGAAAAGGATATGACAGGGAAGTGCCTTGAAGGATGAAACAGGAAACAGACCCTGAGGCAGGACCGAAGTGTGGGCCCCTCCTCCCCTTTCTTCCCAAGGCACCCTGGTGGCTGCTCCCTGGTGTGTTGTTGGGAAAAGGGAACAGAAGTCCTTGGGGTGTCGTTCAACCCAGAGCAGCTTCTCCCAGACCCCCCCCCCCCCACACCCCCCACCCCTGCTTCCTTTCCAGACAGATGGAGAAGCGTGAGCACTGTAGTCTTTACAGCCTCATGGCTTCTCAGCGGTGGCCCCCAGGACTTCAAGCCCCACCTTCCTGCGGCTGCACAGCCAGCCGAGGGATAGGCAGCCCCTGGAGCACACACCGGTTGCAGACTCTCAGGATGCTCCAGGGATGGCCCGAGGTTCCCACCATGACCTCGGCCTCCCTGCAAAGGCCTCCAGACACTGAAAACGCACCTTCTTGTCCTGCTCTTAGAGTCCCAGCTACCTAGCCACACAGCACAGGGGAGAGCCACCTTTACACTGCCTACCTCTGGGCTCCATTGCTCTGCAAGGGACCGTAAGTGGTGGGTAGAACAAGTCCCGGGCCTTCAAAGCATGCGTGTTTTCTTTTTAAGTTCACATTAATTATTAAAACATTTGTATCTCAAGTCACACCCCCAACCCCTCCACGTGAGCGCAGTTCCAACAGCTGGCTCCCCACGGCCCCTCCCCCTTTCTTGCATGTAAATAAACTTTGCAGAGCAGCCACCAATGTGTACACACAACTCTGCTTTCAACTCTTCTCACTTTGCTTTGTATACACTTTCCCATGGGGCTGGGTCGCCCTGGTGTTGAGTATTTCACAGGACCGTAAAATATATGGAAGACATATTTTGTTAGAGTCTTCATACGCGGCACATCTGGGTAATACTCAGACGACGGGAGAGGTTCTTGCTGAGGCTGCAAGTCTGCACAAAGGCAAGTCCCCTCGCAGACAGAGAAGGCCGTGCGCTGCGTCTGGGCACACGCATGGGCTTTCTCAAGCACAGCGGGCTGTGGGTGTGACAGTTAGTGATTCCTTCCCTGGAAGTGGCATGACCTGCAGGAGTTCCCGTTGGCTGGAGTTGCGAGTGCCGCCCGGATTTATTGGTTTTGATTCCTGCACTGTTCCCTGCGTAAATTAAAATGTGACATTATTACACCCTCCGACAGCCCACCGGCGACCTTTAGCACTCTCCCGCCTCCGCAGCCATTATTCAGCATAATTTTCTGGTTTGAGGCAAGTTGGGAGAGCGGGGAGGGTGGGTAGGGGCAGGGGAAGGCAGAGTCCAAATTAGAAACAGATTTAAAGAGCATTTGCAGGGAATTAGGCAGCGGGCCAGGAGCGCTTGCTGGCAGCATGTGTAACCCCTCTTTAGGGACTGTCAGCTCCTCCTAGGTTTCCACAGCGGATGTTTCCCGGCCAGAGCGCAGCTGGGTTTCAGTTGTCAAACCCACAGCCAAGACATCTGAGCAGGAGGCGGAGAGCCTGCGTGCAGGCGTGTGTCCGCGCCCAGGCCACATTCACACACGCGCCCGACTCCGAGGACACTCCCAGCACGGTTTCACACATCCACACCGACACAGGCACACACGGAACTAACTGTCCACTCCCCCCCCGACACCCAAGCCACAGACAGGCGCACACGGAGAGAATGGGCCGCACACACTTACACGCGCACACGCACAGACGTGGGCTCTGTCCCGCCAGCACTAAGAGCAGTTCCAGAGTCAGTTTCTCAATCCACACCCGCCCTCCCCAGAATGGCTGTGTGACCTTGGGTCAGTCTTTCAACCTCTCTGAACTCCTATGTCCTCAACTACAATGTGTAAACAATAGCAGCTGTGATGATCTAAATGAGATAATAAAGGTGAACGCCCAGGTAAAGTATGCAGCTGCACTCAGACGTGACAAGTGGCAGGAGGATGGTGGTGGCGGGGAAGACGTGAGAACGATGACTAACCTTTGGTTCACATCCTCTCTAGGGGGGACATAAAACACTTTGACTTGATTTTTACCTTGATAAGAAGGGTAGCAGTCCTTCACACCATGGGGGGAGGGAAGGGGCTTTTGTCTCATAGGGCACTGAGGCCAGCAACAATGCTCACCCAGCTCCCTCCCTCTTACCCTCATGTTCCCCTGCTATTCCTGCCACAGCCCTTTACATCATCTCCTCTTTCACCCACACTCGTGGTGAGGAATAGCTCTCCTTTTCTCCTCCCTCCCTCACCGTTAGGACTTACTCCCAGTCAACCTAATTCCCAGAGCCCTGCCCCTCTTTGAGTCCCCCCAGTTCTGATCAATCCAACATCTGCCTTTTCCTGGGAACCTATTATGTACAAACAAGCCCTTGTTCTGGGTGCTGTGGGGTTGGGTGAGGGTGTCACCCCCACCCGGGAGGTTTCACGGCCCAGCGAAGGGATCACCTGGTATAAAATACACAAGAGGCCAGTCAGGAAATGTCAGAAGAGGGTGCCAGCACAAGGTTGTCTCTGGGAGGTCAGAAAACAGCAAAGCACATCCTACTGAGCAGGCCAGGACACTCTGTACCGAGTAACCCAAGGTGGGGCAAGACCCAGAATGAGTGACGCCCATGCCCGGAAACAGACTCCATGTGAAACTGGTTTCGAGGCTTGGAAACCGCACTGCACATTCAAGTGCCCCCTGCCAAACCCAGATGGAGGGTGGGGGACCGCGGGAGACGTGACAGTGGCAAGTGGTTAGGCACAGAAGCAGGCACTTAGAGACCTTCATTGAGTCAACAGATGCTTAAGGAGCCCCTACTATGTGCTGAGTGCTGGGAGCATAGTGATTAGTGAGATTCAGGCCCTGCTTCAGGGAACTTAGTGTCCAGTGAGAACAGGTGCTATACAAACAGGCAATGCCACCGACACGGGGTGTGTGCTCTACAGGAACAGGCTGAGTGTGTGGTGCTCCGGGGCACGGAGGAACCATCTCACTCCGACAGAGGATAAGAGAAGGCGTCCAGAAGGAGTGGGCATGTAGAGAGCCAGAAGGAGCTCAGGGTGGGTGCCAGGTAGAGTGAGTTGGAGGGAGGGGAGTGATGAGACTAGAGAGATCATCATGGAATGGCCACAGTTTGCCCAGTCTCTCAGTCACTGATCCAACAAATACTATGAGCAACCGATGGACGGGTCCTATGCTGGGTGCTGAGACCGTGATGGTGAGATGGTGAGCAAGGCAGATCCATGTGGGTTGAGCTAAGGTTGTAACCGTGGAAATGGGGAGAAATCGATAGATTTTGACAGACAATCAAGTTCAATTGGATGATGGTGGTGAGGGAGAGGGAATGATCTAAGATGATTCTTAGGCTTCTAGCCGAGTGTGACTTGAGGAGGTGCCCTTGTCTGCAGGGGAGAAGGCATCCAAACGGAAGCAGATTGAGGAGGATGGAGAAGTGTGCATCTGCACTGGTATTACCTGTGTGCAGGGCCAACGGGACAGTGGCAATTCCCAACATCTAAGTCGGGCTATGAGGTGAGAGTTGGTGGCCATCCAGACTGGAGCAGAACCCCAGCTGGAGACATGGGGAGCATCTGCAAAGGTGGCAAGAGATTAACCAGGTGCCTGGACTCCAGCTCAGAGAGTCCGGTTTCACACAGAGTTCTAGTCCTAGGGAGGCACTGGAGTGCTAACGGCTAAAAGTTAGCTCATTCCAGGAGCTTCAGGGCCTGAGACCGTGGCAGCAAAACCAATGCCAGTGCCCTCCTGCTGGTGACTGGCCAGGCCGGGCTGCGGGAACCCTCTGCATGGAGCTTACATGGCTGAGGAAGCTGGGGAAGGAGCCAGCACTCACGTAGTGCAGTCTTGCGCAGAACTGGTCAGGCAGTAAGTGCTCAATAACGCTCTCCAAGGAGCAAGCAGACATTCCAGGGGAAGCGGGAGAGTCCAGTAGTGAAAGCAGCAGGGAGTTCTCTCCACACTGAATTGGAGCTGTTGGGTCTTTTGGCTGCTTTAGCAGAAGCCCCGTTTGCTTAAAGTCCCCCAGAAACATGGCAGCTTTTAATGCCAACCCTTATCCTTCTGGAGCATAGGTCAGAGGCTTCAAGCTTACATTCTTTGAAACCTCAGACATTAGCCCTACAACTGAATTGCCTAAAAGACTGCCATTTTGATGAAGTCCAGGCTGACTGCTTAAAATAAATACCCAAACATCACAAATAGGGTTGAAATTTAGGGCCTGGAATAAATGAGAACAAACGTCCAATCCAAGAGGGGAAGAGCATTTTCAGTGCTAAAGCTTGTCCTTGTAGGATGAGCCTCATATGAATACGTAAATTTCAAAAGTTTGCACCAAAGAAATCCTGTGAGGTCAGAGGATAGGACAATGTGGAAGGCATACCTAGCGTGATTGAAGCTGCTTTTCTTTCCTGCTAGGAAGCAGCTAGAAGCTCATAACTTGGGGGGAGACCTCACCCAACTTAAAGCCAGGACAGAAGGTGTGGATGGTTAGATGTGGGAGGGCCCGGTTCAAAAGCACACATCCCACCCCCACACCATTGAGCTTCTCTGACAGCTCACCACTGCATAGGCCACTCGGGCCAGCGCCTTCTCTTTAATCCCAGGGCCATCCTTAGTGACAGGGCTCAGCTGGGACCACCCCCAAGGCTGGAGAAGAGGTAGATGAGAGGGAGGTGCCTTGCAGAGATCTCTAGTTCAGTGGCGGCAAAGCTGAGATCAGAACTCAGCTCTCACCCTGGCCAGTGAGCCTCAGTGGGTTGGATTTCATCCTGGGCATGGAAAGGTTTCTCGTTCGATTCCCAATCAGGGCATATGCTCAGGTTGCAAGCTGAATCCCCAATGGGGGGTGTGCAGAAGGCAGCCATCAATGTTTTGCTCTCACATAGATGTCTCTCTCTTTCTCTCCCTCTTCCATCCTCTCTCTCTCTAAAAGTCAATTAAAAATCTTAAAAGAAAAGGAAGAAGTCAGGTCTCTGGCTGCAGCTCTGAAGCTGCTCTGCATTGGTACTGTGTGCTTGAACTGTGAGCAAACTTAACCTCATCCCCCTACATTTATCTCCAAGGAAAAAAAGTCTTGTTTCTTATGCTATCAGTCTCCAAGGGGTAGACTTATCTACACCAAATTATTGTCCACTTAGTGGATACGAAAAGGATATTAGAGAAATGCCAATACACAGAGGCAAGGATCCAACCAAATAAATACATCACACTTCTGGTTAGCAGCTAGTGAAACTTTGACTCAATCACACCTATTTTAAGATAAAAAGTTATTTTACAATATATACTCTTTTGAATGCATCACAGATTGTTTTTCAAAATATTTTAAGAAAAAATAAATTCTTTTATTATCAAATATTTGTAGTTTAAAGTAGATTTGCATTAAAATATTAAGCTTAATAATTTTTACTTAAGGAATAAAAAAAAATAAATGGGGAAAAAAAAAAAAAGAATCACAGAAAGATCCTCTTAACTCCTCCAGATGCTGGGGCAGGAATATCCGCACTGGAACCTGAGATGACCTGAGGCTGTCGCAGAGATAAAATATGAGGAAAGTATAAACAATGAAGGAGAAGCCTGAGTGTGACCAACCCCAGCACTGAAGGGAGCAGTTGAGCTTGTATTACATGTGTGGTCCCTGAGGCCCTGAGAATAGAACCCAGCCGCCACCAGGATGGGAGTGGGCCCGGGCGGACTTCCTGCCTTTTGGTCAGACAGACTGCCTTCCTGAATTACTAGGTCTAGGAAGCAGTGGTGACAAGGGGGGGGGGGGGGGGGGGGCGGCGCAGAGCTTTCCACGTGTCACTTACCACCCTCGCTCGGCCCTCTTCCTGGCTGCAGCCTCACTTCCCCTCTCACAGACCAGTTACCTAATCTGCCACACGCCGAGATGGTATCTGGGAACTCTAACGGCTCTGACATCCCATAATTCTATAACTCAGATACCAGAGCGGTTGGTATGAGACAGGAAAGAGCCCAGCCCCGACTCCCAGTTTGCACGATGTTGTATTTATTACGCCAAGTGTTGTGGTCAAGGACTCAAACAGCTGCTCTGTGTTGAGCACTTGGCAGGCGCTCAGCGAGGTGCTGTGCTCCTCTATGCATAGTCACATCTCGTGTCCACGTGGGCATTACCAGCTCCGGTGGGCAGATGGAGCTGACCCAGGTTGAGTAGCTTGCCCAGAGGCCCGCCAGGTGTCCAACCCCTGACCCCCGTCTCTCCATCTCCCATGCTGGATGCTGGATAAGTTCTGGAGACGTAAGCCTGGGCCAACCTAGCTCTTTATCCTTCTCCCACACACCTCCTTACACTGGGAGCCTTGGAAGAAACACTGCCCACTGCCCGTGTCCGTTGGGGGAGGTTGATTTGCCTGACTGAAGAGTTTGGGGGAAGAAACTGTGCCTTCGAGACCCAGCTCTTCCACCGCTCGGAGCGCGGAGTGGCCCTGGACTGGGCCACTATAGCAAAAAGACCATCGTTTCCATATGTGCCAACAGCCACATGCAGCAAGTGGCTACTGTGATGGACAGTACTACCTTAGAGGCTGCCCTCCTGCGCCCCAGCTTGGAGACCTCCAGGGTGGAGAGTCCCCGCCTCTGAATCGCTCTAGTGACTTGGTGGGCACTTCTCATTACTAGAAACATCTTCTCATCATCCTGAAGTCTGCCTCCTCCTAATCTCCCATTTCTCAGTGCTAGCCATGCCCTCTGGACCACCTCTCCCCGTGACAGCTCTTCCAGTGCTGCCCACAGGGAGCGAGCGCGCTCTCCGTGTTCCGCAGCGTCTGTCTCTTCTTGGGTTAAATGGCCTGTTATTTCTGCTGCTCCTCATGTGACCTAGTTTCTTGCTCCTTCTCGGACTCATCCCCCATTAGACCCAGAAGTCAAAATGGAACCTGTTCCCTCAGGGAAGTTCTCAGTTGTTTGCTGTTTTTTAAATACCTATCTGCTGCCTTCCCAAGTCACTGGCCAACCTTCCAACCTTGGTACTGCTTGGTGGGACAGGGCTCTGGTGTTCTCTCACTTGAGAACACTGCATTTATAACTATTATGGGCACCTTTTGTTTTGGGTTTTGTTTTTTTTTATTACCCAGTATCCAAACAGTCTTTTATTTTAGAAAAATCCCAAAATAGGTGAGAGATAGGGCCCTGCCTCCCCTGATGGAGGCCGAAGGAGAGTGACATTCGCTTTCCACACCTCGGGCTCATGCCCAAGCTTTTGAAACTGAGAGGAAAGCACACAGTCAGAGATTGTCAGCACTTATCCAGGATGGCAGCAGTCAGTCAAGAGTCCCCAGGAGAGGGAGAGTATCCTGGGGTGGTGGCACCATGGGCGAGAACCGGCTTCTGTCGTTTGCAAGCAAGGTCCCGGCGAGTAGGAACACACCGGCTGCTCCTTAGGCAGGCCCTCTTTCCTCCCTGGGCCTCGGTTTGAGTGGATGGTGTGAGGTCAGTCTCAGCTGTGATGCACTAGATTCCTGGGTTTTTAACACATTCTCACTGATGATTAAGAGATGTAGCTACGAGTGAAATGGAGAGAGGCCTAGAATACCAGGCAAACTTCTCACTACCGGTTCTTCAAAAAGTACTCTGGAAGTAGCTCCATCTCTGCTTGGGGGCTCTGAACGCCCCATGGTTTTCTAAAGTTTAGACCAAGGCTGAGATGGAAAGATGTGTGCCTCTCCCAGTTGTCACCAGGGACTACTGTTTCCATGGCTACCGTGGAGCGAAGCCCTGAGGCCCCAGATGTGTGTGATGCAGGAACAGCACAGGACTTGGGCCCTCATCTCAGCTTGGCCCCATACTGTTGAGGTTTTCCACAGGGAAAGCCAGGCACTGAGTGATTTCCAAGGCTCTTTTCAATTCTGATTCTGTGACTCTGAACCCTGTAGGAGCTGTTATTACCTTGAGTTTCTACTTACTGCTTTCCCCTTCTTTCTGGCTTCTATATTAAAACTTTATAAGTTTATAAATGGATAAATAAAATGTGCTATATTCATTCTATGGCATATTATTCAGTCATAAAAGGAAGCACTGACATGCTACAATGTAAATGAACCTTGAAAACATTAGACTAAGAGAAAGAAGCCAGTCTCCAAAGACTACGTATGATATGCTTTCATTTATATGAAATGTTCAAAATAGGCAGATCTATAGTGATATAAAGTGGACTAGTGGTTTCCTAGGGCTAGTAGGAAAAGGGTAGTCACTGCCAATAGGTACAGGAATTCTTTTGGGGATGATGTTCTAAAATGTACTATGGTGATGGTTGCACAACCGTGAATATACACAAAACTTTGAATTCTGCAATTGAAATCGATGAATTGTATGGTATGTGAATTGTATTTTAATAAAACTGTTCAAAAATCAGGCAACAAGTTTAAGACAAACCCAATGTATTTCACAGCCGTGTTCATGGCATTGGAAGATAGCCTTGAAAATTACATCCACTCATACTCCAACAATTTTATGTTGTTTGGTTTTTTAAGTCTTTCCCTTGGTCAATTAACTAAATTTAATTTATTTGTTTGAATGCAATTTCTTTGTAATTGCCCTTTCTCTGAAGGTCTCATTAGTAATCTAATGGGGTCCACAAAAAAAGATGGGATCTGATAAATTTTCACACTTGATTCCAGAGAGTTCACTGGGAGTAGCTTCTCTTTTCTTTAGACTTTTTATTAGATTGTAATGGAAATCTCATTTAAAGAAGAATTATAAGACAGTGCATGTTATACTTTAACTAGAGGCCAGGTGCACAAATTTGTGCATGGGTGGGGTCTGGCTGGGGGGAGGGGCCACGTGTGGTTGACCAGCCAGCCCCACCCCCTTGTCAAACTCCCAGTGGAACTCCAGGTCGAGGGGACAATTAGCATATTAGCCTTTTATTATATAAGACTAGAGGCCTGGTGTACAAAAATTTGTGCACTCGGGTGGGTCCCTCAGCCTGGCCTGTGCCCTCTTGCAGTCTGGGACCCCTCGGGGGATGACCACCTGCTGGCTTAGGCCCTGGGGGATTGTGCCTAAGCTGGCAGTCAGACATCCCTCTGGCAGCCCGGGAGCCCGCAGGGGATGCCCACTTGCTAGCAGGGAGCAGGCCTAAGCTGCAGTAGGACATCCTTAGCGCTGCTGAGGAGGCAGAAGAGGCTCCCACCACCACCGCTGTACTGGCAGCCATCAGCCTGGCTTGTGGCTGAGCAGAGCTCTCCCTGTGGGAGCGCACTGACCACCAGGGGGCATCTCCTGCATTGAGCGTCTGCCCCCTGGTGGTCAGTGTATGTCATAGTGACCAGTCATTCCCTGTTGTTCTGCTGTTAGGGTCAATTTGCATATTACCCTTTTATTATATAGGATAGAGGCCTGGCGCATGGGTGGGGCTGGCTGGTTTGCCCTGAAGGGTGTCCCGGATCAGGGTGGGGGTCCCACTGGGGTGCCTGGCCAGCCTGGGTGAAGGGCTGAGGGTTGTTTTCAGGCTGGCCACACCCCCTTCAGGGAGGGGGGTCCTGCTGGGGTGCCTGGCCAGTCTGGGTGAGGGGCTGGTGGCTGTTTGCAGGCAGGCCAACCCCCCACCTCCAGCGGGGACCCTCACCCCATGAGGGTGTCGCCATCCTGGGTGAGGGGCTGATGGTTGTTTGCAGGCTGGCCACGGCCCCCAGCCACCCAAGCTCCCAGTGGAGGCCGGCTGGGAGCAGGTATCTGGGATTTATTTAGCTTCTATAATTGAAACTTTGTTGCCTTGAGCAGAGGCCACAGCCAGCTAGGGCAGACAGGAAGCTTGGCTTCCTCCATCACCAGGGCAACCAAGCCTCCTGCTTGCTCCAGCTCCGTGGCTGCCAGCTGCCATCTTGGTTGGGTTAATTTGCATATAGTCGCTCTGATTGACTGGTGGGTGTGGCTTGGGGGCATAGCAGAGGTGCAGTCAATTTGCATGTTTCTCTTTTATTAGATTAGATGTGCATACCAAGCACTTGGAGATCTCATTAAATTGAAGATTATAATTTAGTAGGTCTGGAGTGGGGTCTAAAAATCTTCATTTCCAATAAGCTCCCAGTGTTATCAATGGTGCTGGCCCAAGGACCATACATCAAGTTACCAGGTTCCAGGGCTGCACAGCCCAATGTGGCTACTGAGCACTTGCAATGGGACTGATCTGAACAGAGATGAGATGTGAGTGAATGAGTAAGAGAATGTAAGTGATATAAGTGTAAAGTAGACACTGGGTTTCAAAGATTTAGTAACAAAAACAAAAGAATCTGAAATAATTTTTACATTGGTTGCTTGTTTAAATAATAATATTTATATGAATTAAGTGCATTATCTTTTCAATTACAAGTTTTATTTGTGAAAGATACCAGTAGATCCCCGCCCCTCATCATTACTCATCTTACCTTCTTCCTTGATAATAGACTTTAACTGTGCATGCGGTGGTACCATGGAATGAAGACTACCTTCCCCAGCTTCTCTTGCAGCAAAGTGGAACAATGTGACTAATCATTGCATGGCATGTAGGGGAAAGAGTCATCCAGCTTCCAATAACCTTTTTTAAGAGATTACATAGGTGTACTCTTTGCCTTTTCTTCTTCAGTCTTTCCTCCATCCTGCTAGAAGACAGAGATGTTGCCATATGAGACCATGAGGTCAAGGCCATGTACAATGAATCAACAAAATGTAAACACCATGATATGGCAAGGAATTGTGTCTATTTTTTTCTCCATTTCTGTAATGTCACTGTCTAGTTGGTGCTGACTAAATATTTGCTGACTGACTATTAAATGAATGAATAAATGAACAAGTCTGGGTGTTTGTTATTAGGGAGGCAATGTCACCCCAGACCACCCACTGGACTTTTACATGAGAGAGAAACAAACGTCTACCTTGTTTAAACCCAAACCTAATCCTAATCAATACAAGATTAAAAAGTCCTATAACTGCTTTATGCTATAGAAAGTTTACTTAAAATGTTCAGCTAAAACTCAGTAAATCTAATCATATTTAAATGCATTGTGATATTCATCTTTTCAATGTGGTGGATTACTTCACCATGCCAAAATCCATCCATCTGTTTGTTTAATAAGTTGAGGTTTCAATATTTCAAGTTTCTAAAACCAAGATATGCTTCTAACAGCATTTTCTTACTAACAATTCAAAGCACTATACAAATTCAACCCAGCAATGCTTTTCCTGACAGCCCTAGGGTAGAGGTGAGTTAGCATCAAGAAGTACCTTTCATAAGACAGAGATGAGCTCACTTCCCTTCCTGATTGAGGGAAGATTTTTCATTTCATTCTCTCTCCATTACACTTCACTGCTTCTAAACCGAACAGGAATTTTACATCAGAGAGGTTAGTAATAACAGATTTTAATCAAAAGCAAATGTCTTTTTCTTGCTTTTAAGAAAAATATTTCATTGCATTCACCCAAGCTTTCAGCTCTGAGAAGAATTACGTCTTTACACATTATTCCTTAAAAGAAAAAAGAAATCTTTGTGTCTTCAGAAAGGACACCACTACTTAACTCCAGTACACAAACAAGTGGGGATGAAAGTCCCGTCAACAATGAGCGGGACACCATGCCCTGGTTCCCTGTTCTCAGGGAAGCAAGAGAGGCCAGGGGGATTTCCACAAGCCTGAGTGGGCAGCAGGTGACTGGCTTGGGGTGGAGTAAGGAGGAACACACAGAGAGGACCAGTGGGCTGGCCCTGGGTGTTTGCACTTGACGCCCTGTCCCAGGACAAGGAGAGTGACTATTACCCGTCAGCAGGAGTAAAGGAGAACACCACGTGATTTCTCACCCTTCCTGGAGGCCTCATTCTTCATTCCAAACTCGGCAGCCTTTGAAGTTGCAGGAGGCCAAGTCTCAGCTTCCTGTCATGTTGGATTCTCCCATGGTCACAGGTTCCCTGGAGGCTCCTGCGGCGGGAAGGAGCCCTGTGCTCTGGGACACAAGAGGAATTCCAAAAGAGCGATTTAATCAAAGGGCATTGGTACTGGCCACATCATTATTCGGGTGGACTAGAAGCCTCATGTCTACTCATAAAAAATTGATCCATATGCCCCTTGTCTGGATATTTCTGATATGCCAGGGAAGCTCCACACAGAAAGCCTCTGGTATATAAGTTCCCTTTTAGTTGAAAACAAAACAAAAATTGTTAACATGCCATTAGTACAGATTTTCCCAGAGCTAAGTTCCAAACTGGAACTGAGTGAAATACCTTTAAAAACTACGTTTAAAAACTCCAGGACCAGGGGCTACTCTTTAATGACTGATCTGTGACCTTAGAGAGGTTGGGAATTATGGGGTGTGAGAAGGAGGGAGCAGGTAACAGCATAAAAATACACAAGAGAGGAGATTGCATACAGTGAGGTTTACTTGTGAAGCTAGAACATATGGCAGGCAGAGTGCCGAGGGATGAAGCTGGAAAGACCATCACAGACCAATGGAGATGAGTTCTGGCTAAAGAGCTGGAAGCTGGCCTGCTGTGAATGGGGAGCCATTGAAGACTTTGGAAGCTGAGCAGGACAGTGCCAGGTCTGTATTTTGAAACGTAAAGCCAACAGCGAAGTGGTTAAATGGATGAAGTTGGGAGCCACTGGAAGCAGCTAGTGCAATAGCACAGGTGGGAGACTCTGACCAGGCAGGGAATGGAGGGTAGGGGGTGGTGGCTGCTTTGGTGGCTACTGGTTTGGGGTTAGGAGTCAGCTAGCCTTTGCAGATGGCCTTCAGGTTCCTGACTTGGGATCTGGGAAGATGAAGGAAGAGCAGCAAGACAGAGAGTAGAAGATGCCTATAGGAGAGCCTCGTGCAAAATGGCCTGGATTTCGTGAGCCTGCTTGTTCCAGGCTAAGGGATATCCTTCCATTTATTCTCACAATATCCTGCCCATGTGTCAGAGGGCAGAAGGATGCTGAGACCCACTCTAGACCCTGACCCTGAGCACTACTTCCTTCCAGCAGCAATGCCTCCATCAGTTTAGCACTTACTCTGTGCCCAGCCCTGGGCCCAGGCCTTCCATAGATTCTCTCTTTATCCCACAACAACTCTCTGAGGTTGTAGGACCCTATATCTCATATGGGCAAGCTAAGAAAGAGAAGTTATGTGTCCACATTTTCACATCTCGAACGCAGCAGAATTGGTGTTTAACCCAGGCCTACAAATCCCCCTCAATCAGATTATACTCAGCCATAGATTGTTGCTTCCAGACGAGCATCAAAATCAAAGCCTAACCGTTCTATAATATTTTCATTTGCAAACTCATTCATTCATATATTCGTTCATCAGATTAACACTGAACTTTTCTTAAGCACAAAGTATAATTATGGTCGATGCACCCTGGGTGCTCGGGGTGGGGAGAGCGCTTGTGGTTGTATGGGAACAAATAAGTCTTTGTCTTCAAGGAGTGGTAAGCAGAGGTCAGCAAACCACAGCCACGGGCCTAATCTAACCCACCGCCTGTGTGTGAATAAAGTTTTATTGGGACACAGCCACACCTATTTGTGTACATGTTGTCTATGGCTGATTGTGCACTGCAACGGCCAAGTTGAGCAGTCACAACAGAGACCAAATGGACCACAAAGCTTAAATGTTCACTCTCTAGCCCTTTACAGAGAAAGTAGCTGATCCGTGGTCTTGAGTCAGAACCATAGATCCCACAGACTATGAGAAAATCTAGATTATTAAAACGGCATAAATAAAAAGCTGTGGGGATGCCAAGAAAGCCATAGGCAGGGCTCATCTAGGAGGAGGTTTTCAACATGGGTTTTGACAGAGCAATGGGATATTCTCAGCAGATTCCAACCCAGAGCAGGTCCCCTGAAGGCACAGGTGAAGGCTGCTCAGGCATTTGGAAGGTAACCATCGAAGTTCTCTTTCCGGAGCAGCAGAACTCATGGCAGTGGCCCTAGTTCTGCCACTGCTGAGCTACGTGACCTTGAGCCAATCTACTTCCCCGGATGCCAGGCATCTCTTACTGGGCTCTCAGGCTACCTGGGTGACTTGTGCAAAATGCAAGTGCTCTAAATCCCGGGGGTCCTCCGGGCAGCTGTGTGCACACATGGTCTGCCTTGGGGATAATCACACAGAGCACTTAGAAGCAAAAATGTCAGCCCTGGATGCAAAATTGCCTTTGTCTCCAGCTGAGCTCACTCTATTTTTTTATTAGTTCCCTCACGATGCAGCTTGGTGGGTTATGAAAGAGTCCTCCCCTGAGAGAAGTCATTCGTCAAGCTGGGAATGTGTGGACGTCTCGCCCCAGGAGACTATGGGGTGCTTTCCCGGAGGTGCAGGCACCTGGAGGTTGGTCTGGGTTTGTGCGGGAGGTCTGGGCCCAAGGACACATTGTGTCTGGAACCGTCACAAAGGAGTCTCTGCACATCCCAGCCAGCTGGCCCCGCTCTGCTAGACGCTGTGTTCCCTGCTCCCTCGACCTTCCTCCAGGAAGCACCTCTTCTGGCCCAGCTTGATGATGCTTTTCCGCTCACACCCTGGATCCCACATCCCCAGCCCAAGGGGGAGCCCAACCGCCGGCCCTGTCAGTGTGGCCACAGCACCTGGCTCGCCTTCCTCCAGCCCGGGCCAAAGCCTCAGACGCAGGAGAAACCAGATCTGGCTCAGCTGGCCAGCGCCGGGGCTTCCTGTCCAAGTGTTTGTGGCTGGGCTTCCTGCTGACGGAAGGGCGGCTGCAGCTCTCCGCTGACATCCCGAGAGGTGGCTCCCGGGCCCTGGCCGCCAAGCACGTCCAGCTGGCACCCGGCACAGGAGCCCGGCTGCACTCCATGCAGCTGTCAGACGATGTTCACAGGGACGCTGGGGTCAGGCCTCGAGAGCTATAAAGGGGATTCCTTTGGGGAGAGAGGAAGCTGTGAATCAGACCAGAAACCTGGAGCTCGAGCTTGTCCTGGGCAGACAGCCAGGCATGCCTCACATACACCCCACTCCAGACTGGCGGACCCCCTCGCTCCACTCGGGCCCACCTCCCTGGCCACCTGCAAACCTTCGCCTTGCGTCCCTTCACGAGTCTCCCCGACGCAGCTTCCCTCAGCCCCGGGCAGGACAGGAGCAGGGCCCACGCACCCAGATTATAGCCCAGCCTGGCTCCCACCTCAGGACCTGGAGGAATTTAATTTCACAGAGAATCAGCTTCCCTGAGTGGGAACTGGAGAGTGAGACTATTTTCTGAACATAGCCTGTTTATTTTCCCACGTCTCAAGGGTGGTGGCAGAGGAGATGGGGTTAGATGTGTTTTATATAGCTCCAGAGGTCAGAACAAGCAAGGTATGGAGGCAGGATTCCGTTTAAACAAAGAAAAACTAACCCCGAAAATAGGCTGTCCCAAGGTAGTGAGCATCCTGTTACTGGAAGTATTCAACAGGAATTGTTTGCCAAGACTTTCAAGTGCTGGACTGTAAGTTCTGCGAGGGTCCATATCTGTCTCTGTTACTCCTACTGGACCAGCAACCAGTAAGCACCTGACAAAGAGTAAGTGCTCCAAATACTCTGGGAGGGAGGGCAGGAGGGAGGGAGGGAGTCAGGGAGGGAGGGAGCCAGGGAGGGAGGAAGCCAGGGAGGGAGAATGAAAAGGGTCGTCTTGAGAGCTTTGGAGAAGAGGTTCCTCCTTCAGAAGAGAGCGTGGACCAGCCAATTGGAACCCAGCTGTCTCTGACTCTATGGTTATAAAACGAGGATTCTGGGTGCCCACTCCAACGGCAACATCAACTCCAAAACAAGGCTGAGCAACTCTCCTGTGAGGGTGTGTTCACAGGCAGAAGCCTCTGCACAGCCTACATTCTGTCAGTCACTTTGACAGGACCCTGCGAAACACAGGGTTCCCACTGGAAAGATGTCGAGCCTGGGGCTCAGAGATGGTAAATGACTTGTCTGAGCTGAGGCTGATCCTGGGGCCTCCGGACCCTGCGTCCAGTACGCCCTTCATGTGCATGTTAGTCCATCTTGCTGCTGCCACAGCTCTGTCTGCCCCCCCGCCTCCCAAGACTGATATTATGTTCTAACATGAAACTTGATGCTTCATTAAAAACACCAGAGAAGTACCGCTATCCTTTGAAAAATGCACAGGAAACAGACCTTCCTCAAATAAAATAAAATAAAATAAAATAAAATAAAATAAAAAGATCCTCCCAGCAGGGTAAGGTTTGGGCACTCCTATTGATTGTAATGATCAACAGAGGATCTGAGACAATTTCCAGAAGCAAGTTTCCATTTCAGGGCCAAACCCCTAGAGCACCATGTTGGAAGGACACAGTCTTTTCCGAAGGTCTGACTTGCAGATTAGGCACGGCATTGGTTTGCCCTCAGGTCCATGCCCGCCCCCCCCCACCCCCGCCTCTCTCTCACAGGGGTTGGCCCCCGTATGCTGCCTCTGTGCCAGGTCTCAACCATCCAGAAGCCTGGCGGGTGGAGGAGGTTGTAGAAACCACTCTTTCTCTCCCTTCCCCCCTTTATCTGGAGGATCACCTCTGGGGCCCCCATCCCTGGCAGGGAGCTCCCAGCAGGGTTCCGGCTCTTGCAGGGCTCTGCAAACGCCACCGCCTCTCTCTGACCACGCAGTCCAGGAATGGTGCCATTTTCCTGTGGCGGCTATGGCTCACCCCAGTCTGCCCTGCCATCCCTTCCAGTGCCTTCATCATTAGTTGTCCCTCTGCTGAGGTTTCTGGAATGAGTTCCGTTTTCTTCATGGACTCGACTGATTCCAAGTCAATGTTGAGACCCAGCCCAGAGAGGGTTAAAGGGATGGAAATAGGGGAGAGCTCTACCTTGACCGGCCTTGGGTCATCCAGGCCAGTGTGTGCCTGTAGCCTCTGGCTGCACGGCAGGAATTGTTATGGAGCATCAAAGAGGCAGGCAGGCAGAAGGCCCCCTGAGGGAGGGCCAGGTCTGCAGTGGCCAGGAAGGAGGAGGCAGGCCAAGTGCACCTGTGACTCCACATGGGAACCAGAGGACCGGGAGTCAGCCCAGCTGTCCCGCCAAAGGCCCCTGTCCCTCTCACAAGACCCCAGCAGCCCCGGCGTCCCTCGGTGCTATGACGCAGGCAGTGCTCCCCACATGCGTTGACCATTCAGCAGGACTCAGCCTCTCAGAGCTCAGAGCAGGCCATGCTTCCAGGCCCACGTCATCTCCACCACGGCTGGAGAGGAGGGCTTCCTCAGTGACATCAGCAAAGAAAGCAGGTGTCTTTTCTCCCCACTCCCAAACCTGCAGCATCTGGGACTCAAAGAGAGTCACAGACTCTTCTTTTTCATCTCATCCCACCCCCATGGGGAGGCTGTGTTCTCTAAAAATATTATTCATGCCCGGCCAGCGTGGCTGAGCTTCGACCTATGAACCAGGAGTTCACGGGTTCGATTCCTGGTCAGGGCACATGCCCGGGTTGTGGGGTCAATCCCCAGTGTGGAGTGTGCAGGAGGCAGCCAATCAGTGATTCTCTCTCATCATTGATGTTTCTATCTCTCTCTCCCTCTTCCTTCCTCTCTGAAATAAATAAAAACATATTTAAAAAGGAACCCTATTAATAAAAAATAAATAAAAACATATTATTCATGATGTAGAAAGGAGGAAAGCTAGGCCTCATCTGCAGATTTTTGTGGCCCTACTCCATGCTTGCCGCTGGACTCAGTACATTCCTATATTTTATGTCATTTCATCAGTCTATAATGGGAGAGAATAGGACCACAAAATATGCATCCCACTCCATTCAACTTGCCTTTATAGGGTACCTTCCAGGGACTAGGCATTTTGCAGAGATGAGTGTACTATGGTTCCTGCTTTCCAAGAAAGTTAAAAACCCAAGGTCTGGACTCAGCCAGACCTGCCTGAGTTTGAATCCAGATTCTCGCAATTAGTACATATGTGACCTCGGGCGTGTGAACCTCCGTTTCTCATTTATAAAATGAGCACAACAACCATCTTGTCTAACGGAGTTGTTGAAGGATTCATTTAGGTAGCGAGCTTAGCAAGCATGCAGCACATGGTGAACACTCCTCAACAAGTGTGACTATTATTCCTTTTAAAAATTAATAAATCTAGGATACGCACATGGCCCCATGGTAGCATCTGGGGGATAAAGCATTTCTGAGGGCTGCACCTCTATTTCTGCTAACGCTGTGAGCACATGGCAAAGCCCTCTGACTCCAGAACAGAGCAAACATGGCTCTTCCTTTCTCCTCCTGGAAGTCTCCAACAACTGACCTCAGAGGCATCCCACACGCAGCTCTCTGTCCCCCGGACAGGCCAACGCCCTCTGAGTTGCTGAGTTGCCGGATGCCCTGCCGAGGTCCAAGGTTTGGAGAGTTTCCGGGACTGGTGGGGTCACCCTGCGGTTGGGCCTGCCTGGCAGCCCCACCCTTCCTGGCAGCCAGGCCTCCTCCTCAATCTGTGAAAGCCTGCCAGCGGGGGAGGGCTGCCAGCGGGGGAGGGCTGGCAGCGGGCTCCGGCTGGCAGAGGGAGATGGAAGGGCCTGCTTCCATGTTTGCCCTAAGGGTAGCCTGGAGGGAGGGGTTGAGGGCAGGAGTGGGGGAAAGATGGGGGGCAGAGCGGGGCAAACTGGGCTCCACTCCACCCTCTCCTCCTGCCATGCAGAGAATCCAGTTTCTGGAAGTGCCAAGTGCTCCTCCTAGTGGGGAAGGAATGATTCAAGATCCCACTTGGCCCTTCCTCCTCCTTACACCGGGAAAGGTGGGGCACCTTTTGCAAGCCTAGCAGATGATGGAAATATCGGTCCCATTCTACAGCACATCACTGTTGGTTCATGCAGAGCTGGGACTAGAAAGCAGGTCTGTTCATTCATTCTATTTCCCATAGGTTTTTTCAGTGCACCACCCTCAAAACCAGCAGAGAGGAGTAATGGCCTCTGTCCTGCCCACTGCTCACCACTCCCCCCCCACCCCCACCCTCCCCCGGCAGAGACAGGTTGGAGAGGGGCCATTCTAGGACCACTCACTCATCCAGGACAAGGAGGAGACCCTTGCCCTGTCTTCTTCCCTGAAAACAAAGTGCTTCCTTTGAGTTCTCCAGGGACTGACCTCCTGCTCTGAATGACGCCACATGCGACCCTGGGATCCCCTGTTTCCGGGGGTGGGGGCCTGGCTTGGGAACCCAACTGCCATTGGGGCCTCTCTTACAGACCAGGGCAGGAGAGGTGGGCCCGGGGCCCTACCCCATGGGGAGGCTCTCCCAGCCTGGGAGCCTGCTCTCCTCCTGGGCCTGCATGCTGCCGGACCCTGCCGTGGGACAGAGCTGGGCCGGGGCTCAAGGACAGCCAGGCAGACAGGGAACTGTATTTCCTGGGAAGGCAGCCAGTCCCTGTGCCCTCAGGCTTCCGGGCACTGAGGACAGTAGCAGAGCTGCCACCTCTGTTGGCCCACCCCAGGCCCCAGCTGGACGGGCAGACCCTGGTTCTGGTCTCAGGGCCAGAGCATGGCAGCAGGAGGGGTCACAACACCCAGCCCCTCCCCTTGGCCACTGGTCCTGAGCAGGGGGAGGTGCAGTGGGGGAGGAGGGGCAGGACCGGAGGCCCAGGCCACGCCCCTGTGCCGGGAACACACAGGATTCACTGTCCCTTGTTTCCTTACGAACTTGTCTTATCTCCCCTGCTAGGCTGAGCTGTTCCAGAGCGTGGAAAAGGCATTTGATTGGCCTCAAAACCCGTGGGGTCCCGTCCCTGGTAGTGTTGCCATCTACCTGAGACCACGGTCAGGTCATTTCACCCCCGAGCCTCATTTTCCTCAGCTGTACCACGGGGTGGTAACCCCTGCTGTGCCCAGTCCCTGGTTGCTCAAAGCCTTAGCGTGAGTATGCTCCTGACAACAGCGAAGGCACGATTCTCACGTGCTGTTATTAAAATCATATCGCCTGGGTTAGTGCTCCCACCTGCCGCATGAGGGGAAGATGAGCCTGTGGCCCAGGGCAGGGCAGGCAGAGGGGGCCTGAGAGGAGCCCAGCAGGTGACTGGGTGGCCGGCCCATCTCCCTCTGGAGGACACCAGGACTCTCCTGCCCCCTCTCCAGCTCTTTGATGAGCACCTGGGAGCCACATTTCTAGGGAAGTAATGAAGCTGGGGAGGCGGGGGAGGGGGGGGGGGTTCTAAACCAGGTCATAAGCAGCTCCCCCCAGATCAGAACTGGCTTCCAGCAGCGCAGGGTAGTCAGGGGCGGGCCTTCGCTGGCCCCACAGTGCCCTGGAACGGACACTTACAGGCGGATTTTGGCAGCTCTAAGGAAGAGTCTTCCGAAAGCTGGGCGATCTGCACCAGTAGACGACCCCCGGGCAGTGAACTCCTGGACAGACCGATGGTGGAGGAAATTCTACAAAGGGGGTCATGAGCCAAGGACATTAGGGACCCCCCCCCCACCGCCCAGCCCCCTCTTCCTGGGGATTCCAGATCCTCTGTTCCCCTCGGGATCCGAGCTCCTCCCTGGTATTAATTAGCCAACAGCACCTCAGAGGGTTATTCAGAACAGAAGTGCTTGGCCACACCTCGGTACCGCCGCAGCGCCGCACACGCACACGCTGGATGTGTGAGGCACGTGTGGGAGGGGCCGGCATGTATCGGGACAGGCGGTTTAATGAGTTATAAACAGTCTGTTCCTATGTAACCTTTTGTTTACACACACACACAAAAGTGTGTTTCTCTCCCCTCGCGGTGTGAACAGAGCCCACAGAGGCTCCTCCCGGCCACGAAGCCTGCGGCCTGCCCAGTGCCAGGAAAAACAAGCCTGCGCTGGAAAACAACCCACCCTGAACGCGGCAGGCCGATTGTTCGGGGCTGGGTGGTCCTCTGGTTGCCACACACGAGTCTGGTGCAGGGTGTTCACTGGCCAACATCCACACTCCAGTCACCCTGAGTCGGGAGGGAGGAAGGTGCTGGGTGGTGGCCCGTTTCTAGAGGCTGCTGGTGATTCTTGAGGCTGGAACCTCAGGGCTGCCATGTAGCTTCCTGACAATCCAGCCACCCCATCAGGCCAGCACCCAGGCTGACAGCCGGCCAGCTGCAGGCCAGCTGTCGGCATGAGGAAAGCCAGCAACCCAGAGTCAGGATGGTTGAAGAGCGGTCTTCATCTTAAAAGGGGGCCCAACCCAGACCCCCAGGAACGTGCAGGTCTTAATGGCAGGGTGCTGGGTTTCTTCAGGCAGATTAACATGGATGGGATGATGCTTTATCTTGTTTTCATCTGTGCCGCAGCAGACACCTATAGGAATGGCATGGCTTTGCAGAGCGAGGGGTGGTCAGACGTTACCCAGAAAAAGTGAAGCGGAGTTCCCAAGAGGAGCTGGGGTCCAAGAGATGGAAAGCACCCTGCCTGACCCACAACAAATCAGTGGCTGAGCCTGATCCAGAGCCCCGACTCTGGAGCCACTGTTCTCTTCCCACCAAGCCCGCTCCCTGTGAATTGCATTGGCGAGGAGGAAAGTCCATCTGACACCTGCTGCCTCTGCGACCCACCTCATGTGGGCCCCTCCCTCTTCCTCCTCAGACGTTGGACCACGCAAGCTTGCTCCTACTGCACCCTTGCTGGGCCCTCAGCCTGGAGTGCCCTTCCCCAGTTTCTGTGTCTGGCCTCAGGTCCAAATTTGTCTCCTCCAAGAAGCCTTCCTTGACTGTGAGCTCCATGCAGTGCTTGGCATTAACTTTCTACAAGGGACTATCTGCTATTTTCTTGTTTAGATACATGTATGTATGTAGGTGTATGTATGTGTTTAGGCTGTCTCCCCAAATACAATTTAAATACTAGTAGAGTAGGTACCAGGAGGGTGCTTAACAAATATGGTTGAATGACCAAAGTCAAAATTTCATTTTTAATTAGCAGCCCGGAGTTGGCAGAGATGTGACTATGTGTGGAGACATTGTTAAATCTAATGTTTTGGGGGTCCGGTCGGCGTGGCTCAGTGGTTGAGCATCGACCTATCAACCAGGAGGTCACAGTTCAATTCCTGGTGGGGGCACATGCCCAGCTTGTGAACTGGATCTCAGTGTGGGGCCAGCAGGAGGCAGCTGATCAAGGATTCTCTATCATCGATGTTTCTCTCTCTCTCTCTTCTTTCCTCTCTGAAATCAATTAAAAAATACTTTTTAAAAATCTTATGTTTTGGGTACTGTGGAAGTCTCTGTCAGGTGACTCACAAGGTCTCTATGCCGTTGGCCAGCACCTCCAAAGTACCCAGGTCCTTCATACTTGTAGACCCTGATTCCTAACAGGGAACGAAGCACAGAGCATTCTCTTGGTCTCTTGAATTGCAAGTGAGATTTCCTGAAAATAACCCTTCTTTGTCTTCCTTGTCACTGGCAGAAGGAAAGCTGGGGAGGTGGGGTTGACAGCCGCCCCCCCCCCCTCCCCCTCCCATAATTGCTTCCCTCCCTTCTTCCTCTCCCGTCCTGAGTATTTGTCACTCTCTGCTTGTGGCAAATTGCTTTTCACCTTTGAAAACCAAGAATGGTTGCTCACCAGGACAGCCTGAAAGTGTTTGCAAGCAGGGGGTGTTTAGAGATAGAAAACACTATTGATCACCCCACCACCACCACCACCCCCATAACAGCGTCACTGAAATTCAATTTATTAAGCATCTGTGAGCAGTCTGGGAGGCCAATACTGCTCTGGACATCCTGGTGATGCAGAGGCAGGTGGCCTTTGGGGGGCTCTCAGGCCAGTAAGAAAGAGATTATTTTGACTCAATGAATGTTTTCTTAAGCGCTTACTAAATGCTGAACACTGGGCGCCTACAGTGAATGAGGAGCAGGCCTGTGCTTGAGCAGTTCATCCTCACATGGAAAAGGAGACATTCCTGACCGGTTCATTTTGAGGTTCTGTGGAGGGAGAAATGCAGAAGAGAGGAACGGGCTGCGGGTGCCAGGAGAGATGTGGAAGCTGAGCTTTATGGAAGTTCCCAGGACAAAGTGGGGCCGGACGGGGGCAGCGGGACAGACGGTGCAGAGGTGGGCCTGTGCTACTGGACCCAGGGCTGAAAGGAGGCTCCGTGGCTGGGGGAGGGTGGGAGCGAGCAAACAGCCCCGAGTGGGTTGCAGAGATGGGCAGGGAACTCATGGAGGACAGAGGCAGGGAGAGAGTTTGCAGAAAGTGAGGGGTCTATTGCACCAAAAGCTAGGGAAGCCGGGGGGGGGGGGGGGGCAGTGAGAGAGTGTAGACTTTATCACGTAAGCAGTGGGGAGCCCAGGAAAGGATTTTTCGGAGCAGAATTGAAGATCTCGGTCAGGCATCAGTCTGATGACAGGGCCAGAGCAGGGTGGCAGCGGGTGGGGAGGATGGACAGCCACAGTAATAATAACATGGCTTTCCACCCCACCCCACCACCACCACAGGAAACCCCACTAGAGTTGCCCTCTCAGACCTCATCCCCAGATCCGCTCCTCCATCCATGTGCTCTCCTCACTGCCCTCCCCTCCGCCCCACCCCCCACCCCCGGAGATGGTGCCAGAAAACAAGAGCTTCGGGAGAACCTGTACATTCAGAGAAGGAAATGGGCCTGCAAATGCGGAGCCACTCATCCCGAAAGCGAAATCCCATGAGGTGCCTCCCTGACCCAAAAGATGCCCCCTCCCTCCGCATCCGGGAACCTGCATGGATAATCGCTCCCGCTGGCATGCCAGGAGCTGGAGGAGGAAGCCCTGTGCCAGAAAGCCCATCCTGCCCTACACCTGGGCGAAAGCGGTGAGTAGAGGAGGGGATCCTTGGGCACCGGGAAGCACAGTGGATCAGGAAACACCTTTTCTCTGTGTGAAAGTGCACCCCTTGCTCATTAGCGGATTTACCACCCTTTGCTCTCTTGGCCCATTAGGGTGCCTTGATTTGCTTAGTCAGTGAGGGGCGGCAGGGGACAGGAGGAGCACAGGGCTGAGCAGCCAGAGACTGGGCTCCTGTCCAGGCTCTGCCATTGTGTGAGTCCCTTCCCCTCTCTGGGCCTCAGTTTCCCAATCTTTAAAATCGGCTGACAGTAAGGCGCCTACGGTTTCTGATCTCTTCTCTCTAGATGTCTCTGGGCCTGATACCGGTTACCCCACCAGGACTCAGGAAGGGACAGGACCCCTGCCTGCCTCCTACCCTGGAGCCCGGCCTTCCCCCAACTCCGTTTCCCTTTAAACACTGTGGTGACAAGGAGGGAATGTCAGCCAGCCAGCGGTAGGGTAGTGCAAAACACAGCTGATGAGAGAAAGCCCCTTCCCAGCCGGCCTCCCCCTCCCATCCATGCCCCCAGGGCCCCAGGTGAGGTTTCACTGGCTGCTGGTGGCAGCTGCTCTGACGTGGGTCTGGCCAATTCCACCCCCTCATCCCTTTCTAACTGGGCCCTGGATGGTTTTCAGGACTTCCCACCTCTCGGCATGCTCACTGCCAAGGCCTCCATCCAGCCTGCAACTGGAGGAAGGTGCCAAACACCTGTGCCAGGGAGGCCAGTGCCCTGGGACTACAGGCAGCCTGGGGAGCACAGCCCGGGAGCACTGCCCAGGCAGAGCAGGACCAGGGAGAGGGGAGAGCAGCAGGGACCCGCCTCAAGGGCTTTGCCTGCGTTTCCAAGGAGACATGTTGGAATTTGGGCTGAAACCTAGCTAAGATAGGCAGGAAACAGTGATGGGAAAACAAGTCACCTGGTCGGAAAAATAGGACCGTTGATGTCAAAGAAATTGAGCCAGGCAGGGAGTGCAAGAGAAGGAGCACCTTCTGAGCCCACCCCCACCATTCCCCACAGCCCCCTCCTACCCTCCCCCTACTAGCCTCTCTCCTCCCCCATCGCACCTCCCACCCAGCCCAGACTGAGAGCTGGGGGGGGGGGCGGGGGGGGTCACTGGACAGTCTCTCAGAATCATACACCCAGCAAGGGGTTCGACTTTCCTTCTTCCTTCCCCCCCTTGAGGTTCTAGAGCTGAGTAGGAGAAGCAGACCCAGCCCAGAGAGCCAGACCCTAAAGGCCTCCTGGCACCCTCAGCACCCCAGCATCCAAGAGCCCCATCTAACACACAGTGGGAGAAATGGGGTTGGGGAGGGGGCAGGACGCTGGCCCCCTGAGGAGGCCTTGGCCCCAAGCCCCTGCTGGGTTGGCAACAGCCCTTCTTGGCTCAGCAAACAGCCTTGGAAGCCAATCTCTGCTACTCACTTCTTTCCTCTATTTGGCTGACAACCGAGTCAGAGCTGTTGGCTGGAATCCCGTTTTTCTTCTAAGCTTCTCTCCCTCCTTTTTTCTGCTGCTTAAAAGGAAAAAAAAAAAAAAGTTCTGAACCAAGACATGATGCAAGGCTCTTTAACTTCTTAACGTTTCTTTAAGAAAACAGCGGTGTGCGCAGTAAAACCGGTGACCCTGGTGTTGGGCAGCACTTCACTGCGTACAAAATACTGCGGGGGCCTTGCAACAGCCAGCCCCGGGCTGCACAGGAGGCAGGTGGCATCCTCTCAGCGCCCGGGTTGCAGGGCTGGGCTGGTAAGGAACCAGGTCTGGGATTCTGTCAGGGAGGAGCTAGGCCACAGTAGCACCAAAGGGAAGGAAACACTCTCCCCTCAAGTCACATTTTGCAGCCTCATGTGCTTGGCATACAGATGTGATCAGAGGCAAGGAACGGCCTGGTTAGTCCCCACAGGGACAGACCTTACATCTCTCCTCCCGTCAAAAGGAAAGGGTAGTGGTGGAGCTGCGTTTCTTGAGCACCCACTGTGTGCTCCCACACTCTGCCAACATTAGCTCATTTTACACAGGACAGCAGCCTTTCGGGGTGAATATTATCTTCATTTTTCTAAATAATAAAAGTGAAGCCAGAAAGATGAAGTCGTTGCCAAGGCAACACAAAGGAAGGTGTGGAGGCAGGAGTTGAACTCAGGTCTTTTCAACGCCAAAGCCTAGACTCTTCTTACCACCCCTGTGCCACAGCCCCCTAAAAGACCTAGCTCGCCGCAGGGTTCCCCCCATGAAGGGAGAAGCCACAGTGCACAGAGAGAGAGCGGACTGCCTGGAGCCCGTGCTTGAAACCGTGCTGGACTCACCTGCTATGGGAGCTGTGAGGTCCTTCAACAGTCCTGGGACAAACAGGAATAACAGACTCTTTTCAATTCTAAAATTCCTGCATTGGGCCTGGCCAGCGTGGCTCAGTGGTTGAGTGTTGACCTATGAACCAGGAGGTCACGGTTCGATTCTGTGGTCAGGGCACATGGCCGGGTTGCAGGCTGGATTCCCAATGAGGCAGCTGATCAATGATTCTCTCTCATCATTGATGTTTCTCTCTCTCTCTCTCCCTCTCCCTTCCTCTTTATAATCAAGAAAAAAATATTTTTTAAACATTAAAAATCCTGCCTTGGGTCCCTCCTGCATGCTTCACGCAGAACTAGGTGCCAGGGCAAACCTAGACCACACTTGAACCCTGTCCTCACTGAGCTCCTGACAGGAAGTGGGAGCATCCTGAGAATGACAACTGGCTGCTACTGACCTCCTGTAGGTGAAAACAGGACATGGAGAGATGGGGAGGGGCTGCCGTCACAACAGCTCAGAGGGCGGAGTCCTCCATGGACTCAGCAATCTCCTCTCCACAGGCAAGCACAGGGCGCACCGTACCCATTCTCCTGTCTGGTCCAGGGCCTGCCAGGGGAAGGGCCCCTTTAAACCATAACTGACAGCGTGGCTCCCTCTCAGCCCCCCATATCGCGGCCTGTGCTTCCCTACACAGGGATATATGCTTCGGGCCTGGGTTGGGGGGTTATGCAGTTTTACCTCTGAGGCCTGGGGGAGGGGGTGGCAGAGCTGGGGAGCTCACATATGGAGGCAGAAGGATGCTCTGAGTAACTTTCTTTTTTAATATATTTTTATTGGTTTCAGAGAGGAAAGTAGAGGGAGCGTGAGATAGAAACATCGATGATGAGAGAGAATCATTGCAGGCATGTGCCCTTGACTGGAATCGAACCCGGGACCCTTCAGTCCTCAGGCTGATGCTCTATCCACTGAGCCAAACCAGCCAGGGCTGAGTAACTTCAGTTCCACACTCAGTGGAACCCACTGTGTGCGGCTCCTTGTGCTGGTCCGGGAAAGAAAGACAATGTGTAGAAGCACCACCTTCCGGGGGCTCCCAGGCCAATGGGCAGGCCGACTGCCTCTAGTCTCAGAAGCAAGGGGGCAAGAGAAGGGTAGACTGGGTGCGACGGGAGTTCTGGGGATTCTGCTTGGAGGCCTCAGGGAGGGCCACAGGGAGGAGATGACACTGAGAAGGGGCTAGAGGGGTTCTGACAAGTGGAATTGGAAGGGAAAGGGCAGGGGTGCTGCTATAGAAAGAGCACAGCATGGTCCAAGCTCCGGCCCAGCCACACTCCAGCAGGTGCACTCACTTAGCTGCTCTGAGGCGATTTCCTCATCTGTGGGGCAGAGCGAGCAACGCTCTGATCTGGGACCTTTCCTGTGCTCTCTCTCCTCTCATCCTCACAACAGGACCCCTCTTCTTTTGTTCTAAATATATTCTCATTGACTTCAGGGAGGAAGGGAGAGGGAGAGAGCGATAGAAACATCAATGATGAGAGAGAATCATTCATCAGTTGCCTCCTGCACGCCCCACACCAGGGATCGAGCCTGCAACCCGAGCATGTGCCCTGATAGGGAATCCAAACCATGACTAAATAATAAAAGTGAAGCCAGAAAGATGAAGTCGTTGCCAAGGCAACACAAAGGAAGGTGTGGAGGCAGGAGTTCTCGTTCATAGGCCGATGCTCAACCACGGAGCCATGCCAGCCAGGCAAGATCCCTCTTCTTGTCACCCAAACATATCCTTTTGGAAATGGACACTCACAGAACAGAAGTAAAACATAGAACATAAATGCTAGGACAGCTCTTAACTGTTCATCAGGGTATTCTGACATTTTGTAATCAGGGAAACTGAGTCAGCGCTGCTGGAATCAGTCTCAGCTGCGGACATCAGTATCGAGTTAATGAAACAGTTTCAGCCCCAGGACCGAAGGCCCTAGAATCCGAGGAACCTGCGTGGAAGCCTGGACGGGCAAGGGCTTGCCAAGGGCAGCCAAGGAGCCTGGGTGACCACAGAGGGAGGGGTTGTGCATGCGATGGGGGGCATCAGCGGTAGGTTATCCGGGGCTGTGCGCAATAATTACTCCCCTGACTGACATCTCACAAGATCCCAAATAGACTGACATGGCACGGAAGCCATCATGCCTGCGGCTTCAGGGAAGGCGGGTGGGCGGGAGGGATGGTGGCAGGAGACACAGATGACACCCAGGGTGGTATTTCCAGGCTGCAGCTGAGTGTCTCTGTCACATGGGGAGAGCAGCTGTTAGGGCTGGCGGTTTACGCCAGCGGCTGTGTCAAGCTTCCGGTCCTCCCTGCAGGCTTTGTTTAGATTCCGATCACATCTCCCACTGTGCATCCGCCCTGGGTTCCGCAACTGGGGAGGCTCTTCCTCGGGAGGCCTGGGGTGAGGAGACATGTTTGGGAGAGAATTCAGACATTCCAGGCCTCAACGCAAGAGCTGGCTGCTGCCCAGTGGCCGCAGCCTTCCTTGGAGGGCAGTTAGGGTGTGAAAGTAAACAGATATCTGCAGACAGGCCTGCAGCCCACCACACTTCCAAGCCCCTTCCAGCTTTCGGCTCCCCTCTGATTGATGGATATGCTTAAGTCTGGTTGGATTTCCCAGTGCTCAGGGTCTGGACCTCGCTTTGTTCTCTGCTTACAGGGGAACGAACCAAGCCGTGAACACCATGGGTCCAGGCCTCCTCTTGGGGGAGGTCATTTATGAGGCGGACCCAGATGGTCCTGAGAGACTCCTGTCAGCAGCAAATATCATAGAACCTCAGGGCTGTAAAGGCTTTCCCAAGCCCTCATGCTGCAGCTGGGGCCACTGAGGCCCAGGGCGGCACCTGGCCACCCTCACCAGGCAGGTTGGGGATAGTTTTCTCTTTTTTTTTGGGGGGGGGAGGAGCAGTGAATTGAAAACCCTGGGGAACTGGCTCCATAGAAAAGGGGGGGGGTGCAACAAGAGAGGGTGCCTTGGGAAGCTCAGCCCTGCAGCATCACCCTGGAGCCCACTCAGGGTCCATTCTGTAGACTTCCCATTGCATTCGTGTCCCGAAAAACCAACTCGCAGAGGACATTACAAACCATCAGCCCTTATTTTGGCCAATCATTGCCAGTTCCTCCCTCAGAAACCATTCCCTGGGTGTCCACCAGGAAGCCAATGGACCAACAAGAACGACATCCTGATTCTCTGACCTCCTGTTGCTGGAGGTGGAAACGGGTGGCAGGAGGAGAAGAAGGGGGGTGGTAAGGAGAAGACTGGCGTGGCAGGGAGACCCGTCCAGCAGAGGCTCAGGCTCAGAAAGTCAATGAGGGTTGTTTTTTTACTGCTTCTCCAAAGTTTTCTGAAAACCAGGCTAACCAACAGTTTTCAAAAGTTCCAGGGGGGCTCAGTGATTTAGCGTCGACCTATGAACCAGGAGGTCACAGTTCAGGTCCCGGTCAGGGCACATGCCCGGGTTATGGGCTGGATCCCCAGTGTGGGGCGTGCAGGAGGCAGCCGATCAATAATTCCCTCTCATCATTGATGGTTTTATCTCTCTCTCCCTCTCCCTTCCTCGCTGAAATTAATAAAAATTTTTTTTTTTAATTTTTTAAAACAAATTTAAAAAATATAAAAGCTCCAGGAGGGAGCAGAGCCAGACTTCTCAAATGGTACTGAGTACCAGCATTGCTTCGGGAGCTTGTAAAAACGCAGATTCTTAAGCCCCTTCTCCAGATTCAGGACTGGGTGTGAGGGCCCAGCAACCAGCATTTTAAAATTATTTTTTAAATAAATGCACGGGGGCAACATTGGTCAATATGAATGTATAGGTTTCAATGGCACAAGATCTGCAACCAGCATTCTAACCAGCCCCTGCACTGGGGATTCAGACGTGGTGGAAAAGAACCACAGGCTGAGAACTAGGACTCGACGACCAAAGAACCTGGGAAATTTAGTTGTCATTAGCAATGACATCTCAGGTCCCTCACCAGCAGCGAGGCCGTGCAGCCTTCAGGAGTACTATTTCCAGTCTCTGCGGTATGAGGAGCCAGGAGACCAGGCCACTGTGGAAGCAGGGAGCACCAGGACTCCAGGCCCTGCCACACAGTGTGTTCCAATGCATGAGACAGGCCAGAGGGCTTGGGCCAAGGAGGGTCTGTGAGCACGGAGCAGAAGGCAAGGGGGTGAGCTGGGCAATCGGGAGGGTGGTCTGGGAGAGAGCCATGCACTGTGGGCTCGGCTTTCCCAGCCGCAGAGGGCCTGGGGTACAATGGACACTTGCTGAGTGAGGAAGGCAAAACTCTAAAGAGTCTACACAGGCCATTACAGCTGTACAAAGAACACTAACAAAGAGAATTTGGAGAGATGTAAATAGCGAAGTTGCATGATCATCAGATTCCTTTTTTCCATAAACTTTGCTTAAGTTCATAATAAAAAATAAACACAGGCAAATTACACCTACTTCACACAGTCATTTCTGGGTGGTAAGTTCTGTATTAAATTTGAAATTCATATGCGTGGGTTGAACTTCCCACATCAACCAAAACACGAGTCTTGGGAAGAGGGGCAGCTCTGGGGGGTGTGACCCTCTCACACAGCCCCTAAGGGATCGCTGTCCCCACCAAACCCTAAGCCACCACTGATCTGAGTTCGCAGAGACAGAAGTTTGTCAGATTAAATTCTTCACATCCATTAGTGGGAAACGGAAACGAGGGGAAGTCTGATGAAGTGGAAAGAACACTAGACGAGAAGTCAAAATATTTGAGTTCATTTCAAGTACTGACTTGTCATTTGTGAAAATGGGTAACTTTCCCCAACAGAGCCTCCGTTCTCCCACCTGCCCAATGAGGAAGGACTGCAAACAAATTACCCCCAAGTGTGGCAACTAAGAGCAACAACACTTATCTCATGGTCGCTGTGGGGCAGGAATCTGGCTGTGGCTTGGCTGGTGTTTCCGGCTCAAGGTCTCCCCTGAGGTTCCTGAGGTTGCGCAGTCAGTACGTCCACCAGAGGTGCAGTCAGCTGAGGCTCGGCTGAGGGAGGATCCACGTCCAGGACCACTCATGTGGCTGTGGACAGGCTCAGAGGACTGTTCTCAAGTTCATTCATGCAGTCGCCGGCAGCCCCCAGTACCTCAGAAGGGCTGCCTCACAGTATGACAGCTGGTTTTCCCAGAACAAGTGAATCAAGAGGGAGAGAGTCAGAGACAGGGAACCCAAGACGGAAGCTACCATCTTTTATAACCTTGCCTTGGAAGTGACATCCCGCCAGTTCTGCCTTAGTCTGCTCTCTAGTGGGCTAGTCACTAAGTCCAGTCCAGGCTAAGGAAGAGGGTAATTGAGCTCTACCTCTTGCGGGGAGCCATCTCAAAGAATTTGTGGGCTCATCTTGAGAACCATAGGGATCGAGACCAATGATCCCTAAAGGTCCCAGGTCTGTGACTGTGGCTCTCTGACCCCTTGGCACATCAGGCATTGTGGGCATAAAACAATTAAAGTGTTGCCCTGGCTGATGAGGCTCAGTTGGTTGAGTGTTGTCCCAGGCACCAGGAGGTCGCTGATCCGATGCCCAGTCGGGCACATGCCTGCACTGCCTCTCCCATCCTTTCAATCTAAAGTAAAAAATTTAAAAAAATTTTTAATTGAAGTGTCTGCTCACCATTTTCTGGGCGGGCCGCAGGCCCGTCTCAGTAGAAAGGACCTGGAGAATGAGAAGGTATGCGTCTCAGAGGGTACGCAGATTCTCTTCGGCAGCTACTCTAAGACCCAGGGCCTTGGAGTAGCTGCTGAAAGAGACTGTGCACTAGTCGATGAACACCCGACTTGAGCACCCTCCTCCTGCAGGCAAGGAACAGTGTCTGGCCACCCTGATATTCTGGGGCCTGGCAGGTGGGTGTAGAGCCTTCCCCAGCCCACAGCAGCGACAGGCTGCCCAGGGGTGTCCCAGGTTTCCCTCATTCTCCCAAAGGAATAGGGAGGAGGGGTGCTACGGCATCAGGGGATGAACCAGGAAAGACAGAGTCAGTCCTCTCCTACCAGGCAGATAAAGAAGGGAACAGAAAATCACCCAAAACCAAGTTCTTTTAAGAGGCCTTGCAGCATGAGGTAAGAGCCTAAGGTTGGCATTTGATGGATCGGGTTTGAATACTGACTCTGTCATTCGCAGCTATGCCCCTAACCTCTCCTTCACTACAAAATGGGCATAATAAGAGAGTTTATATCCCAGAGCCGTGAAAATTAAATGAGATAATTTATTAAGCCCCTTAGAAGAGTGACTAGTACATAATCAGTACTCATAGTAATGTTGTTATTAATATTAGTATTGCAAAAGGCTTCAGAGTTCATCCAGTTCAACTGCACACCCAGCACGGGAATCCTCTCCAGTGGTGACTGAACTTGGGCCACTGCTTGACTACCTTGAGAGCCTGCGAGCTCACTACCTACCCTGAAAGTCTAGGACCACAGTGGCAACCCACAGATGGACAGCCTGAACCAGACCTGGAGCCACAATCAACCTTTGTGTGGCTGCCCCCTCTACCCCCATTCCTTTCGCACCCCAACAGCAAACACTAATTTTACATTTCAAAACAGGCCCGTAGCATATCAAAGGAACAATAAAGGCACACTCTCCTATTTTGGCTTAGGTAAAGTCTCCTTGGCAACCCCCAAAACGTTTTACTTATTTTTACTTGCATCTTGTTTCGTTTTAGAGCCAAATCATAATTAAAACATTTGATCTAGAAACCTCTGTAAGAGGCAAGAAAGATATTTGTCCATAAGGCTAACTAAAACAGTCCAGACTGGGAGTAGGAGGTGTGTGGGGGGAAGGGGTAGGGATGTGGATTTGGGGGGATGGTGAGGACCACCTTGGTCCCATCCTGCCAGGGTACAATTTTCCCCAAATGCAAAGCGGTCACAAATTCGGGAGCACATTTCTTTTCACGCCAAGTTTCCCACTCTTCTCGGGAAGCTGCATTTGTTGGCCAGGACCTGAGTTTTCTCTGCTTGAGGCCTCTGGAGACACATTCCAATGGTGAACATAGAACAAAAGCCCAAGAAATAAAATCACACGTAGCTCCTCAAAGGCACGGGGCTGGAGGGGAGCCCCAGGGGGAGGCACAAAGGCTCAAAGTTCTGCAACCCACACCTCTGGGAAAGAGAGAGCAGGGTCAGCTCCTCCCCCACCCCAAATTTCCAGTGTGAAATTTTCTCATCAGCCCGATCAGCAAGCATCTGCCACTCCCCGCGGTCGGGATGAAAGGTGAAGACCAGAATAAGGCATCTTTGTGTTTTCATTAGGTACTTTAGCAAACGCAAGAAGGACATTCAGATTCGATTTCCCTGTTTTGTACACACACGTAAGTAGCCGCTAAGAGGATTACTTTTCCTGGAGCGCCGTCCTCCCCGAAGGCCCCGGTCAAAGGAGACCCTTGTTCGACAGCGCTTTCTCTAATTCCTCTGGCTTTCTTCCTGGCCTCGACGTGCACGCATCTCGCCTGCTCCTCCATCCGCCCACCTCGCAGGCTTCGGGATAAAGATGGTGGGGGCGCTCCATTCTCCTCCTGCCCCCCTTCCCTCCCGCTCCGCCCCCCCCCCCGCCCCGCCCCGCGGCATTAGCGCCCGGTTCAGCAGCGCCCCAAAGGGAAAGGGCAGCCTCCGCGCGCCCGCGACGCCCCCGGAGAAAAATGTAGCCTTTTTGCCTCTGCTCCAGTGAATGGCTTTTCGAGGGTTTGCATTAGGGCCCGGGTCTGCTGGTGCAGAAAGCCTCACAGATGTTGACATTTTTTTCATCCCCGGGTTAAGATGTCTTCCAGAAGCTTTTATTCCTCATTTGTTACTTCTTTATCATCCCGGAGGTTCTGCCGCCTCCCTCTTCTCGCTTCTCAGAAGAGAGCAGCGGTCGCGGAGCCTGTCATTATCTCGGCCCTTTTCTCGGGCCCCGGAGGCAGCCGGGCCGCGGGCCCCATTGTGGGGCACAGCAGGTAGCTGAGGCGGGCCGGGTCACTCCTCAGACCCTTTTGTGCAGCGGCCCCTCCTCCCCCACCGCTTGGCTCTGTGGATGTGAAAGGTCAGGGGCACGCCAGGCTTCCATACCTGTGCTTTTGTGTGGGGCTGGGGGCCAATGATTCCAGAAGCAATTTCTTGGAAAGCAGCCTAGAGACTCCCTTCGCCTCGTTACCACGCACAGCTGTGCCACACCGGTAGGGCTGGGGGTGGAACAGGAGAATTCGTTTAGATCATCTGTATCAAAAAATGGCCTGAGAAAAACATTCTCTCCAGAGGATGGCTCAGAGATCAATTCGAATGGTAGCC
Source organism: Myotis nattereri (assembly GCF_964212035.1). NCBI lineage: Eukaryota > Metazoa > Chordata > Mammalia > Chiroptera > Vespertilionidae > Myotis > Myotis nattereri. The sequence continues at coordinate 51,652,663 of NC_138077.1, forward strand.
GGAAGTCTCTGAGACATCGAGAAAAGTGCTTTGTGATAAATATATGGAGCGTTTCATTGATTTTGATTATCCTTTGTCCCCAGTCCTGGCAGCCTGGAGTCTACCAGCAACCTCAGTGATCTCATCTGTCCAATGGGGATATTACCCCCTCCTCCCCATACCTCCTACAGTTATTCTGGTTATTCCATGGACCCAACAAGGCAATATAGAAAATGTTCGGCAAACTATAAAACTCTATACAGTATCTTGCTCAGTAGTGACTGTGTGGGCCCTGACTTGAATATAAGCTATCACATGATGCAGATTAATTTTTCTAAAAAGTAGAGAGCAGAAATACAGACAGATTTAAGGGCCTTGGGGGATCCTCTTCCAAGCCCTGTCAAGCTTGATGCCCTGAGGGCAAGGGGAGGTCTCGGGGCAAGATCAGCCCTGATGATGGCAAATCCTCTGAGGCTTGACGAGCTGCTGAGAAGGCAGCTTTGGGAGGCCAGCTGGGGACAGTTGGTGTGTGGGAAAGATGACAAAGGGCCCAGGGTGCTCACTGACCACCAGCCCAATACGAGCCAGTTCCGTGACTGGAGGCACACCAATGGGGAGCGGAGCTGCCTCGTGGAAAGAAGGGGGCCTCCGGGCGGTCCAGGCCTTGCCCCAATGCTGGGCCCTTTCTGGATGTCACATTTTAAGAAAGTTATGTGAGTACAGGATCCTGGTCAAGGGAAGGAGATCGGAATCATGAGAGGCCTAGAAACCCTGCACGACAGAGACTGGTCGGAGAAGCTGAGGCTGCAGCCTCAACTTGAGAGGCCAGTGACTTTGTGGGAAAGGACAATTGGGCTCATTTCATGTGGCCCTGAGGGTTGGAGCTGGAACTGAGGAGTGACAGCTTAAATGCGGATGTTTTTGAACAAACCAAAGGAAAATATTTTAAGTGATCAGAAAGTTCTAAAGTGGAGTGGGCTGCTTTATGCGGTGGTGAGCACTCTGTCGTTGAGGGTAACCCAGCAGAGTGGGGTGAGGGGAGGACATTTATCCCCTGAGCATTAATTTAGGGCTTACTCAGGCCCAGCAAGTTCTTTCAATTCCTGAAATTCTTCCATTCTTTGCCTTTATTTTCTAGTGAGTAAATTAAATATAGTCACATTCCACTTCTGGCAATAGCTGAGTAATAGCACACTCAGTGAACAGAAGAGAACAGAAGCAGGTCGATTATGATGGCAAGTCCGCGCTCTGAAGGGAAGGCTCACACATTTGCAGCCTTTAGTTGAGACCAGATATGCTTCGCAGAGTATTCAGAGCAGTGAGGAGGGGGAGGCGGACAACGGTAAAAAAAAAACAACAAAAAAAACCCGACATATTTTCTGGCCTGAGAACCTAGGAAACTATGATAGTGAGAGAGAGAGGGTACAGTGTTAAAGAGAAAGAAGACCCTAAAATTCTATCTGTCCACATCTCTGTCTGAGCCTTGAACCACATATACACAGGGAAGACGCAAAGCAGCTAAGCTACTGGGGAAAGATCTGAACTGATGTTGGCACTGCTGCCTAAGAGAGTGTTTACAGTTTGAATCCAACAAAGATAATTGCTTGATAAAACATAAGAAATAACATCCATCCAAGAAAAACACTAAAATCCAGAATCTAAATGATTTAACATGCATAATGTCCAGAATATAACCAACCCAAAATTATTCAACATACACAGAAGTAGGAACATAGAACACATTCTCAAGATAAAAGAACATCAAGTGAGACAACCACAAGATGACCCAGATGTTGTCATTAGCAAACAAGACCATTCTAGCACACATTAAACTATATCCTTAATAAAATAAAAAATATGACCACAATGAAGTTTCCTATTTGTTTTCTCTTTGTCTCCGCTGGGGTTTTTTCCCACCAGATTTCTCCCTGTCTGCCTTTTAAGTGCTAAAAATATTGTTTTAAATCCTGTCAACCCAGAATGTTAGATCTAGCAAAAATATTCTTCAAGAACCAAAGAGAGCCAAAACCGGTTTGGCTCAGTGGATAGAGCGTCGGCCTGCGGACTGAGGGGTCCCGGGTTCGATTCCGGTCAAGGGCATGTACCTGGGTTGCAGGCATATCCCCAGTAGGAGATGTGCAGGAGGCAGCTGATCGATGTTTCTCTCTCATCGATGTTTCTAACTCTCTATCTCTCTCCCTTCCTCTCTGTAAAAAATCAATAAAATATATTTAAAAAAAAAAAAGAACCAAAGAGAAATAAATTTTCAGATAAAAGAAAACCAAACAAGTTTGTCACGAACAGACTTGCTCTATAGGAAATGCTAAGGAAGCTTTTCAGTCTGAAAGGAAATGATGCCAAATGGGGACTCAGATCCTCAGAAAGAAAAGACTATTAAAAATAAAGAATATATGGATGAATATAAAACTACATTTTGTCTTTTAATTTCTTTGTAACATATATGACTGTTTAAAACAAATACCATACCACTGCCTTGTGTGGTTTATAACATATGCAGATGTAATATTTATAATAACTAAGGCATAAAGAATGAAAGAGTATGAAATTATGTGGTTGCAAATTTTCTCCTTTTTGGGTGAAATATTAACTAAAAGTAGACTGAAAGTTAAGAATATATTATATATAGTCCTTAGAGAAACCATTTAAAAAATGTAAAGAATTATAGTTAAAAGTGTAAGTTAAAATGGAATTCTAAAAGTTATCCAAATAACCCAACAAAAGGCAGGCAAAGAGAACTTGAAGGGGAAAACAGCCCAGTAGCAACAAAAAGAAAACAAATAATAAAGTTGTGGGCCCAAACTCAACCATATTAATAATCACATTAAAGTGTAATAAACTAAACTCTCCAAGTAAAGGCAGAGTTTGTCATAACAGATAAACGTGCACCCTCTCCAATCTGGGACTCCTCGAGGGATGTCCAACTGTCCGTTTAGGCCCGATTACACAAGAAACGGGCCTAAACAGGCAGTTGGACATCCCTCTCACAATCCAGGACTGCTGGCTCCCAACTACTCACCTGCCTGCCAGCCTGATCACCCCCTAACCACTCCCCTGCCGGCCTGATTGCCCCCAACTGCCTTCCCCTGCAGGCCTGGTCCCCCCAACTGCCCTCCCCTGCCAGCCATCTTGTGGTGGCCATCTTTGACCACGTGGCGGTGGCCATCCTGTGTGTTTGAGTGATGGTCAATTTGCATATTGGTCATGACTAATCAGCATATTGGGGCTAATTAGCATACCCCTCTCTTATTATTGTGTTGGAGTGATGGTCAATTTGAATACTGGTTACAACTAATTAGCATATCCAGTCTTGACTAATTAGCATATCTGGGCTAACTAGCATATCCCTCTCTTATTATATAGGACATATATACAAAGATCAGCAGAAAGTAAGTGAATGGTAAAAATATTTGTCATGCAAGCCATAATCATAAGAAAGTTTGAGAGACTACATTAATATCAGCTAAAATAGATATCAAGACAAAAAATAAAGCAATAAAAAGATATTTCATAATGATAAAAGAATCAATTCAACAGAATGACTTGACAATCATAAATATACATGTTCCTTTTAACAGAACTTCAAAATATATGTGATAAAAATAAACAGAATTAAAGGGGAAAACAGATAATTCCATGATCATAATTGAAGACTTTAACTCCCTATTCTCAGCAAGAGACAGAACAATTAGATAAGTATAACACAGATATAGAAAATCTGAACAATCTGAACCACATTGACCTGACTGATATTTATAAATATCACCTTCAACAATTGCAAGAATACACATTCTTTTCAAGTGTACAGGGGTCTGTTCATCAGCAATCAATGACACAAAGTAGTCTCAGCACATTGAAAAAAATTAAAATCATGTAGACTATGTTCTCTGATCACAATTAGAAATCAATAACAACAAGATATCTAGGAAACCCCAAGTACTTGAAAATTAAACAACACATTTTTACATAATCCATGGTCAAAAAATAAATCACAAGTAAAATGAAAATTATTTTTAAATAAAGAAAAATTAAAGTAGACTATGTCAAAATATGTAACATGTACTAACCAGGGGTGGGCAAACTTTTTGACTCGAGGGCCACAATGGGTTCTTAAACTGGACCGGAGGGCCGGAACAAAAGCATGGATGGAGTGTTTGTGTGAACTAATATAAATTCAAAGTAAACATCATTACATAAAAGGCATAAAAGGGTACGGTCTTTTTTTTTTTTTTAGTTTTATTCATTTCAAACGAGCCAGACGGCCCGCAGGCCGTAGTTTGCCCATGGCTGTACTAAACTAATGTTTACAGGAAATAAGTAGTTTTAAATGTTTGTATTATAAGAAATACTTAAAATCAATAATCTGGGTTTCTGTCTTATAAATTAGAAAAGGAAGAGCAATTAAATCTAAATTAAGTATAAGGAAGGAAATAATAACAATAAGAGCAAGAATCAATAAAATAAAAAATGAAAAAACAATTGAGAAAAATCAATGAAAGAAAAACTGGTTTACTAAAGAGATATATAAAATTAACTAGCTAAGCTGATCAAGAAGCAAGAGAGAAGACCTAAGTTATCAATATCAGAAATAAATGGGATAACATTAGTACAGATCCTACAGACATCAAAAACCTAAAGGGCTTGTTTTTAATAACTTATGTCAATATATTTGATAACTTAGACAAAGTATATAAATCATTATGAGACAAATTAACAAAAGTGACTCAAGAAGTAAAACATTTAAATAGAGTTGTAACAATTAAATAAGCTGATGTTGTAAATAAAACTTTCCATTAGAAAATTTTACGCCTAGACAGCTTCACTACTATATAATAATGCCAATCCCACATAAACTTTTTCAAAAACTAAAAGAAGAGGGGACACAGCTCAACCTATTTTAGAGGAATTACCTGACTTCAAAACCAGACAAAAAGATCACAAGAAAAGAAAACTACAGATCAATATTCCTCATGAACATAGACATAAAATTAAAATTTTAAATAATAAAATCTAGTAATATATATATAAAAAGATAATGTGTCATGATTATATAGACTTAATGCAGGAGTGCAAGTTTGGTTTAAAATTTAAAAACCTATCAATGTAATCCACCATAATAATAGAATAAAATAAAAAAATATTTGATTATGTCAATGAATATAGAAAAAGATTTGACAAAATTCAACACCCATCCATGACTTAATAACTCTCCAAAAAACAGGAATAGAGGTGAACTTCCTCACTTGATGAAGGAGATATTCTTTAACCTATAGCTAACCATACTTAATGGTGAGAGACTGAATACCTTCAAAATTAAAAACTTTTGCCGAAACCGGTTTGGCTCAGTGGATGGAGCGTCAGCCTGTGGACTGAAAGGTCCCAGGTTCGATTCCGGTCAAGGGCATGTACCTGGGTTGCGGGCACATCCCCAGTGGGAGATGTGCAGGAGGCAGCTGACCGATGTTTCTCTCTCATCGATGTTTCTAACTTTCTATCTCTCTCCCTTCCTCTCTGTGAAAAATCAATAAAATATATTTTTTTAAAAAAAAAACAAAAAAACTTTTGCTCTGCAAAAGTAGGTTTATAGTTGAGGGTACGTGAAACAGTTTATTCTTGTATTGTTATTTAATAATTAATTATATTATTTTCTAAATGAACAACTATAAACCTACTTTTGCCCCCACTCTGTATATGACTAACCAATATGGACACTAGTAGTCATCAGGGAAATGCAAATTAAAACTGCGATGGAATACCACTCTATCCCTCCTAGAATGGGTAAAATGGAAAAGACTGTCAACAACAGGCATTAGCAAGGGTAGAGACCAACTGGATTCCTAGACACTGCTAACCGAACGTACAGTGGTGCAGCCACTTTGAAAGCATGGCTGGCAATATCTTATAAAGTTAAGCACATAGAGCCATGAGGCAACCCAGCAATTTCACTCGTAGCTATTTCCTCAAGAGAAATTAAAATATATGTCCACACACAGACTTGTATGTGCATGTTCATATCAACATTGTAGCCACATATTCATAACAGCTCAACTCTGGAAACAACCCAATGTCCATCAATTGATTAATGGGTGAACAAATTATAATCATCTTATGAAATACTACTCAGCACTAAAAACGAAAAATATCGTTACACACAACAAGGATGAATCTCAAAAACATTATAGCAAATGAAAAAAGTCAAATACAGAAAAACAGCATACTGTATTACCCCATTTATAAAAAATTCTAGAAAGGCACTGCTGCAATGACAAGATAGCAGTGGCCTCCAGCAGGGGTTCTAGGAGGGTGCTGGCTGTGATGTGCATGAGGGACTCTGGGGGTGACGGAAATGCTGTGTCTGGAGTGTGGTAGTAGCTACAGGACTGTACGCAGCTGTCAGACTCATCAAACCCCATCCTTAAAGTGTGTACATATTATTGTGTAAATGATACTTCAACCAAAAACACTTCGACCTACAAAGTCCAATGTAGTGCTGGGTAACTTTTCACTATCATGAGCTACTCCGTGCTAACATGCTGAACTGAGCCAAAAGCAAAAGGGAACATAACACAGGAACTTCACTTGTTAGTAGGCCCTGCACCTTTATCTCCGGCTTTTTGAAATATTGAAAAGGGTCAAAGAGACTTGTTGACCACTCACATGAGTCCCTAGTGGTCCAGGGACCCCACACTCAGAACGACGGGAAGAGGTGCTCTCTCCCTGACCACAGCCTTCTCCGACTGAAGGTGTAAATGCGGAACCGAGAGACAAAACCTTCGCCACTGGATGCTTGCCAGAGTGTGAAGTGTGTACTTTCTTTTGGAAGTAAACCTGTGCAGATTGGAGCACAAAGGGTATTTTGTGAGGCCAGGCCCCTGAGCGAGCTGCCCACTGCACCGGGGGTTATTTCTGCAAGGATTTCCTAAAGTCACACAGGAGGCTGCAAAGGAGCGCCTTATTTGGGCAAGAATGAAACACTCAGAAAAGAGTCGTCCTCGTGTCACTTGCATGTACATCGCCAATTACGTTAGAGCAGTTTTGCACATTTTCAGTTTGGGTGAGATTCAAGGCAAAACCAAAAATGGACTTGGTTTAAATAAATAAACATGACAATAGAGGATGCCACCTGCCCCTCCCTCCCCACAGTCCCTTCATGTCACTGACACATGAAGGAGTGGCAAAATGCAGCTCCACATTGAATGCCGAAATTGCTGTGCACCAGCAGCCTTACGTACTAGGGACTGGTCACCAAGAAAACACAAACTCAATCTCTGCCTCTGAGAAGCTCACAGAATGAGCACAGACAAACTGTGGTGGGGCAAAGGACAGGACAGAGTTTCCCAGGAAAGACATTCAGTGCTGACTGAGTTAGCTGTTTGAGGACTGTGGCCTCCCTAAGGAGGTGACATTGCACAGGACCTTAAAGGATAAGACACATTTAAGAAGCAGAGAAGATGGGGAGATGGTGGCAGAGGAAATGGCAGAGGCAGAAATCACAGGGCAGGAGCTCATGTGATGTTTGGGAGAGCCATGGGTATTTTGATGGGGCCAGGGCTTGGGGGCAGATAAGTGAGGAAGTAAGGAATGAAGAGCACTCCATCGGTTTTCACTGTTTGCTGTCAGATTATCTCTATGTCTGGGCACCAACACCCCAGCCCTCCCTATGCCCCCAGGGCCACCCCCTCAGGAGCTGGAGGTCAGCAAGGCATCCATACCTATTCATTCAGAGAGAGCAGCCAGATGTTAATTCCATATGAAGGATCCTCTCATGAGCCAGATCATCTGTAACATTGAATCCCTATCAGGTCCACAAGGCTGCAGAATGGCCCCCATGTGTTCATCCAGGCTCCAGTTGAATAGGCAAGAATAGTCCTTCACGTGTGTGTGTTGCAAACATATCTAGCACATGACACTTTATTGACAAAGCACATTTCACCTTTTAACCAGTTGATTCTACCATTGCCCCGTGAGTTAGAGAGGCAGAGAAAGTGCACCTCATTTTAAAAATGGGGAACATGCTGGAGCTGCCCTTGGGTTCAAGGTTGATGTCCTGGTCACAATATGACTACAGAATATAAACATAGTCAGAAGGGCAGGGGATGGAGTGATTTACCAGCCGGGTCTCCATCCCACTTTTCCAGGTTCTGAGCCCTTCATCAAAATGTCAAAAAGTCCAGTTTCCTGTGGGCCTCAGAAAAGTTTCTCTTAATCAGATCAGCCAGCCTCACAAAGTGTTGAAGACATATCTTCTGGCTTCTCCTGCGACTGGCTATGAAATTCACCTTCAGTGGCCACCTCATTCTCAGGATGGAATGCTCTTATATTAAGGCTAATTAATAACTCTCTCCTCTTCTCCCTCTTTGTGACATTCAATCCTAGAGCACAGGTGGCTGGAAGGGCTTCAGAGACAACTAGCAATGTAGTTTTAAAGTTTTTCATTGCTGATCAGCATCTATCATCATATTTACTCATAACTGGTGAAGTAACAGCCTAGATCATTATCCCCATCTTTTTTTTTTCTTTTTTACATCTTATTAATACAGTGTTTATTTGTCTTCCTTCTGTCAAACCCTGAGCCAACCACTTTCCCCAGGCTGCCTGGGGAGGTGTAGGAAAAGGAACATACAGGGCAGACAAGACACGGGAAAAGAACTATGGGAGGTGGAGACAGCTCCCTCACATGGCGAAGAGGAGGAGAAAGGCCACCATCAGGCAAAAGAGCCCCATGGCCTCTGAGAGGACAAAGCCCAGATGGCGTAGGAGAAGAGCTGTTGCTTCAGAGAAGGGTTCCTGGCATAACCAACGGTGAAGCTCCCAAACACAGTCCCAGTTCCAGCCCCAGAGCCTGCCACCCCTACTGTGGTCGCCCCAGCCCCAGTGAACTTGGCTGCTGTGTCGATGTCCCTTGAAATGGCACTGGTTTGGAAGCTGCAGCTAGAACTAAGGGAGGTCAGGGGACAGACGCAGGGCTGCCAAGCTGCTGAGGCTCTCATCTGTCAGTCTCTGGTCGTTTCAGCACCACTGGCTCAGCGAGAGGTGCTCCTGGCCACGGAAAGGGGGGGAGACAAACGTGGTGCAGGGGATGAGGGGAGCTGCTCCCAGGGCAGAGCAGACAGGGAGGGCCAGTATCCCCATCTTAAAACCGAAATATCTATGACAAAGAGAGACTAAGCCACTTCTCCAAGTCATAGAGCTAGGCCTGCAGCACAGGCCTCCTGGCCTCTAATCAGTGTTCAGTCTACTTACATCAAACGCCCTCTTCCTTCTACCCTGCAGATTAGATGTAAATTACAACATGCCTGACCTTCACAAACAGGGAAATGCAGCTCAGAGAGGAGCAGGGGCCCGGCCTTTCTGGAGAGCGTCCTGCCTCTCACCCTCCCTACAGAAAGGGAGAAACACAAGTGTTCCCTTTAAGCCACCGTGAGGGTGATTTTAGGACAGCCCTGCCTTAGCTTAAATATGACTCCAAGCCAGTATCTAAAGAAAGGAGACAGTGTCCACCTACCTATTCACGGGTAGCTGCCCACATTGTGCTGTCCTGGCCACGGTGGGGGCTGCTCCAAGGCATTCTCTTAAAACACATAATAGCATCCCCCCCCGCCCCCCGCCTCCTCCCCAAGGCCCAACTCCTGCTGACAGGCAGGCTCTGCAGCCAGCAGACTGCAGCCCAAAGCGGCTCCCAGCAGGAGCTGGACAAGGCCAGCAAGGTTACAGGTGCTTTTCATCCAGCCTTGCAGGAGAGCCCCAACTTCCTGCTGCTAGAAATTTGTCTGCAAATTTTTGTCTTCATTCAAATCGATGGACGGAGGCCTATAGGCACTGGGGTGATATGATAACTTGATTAAGCCCCAGAACAGATGACACGGTAGCTCAAAGGCCGAGTGCTCTCCTCCTTAACCTCTCCAAGGGAGCCCGCAGACTTTGCTGGTAATTGGCCCATTGTCCCTTCCTTCAGAAATCCCCTAATCACCATGTCCCTCGGCTCCTCTCGGGGGCAGCCTTACATGCTGTCAGACCCATCAGACCCAGTGAGTTGTGAAAAACACCTGTGCAATGTGACATACCAGGCTCGGGATTTGAGAGGCCAAGCATGACCCTTCCTGAGAACAATTACTTAGTCAGATACCCTTCCATTCTCCAGCCCAGGTGTAAATTGCCACACATGGACTGAGGAAAGCCGGAGACTGTTTTGTTTAAAGATGGGTTCAAACGTTTGCAATATTTAGTTCTCTTGGGGGAATATCCCCCTGATCTTTCATTCTTCTCCAGTTACTGTCTCCCGCTGGACGACACATAACTGAGAGTGTTTTTGATCAACCATTTCCAGATAATCTGGCATACGCTGATGGGAGTCTATCTCGCGTGAGCCAATGTGTGTATGTCATTGCTTCTGGAACAGATGTGAGGTGGGAGTGTGCCAAAGGAGAAGGTTGGGGAAGGAGAGCGCTACGGATGAAAAGATAGAAAGGTCGGTAAGCTGCCACGGATAGTTTTGCCCCATTCTGTTTTAGAATCTGTCAGCCTTTGTTCAGTGATAGACTCGGGGCACTTTAGAACGGAGGAGGAGTTCAAAACGAATCTCTTCAGTCCATTTGCATTAGGATATTAAAGGGAAAACATTGTCAGCTCAGTGTCTGAGGTGGGTTCTGGTTGTCGAACGTCAAGAAGTGGAGCTGTTCGTGGCACTTTGAAAATAAGCAAAGTGCACCATTAAAAGGTAAAGAAATGCTCTTTTACGTTTTCATTCATGATGATTTATGGCCTCGATCTCCCTATAAGAAAGAGGGCTACAGTATGCCAACATCACCGGTTCTGCTTTTGTCATGGGAATGGAATGTCTTTTGAGCTAAAGTAGATAATTCCATGGCCGGAAGAAACACGAAGGGAGGGGGAAGGGGGAAGAATGGAAGAAAAGATCCTCTCATTTCCCAATAATGGCAAAGGCCAGGAATGTGCCACAGTGGCATTCAGGAAAACCCAGCGATGACAATGCGCCCCACAGTGGCGTGCGCGCCCCAGGCCGCTCGTGCCAGGTGGGGGACTGGAACCGCTAGGCCCTCTGCCAGGGACCCACAGGCCCGAGCAACTTGCGCCTTACTGCTGTGGCGAGATTTTCTTTTCCTTTTTTTAAAATCTCCGTGCTGTTTTAATGCTGGCCTCTTGTCCCCCATAAGAGCAGGGCGCGCCCCGCGTAGTTCCAAGGCCCTTGTGGCTCAGGAGCCTCCAGTCCGGGCCGAGGCTGGAAAGGCATCTCTAAAAGGGGGCGTCCCCTCGGCCCACTGCGCAGGCGGCCATTGTCCCCATCGCCCCGCACAGGGCTGTGGAGGGGGCTTTTTTAAAGGCTTCCAGGAAACAAAGGAGGCCCAGGCGCCCGGCTTCATGACGCGCCTATCTTTATCCCACACACCAGCGCGCCGCCCCGTGTCGGCAGCTCCGGGCCACAACCCACGCTGCGCTGGGCTCCTGGCCACCTAGCCCTTCCCCCTCCTCCCCTTCCCCCTCCCCCCCCCTTCCTCTCCTGCTCCGCCTCCCCCTCCCCTTCTCCTCCCGACCCCTCCCCCCTACCCCCCCACTGAACCCAGGCTTCACCCTACGCCAACCGCTGCCCCCCTCCCCACTAGCAAGAAAACCCGCTCCAGCACCTCCAGTTTTTGGCCCGAGATGCCCCGACTCCCTGATGCGTCCCTTTCTGGGGGCGGGGTGGGGAGCTCTAGCAGCCTGCAGGTGAGGGGTCCGATATAGCGGTTCCCAACCTGTGGGTGGCGACCCCTTTGGCGGTCGAATGACCCTTTCACAGGAGTCGCCTAAGACCATCCTGCATATCAGATATTTACATTACGATTGATAACAGTAGCAACATGACAGTTATGAAGTAGCAACGAAAATAATTTTATGGTTGGGTCACAACATGAGGAACTGTATTTAAAGGGCCAGAAGGTTGAGAACCACTGGTGTAGAAGATCCTGGCCCTAGGGGCACCCGCTCTGCCTGACTGCTGTCTGACTTTCTGCCGAACCGGACTGGCTTACCATCACCAAGAGTGGGGCATCCAAGTGACAGGACTTTAATGTAAAATAGACAAATGTGTGGCATCAAACATATTCCCTGGGCCTCTTGTTGGACAACATGAAGAAAACCAGTTTTGAGGGTGACAAGGAGGTATGTGGCGCCCCTCTTTCTAGTAGTTGCTGCTGAAATCATTGTGCATCATTCGAACTTGGAACCCACTGCGTCCCTGGCAGCCGCTGTGCAGAGCGCCTGGAAGGGCTGAGGCTGTGCGGGCAGAGGCAGACCTGGCAGCCCTAGGGCCGCCCTTCCCGGAGGGAAAGCTTGCTGCTGACTTCCACCCCACGCTCCTTCCTCCCCCCTAAGCTCCTCTTCAGTGTCGCCTGCAGAGCCTGTGACAAGCCCTCCGCGAGCGTCCACAGAGGCCAAGCCTGAGTCCTTGGAGAACGGCCCAAAGGCATCGTATGCCCCAGCTGCTCTGAGGCATAAGTCATGAAAACAAACCAAAGGGGCCATTTCGTGGGAGGCCAGGGCATCATGGGAGTAGACAGATCTTTCTGGGTGGCTGGGAGGGCAGTTCCAGGTTGAACCCTTGCCATGCTCCTTTCTCCAGAGCAGCTGGCCAGGGCCCACAGGACACGGTGAAAGAACATTCACCATCAGAACAAGAGCTCAGCTTCCCAGGGGAGTTTCCCCAAAAGCCCACAAACAGCTCCCCACGCCAGCTCCTCAGTGCCGCCCTAGGGTTGGTTGGTAGTTAGTTAGTCCAGCCTCCATCAGGGGCTACACAGAGGACTCGTGATAACGTGGGACAAGAGCTTCTTGGGCCTGCCAGGTGGGTAGCACAAACTCAGGCTGCTTGGACCAGCGATCCATCCTGCCACCATCCCAACAGAAGGCTGCCTGTTACCTGTACTGGGAGTGGACAGTGAGGAGAGTGATTTGTTGCCCAGAGGAGCAGACAGCAATTCAAGCTGGGGGTGGGGAAAGCTCACTCTACATCCAGCCCACAGGACCACACCTGGAAGCAATGAGGGAAAATATCAGAAAATGTAGGACAGGGGCCAACTCTAGCCCTGCAAACAATACACTTCTGTTCCCCTGTGCTGTTGGTGCTGGGCACCAGGGATGCTGTCTTCCATGGCATGCCAGCTGTTGTACCAAGGTTCCCAGAGGAAGATAAGGAAGAAGCAATACTAGTAGATTAGCATTTCCGAAACACACCATCTTGTTCTTGCTGGATTGATTTCTGGCAGACCTGAATAATAACTGGACCTTCTTTGACATATATATACTAGAGGCCCGGTGCACAAAAATTTGTTCACTCGGGGGGAAGGGGAGGTCCCTCAGCCCTGCCTGTGCCCTCTCGCAGTCTGGGACCCCTCGGGAGATAACGCCCTGCTGGCTTAGGCCTGCTCCCAGGTGGCAGAGGGCAGGCCCAATCCCTAGGTGCAGCCCCTGGTCAGGTCAGAGCAGGGCCAATTGAGAAGTTGGGGCGCCGCCCCTGTCATGCACAGAGCAGGGTGATCGGGAGGTTGCGATGCCACCCTCAGTCACGCTCAGGGTAGGGCTGATTGGGGGGGTGGGGCACCGCCCCCTGTCACACTCAAGGCAGGGTCGATGGGCAGGTTGCTGCGCCACCCCCTGTCACGCACAGAGCAGGGCCAATCAGGGGGTTGGGGCACTGTCCCCTGTCATGCACAGAGCAGGGCCAATCAGGGGGTTGGGGAGCTCCCCCCTGTCACTTACAGAGTAGGGCCGATAGGGGAGTTGGGACACCGCCCCCTGTCACACACAGAGCAGGGTGGATCAGGGCGTTGGGGTGCTGCGCCCTGTCACACTCAGGGCAGGGCCGATGGGGAGGTTATGGCTCTACCCTGTCACACACAGAGCAGGGCCCATGGGGGGTGGTTGGGGCGTCACCCTCTATCACCCACAGAGCAGGGCCAATCAGGGGGTTGGGGCACCTCCACTGTCACACTCAGGGCAGGGCCGATGGGGAGGTTATAGCTCTACCCCGTCACACACAGAGCAGGGCCCGTGGGGGGTGGGTTGGGGCGCTGCACCCTGTCACACACAGAGCAGGGCTGATCAGGGGGTTGGGGTGCCGCACCCTGCCACACACAGAGCCGCAGGGCGATCAGGGGGTTGGGGAGCTCCCCCCTATCAGGCACAGAGCAGGGCTGATCAGGGGGTTGGGGCACCTTCCCCTGTCACAAACAGAGCAGGGCGGATAGGGAGGTTGTGGCCATGCCCCCTGTCACACACAGAGCCGCAGGGCGATCAGGGGGTTTGGGCTCTGCCCCCTGTCACACTGATCCCGGTGCCAGGAGGCCTCTCGGCTCCGCTGATCCCGGTGCTGGGAGGCATATTACCCTTTTACTCTATAGGATAGAGGCCTGGTGCATGGGTGGGGACCGGCTGGTTTGCCCTGAAGGGTGTCCTGGATCAGGGTGGGGGTCCCCACTGGGGTGCCTGGCCAGCCTGGATGAGGGGATGATGGCTGTTTGCAGCTGGTCACACACCCTTCAGGGTAGGGGTCCCCACTGGGGTGCCTGGCCAGTCTGGGTGAGGGGCTGAGGGCTATTTTCAGGCTGGCAGGTGACTGAAGCTCCCAACCGCTCCTTTTTTTCTTTTTCTTTTTTTTTTTTTTTTTTATTCTGGGCCAGCTTTATCTCTGAGGCTCCAGCTCTTAGGCCTCCGCTGCTGAAAGCAGGTTTCTGGCCTTTGTTTAACTTCTGTATTTGAAACAATGTTGCGATCCTGCTGGCTGAAGCCAGGTGACTAAAGCAGGCTTCTGGGGTTTTGTTTAGCTTCTATATTTGTAACATAGTTGCTTAGAGTTGCAGCTCAGGGCCCAGCAGCGGCAGGCGGGGAACGTTGGAGTCCTCCGTCACTGAAGCAAGCAAGCCTCATGTTCGCTTCCAGCTGCCTGGCTGCTGGCCGCCATCTTGGCTGGCAGTTAATTTGCATATCGCCCTGATTAGCCAATGGGAAGGGTAGCGGTCATACGCTAATTACCATGTTTCTCTTTTATTAGATAGGATTTTAACCTTTTAGTATTAATTTTTTATATTTTCCTTTATTTTATTTTATTATTTTTTTCATCATCATTTACCCCTATATATCCTCTTCCACATTCTCCCACCCCTCCCACACACTATGTTTTCCTTTTATCTACATTTCTTCCCTATTTTCTACAAGATCATAAATTGTAATTTTTATTTAAAAAATAGGTGAATAAAACCCCATCTGATTGTCTGCAAACTTAGATATTCCAGTGAATGCAACTGAGTACTAATTGAGACTAACATAGATTTTAACGTTACCCAAAGATGTTGAGGTGTTTGGGCACTTGAGTCCAAGCAGATGCAGGGCTTGCATGAGGAAAGGTCACACTCCCAGCCCTTAGGTCCCAGGTTTATAGTGTCCACATTAGAACGTCCAAACCTGTAGAGAATTTTTACAAGAATTTGAGCCAAACTGACAACATGCCCGGAAACAAGATCTCAGATGCTCCGGAGAATGACAGCTTTGCAATTTCTTTCATACATGTGGAGTTAAGGAAGATTACTTGAAAGTGGGAGAAAGCAAATCTGGGAGATCTCTGATGGGATTACAGGACAGTAAATATGATTCTGTGCTTTCTTGAGGGTGGTTATTCTTCCGAGGGATCTGAAAAAGAGGTGTTTTAAAGATGTGTTAACCTAGATCAGCGGTTCTCAACCTGTGGGTCTCGACCCCTTTGGGGGTTGAACAACCCTTTCACAGGGGTCACCTAAGACCATAGGAAAACACATATATAGTTACATATTGTTTTTGTGATTAATCACTATGCTTTAATTATGTTCAATTTGTAACAATGAAAATACATCCTACATATCAGATATTTACATTACGATTCATAACAGTAGCAACATTAGAGTTATGAAGTAGCAATGAAAATAATCTTATGGTTGGGGGTAACCACAACATGAGGAACTGTATTAAAGGGTCGCGGCATTAGGAAGGTTGAGAACCACTGACCTAGATGCACAAAAACAATGGACAGGGTTGTTTAAGGTGAAGATCAATCTTTTAAGGCCTAGGGCGACTACCCTCCATGACCTGCCCAGTGAGGAATCTGTGATCAGATCACCCTGTGAGGTGACTTTCAGTCAGACTTATTACAGCGCCCCTTTTTGTGGTCCACAACAGTGTCTCCACTTGTGCCCTCTCAGAGAAGATAGCTTCCCTCCTTCAGAGTGAGCCTTCCTCACACAGCCTCCCACACCTGATGACTGACATCCAGTCTACCAACATGAAGAGATACTGTCCTAGAAGCACAAGTAGGTCAATTGCAGCCTTCCTGAGGAAAACTGCACAAGTTTGTTTGTTTGTTTGTTTGTTTTGATTTTCATCTGAGGATATTTTTCCATTGATTTTTAGAGTGAGTGCAAGGGAAAGGGAGGGACAGAGAGAGAAAAACATTGATTGGTTGCCTCCCGCACACAGCCAGACCAAGGCCTGGTTTTGAGCCTGCAACCGAGGTACGTGATTTGACCGGAATCAAACCCAGTACTGAAGAGTCGACGCTCTATCCAATGAGCCAAACTGATTAGGGCTGCTGCACAAGGGCAAAGGGGTGATTCGGCTGTTGGAATGCTCTTAAAACACTTTTGGTGAGCTGGCCTCGAGCAAGGTGGGCTGAGGCCCAGTATGGATGAGGCAATCTTGGCCCCCTCTCCCAGGCTGGCTTGGGAAGGGGATGGAAGGCTTCCATAATGAGGTTCTCAGCTCTGCTCAGTCAACCAAAGGCAGTGGAATTCCTTGAGGGCCAGCAGCCTCGCTCTGGCTGGAGCAGTGCAATGGGCTGCTGTCCTGGAAGGGGCCTGTTTAATCTGGACCAACACGACCTCAGAAGGAGTGGTATTTGTGTGCACCTGGGGAAATGCTTTGGCGAGGGAGGGAAATGTGTAAATATTTATTGGTGGTGGTTTTAAAAGTCTGGGGAGGAATCTGCTAAATGAAATTTTAACATATTCAATACTCAAATGCATTGCATATAATGAAACAGTTGATTTTAAGTCTAAAGTTTTGCTCTTTTAAAACTCTGAAATTTTCAAAATTAATTTTGTTCAACCTCCTGTCTTAACTCAGTACTTAAATAGTAACTGAACTGTTTTTGAACTCTAATTTTGAACTAGGTAAAAAATCTTATTTTATTAGTCTGATTTCTGAAGCCTCTAAGATTTCTCTCAAGTGAGAAAGGGTCCAACTGCCAATTGTGGATGAGTCAGTGCACTGGCATATGAGCCGGGCTCCACACCTGAGGTTTGATACATACACAAAAGCAGTGTTTTAGGTTAGCACCATTTAATATGTAAAAAAAATAATAATAATAAATAAATTGGCCTCAGTCTAATTCACACTTTTTGGAAACTATAACACATTTGATGCTTTAGTAAGCACTCTACATCAATAATCTTTGAATAACTGTGGATGGTATTGGGCCTCTGAAACTTTAAGAGTTAAGTAACATATCACCATTACAGTAAAGAAATTTAGCTCTAGCCCTAACCAGTTTTGCTCAGTGGATGGAGCATCAGCCTGCAGACTGAAGGGTCCCAGGTTCGATTCCGGCCAAGGGCACATACCTGGGTTGCGGGCACATCCCCAGTGGGGGATGTGCAGGAGGCAGTTGATCGATGTTTCTCTCTCATCGATGTTTCTAACTCTCTATCCCTCTCCCTTCCTCTCTGTTAAAAATCAATAAAATATATTTTTAAAAAACCCAAAAAACCAAAGAATTAAAAAAAAAGAAAAGAAAAGAAATTTAGCTCTGGCCAGTGTGGTTCAGTTGGTTGAGCGTCTTCCTGTGCATTGAGAGGCCAAGGTGTGTGCAGCAGATCAACGCTTCTCTTTCTCACTCTCCCTCTTCCTCCCCCTCTCTCTCTAAAATCAATAAAAACATTTTTTAAAAGCATATTACATATATTCTATCCTATGTAATAAAGAGATAATATGCTAATGGTTGTGATGTGTCACGCCATAACTACTGATTGGCAAGAGGCTGCGTGCACAGCAGGCATGTGCGAGTGGGCGGGAACTTGACTCTGGAGGACTTAACCGGAGTCGCAGGGGGGTCTGGGTCCTGCCTCCCATGGCAGCGGGGCGGCTGCGGGACTCTTTCTGGGTGGGAGGACAGGGCTGTGTCCATGGGGAGGCACATGTGGGAAGGGATTCCCAGACTTGCGTGATTTCATGCGCCAGGTTACTAGTATTTATATAATAACCATGAAGCAGTAGTCAGTCTCATTATTATGACTGGCATTCAGAAGCATTATCACAATAACCATTATATTCGTTTAATATTGGTATAGCACTTTATATAATATCTTCTTTGTTATTAATTTATTCAGCAAACATTTATTGATTCCTCCAGTGTTCCAGGTTCTGTGCTGGGGACCAGCAATTGAAATGAATTGGCATCATTTCTGTTCTTATACATTCAGTAGGAGTTACAAATATGGAAGCAAATAAAGATGGTTACACGTTGTAAGAGTTAAAATAAAGAAATGAACATGGAGCCAAAAGGAGAAAGCTACTGTAGGGGTTCAGAATGAGTCGCCCCAAGATGTGCCTCTGTGGTATGCATGTTATTTTGAGCTAAAGTTCAATTGAGACCCTGTGGGGTCAAGAGAAACTTCTGCCTGCTCCCTTAACTACCTAGAAGAATTTAAATGAGGGTCCTTGCCCATAATAAGAGATGATCAGAGATAACTTTTTGACCTATCAATATGGCAGGGCAAACTGCTGATTACTAAACATCTCTTCTTACCGTCCTGCAATGACCTTCCTCTGAAACCCAAAGGTGCATTACCTCATCCTTAGCTGAAAATGCCTTATACCTCATTTTAACTTTTTGTCGCTGAACCTCTCATGTATTGGGGTTAGGGGGTATCTCTGACTCTCACGTATGTGGGGTTCCAAAATGTATGTATGTAATTAAATTTTGTCATTTTCTCTTGTTAATCTGTCTCATGTCGATTTTATTATTAGACCAGTTGAAAAATCCCTAAAGGACAGAGGAGGCTTTCTTCCTCCCTCATAATACAAACTCTGCCCAGGTGAGGGAAGAGAAAGTAGGGAAGGCTTCCCGAAGGAGGTGGCATTGGGAATGGCTCCTGGCTCTCATCTTCATTCTTTGGGACTGTTATCACAGCCTGAGTGGTCTCCCGGCTTTCACACTAATGCAAGGGACAAGTGAATGTTCTGAGAGTGTGTGGGAGAGTGTGCTCACCACCCCAGGCCTGGAGTTCTTCAGCAGGAGTGAGGAGCCACTCTGATTAAAACTGACAGCTGACCCTCTGCAAGATGTCACCATGGATCCTTGACCAACTAGTAAGAAAGGAACACACTCATTTCCCAAACATGAACATTATGAAAGAAAAACTCCTAGAGAAAGACACTCATGAATTCTGACTCTCTACACTGAGTTGCTCCAAGTTTTGGTACTCACTCTTCCTTCTGCTAAGACCACATAGACATTGATTCATCCAGGAAACCCTCCTGGTAGCCCCCAACTATCTTAGCACCCTCTGCTTCATTCATTCATCCCACTAAAGCTCACTGAGCATTTACCATGTGGCAAACATTAGGAACACATCAGTGAACAAAACAGATAAAACATCCTGGCCTCAATGAGCTTAGTGGTGGGGAAAGGACAATAAGCAAATAAATAAGGGAGATACAGAGTGTGTTTGACAGTGGAGAGTCAGTGGGAGCTGCCGCCCTGGTAAGGAGGAGGTCACATCACATTTTTTGAATCACCAATGTTGAAAAGGAGCAGGTAGACTTTGAGCACATTTTATGACTATTTTTAAAATTTTCTATGAATAATGCACCTCCTTGTTACTCGAACCCAGGGCAGGCTTTCCATCCCCCACCACTGAATTAGTAAGCTACTGCATTAAAGAGTGATAACTTCAGTGGAGAAAATAGAACAGGGGTGGGGTGGGGAATGTGGTTGGGATAGGTTGCAATTTTAAATACAGTAATCAGGAAAGGATTGCTCTGGCAGCTGTGTGCAGAATAGAGTGAAGGCAGTGAGGGAAGTTGTTGGGAAGGGTAGAAGCAGGGAGAACCAGTTAGGAGTCTTGTAACATGCTAGCCAAGAGATAATGGTGGGGTGGACCAAAGTGATAGAATAAAGGTGATGAGAAGTATCAAATTTTGGAGGTGGAGCTCCCAGTTTTTGATGACTTAATCAATATGGAGTGAGCCTGAAACAATCAAGGGGGATATAATAACTCTGGCCAGTGTGGCACTGTTGGTTCAGCATCATCCCACACACCGAAAGGTCAACGGTTTGATTCCTGGTCAGGGCGCATGCCCAGATTGTGGGTTTGATACCCAATGTTTCTCTCTCTCTCTCTATTTCTCTCTCTCTCTCATTGATCTTTCCCTTACTCTCTCTAAAATCAATTAAAACATACTAAAGGAAAAAAAAGAGGGACATCACAGTTTTTTGGACTTGCCATTACCTGAGATGGGAAAAACTGCAGGAAGAGGAGTGTGTGTGTGTGTGTGTGTGTGTGTGTGTGTGTGTGTGTGTGTAGAGGGGTGGAGATGAGCAGGAGCTCAGTTCTGGAAGAGACATCGGCTAGCTGCCAAACAGACATATCTAACAGTGGCTTCAGAGGAGACATAACCTTGGGAGTCAGCATTAAAAGTTGCATTTAAAGCCACGAGCTGGATGAGTGACAGAGGAGAGTTCCAAGGACTGAACCTTGATTTTGTTCTTTGTACTTCCCTTGTCGGGAAGATAAAGAGAAAGCAAAAGACACTGAGAAGGAGCGGCCAGAAGGAGGAAAGCCACAGGAGAGCGGCACCCTAGAAGCGGTGCGAAGAAAGTGCTCAACAGGAGGTGGGGGAGGGACCAAACGTGTGAAAAGCTGCTGAGTCAGGCAAGATGAGGATCAAGCAATGTCACTTGGATTTAGCAAAATGAGGACTTTGGAGACCTGACAAGAATGGTTTCAGGAGTGACAATCTGGAGTGGACTCAAGGAGAATAGGAGGAGAGGCTTTAGAGATGACAAATACAGATCTTAAGAGTGTAGCAGTAAAGGGTTGAGCACTTGGGCCATTTTGGGGAAGAGGAAGAGGTTTCGGGGTATATTTGGACGAGAGAAATGACAGCATGGTCAAATGGGGAAAGTGAAAGATTGATAGCGCAAGAGAGAGAAGGGAGACACGGGAGCAGGGGTCCTTGGTGGCGAGGAGGGCATGGATGGCCCATGCAGATGGAGGCACTTGTCTTAGCCAAGCAGGGCCAGTTCACCCATAGTTAGAGGACAGAGGCAGAGACAAGAGCACAGACACAGGAATGGGGTGGGATGGGGGTGATGTGGGGACCAAAGCCCAGGCCAATTTCTTGTCATTGCTTTGATCTTCTCGGTGAAAACAGAGAAGGAGGCTAGGAAGTGAGGCTGTGAACTCGTGAGGGCAGGAACCTTGTCTCTTGTCACCACTGCGCCCCATTCCAGACTAAGTGTTCAAACGGCACTTATTGGAGGATGAGTCATTGAATGTTTTATTGGCTCCTCAAAACGGGTAAATTATCACAGACCCTGAAACTAGCTAGCCTTTTCCCAGACGGTCCCCAGCCAGATGCCCTTCTGACACACGTGTAGTCACAGCCGTCAAGTTTCAGGGTTGCCTCGGCCCCCAGGTGACCTCAGGCAAGCCTCTTCCCTGCTCTTCCCTCTCCAGCTGCTGAGCTGAGAAGGGGCTAGGGCTCAGGTGTCCCTGTGAAATGACCAGTTTTTTCCAACTTAAGATTAGTGTAGCATATCACACTTGTATCCATTCTTTGCTCTTTTTCTCTTTCCTAACCACCCTCATGTTGTCATATTCGCTGCCAAGCCCACCAAGGAGGACACCATGGGGCCAGTGTCAACACCTATGGGTAGAAGAAAAAGTTTGAAAACCACAATACATGACCCATTGACTTTTATAGGCATCATTAACACTCAGTTGCTTAGTCAAGCCCCAGGGAATGTTTTTCTATTAACAATACTGATATACTATTAATACTGCTAATACTTCAAACTGTCTGGAATCTTCTGGTCCAGGGCAGGGCCATGGGGCAGTGGTGAGGAGGCTGCTGCCTGGAATGGGGGGAGCAGGCATCCTGCAGGTCCTTCCAGCCAGAGGGTCTCAGTCCTGTTCCACAGACCACACAGCCCGGAGCCTGGGGGCAGGAGTCCTCTGCCACCGTGCACTCAACCAGAATCACAAATCACACCAGGGTGTCCCAGGACCCTACCAAACCATCCCGCCCACACCCTCCCAACACGGAACCCCTTACTCATCCCTGCCAAAGAGGTGGCTCCCCCAGTGTCTGTAAAGTCACCTGTGCATCCTTCCCTCACGTGCCAGTTCCAGTCCAGAGTGTTGGGGGCAGGAAGGGGGCTGGTTTATAAACATTTATAAACATGGACACATGGCCTGGCGTTTCGCTTACTGGGAACTCCCTTCCGCTCCTTCATTGGGAGGTCCCTTCTTTGTCCCCAGGGCACCAGCAGAGCAACTGAGAGCACAAGGCCTTTAATTCCTTCCCTATCAGACTTGAGCTTAAAGATGGAAGAGAAAGAATTCAATGATTTAGTCAGCAAATATTTATTCAGACCTACTGTGACCACTGTTCTAGATGCTTAGGGTCTGTGAGAAATAAAACCAACAAAATCCCAGGCCTGTGGGACTTGCATTCTAATGAGGGGAAGGTCAGGGCTCAGGTGGTTGGCTGCCACCTAGCAAAGCTGGCTGCCCTCCCTTCCTTCACCGCCCGCCTCCCTGCCCGGGAATGAGGGGTTCACATTGGACAGCGGATTCCTGGCCCCATCTGGTCAAGCTGAGTGGCAGCACTGGGTACTCATCCTTCCAGACCTTCTGCTCCCTGACAGGCCGGTGCCTCCACCCCTGGCCTGCTCACTGCATCTGACCCCAGGACGCCAGCTGATCCTCCCAGAGACTCAAAGCCACTGGGCAATCAGTGAGATCAGCACGGGCCACCGTTGGTGGCAGGCTGGTGGC
This sequence comes from Myotis nattereri, assembly GCF_964212035.1. Taxonomy (NCBI): domain Eukaryota; kingdom Metazoa; phylum Chordata; class Mammalia; order Chiroptera; family Vespertilionidae; genus Myotis; species Myotis nattereri. Next base: position 51,675,744 of record NC_138077.1, read on the forward strand.
AAACCCCAGCCCGCTCTGGGGGACCCTGTGGGGTCAGCTCTCTGCCACCTGCTTCCTGCCTCAGCAGCCGCAGGGGAAATAACCATCTTCTCAGGAGGAACCTCCTCAGATAAGCAGGCTGCCGGGGGCTGCCCTCCTCAACAGGAAAACCCACTCTCAAAGGAGTGAGCCGTTTCGAGGGAGCAGGAGCGGCTGGAGCACCTGCAGACAGCGCTGGGATGGCGTAGACTAAGCACCCCTCACCTGCTAGGTAGCCGCCAGCTCCTCACATCCAGGCCGGCTTCCCAAATCTCACACTTTTAGAGGAGAAAAGCCCACAGAACTCAGGTGTAGCATGTTTGCAAACACCAAACAACTTAAGTTTATCTCCTCCCTGCCACAGGCAATGGAAAGAGGCTAGTGACTTCTGATTCCTTGGAGGAGCCTGTAAGAAACATAAGGCAGTCGTGTGTCCTGGAGGATAAGCAGGGCAACGAGACATTCATGGTGCCACACTCCCCTCCCTGCCCGTGCTGGGGTGGGGAGGTACAGGGTTCGAGGCTGGGACTCGACCTCTGTAATGGGCTGTTGCCTCTAACAACTCATCAGCAAGCAAAACAAAACAGATTTTCCAAAATTACTATGAGTATACCCTTCCTTTCTTAAAGTCTCAGAGCGTATAAATTAAGTCTGCATACAACTATGGAGGGAGGGTGTAGGCCAAGCACAAGTCCCTCCATGCTTAATAAAAACTTCCAAAATGTAAAGTCGTCAAAATACAGAGGCAGTTGAAGAGATGATTCTTCCAATGCAAAGTTAGTCTCCCGATCAGTGATTTTCAAACAGGGAGGAGAGATCATCACGTTTTTAGGGACTCTTTCTGAGGTTGTGGCACATGGGGTGGGAGGCGGTCCTCTGACCAAGAAGAGCTGCCTTAGTGAGTCATTCTGTCTCAGTGGCTCTCAAGCATGAGTGACATCGGACTCGCCTGGAGGGCTTAGTAAAACACAAACCGCTGGGCCCACCCCCGCAGCCTCTGACTCAGTAGCTCCGAGGTGGGTTCAAGAACGTGCATTTCTAACAAATGTGCAGGTGATGCACCGATGATGCTGGCCCAGGACCACACTAAAAATCCTGCCGGTCTTTGGAGCTAGAAAGGGGTTAGAACCACTGGTTTTGAAAAGAAACGGTTGGCTGTTGATTGCAAAGGAACAAGATCAAACGGCCCTATCTCTCCTCTTGATGCTGACAGTGTGATTACATGGGGGGAGGGGGGCGGGATGGGGGCGCTTTGAGACGTGCACATGACCCAGGCTCTGCCTCCATCCATGTCAGCAGCTCCCCGGTCACAGATCACAGTGGGTCTGGAGAGCTTCCCGCGGGCCCTGGGCTGAAATAAGGCTGGGAGTCACGGCTGCTCTTTCAGCTGGAGCTGGGTGTGAGGAGAACATCTCCATGTGGGCCAGGACGCTTGGCCTATCTGTGGCCATGGTTAGGAGCCTCTCAGGGATCGGTCCTCAGGCCACAGGGGTACCTGGCAAGAGGAGTGCAAAGGGTGGGCACCCAGACCTCAGGCACAGCTGCCCCGGCCTTGGCAGTGGACTTTCACACGGAGGTGAAGGCCCCGTTCTCAGAATTCAGCAACTTTGTGACAACCTATGTGCAGCTTTTAAGCCAAAGTCGTGCCGTTACCTCAAGGAACAGTAATACTCACAATCATGATAAAGGCAAATGGCCTGTGGTTCCAGGGAAGGAAGCCACAGGATGAGAAAAGAGGAATTTCAGAATTTACTTTTATTTCCTATTGTGTCCTCATCACATATGTGATTACGTAGGCTCCTAATGACATGTGCGTGTTGGGGGGAGAGGCAGTGGGTTCCTCCGCTTCCTCCAGGGCAGGGAACCTGTTTGTCAGCATTTCCGGAGCCTACCACAGTGCCTGGAACACACAGGCTGCTTTCTAAAGCCAATGCCTCCCAGGGCGGGACAGGGGGAGGGGGTGCCATCAAAAGGCAGGGCTGTGGGGGCCTGTGAATGGCGTTCAGCTCAGGAGAGTGCAGTTCAGTCTAACAAGGAGCCCTGATTCCACTGGCTTGCCAGGCTCCATTCCTGAATGTTCACTTGAAATAATTGAGGCTCTCGCCCACAGGCTGGCTAATCCGTCCTGAGCACCCAAAAGCTGTCCAGTTGTTCTTCTTCCAAAGAGTTAGTGATCTACAGACCTTGAAAACATCCTATATTTTGGCTGATTCTCAAAACCAACTACCAACAGAGGAGCAGATTGCAGGATGCCGAGCGTCTAATCCAGCCGTGGGCAAACTACGGCCCGCGGGCCAGATCCGGCCCGTTTGAAATGAATAAAACTATTGAAATAAAAGACCGTACCCTTTTATGTAATGATGTTTACTTTGAATTTATATTAGTTCACACAAACACTCCATCCATGCTTTTGTTCCGGCCCTCCGGTCCAGTTTAAGAACACATTGTGGCCCTCGAGTCAAAAAGTTTGCCCACCCCTGGTCTAATCCGTGGTAGGTGTATGTTCAGGGTGGGAAGGAGGGTAGGACATGGGCAGAAGGGCTTGTAGTCACACCCACTCACACACATACATGCACATGGGGACCAGCACCAAAACTTAGGTCTTAGCTGATGTAAACAGATGATTCATTTTCTGCAGGGCATGGGGGAGGGGAGTTGGCCATGTGTGGAGTTCATGATTCTTGTGAGATATATTCTGGCTTCTACCTTTGGTAGCTTGCCCTCCCCTCGCCCTCTCCCCTCTCATTCTGATCCAACTCAAACTTGCCCTTAAGTAGGGAATGCAGGCTGGATGGTTTCACCAGTCCTCTTATGTTTTCCCACATTCTATTGTACCCCTAAGATGACCTTCTACTTTCCAGACTAGTCACAGTAGTGCCCTAAAAGCTGGTTGAGGTCCTAATAGAAAATATTCATGTGAAAACTACTTATGCATTTAGCACAAACCTGTCGTCAGCACACTGGCCCATTGTATCACTCTACAGGGGGCCCTCAGACATTTCTTTTAGACTCAAAAACAAGATAAATTTTATCTCCCCTAAGGAATAAATATACTTCTCCCCCCTTCCTTTTCCTTGGTTATGAGGAGCTTCAGAGTTAAATTTAATAATAGTTTTAGGTTTCATATATTTACTTTCCTCCTCCTTCCTGTGGTCCTGGAAATAGAAGGAGAATTTTAATAATCATATTGCATGTATGTTCTTTGTTATAAAGCACCCAATTTTTTTCTTATTTCTGGCAAAACATAAGGTATCAATGATCTTCATGTAAAATAGGGATAAATGCAGAATCTCACATTCAAAGGAAACCAGCTGCAAAAATAATAATGATCTCTCATAAACAAAAACTCCTAGAAAACAATTGAGGGGTCCTAGTGGAACACAAGCTGAGGATGCAATAATAACCCTGTGCAAGGAGGAAGCTGGGCCTCAGAAGCTGGGCATATTTTCCTCCAGGATGCTATTTTATTTCAATTCTCCGTGAAGCTTGGTATTTTAGTCTCACACTGGCCCCTGGTAAAGATAATGGTCGTTCTAAGACTTTTGTAAAGAAAAAAAAAAGTTGTATCATGCTTCACTGTAATCCTTTTTGCATGGGAGAGCTTGCCTAACAAACATCCATTAGATGCCTATTGTTTTCAGAAGCCGCCCTAGCTCTCGGGAAAGGGAGCATTTGGTGGGAAAAGAGCAGAGCCCAGGTCTTTGTCCTCAAGCTTTTCTCCCACCTGTGTCCCCAGGGTCTGCTGAAGCCTGAGGAAGCAGGTTCCCCAGCAGCACAATGGACCTGGACTGAGGAGAGAAAGCATTTCCTGCTGCTCGGGCTGGTGAGCCCCCCTGGGTGGGCGTCGGAGCAGGCTTTCGATTCTCCTGTTCTCAGGGCCTTTCAGAAACATTTTCTCTGACTGAACTGGTGTGAGTGGGGCCGGGCCTGACCCCCAGGACTCCTGTTCTGCAAAGCCCAGCTCAAACCAAAGCCCGGCCTCGAGAGCACTTGGCCAGCTCCTGGGAGCCTGGCGTGAGGCATCCCCACGCTGTATGGTCCTAATTCTCCCTGCTAATCCTCCGCAGCCTTCGTTCCTGGAGCTGCCGTGTTGGGGGTTCTGGCACCAGTGGCCGCGTGAGCTGAGCTGGCCCCTTTCCCTGACTTTTTTAAAATATAAATTTTAAAATGTGACTTTGAGATGAAAGCAAGAATGCCAAAAGGAGGCCGATGCCTTCTCGTGTTCAGTTACAGCCCTGGGGAGCCCCCCACGGAACTGCTCAGAGCTCCAGCCAAGACAGAATCTGCTTTTCCAATAAGCACTTCCAGCGGGGGAGGGTGTTTTTGGCTGGATTCAGCCACTGGGAGGCCGGCAGTTAACAGGGCTGGGCACCGAGGCAGGGCTCCCCGCCACCAGGGGAAATCTGAGGCTGCCTTTCACAGCAGCTTTCACTGCAACTGAAGCCCTCGTCAGACTCCCCCAGACAGGCGGCACAAGCAGCACGAACGCCACCTCTGGACCTCATGGAACAGGTCTTCCAAGATTAAACATTTCAATATCCCAGTTAATTACTTTCCATATAGTTTTTCTTCATTATTTTTTAGACCAAATCCCTTTGCAATAAGTTCTAGGCGTGTGCCAAATTATTTTACTGAAATGGAATTTGGTTGCTCTGAATATAGGCAACATCAGAAATGCTGATCATAATTAAATGAAGATATGGATGGATGGATGGATGGATGGATGGATGGGTGGCTGAATGGATGGGTGGGTGGATGGGTGGATGGATGGGTGGATGTGTGGGTGACTGGCTGGCTGGCTGAATGGATGGGTGGGTGGATGGGTGGATGGATGGGTGGATGTGTGGGTGACTGGCTGGCTGGCTGAATGGATGGATGGGTGGATGGGTGGATGGGTGGGTGGCTGGCTGGCTGAATAGATGAGTGGGTGGGTGAATGGATGGGTAGGGTGGATACACAGATTGGCTGGTGATAGAGGTGGCAGCAGCATTATGAGACAAGTCTGGGAAGCTCAGCAGCTTCACAGGCCTGGAAGCTGAACTCCTCACAGCACACGGCTTGCCCGAACCACAGGTGAGCCTGACCGAGAGCCAAGTCTTCAACATGGTCTTCCGTGGCACCAGCTGTGGCTCTGAGAACCCAGGTTGCACCTTGTCTAGATGACATCAGCCCCTGCCCTGTGCAGACACAGCTTCCCAGGCCCAGCCCTAGTCATGAGTGCATTTTTCCAGGTTTGGTAATTATTAGCCAATTATCACGTCACAAAGGGAATTGTTACCAGGACCCTCGATTCCAACTTCACTCCTGAACTTCTAAAGTCATACCAAGATTTGAACAAATATTTCCTGACCTGTTAGGTAAAAGTCTTTTGCATGGAGAAGAAGCCCCAGGGTTTGGAGCAGGAATTTCCAAATCAAGATGTGTATAAAGGACTTGTTAGAATACACATCACAGAATACACATTCCCAGAGGTTCTGAAGACAGGTCTGAAGTGGGCACAGGAAGCACAGGTTCAATAGCAAAACGCTGATCTCTTTAAACATTGAAGTCTTGGTTATAATGCCACCTTCTTGTAAGGCCTCACCTAACCATTGTATTTTAAATCACAACCCAAAAGCCACCTCCCCTTATCCTGCTCTCCTTTGTCTCATAGCATCACCTTCTATTATACTATTGTATGGGCTGAACTTCTGAACCCCCCCCCCCATTCATATGTTGAAACCCTAACCCCCAATATGATGGTATTTGGAGGAGGGGCCTTTGGAGTGTCATTAGGTTTAGAAGTCAGGAGGGTGGAGCCACAATGATGGGATTAGTGCCCTTTTAAGAGGAAGGGACCAGAGCTTTTTCTCTACCATGTGAGGACACAGCAAGAAGGCAGCCATCTGCAAACTAGGAAGAAGGACCTGACCAGACATCAAATCTGCTGGTGCCCTGATCTTGGATTTCCCAGCCTCTAGAACTGTGAGAAATAAGTATCTGTTGTTGAATCGACCCAGTCGATGGTATTTTGGTATAGCAGCCTGAGTGAGCTAAGACAATCAAGTAATTGACTTATTTCTTAGACCTTGTTTGTTTTTGGACACCCAATAATGAATGCTCCAAAAAGGTAGGAACTGCCTTGTTCACTACGGAATCCCAGGAGCCTAGAACAGTGCCTGGGTTGATAATATATTTTTTTAATATGTTTTTATTGATTTTTAGAGAGAGAGGAAGGGAGAGGGATAGAGAGACAGAAACATCGACTAGAGAGAAACATCATCGACCGGCTGCCTCCTGCATGTCTCCTACTGGGGATTGAGCCCACAACCCAGGCATGTGGCCTGACCAGAAATCGAACCAGTGACCTTTTGACTCATGGGTTGATGCTCAAGCACTGAGCCATACTGGCTGGGGAGTAGTATCTTTTTGAAAGCGCTGACTGAGCCTGGCCGGTGTGGCTCAGTGGTTAAGCATCAACCCACAGACCAGGAGGTCACGGTTCAATTCCTAGTCAAGGTACATGCCCGGATTGTGGACTCAATCCCCAGTAGGGCGTGTGCAGGAGGCAGCCAGTTAGTGATTCTCTCTCATTAATATTTCTCTCTAGTCCTCTCCCTTCCTCTCACTCTAAAAAAATCAATTTAAGCCCTAACTGGTTTGGCTCAGTGGATAGAGTGTCGGCCTGGGGACTGAAGGGTCCCAGGTTCGATTCCAGGCAAGGGCATGTACCTTGGTTGTGGGTACATCCCCAGTAGGGGGTGTGCAGGAGGCAGCTGATCGATGTTTCTCTCTCATCAATGTTTCTAACTATCTCTCTCCCTTCCTCTCTGTAAAAAATCAATAACAAATATTTTTTAAAAATCAATTTAAAAAACCTATAAAAGAATCGACTGAATGAGGAAGTGATTCTCATGCAGGTGGCCCAGGATCCACTCCTGAGAAACCCTGTCTGAGAGAGAGCATGAGCTTAGGCTCTGGGCAGATGGGAGTTCAGACGCCAGCTCTGTTCACTTCTGTGTGACTCAGACAATTTCAGCTCCTGACCATCAGTTCTCTCACCTGTGAAACGGAGACAAAGCTTACATCTTAGGGTTGCAACACAGCATCCAGTGAAGTGCCCAAGCACAGAGCAGTGTTCCCCAGCATTGCTGTTTGGCTCCGTCCTCATCTTCTGGGAGGAACTCTGCATTCAATGGCTCTGAGCAGAAAATGTGGTGGAAGCCTCCCAAGTGTGTGTGTGTGTGTGTGTGTGTGTGTGTGTGTGTGTGGAGGGGGGGGGTAAGAGGGGAGGGAGGAGATGAGACTGCATTCCCTTTCTCATCAGGTGGAGAGAGGCAGGGAGGGTGAGTGAAGGCAGCCACCCAGCAGGGGGAGTGGATAAGCCATCCTTGCCAGCTCCCTCTGCAGCTAGAGGACACTCTTCTCTTCCCGCTGTCCTTTCCCACCAGCAGAGATGAACAAGCGGTTTCTGAGTAAACAGGCAATAAATCACCAGCCGGGACCAGCATCCCCCGAAAGCAGATCCTGCAAGATCCCAGGCAGAGCCCACTCTTGGAGACAGCGATGTGGACTCGGAGACAGCCCTATCTGGCAGGCGCACCCCAAGCAAGCATTCCTCCTGAAACAACCAGCCATTTCCCTGGGGCCCTTGGAGTAAGTCCCGCAGGCTTTGCCAGCCCCACCTGGAGGGACTTAAGCTAGAGCTTGGGAGATTTGGGTGAGGTGGGAACAAGGATTTCCTAATAGTGATCCTGGAATAGGTGATGAGGGTATAGAATCTATTTCTCTGGGTTTTATGAGGTAGATAGGATTTGGAAGCAGAGGCACAGAAAACAGGAAATGTCTACACACACACACACACACACACACACACACACACGTATGTACATACGCCTCAAAGAGAGGAAGAGAGGGTGGCCCCTGGAGAGCAAGGCCAGGGCAGCTGTCCATGTGAAAAACAGGACAGGGCAGGGACACACAGCCCAGACTCCAGAGCCTATGTCTAAACTCCATGCCCTTGGGCCAGTCCCTCGCCTGCCCTCTGCCCTCCCCTAATTTCTTACCCACATAACATGAGATCTCTTTGGTCCTCCCCAGCTGATATTTCATGAGTCCCTCACTTCCACCTGGGCGCTGGCCCATGCACTGCTGAGGCAGTAGGGACACTGGCCCGAAGCATGGCTGCCCCAAACCCATGTGAGATCCAATTCACAGTCAGAGTGTTACTTTCAGGGGCTCTCTTGGAAGAAGCAGGGTCCTTCCTGACATCCGTGTTACCCCTCTTCCCTGGCCTCTGTCAGGGGGTCGTGTGCCTGGCAACCAATCAATCCCCTTGAGCCCTGGAGAGGCTGGTTCCACCCAGAGCCCCTGCTAGGTCTCTGCTGCCCCCCCCAGTCAGGCTGAGCTCGGGGCCACATTTGTCTGTGGCGAAGGGTCACTCCTCTGGGTTATAGGAGAGCGGGTTTCTCCCAAGTTAATCAGCTCCCTTTGGAACTCAGCCACCACTCCCTCAACGCTGCCTGAAAGTGTCCCACCGGGACCTAGCAGGGGCTCTGAGGGGCCCTGGCGGGGACTTGTGAAGAATTAGCTTGAAAAGGGATCTACTGAGAATGGTTATGTGACCTTGAGCAAGTCGCTGTCCCCTCTCTGGGCCTCAGTTTCCCATCTGGGGCGACCTGGCTCCCTGCCACCTGTCCACTGTTGAACGTCTGTGTCCCTCTCCGGCATCTGAGCAGCATCTTTCAGGTGGGGCTGCAGGAAATGCCCAGCTTACCTGCTGGCCGTGGTTAGAGGGGTGGGGAGGGGGGCGGAGGGGCTCAGATGAGAGAAACTAGGAACAGGCACTTGAAGTCAAGGTTAGAAGCAGGCATCAAGCCTGCTTCCCGCTTCCTGCCGCCTGCTTCCCAGAATTACCTGTCCTCTCCCGCTGGAACTGGGAGCTGCTGAAGACAGCAAAGGGTCATCAGGCACCATCCAGACCTGGGGTTCAAGGCACTCTTACCCTCACAGTCTTTCTGCAAGTGAAACCTCACACCAACGAGGCCCAGACTATCAAACAGATGGGGGCAGGGAGGGGACATGGTCAGAGGTGAAATGGGGCATCTGCGATAAAGGCAACTTAATGGAGCATTTAAGATAAAGTCAACTCGAGTCCTGGCTGGGAAAGCAACTGGAGGGGCGGGAGAGAGGTTGTCTGCCAGTGGGGGAAGCGAGAGGGGAGAGCACACTGTATGTGACTGGGCTCCCGGTCCCAGAATCAACTCCACCGCCCCTCAAAGGGAGTTTTATTTATTTATTTATTTATTTTAAACTAAAGCTTCATCAATAACCAGAACTCACCCCACCGCTCCCCGCCAACACAGGCAATGTCCCTTGCAAGGGGCACTGCTTTATCTGTCATATGAAACCGAGGTCATCTCTGGCCCCATCTGGCCCGTGCCTGCCCTACGAAAACACATGAGCTTGAAATACCTGGTGCACACAACTCAGATAAGAGAGAAAGGGGAAGAGCAGGCGGCAGGGAAGGAAGTGAGCAGAGGAGAGTCGGGGAGAAGAGAAACTCCGAGGGGGAAAGGTGAGGGCTGGTTCCTGCATCTGACCTGGCAGATCTGAGGACTCGGCCCGGGATTTCCCAGGACCCTCAGGGGAAGGGCAGGAACCTGCTGGGGAAGATGGAGGACACTGGAGCCCGTTTGGGTAAAAAAGGGGACGGACTCCCGGGCAATCAGAGGAGCGAGAACAAAGGCTCAGGGCCCAGGGGGAGCCCAGCGTCCTGCCTGGAGGAGGTGGGCAGCAGCGCTGGCCGCTGCAGCAACCTGTGCCTTGCGGTGCAATGGCCGCACCTACCCGGAATGAGCGCATCACTGACGTCAAGCGCCGCGGGCCCGCGGCCAGCACTAACTAGGTGCAGATGCGCAGGGAGGCTGTGGAGAGGGGGTGAGAGGGTGGGAAGTGCAGCCGCCGCCAGGAGCCGCTCCCGCAGGCGCAGGCCTCCCAGCCCGGAGCTGCCCCCGCCGCGGGCGGGAAGGAGTCAGCCGTCTGCCTGGCGCCGGCCTCCCAGGCGGCGCGACAGCGCGCCCTCGTGGTCATGGCCAGGAGAGCGGCCTGGAGCCCCGCCGGCCTAGGTGTGGGGCTTGACACCTTTAACACAAGCTAATGCGCTTGTTAGCCTCCCATTGCAATCACATGGGAGCTTTTAAAATGTCCCAGTGCCTGAAGGCTCCGGTACCAATTAAATTAGAACCTCGGGGAGCGGGCCCAGGAGCCAGGCTTTTTTTTTTTTTTTTTTTTTTAAATATATTTTATTGATTTTTTACAGAGAGGAAGGGAGAGAGATAGAGAGTTAGAAACATGGATGAGAGAGAAACATCAATCAGCTGCCTCTGGCACATCTCCTACTGGGGATGTGCCCGCAACCCGGGTACATGCCCTTGACCGGAATCGAACCTGGGACCTTTCAGTCCGCAGGCCAATGCTCTATCCACTGAGCCAAACCGGTTTTGGCGGAGCCAGGCTTTTTAAAAATACTCTAGATCAGTGGTTCTCAACCTTGGCTGCACATTAGAATCACCTGGGAATCTTTTTAAAATCCTGATTTCTGGGCCTCATCCTCCGGAAATTCTGTTTCTTTGTTATGGGGTGGGGCCACAACATTAGTAACAAAGAAACAGAATTTCCGGAGGATGAGGCCCAGAAATCCAGATTTTAAAAAGATTCCCAGGTGATTCTAATGTGCAGCCAAGGTTGAGAACCACTGCTCTAGGTGTTTCCTATGTACCCCCAAGTTGGGAAGCAGTTCTCCTAAAGCCATGGTTGGCTCTCAGACTTGAGTGTGCACCTGGAGAGCTGGCTGGGTGCCACCCCGAGTTTCTGACCCGATAGGTCTGCAGAGGGGCTCTATGAGCTCTAGTAAGTTCGCAGGTGGCACTGGGTCTCAGGGCCACACCTTGGGAACCAGCGTTAAGTACTACCCAGAGAGGGCTCCGTATAAATGCAGACTTGGAGGCCCCACCTCAGGTCCCCTGAATCTGAATCTACATGTTACAGAGATTCAGGTGATTATATGGCAGGAGGGCTTGGAAGAGCGGTTCTAAACACCATTTGGTCAGGCCTCATAGGATTAGGCTGTGTTGCGTGCTGACAAAACCTCTTCGTATCTTCCCCCAATCTCTGAATCATAGCGCTGGATGGAGCAGTCCAGGTTACCTCACCCAGTTCTCTTGCGTGGCAGATGGGGAAACAGCGGCCCCGAGAAGAGAAGGCCTTTGTCCGGGGTCAGTCATCCTGGCACCTCAAATGTCGGGCCCTCATAAACCTCCCCTTCTTCTCCCCAGGAGGCGGCACCTGTGAGTTCTGATCTTCATCCAATCAGGCACCTCCTGAGCTCAGGGGTCTTGTGGAGGCCCAGGTCTTCCTGTCCGGTCTGCTTGGGAGTGCACTGAGGCAGCGAGTGCAGACCCGGAAAACTCTAACAGAGAACAGTGGGGGGGTGGGGTGGGGGGGTCGCACCAGATGACTCAGGGGGCAGGGTTTGAGAGTAGAGTGTCAGCCACTGACCCTGTGTTAAACCTCTTTTCTTTTTCATGATTATTCTTCTGACTTCTCAAGGAAAGGGGACTGGTCAGAGGCCTATCTTACAGGCACCAGTCCTAAAGGCAAACCTGTGCACACAGAGCATCCTGTCCTCAAAGTGTGCTGACTGGCCAGCTTCGACCACAGCTCATGGTGGACTTCCATCCTTTTCAGTCATTTGGCCGGCAGTCTGAGGGGTACACAGAGTCCAGATGGAGAGACTCAACAAACACACAAATAAATGAAAATGAAGTAAAAACCACACGACTATGGAGGTTTCACTGTCCGTGGGGGTGGGGAAAGGGGTGCAGGTATATGCTGGAGGGATGCTCAGCTGTGTGTCAGAAAAATCAGAGCGGGCTGCCTGGAGGCTGTGTGGCTAGCACATCTGGGGCATGATGGAGCCTAGACACGAACCCTGCCTGCCCAAATTTTGACCTCCTAGCCACTCCTCTACTCTATTTTCAAAAGATACAGAGGCAAGACCCAACTTGTGGCCGTCTGGGATCTGTAAATAGAATGTCTGGCTAGAAACAGGCAGTGGAAGGGGGACGGGGCTTGACTTTAAAGTTGGCGGGTTTGGCTTTATCCAGGATCCCATGGGAAGCCACCTGAGCTGTGATGCAGGAAGGTGACACTGACGGAAGTTTCAGGAAGACTGTCTTTCTGGAGTCCAGCATATTGTTGGTGTGCAAAGCTCTAGCTTTAGGGGCCTGGGATGTAGAATCACCAATGGCCTTTATAGAGTTACAACCTTTCAGAGGGCTACCTTTTAACCCTGCATTCATGTCCATTCACTCCCCCAAAAGCTCAGGGGAAAGAACCAATTTGTAATTGTTAAGTAAAAATGGGTGGGTATTTGTTTTCCTCTTGTGGTCTTTTACATTCCAGGCTATATCCCCCTGTTATCAGCTTTACAGAAAACAAAGGAAGTTAAACATTAACCAGGATCATTGAGAAGGACCCTGAAATGAACAGCCCTGGTGTTAGGAGAGGAGAGGCCCCTAACTCTCTGGTGGATTATTCAAACCGGAAGGGGACCTGGGGCCAGGCCCCATCTCCTAGGGCAGTGGTCGGCAAACTCATTAGTCAACAGAGCCAAATATCAACAGTACAACGATTGAAATTTCTTTTGAGAGCCAAATTTTTTAAACTTAAACTATATAGGTAGGTACATTGTTATTAACTTAATTAGGGCACTCCTAGGCTGGCCTTTGCTAAAAATGTCCTCAACCTGATTGAGGTACATTGGCTGAGGTCAACCCCTTCCAACTCTCCTATCCATACTTGTCTTGTATACTTGTTTCATCTATCTCCTTTCGTTCATCCTCTCTATATGTCCAAACCATCTCAACATACCTTTCTCAATCCTCAACACTACATCTTCTTTCACTCCACAACGTTCCCTAAAATTAACTTAATAAACTTTACTTTTGTCACCCGCGCGCGATTTGCAGATGGGACTAGCACTAACCACTGCGCAATGAGACTGCTGACTGGCTCACTCAACTCGTGCATGAATCGAGCACACCTCCCCCGCCCTGCGTATCCTGTGGCCCTACCCACCAACTGACTGACACCCCCCACTTCTTCTAACGCCACTTCTTCAAAATAGACTCGCCTAGGCCAAAAACCGACTTCTGTGCATGGGCCACGAAGTTTCAATCGCACTGTACGTGTGCGCCCGCACGTGGTATTTTGTGGGAGAGCCACACTCAAGGGGCCAAAGAGCCACATGTGGCTCGTGAGCCACGGTTTGCCGACCACTGTCCTAGGGAATGGGAGGCCGCCTGATTCCAATTAGCACTTTCCATTCCAGCCACCTGACATTCCTGTGAAAGGCCTAGTCCTGGTGCTAGGTACCCGGAGACACGGAGGGCTCAGACTGGGTCCCAGCCCCGTGACACTCACATCACATGTGAGCAGGCTCCTTAGGAAGCAGGTACAAGGGACCACGGGAGGCAGAATGAGTGATGTCTTTCCCCTTCGAGGAGGCGGCATTTGCCGTAGGTCTTAAAGAATCAATGGACGTTTTAACTAGTAAAAAGAAAGGGCAGTCCAGACAGAGGGGCAGGTGGAGAAGCGGGTGGGAGATGGCGCATGTTGCATTTGGAAAATGCCTAAGCGGGCGTGGGGTGCATGGTGGGAGGAAGAATGTGGAGGTGGCTGGAGCTGGAAGGCAGCTCCAGGCCAGATTGGAAAGGCTGTCTTGGAAGTGCAGGCTGCAGTTCTGGGGCCTCCAGCAGCTGAGGGAGGGTGGGCCGGCATGGTGTCCTGGTGGGAGGTCAGCCAGGCCAGAGCTGATAAGGACTCAGCCCAGGCTGCTGCAGGGGGCGGGGACAGCTCTAGGCCTCGGGGACTAACCGGGCGGGGGAGGGGAGGTCAGTGACTGACCGCTGACCTGGTGCCATCCTCTGAGAAAGGAATGCTCGCAGCCACGAGTCCAGCCAGGCAGCATAAAGCACACCAGTATTTCAAACAGAGGTAATGTAACACGGGGCGTCACTTGCATAGTAAAAGCTGAACAGGAGGTTGAGGCAGCGCCAGATCAGCTTAGGAAGAAGCCACAGGCACCATCAAGAGCAGGAGGGATGGAAGAGGGAGACAGTGTAACTGGAGCCGGAAGCCTGAGCAGGAACCGGAGGGGTCCGTGCAGTGGGAGCCGGAGCCGCAGAGGAGACCGGCCCTGCCCCTGCGGGGGACGCTTCCTAGGGCAGGGGGAGTGGAAGCCGTACCCCAGCTGCTGTCTGCCCTCCCTCTGGCCTTCCACCCGCTATGCTGGCCTAGCCCACGTGCGAGACCAAGGCACCCAGGAAAGGTGTCCCCTGAGACAGAGGGCAGGCTGGGAGGGAGGGGCACTCCACGCGGGAACAGCAGGGCAGCGCCTCCATGGGAAGGTAGAGGGGGCCCGCCGAGGTGAGAGGGACCCTGACTGCAGATGCGAACATGGGAGCGCGAGGTGCCTCGCTGGGAGGATATGGAGCATGAAGACGTGGGGTTGGAAGGCCGGAGAGGCAGGTGTGAAAGGACCCACGTGGCTCCCCGAGGTTTTCCCGGCGGAGGCCGATGCCTGAGTAGCACTGTCCCGAAACTGAGCCGCGTGGGTGGGGCGGGGTGGGGCCGGTGAGGGGGTGCGGGTGGCTCAGTGATGCGCCAGGTCCCACGTGCAGGAAAGTGGATGGTACAGTGGATACAGGGTCGGCCACTAGCTGTGTGACTTTGGGCAAGTGAACGATGCTCTCTGGGCTTCCGTATCCCATCTGTAAAGTGGAGAGCATGCCTCCCCATTGGGAAAATCGAAACCACTCGGAGCCCTTTGTGAGCAGTGAAGCTCGGTCTACACCAGGAAGACCCAGGCAGCCAAGCAGAAGCCAGGTCTAGCGGGGCTCAGCTCCGCCCCTAGCTGGGGGTGAGCAGGGTTGAGAGGAACGCGCTCCTGGGGCTGCCGGGGATTTCACACACTTTCAGAGACACGGATGGATGGCATCGCCCTGCAGCTGACTGCAGTACTTGCAGGCTAGTTTCTGGAGGGTTTTAACTCTCAGCCACATCCCTGGCCATTCCCCTTATGACCAGGCACCCTTTTTCTAAGTGGCTGAGAAAGCAGAGCGAGAGGGGAGACCCCCAAGTAGGACTGGACTCTTGTCCCTGGGGTCTGAGTGGGGCTGCCCTGAGCGTGGAGCACAGTGAGCATGGAGCACAGTGAGCGTGGAGCACAGTGGGCGTGGAGCACAGTGAGTGTGGAGCACAGTGGGCGTGGAGCACAGTGAGCGTGGAGCACAGTGGGCGTGGAGCACAGTGGGTGTGGAGCACAGTGGGTGTGGAGCACAGTGAGCGTGGAGCACAGTGGGCGTGGAGCACAGTGGGTGTGGAGCACAGTGGGTGTGGAGCACAGTGAGCGTGGAGCACAGTGGGCGTGGAGCACAGTGGGTGTGGAGCACAGTGGGCGTGGAGCACAGTGAGTGTGGAGCACAGTGAGTGTGGAGCACAGTGGGTGTGGAGCACAGTGGGCGTGGAGCACAGTGAGTGTGGAGCACAGTGGGTGTGGAGCACAGTGGGCGTGGAGCACAGTGAGCGTGGAGCACAGTGGGCGTGGAGCACAGTGAGCGTGGAGCACAGTGGGCGTGAAGCACAGTGAGCGTGGAGCACAGTGGGCGTGGAGCACAGTGAGCGTGGAGCACAGTGAGTGTGGAGCACAGTGGGCGTGGAGCATAGTGGGCGTGGAGCACAGTGAGCGTGGAGCACAGTGAGCGTGGAGCACAGTGGGCGTGGAGCACAGTGGGCGTGGAGCACAGTGAGCGTGGAGCACAGTGGGCGTGGAGCACAGTGGGCGTGGAGCACAGTGAGCGTGGAGCACAGTGGGTGTGGAGCACAGTGGGTGTGGAGCACAGTGAGCGTGGAGCACAGTGGGTGTGGAGCACAGTGGGCTTGATGCTTTGAGCCTTCAGAAGCTTGGTCAGAAGAAACATAGGGCTTCTGCCTGGTTGTCATTCATAGTCTCTCTTGCTCTTTCACTTTCCCCTCTCCACACCTGCCCTGGGCCCCAGCCACCACGTGTGAGGAAGCACGGCCACAGGGAGAGCCACGGGCCCTGCAGCCAGCATCCACGGGGAGTGCGGGCGCGGGGTCGTTCCGGGGAAGCCACGCATGATGGCTCAGAGGCCAACTGTCCCCCCGGCATGGCTGCGTGCTGACTCAGAAACCCTGAGGGACAACAAACCAATACGGTGGTTGAAGCCACTGCATTTCCGGGTAACCAGGTCGGCACCTATTGGCACAAAGGCTTCTGTCAGGGCGTTTTCTCCCAGAGGCGGACCCGCTGACCCACAGCTCTGCCTCTCCTCTGGACTGGGAGCGCTCAGCAGGGACCATCTTGCCACATCCCCAGGCCACCAGGCACATTACTGGTCCTCAAGGGGCATTTGACAGTGTTTACCCAGTGAAACCCAGGGAATATGAGAGAGATGAAGAGGTGAATTGAAAATGAACTCCTGCCCAGCCAGCATGGCTCCGTGGTTGAGCGTCGACCTATGAACTAGGAGGTCATGGTTTGATTCCCCGTCAGGACTCGATCCCCAGTGTGGGGTGTGCAGGAGGCAGCCAATCAATGATTCTCTCTCACCATTGATGTTTCTATCTCTCCCTCTCCTTCACCTTTCCTCTCTGAAATCAGTAGAATTATATTTTTTTTAAAAAGAAAATGAACTCCAATGTAATAGAAATATTTGAGCTGCAGCTCTAAATAGGTTAGATGTACTTGGTAAATGGATGAAGGGTTGGTAAGAATGCATTCATTTAAAGCTTTCTGGTTTCCTGGGTTGGTCTCTTGTGGGGACATGTAGAGGACCAACTGTAGAGTAAACAGATGTAAGGATGCAAAGGGCCGGATGCAGTGGTCCCCCTTCAGCCTTTAGCTTAGCTGGCCTGTAAACCACCGTAATACTTATATTTATTTCTCGGACTAAGGCTCCAGAGGTCCTCAGATATCAGGCAACTTTCTTTCAGGGGAGCAGAACTTTTCCTTCCACTTCCTTCCCAGACTCTGCCCCCCACAGCCTACCCTCTCCCTGAGGCTACACCCCACAGGGAACTGCTCTCTCAGGGGCGGCAGACACTGCATGCTGCTCCGCTGTTCTGTCCGGACTCTGGCCTCCGCCCCTGGGCCTGCACTTCCTTCCTGGAAGGCCCTCCAGGCAGAGAATTCCACACTGCTGCAGCTCTCACCAGATTCGGGTCTCACCAGGTGCAGGTCTCACCAGGTGTGGATATCATCAGGCATGGGTCTCACCAGGTGCAGGTCTCATCAGGTGCAGCTCTCACCAGTTGCTGGTCTCACCAGGTGCAGGTCTCACCAGGTACGGGTCTCACCAGGTACAGGTCTCACCAGGTGCAGGTCTCACCAGGTAGGGGTCTCACCAGGTACAGGTCTCACCAGGTGCAGGTCTCACCAGGTACGGGTCTCACCAGGTGCAGGTCTCACAAGGTGCAGGTCTCACCAGGTGCAGGTCCCATCAGGTGCGGGTCTCACCAGGTGCAGGTCTCACCAGGTGCAGGTCTCACTAGGTGCAGGTCCCATCAGGTGCAGCCCTCACCAGGTGCAGGTCTCACAAGGTGCAGGTCTCACCAGGTGCAGGTCCCATCAGGTGCGGGTCTCACCAGGTTCGGCTCTCACCAGGTGCGGGTCTCACCAGGAGCTTTAGGGCTCCCAGAGTGCCTGCTCCTGCGTAATTTCACTAGGTCCTTGTGGTCACTGAGGCAGACCTGGCAGGGATGGAAAGACCACAAAAGAGAGTGGTTGCACACCACTTTTGCCTGCACACCCCTGTCCCTCGCCCCACTCTGGCCACCATCAACCAGGCTGCTACTGTTCACAGTGGTGAGTCCCGCTGTGTGGAGCTGGGGTGACTGAATCACCCACAGACACCCGACCATCTCAGCTTAGCCCTTAGCATCCGGAACATTCCTGGACCTCCTGGACCCGCAGTGTCAGTCAGCAGGGAAAACAAAAACTCAGGTAAATGAAATAGGGTTACACTGGTACTTCTGTTGCCAAAAGAAATACACACACACACACACACACACACACACACAAAACAAGCAAACAACACCTTTGCTGTACATTCCCAAGCCAGTAACAAAGAGCCGTGTTGGGATTACTACTTGCGTTTGGGATTGTTTGTGGACCCTTCCCCTGCACCAAATATAAGAATCAAGTTAGCTGTGCCAAGTCTATTTCACAAATGTCTGCTTCTATAAACATTAGGGGGTCCGAGCGTGTGCCCCGCACACACACAGACCTCTCGGATAAAGAGCTCTCAGGGCTGGGATGTGCTCTGGAATCCTTCCTTCCACACCTACTGCATCTGGTCCCTGTCTTTGAGGCTGACATTCCTCAAGTTGAGGGATAGGCAGGCAGAAGGCTGCGGCGGGTGCCAGCCAGGTCAGCTTACAGCGAGCTGTCAACCCGGTTTCTGACGCCCCAGCGAGGCCATAAATAACCACAATGAAACTGCAGCAGGCCCGGGCCTGCCCGGAGAGGCACTCCTCCCCCATCCATCTCCCGTAATGACTGCTTGGCATCCAGGCTTCCGCTGTGACCTGACCCCGGCCCCAGGCATTCTCTGGGGCGCAGCGTCCTTTCCCAGGCGCAGAGTGGGTCAGCCAGGAGCACACTGCCTTGAGCCGTTCCCATGTCCTGACAATATACTTTTATGGATGCGGAGACAGGCAGGAAAAGTCTCATCACTCAAAACGCCGATGGGCTCCGGGGAGCAGAGCCGCAGCGCCATCCACGTGGTCCATCAGGCCCAGGTGGCTCCCAGACCACAGAGGCTCCCACACAGCCACGGCTTCCCTCCGCCTGGAACCGTCACTCACTCTGTGGGAAACGCTGGCCAGCCTGTGCTTTGCCACGTGGGTGGGCAAAAGCCAAATGATGCCATCGCTCCCCTGGTTACACTTCTGTGGCCCTGGTCTGCAGTGGCAAGTACCTGTTGTTCGTACCTTTTATTCTTAAGCCTGACTCCCCTCAACTATCTCACCACCCACCCGAACACCACCCACCTGGAATCACAGACCCACCCCACATCATCTCTTCCTGGCTCTCAGCCTTTCTCCTGAGCTCTTGTGGTTGAATTCACATAAGTAGAATGTTCATGATTCCACCCTCCCACCGAATAAGAAGACAGTTTGGTTGTCTCACCAACAGCCTTATAATAATAGCATTTGAATCATGTCTCTCTGGATTCAAAAAATAAGAAATGACAAAGGGATCGCTTAAAAGTATATTTGTTGTCAGTACATATACACCACAATGTTAAGGTTCAGTGACCCCAAAGCTGAAAGGGTAGAGGGGGAGGGGCACCTTACAGAGTGGAATCCCCTCTTTTACATATGGGAAACGGAGGCCCTTAAAGTCCCAGCGCCAGATGAGGGACCCGGTCTCGGTCTCCTGGGGATACTGCATTTGGGGGCAGGAGTTACCAAAACCAAGTGGGTAGAGAGTAAATACAGTAAAGTGTGGGCGTCAAATAGAACTTTCCTCCCACTTTCTAAGTTCTTCTAGGTGGACTAGTAATCAAATTAACACGGACAGATCAGCAGGGGGAAATGTGCAGAGTTTATTAACAACATGAGACCCGGAGTCACATTGGGCAATTGCAGTTTGCAAGCCATTTTGGCCAAAGGAGGAGGGAGGCAGGAATCTGGCATTTCAAAGGGAAAGCAGGTAATTTACAGGTGGAGGAGAAGGAGCCAACAAGCCTTAAATGAATTCTTGCTGGGCCACCCAGAGGCAATGGACGCAGAGGGAAGTTCACCAGCAGCAGGCGCTGCAGGCCCCTCCGGGTCTGTCACTGAGTTTCTGTTGTGATGTGGAGATGATGTTCCCTTCTCCTTAAGCAGGTTTTCTACCTGAATTCCTTCAGGCAGATAAAGGCGGGGGATGGGGGGGGGGGGCAGCGGTCAACGGTTCTTTCTGAGTCTTTCAATTCTTAATAACCTGCTTAAAATCAATATTCCGGAAAGCATGTTTGGGGTGGCAAAACTTTGATCCCCTGCCAAAGCTACACCCTCAGTTCAGCGCTGGGCACAGAGTTGGGCCCAGCTGTGGGGGACACTGTCAGTGCCCACCAGATCCCCAGGGTCCCTTTTACTGGTCTCTGTGCCCTTCCCAGCTGCTGGATACTTCTGCTCCTGACGTAGGCACCTGTGACTCCTTGGAGAGCTGTCCCAGGCCGTAAAGGGCAGCTCCTCGGCTCTGGTTGGGGCAAACTCCGGGAAATGGAGAAAACTCCAGAGCTTTCCCCGCAGAGCCGCCTCCCCCCCCCCCCCCGCCCCAATGGTGTGCTGCCCCTCTTCCTACCGCTGTCCCTGCCCCGTTTCTCCTGGGATCACTTCCTTGTAAGAAATCACACCTGTATCTGGACCCTTATCTCAAGGTTTGCTTCTGGGGAGCCTGACCTGAGACCCCAGGAAAGGGCTGTGGAATGAGCGAAGTCATCGTACGTCACACCACCTGAGAGAGAGGTGCTAATGAAACAGTGCAGCGCCAGCGCAAAGCCTCGAGGGAAGGTGCAGGGGGCTGCGTTTGAGTGTCCTGAGGGCTGGATCCAGGATTAATTAAAACTATCCTGGTGCTTCCTCTTGCAATGGCCCCGTGTGTTGCTGCGTCCATGGCACACGCATGAGTACATCCACAGGTACACAGGCTGGTCCCACAGCCCCCGGTCACCCTGGGAACCCAGAGCCCCCTTGCATTGCCATTCTGATTGGCTCATCCTCTGGAGAACAGAGGGCTTTTCCTGTTAACTGATAAAACATTTAACCCTAACACCCCTATTATTTATAGCTGCTGCTATAAACAGGGGGTACTTGCCGCAGAGGCTTTCATCTTGCCCATTTTTCAACAGCAGCTTCGGTTTTTTATTTTTTATCTTTTTATCTGATTGATTGCATAGAGCAGTGATCGGCAAACTCATTAGTCAACAGAGCCAAATATCAACAGTACAACGATTGAAATTTGAGAGCCAAATTTTTAAAACTTAAACTATATAGGTAGGTACATTGTTATTAACTTAATTAGGGTACTCCTAAGGCTCAGGAAGAGCCACACTCAAGGGGCCAAAGAGCCACATGTGGCTCGCGAGCTGAAGTTTGCCGACCACTGGCATAGAGGAAGGGAGAGGTAGAGAGAGATAGACACATCAGTCCTGAGAAAGAATCATTGATCAGCTGCCTCCTATCCACCCCCCGACTGAGGATCAAGCCCACAACCCAGGCATGTGCCCTGACCAGGAGTCAAACCGTGACCTCCTGGTTCATAGGTTGATGCTCAACCACTGACCCCCGCCAGTGGGACCAGCTTCAGTTCTGCATCGTGGACAAGAGCTGCCCATTTCAAGCCTGGCTTTCCACTGCCGCTGTGCCCTCTGGGGTCCCCCATGCCCACGTCCCAGACGTGTGGGGTAATGGACGCTGGAGGTAGACAAAGGCTCCGCCTCTTGTCCTCTTGGAGGGCAGCTCTGGTGACCTGGATGCTTCTCAGGCCGTCCCGGAGGAAGGAGCCTGGCGCCCACAGCAGCAGCTTCCACGGCACATCCTGGGGTTGGTGTTCCTCCTCTTCCCTCATGGTCCTTGCTTCCTGGGACCCCCTCCTGATTAAACTGCATTGTGTCCTTGCCCCAGGCTCGGCTTTCACAGGCACACAGTGAAGACAGTCTTTACGTGATGTTCACTGTTCCAGGAGCTCGCGGTCCCCATTACCCACCTCAGCTCATCACTGACTTCAGGCTCCAGCTGGATCGCGTTGCCCTCGGGGCCACCCGCTGCCAGCCACTAAGCGGCCCAGGCAGCTGTGCTCTTGCAGTTCCTGTCCTGATGGATTTGTGTCTGACATAAAGGTGAGCAGGCTGAGTGGAGGGATGTTCCTGGGAGCAAATGCACCAGCTCATCGAAGGCACTGGAAACTGATCTGGGTTGCTTCATGCTGCACCCCCCCCCCCCCTTCCTGGCTTATAGCTCTAATTTGGAGCCATAGAGGTTAGATAGTGACATTTTGTATGAATGAGTTCTTATATTTTGACTAGGGGCCCAGTGCACGAATTTGTGCA
This sequence comes from Myotis nattereri, assembly GCF_964212035.1. NCBI lineage: Eukaryota > Metazoa > Chordata > Mammalia > Chiroptera > Vespertilionidae > Myotis > Myotis nattereri. Next base: position 51,697,925 of record NC_138077.1, read on the forward strand.
CCTTGAAAGGAACTGTGGGCCACGAGGATGTGGTGGGCACAGGGGTGGGTCTCAGCCCATCCTCCATGCCCCTACCTGGCCCCTCCCACCACAGCCCCCGGTCCCTGTCTGCCAGCCCCAACCCTGCCACTGATCCCACATGAGGAAGGCGCCAGTCCTGCTCACATCTGCTGACAGCTTGCGATTGGGGCAGGTGCCAACAATGGGTGTGAGGAGGGCTGGTACCATCAGCAGGTGTGAGCAGCGGCTCCATTGCTGGTAGCAAGTGCAAGTGGGGCCAGTGCTGGCAGCAGGTGCGAGCACCAGGCAGGACCATGGCACGCGGGAGCAAAGAATTTTCAGTAACCACCAGAGGCTCGCCCCAAAGACAGCAACCGGCAACCTGCCTTGGTCCGGTGCCCCCGCTCACCTGCTCCATCATCCTGCCGTGGCTGACACCCGCCATGTTCCGCACCCAGCTGCCTGCTACCGATGCCCGCCATGTTCTGCGCACACCCTGGCGATCAGCGCACGTCGTAGCGACTGGTTGTTCGGTTATTCAGGTGTTCGGTTGTTCCACCATTTGATCTATTTGCACATTAGGGTTTTAGAGATATAGATTTAAATATGCGATGTGTGTGTGGGCAAAAGCAGTGGGTCTAGCAATACGTATTGCCAAGGCCTTTGATTGTCATTTGCTAGGACATGCCAATTCCATAGATCCGATTTTTAAGACTCCAGAGGACATCACGAGTTTGCCAGCTTCACAGATGTCAGAACAATGGTCACATACCAAGGAGCAGGGGCTGACCCAGGTTTCAGAACAAACAGAGAATTGGTCCAGGGACTGACTACACAGCCCCTTTCAGCCTCCAAGTCTAAGCCAGAGGCCCCTGTCCTCGCCTAGAGCCATGTTTCCTCTCGTGCAGGAGGACGTGTGTGACCTCACTGGCTTCGGGGTGGCGCAATGGGATTTCTCAGGGAGGAGTTCTGTCGGGGCCTGCCCCCCCTCCCTGACAGCTTTCTCAGCCTTGAGGGCACAGGGACAGGCCTTTGGGTGCCAGGGCTGATGATGCAGCTGGTGAAGGTGACAAAAGACCGGAGCTTCAGGTACAGGTGCAAGACGAACTGCAGCAAGTGTGCTGGTTGTAACACAACCGCAAAAGCCCTGGGTGGCGGGGGAGAGCCAGTGGAGCCCTCACTGCCGAGTGTGTGTTGTGCTGCTGAGAACAGGGGCAGAAGCACATGGGGACCTGTAGCGGGAAAGGTGAACTGGGACGGCCACAAGGCATGAGGCACTCTGAACATCAGCTGTGGCCCAGAAGTCCAGCTGCCGCCAGAGGTCTAAGAGTCTAGACCCTGGCTGAACCTGCCCCCCCCCCCACCCCACCCCAGGTACCTCCCACCCCCCTGCACAGGCCAGACAAGCACACCTTGGAGGGTATGTCTGTGAGGATGTTTCCTGAGAAGAAAAGTATTTGAATTTAGGCTGAGTGAAGATTTCGCACTCACCAATGTGGGGAGGCATCATCCATCACTGGGGGCCAGAATGGAACACAACGGCTGAGGAAGGACCAACGACTTTCCTCTCTGGCTGAGCCGAGACCTCCATCCTCTCCTGCCCTCTGGAGCTCCTTTGGGCTATGATGGAATTGCACCACTGACTCACAAGTTCTCTGCTTGCGGATGGCAGATCTGGGGACTTCTCGCCTCTGTGATGCCCCTGTCTCTCTCTCTCTCTAAATCCTACTTACTAGTTTCTATTTCTCTGGAGACCCTGATATCTAGCTTTTGCTCCTTCTATTACTTTGGAACAATGGGTCTCCTGACAGATCCAACACTCTTTTTATAGCAAACTAGGGGCCCAGTGCACGAATTCATACACCTTTAAAGGAACTGTAGGCCACGAGGCTGTGGTAGCACAGGGGTGGGTCTCGGCCCATCCTCCACGCCCCCACCTGGCCCCTCCCACCGTGGCCCCTGGTCCCTGTCTGCTGGCAGCCCTGCTCCTGCTGCCCCCGATTGCCCCTCAGGAGCAGGGGAAGGTGGAGAAGCCCTCAGGGGCAATCGGGGCCAGCAGCCGCTGATGGTGCCAAGCGATTGGGACCAGCGCTGGGCACTAGCAGCGGGTGTGAGCACCAGGTGGGACCGTGGCACGTGGGGGCAAACAATTTTCAGTAACCACCAGAGGCTCACCCTGATGACAGCAACCGATGCCCCGCCTTGGTCTGGTGCCTCCAATCACCTGCTCCACCATCCTGCCGCAGCCCACGTTCGCCACGTTCCGCACACACCCCCTGATGGTCAGCACACATCATAGCGACCAGTTGTTCTGCCATTCGGTGTATTTGTATATTTGCCTTTTATTATAGTACTAGAGGCCCGGTGCACAAAAATTTGTGCACTGGGGGAGGGTCCCCTCAGCTTGTGGGGGGTCCTGCTGGGGTGCCTGGCCAGACTGGGTGAGGGCTGATGGCTGTTTGCAGGCTGGCCATGGCCCCCAGCCACCCAAGCTCCCAGTGGAGGCTGGCTGGAAGCCAGTATCTGGGATTTATTTATCTTCTATAATGGAAACTTTGTTGCCTTGAACGGAGCCAACAGCCGGTCAGGGCAGGCTGGAAGCTTGGCTTCCTCCACCACCAGGGCAACTAAGCCTCCTGCTTGCTCCAGCTCCGTGCTGCCATCTTGATTGGGTTAATTTGCACATAGTCGCTCTGATTGGCTGGTGGGCGTGGCTTGTGAGTATAGCGAAGGTATGGTCAATTTGCATGTTTCTATTTTATTAGATAAGATAGGATAGGATAATGCTTAACACCCCCTTCTGTCTCCTAAATAAATTACACAGATGATATCATCAGATCTCCGTGAGTTTTAAAACTAAATGTTCTAACTATCATAAATTAGAAATAAAAGAGAGGTTATCATTAATATATATATATATATATATATATATATATATATATATATATATATATATATATAATTTGTTTCTAGGTGTAAATGCTTGGCTAAGACCTCACCAGAGACTTGGTGAAGTATTTAAAGGCTCTCATCTACTTTTACTGAGTAAAGGATGAATTTAAGAGTAAAGGAGAAGTGAAGTTGCTTTTTCTTTGTATTTGGCTTTTTAAAATGAAGATTAAGTATTCCCAAAAAGGAAAGGATTTTCTAAAACGCTGAACAACTCTTAATAAAATTGCAAAGGAAACAAAGCACAATCTTCCAAGCGACAGTGCGGCCCTGGAAGCTAAGACCACTTCTGTGTGTACTGGGGGCTGCTGCGAGGCGGAGAGCACACCCGCCCTGCAGGACAGGGTTCCACCCACCGCCGTCTGACCGCCCGGCTCTGCAGGGTCGTCCCGCCAGCCAGGACTTGCAGCGCCTCTAGGACAAACTAGGCCATCCACGCGTGTCCAAAGCCGGTGGTGAGGACCTCTGCCTCCGCACAGGCCGCTCCTCCGTCGCGAGCCCCCAGCAAACCGGCACGTTCCCAGGATTGCAGGGGACAGCGCTGGGCAGCTCCGCCCGCCTGCCGGGAAGTGCCCATGTGCTCGGTCGTCCCGCCCCAGGTCCGCGTAGTGACTTCCAGGTAGTAAATCCTCTTAAAGGATCATTACTCCCGGTGAGGAGAGCCGTTCTTCCAGGAAGCCACAAGGGGGCGCCTGAGACCCAGAATCGGAACATTCGCAGGTTTGTGAGGTTGAAATGAAATGTCTGCAGCTGCAAGCTTAAAAGGAGGGGAAAAAAATCATCACTGGACCTGCGCTGTGCTAAACGGTCTACTCTTTGGCGGCGCCGTTCAGTTTTCCAATATCCACTGTTAGCACTGAAAATGTTTGTAAATGGCATTTCCAACCCTCCCAAATAATATGATTTTGATATCATACCAGCAACTTAAACGTTCTCCCAGAGACACCGATGGAAACAGGCAAAAAACTGCGATGGCCAAGCAATTGGCCAGTTCTTGCCGCCCCCAACACCCGCCACACTTCTCTAGAAATAATAATAACAGTCATAACTTTTTCTGGAGAACGTACCATGTGTGACTGTTTTGGGTTCTTTACAAACACACACATGTTTTCTCTTCCATCAGTCATACTGCAAGGTGGAATCTTGCTCCTTCCTTTCCTCAAACCTACTCCTGCCTTTGTATTAATGGCCTCACTGTCCTCACTCTCCTCCCTGCCCCCAGGCGAGAAACTTGTGACTCACATCAGGCTTCTACTGGTCCCCCATCTTCCAACCCCACCCATCTGATCCCTGACACCCGCCCCCCCCCCCCCCCCAGCAAACCCTCTATTTGACTCAGACCTGCGCAGTGGTTCTCAACCTTCCTAATGCCGCGACCCTTTAATACAGTTCCTCATGTTGTGGTGACCCCCAACCATAAAATTATTTTCATTGCTACTTCATATCTGTAATTTTGCTACTGTTATGAATCGTAATGTAAATATCTGATATGCAGGATGTATTTAGGCGACCCCTGTGAAAGGGTCGTTCGGCCCCCAAAGGGGTCGCGACCCACAGGTTGAGAACCACTGTGCTAGAGTGTCCTCAGAGACACTGTGCCGCCAGCGGTATGTGAAGGGCCCCTATGCCCACATCCTGGCCCACACTGGACCTGACCCAGCTTTATAATTTTTGTAGGATTAATGGTTGCAAAGTGATGCCTGCACAGTTTAAGTTCCCATCCAGTAATTTACATTTAGGTCTTTTAAGCCATCTGTGTATGCGCTGCTCAGATGCTGAAACCTCTATTTCCCTAGCATCCCTGGCCCTCTCCCTGGCCCTTGTGTTCTGAACTCAAGTCAAGGAACGTCCACACTGTTTTCCCTGCCTCCTGCTCTCCTCACACTGCACTCAGCCAGAGTTCAAAGCGCAGGCAGGAGCATGGACCTGCACAGAGTCCTTCAGTAACTTCCCAGCATCCTTAATAAATACACCAACTTCTCACTTGGACCTTGGAGGACTTGCAGAACCTGGCTCCAGCTGGCTTTCCAGCCATATATTCTCCTTTCCTCTCCCCCCAATAGCAGCTCCAGACGCCACGGCCCTGACCTCCCCGCTGGCCTGACTCTATTCCTCGGCTCACACTCCTCTTGCACACATCTTTAGTGCCCTCCTTGCACTACTTGTTGCCCCTCAAGGCCTGGGATCAAAGGCAGCCTTCCCTAAGGTATGGGATAGCCCAGGCCTCCACCTCCCTGAACGCCCCAGGGCTTGCCAAGCACTGAACCCTTTATGCTTGTTTTTGTCCCAAGTGGCCTTGTCCAGTATCTCCCACCAGAGCTGGGTCTCCTGGAGGGCCGGCTATACATCTGATTCATTTCTCCCTCCCTGACCCCAGCATTCACCCAAGCCAGTCTATACTGCAGGCAGGGAAACCAGGTGGCAGGCTGCAAGATGACTCAGTGCGGGAAGACAGCGCCTCCCCAGGCTGGGAAATGGAAAGGAGAAAGGAAGAAGGGGATACTGGAAGCACTCTTTGATTAGTTGATCTTGAGTCTTAATAGGAGGAGAGATTGGAGAACACTCCCAGCTCCTAGGCTTGGCGATTTGCTGGTGGGCATCAGGAGGAGTAGGGGCAGAGTTTGGCTTAGCTGTGCTTGTGGCTGTGATGACAGGACACAGGGCTGCTGAGCAGGCAGGTAGCTCAGCAGGGGGCCGAAGAGACCCGAGCCTGAGGTGGAGATTGGGGTCATCAGTGTAGAGGTGGCATCGGACTCCAGGGCATGCATGAGACTGCCCAGGGAGGCCAAGGACAGTGAGCCCTGAGGAGGCAAACATGGAAGGGGTGGCTGGGGAAGCCCGAAAGAATGGCTGAGCTTGAGTAAGAGCGTGGTGTCCTGAAAACCAGGGGGAAGAATGTCAGTGAATGACTGGCACAGAGTCAGGTGCTGTGAGAAAACTAAGACTGAAGTGCCTCCGTCCCAGCCCTCTCAACTCACCGTCCTCCCTCCTCTCTCCTCAGCGCCTGCCTGCCTTCCTTCCTTCCCTCCTTCCTTCCCTCTTTCCTTCCTTCCTTCCTTCCCCCCCCCCCTTTTTATTGAACATATTGGGATGACATTGGTTAATAAAATTATATAGGTTTCAGGGGTACAGTTCCATAACACATCGCCTTTACACTGTACTGTATGTTCATCACCCCAAGTCAAGTCTCCTTTCACGCTTCTACCTCCCCCACCCCCTTTCCCTCTGGCAATCACCACACTGTGGGCTGTGAGGTTTTGGTGTTTTCTCTTAATTATCTTGTCTGCTGAGCAGGCGCAGCCCGCTCCTCCTCTGGGGTTTCCTGCAGCGAAAGCCAAACAGCTGGTGTTTCCCTTCCCAAGGCACCTTTCACCTGGAAGCAGCCTGCAGGCGGAGGCTCAGGCCAGGAGTTCCCAACACACCAAAGCCCACCCTTGCCCTTCATCTTTCTGGTCACCTGTGCTTCTATCGCCTCCTTTATCAATTAAAAACAAATTGGGGGGGTGGGGATAGAAACAGTCATTTGGCTTTTGAACTGGATGTCAAAGAGGGTGGCAGGTGCCTAAGGGGTGGAACTCCAGGGTGGGGGTGAGAGCGGGGCGGGTATTAAATAATAGACATAATAGAAAAACACCAGGGGAGTGGCCGTATTTTATTCTCCAGGCCATGATGCAGCTTTAATGGCTGCTTTGCAAAGCTTAAGGAAGTTCAGGTCTCAGACTCAGAGCGGGAGATGAAGGAGGAGGAGGAGGAGACTCAGGGTGGGCGTGGCCTCCTCCACCTTGGCCATGGACCTCCCTCCTTTGCATCTGAAAACCCCGCTCCAGCTCCCCCTGTGCCCCCACCTCTTGCTTGGTCAGGCCCCAGAGGCCACGAGGCCCCGAGCTCTGTCTACCCTGCACCTAGGGCTCCCCTGTCCGAGCCTCAATAGACACAGTGACCCTCACAGAGCCGCAGCTCGACTTCAGTTCCCACCCCTGAGCGGCGTTGAACGTCATTCCCGGGGAGCCTGAGCCCTGCCTGGGCGACAGCTGGACGTTCAGCCAGCGACACTGGGCATCGTCACACGCCAGCACCACGGTGCCTTCGGGGTTGCTGTAGGTGCACCGTTTCCGGGCTGCCCGGTCCTCGGCAACCAGATCCCAGCTGTCCCCGGGCTCCCTGTCCTCCGGCCCCGGGGCCTGGTAGCCCACGCGGTCTCGGGTGACCGGGCACACCAGCTGCTCCTCCTTCAAGGCGGGCACCACCTGGCCCTTCAGGTAGGCGGGGCCCGCACAGTAGGTCTGGATGTTGAAGAGCCTGTCGCTGTACTGGCGCAGCCAGTTGGAGAGGTAGGCCAGGTGGCAGTCGCACTGCCAGGGGTTGCCATGCAGGGCCAGGTTGAAGAGGTTGTAGTTGGTGTCGAAGATGCCCGGGGGCAGCGTGGCCAGCAGGTTCCTGGAGAGGCTGAGCAGCTCGAGCTTGGTCAGGTTCTGGAAGAGGTCTGCGTGCAGCGCCGTCAGGTTGTTGCTGCCCAGGTTGAGCTTGACCAGCTCGGTCAGGCCCCTGAAGACGCCGGCGGGGAGGCGGGCGATGGCGTTGTGGGACAGCGTCAGCGAGCTGAGGTTGGACAGCCCGGCGAAGGCTCCCTCGGGGACGGTCTCCAGCTGGTTGTGGGACAGGGACAGGCCGGCCAGGCCCGGGCTGTGGGCGAAGAGGCCCGCGGGCAGCACCCGCAGCGCGTTCCCCTGCAGGTTCAGGAAGGTCAGGCTGCCCAGCGAGGAGAAGACGGGGGGCGGCAGGTGGCCCAGGGCGTTGCGCTGCAGCCACAGCTTCTCCAGGCGGAAGAGCTGCGAGAACACGGCCGGGGGCAGCTCCGAGAGGCCGTTGCCGTCCAGGAAGAGCTCCCGCAGGCGGCCCAGGCCCGCGAACAGGCGCGGGGGCAGGCGGGAGAGCGCGTTGTTGCTCAGCTGCAGCGTCTGCAGGCTGCCCAGGGGCGCAAACAGCTCGTCGGGCAGCTGGGCCAGCTGGTTCTGGGCCAGGTTGAGGGTCTGCAGGCGCGCCAGCGGCTGGAAGAGCCTGGCGGGCAGCGTCTGCAGCAGGTTGCCCTGCAGCTGGAGGGACTGCAGGGCGCCCACGTGGCGGAAGAGGTCCTCGGGCAGCGCCCCCAGCCTGTCGAAGTTGAGGGTGAGCTTGCCCAGCGAGGCCAGGTGGGAGAAGATGTCAGCGCTGAGTCTGGAAAAGGAGCTGCCGGTGACCTCCAGGTCCCGGAGCCCGGGCAGCCCCCCGAAGGCATCGGGCTCCAGGCGGGAGAGCTGGGTGTTGAGGAAGACCACCTTGGTGAGGTTGGGGCTGCCGCCGAAGGCCCTGGCGCCCACCGCGGTGAACGCCGTCTCCACGAAGACGATGTCGGTGGCGCCGGGCGGGATGTCCCGCGGGACCGCGGCCAGCTCCTCGTCGGAGCAGAACACCTCCCGGGCGAAGCAGTCGCAGCCCGCAGGGCAGGGCTGGGCGAGCCGGGCCAGGAGCAGGAGGCAGGCCCCGGGCAGCCAGGCGCCAGGAAGCATCTCCTAGACCCGGGCGGGAAGAGAAGGGGGGAGGGGTGTCTGCGGGGCTGTGCGGCCCGGTGGCCAGTGCGCGGGCCGGGGAGCCAGGAAATGGGCATCGGCTGTCAGGGAGGCCAGCCGTTTGGACAGCAGTGTACGTTGTTGTTTTTTAAAGAACTCGTGTATTGCCGAAACCGGTTTGGCTCAGTGGATAGAGCGTCGGCCTGCGGACTGAAAGGTCCCAGGTTCGGTTCCGGTCAAGGGCATGTACCTTGGTTGCGGGCATATCCCCAGTAGGAGATGTGCAGGAGGCAGCTGATCGATGTTTCTCTCTCATGGATGCTTCTAACTCTCTATCTCTCTCCCTTCCTCTCTGTAAAAAATCAATAAAATATATTTAAAAAAAAAAAAAAAGAACTCGTGTATTTATTTATTTTTATTTTCTGTTAATCCTCACCGGAGGATACTTTTCCATTGCTTTTTAGAGAGAGTGGGAGGGAGGGGGAGAGGCAGAGAGAGAAACATCCGCCTGCGAGACACATCGATCTGTTGCCTCCCACAGGAGCCCGGACCAGGGCCAGAATGGAGCCTGCCCTTGACCAGAAGCAAAGGTCCAGGCTTTATCCGCTGAGCAAACCGGCCAGGGCCAGTTTATGTTTTTAATGGTTTTCCTACCACCTCGTGGCAGCCTTGCAAGGTCGGCAGGACCAGGGTTCTCGCCTCCCCACAGCGAGGAGGTCTCATGGCCTGTCCACAGCCAGCTGCAGGTGGGCAGCAGGCCCAACGCCTGGGTCTCCTGGGCTCCCCATGCTGTTCCAGATTGGAGGCAGGGGCAGAAAGGCATGGAGGAAAGGAATAAAAGACTATGTCGATCGGGGAATTTTTAAGGTAATATGTGAACTATGGGCAGATTATTCCTAAATTGGAAATTTTTAAACCACACTCTCCCTGAGTTTCCATATCTCAGCACATTCCAGAGCCTCGTTATGAAGAGACCGTACCATCTGCTCTCTGCACATCTGCTGAGAGTGAAGGCAGCCTCAGCACAAGAGGACTCTTATCTTGAAACCAGCCCATGGCCCCTGAAATGCTGTCCTCCTGCCCCTGACATCCCACCCCCACCAGCAGGGGGCCATGGAGCTCCAGACAGGAGGTCCCAGCTGCAGGGATTTCATAGACCAGTAGGTTTTGTTTTAAATAAGGGAAGGGGACCAGGTTTTTAGTTTACTAAATATTATTTTTTAAGAAAAAATATGCCAGCACCCACCCACAGGTCACAAGTCAGTGATTCAGCTTAAAACTGCGTTTTGTCTATGTTTCAGTCCTTTCTATGCATGAGCCATTAGGCCAACATGTAAAAACAGAGAAGTATCACATTAAAACTCCGGATTTCAGGTGCTGGCTGGTATGGCTCAGTTGGTTGAGCATCATCCCATGCACTGAGAGGTCATGGTTGGATTCCTGGTCAGTGCATATGCCCAGGTTGCAGGCTCGATCCCCAGTAGGGTTCATGCACGAGGTAGTCGATTGATGTTTCTCTCTCCCTTTCCCTTCCTCTCTCTCTAAAACATCAATGAAACATATTTAATTTTTTTTTAAATAGTCCAGATTTCCAGATGATTTAGGGGCAGTGGACTCACATTCCTACGTGACAAGACCATCTGATCTGGGCTTAGTTGCCCCCCTAGGGGGAGTACACCTCCCAGGTTACTGCTGTTCCCGCCCACACTATGATCTATATGTCTTGTAGTGGTTCAGATTCCATAAGTTAGAATTCCAGCTTTACCTAGCGCCAGCTATGAGACCTTGGGCTTGTTACTTAACCCGTCTGAGCTTCAATTTTTTATCTGTAAAATGGAGATAATTATAGTGTCTATTGTTAGGTTAATTTGGGACTAAATGAATTAATACAAGTAAAGTTTTTAGATCAGTGTCTGAGATACTAGTAGAGAGAGCAATTAATAAACTATGTAAATTATTGTTAAATGTTGCAAGCCACCATCATTTCAGAAAAAAAAATTATCTGAACACCAAAAAAGTAGGAAAAACAAAATGCCTTTCAAATAAAATACATTTGGAAGGAAGGGAGGATGAGGGAGGGAGGGATGGAGGGAGGGAAGAGGGGAGGGAGGGGGGAGGGAGGGGGGAGGGAGGGGGGAGGGAGGGAAAGAAGAAAGGAAGGAAGGGAGGGAGAGAGGGAGGGAGGGAAAGAAGAAAGGAAGGAAGGGAGGGAAAGAAGAAAGGAAGGAAGGGAGGGGAGGAAGGAGGGAAGGAAGGAAAGAAGGAAAATCCTCACGCAACATAATCCTAATTCTTCCCAATTGTCCTGTTTCAGTAAAAACTCACAACTGGGCCCTAGCTGCCTCTCTGCTGCCCTCTTCTGGCTGCCTCCTCCATCTCAAAATTCAGCTTCAGGTTAAAGGGCTTCTTGTGTGACAGTCTCTCGCAAACTCTGTGCTTACGAAAGCCCCTCTATAGACACTAAATAACAGTTTTTCCAGGAGTTTTTCATCCTGTAGAGAAGGGACAACTTCTCCCTGAGAAACGGCACACGTCCCCGAGGCTCCTCGGTGCACACAGACGCTAAGTTAGCCACAGGAGGTGGATTTCACACCGTGGGGGTATGACAGCAACTGCCTGCCGGCTACTCAGGGCACGAGAGAGCAAGGAGCAAGCCTCAGGCTTCCACACCACGGCAGTGGACAGGGCAGGGTGCACAGCCTGCTCCTCACATTGGCAGGGCCCATAGTGAGAGCATACAAGGGACCTCACCTACTGTCTGTCCCTTCTCTCCCCCCGACTCTCTCCAGTGCTGTGAGTAGAGACCTCATATTCACTTCCGTGAAATGGTTGGCCTGGGGAGGCGATCCACACGAGCCCTGGGTCCCGGATACTGAAAACAGGCTTTAGAATGGGGCCCAGCCTCTGATGGGTGTGTCCCTTTGATCTTGCAAACTTCTCACCCCTTGGGATGTCATGGTGGGAGGAGGGCCAGACAGGGCCTCTAAAGTGTAGGCCAGACACCCCCTTGCCCCAGTCTACTGGGGCAGAAGGAGGCAGGGATGGTACTCACGGTGAGGAACGCTGATAATTTCCAAAGGAGCCACGTTTAACCGTTCTCATATCACTCTAGAATGGCTAATGGTTTGTGCTCTAGAGCAGTGGTTCTCAACCTTCCTAATGCCCCAACCCTTTAATACAGTTCCTCATGTTGTGGTGACCCCCAACCATAAAATTATTTTCGTTGCTACTTCATAACTGTAATTTTGCTACTGTTGTGAATCATAATGTAAATATCTGATATGCAGGATGTATTTTCATTGTTACAAATTGGACATAATTAAAGCATAGTGATTAATCACAAAAACAATATGTAATTATATATGTGTTTTCCGATGGTCTTAGGCGACCCCTGTGAAAGGGCCGTTCGACCCCCAAAGGGGTCGTGACCCACAGGTTGAGAACCGCTGCTCTAGAGTCAGTCCGGATTCAAATCTTGTCTCCATCCCTTATTAGCTCTGGGCCTTAACTGAATTGCCTCACCTCTCTGTGCTTCAGTGTTCTCATCTTTAAAACAATGAGCTTCAATACTACCTCCCTCATGGGGTTGTTCTGAGGATTGAATGAGAAAATGCTCTGAAAACCCAGACCCAGAGCCAGCATAGTGGACACCCTCTGGTTCCCCACTTGCTGCCATCGAAAGGGCTGTTTACTGTAAAGGTCTAAGAGCACTCATTTGAAAATGGTCTGTTCTTTTTACTTAATGAAGTGTTGTGGGTTCCTGGACTTTTCATTCTACTGAATCACAGCCTTGCACAGTATGGGAGCCGAGGATCTGTTTTACACAAGCTTCTGGAGTAACTGCTATGCGCACTCCATGTTGCCAGCTATCGTTGTTGTTTTCATGCCCAGAGCATTTCGGTATCCATCCAGAGCAGCAGTACTCACCCTGATTCTTCTGAGTCCCGGCCAGCCCCAGCTGTTCTGAAGTAGTCACAGAGGTTGGCCATGGAATAACGGATGAGATCATTCAACCACCTCCTTTATGGACCAGCGAGGTTGGTGACTACAGCACTTTTTCTGCCTCTTTCCTCCCAGCCCAGGGAAAGGGGTAATTGTTTTGTCCTTGGTTTAGTCAAGCACAGATTCTAATGGCTCTGGCCAGGATGCCCCAAACTTGGGCCCCTTCCCCACCCCACCCTCAAGAGCAGGTCCCTGGGGGCTCTAGAGATAGGACGTGCCCCTGCCTGGGCACTGTGGAGGACAGTGGGACAGCAGCCAGAAGATCCCTGCTTCCCATCTGGAAAACCACTTCTGCACTTATGTACAGACTAGAAATGGCCACAAAAATGTTCCATGCTCTCAGCAAGCCTGTTTTTTTTTGGGGGGGGGGGGTGGAGATTACTGGTTGCAAATGAACTCTTTCCTCTTCTCAAATTGCTGTTGGGTTGGTACATTTCTGTGTGTGCCACAAGCCAGTCTGTCATCCACCACAGAGCTGCCGCTCACTGCTCCCAGAGGGTGACGGGAGCCCAGAGCCTCTGGCTGCCTCGCCCAGGGCCCCAGGGCAGGCCTGCTGCTCCCTGGACCTCAGTCTCCTTCCCTCCACCCAGGAAAATAAGCCACGTGGCTGAGGCAGTCAGACCTGCCGTGGGCTCCTGCCTCTGTCCCTCCCAGCTGGCCGGCCCTCCCCAACCTGCTGCCCAGTGTGTCCCAGGCAGTGAAACAGGCCCTCAGTTCCAGTGCCTGCCTTTGTAAATTGAGAGCAGTCATCATCATAATGCTACTCCCTAAATTACAGTGCTGTTAGGCTTACTGTGGTAATTAAGCGAGATAACAAGCAAATTTCTCACCCCTTGGGGTGTCATAGCATTGGGTGTGTGATGTTGTGATATAATCAGAAATATATATTTGGCCTTCTTCCTGGTTCCTGGCACAGAGCTCCAAGAACTCTTGGAATTTCCCGGGTGATGAGGGAGCATCTTTTGTTATTCATAGTCAGCCCCTTTCAGCCACACCTGAGTTTATGCCAATGAAGTGACTCCGAGGGACCCTCCACAGCTTCAGATTATACACAAAACCTTTGCCCTGTTTAGCTCTGCACAATAGAATTGTGGGCGATTTACTTATTTTTTAAAATTTTTGTTTAATCATATACTTTCTACATTTTTTTAAGTAATACGGTGGGAAGTTATTATAAACATTGAGATAATTGTGTAAAACACAGCACAGTTCCAGACCCATTTTAGGGGCTTCCTTGATTTTTTTCCCTTCCTCAAAGTTACAATGCAAAGGCTCGATGGAGCTTGTCTATCAGCTGTCATAAGGTTCCTGCAGGGAGGATAGCTAACATCTATAATGATAAAAGGGTAATATGCTAATCAGACCGGACATCCTTCCTGACCAAGCAGGGGCCAGAGGGAAGCCAGGGCCGGCAGCCGAGGGAAGGAAGGACTACCCTTGCACGAATTTTCATGCACCGGGCCTCTAGTTCTGAAATAAAAGGTTGTGAGCTGGGCACTGTCTTCTCTTCCAATGCTCCCCACAGGGCCCAGCTCTAGCCCTCGCTTCCCCGGCCTTCCCACTTCAGAATGTGTGCCTCCCTCTCTCTCCCTGCTGCTACCTGCCCCCATTCCACCTACCTCCCAGGCCAGTGCAAGCCACACTTCCCCTGGGAAGCCTTTCTTGACTGCCTTCTCTGGATCCCCCAAGCCACTCATGTCCCCCGTTGACCACTTGGTCCTTCTGCTCTGCAGTCTAGTCGTCTGCACCACCTGCTGGTGAGCCCGCAGCATCTCCACCTGCCTGTGCACCCAGCATCTGGCTCGGGGAGAGCACTGAGAAGCTGCCCGCGCCTGTGTGCTGACCTGGACGGAATGTGTTCGTGGCTGGCGTGACCCCGAAGCTCAGCTCTGACTCTTCATCCTATTAGTGGGGTTTCAAATTCTGGCAGTGCTGCCTGCTCGCTGCATGGGGTTGGGCAGGTCACTCCATCTTTCTAAGCCTCAGTTTCCCCCTCTGTAATTACAACCCCATCCCTTAGGCTTGAAATTCATACCCAATTGCATGATAAATATGTTAAATTAGATATTAAATATAAAGCACTTAACACAGTGCCTGGCAAACAGTAAATGTTCAATAAAAGGTAGCAGCATACACATTTCATTCCTAGAGTGACTATGTATTTCATCATCTAAAGCAGAAATAAAAGGAGAGCTATTGATAATTTTGCCAGGATGACAGGCACACACCAGCGTGGAACCAGGCAAACGTGGATGATGGTCACCCTGCTTATCCCCACTGCGGGGAAGCACGGGGCTTGGTTGGAAAGTCTGCAAGGAGGATTCTCCGAAAGGTCGGGGCCTCTGGGGGAACTTGCCGAAGGCGGCAGCCCCTACCTTGACTTTTCCAAACAAGTCCGATCCCCCGGGTGTTTTGCTGGAATCTCTATGTTTAGTCTTTAAAGCCCTGACCTTGTAGTGGCATGTGCTTTCTCAAGGATACTTACCCTGCTGATTGTACCCAAAGTTTAATTTGAGTTCAAGCTGTTGTGACAATAAAAGTCTAAGGAGGCAGGCGATCACGGCTATTTGCTCCTAAAGTAAACTAGCCCCTTAGCCTCTCTTTCACAGAAACGTATGTCAGAGTAACCTGTTCATCTGCCGCTCAGGGTCTGCTGCTCAGCCCCGGCACCCCACCAGGCACCAGGAGCTCCCGAGTGCAGGGACCAGGGCACTGTTCTCCTGGAATCTGCCCCCCTCAACCTGTCTCCTGCCTCCCTCAGCCCCGCACCACCCTGGACATCAGGGGCTTCAGAAGTCCCTCAGGGGCTTCTCCTCCCAGGGCAGGGGTGGGGATACTTCAGCCTGCCTGGAGTTGGGGACATGCTGTGAAGCCTGGAAGGAGTGGCCAGCTCCCCTCCTGCCCCACAGCCAGGACTCCATGTTCCTCCTCCCATGTTCCCACAGACCCAGGAGCCCTAGAGTGACTCCAGGAGACCTACCGTGAGGGGCTGGGCAGGGGGACCTGCTGCCCTAGCTCTTCCTTGGGAGCAGAAGGGTGTCCGGTGTGGTCTGTGGTCTGTGGTCAGTGTGGATCCAGCAGCCCAGAGCTGATCAAAGTTCCAGGAAGTGGTTCCTCCCCTCACGTGGCTTGAGTGTTCCCGGAATGTCACCCAGGTCACAGGAAGCAGAGAATCTGGGGCAATGCCTCAGAATATTACAAAATGATCCTGACCTGCTCCCACAGACAGATCCCCCGTGGGGCCGAAGCCATCTAAGGTCACAGGCTTGGCACCTTTGGGACCCCAGGGCACTCAGGAGGCGGCTCCAGGAGTGAGAAGTGGGACCGGAGTCCATGCTCTCACACCGCTCCTTGCAAAAGGCCACGCTGGTTCCAGGAGCCAGGCCTCAGCCAGAGGGCCCGCCACAGGCACCTGCTTGGCTCTCAACACCAGGTTCAATTCTAAGAAGGTTGTGGGTTTATTGTTTTGTTTGTTTGTTTAAAAAAACAACTTTCTAAACCCTTTCTGAGCTACAAGGGGGAAAGACTTGAGGAGGTAAATTTTGGCCCAATATGGAGAGACACGTTTTCACCCCATGCAGGGGGGCCAGTTGCTTTGGGAGATTGTGATTGTCCTGTATCTGGAGCTGCTCATCCAGGGGCTGCAGAACGAGAGAACATGTGTATGCTTGTGCGCGTGCGCATGTGTGTGTGTGTGTGTGTGTGTGTGTGTGTGTGTTCAGGAGTTCAGGGTGAAGGTCTGACTGAGATAAGCAATCTAGGATCATTTTCAATGCCCAGATTCTAGCATTCAAAGTACTCTGCTGGCTTTTGTTATTTTTTTCTTCCCTATACCCTCTTCCATCTCCACCCCCTACTCTGATGGCTGTTAAAGTTATCACATGATATCAATATTTATTCTTTTTCAAGTCCAAACTAAGGGTGTTTTTTGCATGTGAGCAGATTTCATCAGCCAAATTGCAAAGGCCTGACAGCGTGTAGCATTTTTCAATAGGGACATATGACAATCTGCACTTTGGCAGGAAACATGGGGGCATGTAAGAGGGGAGAAAGGCTGTGAACGGAGTGCTCCCAGCCACACCCTCAGCAGCACCCAGGCTGGGTGGGGCAGGCTGGCAGGGTGGGGAGGTGGGCATGCCTCTGGAGGAAACTCACAACCAGGCTAAGGGGACAGGTTCTTAAGGCAGCAACACTGGCCTCCACAAAGAGAATGTGTCTGTCAGTGTCATGGTGAGCAACAGAAATTTGGCATTCCACAGATCTGGGTTTGAACCTTGCTTCTTCAATAAACTAGCCAGTCTTTCCACAAGTTATTTAGTCTCTTCATTCTCATCTGTGGCAGAAGGCCTGGGAAGGCGTGTGTGTGTGTGTGTGTGTGTGTGTGTGTGTGTGTGTACACGTGTCAAATTACACTGCAGATATGTGCAGCTGGAAGGACATGTGTGCGTGTATGGAGGGAAGATTTGCATTAAGAACTCCAGGAATCTTCTATGAGGTGGGATAAAGGCTCTAACTCCTTTTCCCATTATTCCAGACACCTGTCTGAGTGGACAGGTGCAGTGGTTAGGGAAGGACAACAAGGCCCTGCCCCCAGTCATCAAAACAGTCCAGCCCTAGCTGGTTTGGCTCAGTGGATAGAGCATTGGCCTATGGACTGAAGGGTTGCAGGCTCGATCCCCAGTGGGAGGAGTGCAGGAGGCAGCCGATCAATGATTCTCTCTCATCATTGATGTTTCTATCTCTCCCTCTCCCTTCCTCACTGAAATCAATTCAACAACAACAACAAAAACGGTCCAGCCCCGTGATATAGTGAACACACTATTGACCCCTGTCCAGGTCCAGCTTCCTGGGACAGGCTCACATCTGCAGAAGGGACCTAAGAACTATGAGATTCCAGGAAAATAGGTTTTGAAGCCTCTTTCCTAGGCATGGAGATGGGACACAGGAACAGCAGAGGGGACTGGCTCCCTCTTAAGAAGTGGACCTGTGCCAACAGCTGTGGCAGCCCCTGGAACCCGGAGACCTGAAATAGTCCTGGGGACATGTGGGAGGAGTCGCCTTCACTCAGATGGTGTCTTTTGAGAGCCTGTGACTCACTGAGCCTGGTGTAAAGCACCAATAGGAGTCCGGAGACGCAGGTTAGTCCCACCTACCTAAGTCCATGTGCATGTGCGTACATGTGTGTTCACGGGCACATTAAACGAGTACTGAGTGAACTTCAGTGCCCTTCTGGTGACATAGAAGCAACTCCAGCCTGGGAGTCTAGAGGTCTGCTTGTGTGCAAGCTCAGCCACTAGTTCACTTCCTGCCTTGATCATACTCTCTTCCTCTGTAACATGGGCTGATCCTATTGTTAAGGCCCCTTCCCAACACAGTGGCCTATAGATATGATTTGTTATTACATTTTTGGTCCCCACTCACTTTCTGAGGACCTTTCCCAGCCCAGAATCTACTCTTTGTGAGGGGCTGTCTGGGTCAGCCTTGCACACATATGACAAGAGTGGGATCACCAGGCTCGGGGGAGGGGGGGCAGGCAGAGTAAGTGAATGCTGTATGGACATGCTCCCAGGAACAAACTGGAATTACAACTAAAATACGAAAAAACTTCCTGAATCATCAATGGAAAACTCACAGGAGAGAACCCTGACACCTAAAAGTGGAGACCGCTTAGAGACTGATCTATTTTGTATATTGTAAAAAAAAAAAAAAAATCAAATTAAAAAAGAAGAAAAAATTTTGTAAAAGAGTGGGACTCCATAGCCAAGACACCATAAAGAGCACATGTACAATGGGAGATAAAGACACATTTGTAATACTTTAATCAATAAAAATTTTTAAAAAGAGCACATGTGTCCTGTGTAAGCCATTTATTGTTGATTCTGTACACCAAATTTGTTACAAGCAGTATTCAGCAAAGACAGAGCCCAGAAAAGATGGACCCCCAACCCTGCCCACCAGGGCTCACACTGTATAAAACCCCAGGGGCCTAGAAATCTCTAAATGCATCACCAAACTCCTGGGACTATTTGCAATTATTCTCTAAGCAAGGCAAACACGGTCTACTTTTGAAGGCAGCATGAAGGCAATGGGTTGGTGAGAACGATGCATCCTTAGGTGAAGGAGAAAGCACAGACTGGGAGGAGCTTGGCCTGGAGGACACCCGCCCGCCCTCTCTGAGATGGCTTCCTCCCCAAGACCACCACCGCCTTCCCAACAACCCGGACTCAGTTCTGACTGTGGGATCCGTGGGCTGAATTCTTTGAGAGGTTTGCAGCTAAAGGCTGGGATGCATCTACTGTCTGCCTACCTACTCTAGTTATCTAGTTATCTCTAGCTGTCCGCTCCCCATCAGCTTCCTGAGTTTAGAACTAGATTCCTGTAACTGCTCTACACTGACATCTAGAAGGGTGTGGAAACTGTCACCCACTAAGAGTTCTGAGAACTGTGTTGTGCCTTTGAATTCTAAAGAAGGGAACAAGATACACACAGCCCAACAATTTCCATGAGAAGGGCCAATTTTTCTTTGACGGATGGATGAGTTTAATTTTCCCCTGCATTTACGAAGTTTTTGATCCACACAGTGCCAAGTGAGGTTTCCGTGGCTAAGACTCTGGGGAACAACAGGAGACTGACTCCCATTTTCTTTGGTTCAATGATGAAAGCCCAGTACAGGCCACAAGGTCTTGTACGAAGTTTGAAGAGAGAAGGAAAATGTTGCAGAAAAAGGGCAGTTTAAGACCCCATCACAGGGGATAAGGTAGCACTCATGCACGGGGGTATTGTGAGGATTAAAAAGAAAATGACTGTTAAGTGCTTTCAAGGGTAGCTATGCACAGTAAGCACTTTTGGAGAACAGTGGTTCTCACTGGCTTTTATTATTTTTCCTCCAACAGTGACCCTCTGCTCCAAATGCAGTCTGCTGGTACCAGCAAGGTGTCCGAGAAGCCCATGAGCAGAGCGGGGAAGTGAAGTGAACTCTGTACCCTCTCTCTATCCTAGGGGTGCCAAGTGGCTCACTCCAGCCCTGAGAAGTGAGCAAATGCATCGTCCTGTTGGAAAGGAAACTACTCAGCTTTTCTGGCAGCTCCCGGGCCAGACAACATGGCTCAGAGGCCAAAAGACCTGCCGAAGAAGAGGAGGCTGGATGGCTCCATCCAATCCACTCTGATGGGAGAAAGGAACAGGCAAGCTCGGAAGGTCAGGTAAAGGGTCTACCACCCCCCACCTGGAGTGCTCCTGGGTGGGGTCATCTGAGCACAGCCGGCCTCAGGCCAGCCTTTGGCCTGGGAACACATGTTGCTATCGTGGGCCAGAGAGGGAGGTACTCCAATGTCACAGCCAATGCTGGAAGCATCCAGGGTTCTGGGATCAGAGTGGCAGGACACACTGAATGAAGAGGACTCCTTCCTCACCGCTCTGCCACCTCTGGCCCAGTAGCGCTTTTGCTCAAGAAAACAGTAGAGGTGGCTCATAAGGAGGAACTTGAGGAATGCAGTGCCAAACCATGCTTCCTGCTCGAAGCAGAGCAGGCTGAGCTTCCCTCTTTGGCCCCCGGATACAGACTACCATTGGTGGAATGATGGTCATGCCCCAAGCTCTGAGCTCACTTACTGTCAGGCCCCACCAAGCCTTGGTACACATCAACCAGTTACTACAAATATTTTGAAAACTTTTTGGAAACTTAGATTTACCTTGGGGAGATGATGTCTTTTGCCTCTGACAGGCCCTATCTCTCACAGATTCCCTGGAACAGAGAGTAAGAAGCTACCAAGAGCGCTAGTTCTTAGGCACATCCCTTCCTCGACCCTTTTTTGGGGGGGAACCTGTCAGCATCGTTCTGCTGAAGCCCCAAGAGATTTCTTTACTTGTCTTATGGAGCAGAGGGAACCTGTAAGAGGCAATCAGGATTGATGGAAGATTTCCAAATCTTTATAGTGTTGGCTATAGCTCTTTCCTGAGCAAACATAGACACTTGAAATTCTCCATTTAGAACTTTTACTTCTAAACTGGTAGACCAGTTGTCCAGAGAAAGATGTCCATTGCTATAAGCATAATTTATTTACCAGAGTGACTATGTATGCAGCAGGGAGGGTGGCAAGGGCAGGTATTCATATGATTGTAACTCAAGGGGGCGAATAACCTTGGACCAAATAACACTTATAACCAGACCACTTATAACCAGAGTGGCTCCAGAGAGGCCCCAGGCCCAGTGTGACTTATCGGGGTATCCTGGTGTTTCCTGCTCTGTATAAGAATTCTGACATTCTGTTTCTAGCTGACTGCAATGCTGATGGAGAATTTCACCACCACATTCCAGGGATTGCTGGGTTCCATTACACTTGGATGTTCAATTAAAGGATCTCATCTCTGGGGTATTTTGCTTCCCCCAAATGGAGAGTGAAAATTAAAAACAGACATAGGTATATAGGTGTATCATGCCCATGAAAAGGTCCAGGCAGAAGGGCCTCCAATGAACAGCAAGCAGACATCTTGTTGGTGGAGAAGGATGCGTGGTTGTGTGGGCCTCTATAGCTGAGTTGCTTCTGGCCTGGCCTATCTGGGAGCCTCAGGATCTGAGAATTTAATAAAATCTTCTGTCCAGGCCAGCATGTACCCACATCTTCTCCACTCTGGCAGCTGGGCCTTCACAAGGGCTGACTGAGGGGGAGGGAGAAGCAGAGGGACCATCCTGGCACAGGGGGAGCCAGTTCCCGGGCAAGTCCATGCTGTCTCCATAAACCCGTCTTCTTCAGTAAACGACTGCAATAGAGGATACTGGTGATATCCTGTTTGCTGATCAGGACACTGATTACAGGGCGTGTACAGTTTGTGAAAATCCATCAAGCCATACACGTTTGTGCTCGGCATGCATGTTTCCCTTCAATAAACAGTTAAGAGACAAACCCTAGGGGTAGACACAAGAACCCCCAGGCACCAGGCTGCTTTCTCCAGCCAGTACCAATAAGCTGATTTTAGCATTGTTACAGGTCAGAAATTCTACATGATTTTATTTCTTAAAGACTGAAAATTGTAAAGCTAAGTTTGCAGCTTGGAAATACCATCCTCTAAAAGGCTGAACTGGTTTCACTTCCTTTTCCAGATAAAAATCATGGGGGATCCTGATGATGGCTCTGTCTCTAGGGACTGAGCAGCATCATGTTCTCCTCTCTCTTTCACAGCATCCTGAGAACCAGGGTGCGTGGCAGTTCTGAAGAAACCAGTTAAATGGGTTGAAGCCTTCCTTGAGGACAGAGCTCACCCTGCCTTCAGGTGCAGAAAATCAAAGGAGAACTTCATCTGAAGTGACAGGGAGGAGCCATGCCACAAACAATAAAAGGAGCAAAAAATACAGAATACTCGGGAGAGAGGCTGTCCCGGTGGAGAACTATTTCCATAAAGTGAACAGGCATGGAATAAGTGTGTCTACAGAGGCCAGCAGGGGCGTGGGCACAGGGAAGGTTGTTCCCAGAGGAGAGCTGGTGAGGCTTTGGAGGAGGGGCTTTCTTGAGAGAAGCCCAGGGATGGGAATTGGAAACCCTGCAGGGTCAGATCTCTCTGGGGGTAAGAAGGTCCTGCAAGAGCAGGTCAGGAAAAGGTGAGGGTGCCTTCCTCTCAGGGACCAGAGAGAGGGAGCAGGGGATGGCTCTGTGGACCCAGGGGTGAAGGTCGAAGGATGAAATTCCCAGATGCTCCAGTGGTCCCACCACTCCCCAGCCCTGCCTCCAGCCTGCCTCTTTAACACTCATTGGGTGACTTCATCTGCATCAGGACTGCGTGGCTCCTCTTCTTACAGCAGCAACAGCAGATGCAGGCAGCGATGGAGGAGGCCAGGGCAATGATGCCAATGACAATGGCAGCAATGGCCAGCCCGCTCTGGGCCCGGGTCATGCCCCAGGTGCTGCGGTCATCAGTGACCTGGATGGTGGTCAGATCGGTGTAGTCCTCCCCGGAGCTGGTGGGCTCAGTGACGGAGGAGATGGAAGTGGTTTCAGGATAGCTGGAAGTTTCTGGGTACTTTGGCGTTTCTGGGTAGCTGGTCACCTCAGGGGTCACTGGGGCTTGGGCACTGGGAACAGCAATGTTGACGTTGATGATGATGAGGGACTGGCCCCGGACACTGGCCGGGCTGAAACACACCGGGAGGGTGTCTGTCCCCAACCTGGGCTTGTTGAGCAGGAGCCAATTGTGGAGTGGAAGGATGCCTGAGTCACACCTCCAGGGGTTGTCATAGAGTCGAAGTTCACATAGGTTCCCCAGGTGATCGAAGATACCCACTGGCAGGTTCTCTAGCTGGTTGTTTTGCAGCTGGATGTTCATAAGTCCGTTGACATTGGCGAAGATATTCCCTGGGAGCTGTCTGAGGCGGTTGTTCTGCAGGGAAATGTTCTGCAGGTTAGTCAACATGCGGAAGACGTTCCCGTCCAGCTCCTGCAGCGCATTGGTGTGGAGGGACAGCTCCCGCAGCTCTCCCAGCCCGTTGAAGGCGCCAGGAGAGATGTAGCCGATCTGGTTGCGGCTGAGGACCAGGACCTGCAACTGGCGGAGGTTGTTGAAGATGTTGTCAGGTAGAGAAGTGAGGTGGTTGTCGTAGAGCCAAAGCTCTCGAAGGTTGTGCATGGGCCCAAAGATCCCTGGAGAGAGCTCCTTCAGGGAATTCCCAAAGAGTGTGAGACGGTTGAGTTGGGGCAGCTGCATGAAGATGCCGGGGGGCAGCTCGGAGATGTGGTTGTTGGACAGATAGATCTTCTGGAGGTTACGATTGTTGTTGAAGAGGCCGGGGGAGAGCACTCCGATCTGGTTTTGCTGCAGGGATAGCTCTTGGAGGTTGCTCAGCCCATCAAAAGTGCCCATGGGGATGTCTGAGAGCCTGTTCTCACACAGCCGGAGGACTTGGAGGTTGCCCAGGCGCTGGAAGATCCTGGGCGAGAGGTAGGTGAGGCTATTCTTGCACAGATTGAGCTTGTTGAGGGCCACCAAGTGGTCAAAAACGCCATCAGGGATGTATTCCAAGTAGTTGCCATGCAACTGCAGCTCCTTGAGGTTGCTGAACTGGGAGAAGTGTGCTGGCTGGATCTGCACCAGCTGGTTGCTGGACAGAAGGAGCGATTCAAGGCTGTCCAAGCCCTGGAAGAGGTCTATAGGCAGAACCTGAAGCTTGTTGTTGGCGAGGCTGAGGTAACGCAGCGAGCCCAGGTTGCGGAAGGCACCGGGCATGATTTGGGATAGCTCATTCTTCTCAATCCTCAGGGCGATGAGGGCCGAGATATTGAGGAATGGGGACTCGTTGAGTTCGGTGATGTGCGTGTTGAGGATCTGCAGGCTCATGGCGTTCCAGGGCAGAGGTGTGGGCACTGCCACAATGCGCGCCCCGCTGCACTCCACCTGGGAGGCCCTGGAGCAGGTACACTCACTAGGGCAGCCATAGTAGGCCAACCCGGCACCCCAGACTTGGCAGCCCACCAACAAAAGGAGATAGTGTTTCAGTGGCATGGCCTGTGCAAGGGGAGAGAACACATGAGTCAGGATCATCTCGCCAACACTCCCACTGTTTTTAAGCCAAGGCCAATCTTTGGTACCAAAAACTAGCTTGCCTTTGAACCCCGTAACCACGTACTCAACTTATGCCCTATGGCCTGGTCAGCAAACCTCTTTGCCTTCCCCCATGCCTTCCTACTTCCATGGCTTTGCCCAAGCAATTCCCCCTACCAAGGGTGCTCTGCATTCTCATCCAAGTATTTACCATACTTCCAAGTCTGGCTCAATAGCAGTCCCCTCTAGGAAGCTTTCCCACATTCCATGAGTCAGCATTAGCTACTCTCCCATGCAGGTGGTCTTCCTGACCTCCATTATGGCCCACACCACAGCCAGCTCTACATGACATTTGTCCCTTTCTGCCTCCTTCACCAGTCAATAAGCGTTTCATGTTTCATCTCTATGGGTCCCTTAAAGCAGGAACAGCATTTTATACATCTCTGCATCCCTCACAGTACATGAGCTTACTATCTGAACATAGCTTGAAGTCCAGTGCAAAGAAATGGGTCCCAATTAAGCTATGGGACATCTGTAAAGATGAACTTCCATAGTCAAATGTCAGGTCCAGACTTGAGAACAGAAATAAACAACCTAAACAGAGGGCAGGGAAAAAGTGACTCAACACTTTTAATAAGAACAAATAAATAGGGCCTGAACCCGGGAAAGATGTTAGGGCCACAAACATGGTGGCCTGCCGGGAGGAGCCATAGCAGCCAGCAGAGGCAGGACCGTGCTGTTGATCTGGTGGAAACGACCATTGGAAGCTTGTTTTTTCCTCTGCCTGGGCCTCACTCCAGCCCCTCCCCACCCCGCCCATCACCACTACCAACAGTCTGTCTCTTTGTTAATCTTTGTTAACATGTCTCACAGGTGCTTTATCTAGGTTTATTTCAATCAGCTTCCCAATAAAGGAAACTATCTGCACCACTTCCTGTCTCACTGGAAGAGGCTGCTGCCACTCAGCTGATGCCTGGGCTCTCCCTTCTGGGGACTAGTCCACAAAGAAACACTCAGAAGCCTAGAGCAGTGATGGCGAACCTTCTGAGCTCGACGTGTCAGCATTTTGAAAAACCCTAACTTAACTCTGGTGCCGTGTCACATATAGAAATCTTTTGATATTTGCAACCATAGTAAAACAAAGACGTATTTTTGATATCTATTTTATATATTTAAATGCCATTTAACAAAGAAAAATCAACCAAAAAAATGAGTTCCCATGTCACCTCTGACACGCGTGTCATAGGTTCGCCATCACTGGCCTAGAGTAAGTCCCAGAAAACTTAGGATGCACTTTGAGCTCAAAGGTGGTAGGTCCAGATGCAGCCATAGGGATGGTGTGATCTTGGAATGGAGCTAAATTCACAAAGGTTTGGTGTTTGAGGTCAAGGGTGATGATAATTTTATATATATACATTATGTATAGAACATGGAGACAGGGGACATGAAGACTGGCCCTGGCCTTGAATGTATCACTAGCCAGCTGTTGGACCTTGAATGAAGTGTGAGGCCTCCTAGCTCAGCTTTGCCATCTGTTAAATGGTGGTGGTAATCTCTGCCCCCTCTTAAGGCTGTTGTGAGGAATGAATGGGAGAATGGATGTGAGGGTGTCCTGTGCAAATGTGTGTGGTTGTTCCAAGCTCATCCACAGATGAACTTTATAGACAGGAAGGCCTCCAAGTGCTTCTAACCGTGGCATTCTTAGTCAAGGGACTAAGGATTTCTGTGAGCATCTGCACCTTCTATCTGTACCTTCCATCTGAGGTCCAAAGGGATCTCTAACTCGCAAAGGGTTAAGAACTGCTGATCAGACATTCTCATTATTTTGTGGGGAATGTAGGAAGCAGGGAAACTGAGGCCCAGAGCTAAAAGCCCAGAGCTCGATTCCTGGGTGAGTACTTTGAGTGTTAAGGCAGTGCCTCTCCTTTTAATGAGCAAAAACCCTGAGTCAGAGGAAGGAATTTCAGATGAAAGTATATAAGGCATAAACTGGCTGGGTGGAGAAAGCATTTCTATGGTCTGTGTTCCGCTGAACTCATGGAGTCTTGAGTCTGGCCCATTACTCAGAGTAATCCAGGCTTCCCAATCTGGCCTCACCTCAATGTACCCCTCCCCTGCCCGCACCAAGCTTACTCTGAGGACAAAACCCAAGTTCATCTCTCACCCACCCAAACCTTGATTTTTCATTTATTCACAGCCCGCCCAAGCCCTGGCCTGCTGTACTGTTGCATTAAGGGCTTGACCTAGTATGTAGACTAGTGAAGAAAAGAAAGAATGATAATTTGGCCAATGAATTCCAGTGCAAAGAAATGGGGCCAGGTTAAGCTATGGATACATCTATAAAAATGAACTTCCATAGTTAAATGTCAGGTGCAGACTTGAAAACAGAAAATAAACAGCCTAAACAGGCTGCCTCCCATGGGCAGGGAAAAAATGACTCAACACCCACCCCAGGAGAAAGACTTATTGATGGTAACAAAGAATGAAGACTGCCCACAAAAGATAACATCACTGTATTAAAAGAAGTATTAAGTGTAGAAAAAAGGAGGTTATGGTCTTACTCTACACTTCCCTGATCAGGCCACATCTGTAGTGCTGTGCTCAGTTCCACCCTGAAGTTTAAGATGGGCAAGGACAAACTAGTCTCTTGAAGGCCTTCGATGGTAAAGGGACACGGAAACCAAACATCCTCTTGGAGTCACTTACACAAGGTGAAGCCCTAATGGCTGCTGGTGACATGCTAGGCAGCGCTTATTTATACTGTGCACTCCTATACCCTATGTGCTTCAAAATGGTGTCACAGCTCAAGTGTCAGAGGCTTGGGCACTAAATTAAATGCCCACAATTTGGCAAGCCCAGGACAGTCTGTGGAGTTTCCCATCTGTCAATGAGGGTGTGGGTGAGACACCTCTGAGGACCCATCTGAGTATGCATTGCCCACCTAGGGAGGGGGCAACAGCCAGCCCCAGGAAGGGCCAGGGCCAAGACAGGGTGCCTCCTGGCTTGGGAGAAGGAGGGAAAGATAACTCCTTTGTGGGAACAGAGCCACTGTTGTTGGAAATGGACCACACTCAGCTTGACAAATATTACAAGAATTTGCACATTTTCCTTTTTATAAATCCTCATGGATGCAGAGCCCACCCCGGCACCACATGCAGCGGTTTCCTGTTTTCCAGCACTTCTCCTGCCACAGCTGGAACTGACTGCTCCAAAGGACCTCCGAAGAGCCCACCTCAGACCCAGCTGCAGAGCCCTTGGGGGAGGGAGAGGCTGCAGACACGGGGCTGGAGAGCCAGCTGGGCCCTGGGATTTTCGGCAAGTGTTGCAGGCAGCCAGAGGCTTCTGGGAGCCCAGCACACAGCAGCCTAATAGCCCACGCTGCCTGGTGCCGCTTGGCAGCCGTGACAAATGCCAGTTAAAGACCCACAAAGCTCCCTAATTACACCCTGCTCTCCCAGGAGGCAGGCTGCATCCACAGTCACGGCAGCCACTCGGCCCAGGCCCTGTTCTGGGAGGGCGCACAGCCTGGCGTCTGGCCCTGGTGCAGGAATTCCATGAGCTGAGCAGCCAGCTCACCTGGACACTGAGACGCGGTCCCTGCCCAGGAGGAGACGCGCTTGGAGCAGGCGCACTGCCCGTGGGTCTCTTCAGCAAGAACAGCCTGTGATTCATGAACAAACACATAATTAGCCTCCAAGCCCTGGGCTCGGTTGGCTGGTGGGTTGGGACTTTGGGGGTTTAATACCATCATTCACATTCTCTAAATACGAGGTTCCATGGGAGGAATGGCTTCTTCTATCAATGCCATGGAGCAAAGCTTTCGGAAAGAGCCTGGGAGACAAATGTGCCATTCTGGTCTTGAGACTGAGCTTGAGTGGGAGTTTAAGCAAATTCTCCAGGCCTCAGTTTCCCCTCCTGTAAAGATTTCCAAGGGCCCTGGCAGCTCTGGTATCTTCTCACTGGAGACAGAAGAGACATTTGACCCAAAGCCCCACCATTCTCTTCATCCTCTCTTCCTCAGAGGTCACACCGAACTGCCAGCAGCGCCACCTACCCAGCCCCATCTCCATGCTGAGGCTTTCAGAACTTGGACCCATCTTCCGGGCCCACTTATGTCAGGCAGGGTAATCCTGCTTGTTAATCGGTGCATCTTCACACAGCCAATGGCATCCGGAAGCTAAGAGAGGCCTTAGGGAGTCTCTGGTCCTGCCCTCTCCCAATGCACCTGAGGGAACTGAGGCCCAGAGAGGAGATCTCCCTTCCTGGCCTGTGCCCTCTCCCCAGCAAGGTCTCCCCGCATGGCCACTTCGGCTGTGAGAGGTGGCCCCATCCAGCGCACTGAGAAGACAGCTTGGAATGGCTGAGGGTGTCTCCTGCCCTCACCCCGCCAGCTAGTGTCGGCCTCGATCAAGCTGCTCATAGGTGCTCTGTCCTAAGGGTAGAAGGCACTGTCTGACTGGGAGGCTCAGTGCATCCAGAACTCCCCACCTCACTAAACAGGAGTAATGCCCCCTCCCCCAGGTCAGTGCATAAACATCGCCTGGAAGAGCCTGGGGAGCCTGCTTACAGAACTGACCTCACAGTGTTGTAGCTGTGAGGACAAAGTGGGTTAACACCTGTAAAGCCCTGAGATTTGTTCTTGGCACAAAGTGAGTACCCAGTAAATGTTGCTTACAGTTATTGTTCATTCTGCTGTGGAGTAAAATGCAGGTCTCTGGAGGCTCCACCCACAGAGATCCTGATCCCTAGGTCTGACGGGCTCAAGCCCTTGCACATTTAACCAATTCCCCAAGTGACTGTAGTGCAGGTGTCCACAGTCCACACTCGGAAGCACCACTCAAGGCCTGGACCAGCTGGGACCCCATGCCCATGATCTGCATCATGTGCAGCCAAGAACAGAGAGATTGACCCGGGATAGGAAAGGCTGACGGCCAAGCCAGGGGCCTGGTCAGCTCCCTGTGTCATTCCTTCCTCCAGTGGCCCTTTCTGCATCCCCATCAGAAATCCGGGTTTGTGCTAAGTTAAACCCAGCAGTAGAAGCTGCTTCCAGAAGCAGAGCTTAGAGCCCAGGCATTCGAGGTATACGGGCCTTTTTGAGACCATCTGGTCAAATCATATGGTCATTTGGTGCATGGGAAACTAAGGGACCAGAGGGAGGAGGGGACTTGCCCAAGGTCACACAGTCACTTGAAGATTCCTGACACCCAGGTCAGGGCTCTACCCAGCCACTACCAGTCCAGAGACTGAAGAACCTCTGGACCTTGTCACGAGCCTTTAGGACCTGTCAAACATGTGTCTGGCAGTGCTTGGAAGGGGACAAGAGGTGGCCTTGCTCCCTCCATCCTAAAATGACCTCAGGCTTATATGCAATTCCCCCTCTAGCTGCCCCGCATTATGAACAGAGGTCAAGTTGCTCTCCCAACTCCCAGGCTATATGGTTTAAGGATGTTCTTCCTTAGAGCTGCTCTGATGCCTGTGTTTGCTCAATTTCACCTAAGTGGCCTGGGACTGGAGGGAAGGAAGAGAGGGGTCACCAGAAGAGTTGATCTCAACACAGAGCCCCATTGGAGTGGTACCCAAGATAGGCATGCTCTACCCAAACACATAGCACCCCAGAACCCAAGGGAACACTGGCCACGCCCTCATTCTCCACCTGGACCAATTGCTGACCTCCATCTCTCACAACCCTTCAAAATCAAAATAGTGTCCACTGCCCTAACCGGTTTGGCTCAGTGGATAGAGCGTCGGTCTGCGGACTGAGAAGTCCCAGGTTCGATTCCGGTCAAGAGCATGTACCTTGGTTGTGGGCACCTCCCCAGTAGGAGGTGTGCAGGAGGCAGCTGATTGATGTTTCTCCTCATTGATGTTTCTAACTCACTATCCTTCTCCCTTCCTCTCTGTAAAAAAATCAATAAAATATACAAAATAGTGTTCATTTGTTTAAAAAAGAAAATGAGTAAGAAAAAGCAAGTCCTTTCCAGCCCCAAGGTTAGAGGCATAGGGCTTCCTGCAGAGGCCCGAGTAAGGCTGTAATTAGCTTGGCAAAAGCAGCTGGAGATACTGGCAAACTCGCCAGCGGAGCAGGGAGAAGCTCCCACTCGGGGCTTTTATTAAAGAAGTCATAGGTTACAGCCCCGTCTCGGGGTAACAGCTGGGGGCTCAAGTTAGTGAGAAATGGACCAGGCCCTCATCAGAGCATCTTGGAAACGATCTCTAAATCCTGTGTCCCAGAAGCCAAGGGAGGCGATGAAACCTGAAGCTGCAGCCCATCCTTCGTGGCCAGGGTTTAGCGAAGCAAATTGCCATGTGTAATCACAGCCTCGGAGTGCTGGCTGGCAGGATCGCGTTGGGACAACTTCTCTCCCATCCCTTCTCATTTCTCGACATCTGGATCTACTCCCACCCGCTCCCCACTCCCACCCCCTCCATTTACTGAGCAAGCCCAGGTAGTATCCCCCGGACCTGGGGAGATCCTTCCATGGGTGCCCTGACTTTCTGCAAAGTCTGCTCAGAACCCTTCCCCCTGGCCAGACCTCGCTCACATGCTAATCTCATCAGTGCGGAGCCCGCCCAGCTGACTCAGGACCACAGGCAAATGGGACTGTCTGGCCCTGAATGCATCCCAGATGTTCAGTTGATGCAGAGCAACAGAAATGTCAGCCGTTGGAGAATTCTAAATTAGGAGCCAGTGGCACTGAAGCATCATCTGAAAGCTGCCTGAGACAGGCTGCTATACCCCAGAAATCTGAAAGGAGAAGCCGCAGTGTGACAGACAGGCACCCAGCACTTTGGTCTGGGTACTGTGTCATCCCAGAGAGAGGCACAGCCTGCCCTTCGCTGACATACCTGCCCCTGGAGGTAGACTGGCTCTCTCACACTTTGCCACAGCTGGGCTCTGGAAAGTTCCGGTTTTCACCTGTTGGTTCCTTGGCCCCGCCCCTGCCTTTGGAGTTGAGCAGAGATGCTGGTAGAGGTACAGCGTGTCTACCACCCTCATCCCAAATCCCTCCCCAGCCCCGACTCTCCCTGTTCAAAGCCAACAGCCTCTGCCAGGGGCTCACTGGCTGGCAAGAGGGGAGAGCTGCCAGGACGGGGTCGCCTAAGCCGCACACAGACTTAGACCCCCGAATGATCCCGAGCCCACAGCTGGAGGTCAAGCTGGAAAACCTGCACCAGCACATCTGCTGAAGTCGCTTTTGTAGCAGCTGAGAGTATGAGGAGAGGAGGACTGATGCCGGCCCGGGAACCCCCTGAAGCAGGGTCTCAGGGGTCCCCTACAGACTCAAATGCGGGGCAGGCCACTGGGGACCTCCCGTAAAGTGAGGACCTGGGTTCAATAACCTGAGGCTTAAGAAGAGAAACCCGCCCTAGCTGGTTTGGCTCAGTGGATAGAGCATCCGTCTGCGGACTCAAGGGTCCTGGGTTTGATTCCAGCCAAGGGCACACGCCCCGGGTGCAGGCTCGATCCCCAGTAGGGGGCGTGCAGGAGGCAGCTGATGATTCTCATCATTGATGTTTCTATCTCTCTCTCTCCCTCTCCCTTCCTCTCTGAAATTAATAAAAATATTCTGAAATTAATAAAAATATATTATAAAAGAAGAAGAAGAAGAAGAGAAACCCTTCGCCAGTGGAGCTAGTATCCAAAGGAGGTAACTCTCTGGGTAACTGGTGTGATCATTTGGTCAACTTTCAATGTGTCTACTGCCCTGAACCGTCTTCTCACACCCCGGGTTGACACCATGGGACAGCAAGGGCCAGGGAAGGCTGGTGGCGGATCCGCAGAGAGGGCTGGGGGCCCAGGCGCGCTGGACAAGGGGCGGACGGGCTCCCTCCGGCGCAGGCTCCATTGGGCGGCCTCCTGAGAGCATCCCAGGCGCCACGCCAGCCCGGCCCCTTCTGGAGCCTTTCCCCAGGGGAGCGGGGTCCGCAGGAAAAGGGAGGGGGTATGATCCCGCCTACTTACCAGCAGCTTGGCGCCCGCCCGCCCGCCTTCGACCAGAGCGAGCCCGAGAGGAGACGTGGGAGGCTCAAGGCTGCAGCATGAGTGAGGCTCGCCCGGCGCTCCCGGTATTTAAACGGTCCCGGTCCCGGCGTGAGTCACCGCAGGGGGCAGTGTCTGCGCGGTGGCGGGAGGGGCGGCCGACGTGCAGGGACAGCAGCATCCCCGAGGGAGCCACAGCCTGCGTGCTCAAGGGGAAGGGGTTTCCGCTTTTTTTCTTTTTTCTTTTTTAGCAACACATGTTTGTCCTTTCTCTTTTCCTGCAATGTTTCTTTTGGACTCGCTCGCTGCATTGGCATTGTGGTTCCAGAAAAGGCATCCATTCTTTCCTTTTCCTTTCCAACCACACACTGAGAGTCATTCCAAAGGTACAGAAAACGTGCACGAACAATACAAGGAACACTCTTATTCACTTAACCCAATTCATCTATGTCAACATTTTGGAAAAATCATATAATTCCAAAGAAACGGTCAGACCTGTGGGGTCCCTCCTCAAAACAGTGTTTCAATCCCTTCTGTCATCATCCAACGTCCCCTCACTGTCCCCTCCCACACACAGCAGTCAGGGCATATTGGAGATGAGGGGCTCCCTCTGCCCTCAGCTCCGTGTGGGAGCCCGCGCCCAGCCACCCCTGTAAGGGACAAGAAACCATGTCTACTGTGGTATCACCAGGAGGGTGGGGGAGAGGAGGAGGAAGCCACAGTTGGAGGCGCAGGAGGCTGCCATACCCTGGCTTCTACTCCAAGGAGGAGCCTCCAGTAGGTCTGAGCTGCATTTGGCGAAGCCACCTGCCCTCCGGTGGCTCAGCTGACCCTCTCCGCCGAGGGGGAGAGTGATAGTTACACACACTGCCCCATGGAATGCCAAGAGCCTTAATGAATGTTTGCAGGGTGCGTTGAGACCTTTGATGAAAGGAAAACATAAAAGTGCATAGTGTTATTACTGAAATAGTCATTTGGGTGGCTTGCCATGGTCAAGCCCTACCGCCTAAATCATGACACATGCCTTCTCACTGTGGCACCGTGATTCAGAGGCAGAAACAAAAAGTGCCCTGTCCCTGAGCCCAAGTGGCACGTGCCCAAGGGGGGCACGCACTGCTGAGAGGAGGTTTCCACTCAGCTCCCAGCCCAGGCGCTTCCACCAGGTCTCCCTTCCAAATAATGTTCCACTTGGAGAACTCCTTCCCTCTTCCTACCCTGGTCCCTCCACATCCCCAAATGGGGGTCTTCACCTGCATTTCTATAGAACCTGCAAGAATAAGAATGTGCCCTCTTTTTTTTTTTTTAGAATGTGCCCTCTTTACCTTCTTCCCTGTCTTTCGAATCCTAACATTCAACCACTCTATGCCACACCCTGTGCTGGGAGCTGTGGACAACACAGGGATGAATCAGATACATTTCTTGCCCATAAAGAGCTGACTCTCGGTGGGGAGGGAGGAAGAATTTACATTGATGAACACCTACTGTGAACGGAGAGCTCACTGGTCCCTTATTCCATTTATGCATTACTTCATCAAGTAACAGAAACTACACCAAGTTTCTCAGCCTCAGCACTATTGACATTTGAGGTCAGAGAAGTTTTTATTGTGAGGAGCTGGCCTGTGTATTGTTAGATGCTTAGAGCACCCCTGGTCTCTACCCACCAGATACCAGTAGCATCCTTCCCAAGTTGTAACAACCAAAAATATCTACCCATTGCCGAAGGTCCCCTAGGGGATCAACACACACACACACACACACACACACACACACACACACACACGGTTGGGACCCCTGGTCTACCAGCTAATCCTGTGTCCTGCGAGTGGGAGTAATTGCCCCTAATTTAGGGCAGTTAACTGCTATAGAGAGAAGTGAGGCTGTGCTGATTAAGGATTGTGAGATAACTCGGGGAATGAGGTTACTGGTAGAACCTTCCTCAGGGTCACGTTGATCAATGTCGAGGCATTTGAAGGGATGGGGCTTGAGTTTCATGGACAAGGTGGCCTCTAAAGATGAGTGGGACCTGGAGATGTGGGGGTGTGAGTTAAGGAAAATCATCAAATCAGAGCAAGAAGGAGAAAGAGCTCTGGACCAAAGACTGAGTTTGGCTGGAGCCCAGGTGAGTGGCAGGCTTCACTGGGGAGGTCTGAGACATCTCCCTAAGGGGTGCAATATCCCTGTGCAGGCAATAGGGAGCCAGCGAAGGTTTTAGAGGAGGGGACAGGCACAATGAGAGCCACACTGCAGGAAGTGTAGTATGGCAGGGTTTCCAGGTTTCGTGGGATGGGTGACCCTTGGGCATACCGTTTTCAAAGCACTTCTAACGTCCTCTTTTTTCCTCATGATAGGATATGGGGTTCAATACCACAACAGGCCATGCAGGAAGGACCATTTTCGAAGACTGAGAGTGGCTGTAGGGTTCCAGCTATAGGACCTCTGGGTTTTAGTCCACTGAGACCCCCTCTTTCATAAAGAAAGATTTTTCTCTCCTACAGAGCAAATAAAATGGCCCCAGGCAGCCCCCAGAAGTGTGGGTCTATTATTGGTGAAAGGAAACGTCTGATTCACCACCCGCAGGCCCTGAAAACCTCAGGGCTCACTTCCCAGTCCCCCTGGGAGAACCAGAAGGGCCAGGGTTGCCTCAGGGCTTCAGAGAACTCCAATCCTTCCCACCCACACATGCTTCTCTCGTCTAGTTAATAAACATCGAATCCAGGGAATCGGAGGTCATGTGATCTAGCCTCCCCATGAGGGAGGAAATCCCTCCATGGCATCCTGGAGAGATGAGTTACGACCCTGCTAGGCCCACTTTAGGGATGAGGTGGACAGTACCACACAATGAGGTCCCCCTCGTATATTGGCAGAATAAAAAAGATGGAGAACGCCCAGGGTTGACAAGGATGCCAGTGATCTTATTGATGGAAACATAAATTGCTAGAGCCGTAGTTATCAAAATTCAAAATGTGTAAACCCATTCACCTGGGTCAGTGCCAATAGCCAGACATGATCACGTGTGTGTTTACAAAGCTGTATGTTCAAGAAAGTTCAGTACAACATTGTTTGCAATAATAGATCATTGCAAATAATGCAAATGTTCGTCCATAAGACAATGAGTCCATACATTGGGAAAATCCATACCTAGTAGCCAATTTGAAAAGAAAGCATACATCTTTATTTACTGAGGAAGAAAAATATATCCATTGTATTAAGCAAGTTAACATACAGAGTGGGGCAAAAGTAGGTTTACAGTTGTGAGTGAGTGAAACACAGTTTATTCTTGTATTTAGAATTTATTAATTGCTGTATTATTTTTCATATGAACGACTGTAAATCTACTTTTGCCCCACCCTGTATATATAACACAATTGCATTTATTGGTTGGTTTTGGGGGGCGGGACCATAAATTTGTAACTTCTCAGTTATATTTCAACATATGGGAAACATAATGAAGAAAAAAAATCTCATTCTTTATTGATCATAATCACATAAAAAGCCAGAAGATGGTACAAAACATCAGTTTTCCCATCAAATGACCCTTCGGTGCCCAAGGAGTTGGCTGCAGGTGGGCATCTAGGGCTCTTCTGTCTGCCTGTGCCCCCTCTTCTCTCCTTCCCCAGGTGACCGGCTCTGCCTTCACCTGTTGCTTGCCTCACAGTGGCCGGCCATCCTGGATGGAGAGAAGGCCATGGGGCCCCCAAGCTCCCAATGGGGAGCCGTGGTCCCAGCTCACTCCCACTGTCTGGCTGTTCTCTGAAGGAGGAATTGTAGGTTGTTCCTCAGAGCAGTGAGTCTCAAAGACCAACAGGTATCCCTTGTGCTCAAGTGGACAGCCTCTCATAGCAGGACTGAAGGAGTACACCACCCAGGTCTCTGTCAAAACCTTTCCCAACACAGGTGAGGAGGAGCAAAACAGAGCTGTGCAGGTGGGGGAAATTTTATCCAGCTACATATCTATATGGATGTGCAAGGAATGTGTTCACACACATACATGACACATGTATCTTGGTATTCATACACACATGTATGTATATATAAGCATATGTGCATGTGTAGACACATACATATGTATATACACAAAGTTATGTATATATGCAGACACATATATACACACATACATATCTTTGTCTATATCTGTATAGCAATATTTAGAAAAGAGTGTGAAAGGATACACTCCAAACTGCTATAGCAGTGGGGAGAGGGAACAGTGATGAATGAGTATTTTTTATAACTATGTGTTGTTTATGTTCCATTTAAATAAAAATTAGATGCATTCCTGCATCTAATTGACAATTAGAACAACCATTTCGAAGGACAAAAAACAAAGTTCTACTTTTTTAAATGTTTCTTTTTGTGACATGAAACTGCCTCCCTGGAGCCTCCAAGTAGCTCCCTTCCCCACTGCAGGCCCCATGGCACCTCACCCCAGCCCCTCAGACATTTGGGACCCACAATCAGGCTCACCCCATTCCAAAGGCTCCTCCTCCCCCACCCCATGGGACACACCACACCGTCCCTTCCCCCGACCATCCTGGTTGCTCACTATGGAGCCCAGCTGCCGCTCAGCAAACTGATTGCTCATTGAGTGGCAGGCCCTCAATTCACAGAAGTGAATTCATTCTGAGGGGGGTTCAAGCCATGAGCAGTCATATTCAACTGTAAGGAGCCACACAAGAGAGCCACCGAGCCTGCCTGGGCTGTGGGAAGAAGGGCTTCTCCAAGGAGGCAACCCTCAGCCTAAGCCTGGCAAGATGAGCAGGTGTTGGGCAACCTGGAAAGAACAAATGACATTTGCAAAGGTTCAAAGGCATGAAAGACCATGGCACGTTCAGCATGTGGCAAAGAGGTCGAGGTAACCAGAGAGCAGGGTGCACGTGAGAGCTCAGTAGAAACATTATCCTGGGGAGAAAGCAAGAGGCGATGCAGGAAAGGTGGCACCAATTGGGACCCATTCTGTAGGCCATGGGCGGCGGCGAGGGGGGGCACCAAAGGATTTAGCCGGGGACAGCTGTGGTCAGATTGGTGCAAGGCAGTGGATTTCAAATAGTGATTATGTTGCCTCGCTCCTGGGGAAATTTGACAATGTCTGGAGACATTTTTGGTTGTAACAACTTGGAGAATGCAAGTGGCATTGAGTGAGTGTAGGCCAGAGACGCTGCTGAACACCCCCCAGCATATAGGACAGCCGCTCACAGCCGAGAATTATTAGGGCTGAGATGTCAATAGTGTTGAGGCCGAGAAACGCTGGTATAGAGAAGATGGGTAATTTGGGCAGCAGTATAGAGGATGGGTTCAGGGCAGGGGGAGGGGGGGGAATGGGAAGGGGAGTGATGGGGACAGGAAGACTTAATAAAAAATTCTAGTGACATCTCAGATGGAGATGCTGAAAACCTGAGCTAAGACCGGGCCGTGAGAATGGAGAGAGGGGACTAATAAAGAGGTAACATAAAAAGTGAAATTCGCCGAAACTGGTTTGGCTCAGTGGATAGAGCGTCGGCCTGCGGACTGAAAGGTCCCGGGTTCGATTCCAGTCAAGGGCATGTACCTGGGTTGTGGGCACATCCCCAGTAGGAGGTGTGCAGGAGGCAGCTGATCGATGTTTCTCTCTCATCGATGTTTCTAACTCTCTATCTCTCTCCCTTCCTCTCTGTGGAAAATCAATAAAATATATTTTAAAAAATAAAATTAAAAAAAATTTAAAAAGTGAAATTCATAAAACATGGTGATGGATTGGTTATGGTGGTAAGTGGGATAATACAGTAGGGCTGTTATGATATGGATTAGGCCACCATAACAAAGTGAGCCCAAAATAGCAAGAGCTTAAACAAGGCAGATGTTTGTTCTCATCTAGGGCGGGGATGGTGCCCTGACTGTATCAGGGACCGACACCCCATCGCTCTACTCACTCTGACATCCTAAATCCATGGTTGTCATCTCATGGTCAAATGGCTTCTTCAGCTTCTGCTTTCATATTCCTATTCCAGCCCAAGGAAAAGAAGAAAGCAGGAAGTGAAGGGCTCAGTTCTTCCACGTGAAGTCATGACCTAAAAGCTATCACATCACTTCTGTGCACATTCCATCAGCCAGGACTTAGTCATGTGGTTGCTCCTACCTGCAAAGGAAATGTAGTCTTGAGCTGAGCTCCATGTACAACATTAAAAGTCTTATAACTATGGGAGTAGGGCAAGTAGCCAAGGGGGTGGGGGGGACTATTAAGAGTCCAGTGATGAAAGAGGGAAATTCATGAAGGGAAATGAGTTTTTTTGGCATGATAACCAAGTGGATGGTGGATACGATTAAGAGGGCTAGAGAACAAGGTGGCAGACTCATTTTGAACCGGCTGCATTTAAGCCCTGTGAGACTACAGACTGAGTCTGAAATTAGATCTGAGCTCAGGGGATGGTTCTGGGTGGGGATAGGGGTCTAAGCAGCCATAGATAAGAGGAGATCGTCCAGAAATGGGGCTTAGTCTGGGGTCGACAAACAGCAGCTGTTAAAGCAGGCTCTCTACACCCAAAGGACTGAGAGAGAGCTCAGCCTATGAATGTCCCGAAGTTGCATGCCAAAATGTGCTGGGTGGAAATGTGCTGTGCATGTGCCTTTGTCTGGGGAGACAGCTCAAGACTGTTACCAGATTCTCTGGGTGTGGAGTGAAGTAAGAAGAAGGCCCCCCAAAGTTATTGAGACAGGCAGAGCAAGAGGAGTCAACTGAAGGAACCAAGAAGAGCAATGAGGAGGGTATAGGAGCAGCAGCATGGGGAGTCTGTAGAGGTGGGAGGGCAGAGATTTAAGAAGAATGTGGTGGCCTGTGGATGAGGCCCATAGGGCATTGGAAAACCCATGGCAAGGGCAAGGTCAGAGGTGTGAGGGGTGACGGTGGGGGGAGTAGAAGGAGCAGGTGCAGAAGGTAGCCTGGAACAGCATGGGGCTTTTAGGGTGATAGGATTAAATATGTCTATAAATTGAGTGGAATTGTTCAGTGGAGATGGAGGGATTGAGATGAGCAGAGATAGATCAAAAGGGCTTAGGCTTCTGGAGTGGTTTCCAAATCCCAGCTCTGCCATCGCTGGCTGAGACTTCAGAAAATTAATCCACCTGTCTGAGCCTCCTTATCCCCATGTATGAACTCAGATAATAACCTGCCTTGTGTGGGCGATGAAAGGCACAGAAGAAAATCATGTATGACATGCCCATCTCAGGTCCTGACTGCCGCAGATGCTCAGTAAGTGGGAGTGCCCTTCCCCCTCCCCCCTCCCTTCTCGCAGGATGGTTTCTTGCAGGAAAAGAGCAGTCTTAGAGGAAATGACTTTATAATCCTCCTACTCATTGAGCAGAATTTGGTCTATTTAAAGCAGTGCATACCATCCTCACATGAGAAGAATGAATCCAGAAACACTAAAAATACATGAAAATAGTAATCATAGGACAAACAAGTAGATAGTCACCTTCTTAAAATCCCCAGGGACAGCTCCCAGACTCATGTCCATTCACACCTGGTTATTAGTGGTGTTTCTCCTAAGACAGGTGTCATGGGATTGCTCTTCGTCCCCAGCGTTCTGTGCCTGATGATGATGTGTTTAGAGTCAGGAGTGTTCCAAGGAAGCTGTTTGGTCGGAGGTTGTCAAGCCTGGGAGCGGTGGGTGGAGGAGAGAGGATTTCACACGTGGAAAAGCAATCCTCAAACAAACAACTCTATTAAAACATAGGCAAAAGACTTGAGTAGACATTTCTCTAAGGAAGAATATACAAATGGCCAATAAGCATATAAAAAGATGCCTAACATCACTAGTCATCAGATAAATGCAAATAAAAAAACACTATAAGATACCCCTTCATACCCATTAAGATAGCTCCTATTCAAAAAGTAGAAAATAATAAGTGTTGAAACGGATGGGGGGGAATTGGAGTCCTTGTGCTGGTGTGAGTGTAACATGGCACAGCTGCTGTAAAAGCCAGCATGGTGTTTCCTCAAAAAAATTAAATGCAGAGATCAACCAAAGGACCTGTATGCATGCATATAAGCCTAACCCATGGACACAGACACCAGGGGGGTGAGAGCAGGAGTGGGGGGGAGGGGTGGGGGAGGCAATGAGGGGATAAGGACACATATGTAATACCTTAATCAATAAAGAAAAAAATAAAATAAATAAATAAAGAATTAACATATGATCCAGCAATTCTACTTCTGGATATATACCCCAAAGAATTGGAAACAAGTTCTCAAAGAGATATTTGTATGCCCATGTTCATAGCAGCATTATTCACAATAGCCAGAGCAACCCAAGTTTCTATTGACAGATGGATAAACAAAATGAGGTAGGTACATAGGAATGTTATTCAGCCTTAAAAAGTAAGGAAGTTCTGACACATGCTACAATGTGGATGAACCTTGAGGACAATATGATAAATAAGCCAGTCACACAAGGACTAATACTTCAGGACTCCACTGATATGAGATACCGAAACTGTTCCAATTCACAGAGACAGAAAGTAGAATTTGCTGGAGGCTGTGGAGAGGACGAATGGGAAGTTAATGCTTAATGTTTGGGACAATGAACAAGTTCTGGAGATGGTTGCACAACAATATAAATATACTTAATGCCGGTGAACTTCACATTTTAAGACAGTTAAAATGGTCAATTTTATGTTATGTATATTTTCCCACAAAAAAAAGCAATCCTCGCATTATGTTATAATGGAGAATTGAGGACCATGATTTAACTGGTGAAATGTTGATCTATAAAATTAGAAATTAGGCCTTTCTGAAAACATTATCAAAAATAAAGAACACAGGAACCCATTCTGAGCGAGCTGGTCCCGGTCTACCTGGGTGTGGACAGGCTGTTGAGCCCATCTGCCCCTCCTCCCACCCCATTCTGGGCTGAACTCAGCTCACCCTCAGTCCGCAGGCGTGCCTGAGCTTTAAAGGAGGGCTGGCCTGTCTGGTTGACAGGAATATGAGCCATTTTCCCCTCCTCTATAATTTTGTCTTTTATATAGTTTCCACCTTTTCTGTAATTGACTTGACTTGATGAGTTTATAATGAAGAAAACATTCCTTAAATTCTCTATAATTTAAAGATCTCATCCTCCACTCTGGGCCCTGTGAGCCAAAGCTCAATTTCTCAAGAGAGACCTCCACTGCCCAGGATTGGCCCCCAGTGAAATCTCTTTCTCAGGTGAGTCATGCTGGTGGATCAGATGGATGGGCTAGGTTCACAGTCTATATGAACAAACCTTCCAGCACACCTGGACATGCGCTGAGCACCAGGCAGACACTCTGCTGGGAGTCTGCAGAGACGACTTGGGATGACCTTCAGCCCCCACCCTCAGGGTTCAGTCTTAGGGGACTGAGATGAATAAACAACTAACTTAAAGAACCCCAAACTAACACCAGTCTTGACCTCATGCAAGCAATGTGTCCTAAAGGGACAGAAGAGGGAAAGGCTTGTCTGGCCGGGAGAGATCACAGAAAACAAGGTGGGATGATGCAGGACTTTGGGGTATGAGAAGGATTGTGAAAGGTTTTAAAGGGGTGGGTGAATGTTCCAGGCCAAGGCCATGGGTGAGCAAACACTCACAGGCAAGAATGGGTGCTGTGTTAGGGGAAGTGAACTATGAAGCTCTTGTCTGCCAGGCTTAGAAATTTGGACTTTTTTTCCATAAGTGACTGGGAACCAAGAATGGTGGTCTGTAGGGAGCAGCTATAGGGTTAAGCCTCGGACTGACCTGTGGCAGGGCCACAAACAAGTCCCAGCTTGGAGAGCAGAGCCCTCTTAGCATAATTAAGCTTAACCTTATAGCCCTCCCTAGTTCCTTTCTAGGTAGCTAATGGGTTGTGGGAGATGCAGCAAGTGCTGCCAAAACAAGTGAAACTCACAAGAACATTGTAACTATATTGACCACTTCCTTGTTTTTCTCTGACTATAAAATAAAGCCTCAGCTTGCCTCTGGATCTTTTTCTGTGTCCTCATCCAGGCATGGGAGATCCACCGAGCCCAACTACATTCTCTTGTCTGTCTTTTCTTTAATCCTTCACCACCCCTCCTCAGGCTCACCGAACCCTTGGCTGTGCTGGCGCAGCACAGTGGTCATTATTTATTTTTTCATTTGTTTTATCAAGAGATCAGTCCGCTTGGATCTAATGGCTTCAGGTCTACCTTCTCCTTCCACCAGCCTCAAGGACAGCCTGAGACTAATTCAGGTAAGCTTGACCGATGTCTATTTAAAAATCTTTCTTCAAAGAGTCCATCCATCTCTTTTCCTCAAAGGGATTTAGTTTTTGCAAGTAGACAGTTAACAACTGGGAGTGGGTAAGGAGACAGGGCTGGTTTCAGGAAGAGGAAGGGAAAAGTCCTCTTTGGCCTAAAGCAATTTGTTCGAGTTACATTTAATTGCACATTTTAATATGAGACTTCCAAATTTTATGCCACAATAAAACAGAGCAACCTTTGAAATGATTAAACTAACAACGTCGTCGTCCTCACGGCCAGAGCAGCTTCCAGCGCGTCTCCGCACCTAATTAAAGGTCAGAGATGGGTGCTGCAAGAGCTGCTGTGTTTTTCTTAATTATTACGTGAATGAACAGGTCTGTTTTGAATGCCCCACATGACTGAAGGTTGCAAAGAACTTTACACGGGGGACACGTGGACTCCATCCAGGGAGCACCATGTTTCCCCTGCTCCCCACGTCGAGACACTTGTCTTGCACATCACTCCTTCTATAAACTCCTCCGTCTGCAACCCCAGAAGGAACGAACAGGGAAGTGCTGTTATCTAGGTAAACAGGTTCAAGAACCTATGGAGGGCTCGGAGCCCAGAAAATGGACCTGCGCCAGTCAGTTCTTCCTCTGGGTCTCAGTGTTTTCATCCATAAAGTGGGAACATTACATGAGATAACTTTTCACCTTATGCCATCTGATACAAGGAAAGAAAGGAAGGCAGGAGGAGTAGAGAGAGGGAGGCAAACAGGCAAAACGTGTTCCTGCTTCATATTTGCATCCACCTTGACTAGTTTCCACCTTGACTAGTTTCCACCTTGACTAGTTTCAGACCGTCTTCACTTCTTGCCCTGCCCAACATACGCGTCAGTGCCCAGCCCCAGTGGCTGTCTAATAAACGCTAAACCAGACCTTCTTTCTAGTCTTCTCCCACTGCGCAGGTGCATGAAGTGAATCAAATAGTGCCCCCCCTCCCCCCCAGGGGTGGGTATTTGGAGAAGGTACAAGGGTCTTGAGCATGCAGAAGCTTCTCTCGGGAAGCGGGGACTGTGGACAGAAATTTCGGATGGGGCTGTGGCCCTGTGGAAGAAAAGAGACTCCAAGGGTCTGAGGAATGTCTCTGCCGGCTGGGCTGGGTCCAGGTAAGTGTGCAGCGGTTGCTGGCCTGTCCCCTCCCTCCGACCTCCAGGGCCCGTCTTGTTGT
Source organism: Myotis nattereri (assembly GCF_964212035.1). Classification (NCBI taxonomy): domain Eukaryota; kingdom Metazoa; phylum Chordata; class Mammalia; order Chiroptera; family Vespertilionidae; genus Myotis; species Myotis nattereri. The sequence goes on from NC_138077.1 coordinate 51,741,351, forward strand.
GCTGAGAGCCTTCAGGTCAGTCCCACAGTACGACCTGAGGAGTGTGTTCCCCATTGGAGCCCCTTCAGACCGCTTGCCTGAACTGAGGCATCTGGAGTTCTGCCTCCTCATTTGCTTTGGAAAACTCCAAGTCCAGCCTGTACTTTTAGCCCGTTTGTTGGAGCTCATGCCTTGAAAAGTCACAGTCGGTACTGTTCAGAAAGGCAGGCATTCTCACAGCAATGTTCATTTCTGGTCTTTGGCCCCCACATCTTTTTAGAAGGACTTGTCAAAAAATAAGAAAAAAGTGCAGTGAAGTTTTAAAAGTAAAATCAGTATCAGAAGAAATTGGGTTTTACCCTTTGTTCAAATAATTGCTTATAAATGTGTTACTACTCAGAAATATTTTTGCCACCTAAGAGTGGTTAGCATTCTCACATCACTACCAACCCCAAACCATATGCTTGTGGGGAGCGGGTGGGAGAAGGACAGGGATGGGAAAGGACCCGAGACCTCATCTAGTTTAAATCTATCCTTTTCTTGAAAAGGAAACTGAATTCCAGAAAAGTCTCAGTCAGAGGTTGGGACCAGTCTCAGTATTCTCTTAGTTTATGCTCTTCAGAAGAGCAAAATGTTACTTCTTATTCTCGTCAACCTTTACATAAGAAGCAGGCAGATGAAACAGTTGTTGCTCCTAATAAACGAAGCTGTTTGTTATTGCTCTGAGGAGGTGGGGGGGGGCAGGGGGAGGACTAAATGATAGTAATACGCCCAGGTTCCACTGTCAGACCATCTCCTGAGTCCCTGGAGGACAGACTGTCCTCTCTGGCCTTGTCCATCCTACCGGCAACTTCAGGGAAAGGACTGAGCCGTGCTGCTGACCACAGGACTTTGAAGGAGGATGCCATGAAAGTACTTGTTACAACTGGGAACTGGAGTGAAGGTGGGAATGAACAAGTGGTTAACAGTGCGGATGGAGACCCAGATGACAACTGATGAGGAGGAGAAAGCTGGTGTCAAGGCCCAATCAGGATGACCTGGGCTTCCCCCAGGCGCCCCCCCCCCCTTGCTCTGGCCCACCCACCCCACCCCTTCTGCACCACATTTCCTCACTGGGACAGCTGTGGCCTCAGAACTGGTGACTCTGGGTAGATCAGCTTCCTGGCATGTCGGAGTGAGACAGGCTGAGCCTCTCTTTGATGGATGGGAAGGTCCTGCAGTTACTTTTTGAACCTCTCCTAGGTAAGATTAAAGCTTCCCTTCAGGCACTCCCCAGACCTATGCGTCTGCGCCTGCACCAGTCAATGCCAGCCCGGGGCGGGAACCTGCAGAATGAAGAAATCCACTCTGCGCCTGCACCAATCAAATCTGGAGAATAAAGAAATCACCCAGTCAGTGTGGCTCAGTGGTTGAGCGTCAACCTATGAACCAGAAGATCACGGTTTGATTCCCAGTCAGGGCACATGCCTGGGTTGCGGGCTCACTACCCATTGTGGAGTGTGTGGGAGGCAGCCAATCGGTGGTTCTCTCTCATCATTGATGTTCTATCTCTCTCTCCCTCTGCCTTCTTCTCTGAAATCAATTTAAAAAAAGAAAGAAAGAAATCCACTCCATGCCTGTGTGAAGAAACCCAGCTCTATATATGCCAGACCCTGGCTGCAGTTCAGGGAACCATACTCTGCTAATGTGCTCCCTGGGTATCAAGATCTCTCTCTCTCTCTCTCTCTCTCTCTCTCTCTCTCTCTCTCTCTTTCTCATTTCCCTCCTTCTTGTTTTCAGTAAATGTCCTTTGAATCTGTTTCTCCTCCTCTCTTGGTTTCTATCATGAGTAGGAGCAAGAACCCCCTTGCCAGTGACAAAACTGTGTTTCCATCCATCCACCTCCATCTATCTGTGTATTTATTTTTTAATATATTTTTATTTATTTCAGAGAGGAAGAGAGCTATAGAAACATCAATGATGAGAGAGAATCATTGATGGGCTGCCTCCTGCATGCCCCCTACTGGGGATCGAGCTCACAACCTGGGCATGTGCCCTTGACCAGATCGAACCTGGGATCCTTCAGTCCCCAGTCCGACGCTCTATTCACTGAACCAAACCAGCTAGGTCTGTATATTTATTTTTAACACTCCTTGTTCCAGAAAGGGTTTGAGGTAGCTCAAATAAAATGTAACAAAATAACATAAGTTAAAAGTAAGAAGGAAAGAAGGAAGAAAAACAAAAGTGAAGACTAAGAAATCCAGGAGTGAAACTAAAAGTGAGCACCCCAAAGTTCGTTCTGTCATAACTCATTCAGCTGCACGCATAGGATTCGTGTACTTTTCTGTATGGGTCTATGGATGGCAATTTAAACATCCTTTTGTTGTTGTTGTTCAAAAAAGGGGTAGACTAGACTGGCATCCAGTTTTACCCTACTCTTCTCCCTTCTCTCCACCTGCGCCACAGGGCCCACAGCCACAGGCCACAGGCCACAGATGATGGACTGGAAGAGGGGACAGACCAGAGACATTGCTGATGCTATGGAGTCACTGGACGGCCCCTTGACGGTCCGCCCCTGCGCTCCCTGGCATGTGAGCTGAGCCATCCATGCCCTATTGGCTAGACCAGTGTTGTCAGTGATTCTGTTACATGTGTCAACTGCAATCCTGATGCAGAAGGCAACTGAAGCCAAGGTCTTCATGAAATCCTAGGCAGCAAGCAGTGACTGACTGAGAAGGGAGGAGGCCGTGGTCTTGGGGAGGGGGGTGTCTCTCAGCATGTAATGGCTGAGGAGGGGAGGCCAAGCCTGCAGGGGAAACCAAGGTGAGACAACCAGAGAGGTAGGAAGGGGCATGGGGGAGGGGGGGCGTTCCCAGAGTGGGCCTTACATTTGCCTCGAAACTTTCCTGCAGGCCATGAGAAAAAGGAAACCAAGTCTGCTTATACCACCAGATATGAAGACCAGTGACTGAGGAGGAGTTTAAAAACCCGGGACATGGACCAGATGAGCATTTCTTCCAAGGGTCTTTGTACAGTGGACACTTTGTCCCTTGGTCCAAACAAGTATCAAGCATCCTACCAGCCGTGGGAGCCAGGAGCTCTGAGTGCTTGTTTCTCACCACATCCCTCCATGTGAGGCTACAGGGAGCAGCGCATGCGCCACCGGTCTCTCTGCAGCACCTCTCCCTGAGTGTTGTTCCGCTCGCCTGAGCTTTTCAACAACATCAGTGGCCATGAGGCCAACCCTGCTCTCTCCACCCAGTCTCTCCAGAAAACACAGACCCAGCCACGCTGGAGGTGGCCTCTTATGCAATCAAGTTGCCTAAAAAGGGAGAAGCTCTCGATGCCCAACAAAAGAACCCCCTGGTAATCTAAGCAAAAACAGGAATTCCTCCGGGAGAAAGGAAGATGCAGAAATTGGTTTTCAGCTGGGCATTTCAGTGACATCCTATAACTCAGTCTATAAACCAAGCCCAAAAGGCTGGGCTCTGAGTAAGAAGCTAGCACTGTCGGGAAGATGACATGCTTGGGAAGCTGTGTCACCCATGATGGGATGGGTCCCTGTGAATCAGCCCCACTTCTACTGCAGGCACCTTCTCAACAAAGGAGGCCCTGGGGAGAGGCAGGCCAAGCAAGGATCTCCATTGCCCCACTGGCCCCCTCATCTGCGCACTGAGCTGCCCAGAACTCTGGTCTTCCTGCTGCCTCAGCCTTGGTGACAACTTAAGGGCTGTGTGGTCCAGGAGCCCCAGCAAGGTGGAAAAGATCCTTGAGTTCACAGGATGTCTGTGGCATTGAAATGAATCTTCAGTTTCCTTCAGACTTAACAGTTGAGGGAACTGCGTCCAGAGAAGAGGAGAACTCGCCCAAAGTCTGGGAGTAAGGGACACAGCCAAGTCAGGAGTCCGCATTCTCCCCCTCCCCCATCCCTTCCTCTTTCTCTGTCTCTTCTCTCCCCCTCTCTCTCCTTCTCTCATCATGAAGCACCTGAACTCAACACATCTGACCCCAGGTACAATAGCACCTGCTGACTTGACATGCCTCCCAGATGCTCTGAGGGAGAGACGATGGGTGGACCTTCCAGATATAGTAATTCCTTCCATAAAGCTCTGCAAGTCACAGAGCACTGTCTCGCCCATGTCTCACCATGGTTGTCACAATAACACTTTTTTGCAGCCATCTGGGGGCCAAATAACCCAGGGACTTCTTGCTGTTGCACTAGGAAAAGTGAGATGCCATGCTTGGTCCAGAAGGTGGGCTTTCTCTCTGTGGGCAGGGACTGGGCAGCAGGGAGCTGCTGAGGAGCAAGAGGCAGTGTTCCCAGTTAGCCAGGAGCCTTGGGCCCAGCCAGGGCATGGACCTCACCAGGGTTCCCTCCAACCAGGAGTCATGAGAACAGCCAGCCAAAATGCGTTTCTGCAAGGCATGGTGCAGGCAGTAAGCACACACACTGAAGCAGCAAGCTACAGAAGAGCTGTTGTTGGAAAGGCTGGTTTTACTGGTGTCTGTGTTTGGGATGTAGACTAACCCAGGGCAGGGTCAATTAATCACAAACCCTGTGAGGGAGGATGGATCTTAAAGAGTATGTAAAAGCTTCACACCTGTTGCCATCAGACACTGGAATGCCTTCCCTCTTGGGGTTTCTGTCCGCAGCCGAAACTCCTGCAGAGACACAGCTCGTGGCCCCACATGGCTGACCACTCCAGCCCTGGATGGCACCAACCAAGTTCTTCCCTGGGTTCAGCCAAAATCCCCTCTCCTGCTCACCCTGTGTTTCCTACCTGTTGGTCTTCATTCTGTCTCTCAAAAACCACAGGCAACACATCTCTTCCTCTTCCCCATATCAACCCTGCTTCAACACAGTGGCCAGCACCCCCAAATCCCTTCTGTTCCTGGCTGAGCACCCCCGCCTCTCAGCCGGGTGCATGTGACTTCACCCAGCTCCCTCCGCCCCCCCCCCCCAGCTATCTTCTACTACACTCTCTCCACTTGATTAACTGTGGCTCCCCTGGATTGGACATCACATCCGAGTTAAAGGCCAACACCTCAAATCCCTTCCTAGAGACCTGAGGATGCGTTTTATCCACATGCCCTTCTCTCCCGTTAGCCAGTGATTGGACTCGTGGATCCAAGCTTCAGATGGGAAGGTCAGTCACATTCATTCAGAGAGCAAAGTTATGGATCCCTGTGCCCATAATTAAATACGTGTGGCAAATGCTGACATTCCAAAACCTTAATAAGGAAAAACAGCCCAGCCCGCATGGCTCAGTGGTTGAGCGTCGACCCCTATGAACCAGGAGGTCAGGATTCGATTCCCAGTGAGGCACATGCCTGGGTTGCAGGCTTGATCCCCAGTGGGGGGTGGGGGACATGCAAGAGGCAGCCAATCAATGGTTCTCTCTCATCATTGATATTTCTATCTCTCCCTTCCTCTCTGAAATCAATAAAAATATTTTTTTTAAAAATAAGAGCACTTGAAGGCAATGGGGTCACAGGTGAAATTCCCCAATAGTGCAGCATGTGTTGAAGTTAACCTCTGTCAGGTCTCACTCTGAAGACCTGCTTTTATGTTATATATTCATTCAGGTGAGCACTAACTCTGTCTATTGTGCCCTGCAATGCTATGGTAGAAAAACTACTTAATACATAGCTTTGACCCCAAGGAGCCCAGTACATATAAAATTACAGTACAATGTGCTAGATGCTATAACTGAGGCATGGAAATGGGACAGAGAAAAACAAAAATAAAAACAAACAACAACAAAATGAACAACAACAAAAGAAATGGGACCAGTTAGTTTCCTATTGCTGCTGTAACAAGTTACCACAAACCACAATGGGTCTCTGGCTAAAGCCCGTGTCAGCAGGGGTGGGTTCCTTCTGGGGGCTCCAGGAGAGGATGCCTTGCCTTGCCTTTTCCAGCTTCTAGAGTCAGCCTAATCCCTTGGCCACCATCAACACTGGTGTATCTTCAGATCTCTCCCATCTCCTGCCTCTTTCTCTCACTTTGGAAGACTCTGGTGATTACATTGGGTTTGCCAGGATTATCCAGGATAATCTTCCCATCTCAAGGTTCTTAACCTAATCGCTTCTGCAAAATTCTTCTTGCCCTGAAAGATAACATCTACACTAATAAAAGAGAAAGATGCAAATGATCATACCTTTGCGATGCCCATCAGCCAATCAAGAGTGAGTATGCAAAATAACCTAACAAAGATGGCGGCTGGGGGCAGGGCAGGACGCTTGTGTCATCACCATGGCAACAATGCAGGCATTCCACACTACCTCAGCTGCTCTGGGCCTCTGGACAGCGTGAGAAGGCAGAGAAGTGGCTCCTGGCTGTTGTGAAGGTGGAAAGGCGGCTCTGGCCAAAGTGAGGGTGGTGCCAAGGGGGAAGGAAGGCCCATTCTTGCATGAATCTTCATGCATCGGGCCTCTAGTATTTACATATTCATAGTTCTGGGGATTAGGACAGGAGTGGTTTTTGGTGGCCATTATTCTGCCTACCGCAGGGAACAACTGCCTACCTGAGGGAAGAGGCATTACATTTGAATCCTTTAAGGCTTTGCAGGAGTTTGATGCCAAAACACCCTGGCAAGAAAGAGAAGAGATAATTTACCAGAAGAATTCACAAGGCATAAAGACAAAAAAGCATGGCTAGTTTTTGTTCTTTATTAATTATTTGCTTTCTTTTCTTTTCCAGAAAGAGCCATTCTCTGCTTGATTTCCCCTAGGGTTGTGAAGCTCACTAGCTATGAAGGCTGCTTTCTTTCTGTTGATAGATAGGAACAGAGAAGAACCTTCCTTAAATTGAACCCTGATGTTCTCATCATCACTGGAAATGTTATAGATCTCACAGTGCCCAGGAGTTTCTTTCATTGAACCAGAAAGGAGTGCTGGGCTGTGGCAGGATTGTGGCCCATAGGGGTCTGATCCATTCAAGAGGTTCTCTGACTCTGGCCCTCAGATAGACTGTGAATGCCCCTGGGCAGATGTCCAGGCCAATAACTTATTAGAGCAATATATTCAGAAGACTGGACAGTCTGAAGAACGTCACTGGTGCCACCCCCTCTACTTCTGTCCTACAAATCAACTGAAAAGGACTTGAATGAGGCTGAATTTGAACTTGAGCTTTGAGGGGCAAAAACTCAGCAATACTCATATTTTCCATTTCTCTTTGATTTTACTATGAACATAAGTTCTGGGGATTTGGAGCCAGGGCACATGCCCAACTCTCTTCCCTTGCCCAAGGCGAGCTGGGGTGTGGCAGGCCTCAGCCAGGGCCCCTGCTGGCATCGGGGAGAGCATGGGGGCTCTGGGCTGTGGGGCGGTGCAGGGACGACAATGCCCGGGAGAGGCTTGCAGAGAAGACACGCCCTGCATCCCTGTATCCCCCTGCATCCTCTGGTGACGCCCTTTGTTCCTGGGTCTCCTCTGTGCCAGGTGGCACTGCTCTAGGTTACACTCTGGGGTGTGGAGGCAATGAGGTGAATACCATCCTGCCCTTGTGGTGTGCCAACAAGTGTACCCTCACTGCTGACCAGGGCTTCAGTTCACAGCACACTTTTACAGGGATTATCACCTTGGATTCTTATAATCCAAGTGGTGAGGGTTAGGAAAATGGAATGCATGGTGCCAGCCACAGCCAGATGTGTAGTGAGGGTTGGTTGAATGGAGTAGCAGCTGGAACACAGAACCCTGCCAAGGGTTGGACTTGGAAGAGCAGTATCGGTGCTGGGGTAATAAAAGCACCTGGAAGCATGGGCGGGGAGGTGGACTGGGTGGGGGAAGGTGCCACTGGGCAGAGGCTACCCCCCCCCCCGCCCCCCCGCCAGGCATCTCAGGCTCCAGAACTCTGGATCCAGCCCCTGGAATGAATTAATGCTTGTCTCTTCATGATGTTGATGAAATCACCTTTATAACATTCCAGATGCCTAATGAGGGCGTGTACAGCAACTAGGCACCGAGTCTTGGAATCTCCCTGCCTTTGGCACGCCCTGGTCGTAATAGTGATCTTTAAAGCTGGGAAGCCCAGAGTGACTTCTCCCCAAAACTTCCTTAGTCATTTCAAGTCTCAACTGAAATTCAGAGCCCAACCTGCAATGGTTTCAGAAAAATAAGCCGATTCCAACCCGAAGTGGGGTGGCGGGTAGGGAGGGTGGAGAAACCCAGAGTGCAGGAGGAACCCAGGACCCAGGACCAGGTAGACCCCATTTTGCCCAGAGAAAGTCAAAGAAGCTTCCAGACTGGAAACTTGGAGACTAGAGAGGAATGGACCTTCAGTTGTACGTGCAAATCATTTGTGCCCCATTGTTGTCTCTTCCTCCCTGAATCCACTTAGATGGTAGTAAAGGAATTGAAATGGTATAAACCCACAACATCACAGGGAGCGGGAAGGAATTAGCAATGGACTGGAGATTTCAGCGAGTCTACGGAACAGACAATGGCAGGTAGGCGGAGAGGAGGAAGCCACAGGAGCAGACATCTCATTTTTTTAAATAAAGCCCCAAAGAGGCTTGAAAATTCATGACACTAGGTACAGTGTAGGACAGGTCTGAGATCCCGGAGTGAAAAACCAGGTATACGGAACAGTTGTCTCTGCTTTGTTTCCCTAGGAAAAGAAATAAACAAAAAAACAAACAAGTTATTTAAAGAAATTTCAAGGTCCTGGAAAAAACAACCTTCCACAAACATTCTGACATGTAGAGGTTCCCAGTAAATACTCAGCTTGCTACCCTGGCATCTTAACATGAAACCTGCCAGTCAACCTGCCCATGAGCACAAAGCTCCCAAAGTTGGTTATTTTTATTGCCCCACTTTAAAAATATGAACCAACAACAAAGGATTTAAGAGAAGCAAGCAAGCAACAATAACAAAATCCCAGAGAAAAACAGACACATAGCTCAGAAAGTAAGAGGAAAGAAAAAATTTTAAACTCTACTATCCTAAGAAAAACCAAAAAAACTACAACTATAAAACAAGAATAAGAGTCTATAAAAAAAAAAGAACAATCAAAGAACAGGGATTACTAAATTTTAAAATACAATTGCAGAAATTAAACATTTAATTAAATTGTTGGAAGATAGAGCTGAGAAGTCTCCAGAAAGGAAAAAAAAAGACTAAAAAGACAACAGAAAAGAGAAGATAAAAAGGATTGATTACAGGAGAGGACAAAAAATTATCAAGGGAATAATGTAAGAGAATTTCACACAACTTAAGGACTCAAATCTCCAGAGGACTGTGGTGTCTCCAGCAGTGTGAATGAAATAGAGCAATACATGGCCCATTGCATTGAAACCAGGACACCAAGGACACGGGAGAGATCTGGAAGGCTTTTCCCCAACCCCCCAAAAGAGTCAACTAGAAGTAATAACGAATTCTCAACAGCAGTCTTGGTGTGAGAAGATAATCTGAATGTAGAATTTATTCCCAGCCAAACTAGCAATCAAGTGTAGGAGGAGAAAAAAGAACAAAGAAAATCTCGGGCAAAGCCTCAGAAACGAGGATGCCCTCTGTAGTCCTTCTCCTAAGAAGATATAAAATGAGGGAGTAAACTCGGAATTTAGGAAACAATGGAAGCAACTAAGAAAAGCCGTGAAGAGAAGCTCTAGGAAAAAACAGGCCCAGAGTGTTTTCTAGAAATTCTAGAAAAATGGAAGAAGCAAGTGCTTGAGAGGAGTTGTAGTCACAGTGCACTACTTGACACTATAGGAAATAATATTTACAAAGGCACCAACTCCTTTTTATTATTTTCAAGATTTTTCAACAATCACCAAAATTTTAATTATGATAAGAGAACATAAAAGTCATCAATCTTGACAGAAATTGGGAGTTGGAAGGGAAAAGGAGAGATTGGGACAAATAGGAGCACTGATGTCTACTTACAGAGCAAGGTGTTAACAGAGATCATCAATAGTTAATGGAACAAGGCATAAAGGTGAAATTTAAAGTTACAAAGGTAATCATTAGAAGAACTACATATGGTGCTAGAACTTTAAGGTTGAATCACATAAAACTGTTGGGTTTTTTATGTAAAAAATAGTTGAATATTAGACATTTCATATGATTCAACCATCTATACTAATAAAAGCATAATATACTAATTAGACCGAACAATCTTCTGGACATCATTCCGGATGTCATTCTGGACAAAGTTGCGGTGGCAGAGGCTAAGGCAGAGGCTGTTAGGGGCAATCAGGCCAGCCGGGGAGCAGTTAGGGGCGATTAAGCAGGCAGGCAGAGGCAGTTAGGAGCCAGCAGTTCCGGATTGGGAGAGGGATGTCCAACTGCCGGTTGAACATCCCCCAAGGGGTCCCGGATTGGAGAGGGTGCAGGCCGGGCTGAGGGACATGCCCCCCCCCCCAGTGCACGAATTCATGCACCAGGCTTCTAGTGTATATATAGAGGCCCAGTGCGTGAAATTTGTGCACTGGGGGTGTCCCTCTGGGTGGCCTGGAGGGATTGGGCCGGAACCCGCAGTCCAACACTGCCTGCTGTTCCTACCTGCCGCTCCTGCTCATCCCGGCCCCACTGTGCCTGCTGCGGGCTAGTGCCCAATCAGTCCCGATTGGGAGAGGCTTGCACTGCTGCAGCAGCAGTCACCAGCCATGAGCCCTGTGTCTGGCGCCCTCCCAAGGGGATTGGCCTGCAGGATCAGGCTGAAACCGGCTCTCGGACATCCCCCAAGGGGTCCCGGATTGCAAGAGGGTGTAGGCCAGGCTGAGGGAGCCCACCAGTGCACAATCGGGCCAGGGAGGGACCATTGGAGGGCTTCAGGATGTGTCCAGCCCATCTCGCTCAGTCCTGATTGGCTGGATTCCAGCAGCAAGCTAAGGTTAGAGCATCTTCCCCCTGGTGGTCAGTGCATGTCATAGCGACTGGTCAACCAGTTGACTGTCTGCCCCTGGTGGTCAGTGCATGTCATAGCAAGCGGTTGAGCAGCCTTAGCATATCATTAGCATATTATGCTTTGATTGGTTGTTCGGTTGTTCTGCCGTTTGGTCTATTTGCATATTACCCTTTTATTATATAGGATATATGCATAATACATCAATAAATTAAACTTACATACAAAATTTTGAAAAAACAAGTTTTAAAAGGTCGAACCAAAAGTTAAATAACATCCTGGCTGTTGTGGCTCAGTAGGTTAGGCATCGTCCCATGCACCAAAGGGTTGCCAGTTTGATTCCTGGTCAGGGTGCACGCCCAGGTTGTGGGCTCCATCCTCAGTGAAGCGGGAAGGGGGGGGAGGGGGGCGGGGGAGGGGCTTACAGGAGTCAGCCAATTGATATTGCACTCTCGCATTAATGTTTCTCTCTCTCTCTCTCCCTCTCCAAGATACAAAGATGGTTGTTTGTGCTCACTGGGCAGTTAAAATAGTAAAATCCATCCCATGTTTAGAAATAGAAAAGAAAGTTTGGATACTTTAAAATTGGTTAGAAAAAATTATAATTAAGTATGCATGTTTAAAAAAGATAACCACTGAAAGAATATCAACAACAAAAATTAAATTCAGCACATATGAGAGAATAATTCAAACTTACCAATCCACCAGAGTGCATGAAAGAACGGGAGGCGGGGGGTATGGAAACAAAGAAAGAAAATGAGAAATGGGAAACAAAAAATGCCCTAGCTGGTTTGGCTCAGTGGATAGACTGTCAGCCTGAAGACTGAAGGGTTCCAAGTTCAATTCCGGTCAAGGGCACATGCCCAGGTTGCAGGCTCACTCCCCAGTGTGGGATGTGCAGGAGGCAGTCAATCAATGATTCTCTCTCATTATTGATGTTTCTATCTCTCTCTCCCTCTACCTTCCTCTCTGAAATCAATAAAAAATATCCAAAAAAATAACTTTGTAGTAACAATACATCAGTAACCACTAAAATAAATATAAGCAGATCAATTTCAGTTATTAATAGAAAGATGCTATCTAAATAAAATTTAGAAAAATCCAACTTCATGCTGCCTACAAAAGACACACCTAAAGTAAAAATAAAGAAAAAAGGTGACACTAAAGAATGGAAAAAATATACTATGTAGATAGAAAGAAAGCTGGTGTGGTTTCAAAATAAATACATAAAATAGACTTGAAAAAATATTATAGGATTAAAGATTTATACCTTAAAATAAAAAATTATATAACTACATAAAAAACTTTTTAAAAAACTACATAAATAACTTTATAAAAGATTAGATTAACCAGAAATTTAAAATTTCTATGTGGCTCATTAGAGATATATGGATGATATAGATATAGATATAGTAGATATAAATTGATAGAAATATAATAGAAACTTACAAATTCACAATCAAAATTTTTTTTCCTGTAATTAATCAACAAACCAAAAACTTAGTAAGTTTACAGAAGTCTTGAACAACACAATTAACAAGCTTTATCTGGTGGAGATATAATATCTTGAACAATTTAAAAGAAAAATTTTTTTCTCAGGTACATGGAGAACATTTCCCTAAATTGACTATGTACTAGCTAGGTTATAAAAGAAGTTTCAAAAATGTTCAAAGAATTGGGATCATACAGACCACAATTCAGTCAGAAATCAATAATAAAAAGATTAAAAACTTGGAATAAAAAGCACACTTCTAAGTCTCAGCTCAAAGAAGAAATCATGATGGAAATGAGAAAATACAGAATTAGACAATAACAGAGAATTAACATTAACAATAATACCACAGTTTAAAGCTGGAACTGCTGTTCAAGCAGAACTTAAGGGAGATTTATATTTTGAAAATGAAGAAAGAATGAAAATTAATGGGCTAAGTATCCAACCTAAAGAGTCATGAGGAAATAACAGCTAAATAGACTCAAAGAAAATAGAGGAAGGAAATAAAGATAAAAGCTGACAATAAATGAAATCGAGCACAATAGAGAGGTGAAACAAAGCCCAAAGTCTGTTCTTAGTAAACGCTAATAAAACTAAAAATATACATAGCAAGATTGATCAAGGAAAAAAGGAAATGGATATGAATAATACTAGAGATGAAAAAAGGGGGACAATTATAGATACAGCAGAGATTTTAAAGCAAAATAGAAATAAAAATATTATGAGAAATGCTAGGCTAAGAAATTTGAGAACTTAGAGATAAAAGTGAACAACTTCCTAAAATATACATAATGGAACAAAAGTGAGGAAATAGAAAATTAAATAGATCAACAACCACCAAAACAAATGAAATCAGTAGTTACAAATAAACCACATGGCTTACACACACCGTGGTAGCCAGGCTCCCATGTGGCTCCCCGAGATCGCCTCCTAGTATTCCCCTTCTCCCACAGCGAGTAGGGCCGACCTCAATAAACCAGTAGGAAACTGGAAATGATGAAATATGACTCTGAGGCTAAATTGTAAAAGGCACTGTGACTGCTGCCCCATAGCTCTCTCTAAATCCTGGGGGGTGTCATGTCATGAAGACACTCAAGCACCCCATGAAGAGGTTCATTTGGCAAGGACCTGAGGCCTCCTGCCATTAGCCTGCTAAGAACTGACAACAACAATGTGAGATATTTTGGAAGCATGTCCTCCAGCCCCTGTGAAGATGACTATGGTCTCAGCCAACATTTTGATGATAACCCATGAAAGACCCTAAGCCAGAACCACCCAATTAAGCTACTCCCAAATTCCTGACCCTCAGAAACTGTGAGATAATATATGTCATTGTTTTAAGCCACTGAGATTTGTGGCATTTGCTGTGCAGAAGTAATACAATAAACCAGGCCAAGACGGTTTTAGGAAAGAGTTCTATAATACATTCAAGGAACAGATAATCCCATGTTTTACAAACTGTCCAGAGTAATTGTCCCCATCCACTTTATGAGGCTGCATAATTCGGATGATACAGTCAAAATCAGTCAAATGTATTATTTATGAAAGATTCACAAAAGAATCTTACCAATGAATGAATAATAAAAGTTCTAAACACAACATTAGTAAACTGAATCCAACAATATATTTTTTTAAAATGCATAACCAGGCTCAGTTTGCTTCAGGAATGCAATAATGAATTTATTTTTCAAAATCTATAAGTTTTATTAACCACTTTAACACATTGAAGGAGAAAAACCTATATAAGCATCTTAATAGATGAAAAAATATTGATAAAATTGAACATCTACCCATGACAAAAAATACTTAACAAACTAGAGTTAGAAATGTCACATTTGCCTGGCCAGTGTGGCTCAGCGGTTGAGCATCAACCCAGGAACCAAGAGGTTGCCAGTTGATCCTTAGGGCACATGCCTGGGATTGTGGGCTTGATCCCCAGTAGGGGGAGTGCAGGAGGCAGCCAATCTACGATGTTCCTCTCTCATCAATGTTTCTATCTCTCTATTTCTCTCCTTTCCTCTCTCTCTAAAAATCAATTTTTAAAAATCTATGTGCCTCCAATTAAAAAATTACCTTTATATAAAAAAAGAAATGTCCCATTTATTGATGAAACCTTAGGGGCATTTTATTTGCAATCAGATGCTTTTAAGGATGCTCGTTATCACCATTTCTATTCAACATTATATTGGAAGTTTTAGCCAGTGCAGATAAGATTTTTTAAGATAGAAAGATAAATAAAAGATATATGCTTTCAATAGGAAGAAATGAACTATTAGAATTGTTGCCAGATATAAGATAATTATGTACCAGTAAAAATAATTCCATTTCTATATACCTGTAGTAAGCAATCAGAAAATGTAATTTAAAAAAGTGATAACATCTACAATAGAAACAAGAATTCAAAATAGGGGAGCAGACCTGGGAATAAACCTAACAATATTTATGCCAGATTTTATGAAAGAATTCTGAAACCTCATTGAAAGATTAGAAAAGACCTAAAAAAATTGGAAAGATGACCCATGTTTACAGTTTGTAGGTCTACAGGCCTCGTTGATGTCTTGGGAAAGCTGTCTATCTCTGACGTCAGCGGCTTCTCCTCCTCAAGAAGTCTTTGATCTCAGCTGTGGGAGGAGGCAAATGTCACCGACAGGGGCAGGCATCTATTCGTGGTTATGCACCTGATGAGATCCCTTCCACTGATGTTGGGGAAAGTCTTAAATTTTCCAATGGACAAAATCTCCTGGTTGTAAGTCACAGTCCTCGAAGTCTTGTCTGCTGAGAGAGCACTGTGAAATGAACGTCACTAATGTAGCCGTTTATTAACCAGTCCCTGGAAGCTGGTTAGTAAGTTCCTGATAATAACACAGAACGTCTCCTTTTAGTAAGGTTGCCTCATATGTCCTTTCATCCAGATGCATAGGACCCATGACTATTTAATGAGGAGATAAGCTATGTGTTTACCAAAAGAGGTAGAGTTCAGGTTGAGGGGCACCATAAGGAGAGCTTTTGGCTAAGGGAAACTAAAAGCTTCTGAAAATTTGACTAGTTGAGCTTTAACTGTACCATTTGCATGTTCTACCCACCCAGAGAACTAGGGTGATAGGCATAATGAAAGTACTGCAGAATAAGCCAAATACTGCAAATGGATTGCATTATTTGCCCAGTGGATGAATCCCTCAGTTACTGTAACTCACAGGGAATTCCCAATTGGGAGTTAATTTTTCCCAACAATAATTTACCTACTGTTAAGGCTGTTGCTTTCCTGCAAGGAAATGCCTCCACCCAGTGGGAAAACAAACAAACAAGCATGCAAATCATAACTAGCACACGTTCGTATTTTGCGATGGAGGCATTTGGATAAAATCCAATTACCATACCTCAGTGGATCTCAAGGAAGTGGGAAATGCCATTGGGACCCGCGAAATGAATTTTCAGAGTTATATTTGGAAAGACAGACATCTGCTATGCACTTTGTGAGCTACAGTAGAAGGTTCCCAGTAAATCATATTTTCAGGACCCCAATGTATAGCTCATGCACATGATAAAGCACAGGTCATTGAGTCTCTAGAGATAACATTGGTTCCTGACTAGATCCAAGCCAGATCTGTCTCCCTGGGTCAAAAGTTCCCCCTTTCTTGTTGCCATATTCTCGTTTCTTCTTCCGCAGCTGGCCACTGCAACTTAAAACAGGGCGGTCCAGAATTCCGAGAAAAAAAACAAAACAAAACAAAACAAAACTCCACCAAGCTCACCCAGTGCAAAGCAAGGAGGCAGTGTGGCACAATAGGGAGAATTTCCTAAACAAGATTTTTTTTAAAAGCCCAACCGTAAAGTTATATTGCTACATTTGACTACATTAAAATGAAAGCGCCTGTTCCACAAAAGACAGGGTGAATAAAGTGAAATAAGAAGCTACAAACTGCCCTCGCTGGTTTGGCTCAGTGGATAGAGCGTCAGCCTGCGGACTGAAAGGTCCCAGGTTCGATTCCGGCCAGGGGCACATGCCTGGGTTGCGGGCTCAATCCCCAGTCGGGGGCGTGCAGGAAGCAGCCGATCGCTGATTCTCTCTCATCATTGATGTTCTATCTCTCTCTCCTTCTCCCTTCCTCTTCGAAATCAATAAAGAAATATATATATTTTTTTAAAAGTTAAAAAAAAAGAAGCTACAAACTGAAACAGGATAGTTGTAAGATGTACTATTTACAGAGGATTTTGTCCAGGATATGTAAAAAGTCCTACAAATCAAAAGGAAAAAGGAAAAATGCCCCCTTATAAATTGATCAACATATATGCACAGATAATTCTTGAAAGAAGAAATCTAAATGTTCAACAAACATTGAAAAAATAAATTTAATTTCACTAGTTATCAGGGAAATGAAAGATAACGCAACAATGAGTTATCATTTCATACCTATCAGATTGACAGAAATTAAAAATTCTGAAATTATTAGGAGTTCGGGAGGATGTAGAGTAATGGGGAATAAAAAGAAAAGAAAAACACTGGGAATAATTGTCCATCAACAAGAGAACAGATAAATTATGGTATGTTCATTCATAGACTATTATGCAGCTATTCAAATGAATGACCTAGTGTCAAATGCTTCATATGGGTAAATCTCAAGGGTATGTTAGCCCAGAAAAAAAAAAAAAAAAAAACAGTTGAAGAATGCTCTATGCAGAGTAGCATCATTTATATAAAATTTGAAAACAGGCAGTCTTACTTCAGCTCGTTCAGAGTTGTAGACACATGTGGTAAGAATATAAAAACATGCTTGAGGATGGGAAACGCCACATTTATTAAGCAGGTTACTTGTGAGGAGAGAAGGAGAGCAATGAGAACAAGGAAACAATATATAGGAGCCTTCAGCTTTATCTGTCATATTTTATTCTGTTAAAAAAATATCTGAAGCAAATAGAACAAAGAATAAAGATTTTAAAAAGCAGGTTCAGGAGTCCAAAGTTATTCTCTTAACTTTTCTGAATGTTTAAAGATAATGACCAGGGAAGATGTTTTCATTGGAGGGAACACCAAAATGTAAACCCAATGGAAGTATGTACTTTGCTTTGACCACTGCTCCATCCTCCACTTAGAAGAGGGCCGGGTACAGAGGACGTACTCAACAAATATTCGCTGAATGAATGGACATCTGCAAAGGCAATGAGACATGTTAAAACACAGCGTGTTCAAAAGAGCTATCATAGTAATAGCCAACTTCTATTGAGGCCCACGGGCACCAGCCACTGACTTAGCTATTTGGCCTGAGTTATTTCATTCTGTCTTTGCAACCATGTAAGGACCGTTACTATCCTCGCTGTACAGATGAGGAAATGGAGGCTTAGAGAGAGGGGCAGCTTGCCTGAGAGCATAGTGGTTAGGACTATGCTCATCAAAAAAGTCTGGGTTTTATGCTATCGGTGGTTGCAAAATTTGGAACAGTAGAAATAAATGATACAAGGAGGCACATGAACACATACACACACCAGAGTGAAGGGTGACCAGGAGCAGACGGGGTGGGGAGGGTGCCTGATGGCCTGCGAGGGGAACACTGCAGTCTGCCTGGGCAGTCGGGAAAGGCTTGACCAGGAGGAGACATTTGAACTTGGCCGTGAAGAAGTGCACCTACAAATGCCAGGAACCCAGCAATCCCTGCTCTGTGTCCCGTGGTGTTGTTCTGAGGATCCATTGCTCTGGACTGGGAGCACAGGGCCTGACTGCACAGGGCTGAGACCGCACACACGTGAAGACAAACTGGGGTGAAGGTAACCTTCAGCTTGAGAAAGTTTGCTCTCACCTTTACACACACAGAGAAGAAAAAGCAACCCAGAGCTCTTCTTTAGAAGTCAGGACGGCAGTACCACAGGTAATTGCTTGGGCTCTAATAAGAGCTAACGTTTGAGCAGTTACTGTTCGCTGGGCACTGGGCTGCTATCGCATGCTTTAATGCCTCTGATTCTCACACTCTATGAAGCAGGTGCTCTTTCTCCCTTCCCAGGGGCGAGGAAACCCAGGCTAGACAACCTAAGTATCTCGCCCAAAGCCCTATGCAGTTCGTAAGGGGTGGAGCTGGGATTTGAACCCACGGTTGTCAACGCTCCACCGGTGTTTTAGCCACTGCTGCTCACAGGCATCCATCGAAAGCAACAAGGTTTTTACTGCTTTCAATCGGAAGAATAAATGAGAATGTGATCAAGCATAATAAACTAGAAACCAAGCTTGCCATTGCATTCATGAACTCCTGTCACATGTGAGGTGCTCCCATAAATGCTTGTGAAACGAGGTAGCATTTAGTTCAGGAAATGAAAGCCAACCCAGTGTCAACGATACACTTCTCTCTCATAGCAGTTTCATAAGTCTTTGCAGCACACACACAGGGACTCTCTGAATCAATGCCCCCACCCCCACCCTGTGGGACACACACACACACACACACACACACACACAGACCTCCTGGTGAGCTCCCACTGCTCCACCCACCTCCCCAGGGCCCCTCCTCCTGCTCCTTGGCACTCAGGCCTGACCACTGTCCTGGCTCCTGTCTTGGTGCTGCACTCCTGGAGGGAAGGCCTGGCTCTTTTCTCTCTCCGCCCATCACAGAGTAGGCCTACTTTGCAAACCTGCGCTGAGTGAATGGAGTCCCACACTCTCCCAAGCAGCCCACAGACATACAAACAGTGAGAACAAAAGTAGGACAAGGGAAAGAACTGGAAGAGTTCTGCTTTGCAAACAAAAGTAAATAAAGAGAACAATCCCTCCTTGCCCCAGGAAAAGGCACTATCACTTGGATCAGGTGTATTCATTTTATTCATTTATTGCCAGACAGGAGCCAGACCGAGGCCTGGAGGTGGCGACTGGCCCGCACCCTCCCTTCCTCAGTAAACTCTGAAGGCAACCCTTTCTCCACCGTCAAGGGGGGGGGGGGGCACAGAGATGAGGTGAACACAACCCGCATTCCCAGGCCCCCACGGTGAAGGATGAAGCAAAGCAAGCAGTCACAGTTCACACATGTAAAGGCAATTCTAGGAAAGGGGAGGGAGGGGGAGGAGACAGAGAGGTGGGTGTGAGGGCAGAGGGGAGGGCGGCAGAGACAAGAGAAAGGAAGCCGGAGGCAACCTGTCTGGATTCTCCCAGTCACATCTAACAATACTCTGGTCGCCTTCTCATTCATTACAAGGTTTTCCCGTTGACTCAGACCAGAGCTCTCTCTCTGATTAATTTTCGGAAGAGCCGGCAGAGTTTCATCATAGCAAACACAATGACCCCGGTTATTACGGCCTGAGCGGCTAAAAGCAGAATATAAAGACCCCAGAACAGGCTGTGGTCCTGACCCTGGCCCTCGGCCACCGGCTGGGCCCGCGCCCAGGGCTCTGCGCTGGTCGGCACCCAGGCTGGGCGATCGCGGGCCACTGGCAGGGCCGGCCAGGTCGGGGCGAGAGAGTGGGGAGGCGGGCCCCCCGTGCTCGGGCACCCCAGGTCACCGTCCGACAGGGCCTGCAGCAGCAGACCAGGGCGCCGCCCTTGGCACCGCGGGGGCTCCTCCGCGCGGCCCACGAGGCCGGGGTGCTGTCTCAGCCAGGCCAGGAACGGCCGCAGGTCGCAGTCGCAGCGCCAGGGATTGTGCCCCAGCAGGACCTCCGCCAGCCCGGGCAGGTCCTCAAACACGTCGCCCGGCAGCGTCTGCAGCAGGTTGTGCTCGAGCCGGACCTGCTCCAGGCTGCGGAGGTCGCGGAAGAGCCCGCGGGGCAGGGCCCGCAGCGCATTGCGGCTGAGCGACAGCTGGCGCAGCTGGCCGAGGCCCCGGAAGGCGCCCTCGGGGAGCGCTCCCAGGCGCGGGTTCAGGGTCAGCCCCAGGGCCCGCAGGCCGCTCAGGTTTCGGAAGGCGGCGTCGGGCAGGGTGCGCAGCCCGGTGCGGTTCAGCCACAGCCCCCGCAGGCCCGCCATCTCCCCGAAGAGCACGCCCGGGAGCTCCTCCAGCGGGTTCTCATCCAGCGCCAAGACGGTCAGATTGTGCAAATGGAGGAAGAGTGCAGAGGGCAGGGACCGCAGCTGGTTTCTGGAAAGAGTTAAAATGCTCAGGTCGCGGAGCTGGTCGAAGGCCCCGGGCGCGAGGGAGTGGAGGCGGTTTCTGTCGAGCCGCAGCTCGGCCAGGGCGCGCAGGCTGCGCAGGAGCCCCGCGTCCAGAGAGACGAGCTGGTTGGAGTGGAGCACCAGCCTCTCCAGCTTAGCCTGGGCTCCGAGCAGCCCCTGCGGCAAGTGAGTCAAATTGTTTCCCGATACATCCAGCACCCTCAGGTTCCCCAGGTGCGCGAAGAGGCCGGCGGGGAGGGAAACGAGTTGATTGTTGTTCAGAAGGAGTTGCTGCAGGTTAACCAGGTTCCGAAACAGGTGTTGGTCCATGCGCGTTAGTTTATTGTGGCTCAAGAACAACTGTTCCAGGAGCACCAGCTGGTCGAAGAGGGAGCCTGGAAGATCCGGGATTTGGTTGCGCGACAACCTCAGGGTTTTTAGGTTTATCAGGTCGTTGAAGGCGCCGGGGGCGACGGCGGAAATGTGGCTGTCGGCCAGTAAGAGGCGCTGCAGGACCGTCATGCCGCGGAAGCTGTCACTCCGCAGGGTGCCGCGGTCCATGCGGTACAGCATGATGACCGTGAGGTTGGTGGGCAGGCCGAGCGCGGCGATGCGCTCCACGGCGCCCCCCGAGCACTGCGCCGCGTCCCGGACGAAGCAGCTGCAGGCGGGCGGGCAGGGGAAGGGGACCAGCTGCGCGCGCAGGAGCGCGAGCACCGCGCACAGCAGGGCGGCCCTCAGCATGTCGGATGCCTGTGGACGACACACAAGGGCAAACGTTCGCGTGCGCTCTTGTAACCCTGGGCATTTAACGTTGCAGAGGCAGGATTCTTTCGCCAGGATTGTCACTGCCTCTGTAACCCATAGACAAGTAAGTCTCCCACTTTGCTTAGGGGTGCAGATGTTCCTGGGTGGTAAAAAGACATTCATTCGTTCTACACTCACACGCCTCATTCTTTTGTTTTACTGATTTTCCACTCTCCGTGCAAAGCATGGAAAGGAGAGCGTTTGCAAGCCAGAGAAAAGCCAATTCTTTACGTAGAGAGAACTCACTAAATAATTATTCTCACATTCAGGCTCCAGATTTCGCAGAGCAGTGCCCACTGTGAACACAGCTCTGCTCTTGACTCCATCCTTACCCAGGGGTGGTTGTAACCAAGTCACGGAGGAGACTGCAAAGTGTTCAAATGCCAGCCACCACCTGATTCCTTTGGTCACAACCATGTTATATCTGCAATACCAACTCCTCAACTACAACAATGGACACCCCCCCAAACAGCGAACACCCTCAGCCACACCGGGAAACGCAGGTAGTAATACTTACCACTCTATGCCAGGCGTTCTTCCCAGCACTTTATTTGAATCCATTCATGCCATCTTTACCTAACAGTCCTAACCATATGAGGTACATACTATTACTATCCACAAGGAATGAAGAAACGAAGGCATGGGAAGTTTAAGGAACTTAACCAGGGTCACAGAGCTAGAACTGGAGAGTAGTATATCTGATTGAACCATAAATAAGAAGCTATCATTTCTAAGATGTTTAAAAATTAATACTTCTGCCATTGAATCATCTGTGAAATACACACAGTAATACTAATCTGCCAAAACAATGTTTCCCCAGTGTAATTTTACACAAATCGTTTCTTGTAGCTACCTATTATTTCTTATGCACACATGAACTCACCAAGCCCTCCAGTTGCCCATACTAATTTTAAAGTATTTGGCCTTACCTGAAATGGTACTGCACCCCAAAGCAACTGAAAGGCTTAGAGCCTCGCCTGTGATTCGGCACTTTCCAAAGGAAAAGGGCGGTACCCCTGCATCCTCAGGATAAAGACTTTAGCAGAATAAAAGTCATGGAAAGGGCCCTATCTCAGAAGGCATATTTGGGATTTTTAATGACAAATATTTTCAAACTGAAAGCAACTATATATAACCTAGATCCTACTGTCAAGGCTGAATGACAAGAACGGGAGAGAGAGAAGTTTCTCCATAAATGGCACAACGTAACTCTGTGATGCTAGGAAAGCTTAGTGATACATTGCAACTGCCACACCCCTAGCGGGGCCAGGCTTCCTCCCAGCTTCCTTTTCTTGCCACAGTTTCTCTAATCCAGCTCCCCTCTTCCTTGGGTGAATAATAAGGCTAAGGCTACCCTCAAATGCACCACTCAATTTCTTTTTAGAAATAATAAGGCTGAAAACATTCTCAAAGATGTTCAATTAGGCATCACAGGGTGAGTTGAAGGGTGTTCACATGTTCAGTTTCACTTAGGACTGTCAGACGGCCTCCCAAAGCAGCTGTCCCAGTACATGCTGCCACCTGCAGTGTGGGACAGTCCCTGTGCTTCACAGCTCTGCCCATACTTGGAATTAATCTTTTAAATGTATTTTTGCAATTAATGTGAAATGATTGTCAGTGTGGTTTTTAATGAACTCGAGCCTCTTCATATTTTAAGGGCCACTTCATCTGAGAAATTGTTTTCTTTTGCCTATTTGTCTATATGCAAAATATGTATGCTTATGTCTTTAAAAAACTGAATTATAGGCATTTTAATATATTCTGGTTATGAATCCTTTGTTGGTTATAGGTGTTACAAATATCTTCAACTAGTTTGTGATTTGCCTTTTCACCTTCTGTATGAGGTCTTTTTAAAAAAATATATTTTATTGATTTTTTACAGAGAAGGGAGAGGGATAGAGTTAGAAACATCGATCAGCTGCATCTTGCACACCCCCTATTGGGGATGTGCCCGCAACCAAGGTACATGCCCTTGACCGGAATCGAACCTGGGACCCTTCAGTCCGCAGGCTGATGCTCTATCCACTGAGCCAAACCGGTTAGGGCTGTATGAGGTCTTTTGACATAAGTCTTGTGGTAGGCCGTTATCAATCTTTTCTAATTTGTGATTTTTGTGTCTATTAAAATAAATCCCTCCTTTCCTCCAAAATCAGAAAACTATTTCCCTGTAATGCCTTAAGTTTATAGCTTTGTCCTCCACTTTTAGGTCTATTTAATCCATCTAGAGTTGGTTTTTGTGTATGACATGAGTAGAGTCCGGTTTATTTGTCCCATTAGGATAACCAGCTGTCCTAGCCCTGTTTATGTAAATCCCTTCTTCCCTGGGCGCTGTGTCAGCACTGCCAGGAACCAGCACCTCATCAGTGTGTGGGTCTGTTTCTGAGCTGTTTGAAAACCCTGCACCGTACCCCACGCTGAAATAACTTTTAATGTTACTAGACATGTTCTTACTACATTGGTGGGCATATAAATTGGGGCAAACTTTTCAGAGAAAAATTTAGTAGTATCAACCAAATTTATAATGTATATTCTGTGTCCAGCCATTCCACCGATAAAAATACACTTCATAGATATGCTCATTTAGATATGTGCACAAAAACACTTATTGTGGAATTGTAACAGAAAAAGAAACAAAAATCTAAATGACCATCAACAGGGAACAAGTTGTTTAAATTATGGTCCATCCATGCAGTGGGATGCCTTGCAGACTTTAAAGTGAGTAAGGCTGAGCTCCAAGTGCTGACACACTTTCAAAGATACACTAAATGACAGGAAGCAAGGGCAGCAGAGCATATGCAATGGGATTCCACTTGTGTAGCATTTAAAAAAATAAATATTTACATGAGGATATATACGTATTTTTTTTCCTACAGTGATACACCAAGAAACTTTAGTATTCACCTTTTGGGGGAGAAGCCAGGGAACAGGTGGACTTCCTTACATACCTTTCTGTGAGGTTTAAATTTTTACTAAATATGCTTATATCACAATTGTATTTTAAAAATTTTAATGCAAAAATAAAGTGATTTGGAAGGGAAAATGGCATCATTAAGGAAAAAAAACATAAGGATAAAGGTATTAAAACACTAGAGAGAGTCAAGGCTTGAATTGTGAAAGAATACACATTAACCTCTGGAATCATTGAATGGAGTGGTACAGAAGTGGTCCTTAAATTATTTCATCCTGGTTGAGAAAAACTCCCCGATCCATGACATTTGCAGATGTGGAAAAAGCACTGAAATCCAAGCAGCGTTGGGAGCCACATGCAGTTAAAGCCCAGTAAATGCTGTACTGACTGAAGTTACCTCTAAGTCATGAAGTCCTAAAGCACAGGGGAAGCCACGCCCTCTGTCAGGGATCACGGGCCGTCTTTCAGCTCCAGTCAAGGGAAGAACCTGAGCCCAGAACACATGCTGAGTCAGACATGCATGGACACACCAGGCGAAAATGCTGGGGAGCCAATGTGATGGAGCGCTTAGGAAGAAGTACTGTGGACTAACCAGTGACTTGGAGTCAAATTCCAGCGAAGCTTCTTTAGTCTAGTTCCACAGGAAGACCTCCAAGTTTTGTTCTTTGAAGAGAGCAGGGCATTCTGATTGCCCAAGAAGGGAGAACTGGGTCCAGAAGTTGCAGACAATGGAGCAACACTGTGAGTCCATCCACTGAACAAATAAACACGGTGCCGAGAATCATTCTGAGCAATGAAGTTGACGGCTCTAGTGTTCAAGTCTTTAGAGCTGGGATCTATGAAACAGGTCGGAAATGTGCTGTCCTAATAGCTTCTGTGTAAGTCACAGAGCCCTGCCCTATGGGGTTTGGCCATTTAAAAGCAGGCGTCTGCCTGGATGCGACATGCTTTTCTTCCCCCATAGGGGACAGAGGCCGGGCACAGCAGGAGTAACACCTGCAGAGTAACCACAACCACAACTATGAACAGGGACAGTCTCATTTCAAACTCATAGAATTCCTTCTGTCCTTCCCTGCAGTATACGCTAAGAATAAAGCAACTGGCAGTAAGGGGGTAAGAGGAAGGAAAGATGAGAGGAACTGTGCCCACATCAGCAGGCTGTGGAGACATGATCATTTGCTATACAAACCACAGTGCATGGAAGAACTTGAGCTCAAAGTGGTGTTCATACCACCCAAATCCATCAGATCACAGCCAGCCACACAGCCCATAGCAGAGGATGCATGTCTCCTGCAGAACCTGCCATAGTAGGAACCACCTTCCCAAGCACAAAGGCCCAACACAAATCTGCCTTCTCTGGGATTTCTATGGCCAGCAGTTAGCTCCACAGCTTCTCTCCCCTTGGAGGGCTCCTTTGGCACCCACAGATACCACTGCACTTCAAACGCACCATGTCTTACACAGTATTAGCTTTTGATATTCCCAACTATTAAGAGACTAACTCCCTAATTTTATAGTTCACCATTTCCCTCAGACCTCCTGACACTTAACATTTGGCTCTACATTGTATGTGACTGACAGGTTTCCGCAGATGGTCACAGACCTAAGTGTGGAATGCTGTATTTATTTCCTTCAAACACCCAGTTAGCCTGGCTGTGGGGCTCAGTGGTTAAGTGTCAACCTAGGAACCAGGTGGTCACAGTTTGATTCCCAGACAGGGCATATGTCTGGGTTGTAGGCTCAATCCCTGATTGTGAAGAAGGCAGCCAATCAATGATTCTCATCATTGATGTTTCTTTTTTTTAATTGTTAAAAAATATACTTTTATTTCAGAGAGGAAGAGAGAGGGAGAAAGATAGAAACATCAATGATGAGAATCATTAATTGGCTGCCTCCTGCACACCCCCCTCTGGGATTGAGCCCACAACCCAAGCATGTGCCCTGACTGGAATTGAACCTCCTGGTTCATGGGTTGATGCTTAACCACTGAGCCACCGTGGCCAGGCGCCATCATTGATATGTCTCTCTCTCTCTCTCTCTCTCTCTCTCTCTCTCTCTCTCTCTCCCCCTTCATCTCTGAAATAAATAAAAACATCTTTTAAAAAACAACAAAAAAACAACCCCAATGTTATAAAAAAAAAGGAAATGGGAAAGTATTAAGCAGGAAAATAAACCCATTTAACTGAAAAGGAAACATGTATAAAGACACAGAAAAAAAAAAAGAAATCTATTTTATTCATTTAGATTTTTATTTTGAATGCTTCAATCAAAAAAAATTTCATACGGTTATTTACAGTGCTGAATGTACAATTATGAATGTATGCCTTTTTGACATCAGGGTACCATTCTTGAGCAGCAATATAATTTTAAAAATATAAAGATGCAATATCATTTCTGATATAAAGTTTCTTAAAAAAATTCCAAAGCCTTAGGGAATTAACAAATCATAACAGGAAGTTAACTATTTTATTAATTTAATGTGCACATAATTACCAAATTTTAATACATTAAAAAATATGTGTAAATACCCACAGACTGTACAAAAATTAACATCCCATATTTTGCTAAAAGCTCCCAACCACCTCCCACCATAAATATACAAAAACCTATTTTAGATATGTCAAAATTACATGCAAGATATCTTAGAACATTTTCTAAAGCTTGAATTTTGCTCTTCTCTGAACAGTGTATGTATAGCTGTTTTGGAAACAGAATATATAAACACTGATATTTTTACCATGCCTTTGAAACTGCGCAGTATTTTCATAAACAGGGATAACAAAATAAATACAGTAAAAACTGCAACAGTTTTGTTTAAATGCAAGTGCAATTTGGAAAGCTCTCAAATGCAAGGATTATAAAACTAATATAAAAGTATTCATTTTGTTGTTGGCTTAGCCACTTTTATTCAAGCATTATTTGCAGCAATGCCTTACAGCAGTTGGTGCTAGAAGATACAAAACATAGTCACCACTATTTATATTTGAGGGAGAAAAAAAACTTTAAACAACCCTGAGGGAGACACACATTAAAAATCTTGTTATTTATTTAAAAAGTTAAAAAGTTACATATCATTATTTCACAATTATTTTCCCGGACATTTCTGTCCTTAAGTATGTGCATAAATAAAATTTAAAGCGGCAATATTTATTAATCTTAATAAACCAAAATAATATATGTACAGATTTTAAAGTTTACGTCTGTATACACTCAAATAATTTAATGTGAAATTAAGAATCAAAATTACTATGTAATGGTGACCTACAGAGAGAGAGAACTCTATCTATGGCACTGAGTAGGACCCACACCTATATTCACAAACATTCCTCAAATAATATTCTGGAAGCCATCAATTACAACTTGAACAACCCACTTAGTTCAAATCTAACTTCCTACAAATGCTTTTCCACCTACCTAAAAACCTTATTCCCTTGAAAGCAATATAGACAGATGAGATATAAAACCCTTATAAAATCTAAATGTTAAAAAAAGGGAGGGTGTAAAAAATATCGCTCTTTATGATCATGCTCTTAAAGATGTTAAATACAGTCTGATAATTGGGTTTTTAAGCTGCTACTAGTAATTACCTTAATTATATGCTTCAGTATTTAAATCAAAGAATAAGATTTACAATTCTGGGAAATCACTGAAGAATAACACTTATACATGTTGAAAATAAATGTGGAAATTATAAAACAATCAAGAGAATAAGTATAGAAAACAGTGCTAATTCACAGCTCAAGAGGTCTAAGATGCATAGCTTCATAGAATCATTCATGGAACAACTGTTCTTATCTAATGTGTATTAATAGCATATTTTTTTTTTTATGGAAACTTTTTTTTTGTGAGAATCATCAGTGGCAATAGCAATAACAGTGATCCTGAGTGTAACTTACATTTTTCTATAGTCACCAAACATCATTCATATCTCTGCACCACAAAAAATGAGAATCACTTGATTCTACAGTTCTGCGTAACATTTGGTAAATTGGTAAGTACAGATCAGGAAACTAATGACCAGCTAGAGGTGAACAGTACACCCATGCTACTGGTTAAGGAAGAACAGGATAATATCACATACTTATAGAAGTTTAGTGTCCATTTTACAGCAGTATCAGTTTCCTTGTTTATCCATAACTGTGGACTTTGTCAAACTACTGGATCTTACCTATAAAAGCATTTTTAAAGTTACTTTTATTTTGTTTAGAATTTAAACATTATCTAGGCAAAACAGAAAGGTGAAAAATATTATTCACATTTCATTTGATTCAATGAATGTCTATTCTTTAACTTTATTTCCATTTTTCTTTTCTCCCAGAAAATGCCACCACCAAAATATGTTCATTTGTAAACATCCAATCCAAAATAGGTAAACTCTGACCTCTGGCGCCACCTAATGGCATAAAACAAATTCTCACCAAGTTCATACTGCTTTGAACAAATTTAGCAGTTGTTCAAAAACCACTCATTTTTTAAGCCTTATTATTGATAGAATAGACATACATCAAATCTTTAAAATTTTAGAAGGCAAAAATCTAACTAAAAAAACTAAAAAATAGCAAAAAGCAAACAAAAAGCTAGCTCACTACTATCCAATGTTTTTAGAAAATTAAAAAAGCAGAAAATAAAAGACATTTCAAATAACATAAAACCTGAGAGGGGGGAAAAAACAGGTATGGAGAGATATCAGAAAGATAGATCCACATCTATTACAAAAAAAATAATTTTTTCCTAATGAAAAAGGTTTACAACATTTAACTAAAGCCAATTACACTACTGACCCCAGACAGCACAGACACATTAACAATTTTGAGGGACATCTCCAGAAGTCAGTGAAGCACCTTGCTG
Organism: Myotis nattereri; assembly: GCF_964212035.1. NCBI lineage: Eukaryota > Metazoa > Chordata > Mammalia > Chiroptera > Vespertilionidae > Myotis > Myotis nattereri. The sequence goes on from NC_138077.1 coordinate 51,770,275, forward strand.
ATTAGAAAAATAAAACCCAGGCAGTTTGTACAGAAAATATAAAACCATAAGTGGAAATTACCTGAGTTGTTCTATAAGCAACACCATAAAACTCACTCCTAACTCTGGATTATCAAAGGAATCTGGTGTATGTATATATAGAATTCTTTGGAAGAAATGTTGGAATCAAATGAAAACAGGCTTTTTAACTATTTTCACTAGAGCCTAATCATAAATTTAGGGCCTGTATATAAACAAGGACCTTTTCTAAGAGGAGTTGTGAAAATAAATTTAAAGGTGTAAACTAAGTCTCAAGGGCTAATGTCTAAAACCCTACCAAATACCAACTTTCTTCTATAACCTATATAGAGTATCACTGAGGGTAATAATCAAGAACATTGTGGAAATAATAATATTCAGAGTTACTGAATAAAGAAAGAGGACTTCACAGATTATTAATTTAGCTGGCATGCCAATCTTTTATTTTTGTTTCTTTTGTTTAAAAAAAAAAAAAAGCTCTGAAATCAGCTACTGTATCAGAAGGAACACAGATCTGAAATGATGCCATCTGACACACAGGATCAGGAAGTCCTAAATTACATTCTGTTCAATACTGCTACTAGCATCCCACCGAGACTGATGCGCTGCTATGTTATGGTGATGATTTGACATGATCCATTTTCTTTAACTAAAGCTTTAGCTTCTGTTGTTGTCTGAGGTTTTGGTGGCCATTCCGGGTCAACCAAGAGCTCCTGAGCCAGATACATGTACTTTGCTTTCGGTATCTTCTTTCTACAGTCAAGGGCACAGGACAAGCAGCATTTCCCCCAATAATCCACTGACTCCTAAGGAAATAAGGAAAAAGAACACCCCAGAAGATTAAAGGCTGCTTGTTTTTAACAAATCTGTTAAAGCAGAGTATGTCAACACAAAAAAATAAGACGAAATGACTTTTGAGCATAAACAAATGAAAAAAAAATCCATGTAAAAAAGTAAGCTTTCAATTATTTAGGAACATTTTTAAAGGTTAGATGTTTTAGTTATCAATGTAGTATACTTTATTTTATTTAGGTTATATAGCCCTAACCTCTTGTGTATGTATACTTTTTTTCCCATGTATAGATACATTTTTAAAATAACTTGCAGATCTGGATAAGACAAAACATCTATTGCATCAAGAATTATTTTAAACTATTCAGAAAGAGAAAATATTTTTAATATTCAATATGGGAACTCTCATCTTCTATCCCAAACTATCCTTTGGTACTAGATCATTTTTGGAAGAAAGCAGTGTAAAAAATATCATTGTTACTGTTAATATTACCTTTTAAAACATAAAACATTATGAAAATATTGTTAGGTCAAAATTAGAACTTAGATCATGTTTAATGTCATTCACTTCTTTTAAAGCCACATTTTCATTCATACAAAAACAATTTTATTTTATAATGATGGTTACCCTTGATGCTCTACCTTTAAGAGGAGGTACATACAAAGCTATAAAGCAAGTACTATTTCTTAGTATTATTTCATTATAAAAAGCTCTGCTGTCATTGAAATTCTTCTGATTAATCCTGATGTTTTTACTGACTGTGATCTTAGATAAATAATTCTCGAAGAACAAGAAAGCAGAGTCCCTTGTTATTGTAAAGAAATATAAATGCAGTAGAGGCCCTCAGAATTTATCTTAACTGAAATTTGTGGTAAAGAAATGAAATAAACCCAGTTGGTTGGGTGTTGTCCCGTGCACCGAAAGGTTGTCGGTTCCATTCCCAGTCAGAGCACATGCCCAGGTTGTGGACTCAATCCCCAGTAGGGGCGTGTAGTAGCCAGCCGATCGATGTTTCTCTGTCACATCGATGCTTCTATCTTTTTCTCCTTCTCCCTTCCTCTCTCTCTAAAATCAATACAAAATCTTTTTAAAAATGAAATAAAAGTAAACAACTATACCAAGAACTAATTATATTCACCTCTAAAGAATGATCAATTTTGAATTATTTTGGCTTTTGTTTCTCCAAAGCAAAATCAAATCCCAGGTTTTTTATTCTGCCATTAATACATAACCCAGTCTACAACTAGGTCTAATCTCAATTGAAACAATCTCACAAAATGGAAGCATAACATAACGGAGAGGAGCATTCTAATATGTTAACATCCAAAATATTTTCATGATCAAGAAAGGCAGATTTGTTATAACATATGTGTTCAGAAACATGTTTCTACATTTGCCAATGGAGAACAGCAAAATACTTTAATATGAAAACTCTTACACTTTTCTACATTTGGACTTGGTAGGTCCTCTTATTTTACTGAGACAACCACCAGGAACCTGCTGCTCTTTCCTTCTCCAGAACTGTGGGCGTGTGGCAGCACTGAGCTCACTATAAATAATAACTGAATGCGTTTAAAGGTCTGCTTACTTTGTCAACAAAACACAGTAAGCTGCACTGCTATACAGAATTTATAGGCAAAAACTGTGGTAACAAGTAAGTTATACTTTACAATTCTGGGGGGAGAGAAGGGGTACAGATTTTATGATTAGCCATCTAGCTATAAAGAGAGCTATTACCATCACCTTAAAAGAAGCCCACAAGATGATACAGGATTCTTCAGGTGATCCAAATAACTAACAATTCCTTTCCAGGGTAGGCTCGTACACAACAAACCTTAACATTTAATCTGAGGTGAGGGCTCACTACTTGGATCTTTTTTCCAAGGTGTTTAAAGTCTTCAATTTAGTTGCAGAAAAGACCATTGTTCCTAAATCAATCTGAAAGCCGTCACTTTTTATTTTATAGCATGTAGCACTTTTAAAGGATCACAGGAAGAGATTAATGGTGAATGGTGATTGTAAGAAAACAAACAAACAGACAAAACAAAAAACCAGAAACATATGGCCTTGTCTGTCCAGATGAGCCGGCAGGGTTGAAGGACAATGCAGAGTTAAGGAAAGTCACAGCCAAGTGTATTCAAATTGAAGACATACATACACATCTCTAATCCACTGTTCCCTACCTGCGGAAAGTGAGGCAAGCAATAAAATTAAAGCCAATTTCATTGCAAACAGAATTCCAATTGAATAGCATTTTTTCTTTTTTAAATCCTCACCCGAGGATATGTTTATTGACTTTTTTGAGAGAGAGAGAGAGAGACAGAGAGAGAGAGAGAGAGAGAGAGAGAGAGAGAGAGAGAGAGATACAGATGTGAGAGAGAGAAACATCAATTGGTGCCACCCCAATTGGGAGAGCGAATCTGCAACTGCTTGGTGTACGGGACAACACTTCAACCAACTGAGCCATCCAGCCAGGGATGAATAAGTATTCTTTTTACATTAGCATGTGTGTTTTAAAAAATCCTCATGGCCCTATTAAAAGCAAGGTACACTTGTTATCATTCAGAAAAAATAAATGAAGTCATAAGAAACACTAGGGGTATCCCCTCCACTGTAATTAGACACGTATTTTGTTCTCGTGTCCTCACCTCCCCCAAACATCATACACAAAAAATATACTATAAGCAAGCATAGATTTGTTAGTCTGCAAGCACAAACATAGCACACACATCCTCAAACACAATATAACACACCGGTAGAGAAAATAAAAGGTGTTTCAGGCATGCTGGAATGAAAAATAAATCCAGAGAGAAGATGGTGGCAAGAGGAGAAAAGCAAGCACTGTGCACTAGAAAGTGAAGAGGGGGAGCATCACAGGACTCAGAATGAGCACTTAGATCTCCCTGAACACCTAGGGATAGGTCTCAGAAGCAGGAGAACACATGAGCCATAGCAACTGGAGCTTTTGGTTGGCTCCTGAAAGGAAACCCTGGTTAAATAACCACGTGTATCCCTCGGAAAAGGGAAAGAGGCTACCACAGACCAACCACAAAGAACTTCCAAAAAGATCTACAGCTAAAATTCCCCTGCTTCTTAGACCATTACAAACTGTTCATTCTAGAACCCCAATGCCAGTTTAATCTTTGCAGTGTCTTTTAGGAAATGTTTTCATGGGTAGCATGTAAAATATAAAGCCAGGCTTGCAGGACATGTTATAATGGTACTATGGTTTTCATAAAAGTCTTCTTCCATACCAATCCTGAATATAAAACAAATAAGGACAATTAGAATTAGCATTACATCTACATAAGCCTGAACAATATTCTAAGTGGCATAAAGACTATAGCTAACACTTGGATTCCCCCCCTCCACCCCAAAAAAGTAAAATATAACAGGCACAAATCCTCAGGCAGGATCAAACTACAATTCTAGTTCCACATCTACCACTAAGGAGCCACCAAGACACCAAGAGACCATGTAGCACAGATCTTCTCAAACAGGGTAAAGCTGTATAGAGATGATGGGGCACTCCACTAAAAACTTTCGGTAGATCAAGGATGAAGTTCAAAGGCATTTATTGAAGAAAACGTTTGCTTGAAAACCACTGTATATCAAGATTTCTGTTTTTTGGTCAGAGAATAAATCTTAACATCTGAGAAATATTTAGCTACATAAAAGTTTTAACTTTGATTATTTGCATGTGGTTTACTTAACCTGTTTTCAATTTCATTCAGGCCACCTAGCATCCAGAAGCAAAACAATCACTATAGGAAATAAATTATTATTATGTAAAAACCCTTCCTGTATCTAAATTAGGTTAGCTGCATGAATGTTCAGTAGGCCAAGTACAACACGGTATCTATTAAATAAAAAGTGATACTTATTTTGTCTTTAAAGACTAGATAGGAGGTTTTTGGCCTAGAAATATTATGGGCCTGGGTTACAGGTAAATGTGAATCTGGCCGAAACCGGTTTGGCTCAGTGGATAGAACGTCGGCCTGAGGACTGAAAGGTCCCAGGTTCGATTCCGGTCAGGGGCATGTACCTGGGTTGCAGGCATATCCCCAGTGGGAGATGTGCAGGAGGCAGCTGATCGATGTTTCTCTCTCATTGATGTTTCTCTCTATCTCTCTCCCTTCCTCTCTGTAAAATATCAATAAAATATATTTAAAAAAAAAATGTAAATCTGAATCCCAGTTCTAACACTGTTTCCTCATCTGTGGAATTGGGAGAAACTGAAGACATTTCTATATCTTGAGATTGTAATAACAATTAGAGAGAATTTATATAAAATGCCTCATACAGTGTCTACCATAAAAAGCAGGTATTGACAACAGTAGCTATGGTTTGTCTTCATTTTGTCATGTGATTGTTATATTAACTTACACCTATATAGCCCCCATATATGAGGCAATGTGGAATAGTGGGAAAACACTCCTTCTGAAATCAGAAACCATGGCTTCAACTCCCAACTCTGCCATTTCATTAAATGCAAAATTTTGGCAAGTGGACTGAATGCTATTTCTCTACGTATAAAATGAAGTTAGAAATGCCTTAAAATTGGAAGGATCCTGGAAGTGTAAAGCACCTTGTAGATCACCAGATTTTTTTTGATATGGTTACCAGAGATTTCCAGGTGAGGCTCTTGACTTCCCAATTCAAGTGTCTAAGACCTGAAGCCTAGTCAAGATTCTCTAGCTTTCAACCCAACTCAATGGTCCCTGGGTACATATGGTAAGGAAGGAAAAGAAGAAAGAAAAATTTTCTTCTCTCGACATTAGTATAGAAGGTTGGGAGTTGCAGTTTGAGAAGACCTCATGGGATTCTCGGTAGAAAGCGCACATACAGGATGGGCAAATGTGGAACAGGAGTTTGTGGTGAGGGACAATTATGGCAGCCACAGAAATCCTAGGTGTAGCTGGCACCCTCAACTTTACTTTCTTTTTCACCTATGGCAGGTACTACTGACATCCGGGACTAGACGTTCTGGGTTGTCCTGCATACTACTATAGGATGTTTATTTAGCAGCATCCCCAGTGTCCACCCAACTACATGTTAGCAGTAGCACTCCCGCAGCCCCAAACCGTGACAACCAAATATGTCTCTAGGTACTGCCAAATGACCCTGATGAGAACCACAGCCTTACAGTAATATGATTAACTAGAGGCCCGGTGCACAAATTCATGCATGGCTGGGGTCTGGCTGGCCCACCCTGATCAGGGGCGGGGCCGGCCAGGGGAAGGGGCCATGGGCAATTAGCCAGCCGGCCTTACCCACTGGTCAAACTCCCAATCAAGGGCACAATTTGCATATTAGGCTTTTATAGGATTGGCCCTTGAAGAGTCATAAATATGAAGAGTGACATTCCATTACACACACAAATGTCAGAAGACAAAAGTGTATCATTCTGTGTTAAGAGGTTATAAATACTCTTTTTAAAGCCAATAATTTCTTAATCATGACCATAGAAAATGAAGACTAAAATTCTTGTCTAGTCAATGATTCTCAGAACTGGTAAGCACACGGGACATGCTAGAGCTACCTGCTCTAGACCACTCACTCTCTCTACCTTCACTCTCTCCCCTAAATGCTTCAGAGGTAAGACTGCATGTGAGAGGCACAAACTCTGAAAAATGAGGGCAGATACTTATTAATAAATGTTTAAAAATTGAGATGTAGGAAATGATAGGATTTTCTTCCATTTAATTTTGGTTGAACAATGAAGAGGGATTCCAATTCAAATGTTTACAGCTTTATGATACCCAATTTTGACTAAGTCGGGGTATAACTCCTCTTCAGAACCTGCATTTACTTCCTGTCAGTCATAGATCTCCCTGGAAAAGCTGATAACTCACGGTAAATATTTTCCTTGGCTTGTGCCTTACCAATACAAGTATCTCATATGAGCCAAAGTTAACTTCTGAAGTAATGTAGTGAGGTAATCAAAAGGAAAGAAATATAGACACAGGAGATTTAGCTAAAGGAACTGAGTCCCTAATACAGTTCTGGTCATACCCACTACTAAGGCATTACACTGCTTTGAGAAAAAGAAACTGAAGCTGATTCCAAACTCATCCCATCATTATAAAACTACTAGAGGCCCGGTTCACGAAATTCATGCACCGGTAAGGGTCCTTAGGCCTGGCTGGTGATCAGGGCTGATGGGGGCCTTCCAGCTGCTGGCCAGGGCTTCCTTCCCCAGCTGCTGCCTGGGGCCTTCCTTCATTCCATGCCACCCCTGGTGGTCCGCGGATATCATAGTGAGCAACTGAACTCCCAGTCTCCCGGTCGAACTCCCGAGGGGACACTGTGCATATTAGCCTTTTATATATATCGATCACTACTCATCCATCATGAGGCTTTAGAAAAAAGAATAGCACTCTCCAGGACCTCTTATCAAAGGATCATCTGGTATTACACTGGGCATCAAGCCTGCCAAATTACCAAATAAAACTCAAGAAGTTGCTACTTAGGTTAAAAAAAAAAAAGCTAAAAATAAGTGAATAGCCCAATTCAGCAATGCCAAGGAATCCTTTTGAACTCTATAAGTTTCCTTGCATGGCTCATGATGAATAAAAGATTTAGATACAGAAATCTTTAGTAAAATATTTAGGATACCTCATCCACCTACAAACAAAGGGGTAAGATAATGAGGAGGTGAGACTGCATCATTAAGTTCTCTATACCCAAAAAGCTGTAGAGCCCTGGCCGGTGTTACTCAGTGGTTACAGCATCAGTCCCAGGTCCGAAGGGTCTCACATACCTGGTCAAAAACATGTACCTGGGTTACAGGTTCCCTCCCTCCCCTCAGTGGGACATGTGGGAGGCAGCCAGTTGATGTGTCTCTCACATCGATGTTTCTCTCTCTCCCTCCCTGCCTCCCTTTCATTCTCTCTGGAAAGCAATGGAAAAAATATCCTCAGGAGAGGATTAACTGAATAAACAAACTGTAGAGCTGTATGTAATTCAATGGCATCGGTTTAAAAAATAAGACTAATATTTTCTATGAAAAAACTATAGGTCAAAACCCTAACACCAGGAAATGGGTTTATATATCTCATTCTCTTTTTTTTATCACTGCACTTGCATATCTTTCAAATAATAAGTAATATAATGGGTCCAAAAGAATAAAAAATCCTAAGCCATGGTTTGTATAAAAATGAGCACTGCCTGAAAATTTTCTGAAGGATAAAAGACATATGCTGAGAAAAGTCTAAAAGCCACCCAAAATTACGATACAGTAACAAAAAATCAGAAATAACTGCTGAAAATTTTGACCTCTGGACTCTGATCCATTTAGAAATAATTCCTATTTCATAACTTTGTTTACATACATGTCATTTAGCTTCTAATGGGACTCATGAAAACCAAAAAACATAACATTTAAGCCAGACAGAAATGGAAAAATTAACTCTCACCACTGAGGACAAGACCTTTACATAAACACAAGATAAGGATTGGAATGGAAAAAAGACTTATGAAATTTCTGAAGTCCTGAGAAGCCTGTAACAAAGGTCTGCCGTGAATTTTCTAGGACTCCTTACAAGAAATGAAATGCCAGGCATATGGAAAAAGGTTGAAGCAACACACAACAGAACACCAGTCTACAGAATGCAGAGTATACACTGAGAGAGCCTGGGTATACATGAAGAATTGAGAGCAAGTGCTGAATTCCAACCTGTGCTGGCTGTGTGGTGGTGAAGCGATACTCTCCTTGTCTGTCTCGATTGAACACAACTTTCCAAAGGACCATGTCAAGGCAGAAGTTCTGAGAGATATTCCAGTGAGTTAAGAATTAAAAATGACTATGTCATTCTTTATTAATGTGCACATTTAAAAAGGATCACACAATGCTGAATCATTAGTAAAAAACATGATTTGATTGTTATATAGAGAATTTCAGTTAATATTGTAAACAGACAAAAAACAACATGACTTTTATGATAAATGCAAATCATAAAATTCTTGATAAAATGGGACCTCTACATTTTCCACAAAACATGACTTTTATATGAATAGTCGGGCTCCCCATATTAAAATAATGCTTATAATCCAGTCTTTTTCTTAACAGTGAGTTATTTCCATTGAATATTTAAAATTAATTCTATATGTAGCTAAATCTATATATGAATATGATTTTCAGAATCCAACACAAATAATTCTTTTGATAGTGAGCAAGAGTAAAACATTATGAGGGTTTATAAAAGGATTCCCTAAAAAAATCTGTTTTTAAAAATATATATACATATATCTTAAACATTTGAGTGAAAAGTTGAACTTATCCTATAGAAAAAGAAAAGCTTTTAAAATACAATGTCTTGGATGTGCTTTCTATAGACCATACAATAGCAAAAACACATTCCAGTGGGCACTTTAAAAAGATCAGTTTCAGTACCATAAAATCCATGCTGCCAACTATGGTCCAAATTTAAATACGAAGTCATCTTTTAGAAAGATAACAAATTAAGCATCATTTCCAAGTCTAGAAATATTATCATTAAAGTATATATTTCACAAATTACCTAATTTTAATTCAAAATCATGTCCTATGAAACCCTTCACTTAAAAATCACACCTGTTATCTCTTTCCATTTCATATGTTGTTACTGTAGAAGAGAATAATAATAGTTTGGAGAACAGACAAAATTATATTAACAAACAGCAAATGAGAACTCAGCAGTTTCTTTTATAGAAATGGATCTAAAGGCAATCCTAATAGGAGAGTAATTGTACAATGCACAATGGATCAGAGAGTCCTTATGACCTCTAGAGGGAATTTAAAAGCAAATATCAAAGAGGAAGTTCCACTAATCAGTGCTGAGACTGGGTAAATTCATAACAGTCATTATTTTATACTCTCAATAAACTCTATTATTAATATTTATGACTTTTCATGGAGAAAGTCCCCCTTCTTCCTTAAATGGGAAATTGTACCATATATCACAGGACTCAGTGGTACTAGCCCACTCTGATTTCTTGGCCACCAGTTAATGGGCTGCCTGAGCACCAATCTCCACCCCCATCCCCACCCCACAACCCGTCCAGTTTGGTGGTTTCCTCTTTATTGATGTGCCTCCTACCTTCCCCCAACAATTCTGAGCACCAATCTTCTCTCCTTTCTATCAATCACTAATTTTTGCTAACTCACTGCTTATTTTCTCCTATCTGTATGAGTGTAGCTAAGTAATATCCCTTAATATACTACTATCAGTTAATGGAAATGTCAGAAGAAAAGGCTAAAAAAACTTAACTAAAATGAAACTGAAACTTTGTAGGCTTCCATAATACTACCTGTTCTCTTCCCCCATTACCATTAAATCACCAAGAATCCCAAAGCAGCAAGGTAGTCATTTGATTATCTGAAGTGCTTACCTCCACCATGATAGATACAAGGGCATTTACAAGAACAATGATGAGCATAGTTATACGCCACTGATATGGTACACACACAATCTGTAAGACAAAATTTTTTAAGTTAAAATAGTAGTATGTAGTTTATATTTATGGCATTACATCATAACTTTAAAATTAATTTAATGCCTATTATGTACCAAGCACCTTCACATAAAATACCTACTCAATCCTCAATAGTGTCACAAGTTAGATATTATATCCAATTTTCAGATGATAAAACTCAAAGTGTAAATAACTTAAGTTTAAAAATAATATTAAAGTGGCTGAGCTTAGTCAGATCTTCATCACTCAGACTGAACAGCTCAAGCCTTACTAGACCATAAATTTCTAATAAGCCCCTATTTTTAATTATTTTTTTAATTTTTTTTATTGATTTCAGAGAGGAAGGGAGAGGGGGAGAGAGAGAGAGAGAGAGAGAGAGAGAGAGAGAGAGAGAGAGAGAGAAACATCAATGATGAGAGAGAATCATTGATTGGCTGCCTCTTGCACCCCCCCCCCCCCCCACTGGGGTGGATCAAGTCCACAACGCAGGCATGTGCCCTTGACCGGAACCGAACCTGGGACCCTTCAGTCTGCAGGCCAACACTCTATCCACTGAGCCAAACCAGCTAGGGCTAATAAGTCCCTATTTTTTAAATAAAATCTTGTCTTTAAACAATGAAGCAGATACTGATCTAATAATAAAATATTATTCAAAACTCTATACTGATATAAGGACAAGTGCATAAAAGAACTATATAGATCAATTTAAGAAATACAACCTAAATTTTCACTTTAAAATCTGTGATAAATTTTTAAGGCCTAAAAAAGAGAAGAAAAAAACCTATTTACACATTCATCCTTTCATCGGCAAATACACACTGAGTGAATATCCAAGATACTGTGCTAGGTGGCGAGGAGTGATATGATCTAATGTTTTAGAAAAACATTTAAGACTTCAGCAAGAAGGATCTGAGGGGTGAAGACTACTATAGTGATCCAGACAAAAGGTGATAGTAGCTTGAATTAAAATGGTGGGCATGATAAGAAATATGGATTTGGTCTCTGTCCCTGGTTCATGACATTTAGCTCTTAAAACTCATATAATTTCCTGAGTGATGGAGGCAATAGGGAGTGTCTTATACAGAACTTCTAAATCCCCTGGAATGCTTTTTGCTCTAATGAGGCTACTCTGGGTGGGCTCCTGAATAGCTTCAGGACGGGTGTTGCCCACCAGAAAGACTACGCCATGATCAGAAGCTTGCAACTTTCAGTTCCACTTCCTCATCCTCCAGGAAGGAAAGAGGGGCTGGAGATTGAGTTAAAAATTGATCATGCCTAGTGATGAAGCCTCAATTTAAAAAAAAGAAACCTAAACTAGAGGTTTTAGAGACATCCATGTGCTGGGAGAGTGGCACATCCCAGCTCCACAGGGACAGAAGCTCTGTACTCTGCTGGGCCCTTCCAGAAGACATCGGCCTTCATCTGGCTAATCATTTGTACCTTTATGATAGTCTTTATAATAAACTAGTAAACATAAGTGTTCCCCTAAGTTCTTTGAGCCATTAAAGCAAATTATCAAACCTGAAAAGGGAGTTGCAGGAACCAATTTATAGCTGGTTGGTCAGAAGTACAGGTGATAACCTGGGACTTAAAACTGGTGTCTGAAGTTGTGGTATAGTCTTGTGCGACTGAGCCCTTAACCTGCACTATCTCCAGGTGGTTAGTGTCAGAACTGAAATGCAAGATATCCAGTTGGTGTCCAGAGAGTTGGAGAATTGGTTCGTGTGGAACCGCCCCCCAAACATGTGGTGTCAAAAGTGTTGTGAATAGAGGAAACAATAGTTTCCTTTTAGGTGACAAATGGGGTTGGAATGAAAAGAGAAAGATTCAGAATAAGAAAACTGAGAGAATCTATCAACAGACTGGCTATAAAAAGAAAAGAAATAGATAAGGACACATATACACACTTCTGACTTGGGTAAATGGTGGTACCAAGAAACGGAGACAAAGCAGAGCTGAGGAAGAAAATGATGAGCTTAGTTTAAAAATGTTGATGGGTGACCCTAACCGGTTTGGCTCAGTGGATAAAGCATCGGCTGCGGACTCAAGGGTCCTAGGTTCGATTCCGGTCAAGGGCATGTACCTTGGTTGTGGGCACATCTCCAGTAGGGGGTGTGCAGGAGGTAGCTGATCGATGTCTCTCTCTCATTGATGTTTCTCTCTATCCCTCTCTCTTCCTCTCTGTAAAAAATCAATAAAATATATTTTTAAAAAAATACTGATGGGTGAACCATGCAGATAATATTCAGTATGTCAATGGAGTAGATTCAGGTCTAAAGCTAGTTCTGAGAGCTAGGCTAAGAGTATAGAGTGGGGAGTCTTCATTACATAGTTAGAAACTATGGGTGAAGTCATGACTACAGATGAGATCACCTGAATGTAGAGAGTAAAATCAGGAATAATTGCAGAAATGTGGAGAACACAAAACATGTAAAGAGCAGGCTGAGGATTTGGAACCACAATGAAGAATGAGAATGAGGAGTTACAGAAGTAAGGAGGAACAATCACAAGAGAGCAAAACATCACAAAATTCCAGAGGAAATATCTCAAGAATGTTGGCACGGCTCACTTGTCAAGTACTGCTGAGGAGTCAAGAATAAAAAAATAAAAAATAAATAAAAAGAAATTAATGGGATAAGTTCATTGGACTTAAGAAGGTTGTTAACTGCCTTGGCAAGGTAGCTTCGGTAGACTGGCAGGTGTAGGATCCAGACTAGTTCATAAGTGTGCGGGAAGCAAAGTGAATTTTCATAGCACTCTTTCAAGAAATAATTGTTTTTAATCTTTATTACTGAAAGTACTACATGTGTCCCCCTTTTTCTCAATTTGACTGTGAAGCAGAAGACACATGTGGCAGGAAAGAAATGTGTGTTTTGTTTTGCTTTCTTCTTTTGCTTAAAGTGCTTATCTAAATTCCTCAATGAAATGGCGGGAAACAGTTATACCAATACACTGCTGGAAAGATGATAAAATGTCAATTTCTTCTAAGATAAATAACACAGTATTTATAAAAATTAAAATTTGAGATGCCCTTTGACCAAGCAATTCCATTTCTGAACATTTAACCTCCAAGTATGCATTTGTCCTTCTTAATGAAATGCATAAGGATTTGCAATACAGCATCCTATATAATAGAGGTAATATGCAAATTGACCATCACGCCCTCGCACAAGATGGCCACCCCCATGTGGTCACAAGATGGCCGCCACAAGATGGCCAGCAGGGGAGGGCAGTTGGGGGAGACCAGGCCGGCAGAGGAGGGCAGTTGGGGGCGACCGGGCCTGCAGCGGAGGGAGGGCAGTTGGGGGGGACCAGGCCTGCAGGGGAGGGCAGGTGGGGGCAACCAGGCCTGCAGGGGAGGGCAGTTGGGGGCAACCAGGCCTGCAGAGGAGAGCAGTTAGGGGTGACCAGGCCGGCAGGGGAAGGCAGTTAGGGGCAATCGGGCCGGCAAGGGCGCAGTTAGGCGTCAATCAGGCCAGCAGGGGAGTGGTTAGGGGGTGATCAGGCTGGCAGGCAGAAGCAGTTAGGGGCAATCAGGCAGGCAGGCAGGCAAGCAGTTGGGAGCCAGCAGTCCCGGATTGTGAAAGGGATGTCCGACTGCCAGTTTACAGCAGTTGGACATCCCCCAAGGGGTCCCAGATTAGAGAGGGTGCAGGCTGGGCTGAGGGACCCCCCTCTCCCCCCCATACACGAATTTCATGCACCGGGCCTCTAGTTTCTTATAATAGCAAAACACTGGAAACAACCTAAATACCCATTCAAAGGGGATTAGTTAAATTATAGAAAAGTCCACAAAATAGAATACCATTCCACAAAGTTCATATAACTTTGATGCAAACCTTGCAAACCTCTCAATAACACAACAAAGAAAAATTAAGTCTGATCTCACTCATGCAACCAGAAGCAAAAATCCTAAACAAAATCATAGCAAGCCAAATCAAGAAAGTATAAAAAAGAATGCATCATGACCAAATTGGGTTTACTGAATGCAGTGTTAGTTCAACATCTGAATACCAGTCACCTAACTATAATTTACCACATTCTCTAGGGAGAAAAACTGTGTGATCATTTCAGTAGCTGTAGAAAAGGCATTAGGTAAAATTAATCATCTATTTATGATAGCAACACTATAGAAGGAAGCTTGTGCAACCTGATAGACAGTATATACCAGAAACCCAGTCCACAATATATCCAATGGTGAAATATTAAGAGCACTCCTTTTAGAATCAGGGACATTACAGCATATCACTACCATTACAACCAACATTAGTAAGGTTAATAGACATGAAAAATACATACAAAGCTAAGTACTGAAATGTCAGAAACAAAACAACTGTCATTATTTATAGATGATAACTATCTAAAACAGAAAAGCCCAGAGAATCTAAAAATTTTTAGAATAAACTTTGGCAAGGCTTCTGGATATGAGATGAATATACAAGACAACTGTACTGTTTATCCCAGCATAAAAGAATTAGAAAATGTAATTTTAAACAAATTATCAGAGGAACAAAAATGATAATACCCCAGAAATAAATCTAACAAAAACTTGTATTAAAACCTTCAGGAAGGCCCTAGTCAGTTTGGCTCAGTGGATAGAGAGTCGGCCTGCAGACTGAAGTGTCCTGGGTTCGATTCTGGCCAAGGGCACATGCCCAAGTTGCAGGTTCGATCCCCAGAAGGGAGCATGCAGGAGGCAGCCAATCAATAATTCTCTCTCATCACTGATGTTTCTACCTGTCTCTCCCTTCCTCTCTGAAATCAATAAAAATATACATATATTTAAAAAAAAAAACTTTCAGGAAGAAAACTGTCAGGCTTTATTGAAAGATATACATGAAGACCTAAAGAAATGGAAAGAAATATTATTCATAGGAAGGAAGACTAAATAAATTCTCCCTCAAATTTATTTATAAACCCAGTGTAATTTCTTTTTAAATTTATCTTTATTTTGATTGTTATACAGATGTACCCTTTTTTCCCACTGACCCCTTCTAGTCCACCCCGTCCCCACACCACAGGCCTTCATCACACCATTGTCTGTGTCCATGGGTTATGCATATATGCATGCAAGTTCTTTGGTTGACCACTTCCTACCCACCCACCTTCCTCCGCCTTCCCTCTGAGATTCCACAGTCTGCTCTATGCTTCTGTGTCTCTGGATCTATTTTGTTCATCAATTTATTCTGTTCATTAGATTACACTTATGAGTGAGATCATGTGATACTTGGGTTTATAACACTTAGCATAATACTCTCCAAGTCCTTCTATGCTGTCTCAAAGGGTAAGAGATCCTTCATTTTTACTGCTGCATGGTATTCCATGGTGTAAATGTACCACAGCTTTTTTAAAAATATGTTTTTATTGATTTCAGAGAAGGAAAAGAGAGAGATAGAAACATCAACGATGAGAGAGAATCACTGATTGGCTGCCTCCTGCAAGCCCCACAATGGGGATCTAGCTCACAACCCAGGCATGTGCCCTGACCCGGAATCGAACCTGTGACCTCCTGGTTCATAGGTCAATGCTCAACTACTGAGCCACGCTGGCTGGGCTAACATAGCTTTTTTATCCATTCATCTACTGATGTGCACTTGGTCTGTTTCCAGATCTTAGCTATTGTAAATTGTGTTTTGGGTTTCTTAGGATATATTTCTAGATGTGGGATCACTGGGTCAAATAGCAGTTCCATAGTTTATTTTTTGAGGAAACACCATACTGTTTTCCAGAGTGGCTGCATCATTCTACATTTCCACCAATAGTAGATCAATGGAACCCAGTGTAAGTCTAATAAAAATTCCAAGAGGGCTTTTCCTGGTTTTTGACAAACCTAAACAAAACTTATATGATATGGAGGAGGAAAAGCTCAAGAGCAGCCAAAAAGATCACGATGAAAAACAATATGATGTGAGAACAGGGGTCCTGCTCAACCATATATCAAGATTTCTTGTAACATCATAGTAATCTAGACAACGTGGTACTATCCTAGAGAAAGATAAAAGGACCTAAAGAAGAAACCACAAAGCCCCTATCAGGTCAATGGTCATATATATGAAAAACTGAGAGGACAGATATATCAATGAAGGGTCAGTGGGAAAAGATGAGACTATTCAATGAAATGGGTATTCTTGAGGAAAACAAAGAAATGTGATGCACATCTCAAAATCTACACATAAAATTAATACCAGATAGATTAAAACTACAAAAGAGGAAATCTTTATAACCTTGAGATAGAAAAGTCTGCCAAACTAAGGCACAAGAAGCACAGAACATAAAGAAAAAAGGTTAGGCTTGACTATTATAAAGCTATAAAACTGTTTTAAAGAAAGATATTATAAACAAAAGGAGAAGCCACAAACTGAAAGAAGTTATTTATCACATAAATAGCCAAACACATTAGGAATTCTTAAAACTAAGAAAAAGACAACAGAGAGAAACCAAGATGGCGGCATAAGTAAACACCTGAAATTGCTGCCTCGCACAACCACTTCAAAAATACAACTAAAAGACAAAACAGACATCATCCAGAACCACAGGAAGGCTGGCTGAGTGGAAATTCTACAACTAGAAGGAAAGAGAAAAGCACACTGACACTCAGAGGAGATGCAGAAGTAAAGTGCAGAGGTACGGAGGGGAGCTCAGAAAGGGCTGGCAACTGAGAACGCGGTTGTCTTTTTCAATCGGGAGGGAGACACAAGCTCCCAGAAGCCCTGAACTCCAGTTTCGGGCGAGTCTCTGGGGACCCAGACTCATACGGGGAGAAACTGGACTGTCTGGCAGTGGGCGGAACTGGAGGACGGCTTTCTCTCAGAGGTGCTTGCAGCAATTACTGTGGGACACTGAGACCTGGGACCTCTTAGAGCAGGACTGAGGATCAGCCTGTGCGCAGAGGCTTTTGCATATGAATGGCCTGGCCCTCTGCAATCTGAAAATTACCTAACAAACTGCAGCTGGGCTAGACAGACCCAGAACTTCCAAGAGAAGGCCCAAGGCCCCACAGCAGCTTGCATTGCTTCACAGCTGGGCCTCATCTGGGCACCTCCAAATCCCAAATAAAGAAGAGGAATCTGCAGATCTCTCCGTAGCTCCTGCTGGGTAGCCTCAGGCAGAGGCTAAATTAGCACCTCCTTCGAGATCCAAGTGCCAGTGTACCCAGTGGTCAGAGTGGGACCATCCAGATTACAACTCCTCAGATCCATAAGGGACACACTCAGGGGGCAGACTCAGTGAGCACCAAAGCCCCACTGAAGCAAGTCTTGCCCCAGAAGGGTGTCTCCAGCACAGAAGTTCTCCCACCGTAAACACAGCTGGTCCTCACAGCCAATTGGCCTGGAGGTCAATTCATCCCAGTGAAACCAACAACAATTAAGGCTTAACTACAACAACACTGCACACAGCCCACAAAGGGGTGCACCAAGAGTGTCCACCTCAGGTAATTGGGAGGCTGAGCCACTGAGCCCTATAGGACACCTAGCACACAAAGCCACTCTACCAACACAGGGAAGCATAAAAAATGCATAGACAAAGAAACAGGTCACAAATGACAGAAATGGAGGAAAGCCAACTACTGGATATAGAGTTCAAAACCACGGATATAAGGTTTTTCAAGAATTTTCTAGAAACGGCCGATAAACTTAATGAGACCCTCAAGAAATCTAGTGAGACCCTCAATGTTATGATAAAGGACCAACTAGAAATTAAGCATACACTGACTGAAATAAAGAATATTATATAGAGATCCAACAATAGACTAGAGGATCACAAGAATCAAGTCAAAGATTTGAAATATAAAGAAGTAAAAATCACCCAACCGGAAAAGCAAAAACAAAAAAGAATCCAAAAATATGAAGATAGTGTAAGGAGCCTCTAGGACAACTTCAAGTGTACCAACATCCGAATTATGGGGGTGCCAGAAGAAGAGAGAGAGCAAGATATTGAAAACCTATTTGAAGAAATAATGACAGAAAACTTCCCCTACCTGGTGAAAGAAATAGACTTACAAGTCCAGGAAGCGCAGAGAACCCCAAGCAAAAGGAATCCAAAGAGGACCACACCAAGACACATCATAATTAAAATGCCAAGGGCAAAAGACAAAGAGAGAATCTTAAAAGCAGCAAGAGAAAAACGGTTAGTTACCTACAAGGAGTACCCATACGATTGTCAGCTAATTTCTCAGCAGAAACTATGCAGGCCAGAAGGGAGAAATATTCAAAGTGATGAATAGCAAGAACCTACAACCAAGATTACTTTACCCAGCAAAGCTATCATTCAGAATTGAAGGTCAGATAAAGAGCTTCACAGATAAGAAAAAGCTAAAGGAGTTCATCACCACCAAACCAGTATTATATGAAATGCTGAAAGGTATCCTTTAAGAAGAGGAAGAAGAAGAAAAAGGCAAAGATAAAAATTATGAACAACAAATACATATCTATCAACAAGTGAATCTAAAAATCAAGTGAATAAAAAATCTGATGAACAGAATAAACTGGTGAATATAATAGAATCAAGGGCATAGAAAGGGAGTGGACAATTATCGGGGGGAAAGGGGTGTGGGGGGTGCAGGAAGAGACTGGACAAAAATCGTACACCTTTGGATGAGGACGGGGGGGGGGGGGTCGGGGAGGGGGGAAGTAAGGGCAGATGGTGGGGTGAGAACCGGGTAGAGGGGAGCTATGGGGGGAAAGAAGAGGAACAACTGTAATAATATGAACAATAAAGATTTTTAAAAAAAGAAATTAAAAAAAAAAAGAAAAAGACAATACCCTAATAGAAAAAAAATGTGTAAAAAGCATGAACAGACATTTCACAAAGGAAATAAAAAGGGCCAACATACATATGAAAAATGCTCAATCTCATTAGCAATTTAAAACTAATAATTTGCAAATTAAAACCATCATGATATAACACTTTTACATCCACTAGACAAGTGTTGGTTGGCAATGATGTGTAACAATGGATCTCATACACTGATGAAAGTATAAACTGGTACAATCACTTTGGAAAACAACTTGGCATAATTGAGAAAGTGAAATAGTAAGTGCTCACAGAAAAAGAAAATAACCCAATTATTTACTGATAAACAATGGATAAGTGAATTATAGTATAATCCTATAGTGGAATACTATATAGTAGTGAAAATGAAATGCATGAATCTCAGAAATGATGCTAATGGGAAAAAGCAAGCCACAAAAAAATACAGATAGCAAGATACCATTTTCAAAAAGTTCAAAAGCAAGCAAAGTTATCTTTTATGACTTCATGCCTATATGACAGAGGTATAATAAAAAGCAACACAATGAAGTAAAAAATTAGAATAGTGGTTCTCTCAGGGTGTTTAGACCAACTTACTGTCTTGGTGATGCTACTTTTAAGTTTGATAATGAACTCATGGGTGTTATTTTGTTACTATTATGCTTAACAAATTAAATGTGTGCATATTCTTTTGTATAAACAACGTATTTCATCATACCTAACGTTTTTAATAAAAAAAAGTATGGAGAGCCCTAGCTGGTTTGGCTCAAGGGGACAGAGCGTTGGCCTGTGGACTGAAGGGTTCCAGGTTCGATTATAGTCAAGGGCACATGCCCTAGTAGGGGGTGTGCAGGAGGCAGCCGATCAATGATTCTCTCTCACCATTGATATTTCTATCTCTCTTTCCCTCTCCTTTTATCTCTGAAGTCAATAAAAATATTTTTTTAAAAAAAGTATGGAGAGCCAAAACCGGTTTGGCTCAGTGGATAGAGCGTCGGCCTGGGGGCTGAAAGGTCCCAGGTTCGATTCCGGTCAAGGGCATGTACCTGGGTTGCGGGCACATCCCCAGTAGGGGATGTGCAGGAGGCAGCTGATCGATGTTTCTCTCTCATCGATGTTTCTAACTCTCTATCTCTCTCCCTTCCTCTCTGTAAAAAAACAATAAAATATATTAAAAAAAAAAAAAAAAAAAAAAGTATGGAGAGCCCTAACTGGTTTGGCTCAGTGGATAGAGCGTCGGCCTGCGGACTGAAGGGTCACAGGTTTGATTCCTGCCAAGGGCATGTACCTTGGTTGCGGGCACATTCCCAGTAGGAGGTGTGCAAGAGGCAGCTGATCATTGTATCTCTCATTGATGTTTCTAACTCTCTATTCCCTCTCCCTTCCTCTCTGTAAAAAATCAATAAAATATATTTTTAAAAAAATTAAAAAGCATTAAAATGAAAATGAAATGAAAAATTATTTTAAAAAAAAGTATGGAGAACTCAATCAATAGTGAAGAAGTGGCAGTGTGTGCAGACTACTCAGTAAGTACATGGTAAGCGAGAGAGTCTTTTATTTTTTAAGGACAAAGGGACATCTGTTTGTAGAAATGGAACACAAAGTGAAGAAACAGGAAAGAAAAATAAAATAGCAAGTAGAGTCAATAAAAGCTGCTGTTTTAATTATGTTTTTATTCTTTATGGGGTATCTTTGGGTTAATATAACTGTATCTTAGAAAATTCAGAAAAAAGCAGTCCTGGAAAAAAGAAATGTAGACAGTTTAGTCTCTTTCCCCAGTAACATAAGAGTAGAGGGATAGATTTTAAACCATAGCAAACACCCAGAAGTCTCATTTGGCTGTGTAAATTTCATGTAATACTAATATGTCCTTTTCTGTTACTGTCCCAGATACAATCACTCTTCAGGCAACCAGTAATAATTGATGTGTTTAAATTAAGCCTTACCTGAAGAGCCTGGTCAATAGAGGCAACTGGATGCAACATGATGAATAATATGAAAACATACAAAATAATCACAGACAAGACAAAAAGATCTGAAAAAAAAAGTAGAACAATTAAATTAGAAAGTTCCTTTATATAAAAAGGCATATAATAACTGGTACACTGTCAATTCTGTTAGTTCTAAATTTGATTGTGAATACTGAATGTTGCTATTTAGGTTGATTAATTACATAAAGTATGCTCTATATTACTTCCTAGAGCAAACTTTTTGACTCGAGGGCCACAATGGGTTCTTAAACTGTACCGGATGGCCGGAACAAAAGCATGGATGGAGTGTTTGTGTGAACTAATATAAATTCAAAGTAAACATCATTACATAAAAGGGTACGGTCTTGTTTTTTTTAGTTTTATTCATTTCAAACGGGCCAGACCCGCGGGCCGTAGTTTGCCCACGGCTGTCCTAGAGTATGATACATTATTTAGGACCAAAGTATTCATTTATGTGATATAAAAATAAACAGCATTTAAAAAACTAAGAGACCTTTATGAAAATTGTTATTTCCCCCAGATAAACAGCTACTTTGTAAGATAAGCAAGCCAGTCATAACTCACAAATAAGAAACTAGACTATTTATGGCAAAACGAGATCATCATTTAAACATGTACGCAATGACAATTATTGTTGACTGTACTAGTAAAAATGCTGAATAACATTTATTCTCAGTATTAGATATGTTATAATACTAAATAGAGGCATTCTAAGTTGAATGTAAGTATATTTCTGCTAGGTGAATACCACTATTTCATTGACTTCTGTGAAAGTATTTCCATAGAAAATGTTAAAACCTAAAAAGTGAGCTGATTGCCCTAACTGGTTTGGCTCAGTGGACAGATCGTCGGCCTGCAGACTGAAGGGTCCTAGGTTCGATTCCGGTCAAGGGCATGTACCTTGGTTGCGGGCACATCCCCAGTAGGGGGTGTGCAGGAGGCAGCTGATCGATGTTTCTCTCTCATCGATGTTTCTAACTCTCTATCCCTCTCCCTTCCTCTCTGTAAAAAATCAATAAAATATATTTTAAAAAAGTGAGCTGATTTATTATGTTAACTGTGGGTTGGTTACCCCTATGGCTTGCTGTGATAGCTAGGAATAGTAAATCCCACCCAGTAGTACTTTGTATCACTTTCCCAACTTCAAAAATAAAACTTTCTGTCCTAACCGGTTTGGCTCAGTGGATAGAGCGTCGGCCTGTGGACTGAAGGGTCCCAGGTTCGATTCCGGTCAGGGGCATGTACCTTGGTGGTGGTTGCATCCCCAGTAGGGGGTGTGCAGGAGGCAGCTGATCGATGTTTCTCTCTCATCGATGTTTCTAACTCTCTAACCCTCTCCCTTCCTCTCTGTAAAAAATCAATAAAATATATTTTAAAATAAATAAATAAAACTTTCTGCTCATGGCCTCTTGTTAACTATGTGCTTAATAATGAGCCATAAGAGAGGCTCAGAAATTTCCCAACTATATTGATAGCCCTCAACCTTTTATCCCTTTTTTCTTCGGTCTGAATATTTAGTTATAAGTTCCTACTTGAGGTCAGCTTCAAATCCAAACTTTACTAGGACCATGTATAACCAAAACTTTATCATGAAGCTTTCAGAATATTGTTTTATATATACACATATATACTGTTTTATAATACACTAGAGCAGTGGTCAACCTTCCTAATGCAGCAACCCTTTAATAGAGTACCTCATGTTGTGTTGACCCCCAATCATAAAATTATTTTCGTTGCTACTTCATAACTGTAATTTTGCTACTGTTATGAATCGTAATGTAAATATCTGCTATGCAGGATGTATTTTCATTGTTACAAATTGAACATAATTAAAGCATAGTGATTAATCACAAAAACAATATGTAATTATATATTCAATATGTGTTTTCCGATGGTCTTAGGCAACCCCTGTGAAAGGGTCGTTCGACCCCCAAAGGGGTCACAACCCACAGGTTGAGAACCACTGCACTAGAGGCCGTGCACAAAATTCATGCAGGGGGGGCGGGGGGTGTCCCTCAGCCCAGCCTGCACCCTCTCCAATCTGGGACCCCTCTTACAATCCAGGACTGCTGGCTCCCACCGCTCGCCTGCCTGCCTGCCTGATAGCCCCTAACCACTCCCCTGCCAGCCTAATAGATGCCTAACTGCTCGCATGCTGGCCCGATCGCCCCTAACTGCCCTCCCCTGCCAGCCATCTTGTGTCCACATGGGGGCAGCCTTCTTGTGTTGGAGTGATGGTCAATTTGCATATTACCTCTTTATTAGTTAGGATAAGTTATTGGGGTCAGTTAAAGAAAAAGTGTTTAAAAAATGCCAGTTGGAAGTACACAAACACATAAACTAAAAAATAAATAAAAACCCAAAAAAGGACAAAAAGATATGTCAGACTAAAAATGCCAAAGAAAAATGTGGAGACAGAAGTTTTGTTTCAGTAAAGTAACAGCCCATATTAAATATTTTTTAAATCCTATTGCATTTTCACAAACAATAAGCAAAAATAGATCTGCAATCTAGTTCCTGGAATGTTGCAAGAGGAAAAAATTTACTCAGGCTCAGAAACTTTTTACATTCACCCTAACACTGCTTCTCAAATGTTCATGTCTTTCTCCTGGAGCAACCCCCTTTGATCACACCTCTAAAACTCTGCCAAGATCTCCAAGCGAAGGAGAAAATAAATAATTGAATCTTTCCTCTGCTTAGCCAGGGGAGAAAAAGAGTCACTAATCAAAGGAATTTGACAGGGGAGGTGGGTAGCTGGCAGATTTATATAACCACCTAAATGAAAAGACCAAGATGATTTCAACTAAGAATAGAAAAATCAGGTATTCATTTGAGAGGTAAGAGTTTTCAATGGACTACACTCTTAGCCCCTGGCTTCTCCTGGCCCTGTAGCTTTCTTAGTAATCCTATCGGAGTGCAAGTAATACTCTTCACCAGAAGATAGCTATTAAAACAAATTCTGCGTTGTGTGGTGATTAAGGGTCAGGGGAGAATGTTCCTTAAGTTAAAGATTTAGATTGTTTTACATTCTGCCACAAAGCTATGTAAATACTAGCAAGTCATTCAGCATCAAATTATTTTAACTAGAAAATGGGGATATAATGAGAAACCCATAGGAAAGAGTAGATTTAAGTACTTAAAATGCCATGTAATATGTAAACTCAAGTTATTATTAAATATGTCCCAGTTCATGGCATCACAGATTTGTTAATGACACCAGATCCTTTTGATAGAATATGACACCAAAGTAAGGCACCATAAAGGATTTCCGTCATAGTCCTTTTTGACTCAAAAACAAAACCTTACATAGAGCAAAAAAGCCCACAAACCTTATGGCAGAAAGATGGGACTTTGGGTGGAGAGCAGACGATGCAGTATGCAGATGATGTGTTATAGAGTTGTACATTTGAAATCTTTATGATTTTATTCACCCATGTCACCCCAATAAAGCAAGTAAAAAATAAACAAACAAAAATTTTTAATGCTATGGAAGAAAAGTCTACAAGTACAAGTCTCCATTCTATTGGCCCCTTCTGCAGGATGCAAAGGTGACAGAAGTGAAGAAATCCACGTGAACATTGGCTATACCCATGTCAAAAATGAAGAACAGACAACTGTGCTGTGCAGACCACCCAGAAGGAAAGTATAACACCCTCTGTTCCTGCTTCTAATTGAAACTTTTATGTAAAAATAAAAGTTGCAGCCAGAAGTAATCAGTTATGAAAACCAGGAATATTCAGAACTGGTGGCTTTAATTTTAAACTTAGGGTGGCAGCTACCAGGAGAATAAAACAGACAGTAAACATCTAGATCACTAGGTTTATTCTATTTATGGATATCTCTTTTACTTTGAAAAGACAATTTTAACTCTACTCTTCTTACATTATTTTTAAAGAAGGTAAGCAGTATGGGAATCACAGTAAATGCCAAACTTACAATTCTTGTAGCAAGGTTGCCTGAAAGGTTTTCCTTTTGAAAAGGCAATTGCCACTATGAGGTACTGAAAACTAGAGATAAAAAACACTGTGGTATTTTCATAATTTTGTATATTATGTGGATCATCTTCGGTTTCATTGTACAAATGTGAAAAATTCCCATATAGGCTTCCTGTTGTATTACAAGCACTGAAACATACAAAAAAAAATTTACGTTACTAAACACAATACCAATTGCACAAAAGAAACCAATTCTACCTTACTTGCCTTGACTATCATAAAATAAATAGAAGTAAGGTATATAGCAAAAGACCCAACAATATTAAGGTTAAGATATATAAAACAGGTAGAAGAACATTAAGGGTTTTTTCAATTTAGTCACATTCCAATCAGTTAAAAAGTTAGAAGAAACCTCATTACTTAATAAACCTCTCTCACTTTTTAAATTTGGGGAGTAATTTTAGCATAGTAAAGGTAAACTGACCTTGGGTTTGACCTTAGCTCTATCATTTTTTTGGTATCACTAAGGAAATATTTAATTTCTGAGCCCATGTCCCGACCTGCAAGTGTGGGCACCACCTGCTCATTCAGAGGGTTACTGTGGGAAATAAGTATGATAGGGTGTATACATGCCCAGCAAAGCACTTGGCACTGAAGCCCTCAATATTTTCCAGCTATGGCTCTCTCATCTCTACTTCCAGGTGAGCGGAACTGGCAAACAAAGAACTAAATATAAGAAGTCCCCAATATCCATCACTAAAACATCAGCTATAGTAAGTATTGTTAAATGACAACAAAATCTGCTACAAATCTGGAAAGATTCTTGAGAACAACCCCATCTATTCCTTTTCATATGCAGTGTTTATATGTACATACTAGAGGCCCAGTGCACGGATTCCCTCAGCTTGGGCTGCAGGAATCAGGCTGAAACCAGCTCTCCAACAGTCCCCAATGGGTCCCAGATTGCGAGAGGGCGCAAGCCAGGCTGAGGGACCCCACTGGTGCACAATTGGGGCCAGGGGAGGGTCACGGGAGGGCTCCAGGGCGTGTCAAGCCCGTGTTGCCCAGTCCCGATTGGCCAGACCCCAGCAGAGAGCTAACCTACCAGTCGAAGCGTCAGCCCCGTGGTGGTCAGTGCACGTCATAATGACTGGTCGAACGGCCGGAAACATAGCATATTAGGCTTTTATATATATAGATAAGCAAACAGTAATACTATGTTTCTAAAGCTTTAAAGACAAGTAATCTCCCTCAAGCAAGCAAAATAAATGTGCGCATCTGAAAATTTAAATCTACAAAATTACCTTAGTGAATAGTTTTTATGTTTAATTAATTAAAATGATGCTGTCATGATTTGTGAACTGTAGAATACTCTACCCATAAACAAATAATACTTAATAAAAGAATTTAGGTTTTAAAATGCTATTTCCTAAAATGGGGTTAGAAAAGTTAGAAGCACCAACATTCAGGGTTTAGAAGAGGCCCAAGTATTTAATTTCAACTTTCTAATTTTACAGATAAAGAAAGCAAAGCTCAGTAGCAAATTAAGAAACTGGTCCAATGTCCCCAACTTGGTAGTGATTATTAAGATCTTGCCAGAGTGTCTTCCTACACACAGAAGAAATTATCATGATAGTCATGATATAAATCATTTAAGTGTTTAATTAAGCTGCATGCAAAAATCTATATATATAAAAGCCTAAGTGACCAGTTGACTGATTGGCTGGTTGCTATGACATGAACTGACCACCAGGGGGCAGACGCTCAACATATGAGCTGTGTCCCCTGGTGGTCAGTGTGCACCCACAGTGGGAGCACTGCCCAGCTCACTGAAGGGCGCCAGATGCGGGGCTCATGGCTGGCCGCCACAGCCCAGAGACTGCAGTGGAGCGTCAGCCAGCCTACCAAGCAGCAGCAGGTGCAGAGGGGCCGGGATGAGCAGGAGCGGCAGGCAGGAGCAGCAGGCGGCATTGGACTGCCGGTTTTGGCCCAATACCCGCAGGCCACGCCGAGGGGCCCCACCAGTGCATGACTCTGTGCACCAGGCTTCTAGTTTTTATATAAAAATTTAGACTTATTCTTACATGTATGAATGTTACACACACTTCACACAGACTTCTAAATGGACTAACCAACTTACTCTGAATGTGGATGCCATATTTCATACCAAGGTTGCTGCTTGACCCAAAAAAAACCCAAAGACTGAAATCCAATGCTGATGATGATCTGAGACAAAACGGAGAAGAGAAGGGCCCCCGATATGAGACCTGAAGGTGGTCTTTGTGCCACAAGTTCCTTCCAGGCAGGATTTAAACTCACTACATTGGAAGAAAAAGATGAAAGGTTTGTTGCTTGTTGCTCAATTAATTTGTCACTATAAAATGCATAATCAAATTCATTTAGAAACTTAAAAAATTTGTTTTTGTCAACTACAATTAAAATAATACAATTTCTTCCTCATAAGACATTAACAAAGGTTTGAAGCAAAATAAACAAAACAGTAACATAAAAAAGGCTTTGTTTGTTTATTAAGGTGTTATCCATTGAGTTTCTCCGTTAAGTCTCTCTTTTTTTAGTTTGTTCATAAATAATGTGTATAATAAGACTACGTAAAATTCCTGTCCCTCATCAAATTTCATTCACTAGTTTTTTTTTGGATTATTTTGAGAGAGAGAGAGGAAGGAAGGGAGGAAGGGAGGAAGGGAGGAAGGGAGGAAGGGAGGAAGGGAGGAAGGGAGGAAGGGAGGAAGGGAGGAAGGGAAGAAGGGAGGAAGGGAGGAAGGGAGGAAGGAAGGAAGATTGATCAGTCACCTCCTATATGTGCCCTGACCGGGACAGAACCCACAACCTTTTTGTGGTGTACAGGACAACGTTCCAATCAACTGAACCACCCTGCCAGGGCTCATTCACTAATTTTTAGCATTCATTAAAGATTGTCTATGATGTATTATGATAGAATTGTACACCTGAAACCTACAATTTTATTAACCAATTCATCCCAATAAATTTAATAAAAAAATGGTCTAAATAAGTCATTCTCAACCAACATGATTTTGCCACTCAGGAAACATTTGACAATGTCTGGAGATACTTTTGGATGTCACAACTGGAAGAGTGTTACAAGCACCTAGTTGGATAGAGGCCAGAGATGCTGGTAAGCATCCTATAATGCACAGAATAATCCCCAACAACAAAAAATTATTTGGCCTAAAATGTCAATAAAACTGGGAAGGTTCTTTTCATGATTTAAGTCCATCATTTCATTTATTCATTTACATATTCATTCATTCATTGACTGCCTGCCTGCCAGTATGAACTAAATTTTTATTTGATTAAATGAGTCAGATCCTATTACCATTACTATTTATTTTTTTTATTATTATTTTTGTAGTTGTTAATCCTCCTCACCCAAGGATATGTTTCCATTGATTTTTTTTTTAAGAGAGAGAGTGGGAGATGGAGAGACAGAGAGAAACATCAATGTGGGAGAGTCACATCGATCGGTTGCCTCCCGCATGCAGCCCAACCAGGGCCGGGGATCAAGCCTGCAACCGAGGTATATGACCTTGACCAGAATTGAACCCAGTACCCTTCAGTCCATGGGCCGATGCTCTATCCACTGAGTCAAACCGGCTAGGGCAATTATTATTTATTTTGATGTGAACATCACCAATTCATAGCCTGAGTCTAACTACACTATAATGCACAAAGCCATATAATTGGTGTATAAATATCAATATCAAGAGACCCCAAAAAAAGGCTGATGTAATATTCCTGACTAAAGAAGACTAAAGAGACATGATAATTATATGAAGTTTATGAGCCCTGATAAGACCTAAGCGAGAGGACTAGGAAAAAAGACAGGTATAAAAGGACATTGTTGGGCCATAGCTGGTTGCTCAGTGGACAGAGCGTCAGCCTGCAGACTGAAAGGTCCCAGGTTCGATTCAGGTCAAGGGCACACGCCTGGGTTGTGAGCTCAATCCCCAGTGTGGGGTGTGCAGGGGGCAGCCGATCAATGATTCTCTCTCATCATTGATGTTTCTATCTGTCTCTCCCTCTCCCTTCATCTCTGAAATCAATAAAAATATATTTTAAAAAATCTATACTAATAAGAGGGTAATATGCTAATTAGACCAGACATCTTCTGGACAAAGCCACGGGGGCAGGGGCCGAGGCAGAGGTGGTTAGTTGCAATCAGGCCAGCAGGGGAGAACAGTTAGGGGTGACCAAGACTGCAGGGGAGGGCAGTTAGGGGCGACCAGGATGGCAGGGGAGGGCAGTTAGTGGCGACCAGGTCAGCAGGGGAGGGCAGTTAGGGGGCGATCAGGCCGGCAGGAGAGGGCAGTTAGGGGTGATCAGGCAGGCGAGCGGTTAGGAGCCAGCAGTCCCAGATTGCGAGAGGTGTGTCCGACTGCTGGATTGGAGAGGGTGCAGTCCGGGCTGAGGGACCACCCCCCCGCCCCCCCCCCGCCCCCCCACTCATGCACGAATTTTTGCACCAGGCCTCTAGTATGATTATAAAAGGGCATTGTTGGGACATATGACAAAACCTGAATACCTGTTGTGGATTAGATACTATTTTATCAATGCTAATATTTCCTGATCTTTACAACTGTGTTTAATTATACAGTATAAGAGAATGGCTTTGTTTTTAGGCAATATATACTAAAATATTCAGAGGCAAAGGGGCATAATAATACAAACTTATTCTCAAACATTTCAAAAAAGAGTGGAGAGAGAATAAAATAAATGGGGCAAAACATAAGCAACTCATAATAAAAGGCAACATTAACAGGAAATCTGGAGAGGTATGCAGTGTTACAATTGTTGATGTAAATTTACCAAAGTTTAACAAGTCACATTAGAATTTCATAGGCTTTCAAATCACTAACAAAATACTCACTTGTAAATACCACTACCAAAATGATTGCCAGATCAATGAAGAGAAACTGGAAGTCTCCTAGGTTACTTAAGACCTACAGAAGTAATTTTTTAAAACATATTTAGTTTTCAGGAACAATTACCACTTTTCCCTGGTTTTAGTACCCCCCCCCTCCGCCCCGCCCCCAATGATTACTACTAAATGACACTTGGACCTGCTTGAAAAGTGAAATACATTTGCCTTTCGAATCAGTGAAATACAACATATTTGCAAACATTCAAATTAATATGTTAGTATAAAAGGCATCTCCTAACAATTCAATTCAATAAAAATCTTTTAAAGCTTTTTATGGCAAAAAGAAAACACAAACTTTTACTCACAATATTCAATATTCTTGAAAATTAGTATCTTGAAGCTTCCTTAATATCTAACAACATCCCTCCTGATACTTTCTACAAATGATAAAAAAGTATAGTTTCACAAAGACTCCTTGGGATGTCACCAATGTTCACTTAGAGATGTATCTAAAGTGAGATCGCTTTCAGGATAAAATCTGACAGAGTGCTTATGGACACCACTGTTTAAGCTTTTTCTCCAAATTCGTAATATCCTACAACTACTGCTGAAACACCTTTTCTCATTCCAGCCTTTTCCTGTAAATGTATAGCAAAATTAACTACAATTCTGAAATATGTCACAGCAATATAAAAGAATTCTAAAAAAGATGTCCAATCTGTGCTCAAGGCAAAAAAGTATACAATCATCTTTTATTCACAAGGTTCAACCACAGCTGTCGGCCTTGAGGAAAATGATATTCCATATTAATGAGATTTTTCAATCTGCTACACAAAACATAGTAAAACTAAAGAAAAATTTATAACTGCTAATTATGTAAATTCCATAATTAATGCATGCATTCAAAATCAAACACATTTGCTCATATATTAATTTAAAAGTCTTAACACTAAGTATAAGCAATATCAGTACTCACGGAATACAGTAGAGTAACACTGAAGTATTGTATAATGCTGTACAAAGCCATAAATTTAAACACACAGAAGGAAGTCATTAAAGCAGCACGGCCTTCCCTGTGAAAACAAATGTTGGCATGTGAATAAAGGCATTTCAAACTCCTCCTCCAAACCACAATTATATCTTGACAGACGAATATTAACATTCAACCGCTACAATAAAGCACACTTCTACCCAAAGAACTAAGCCAAAGCAGAACTGGAAGAGATGAGGAGCAACAATCAATCTGTTGCTAATAAATAACAGATCAAATATACCAAAAAACCATAAAAGCAAATTCATATTACTTTCTGTGATCATTTCCACCCCCCCCTCCCCGCATATTATTAAAGCAAGCTACAGAGACAACAGGAAATTTTTAATTTGTCCTACCTGATGAGGTTTGGCACACAGGAAATACTAGGAGTTTTGGAGGTAAAGGGAGATGCCACTGAAGCCTCGAGCTCTGATAAAGAAATGCCTCCATGTGCCCTCTTTAGAGCCTAAAAGTTAGAAAAAGAAAACTGGTAACATTCTGTGAATGTGACTTAGGCTAGCAGGGGTAGGGAACCTTTTTTCTGTCAAGGGCCATTTGGATATTTATAACATCATTCGAGGGCCATACAAAATTATCAACTTAAAAATTAGCCTGCTATATTTGGTCAAACATTTCATTAACTCACCCCTAATGCTTTGGCAGGACCAGACCAAATGATTTCGCAGGCCTTATATGACCTGCGTGCCAGATGTTCCCCACCCCTGGGCTAGAGAAAGAATTATAAATTACAAAAATTATACTTACACCACAATCATTTGCACCATCACCACACATCCCAACAAAGTAACTGGGGAACAAAAATTACGTTAAGATTTTGATTAATTTCCTAAAAGGCACAATACTTAAGATTTCTCTAATACAATATTATGAAGAGCTAAGAAACCAAGATTCCCCCCCGGTGAAACAAATGCATCGTTTCATTACAGTGATCACAGGCATGTTGCTTTGCATCAGCCTGCATGTCAAATAACCTGGGTATTGTCCAATTTCTGTCATAAGATGGACAAATCACTTTATCATTTTAACATCTCAATTTCCTAATCTTTAGAGCAAAATACTTGGGCTTGTATAGCCTTTAGCACACTTACTTTTAAGGCTATCAGTAAAGAGTTCTCCCTTAAAAACTTGAAACATATTTATTTACTAAAACTATAAAGTCACTTCCATCAAACTGAGATGAACTCTACCTCATACATATGACCTGGAAAAGAAACTGTAGATATTGTACTTAGCTGCAAGAGCCTACATGAGCACATAAGCCCCTTTTAAATAGACACTTAAAGTTAACGCTTACCTACCTCACAGGGGATAATATTATATACATGAAATATTAGTTACTTTTCTGGGTTTGAAAATGAACTACAATTCACTAAAAAACAAAACAAAAAAACACACCACACACCCCAATACTTACTCTACATTTTGCAATGCTTCTACTAATTGTGTCTTCTGATCAGGTGCCATACGAGCAAATACAGTGCCATGCAACATCAACTGGAAAAAATATGAATTTCTTTAAAATTCTGTTTACAATGTATTTATGTGAACACATACATAAACCCAAATAACTAACCTTTGGAACAAGGTCTTGAAAATGCTCCAGTATCACTGAAAATGATTTTCCATTCATTGCAAAATGATAACGAGACACCTGAAGATCCTCTAAGCTATCGTGGACTGATTTAATTGGAATTGCCTGTGTGTACAACATTCAAAATAATATTTAGGAAGCCAAACCAAGTAACACTACATTATTTTAAATATATCTGATCCAAAACTAATTTTTTTCATTTGATATTTTACACAAGACATTGAAAGTTTAACATTTATTGAAAGTAAAGGGAAAATCAATTTTAAGGGGACGAACCTATCTATATGTTTATTAAGAAAACAAACACACACACACACACACACACACACACACACACACACACAAGGAAGGCTAAATATCAGCTTCAATTTGAAATGATCCATGAACTGAATATTTTGGCCTACCTTTACCATTTATCACTACTTTTAAAATAGGATAAATCTTTGGGATTCTTATACTTTAAAAGTGTGCTTCTCAACTTTGTCTAACTATCAAAATTTAAAGCACTGACATTCCTGGATCTAATGAATCAGAAGCCCAGGCTTCTGTTTATGTTTACTTTTTGTTTTGTTAAATTTTAATGCACATTTTACTTTTTTAGACTAAATTAAAACATGCAAGCTTCAAAGAGAAAAATTCATCTTGACATTACCTCCGAGTCAATTGCTGATGAATTACTGCACTGTGTTAGAGTGTCTGCATAATGCCAGTTTATTTTGGCAACTTTTCCATCCTTTGGAGGTAATGCTTCAGCAATAATAACTTTATCCTGAGGTAGTATCATTCCACAGTCTCTGGCCACAGAAACAGCAGTCAACATGTTGTCACCTAATTTTCAAAATATTGAAAACACATTAAAATTAAAACATAAATGGATGAACCAACAAGTGCTTTTTGAAAATCTACTATAGTCCCTATCACTGGACTGGGCAAAATGAAGATAATGTATGGTCTTTACTCTTAGAGTTTAAAAATAAAATAATCAGGACATACTTATCAAAGGAAGCCTTAAATAAAGCAAGCACATATATACTAAACAGTCAGAACATTCTCACCCACAATTTTTAAAACCAAATACATTCTCATTCTTTATTTTAACCCTCACCTGAGGATATGTTTTTATTGATTTGAGAGGGACGGGAGAGGGAGGAGGGGGAGGAGGAGGGGGGAGAGGACGAGGGGGAGGAGGAGGGGCAGGGGAAGGAGGAGGAGGAGGAGGAGAGAGAAACATCAATGTGAGAGAGAAACATCAATCAGTGTCTCTTGTACTTGGCCTGAGGGAGGAAAGAACCTGCAATTTAGGTATATGCCCTCACCTAGAATCAAATCTACAACCTTTTGGTGCACAGGACAACGTTCCAAACAACTGAGCACTAAGCCAGGGCCATTCTCAATCTTTGAGTCATTCACTAGTAGCACCTGCCACAGTGCTACAGACAGTGCAGGCACTCAATAAATATTTTTTGAAACAACCTAGGAGTGACCGGTGATCTGTTTAAGAATACTAGAATAGTATCACAGGAAAGAAAGAATGAATTACAAAAGTAAGATTACACAGAACTAAAAGATAAGCAAGGTAGTAAGAATATAATCTTTACAAGATGTAAAGAGAACAAAGACAGACAACTTCTCAGCCATGGGAAAAAAAGAAGAGCAGCATTGTAAAGGATAGGTTCAAGAGAAGAAAATACTAGCTTACAAGAGAAGCTGACAAAGGCCTTGGGAGCCCACTGCTATCAGACTGAAGGGCAATATTATTTTTTTCCCCAACCCCTACACACTATTTCCAAGGGTGTCTTCCAGTGATCAGACAGACCCCTTAGGACAACAAAACTATAGTCAGTCATGGTAGAGAAAGAGGGGAAAGAGATACAGAGATAGAAAGTGCCTTGAAGCAGTCATTAAAACCAAGAATTGCTAGGAAGATAATAAATTTAGTTACTTCAGCTGTATAGTAACAACTATGCTATCAGATGAATCTCAGAGTCTAAAATATAATTCTAGTAGAGCAAACAAATGTACAAATATCTAACACAGAGCAAGGCACAATAAGTGCTATAAGAAATATATGATTACAGAGAGATAAAAAGGAGCAGAGGTTAAAATTTTATGGTGTGCCCTTTTTTATCTTACTATACCAGTGATGGTGAACCTTTTGAGCTTGGTGTGTCAGCATTTTGAAAAACCCTAACTGAACTCCGGTGCCGTGTCACATATAGAAATTTTTTGATATCTGCAACCATAGTAAAACAAAGACATATTTTTGATATTTATTTTATATATTTAAATGCCATCTAACAAAGAAAAAACAACCAAAAAAATGAGTTCACGTGTCACCTCTGACACGCGTGTCATAGGTTCGCCATCACTGCACTATACTTTCTATCAACAGAATTTGTTAGACTTCAAAAGAATAGTACCAAGTTAACTTACACCTAAAAAAAAAAATTCAGAGCTGAAATAGGGCAATGCAGGATGGAGCCACAATATAATATACTTTTATAACCAATTGGTCATCTGTTAATATAACTTGAACTCTAAGAGTCACACTCAAATTTTTCTGAGTCATTTTATAAAGTCTAACCTGTGACCATGACAGTGCGAATGTTGGCTTTATGCAAATCTTCAAGTACTGCAGGGGTTTCTCGCTTTAATTTGTTCTGCATTATAATTAATCCCATAAAATCCATGTTGTTTTCAATGGCATCTCTGCAGAAAAAGAAATTTTAACACGTAATGGTATAGTCAAGTGAATGGGCTATTTTCTCTTTATATTGATAAAGCAATTTAAAATATCCAAAAATGATAAATTAAGACATTTTATAGGCAGAACAAAGCATGTATGTGTATGTTTATGAATTCAATATCTTTAAAAAAAATTAAGCCTGGAAAAACAATTCCCAAGAAATACATTGAAATTAAATTTTACCCTTTGAAATGCAGGAATATAAGAATCATGTATAGTTAGTTGGCTCTCCACATCCCCAGGGGAGTCCTAGAACCAATTTCCACACAGATATCAAGAGACAACTGTATTCCTTTGTAAGACACTAAAAACGCATAGTACTAAGGAATGTTCATCTTGTATCCTACTCACCAACTGAGCAAGCATAAATAAATCTATTTTTTACCATCCCACACACAACATACCCTAACTTAAATGTTAAGAGAAAGGGGAAAAAACTGTCTCGTAAGTACATTTGATACGATTATACTACATTCATTATCAAATTTTTGATGAATTTTTATAAAACTCTTGATCAAAATCTTGACCCTGAAGTGGGATGTAAGAAGCATTAGCAATCCAACGAGATCTACTTGGAATCCAGAGATAAGTCTTTTAGAATATTCATATTCAATAGTTAAAGATGTTATTCCTTCAAATAGTTATCTATAATGCACCAAGTACTACAGAAATCGTTGGGATGTCAAAGATAAAAAGGTATGATATATACTCTTCAATATGTTTTTTGGGAGAAACAGACAAGCAAGCAAAACAAAAAATAATAGGCGCTTCAGCATTATAATGCACATGAAGTATGTTCAGCGATAGTTGTGTTAAGAAATCTCAAGCTAAATCAGAGAAATATTTTTTTCAATAAAGAAAGGGGGCTTGAGGTTAGGGACCAAAATTTCACACTTGCAATAACCAAGTGGTTTTTCTACACAAAATTCAACAATTATAGGCCCTTTACATAGCTATAAACCTCAATATCTTTGAAATATAATTCAGAACAAGGAGTGTTAAAGGTATTAAAGAATAGTTAGGAAACTTACTACAAATGATATTGCTGGTGATAATAGGAGAAACAAGCCTTGAACCTGAAAATGCATTTCAAAGCACAAAGCTTTACAAATGTGAAACTACTGGATCAAGAATACTACAGTCATTTTCCTACAAGATACTAACCATTTCTGGCTTTCAGTGGTTTCCTAACTTTCCTATGATACAGGTCATGGAAATTTTGTCCTCTAATTAATGAATACTACAATATTTAATTCAAGATATAAAGATTCAAGCTGTTAGAGAAATGCCAGAACCTATTCTCAGAAGTTAGAATGGACACACAGAGAAGATTGAAGGATGAGGATGAAGGGAAGCAGAGAGAGAAGTTGATAGAGAAGAATAGGGTATTCTGGGCAGAAGGAATAGCCCATCCAAGGGCATGGAAGGATGTCTGAATAGAACAGGCTCAAGAACTATAGGCAATTCAACAATTAGTCCTTAGGAGGGAACTAGTAAAAGGTGAAGCTGTAGAGACAAAAAAGAGCCTAATATGCCCTTCGCAGGAATCGATATAATATTTTACATTCTGGTTCTCAATCATGTATATACATCATTTCATTTGGTTATCACATTTTTTTTTTAATGACAAGTTGCCAACAGCACTTTATTTTTTCTTTTCCAACATCCTGTTCTGCAGCTTCATTGGCTCTTTTTGCCTGGATGCCAAAGAGCGGGGCATTGGTACGGGCCATGCAAAGACTGGCAAAAGCCTTGAAGTTCTTCTCCTCCCTCTGTGATGACCCTGGCTTTTTTTCTCCTTCTTGTAGACACTCCATATGGGCATGACTGGTCCGGTCAGCTGGGTAGCCCATTTGAGTTCTTCAGAACTGTCTCCCTTCCTGGGGGCCAAAGGCTTCCTGAGGAAGAGTATGAGCTCGGAGCCGTACTCCTTCAGCCGCTGCACGGTGGCCTGCAGGGACTCGGTGGACTTGTTCCGCCGCCTCGGATCCACCGATATCCCAATGGTCCCGGCCACCTTTTTGTGAATTCCAGCCACCCTTAACTCTTCCAAGCTGAAGGCCCTTCTGGCTCGGCTCGCACTTTGGCACTTTGGCGTGGGTACCAAACGGTAGGGCATCTCACTATGGGTCGGATGGGTCTGGACTCAGGGCAAGGGGCAATGGGACGCCGGGCCTTGTGTCTGTGGATCTTCTGCGCCAGCTGATTAAACCACATGGCAACGCACCGCTGCCAGTCCTTGTGGAAGTGGGGCTTTAGGATCATGCCATTTCGGCTGGGCACCATGGCTGCTGCCTACCGGCCTTCTCGGAAGGAGAACGGCCGGCAGAAAGTCACTTTTTTTTTTGAAACATTCATGCTTAGACCACCTCCCTCAAATAATGTGTTATAGTTAGAATTCCTAATGTAGTTTTTCCTTTTAGTTAATTTGGCTATCCACTCTACTCCTTTAGTTCTCTCTCAGAAAACATAATTGTACTACAAACACTTTTTATTTAATGTACCTGAAATAATTAGAAGTTCTAATAGTCCATAATTTAACTACTGCCCTATTGGTGAGTATTATGTTATTTGTACTATTTAAACATGAACTTATGCACATAAAATATTGTTTCAGGCTGGATTCCTAGAACTGCACTTGCTAGGTCAAATAAGCAAATTTAAATGTTTTTCAGAACTTAACAATAGTGTACTAGCAATATCCTATCTAATGAAAGAGTAATATGCAAATTAACCATCACTCCATGACAAAGATGGCGGCGCCCATAGCGGCTGGGGCAGGATGCTGGCGGAGCCCAGCAGGCAAGTGCGTCCGTAAGCAGCACCCAGCAGGGCCTGCTTGCCCATCCCCGTGGTGTGGAGCAGGCAGGCCCCGCAGAGAGCAGAGAACCACAGGGACTGGGCCCAAGCTGTCAGTAGGACATCCCCTGAGGGCTCCTGAATTGGAGAGGGTGCAAGTCGGGCTGAGGGACTCCTGTCCCTCGCCCTCCTGCACAAATTTCATGCACCAGGCCTCTAGTCCTATATAATAAAAGGCTAATATGCAAATAGACCAAACGGCAGAACAACCAAACAACCAGTCGTTATGATGTGTGCTGACCACCAGGGGGTGCGTGCGGAACATAGTGGGAGTCGGCAGCAGGCAGCAGAGTGTAGAACATGGCTGGTGTCAGTGGAGCAAGTGAGCAGGGGCACCAGACCAAGGCAGGGTGCCGGTCACTGTCATTGGGGTGAACCTCTGATGGTTACTGAAAATTCTTTGCTCCCGCACACCGCGGTCCAGCCTGGCACTCGTACCCGCTGCTGGCACCGGCCCCGCTCGCACCCACTGCAGGTGCTGATCGCTTGGTGCCATCAGCGGGTGCGAGCGGTGGCTGCCAGCCCCGATCATCCCTCAGGGCTTCTCCACCTCTCTCTGCTCCTGAGGGGCTATCAGCCACCACTTGCACCCGCTGCTGGAGCCAGCCCCACTCACACCCGCAGCCGGCTCCATCACCCCTGAGGGCTTCTATACCTCTCCCTGCTCCTGAGGGGCGATTGGAGCAGCAGCTGCCACTCGCACCCGCTGACAGTACCGTCCCCACTTGCAACCGCTGCTGGCACTGGCCCCAATTGCTCTGTGCCATCAGAGGGTGCAAATGGGGCTGGCGCTATCAGCACGTGGGACCAGCGATGGCAGGAGCGGGGCTGCCAGCAGACAGGGGACTGGGGGCTGTGGCAGGAGGGGCTGGGCAGGGGCGAGGAGGATGAGCCGAGACCCACCCTTGTGCCCACCACAGCCTCACAGCCCAGTTCCTTTCAAGGTGCATGAATTTGTGCACTGGGCCCCTAGTCTATATATATCTATACTAATAAAAGGGTAATATGCTAATTAGGCCAGACATCTTCCGGACAGCCTTCCAGATGTCCTTCCGGACAAAGCCATGGTGGCAGGGGCCGAGGCAGAGGTAGTTAGGGGCGATCAGGCCGGCAGGGGAGAGCAGTTAGGGACGATCAGGGAGACAGGCAGAGTGGTTAGGGGCAATCAGGCAGGCAGGCAGGTGAGCAGTTAGGAGCCAATGGTCCTGGATTGCGAGAGGGATGTCTGACTGCCGGTTCAGGTCCGATAGGGATCGGGCCTAAACTGGCAGTTGGACATCCCCCAAGGGGTCCCGGATTGGAGAGGGTACAGGCTGGGCTGAGGGGCCCCCCACCCCCGTGCACAAATTTCGTGCACTGGGCCTCTATTATATATAAAAAAGCTTAAGTGACCTTTATGACCAAATGACAGGAACTAACAGTGAACCAGTCGCTATGACATGCACTTACCACCAGGGGGCAGACGCTCAACACAGGAGCTACCCCCTGATGGTCAGTGCACTCCCACAGGGAGAGTGCTGCTCAGCCAGAAGCCAGGCTCCTTCCTGGCTGCCTGCCACTTGGTACACTGCTACATCCCCCGAGGGGTCCCGGATTGCAAGAGGGCGCAGGCTAGTCTGAGGGAACCCCGCCCCCACCCATGCACGAATCCATGCACCGGGCCTCTAGTGTTGTAATAATTTTCTCAAAACTTCACTAACACTTGTTATTATCAATCTTTCCAATTTTGTCAATCTTAGAAGAAAAGTGATGCCATAGTGTGGTTTTATTTTGCAGTTCCCCAAGAACTGAAGTGTCCTATCATTTTCATGTGTTCACTGGCCTTTTGCACATCTTTTTTCTGATAAGTTTGTATCATTTGCCCATATAAAAAAATTACATGTTTTGTTTTCCTTCCTGATACATATCTCTGATTGTGAACTCCTCCAATAGGTGATGGGAAGCCATTTATAAGAACTCCAGGTAGGATTCTGGTATTATGTCTGAAAGTTAAAAAGCTCTCTCTGAAGGCAGTGTGGAATACAGACTGCAGAAAGGAAAGACTAAGAAAAGAGCTGAGTCCTTGAATTAGAGATAATGGCTGTGGGAATGGAGAAAGAGAAGGCTATTTCACAGGCAAAATTATCAGGACAGCTAATGAATATACGTTTCTGCTTGCTTACAAATGTTATCCTTAAAGGGTAGGTCTGGATCAGTTACAGTGAAAGAGAGAATTCTTGAAGGTAAAATCCATATCTATACCTGGACGTAAATGTGATGTTGGTAATACCATTTGAACTTTGGGGTAGATGGTAATTGTTTATTGTGACTCATGATACTGACTAAATAAGTACTTGGTTCCAACCACTAGGCAAAAGCAAACTGATCATTTGGGAAAAATTAACTTCTGTAGAATTAGGTTTAGTAAAACATGATTATGTTCCTAGAACATGCCTGACATACAGCAGGGACTCAATAAATATTTAACAAATAAATAGAAAATAGTTCCAAAGAGCTGTTTCAAGCAACTAAAAAGAAAACCATTACATTATGTATATTTGCATACATTCAATAAATACTTAATGAACATCCAACTACATACAAACTACTGTATGTGACGTATAAACATAAATGATACATTATTGGAAAAACTGTAGAAAAATTGTTAATCAACCTTACCTGCTAATATTCTGCACTTTATGCCATGTCAGTTTTGACTCCAATTTTCTGTGTGCAAGAGCAATTACACGGAAGCCCTGCTTAGTGTAATCCTCTAAAACATTTTCAAAATCAACAGGAACTTTAAAAGGAAAAAATAAGTATCACTGTTAGAATTGCTAATAAAAGCCTATACAAATACCAGGATTTTATTCAAATAAAGTTGGCTCCTTACTTGTTTCAGGTTTACAGAGACTGGCAATGACCTCAGGTGCTCCTTTCATGTAGGCATCCATTTTTTTATCCCCTAGCACCCTTGCAACCACACTCATACGTTGCAAAGCAGAAGAAAATGGGAACTGGCGAACAATTCCTATCTCATAAATAGCCTGTATAATTTCAAAAGATGCACGAAGTATTTATTATTCTTTAAGAATTAAAACCAAATGGTAAAAATATACTTAGGTAAAAAAGTAAACATTCTTCACTCACTGGAAGTTCAAACAGCTCCTAAAAGCAAAACAAAAAAAATAAATAGTACAGATTAAGTCCTTAAGATAAAAAACAACTATGTATCCACAAAACAGCAAGAAACTTCGATTATTTCAAAGTTATGTTTCAAGATTGCTTCTCCTCTGCCTCCCATTTTTAAAAAGTACATCCTTGAATATTTCAAGTATTCTGCTATCCTAAAAATACTAACATATTAAATACTAAAATAAACTGAGGGGACAAATTTAAAAATTCACTTCTTACATATTCTTTTTATTAAATTCTAGGAATACAGTTGCAATTTAAAGGGATTATTCACCACATTATCACAATCACAGGGCACTAAGCTATTCAGTAAATAGGAAGGAAAAGTAACGGTACTGAGAAACATATCTCAGTATTTCACAAAGTATACCTGCAATATCCCAACAATAATTTCCAATAAACATAGTTAAAATATTCATATCTGCATGAGAGTTAAAGAACGTGATTTCATCCTCTAGTTATATTTCAAAGTGAGGACTGAATGTTGGCATCACCAGTATAATCCAACTTAAAGTGATTTCGCACCATTTCCTGGTCTCCTACAGGTGTAGCTTCAGGAAGCAGTTGTTTTGGAGGACGAACCACAGTTGGCATAATTCGATTATGAAGTGCTGTTTCCTCTTCAGTTGCTTCCTCCAGAATCTGAAAGGAAAATATTCAACATATTGCTTTATAAAATTGAATGCACTGATTTCATTTTTAAATAAAACACTATGTCTATTTTTAGTGAAGTTAAAAAAATTTGTGTCCAAAAAACAAATGAACACTACTAGATTATTAACAAAGATAAAACAAAATATAAACAAAGCTAGTTAAAGTCCTAGCAACTCATGGGAGAGAGGAGGAAGAGGTGAAAAGCAGAATAAAATAATAGGGAAAAAGTTCTCTAATTTTGCTTCTATTATCCAGGGATTCCTTTCTGCTAACAGGAATGTGTTCAAAACTATATGGAGCTCAGATATGGTTAGTAGAATGAATGGATCAAGAACACACTGAGGTCCAAAGATATGAGTTTGTTTGTTTGAACTCTTCTAGTTAGGTAGGATACCACTAACCTAACCCCTTCACATTTATTTTAAAAACCCTTTCTTTTGGTAAAAAATTCAAGTAAGAATTTGTATTGAAAATACACATACATGGCCCGGCCAGGATGGCTCAGTGGTTGCATGTCAACCTATGAATCAGGAAGTCAAGGCTCTGTTTCCAGTGAGGGCACATGCCCAGGTGTGGGCTCGATCTCCAGTGTGGGTCATGCAGGAGGCAGCCGATTAATAATTCTCTCTCATCATTGATGTTTCTCTCTCTCTCCCTCTCCCACCCTCTCTGAAATCAATAAAACACACATATGTGACAAACTAATTAGACTACAACTGGAAAAAGATGGGGAAGGGAACTATGCCTAATTAGCCAACTTTATACAATTCTAAAACACACTTTAACATCTCCAAAATTGGGAGGCATCTTATAGGGGGTCAATCACACCAACAAACAGCAGTAGTACCAAGTTATGCGAAAACATTTCACTGATCCTTTCTTGTAAGACCAAGCATCAAAGCATCTAAGTGAACAAAACACACTATTACACAAACTTATTTATTTAACCCATTTATTAATATTGTACAAACAAAGCACTAAAACCTACTGAAAATCTATTCAATTGGAGAAATTTTGGAGAACATCAAAATGAGTCAGTCCTATTTTGCTTTACAAATGAAGTGGACCTCCTTTAAGATATTAAATTTGATGAGAATTGCCCGGCCGGTATGGCTCAGAGGTTGAGCGTCAACCTATGAACCAGGAGGTCACAGTTCAATTCCTGGTCAGGGTATACGCCCGGGTTGTGGGCTCCATCCCAGTGTGGGGCGTGCAGGAGGCAGCCAATCGATGATTCTCTCTCATCTTTGATGTCTCTTTCTCTCCCTCCCTCCTTCTCTGAAATCAATAAAAATATTTAAATAAATAAATAAATGCGACAAGTATTTATTGTGATCTTTCAGAAGATGGCAAAGCATGTATCTACTCATTCATCTCCTTCCCTTTTGATCAACAAAACACACACACACACACACACACTCTAAACCTGTAAAAATAAATGAAAAGGAAAGCAGGGAGAGATTTCCAATAAGGATACAAAAGGCAAAACTGAAACATATTGATGAAGATAGCAATGAAGGAAACAGGATCCCAGAATAAACACAAGAGGACATGCAGGAGAGGTGCAAATATTTCTTATCAGCCGGAATAGCTGAATTAAATTTAAAAAAAAAAATCAAGGAATCATTTCCTAGAAATATGAACTCCTATCTGAGAAGAAGGGCTCTAATGTGAGGGTTAACATTCTAGAATAAAACCCTGCTTATGCAAACACTTGGAGTGTGTGAGGAATTCAACCTGGAGACTAATTCTGCTCCTCTGAAACTCAGAGCACATGCCCAGGCTGCATGCTCAATCCCCAGCAGGGGGCATGCCAGAGGCAGCCGATCAATGTTTCTCTCTCCCTCTCTCTAAAATCAATAAGAACATATTTTAAAAGTAAAAAAATAAAATTATCAATAGCCAAACATTTAGGAGGAACAAACGCAAACTTTTGTGTGTATGTAAGGACACAGAAAGGAGAACGTGGGTAAAAAGAACACCGAAGACACATCACTACTCTATCCTTTTTATCTGACCAACAAATTGTGACGCTGAAGATCATCTTACTGACTCAGGCTTACTGCCTCGAGTTGCGGATAGCAGATATCCATTAAACACATAAAGCAGGGGTCTGAGCAAGTTGTCGCTATTTAAGGTATTTAAGTGAGTCAACATAACTAAAACACTTTTTTTTTACATAATTACAATGATCTCTCTCCAATGATACACCTTTAGAAATTACATCATTTCTTTCACGGTACAAGATAGACTATCATCAAAACAACCTGCAGAAATAATCCTTCTGCAAGGTAATTTTTACTCTATTTTTCTGAAGTTACTTGTGCTTTAAATATTAAACTTACCCATCCGATGGCTTCAAACATTTTCAAATCAAGTGGATCACCAGAAAGCACTCCTTCAATTTTTGTGAGTGAATGGCAAGTAGCCATACAAGCAACAAACTGAGACTTTACCAACATCTCATTGCAAACATTTTCTTCTGGCAAAAGAAAACTAAATAGATAATGTACTGAATTAGATTCATAAATTCCAAGACTTGAGACAATATTCTAACAATATTCAGGTTTTGTCATTTTAAAAATGGAAATAAAATGTTTGCATTTCTGCATATTTTTAACTATAGTTTAGGAATTCAAAAACATTTCCCTCCATGAAAATTACACATGACTAAAATATGGAATTATCTTAGATTCTGAATAACTAGGACAGACATAACACTGTAAAATACACTAGACACTAAATAATAATTAAAACTCCTGCCTTTGGACA
Source organism: Myotis nattereri (assembly GCF_964212035.1). NCBI lineage: Eukaryota > Metazoa > Chordata > Mammalia > Chiroptera > Vespertilionidae > Myotis > Myotis nattereri. Next base: position 51,814,969 of record NC_138077.1, read on the forward strand.
TATGGCAGATTAGAATACATAAAAACCCTCTTACAAAAACATGAAATGAATGTGTAAAACATAATCCCTTAAGTGCGAAACTGAGCTCATTAAAAAAAGGGAAATTTTTTAAGTGCCAGAAATAGGAGGAAAGGAAAACAGGAGGGGTATGAACTTGAGCAGATGCTGTGACTACCTGGGAAAGAAGGAAGAAGGGAGGGGAGTCCTCTTAGGGAGCCACCTAACAACTTAAGTTTTAATACCCACACAGGAACAGGAGTCAAATCTGGGCCACAGACAAAGTAGGGACTTGAAACTAAGATAGCCTGTGCTCTTCCACAGCTACATCCCTGGAAAACAGTATGCTAGAAAAAACTTCACACACAGACACAAAGGCATAACTAAGAATAAGCTTATCTCTCCCCACCTCATAACCCCTGCCCGAAGTTCAAGACAATACCTAGTATCTATATATGTACTGTACACTAGGCACTGTTCTAGAAACTTTAAATATATTTGACTCATCTCATCCTCACACCATAAGAAGGTGTTTTATTACCCCCATTTCAGAGATGAGAAAACTGAAGCAGAGTGCTTAAGTAACTTGACAAGGTTACCCAGCACATAGGTGATAACAAGGATTCAACCAAAGGTTTCAGGGCCTAAGCTTTAAACCACTGCACTACCCACGATGGGATTTGGATTTGAATATATGCCACTGCCTGGTCCGAAAATTCCCAAGTTATGAAAGTAACATTAAAGTTTGTCTGGTCCCACTGATACCACTCTTAGCCATGCTCTTGGCCAAGCAAGGTCAAAGCTCTCTAGAAAAAGAGCTCCCACAAAACAGACACAAAGGAAGGAGTCTCATAGGAAAATCCGGCTAAAGTTGAGTTCATAATTTAAAAATGCACCAGGAAACAATTCTCACTAGTCAACAGACACAAAAAAAAGACAGAATTAGAATCCCACAAATTTCAGATAATAGAATGGCAATCTAAAAAATGCAAAAAGGCATTTTAAATTAAAGACTTGGAAAAAGAACAAGACATGTGGGGAGAAGAGGAGAAGCAGATATTGAAAGAACCAAATGAAATTTCTTGCCCAACATATGGTTAGAATTTTCATGTGAAGAGAAAATAAGAATGTGGGAAAGGCCATAATGGAACAGAAAGAAGTTGAACAATTATCATCATTTATAAAAACATAAGTCCTTAGAATCAATAAGCAAAATGAGTCCTGCACAAATAAAAAGATGGCGGTGAAACAACAGAAATCAAACATAAATATTTTTAAAACAACAAAGGAGGAAAAATATTATTTAAAGAGACCTGGTAAGACTTCTCAACAGCAATAACAAAAGGAGTCAGGAGAAATGAAATAACACCTTCAAAGTGCTGGGAGAACACAACATTGTGAACTAATGGCACAGAAAGATTGAGAAGTAAAGATGTAGGGAGGTAAAAAGATTGAGAAGATACGCAAAGCAAAATTAGGCAAAAGGAAGCTGATGTGTAACTATATAAAAGCATTATATGAAATATAATTTAAGGCAAGATGCATTATTGGGGATAAATAAGTTCCCAAAGTGAGGACAACTTATTTACCAAGGAGATGTAACAACTCTGAAACTGCATGAGCCAAACAATAGTCAATCAAACTATCGCAGGCTTTTGAGAGGCAAAAAAATAATAATAATAACATAAACACAATTGTAGCAGTAAAACTTCTAAGCATCAAAAAGACAGTGAAACAAAGTAAAATAAAGATAGACTGGTATAATATTTTTGCAATGCATAGTACTGAAAAATTACAATCCAGAAAATACAAAGGACTTCAAACAAATTAATAAGATATAGATTAACAACACAACAGAAAAATTAGGCTATAAACTGGCAATACACAGAAGAATGTGAAAATATGCTCAGCTTTCTAAGTAATAAAGAAACTACAAGAAAAGCAACAATAAAATATAATTTCACATCTATCCATTTGGCAAAAATTAGCAGTCTGGCAATATCAAGTTTGACAAGGATGTGGAGCAACAGGATCTCTTACCCACTGAGGGAGAGTGAGTTAGCACCACAATCACTTAGAGAGCAATTAGGCAATATTTACTAAGGCTGTAGCCATGTCTGTGCTATATCCATAACCCAGCACTGACATTTTTAGGAAGAAAGTTCACTGAAACTCAACTACATGCTCACTAGGAATTGTGATAAGAATGTTAATTGCAACATTGTGAAAGTGAAAGGTAAAAGGGAGGGGAAAAAATGAAACTATTCTTTAGAAGAAGTTATTATGGTTTAATCATATAATGGAATACTAAAAAACAGCTAAGATTATTAGATCTATACAAATCAACATTGAGAAATCTTCAAAACAATGTTAAGCAACAAAACAGCAGCAAAAACACGTACAAGGGTATAATTGTGTATATTTTTTATAGAAATATCTTGTATATAGACAGGAATATATGTAGTGAAAATATAAAAATGTGCAAAGGTAATAATCGAACACAACTTCAGAATGATGATAGCGGTAGGGAAAGGGGTAGATTAAGCTTTAGCAGTATCTGCAATATTTTAAATCTTTAAAAAGATCTGAAGCAAAAACTACAAAATGTCAACTGTTTAACCTTCATGGTGGGTATACAAGCTATCTGTTACATTACTTTATTTCTTTATGTTTGAATTTTTCATATATTAAAATATTTATTAAAAATTAACTAATAAATAATCAAGTGTAGCTAACATTTACCGTGTATTTTCCACTCGTTGAATCCCCCAAAGATCTAAACCATCTTCAGTAAGAGTTCCAGTCTAAAAAAAAGTACACATACAAAGTATGAATAATGCCTCCAAAAACAAAAATCATGAAAACCTCTGCTACATATACACCATGGAGAACAATATACAGCTGTAAACAAACGAATGAAACAGTAAGACTTCCATATATTGATAGAGAATAACTTCCAGGACAAATAGTGAAAGTGGGGAAAGGGTGCAGAACACTCTTACGGTATGAATCCTCTATTTATAAGAGGGCATATGCGTACATCTGTGTATTTATAGACTTATATTATTAAAAAAAACACAAAGTAGTGGAACAATGCACCAATTAACCTTTAAATCAAAAGGATGCCTACACGGGAGAACGAGATTAAAGCATAAAAAGGAAGGGAACAAGTTAAATTACATCAGGGGAAGCAATCAACCAAATACAGGATATAAATGACCTGGTTTCTTCAACCAGATGATTGGGAAGAAAAGCAACTGTTACAGATTAATTGTAGCTAATGCAATCATTTGGATTCTGACTTAAAAACAAACTGTAAAATTTTAGGACTTCTTTTTAGAAAAGCAGGGAAATGTGAATATGAACTAGATATTAGATAATACTAAGGAATTGCTAATTTTATTAAGTGTCGTAGACAGTTATTGTAATTTTTTAAAAAACACCTAGAGATACATACTGAGGCATCTGGGTGAAATAATGTCTGACGCTGCCACCTTCAAAACGAGAAACTAGACAAAGATTGACAAAATGCTAATAACTGTCAAAGCTGGGTATTGGGTACATGAGGGTTTATTATACTTAATCTTTTCTCCACTTTACGTCTGCTTAAAAATTTTACTAGTAATGTTTCCAAAGAAAAGCATAACTGAAATTTTCTAAACAGATCATTATGAGATTTAGTCTTAGAATGTGATCTCTTTTTTTTAACACAATATTTGTTAAAAAATATTTTGTCTCCTTTGAGTGGTGAGCACATGATGCAATATACAGATGACGTATTATAGAATTGTACATATTAACCAATGCCACCACAATAAATTTGATAAAAAGTAAAACGAAAGCAAATGCAAAAAAAATACTTTGTTTTCCAGTTTTTTCTTTAATAATGAAGATGCACAAAAATCAAATTCTTATCCTATCAACTACCCAAGTTTAATTCTCAAAATAAAACTTTTAGGCAAACTAATTTCAGTTGAGAAAAGGAAAACGCTTTGTAAGAGATGAGGTATATTTCACACAGGTACAAAATTTTTTATTTTCACATAAAATAAAAAGATTAGTGACCTTCATTATTTTTAAATATATTCAATAAATCATAGAGCGAACACTAAACATACTTAATAGCAATAAAATTCCAGTAAATATATCTGTATGGAGTATATTCTGTTAAAAACATGAAAGATTAGAAGGTCTTTACTACTACTACTACTACTACTACAAGACATAATTTTGGATATGAATGATTAGACAACTGCAGATTTGGGCAAATAAGCAATATCCAAAATATTAAAAATTAAAAAAATAATTAGAAATATACAAAAATGATACATATGCCAAGTATAAGTTGAAAAAAAAGGACGCTTAAAAAATGTGTGCAAATTGGTTGATAAAAAATATAGAAAACATTAATCTAAGTATTTAAAATCTACAAAGTAACCTTTGATAATGATTATGAGGCCCTGGCCGGTAGCTTAGTTGGTTGAAGCATCATCCCAATACGTCGAAGTTGTGGGTTTGATTCCCAATCAGCACACATACATGAGAATGATTATGAAACTGAACCAACCTTGTCAAAGCAAACAAGATTCAGCTGTCCACATATATTTATCCTTTGGGGACTGATGCAGAAAATACCAATTTTTTTCAGTCTTCTTTGAGCATACACAATACCAGCAGTCATTGCAGCAGGAAGTGCAGGTGGCACAGTGATTGTAATGATATCAAGAGACTCGATAATTATTACTCCAATCTCCACCTATAATTCACAGAAAAATAAGTGTCAGAACCCCCCCTCCCCCGCCCCAATACTTACTAATCTAGTAAGGGTATTTCTTTAGTGAAAAATCTATAAACCATTTTCAATTTTATATATAACAAGTGTGTGTACATAAACACTTCTATTAGCCCTTTATAATCTTTCCCTTAGAAATTCTGTAAAATAGAAAGTTCAATATATTGTCAATGGACTGTGGAATGACAGCTATTTTTAAAGAAAACTCTCCTTTGATAGCTCTACATACTTCACACACTACACATTTTGAAGTTCAACAAACATTTTTCAGATACTGACTCTTATTACAAGCACTGTACTGTACCAGTCTTTACAGGAGATAGAAAAGAGAAATTTGACAAGGTCCCTCAGCTGTGTCTTTAATTAAGTAATAGCAAATCATTTTAATGCTATATATCCCAGAAGTTAAAAAAAGAGAAAATAAAGCTTTTGGTATGTGGTTACCTCTTTTTTTTTAAGTCACAAAAGAGCAAGTGAAAGACCATCTAAACCAAAGCCATTCAAAAAAAACTTCCTGCTATGATGGAAATGTTCTGTATCTGTACTTCCAAATATAGTAGCTACTAGTGTCATATGGCTTTCAAAAGTTAATTTAAATTACATTAAAATTTTAGTTCTTCAGCCTCACTAGCCACTTTTCAAATCCTCAGTAGTCACATGTGATAATTAAAACTCAAACCCTGCCCTAGCTGGTTTGGCTCAGTAGATAGAGCATCAGCCTGCGGACTGAAGGGTCCCAGGTTCAATTCCAGCCAAGGGCACATGCCTGGGTTGCGAGCTCGATCCCCAGTGGGGGGCATGCTGGAGGCAGCCAATCAATGATTCTCTCTCATCATTGATGTTTCTACCTCTTTCCTTCTCCCTTCCTCTCTGAAATCAATAAAAATATATATATAAAAAAAGAAAAAAAACTCAAACCCTACTAAGAGTTCCATGTACATACCTCATTTAAAATGCTATTGATAATAGTGTAGATAAACCCAATGGCAGCCACCGCCACAAGACACAGAAGAAACAAGTAGGCATCTCTGTAGAGTTTAAAATCTGTTGGTTTGGGATACAATATGGAACGAACAAGCTGTCCTTTGGAAGTACTAAATCCTTTTAAAAAATTCAAAGAAGAAAATTACTTATATATTAATTAAAAGATGAGAATTTTCTCTCAGAAGAGAATATTTATTTATTTATTCATTCATTTATTCATTTATGTATTACTAGAGGCCCGGTGCATGAAATCGTGCACCAGTGGGGTCCCTTGGCCTGGCCTGCGCCCTCTCACAATCCAGGACCCTTTGGGGGATGTCGGACGACCGATTTTGGCCTGATCCCCGCAGGCCAGGCTAAGGGACCCCACTGGTGCACGAATCGTGCACCGGGCCTGCAGTATGCATATAAGATCTTTGATTAATCTCTTCCCATCCTCCCCTCACCTCCCTTCCCTACGAGATTCATCAGTTTGTTCCATGTTTCCATGCCTGTGCATTGAGCATCTGCCCCCTGGTGGTCAGTGCATGTCATAGCTACTAGTCGAACAGTCACTTAGGCTTTTATATATAGACTAGAGGCCCAGTGCACAAAAATTTGTGCACTGGCGGGGGAGGGGAGTGTCCCTCAGCCCCACTTGTGCCCTCTCACAGTCTGGGACCCCTCGGGAGATAACCACCTGCTGGCTTAGGCCTGCTCCCCAGTGGCAGAAGGCAGGCCCAATCCCTAGGTGCAGCCCCTGGTCGGGCTCAGAGCAGGGCCAATTGGGGAGTTGGGGCACCGCCCCGTCATGCACAGAGCAGGGTGGATCAGGAGGCTGCGATGCCACCCTCAGTCACGCTCAGGGTAGGGCCGATTGGGGGATTGGGGCGCCGTCCCCCGTCACACTCAAGGCAGGGTCGATGGAGAGGTTGCGGCGCCACCCCGTCACGCACAGAGCAGGGCGGATCAGGGGGTTGTGGTGCCACCCCTGTCAAATACAGAGCCAGCCGATCAGGGGGTTGGGCACTGCCCCCTGTCACACACAGAGCAGGGCCCATCAGGGGGGTTGGGGCTCCATACCCTGTCACACACAGAGCAGGGCCAATCAGGGGGTTGGGGAGCTCCCCCTTGTCATGCACAGAGCAGGGCCGATCAGGGGTTTGGGGAGCTCCCCCCTATCAGGCACAGAGCAGGGCTGATCAGGGGGTTGGGGCGCCTTCCCCTGTCATGAACAGAGCAGGGCGGATAGGGAGGTTGTAGCCCCACCCCGTCACACACAGAGCCGCAGGGCAATCAGGGGGTTTGGGTGCTGCCCCCTGTCACGCTGCTCCAGGGACCAGGAGGCCGCGTGGCTCTGCTGATCCCGGTGCTGGGAGGCATATTACCCTTTTACTATATAGGATAGAGGCCTGGTGCACGGGTGTGGGCCAGCTGGTTTGCCCTGAAGGGTGTCCTGGATCAGGGTGGGGGTCCCACTTGGGTGCCTGGCCAGCCTGGATGATGCGATGATGGCTGTTTGCAGCTGGTCACACACCCTTCAGGGTGGGGGTCCCCACTGGGGTGCCTGGCCAGTCTGGGTGAGGGGCTGAGGGTCATTTTCAGGCTGGCAGGTGACTGAAGCTCCCAACCGCTCCTTTTTTCCTTTTTTTTTTTTTAATTTTTTTTTTATTCTTGGATTTATGGCTGTCACTGGAGCTGAGAGCCGGCTTTAGCTGTGAGACCTCGCTGCTGAAAGCAGGTTTCTGGCTTTGTTTACTTTCTGTATTTGAAACTTTGTTGCGACTCCAGCTCTGAGATCCCAGCTGACTGAAAACAGGTTTCTGGGGTTTTGTTTAACTTCTATATTTGTAACAATGTTTCTTAGCAGCTCAGAGCCCAGCAGCGGCAGGCGGGGAATATTGGAGTCCTCCGTCACTGAAGCAAGCAAGCCTCCTGTTTGTGTCAGTAGCCTGGCTGCCGGCCGCCATCTTAGGTGGCAGTTAATTTGCATATCGCCCTGATTAGCCAATGGGAAGGGTAGCGGATGTATGGCTAATTACCATGTTTCTCTTTTATTAGATAGGATAGATATATTGGCTTCGGGTGTATAGCTTAGTGGTTAGACAATCATATAATTTACATAGTGTTCTCCTCAATATTTCCAGTACCCCAAGTGGCATTATACATAGTTAACACAATATTCAAAACAGAATCTCTTTTTAAACATTCAGTAGATGTCAAATATGCAAGAAGAGATATGGTCTTACCTGTTCTAACTACTATGGCCTTGACAAGCTCTCCAGTGTAGAAACGAGTTTGAATAACAGTAGTCCCACAAAACAGAGTGTGTCGTTTATGTATTTCTGGACTATATAATTCATCTCCCATTCCTTTTATGTCCACTGAAGGATTTGGCAAATTCGTCTTTGTCACTGGAACACTTTCTCCTTAAAAACAAAAATCATAAGTTAAAGCATAGAAATCAGTGGCAAACACATACAACTTGAAGTGTTAAGTAACCTAAATGTTATCATACTGTTTACAATTGCTACTAAAGTAGAGTTCTCATAATGGATAACATAACTTACTAAATCCGTTTTTTGGCTACCTATTTCCTTAAGCCAATATATCAAATCTTGTCTCCCACAATAATTCCTGAAGTGATCTGATTCAAAGATAATGATTTTTAAATGATTGTGCCAAGTTTCAAATAAGGAGACCAGGTAAGAGTTGCCTTAGCCCCAGCAGCTGTTCTCTTATACCTAAGAACTGAACTGGAAAGTGCTCTGCAGCCTCCAGCACACAGAGATGTGAAGACCTATTCCTAACCCCTAGACACACACACACACACACACACACACGCGCGCGGCGCGCGCATCTGGAGAAAGGAGATAATAATACGTAGTATGGTAGTTCTCTCAACTAACAAACAAATTCTTTTTAACACTGAAATTTAATTCTGTGTAGCATCCACAATTCTCGCTTCAAGCCAACAAGCGTGTGGGGATATTTATGTGTGAGTGTGTTTTAAGAAAAGATTCTTAAGTTTGAAAACATTATATAGGAATCACTTTCTTACCAGACTGACTATGACAATAAAAAAATTCATATGACAAAAAAGATATAGAGCTCTATCTTCAGATTGTGAATTTCCAAAAAAAAATCCTTTTGAAGTCTACTTCTCCTCAACTTTAAGAAAAATACAATGTTTAGTCCCACTGTTTACACATCAAATAAGGAAGCAAATACACTGCTTCTCTGTAGGCAAGGGCTTCTTTTTTTCTTCCCTTACTATAAAACATTTCCACAAATCAAAAAGAGTAAACAGGAGCATGCCAAGAAATGCAGTGATGATGAGCATGGTGACTTAGTATCACAGCTGAGTATAATGCAGAATTTGGTTCCCTCAGAATAAAAATAAAAAACAAAAAAATCACTTTCAATATCCATGACATTCGTAACATTCATAAAGAAAAGATAAACAGCACAGCTAATTTTGAAACAGATTCATCAGCAACCACTTAATCTACTCTCATAAACAACTCATCTGATTTTTCCTCATTTCATTTAGTTTACCTGTTAACATGCTTTCATTTACAATGCAAGTACCATTAATAAGTACTGCATCACAAGGCATGATAGTACCATTTAATGGAATGACCATAACATCTCCCGGCACAAGTTCTGTAGAAAAGATCTCTTCTTTTTCTGGATTTAAAGAAAGAAAAAAGAAAAAGAGTGAGAAAAAAATATTCTTTAACTTAGAATAAACATAAGCAAACAAAAAGTCATCTGAACTCAATGAGATGTCAAACATAATGGAGTTAACAGAAAAATTCCAATAAACAAAATGTTTCAACAAATAAAATGATTATTCCTTAGGCCAGTGGTCGGCAAACTGCGGCTCCGCAAACTGCGGCTTGCGAACCACATGTGGCTCTTTGGCCCCTTGAGTGTGGCTCTTCCACAAAATACCGACTTCTGCACATGGGCCACGAAGTTTCAATCGCACTGTACGTATGCACCCGCACGTGGTATTTTGTGGTATTTTGTGGAAGAGCCACACTCAAGGGGCCAAAGAGCCGCAGTTTGCCGACCACGGCCTAAGGTTAACACAGCATGGTGTTTAATGTCCACTAGTTTGTCCCAACAGGAAACTAACTATGCACAGGTAATGCCAAGTCCTCTCTGACCAAACAAGGTGGGTGGGCTCCAACATTCATTACAACACTTAAGGATCAATTTTAGCTAATAGCCCATTTAGAAAATAGTAAGTCCTATTGAGATCCCCTGCAATGGGTAAACATACTCGGATTTCCATAATCCCTTGAAAATGGAAGCATTGAAAATTTTAGCTACTCTCTTTTTTTTTTTTGGTTGCCTCTTATTAAAACTTTATTGTTAATATTATTAAATTTGTTCCTCTTTTTCCCCCCCCATAGCTTCCCTCCACCTGGTTCCCACCCCACCCTCTGCCCTTACCACCCCAATCCTTATCCATAGGACATTGTGTGTACAATTTTTGTACAGTCTCCTTCCGCACCCCCCACACCCTTTCCCCCCTGAGAATTGTCAGTCCACTCCCTTTCTATGCCCCTGATTCTATTATATTCACCAGTTTATTCTGTTCATCAGATTACTTATTCACTTGATTTTTAGATTCACTTGTTGATAGATATGTATTTGTTGTTCATAATTTTTATCTTTACCATTTTCTTCTTCTTCCTCTTCTTAAAGAATACCTTTCAGCATTTCATATAATACTGGTTTGGTGGTGATGAACTCCTTTAGCTTTTTCTTATCTGTGAAGCTCTTTATCTGACCTTCAATTCTGAATGATAGCTTTGCTGGGTAAAGTAATCTTGGTTGTAGGTTCTTGCTATTCATCACTTTGAATATTTCTTCCACTCCCTTCTGGCCTGCAAAGTTTCTGCTGAGAAATTAGCTGACAATCGTATGGGTATTCCCTTGTAGGTAACTAACTGTTTTTCTCTTGCTGCTTTTAAGATTCTCTCTTTGTCTTTTGCCCTTGGCATTTTAATTATGATGTGTCTTGGTGTGGTCCTCTTTGGATTCCTTTTGTTTGGGGTTCTCTGCACTTCCTGGATTTGTAAGTCTGTTTCTTTCACCAGGTAGGGGAAGTTTTCTGTCATTATTTCTTCAAATAGGTTTTCAATATCTTGCTCTCTCTCTTCTTCTGGTGCCCCCCTAATTCAGATGTTGGTACGCTTGAAGTTGTCCCAGAGGCTCCTTACACTATCTTCATATTTTTGGATTCTTTTTTCTTTTTTCTTTTCCGGTTGGGTGATTTTTACTTCTTCGTATTTCAAATCTTTGACTTGATTCTTGTGATACTCTAGTCTATTGTTGGATCTCTGTATAATATTCTTTATTTCAGTCAGTGTATGCTTAATTTCTAGTTGGTCCTTTTTCATATCCTCAAGGATCTCACTAGATTTCTTGAGGGTCTCACTAAATTTATAGGCGGTTTCTAGAAAATTCTTGAAAAACCTTGTAACTGTGGTTTTGAACTCTATATCCAGTAGTTGGCTTTCCTCCATTTCTGTTACTATGACCTGTTTCTTTGTCTCCGTATTTTGGCTGCTTCCTTGTGTTGATAGAGTGGCTTTGTGTGCTAGGTGTCCTATAGGGCTGAGTGACTCAGCCTCCCCAATTACCTGAGGTGGACACTCTTGGTGCACCCCACTGTGGGCTGGGTGCACAGTGTTGTTGTTGTTGGTTTCACTGGGATGAATTGACCTCCAGGCCAATTGGCTGTGAGGGCCAGCTGTGTCTACAATGGGAGAACTTCTGTGCTGGAGACACCCTTCTGGGGCAAGACTTGCTTCAGTGGGGCTTTGGTGCTCACTGAGTCTGCCCCCTGAGTGTGTCCCTTATGGATCTGAGGAGTTGTAATCTGGATGGTCCCACTCTGACCACTGGGTACACTGGCACTTGGATCTCGAAGGAGGTGCTAACTTAGCCTCTGCCTGAGGCTACCCAGCAGGAGCTACGGAGAGATCTGCAGATTCCTCTTCTTTATTTGGGATTTGGAGGTGCCCAGATGAGGCCCAGCTGTGAAGCAATGCAAGCTGCTGTGGGGCCTCGGGCCTTCTTTTGGATGTTCTGGGTCTCTCTGACCCAGCTGCAGTTTGTTAGGTAATTTTAGATTGCAGAGGGCCAGGCCATTCATATGCAAAAGACTCTGCGCACAGCTTGAGTGGGGCAGGGTCTCAGGGAATCAACAGGGCAGAGCAAATAGCTATGGCTGATCCTCGGCCCTGCCCTAAGGGCCCCGGGTCTCAGTGTCCCGTGGTAATCGCTGCAAGCACCTCTGAGAGAAAGCCACCCTCGAGTTTCTCCCCGTATGAGTCTGGTTCCCAGAGACTCGCCAGGAACTGGAGTTCAGAGCCGTCGGGAGCTTGTGTCTCCCTCCCGATTGAAAAAGACAGCCGCGTCCTCAGTTGCCAGCCCTTTCCGTGTGCGCCTCCATACCTCTGCACTTTACTTCCACACCTCCTCTGAGTCTCAGTGTGCTTTTCTCTTTCCTTCTAATTGTAGAATTTCCACTCAGCCAGCCTTCCTGTAGTTCTGGATGATGTCCGTTTTGTCTTTTAGTTGTAATTTTGAAGTGGTTGTGCGAGGCAGCAATTTCAGGTGTTTACCTATGCCGCCATCTTGGTTCCTCCCCCTACTTTCTCTTTTAACAGCATTTTTTACAGCATTCTTCTTCTTGTTGCCACTTTTTATAACCTAGAAAGTCTCACTGTGTACTCACTATTCCTAAAATAGTCCTAATATTTTAGACATTATTTTAAATGAATTTATAAAATAAATGTTGTGATATAGTATCCATTTCACTATTTCCTTAGAAATGTGTATACTATATTCAAGTTAGCTAAAGACTGTATAAAAGATCTTCCCACGTAAAAGGTTTTTCTTTACGATTGTCTTATATAGGGTTTCCCCAAAAAATGTATACATACTTTAGCAGCTGATAGCTGCAGATTCTATTTCATTTTGAAAATGAAAGGTATTTTAATAAACACTGCCTTTATAGTGTGTATACATTTTTTTGAGACACCCTGTATTTGGACATTCTCTCTCTCTCTCTCTCTCTCTCTCTCTCTCTCTCTTTTCCACCTAGGTTTAATACTATGCTCAGAAGACAGTTACATTAGTTTGTAAACAAAAATGTGTAAGAAAACTATTTTTTGTGACAGTGTGTAGGACACTCTTTCCTTCATTAAAACACACACACACACACACACAAACAAAAAAACAACAACAAAGAACTAGTTTACTAAGCTATGAGGAAAAAACAAAGGATTCTAATAATATTTAGTACATAGATACAATAATCTTCAGTTTTAAGCAAGATACCTATTTTTAAAACTCTTAAAGCTGTTAAAACCACTTGAAATTGAACTCCTCTTAGGTCTACCAGGCAATAAAATATCAATGATCTGATAGACTATACAAAGGGGATAGGACGATACAAGTTGAATGGTACATATGTCCTAGCATCCCAATTATCTCCAGCAGCAGCAGAGAAGGAAGAAGAGGAGCACCAATAATCTGACACATCTAACATTGCAGGTAGGGGAGAGAGACAGATACTCCCAGCTAAAATAGCAAGTGACCAGGAAGCACAGGGAAGGAGTAACCTGCTAGGCCAAACTGTTTACACTTGGATGAGGTATACTGAGCCAAGAAAATGGAGATTGATTTGGTGTTCCTCACAAATCTAAGCAGCTATGGTCCCCAAGGCCCATGATGCTGTGCTACCTCCACCGTATCTCCTTTACCTCTTCAATATCTCAGCAAACTAACATGTCCAAAACATTATCCTTCCCTAAGATTCTGCTTCTCCTTCTATTTAATTAAACTATGTTAATTAAACATCCATCCCCCAGCCTGACACCACTCTACCACCTTGCATCCAATGAATCGTAAAATCCTGTTCCATGGCCCTACTAATAGCTTTCAAACCCACATCATTTCTCTCCATTTCCACAACCTTTAACTTGATCCATTTCATGCCTTCAGTATTACTCCCCTCTAAACTAGTGTGAACATGGCAGCCAGAATAATTTTTTTTAGAAAGGCTAATAATTATCAGATCACTCCCCTGTTTAAAACCCTTCAATGGCTGTCCATTGCATTTTGGAATAAGTCAAAATTCTTCAACATACCTTAGAAGGCTGTACATCACCAACTTTCTACATCTGCCACACTGAATTTCTTCCAGTTATTACAGTGACCAAACTCCAGGCCTTTGGGCACTTAGAACCCTCTTCTTCTCCCTCACTCATTCCCACCATACTATCTTCTCACCTACCTCTTATCTAATTCAACCACTTAAAAAATACTTTTTTAAAGAAGCCATCCCTGACATCTACAGTAAATGAGCTCTAATATCTAATACGCTCCCTGCATTTGTCACACTTTATTTTCACGATTTATCATCTGTCTTTCCAACTAGTATGAAGTTCAGTGACGCAATGACTACGTCCTTCTTGATAATCACTGCATCCCCAGAGCCTAGTATAGTAGCTGTTACATTGTAGAAAAAGAAGAATACAATTTCATATAAATGAATTAATACAATACAAACTCAGAGATGAGTACAAATTCACACATACATTATTTCTTAAGAAATAAATGTATATATAACACACGGGCTTGTTTCATATATTAGTGCTTAATGGAAATCATTTTTGGATTATTTTTGTCAAGAGTCACCTGAAGTACTTACCTTCATTTACTCTGCAAACTGAAACTCTCACAGTACTGTGAGCTGCCACCATGTCATGCAACATTATATATTGCTGAAATAAGAAAAATAAATAAAAAATAAAAACTAGCTAATATAAAACCACTCTTCAATATATTAAAAAGTAAGGGTACTATAAAATAAAGTTAATAAAATAAATGCTTATCACTCTGCCCTTAAAAATGTCAAGACTAAAAGATTTAAAAAACTATACGATGTTTTAGCTAAAGACAAAATAAGAAGCACTTGATCCCTGAAAACACTAGAACCAGCCTATGATAAACAATGATAGACCCCTGCTATGGCCTCTAAGTGGTCAAGTAATAAACTGACTCTAAAAAACATCTGCCTTCCCTACTTCAAAAAAGGGACATATTCATAACTAAAAGAAAATCTGTATTGAGTATTACTTTGTATCAAGCACTATTCTATGCACCTTACAAAATATAAATACAGTTGTGAAATCAATAATAAATTGAACTTACCTTTTTAATGGAATATAGAGAACTTAAAATTGATACTACAGACATAATCACAATGGCTAGAGCATAGTAATAGTATTCATCAGTGCACCACAGTATAACACTGAACAGCTGGAAAATGTAAAATGGGTTGAGAACCTAAAAAAAAAAAACCACAAAATTTTTAAGTCAAAGTGAATAAAATGCTTATAACCATACAGATTTTCCATCTTTTTATTTAAGAAGCAACCAACAAGATACTATAGGATACTAGGTGTACCAGTTAATAATGCGGATTTTTTTTCAATAGATGGTGTTACACATATGTTGATATATATGCAATTTGATATGTATGCTATTTTGTTGTATTGACAACAAGCTTCAAAAGTTATGTCAAATTTGCTGAAGGTGTTAACATCATAGATATTTTTACACTTAAAAATGTCGAATTTCATGCCAAAAAAAGAGCATTTGCGGCAAGTTTTAATTCATTACTTTATTTTGAAGAAAAAGTTACCGTATACTTCGGGAAGCTTATGGTGAACATGCTCCACCTCAAGATACTTGTGAACGCCGGTTTAAACACTTTAAAAGTGATGATTTCGATGTGAAAGACAAAGAACATCCAGGTCAACCGGAAAAGTTTGAAGACCAACAATTACAAGCATTATTGGATGACTAGAGGCCCAGTGCACGAAATTTGTGCACTGGAAGGGTGTTCCTCAGTCCAGCCTGCACCCTCTCCAATCTGGGACCCCTCAGGGAATATCCAACTGCCAGTTTAGGCCCAATCCCACAGTCCTAAACTGGCAGTCGGACATCCCTCTCACAATCCGGGACAGCTGATTCCTAACCACTCACCTGCCTGCCTGCCTGCCCCCTAACCACTACCCAGCCAGTCTGATTGACACCTAACTGCTCCCCTGATGGCCCAATTGCCCCCAACTGCCTCCCCTGCCGGCCTTCTTCTGACAACCTGGGGGCGGCCATCTTGTGATGACACAAGGGCGTGAGGGTCAATTTGCATATTACCTCTTTATTATATAGCAAGATGCATGTCAAACTCAAAAACAACTTGCAGAAAGGTTAAATGTTGCTCAGCAAACAATTTCTGATCCTTTAAAAGCACTGGGAAAGATTTTAAAGGAAGGAAAATGGGTGCCACATCAACTGAACAAAAGATAAATGGAAAACCGAAAAGTCATCAGTAAAATGTTGCTTCAATGGCACAAAAGAAAGTCTTTTTTGCATCAGATTGTGACTGGCAATGAAAAGTGGATTTATTTTGAGAATCCCAAATGCACAAAATCATGGTTTGATCCAGGTCAACCATCAACATTGACTGCAAGGCCAAATCGCTTCGGAAAGAAGACAATGCTCTGCGTTTGGTGAAATCAGAAAGGTGTGGTATGTTATGAGCTTCTAAAACCAGATGAAACTGTTAATACTGATTGCTACCAACAACAAATAATCAATTTGAAACACGCTTTGATTGTGAAATGACCAGAATGGGCCAGAAGATACGGCAAAGTAATTTTGCTTCATGATGACACACCATCACACACTTCAAAACCAGTTAAAGACACGTTAAAAGATCTTGCCTGGGAAGTATTAAACCACCCACCATATTCACCAGACCTTGCTCCTTCAGATTACAACTTGTTCCGATCAATTGCACACACACTTTCTGAGCAGCACTTCAACACATACGAAGAAGTGGAAAATTGGGTCACTGAATGGTTTGCCTCAAAACAAGAAAATTTCTATTGGGATGGTATCCACAAATTACCTGAAAAATGGGGGAAATGTGTAGCTAGTGATGGACATTACTTTGAATAAAGCAGTTCTGATGTTTCTCTTGAAATTATCATGTTTTCTTTGATTACAAAATCCACCATTATTAACCGGTACACGTAGTAAGCTCTATGGTACCCTTGGGCAATATGTACTACCCCAATGTCGTAAAACTGATGGCTCTGTACTTTTCAAGGCACTTCTCATAAACAGTCCCATTTTACTTCCAAATTATATAGAGCCACAATTTAAATAATAAGAAGACATTCTTAGTTTTCTATTTTCTAACTTTTATTTAATCAGAATGAGATTATCAGAAAGGACTTGCTCCACTTTTATAAGTAAAGAAGCAGCAAAGAGAAAGATTTTCTGGTGATCAAAGCTAGTTACTGATGGAACCATATTACAAACCAGACTTTCTAATTCCTAATCATTATACTTTGGTATGTTCTAAACCAACGTCATAAAGTCACTCTCAGCAACTGATGAAAATAATCTTTTATTTCTACTAAAAGTATTCACTCAATACAGCTAACTTGATCTTTAGCAAAAAATTAAAAGACAGATTGGAGAGTCTAACTGCTAGGCAATATCTTATTCCCTTCCTTTATATGAACAACTTTTATTCATACCTCTTATATAGCAATTACCACTCATCAGTCACTACAGTAACTACTGACATGTTTTCTTCCCAGGTTAAAGTGCAAACTTCTCAATATGAACATCAGGTCATGTTTTATATTCCAAACTTCTGGTACAATGTCTAGTTTCTGCCAGAAGCTAATTCCAGCACGACATAAATGCAAGAAGTTTCATCAAAAGGTTGATGGAACTTAGGGATTCAGCAGGGCTGAATCTGCTGGAGATGGCTATGGGCATTTCCCCACACCTAAAGATTTGCATAGATGATTGCTTGCTGCCAGACAGCTGAAGGCATTTCAATTTACGTTATTGCATCCTACTGGCCAAACACCTAAA
The DNA here is from genome assembly GCF_964212035.1 of Myotis nattereri. NCBI lineage: Eukaryota > Metazoa > Chordata > Mammalia > Chiroptera > Vespertilionidae > Myotis > Myotis nattereri. The sequence continues at coordinate 51,832,712 of NC_138077.1, forward strand.
CAGCAGAAGGCAGTTACCCCAATCTGACAATGGATTCCATATGTATATCTACCTTGCCTTAGGACAAATTGTGTTAATAAAGAGCAAGGGGTCCGGAGATTCAGGAGAACTTGGTTCCTTTAACTAAGTCTTCTCTGTCTCCCCAAAATGCCTTCCAAAATTATGTTTCATCTCTAGACTCTTTAATCATTTACAGCAGCCCCTTCTCCAGATTCCTGAACCCCTTCTATATGCTGGATTAAGACCCCCAGCAGTTTCCAACAATGTACCTCAAAATGCCATATGAATAAACTCAACATGATAAATTGTTTAATAATCAGAAAACAAAAAGCAGGAGTACACATCTATAAGATAGGGCAAGATTTAGATGTGTGATTTCCTGAGGACAAAAAAAAATTTAATCTACAGAAAAAAAAAAAATTAGACAAATAAAAAAGGAAAGTCATACACTAAATTATCTGAGATCACCTTTACCTTCCAAGTGGAAGGAAAAAAAACAAAACAATAAAAATAAATAAATAAATCTCTATATAAGGCTAAGTGACCGACTGTATGTCCATCCAACCGGTACATATGACATGCACTGGCAATCTATATATATATGGCTAAGGGACCGACTGTGGGAATGTACATACGTACGTCTGACTGACCAACCGGCGGGTACATATGACACGCACTGGCAATTTAAAAAGAAACATTGACTCGCACATGCATGATACATATACAGCTCTTGCTGGCACCAATTGCAAGCGTGTGTTTCCATCTGTCATTGTCAATACGTGAATGTGGTTGTTTTTGTTGAAATTATTTGTAATGGATCTATTATTGAAGCTACCTTTGAAAATAGTATATCTATAGATAATATTAAAAATATATCTAAACGTGTGATTCTTTGTCCAAAAATGATGAGCACGTTCATAAATTAAATGAAGAAATTTTGGATAGACTCGATGGAGATTTTCACACTTATTTGAGTGATGATTCCATCGATTCAACAGATGATGCTGAAAAGGAAAATTTTCCCATCGAACTTCTTAATAGTATTACTCCTTCGGGAATTCTGTGTCATAAATTAAAATTAAAAGTAGGTGCAATCATGCTACTGAGAAATCTTAATAGCAAAAGGGGTCTTTGTAATGGTACTAGATTTATTATCAAAAGGTTGTGACCTAACATAATCAAAGCTGAAGTATTAACAGGATCTGCAGAGGGAGAGGTTGTTCTGATTCCAAGAACTGATTTGTCCCCATCTGACACTGGCTTCCCATTTAATTTAATTCGAAGACAGTTTCCCATGATGCCAGCATTTGCGATGACTATTAATAAATCACAAGGACAAACTCTAGACAAAGTAGGAATATGCCTACCTGAATCCATTTTCGGACATGGTCAGCTATATGTTGCTTTCTCTTGAGTTCAAAGAGCGTGTGACATTAAAGTTGTAAATATTTCACCACACGGGAAATTAGTCAAGCACTCTGAAAGTGTTTTTACTCTTAATGTGGTATACAGGGAGATATTAAAATAAGTTTAATCAATTTATCAGTCATTGTTTTTATCACTTGTTTTTATATCATTTTTATATCTTTTTTGTTTTTATATGTCTTTGTTGTTATAACATGTTGTAATTATTTATTAATCAATTTATATATTATTTTCATATACATTTTACTAATTTCCTTTCATGTCTGATACTTCTATTATAGACAAAGAGCTAATAGTGATATTACAATATCTCTTCTAATTAATTTCCTTTCAATATGCACGAATCTGTGCACCAGGCCACTAGTAAAAGTTTGAAAACAGAAAATTAAGAATGTCTTATTACTTAGATCATGGCTCTTTTCAAATTGACAAATCTACTGATTACAAATATTGAGACATGTACAATAATAGTCTTACCTCCTTAATTAGAAGCTTAAAAACAGAAGGCACTTTCACAGAAATTTCATTTATTCCATAAAGCAATTTTCTATGACAAGAAAATATAATAACAGTATTATATTACATTACATAATAATAGTGTAATTTTGCGAAGTTACTTCATTACATAAAGCTCAAACCACAGACTGCTCCTAAATCTAGAACTTACACATTCATGTTTCTATATACTTGTCTTGCACAATTCAAATTCTCTACCTTTAGTATTTAAATTAAGTAGTTAATACTGGATAACTATACAGCTATCATTTTGATTCATTCTATCTCATATCTTTTTGTGTGACAAATATCTTTCCAACTAGTCTATAATAATTATGTCAGCAAAGGTTTTCTTTTCCATTCTTGAACACAATAGGTCTGAACAATTTTGAATTGCAATTAATTTTTCCAAAAGCTTAGATAAATAAATTTAAGAGACCTGATAATATTTTTCTAATAAGAATATTGTACTTTGCCCTAGTTGGTTTGGCTCAGTGAATAGAGCATTGGTCTGTGGACTGAAGAGTTCCAGGTTCGATTCCAGCTAAGGGCACATGCCTGAGTTAATGGCTTGACCCCAGTGGGGGGCATGCAGGAGGCAGCCGATCAATGATTCTCTCTCATCATTGATGTTCCTATCTCCGACTCCCTTCTTCTCTGAAATCAATAAAAATATACCTTAAAAAAAAAAAGATATATATATATACATATATATATATATATACACACACATACATATACTATAGATATATATAAATGGTGTCCCAAAATTCACACAAGAAATAATTTTGATAGAAAACACAGGTTTATAATTAAAAATTGTAAATTTTTCATTGATTCATAAAGTATACAGTATAGGGTTATGTACGGAATAGCATATCGGGTAAATGGCCTCCACGGCTTTGCTGGCACATACGCACTCTTTTGTTATTGCCTGAGCAGCCGCATTTTCGAAGAAGAATGGTCTGATGATGCCTCCAGCACAAAATCCGCACCAAACAGTGACACATTGTGGATGCATTTGCTTCTCAACAATCACTTGTGGATTTTCTGAACCCGAAATGCGACAATTTTGTCGATTAACCAAGCCATCAAGATGAAAATGAGCCTCATCGAAATTCAGCCACATTTATGCAAAACGGTCATGGAAAATTTCAACCAAAGAGTGCGTATGTGCCAGCAAAGCCGTGGAGGCCATTTACCCGATATGCTATTCCGTACATAACCCTATGCTGTATACTTTATGAATGAATAAAAAATTTACAATTTTTAATTAGATACCTGTGTTTTCTATCAAAATTACTTTTTGCATGAATTTTGGGATACCCTTTATATATATTGTACTAAGCCCTAACCAATTCTGTTCAGTGGTTAGAGCATCGGCCTGCCCACTGAAAGGTCTCAGGTTCAATTCCAGTCAAGGGCACGTACCTCAGTTGCAAGCTTGATCTCCAGCCCTCGTTGGGGTGTGTGCAGGAGGCAACCAGTCAATGTGTCTCTCACATCAATGTTTCTCTCTCTCTGCCTCTCCCCGTCTCTTTCATTCACCCTTAAAAAAAAAAAATCAATGGGAAAAATATCCTCAGGTGAGGATTAATAAAACAAAATAAATAAAAGAATACTGGAGCCCAGCTGGCTCAGTGGTTGAGCATTGACCTATGAACAGGAGGTCACGGTTCCATTCCCAGTCAGGGCACATACCTGGATTGCGGGCTCAATCCCCAGTGTGAGGCATACAGGAGGCAGCCAATCAATGATTCTCTTTCATCATTGATGTTTCTAACTCTCTCTCCCTCTCCCTTCCTCTCTGAAATCAATCAATCTATCTATCTATCTATCTATAAATATTCATTACAAAACACTGTACACTTGACATTTTTAAAAAAAATACTTTTAAAAAGTTGCTTGGCCCTGGCCAGTGTTACTCAGTGGTTAGAGCAGGAGTGGGCAAACTTTTTGACTCGAGGGCCACAATGGGTTCTTAAACTGGACCGGAGGGCCGGAACAAAAGCATGGATGGAGTGTTTGTGTGAACTAATATAAATTCAAAGTAAACATCATTACATAAAAGGGTACGGTCTCGTTTTTTTTAGTTTTATTCATTTCAAACGGGCCGGATCCGGCCCATGGGCCGTAGTTTGCCCACGGCTGGGTTAGAGCATCACTGGCCTGGTCAAGGGCTTGCACCTGGGTTGCAGATTCAATCCCCAGCCCATCCAGGCCGATATGTTTCTCTTCTCTTCTCTTCTCTCTCTCTCTCTCTCTCTCTCTCTCTCTCTCTCTCTCTCTCTCTCTCTCCCCCCCCCGCCTCTCTCTTTGCCCCCCCCCCCAAAAAAATCAATGGAAAAAATATCCTCTCGTGAGGATTAACAAAAAAAAAAGAAAAGCTGCTTAAATCCTTCTGCTTAAATTCCTTATCATAGTGCTTTCTATATGCTAGAGTAATTCTGGCCTTTTAAGAAGTATAAGTCTAAACGAAGAGACTCTTTTACTAATATATTCTAACACTTTGAAAAGATATGCTACAGGCGTATAAGAAAATTTCTAACTTAATTTGAAAATGGCACTTATCTTTAAATATGCAATACATCAATATAATTTTATACTTTAGCAGATAATAACATGATAAAAAAGATTGTCTCCCAATTTACAAATTTTCACTGTAGTAAATTTGAGCTCATGCTTATAATTCCCTATAGCAGTAAAATCCAAGATGTTATCAATTATAAGATATACCCATTATTGTATGTACAATTAAGAAAGATAAAGGATGACTCTCCATCCACTGTATAACACATTCCCCTTTTAGAAATGTTAAAATGTGGGGAAATGTATACCTTAGAATTGACGAAATATGGTTTATTTTCAGGGATATCAACTTCATAGTATCAGCTCCAATATTTTTATAATTCTTAAATTGAGAGATAGCCTTACCCAAATAAAACATCAATAAGTTGTCAAGTACTATGTCTATAATATTTAAATATCTGTTAATATGTACAACTATATGGTGAAAGGGTGAACTATACATACTACTGTATTTAGGAATTTTGATAATAGATCTGACTTTAGTTGGATAAAAATTACCTGTAGGCATGCATCCCCTTTGTCAGTCCTGCACTATGCTTTTCATAAATTGACGTACAAGAAACACCTTCATCCAGTCCCCTAAATAAATCCAAAGTTTTTACTTTAAACAAAGTTTAAAATATCCAAATGTCTTAATGCCTCATTTTTCTATATTCTGATTTCAAAGTGTGACTTCCTTACAAACAGAAATCCTTAACAAAAAATGAGACAATGAATGGGAATTTTAAAATCTAAAATTCCCAAGATAAACAATAGTGAAAGTTCTAAGTCTCAAAAGTGGCAACTTCTAAGTTATACAATGTATCTATCACATGATAAGATGGCTTTAAATACTCATGTTTATATAATAATATTATTATCCTTTAAAGCTGTGCACCAAAGCTGTAAGAGCTAATAACTAAACTAATAAAATTAAAAGTAGAGTATGATAGTTTGAGAATTCCAAACTAAAAATAAAAAAATGTTTTACTTTTTATTTAGTTCCTCCTCTTTAATTCTTTAAGCTTCACAGTAAGAAATCCTATTCATTTATTTTCTTTCTATAAAAGCATTCACCAAAATCCTTCCCTGATCTAATACATAGAGAGTACAGAATTTATGAGTCACGGGCAATGTCTAAATTCTGTAACAATTCTAATTGGGATTCAATTAACCTATCTACTTTATCTCCAAAAATGTCTTAATTATACTGAGATTCTAGAATTAACTGAGATACTAATAATAGAACTCTGAAGAGAATCTTATACATCATTTAATTCCAATCCTTTTCCACTTTTGTCAGATAGGAAAATTAAGCTCCGTAAGTAAGTGTTATCATAAATTCTACAAGTTTTTATGGTTGGCAAATGCTGCACAGCAATATGTTTGATGCTTTTTTCTCACTAAAGTTGATGACTTCTCCAAAGGCAGCAGTAATCAGTTCCAACTCAATTTTTTTAAAAAACCAAAACACCAGCTCATTGGCAGTATTCTGTAAGGCAATGGTTCTTAACTAGGAATGGTCTTCACAAATAGGCACGTAGGAATGCCCTGGTCCATTCCAGAATATTCTAATTCTTTAGTGCCAGGGGGGGAAATCCAGGCATGAATATTTTAAATGCTCATAAGGTGATTCTCTTTGTATTGCTAATATTAAGAACTATAGGCCCGGTGCACAAAAATTTGTGCACTCGGGGGGGGGGGGAGGGGGGTCCCTCAGCCCGGCCTGTGCCCTCTCGCAGTCTGGGACCCCCCGGGAGATAACAACCTGCTGGCTTAGGCCTGCTCCTGGGTGGCAGAGGGCAGGCCCAATCCCTAGGTGCAGCCCCTGGTCGGGCACAGAGCAGGGCCGATTGGGGAGTTGGGGCGCCGCCCCCTGTCATGCACAGAGCAGGGAGATTGGGAGGTTGTGATGTCACCCTCAGTCACGATTAGGGTAGGGCCGATTGGGGGGTTGGGGCACCGTCCCCTGTCACACTCAAGGCAGGGTCGATGGTGAGGTTGCGGCGCCACCCCATCACGCACAGAGCAGGGCCAATCAGGGGGTTGGGGCGCTGCCCCCTGTCACTCACAGAGCAGGGCCCATCAGGGGGGTTGGGGCTCTGTACCCTGTCACGCACAGAGCAGGGCCAATCAGGGGGTGGGGCACCGCCCCCTATCACCCACAGAGCAGGGCCAATCAGGGGGTTGGGGCACCGCCACTCTCACACTCAGGGCAGGGCCGATGGGGAGGTTATGGCTCTACCCCATCACACACAGAGCAGGGCCCGTGAGGGGGTGGGGGGGGTTTGGGGAGCTCTCCCCTATCAGGCACAGAGCAGGGCTGATCAGGGGGTTGGGGCGCCTTCCCCTGTCACGAACAGAGCAGGATGGATAGGGAGGTTGTGGCCCCGCCCCGTCACACACAGAGCCACAGGGCGATCAGGGGGTTTGGACGCTGCCCCCTGTCACGCTGATCTCGGTGCCGGGAGGCATATTACCCTTTTACTATATAGGGTAGAGGCCTGGTGCATGGGTGGGGCTGGCTGGTTTGCCCTGAAGGGTGTCCTGGATCAGGGTATCCTGTATCAGGGTGGGGGTCCCCACTGGGGTGCCTGGCCAGCCTGGGTGAGGGAATGATGGCTGTTTGCAGCTGGTCAAACACCCTTCAGGGTAGGGGTCCCCACTGGGGTGCCTGGCCAGTCTGGGTGAGGGGCTGAGGGCTGTTTTCAGGCTGGGGGTGACTGAAGCTCCCAATCGCTCCTTTTTTTCTTTTTTATTCTGGGCCAGTTTTAGCTTGAGGCTTGGCTCCAGCTCTTAGGTTTCTGGCCTTTCCTTACAATATTGCCATCCTGCTGGCTGAAGCCTGGTGGTATTTGTTACAGAGTTTCTTAAACTGCCCGCTCAGAGGCCTGCAGCCACAGGCGGGGAACGTTGGTTTACTCCGTCACTGAGGCAACCAAGCCTCATGTTAGTTTCAAGCTGCCTGGCTGCCGGCCACCATCTTGGCTGACAGTTAATTTGCATATCGCCCTGATTAGCCAATGGGAAGGGTAGCGGTCGTACGCCAATTACCATGTTTCTCTTTTATTAGTGTAGATTCCTTTAGCACTCTCAAGCAATGATACTTGAGTGTTTATAATAATTGCTTTAACAAAAGCAACAAAAATAGAATCCTAATTAATTAGTACTTATATAACTTGAAGCCTCCACAAAAATTTATCCAGTGATAAATTTTAAGAGATTACACCAATTTGTCCTACCCAAGGTTTAACACATTTGACAATGTCCCATCTTTATTCACATAGTGAAGTTAAATTTCCATCTATCTCTTCATCCCTCAAGTATATACAAGTGGGTAGAACTGTGAGCATATTGGGAGTTAACAGTTCAGATAGGTATACTCAAAGTTCACTTTGAGATGAACCCTCAAAAAGAAAAGAACTCAGACTCAGTGGATTTTAAGATCATACTACTTTTCTAACTTTTATGTAAATTTTGCCACGATACAGGTTGCAAGTGACATTTCATTCTAACATGGTTAATCAGTATTCAAATAACACTGGAAGTTGCTAAAGAATAAGTGAGTAAAAGTTCTTCAATAAAAACCTATTCAATTTTATGTAACATTAGAATGAATTCTTTACTATCTAGAACATTTTTAATATACTCATAATATAAACAAAAAAAATCACTTACTTTAAGAAATCAAAATTGTGAAGAGTATCATTCCAGAAATATTTTACACTATGGTGGGTAAAGTAACGAATCTGTAAAACACATAAATGTTACATCAAAAAGCATTATCATCACTTGTTTTCAATTACATTTACTAACACAAATCTATCATCTAACAACATATTAAATTTAAAGTGATCACATGTGACATGTAAATGTAATCTGTTTCTTTTAATAATACCTGAACTGTTACAATACAGTGATAAACAGGCATTTTATATGCATATACATTTATCTCAAAAATAACTGCAAACACAAAATTATGTACTATCCATGATAGCATAACATGTAACAATTCTGATTCTTAAAGAAACCTTGAAACTAAGATTACAGTACCTGTTCTGATTGTGTCTGTGAATATTTACTTATCTCATGCCCGTTCTCTTCGGCCAAATTTTCAGTTAAAAGAACAGCATGGCCATTTGAAACCTTATTAGCCACAGATTTTGGACTCGAAAATGGATGAGTTTTCAGAGAAAGCAAGCGAATTTTTGCACAAAACCACGTTTTGAATTCATCCTTACAAGAGAGAAAGGTAAATAGTCAATTATGTATATTATACAACTGTCTACATTTTTATTTGATTTCCATTCTTTACAATATTATTTACTCATCTCTGAGAAAGCATCACTTCCTACTGACTTAACCATTTCATAAAGATGCATAAATTTAAATGTGAAGTGCTTTCCACTGCTTACCATTTAAATGGTATACTTCACTAACACAATATCCCATAAAAGTTTATGAGTACTTTCTTAATTTACCCAACATACTCAGACTAGATATTAATGCATCTTATAAAATACTTCCAGGTAGGATCATTAAAAAACAAATAAACACAACACCCTGAGATGTAACAGCATCACATAGTAGAAGCAACTTGTTTGGTGAATGAGAGATCCTATAGTTCTAACTGTCCGGTGACCTTGAAGGACAGCATATAATCTCTCAGTGCATCAAGAGCTTAAAAGGAAGGGTAGGATTTGATCATCTTTAAGATTCTTTATACTCTAATTGCTCTGATAATATTCACTTCAAACACAGGTGCTTTAGAAATAGTAGGATTAGTATTCCTCATTATATCTTACAGTGATGTTCTCTTCATATATTATTTTCAACAAAGTACACACAAAGACATTCTTTTACTCCTCAAATAATCAGCTACAGTACAAGTAAATCCATGGACTTACAGTAGTCCTCAGCAGCACCACTTCACAGTCTTTAATTGCAGTTCTAATACAGGTTGCCTTCACCCGCCACTCAGGCATCCAATAGAGGAGGAGCAGGAGAAAGCCACCGGTGCAAACCACTCCTAGAGAAACTATGGCAAGCTTCCAGCGACATAAATTATAGCCATAAATTTCCTGCATGGATATAGTAATCATGATTAATCATCAAATGATATGAAAGATAAATCCAAAGTTCTTTGTTTTCCAGATGGTTATTGTCTTGTCAGATAAACTACAAATATTTTCCCAACCCATAATTTATCTTTAAATTTTGTTTCTGAGAAGCTTATTGTCAAAGGTATACTTTTTAAGTGGCAAAATCTTTTGATATTTACACATTACATTCTACATTTGATGTTATCATCCTATATAATAAAAGGTTAATATGCAAATCGACCTAACAGTGGAACAACCGGTCGCTATGATGTACACTGACCACCAAGGGGCAGATGCTCAATGCAGGAGCTGCCCCCTGGTGGTCAGTGCACTCCCACTGAGCAAGAAGCCGGGTTCACAGCTAGTGAGCGCAGCAGTGGTGGTGGGAGCCTCTCCCACATCTGCAGCAGTGCTAAGGATGTCTGATGGCACTAAGCTGTCAGTCAGACATCCCCCGAGGGCTCCCAGACTTCAAGAGGGCACAGGCCGGACTGAGGGACTCCCGCCCCCCCCACCACCCCTCCCCCACTCAGTGCACGAATTTCGTGCACCGGGCCTCTAGTTAGTAACATAATACTTTCCCACTGATATAGTATATTTACATTTAATATACATTCCTAGAACTTTTATAATTCCAGTTTTACATTTATCTTTTGAATTCTTCTAGAACTTTTCTTGTTATAAGATAGGTTTTTTAAAATAAACTTTTATATTTGAAATAATTTGATTTGCTGAAAAGATACAAAAATATTAAGAGTTCCTGTATACCCTTCATCCAATGTTAACATCTTGGTACATTTGTCAAAATCAAAAAGATTAGCCCAGCCAGCATGGCTCAATGGTTGAGCATCGACCTATGAACCAGGAGGTCACAGTTCAATTCTTGGTCAGGGCACATGTGCAGACTTGATCCCCAGTAGGGAGGTGTGGAAAAGGCAGCCGATCAATGATTCTCTCTTATCATTGATGTTTCTATCTCTCTCTCCTCCTCTCTTCCTCTCTGAAATCAATAAAAATACTAGTATATATTAAAAGAATAAAAAGTATTAACACTGTATATTATATTAAGTAAATCTTGTCTTTATTAGAATTTCACCATTTTTTTTCACTGTCTTTTTTTTTGTTTAAGGATATAATTTAGAATATCATGTTGCATTTAGTTAAGTTTTAACTTTATTTTTCCAAATCTTTAACTAATTGTCCCAATACTACTGTTACTGATCAATCTGACCTTCTGACCCAAATTATTCAAATTGTTTCAGTTACCCTAACAAGGGCTTCCAAATTTAGCAAATGAAAATGCAAAGTGCCTATTTAAATTCAAATTTCAGACAAAAAACCAAGTAATTTTTTTGTTGCCCTCTGCAATATTAGGGACATGCTTCTACTAAAAATGTATTCCTTGATTACCTGAAATCCACATTTAATATTTAACAGGGAGTCTTATACAGGGTAGAGCAAAAGTAAGTTTACAGTTATAAGTACTCAAAACAGTTTATTCTTGTATTATTATGTATTAATGAACGTATTATTTTCCATATAACAATTGTAAACCTACTCTTTCCCTACCTTCTTTTTATCTGACAACTCTATCTCCTTCCATCCGCCACACACAGAAGAGTTGAAAAGTGTGTTTTTTAAATTAAGCTGATTTTCAACATTTTATAAATCAAAATCAGAAATCTTGGATTTGGAATTATATTTTAAGCATTAGCTAACATAACTTCTCAAATTACCAAATGAAAAAACATACTTCTTTCCTCTAGGTTTTAACAGTTCAGAAGTGAAATAGGAATTATTCTAAAACAAATAGAAATGCTACATAATCCCAATTGAAAAACACAGTCAGGATGAGGAAAATACATTGACTTAGCTGTGTTTTGTTTTTTTAATTTACTTTTCTACTTCCCTAGCATAATAAATTGAAGAGATAAATTCTTCACACTTTCTAAGTAAATAATAAATACTGGTTACCATTTCATCTTCTTGACCCTGATTGATAGTCTTTCTTTCTTCTTTGTCCATATCTACAGTGATTTAAAAGGTCTTGTACTTCAGAACAGTTGAAGACAACTGAGAGATGAGAGGAACAAATGTTAGGAAATTATTATTTATCTTAATATACTATATAACTTCATATTATTACATTTCTTGTTGTGACATATGTATCAATGTTTAACTGGTACTTAAGTAACCACTAAAGTGCTAGGTGTTTCTAATGCCATTTTCAATGGTGTGCCAGTTCTTGCACCTGCATTATTTACAATCACAAAACGTGGCATATTCCATTAATGAATTTGTACTAGCAATAGCCCTGCTACAAAACAATTTAAATTCTGGGAGAAAATACTACAGAATCTTCCCTTTCATTCTCCAGACTCAGAGACGTAACCTAGTTGTGCCATAAAAGTGCTTCACACAACTCAATTTATTGCTTGAAGTAGAGTGAAGAGGTAAAGCACCAGTAGTGAAACCACCCCAAAACCTCTTAGGGATTAAAGTATCATCCGTCAAATGTTTACTAAGCAAGCATCTATTACATGAATGACATTCCCTGGCCACTAGTCAATCCCTATGGCATGTGTACCACTATTGGAGGTCACTCAACTGATTCCCCCGTTCTCATTCCAAAGTCCACTAAGCAATCTTATGACTATTTCTGACTACTCATGATGCTTGTCTACGAGAAAATTCACTGAGCTCATCAACAAAGTTTTTTCCCCTGTATTAAAAAAAATGAGATTAATTATAAACAGACATTGGGCCACACATTAAAGAGATTTGAAAATTGTAGAACAATGCCTATTTTCTCATGATTTTTTTTGGTTATGGCAAATATTTTTCAGAAAAATGTTACTTAATATGTAATAAATGTATTATTGTCACATCTTATTAAACTAATATTCTCAAATCTATATCAGTTTTAACTAACATGGTATCAACAGATACAATGCACATAAACAAAAGCTTTTCAGAGTTCACAATAAACATTAAAGCAGTGGTTCTCAAACTTCCTAATGCCGCAACCCTTTAATACAGTTCCTTATGTTGTGGTGACCCCCAACCATAAAATTATTTTCATTGCTACTTCATGACTGTAATTTTGCTACTGTTATGAATCGTATTGTAAATATCTGATATGCAGGATGTATTTTCATTATTACAAATTGAACATAATTAAAGCATAGTGATTAATCACAAAAACAATATGTAATTATATATGTGTTTTCTGATGGTCTTAGGTGACCCCTGTGAAAGGGTCGTTCGACCCCCAAAGAGGTCGCGACTCACAGGTTGAGAACCGCTGCATTAAAGGTTACCAGTCTGAGCCCAAAGCCTTGGAGAGCCACTGCTTTAGACTAGGCTGATGTCTGCAGAACAGCCAATAAGTAATATAACCTCTCAGTCCCAATGTCATGTTTCTGCCTCATCTAGCCAGTGTGTAGTACAGGCCTGACACATGGTAGACACTCAAAAATTACTTGTTGAGTGAATAACACTTGTTGTGCTAAGGTAGCATTAGCTATTTAATGTTTATAAATGTTAGGAAATTATTTTTCCTAGTAGACTATATAACTTCATATTATCACATTTCTTGTGATACATGTATCAATGTTTAACTGATACTTAAGTAATCAAGTAAAATAGCCAAGTAAAACCAACTGCAGCATTTTAAACTAATCCCATATGTGACTACTGAAATCTCAACAAAATGACCAATGAAAATATTGATGCCTCCTATACCAGCACCCAGCACTTGTCTAACTACTGGTAGCCCTGGAGATGGGGTCAGAGCTAAGTAGAGCCAGGACTTTCTATAGAAATAAAAGGCAGAATTTTAAGATAGAGATAGATAGATAGATAACTTAGTGCCATCTTGGAAAAGAAAATTTAGAAGTATCTGGTCCAACTTCTCCAAAAGAAGCCTTATTATACAAAAAAAAAACAACAACAAAAAAAACACCTTTGGGAAATTTAGTAGCAAGTTATTCTTAGTCTAGGGCAGTATTACAGCCATGAAGCATGTTACTACCATGTTAAGACTAATCCATCAAATCAATATTATATGAGGAACCTGCTGCTATGGACTATAGGGAGAATGAACTAGCCCAACCTCTTCCCTGTACAAAAGGTCAGCAGCTGTTACCTGAACATGGAAGAGATAGACCAATCTTGCAAGATTTAAATGTGCACATGCCCACTTTCAAAGGTTAAGACAAAGGCATCTACCCTGATGCTGTTCCCACAAAAAAAATACCAGTCTCAGGTTCTTAACTATAGTCCATGGTTCTTCCATCAGTTCTGGACTACATCTCAGGATCATCATTCAGGATTCATCAAACTCATTTTTTGTAATTAACTAGAGGCCGGGTGTATGGATTCATGCACCGGTGGGGTCCCTCGGTCTGGCCTCTGCCCTCTCGCAATCCGGGACACCACCAATGCGTGGTTGGGGCTGGGGAGGGACCGTGGGAGGGGTCCAGGTTGTGTTCAGCCCATTTCAGGGGCTGACCGGGCCAGGGAGGGACCACAGGAAGTTGGCTGTCTGGGAAGGGACTGTGTGAGGGCTACAGGGCATATCTGGCCCATCTTGCCCAGTCCTGATCTGCTGGACCCCGGCAGCAAGCTAACCTACCGGTTGGAGTGTCTGCCCCCTGGTGGTCAGTGCACATAATAGGTCATTCGGTTGAACGGTCACTTAAGCTTTTATATATATACTAGGGGCCCGGTGCACAAAATTCGTGCACTGGGTGTGTGTGTGGGGGGGAGAGTGTCCCTCAGCCCAGCCTGCCCCCTCTCACATACTGGGAGCCTTCAGGCGTTGACCCCCATCACCCTCCGATCGCCTGATCGGCCCCTTGCCCAGGCCTGATGCCTCCGCCAGAGGTGTCAGGCTTGGACAGGGGACCCCCATCTCCCCCCGATCACTGGCTCTGGCCCCCGCCCAGGCCTGAGGCCTCTAGCCCAGGAATCATGCCTGGGCAGGGGACCCCCATCTCCCTCTGATCACTTGCTCCACCCCCTGCCCAAGCCTGACGCCTCTGACCCAGGCTTCAGGCCTGGGCAAGGGGACCATCATATCCCCCCAATCTCCGGCTCCGCCCCCCACCCAGGCCTGATGCCTCAGCCAGAGGAGTTGACCCTCATCACCCTCCGATCACCAATCACCGGATCGGCCCCTTGACCAGGCCTGAGGCCTCCGGCAGAGGTGTCAGGCCTGGGCAGGGGACCCCCAGCTCCCCGCGGTTGCAGGCTCCACCCCTGCCCAGGCCTAACACCTCTGGCTGAGGCGTCCGGCCCGGGCAGCGGGGACCTGCAGTGGCAGCGGGGGGCGCCGCGATCGTGGGCTTCGCTTTAGGCCCAGGCAAGGGAGCCCTAGCTCCTGGGACTGCCAGCTTCGACCGTGCCCAGCTCCCATCGCTGGCTCCACCCCTACTTCCTGCTATCACTGGCCAGGGCGGCAAAGGCGCCTGATTCTCCGATCATGGCTGGGGGGCAGGGCAAAGGCGGCCCCAGGGCCGCCTTTGCCCTGCCCCCCAGCTCTTAGGCTCCCCCCTGGGTTTCCCATCACTGTCAGTGGCAGGGGGCTTCTTCCTGCTTTCCCTTTCGCCTCCCTGCATTGTGCCTACATATGCAAATTAGCCGCCATCTTGTTGGCAGTTAACTGCCAATCTTAGTTGGCAGTTAATTTGCATATAGCCCTGATTAGCCAATGAAAACGGTATCGCCGTACGCCAATTACCATTTTTCTCTTTTATTAGTGTAGATAGATTACATATAATTCTGATCCTCACTTTCCACCACCACCACCTAAAATATGTTTTCTAACCAAAAAGTAAATAAAATAAAATATGTTTCTTCAGGGGAGAAACTATATTGAGACTTCTGCTTCCAACCAAGATGAAAAAACAGAGACCAGATTTGCCTTCCCATCTAAAACAACAACAAAATGGACAAAATATATAAAACAAGTTTTCAAGAAAATGGACACCAGGTAATGAAAGAAACTGATACAGAGATAGGAAGGAAACTAGATGAGCTTTGCAATTATCCCAGTTTGCAAACTAAAGAGTCTATAGCAAACACATCACAGCAAACACATCAAACTCATGCCAGCGGGCCGGGAGTTTGACATGTTTGGTCTACAGTCTGCAAAAAAAGGGAAGGCAGGGAACCCAGGAGGAGATGAGGCTGGGTGTCTGGGAAGGCACCAAAGTGACCAGGTTTGCAGGGCAGATCTGCACAGAGAAAGGACACTGAAAATCTGCAAGATGATCCCTATCCCTCTCAAGTCTTCTACCAAGTACTGATCAGCACCTATGTGTGAGGCAAAAATATCAGAAGCTAGGGAAAGAACCACCCAAAACCAATAACCATCTGGGCTCATACAAAGCTGAGCAGAGTGCCTATTCCGACCAACTACAATGAAAAACCTCATTAGTCACAAAGAATCAGGGAGAGTATTCAGAAGGGTTTTGCTTCAGTAATAGTACCCAATTAGCCCCAAACTAAAAGCTACTCTGGTGGTCCTGACTAACAAAGCTTTTGAGACTTGAAAGAATAAAATTGTTTCTAAGTAACTTAGCTGCTTCACATAATAAAGTTCAAGGAGATTTTTAGAAATACAAAATATCTAGTCCCAATAAGTCACAATGTCTGACATCCAAATTAAACTTAACAGGCATGAAAGAAGAAAAAATATATAACCCATAATGAGAAAAATCAATCAATAGAAAAGGACCCAGAACTGATAATAGAATAGAACCGGTTGACAAGGACATTAAAACTACTGCTATAACTGTAGACTAAATGTTTAAAAACCAACAGGAAAGACTGAAGATGTTAAGCAGAGACATATGAAGAAAAAAATCAAATTGAACGTAATATAAAAAGTACATCTCAGATGGAAAAAGTAGGAAGATGAACTTAACAGCAGATGTGACAGTGCAAAAGAAAAATCAATGAACTTGAAGACATAATAGAATATTCAAAATGAAAAATGGAGAAAAAAATTAGAAGCACGTACCACCACCACCACCACCACCACCACCAGTAAGCTGTGAGACAACTTCAAGTGACCTTAATATATATGCATCATGGGAAAGACCAAAAAAATATGTAATGATATAATGGCCAAAATTTTCCAAATTAGATGAAAAAATTATAAGCCCGTAGATCCAAGAAGTCCAACTAACACTAAGCAAAGAAACATTAAGAAGTTATACCAGGGCATGTCATCATCAAACTATTTAAAAGAAATGATAAAAAAATACTGTGAAAGGAGCTGGCAAAAAAAGATATGTTACGCCCTAACTGGTTTGGCTCAATGGATAGAGCGTCAGCCTGAGGATTGAAGGGTCCCAGGTTCGATTCCAGTCAAGGGCATGTACCTGGTTGTGGGCACATCCTCAGTAGGGAGTGTGCAGGAAGCAGCCAATCAATGATTCTCTCTCATCATTGATGTTCCTATCTCTCTCTCCCTTTCCTTTTGTCTCTAAAATCAATAAAATATAGACAGGAACCAAGATGGTGGCATAAGTAAACACCTGAACTTGCTGCCTTGCACAACCACATCAAAAGTACAATTAAAAGACAAAACAGATATCATCCAGAACCACGGGAAGGCTGGCTGAGTGGAAGTTCTACAACTAGAAGGAAAGACAAAAGCACATTGAGACTGCTAGGAGGTGCGGAGGTGCGGGAATGCGGAGGAGGCGCGCGAAACAGGCTGGCAACTGGGTACACTGCTGTCTTTTTGAATCGGGAGGGAGATACAAGCTCCCGACTGCTCTGAACTCCAGTTCCGGGGGAGACTCTGGGGACCCAGACTCATACTGGGAGAAACTGGACTGTCTGGCATCGGGCTGTAACGCGAGGGTGGCTTTCTCTCAGAGTGGCTGCTTACAGCGATCATTGTTCCTGCACGGGGCTGCGGGACACAGAGACCCAGGGACCTCTTTGGGGCAGGGCTGACAGGAAGCCATTGCTGTTTGCTCCGCCCCGGTGATTCCCTGAGACTCTGCCCCACCCAAGCTGTGAACAGAGGCTTTTGCATATGAATAGCCTGGCCTTTTGCAATCTAAAACCTAACAAACTGCAGCTGGGTCAGAGAGCGCAAGAGCTTCCAAAAGAAAGCACAAGGCTCTACAGCAGCCTGCATTGCTTCACAGCTGGGCCTCATCTGGGCACCTCCAAACCCCAAAAAAAGAGGAGGAATCTGCAGATCTCTCTGTAGCTCCTGCTGGGTGGCATCAGAAAGTGGCTGACTTTGCACCTCCTTGGAGAGCCAAGAGCAAGTATACCCAGTGGTCAGAGTGAGACCATACCAGATTACAATGCTTCAGATCCATAAGAGACACACTCAAGGGGCAGACTCAGTGAGCACCAAAGCCCCACTGAAGCAAGTCTTGCCCTGGAGGGGTGTCTCCAGCACAGAAGTTCACCCACTGCAGACACAGCTGATTCTCACAGCCAATTGGCCTGAAGGTCAATTCCTTTCAGTGATACCTACAACAATCAAGGCTTAACTACAACAAGACTGTGCACACAGCCCACAAAGGGGTACACCAAGAGTGTCCACCTCAGGTAATTGGGGAGGCTGAGCAACTGGGCCCTATAGGACACCTAGCACACAAAGCCACTCTATCAACACAGGGAAGCAGCCAAAATGCGGAGACAAAGAAACATGTCACAAATGAAAGAAATGGAGGAAAGCAAACTACTGGATATAGAGTTCAAAACCACGGTTATAAGGTCTTTCAAGAATCTTCTAGAAACCTCTGAAAAATTTAGTGAGACCCTGGAGGATATGAAAAAGGACCAATTAGAAATTAAGCATACACTGACTGAAATAAAGAATAATATACAAAGATCCAATAGCAGACTAGAAGACCCCAAGAAGCAAGTCAAAGCTTTGAAATACGAAGAAGTAAAAAACACCCAACCGGAAAAGAAAAAAGAATCCAAAAATATGAAAATAGTGTAAGGAGCCTCTGGGACAACTTCAAGCGTACCAACACCAGAATTATGGGGGTGCCAGAAGAAGAGAGAGAGCAAGATATTGAAAACCTATTTGAAGAAATAATGACAGAAAACTTCCCCTACCTGGTGAAAGAAACAGACTTACAAATCCAGGAAGTGCAGAGAACCCCAAACAAAAGGAATCCAAAGAGGACCACACCAAGACACATCATAATTAAAATGACAAGAGCAAAAGATAAAGAGAGAATCTTAAAAGCAGCAAGAGAAAGAAAGTCAGTTACCTACAAGGGAATACCCATACGGCTGTCAGCTGATTTCTCAACAGAAACTATGCAGGCCATATGGGAGTGGCAAGAAATATTCAAAGTGATGAATAGCAAGAACCTACAACCAAGATTACTTTACCCAGCAAAGCTATCATTCAGAATTGAAGGTCAGATAAAGAGCTTCACAGATAAGAAAAAGCTAAAGGAGTTCATCACCACCAAACCAGTATTATATGAAAAGCTGAAAGGTATTCTTTAAGAAGAGGAAGAAGAAGAAAAAAGTAAAGATAAAAATTATGAACAACAAAGTGACAACAAATACACATCTATCAACAAGTGAATCTAAAAATCAAGTGAATAAAGTCTGATGAACAGAATAAACTGGTGAATATAATAGAATCAGGGGCATAGAAAGGGAGTGGACTGACAATTCTTGGGGGGGGGAAAGGGGGTGTGGGGAGTGCAGGAAGAGACTGGACAAAAATTGTACATCTATGGATGAGGACAGTGGGGGGGTAAAGGCATGGGGTGGGGTGGGAACCGGGTGGAGGGGAGCTATGGGGGAAAAAAGAGGAACAACTGTAATAATCTGAATAACAATTTATTAAAATAGATAAAATCAATAAAGTATATTTTTTAAAAAGATATGTTACATACAAGGATAAGAATGACATCAGAGCCTGGCTGGTGTGGCTCAGTGGTTGCGCATGGACTCATGAACCAGGAGATCACAGTTCAATTCCCGGTCAGGGTACATTCCTGGGTTGCAGGCTCGATTCTCTGCAGGGGTGTGCGGGAGGCAGCCAATCAATGATTCTCTCTCTCTCTCCTCTCCCTTCCTCTCTCAAAAATCAGTAAAAACATTTTTAAGTTAAAAAAAAAAAAAGAATGACATCAAGTTTCTTGTTAAAAATAGTCAGGTGACAAGACAGCAAAGCACATCTTTGAAACATCGAAGAAAAAACTACTCAGAGAATTCTATACCTAACGAAAATATCTTCCAAATTCAAAGATGAGATAAAACTGAAAAAAAATTTACTACAATATAAAAAAAAAAGTTTTTAAACAGTCCTTAGACAGGAAAAAAAAAAAAAACTGATGGAAATATGGGTCTCCCCAAAGAAATGAAGAACACCAGAAATAGTAACTATGTGGATAAATATACATAACAGCACAAAGAACAAGAAGAAATAGAAGAATAGAAGTATATTTTAGTAAGTTTCTTATACTATACATGAAATAGTGTAATATCACTTAAAGGTAAACTGTAGTAAGTTAGAGAAGTATAAAGTAAACTCTACAGTAACCACTAAAATAAAAGAGTAATAGCTAAAAAATCAACAAAGGATTTAAACTGAACCATAAAAAATACTCATGTGATTCAACAGGAAAAAAGAAACAAAAAATGAGATAAATTAAAAACAAATAGAAAGATGACTGATTGAAACCCAACCATATTAATGATCACATTAAATATAAATGGTCTAAACACCAATTAAAAGGCCATAAATCTTGAGAACTCTGCCTCTATAAATCTAAAATAACTGACTCAACCTATTATTTACCAGGCATTATCTATAAACTCATACCGCTGGTTTTGAATCTAACTAGTCTTTGATCTTGTTTTTTTATCCATTGCCTAGAAATATAGACATGCTTCCCAACTTTTGTAAACCCCAATTTTTTACTGTAGAATCTATTAGTAGATAAATACTCATGCTTTTTAAGATTTTAGAAAAAGAATTGCCATTAAAAATTCAGTGTTTTCATTTAGTCCATGTATTTATAACTATTTATAACCTTTTCTTCAAATATCTGACAAAAGTTCACCTTAATCTATAACTATATTTTCATCTTCTACAGTCTGACCAAAACAAAAAAATTTCCAATTATTTTAAATGTGCACTGCCCATAACAATCTATTTTCATACTTTTAAAAACACAATTCTTGACCAAATTATCTCCTTACTCTTTTTATAAGTGTTATTTCTCTAAAATTTAGCTTCCTTTTAAAGGTAAAATTCTTTAACTCTTACCCAATGTTACCAAAATTGAAATATTAAAAATAATTTAAATAAAAAGTTGCTCTAAAAACCACCAATTATTATTCTCTTTAAACATATTATACCTCATAGGAAATTACTAAGAATTCACCTTTTACATAAACTTAGTAAAACCTAATGAGACAATTCCAAGTTTACATTTAAAACATATACACATTATAAATGTGTATTTAAATTTTAAAAACATACCTAGAGATCCCTTAACATTTCTATGACTCTACAAAAACACAAATCTATATAAACACATTTTAAAACATACTGATTTATCAAGATGAAAAATACACTTTAAATACTATCCTACCATATATCTAATTAGGACATCTGAAGCATTAATATCAAACTTCTAAAATCCATTTAACTTATAGAAATATAACTTTGGTGGTTTGTTGGAATGCATTTTTAATCAAGTCACTTTCTATATCATAGTAAACAAAGAAATTTTTCTTACCAATTGCACTATAATTATTCCTTCCAATTGCTGATGTTAGCAGAGCTTTCAAAAGCTGGCTCTTAATAAAATAAAACTAAGCAAAAATCTGTTCAAATGAGAATTTTCTGTCAAATATTTGTTTTGGTTCTTTTTGAACTACTTCTAAAATAAGACATTAAAATTTAGGATTTTTTAATTCACTAATTTTAAATGGGTTTTCTGCCATCTGACTACCACTGGTAGAGCTCCTATTACTTAAAGTCCCAACTCCACAGTGCATGCCTGAGCCTTGATGTTATCTAAATAGCAAGGAGTGTATAGGCTATTGTGCTTAACCAAACCCTTCCTTGCATTTACAATGAGCTTGATTTTTTTGTGGGTGAAAACAGCACAGAAAAAAAGTGAAGCTATCAGAAACAAATATCACTAAATCTAATACTAATTTTTTTAAGTTTACTTATTATTCCCATTATATAGTTACTAGGAACCATTTAAATGGCTTAACCATTTAAGTACATTTTTAACCTAGGATAAGAGTTAGTCATATCTCATTTCCTAAAACAAGATGAGTTGGTCTCAATAGGCATAGAAACTCCCAAATCTCTAAACCTTTGCTTCAAAAATCTGAATTCCTTATTAGCTGTACCGACAGTATTATAATAATATGTGTGTGGAGGGTTTTCTTTAAGGATATTCAATGTATTTTCCAAGAATTCCAAAATAAGTAATTTCACAAGGTAACTTAGAGAACAATCTATAACTCAAGTAAAACTTCAAGCAAAGCAGTTTTGAATAATGTATTTTTAATTTACTTCAGTTAATATTTGCCAACTTCAACAAGACTGAAGTAAAATAAAAATGTATTCATTCAAAAATCACAAAACTAAATAAATTAGTATAAAAAAATTCTCAAATGACATTTTTTTTAGAGTCTTTACCATATACCTCCAGAGTTTTAAAAATTAAAACTGAACTAAGACTTTTGGGCCACTATGTATTGTTGGAAGAGAATGAATCCTCCCACTTTGTTTTGTAGTTCTACATTTTTTTTTTCTGAGCATTAAACAAACCTACCCATGTTAAATAAAAATTTGATAAACCCATCTTTTAAGGACCACTCAGCAAAAGATGTTTTTAAAGCTCCTGAAGTTAATAAACAGCAGTTAGCATTCTCAATATTTCATTGTCAAAAAAAGCAGTTCTGCCTTCACAATTGGAATAAAAGTACCCTAATACATATACAATCCCTACTCTGCTCATCAAACCACTCCTATTTTAATATCTATACAAATATATGTATAAAAGTGGGGGGGGGGGCAATCTCCCAATTACAGTAACCAAAATTGTGATAACTCTTTATGAGGACAAACTTACTACTTCAAGTCAGCTCCTAACAATAAGAATGACATAATATAATTTAATGAATACATGGAAATTTTACAGGGATACCAGCTAAATTTTAACAAAGCTCCACTCAATACCCATTTTATCACTTCCCATCTTGGACTTTCTCTTATAATACATGCTTTTGTTTCTGTGTTTAGACTTAAGGAAGACCATTGTACCCAACATACACCAAAGCAAGACTGTATTTACATTTGTAAGGTGTAGTTTTTGTATACTTATACTTTTTTGTATGTTACAAAACAATGTGATAGTTATAACAAAATAAGTTATAATTAGGAAAGATAATGCAATTATCTGTCACAGAAATCAATACTAAGAACATTAAGAGTTATAAACTTGGCTAACCAGTGGGAACAGTGTGTTTGGATATAAGTGAGGGAGAAGCTTTAGTGCTTTTTGAATGCTTTTAACCATGTATATGTAATAATTTTTTATTGATTTTGGAGAGGGAGAGGGAGAAACATCAATGATGAGAGAATCATTTATCAGCTGCCTCCTGCACGGCCCCTACTGGGGATCAAGCCCACAACTTGGGCATGTACTCTGACCGGGAACTGAACAGTGACCTCCTGGTTCACAGGTCAACCACTGAGCCATGCCTGGCAGGGATGTAATAATATTTTTAAAAAATTAACTTCTAATTCTACAATACATGGTCATCCTTGGGTCTGGACTTGTAGAATCTCCAAAGCACTTCACGGTGCTCTACCAGACTATTCTCCAGATTCTCTGGATCTCACTCTTAACTAAGTTACTTTAGCCCAGGCAAGTGTGTTTAAAAAAAATTTTTTTTTTAATTATAGTTGATATATAATATTACATTAGTTTCAGGTGTACAATATAATGATTAGACATTTATATAACTTACGAAGTGACCACTCTAGGCAAGTAGTCATTTTGAAGATTCCTTTAAGAAGTATATTTCTAGTAAGCTACAGCTAGCTGTTTATATTTCTTTTTATATTCCTAACACATTTTGGCCCCACTGAGAAGTACTAGCCAGTGACACAGCATAAGCACAGTAGCAGCAAATTTGAAATTATTTTATCAAATTAATTCATCTATAAGCATTAAGTGAACATATATGCCATATTCATTACCATATTAGGAACAGGAGATATACAACTTTACCCCAAAATACATAATACAAAACAAAAACAAATGTAAAAAGCAGAGAACTCTAGAATCAGCTCAGCTCTAACTTGTCTTTAAATGACAATTTAACATGACTATTTGCAAGTTCCTTCAGAAGTCTTGGTTTCAACTTCTTCACTAAAATGAGGCAGTTGTAATAATTCATGTGTTGCAACCCAACCATGAAAGTTTTTTACCTAGGCAAGTATTGCCTTTGTATATAACCTGCTGCTACACTCTTCCACCAGTAGGTGACATTCCAACACTGGTAAGGAGAGAGGCGGACAATTTGCTCCAGTCTTCACAGAGCAACTGCTGATCAAGTGTGGTTAAGGATAAGTTACAGAAGATTTTTTTTTTAGTACCATTGGAGGTACTAATATGGAAAAGTGTGAGTTTTCTATATTAAGAGAGCCTGTTTCATGTGTCTCAATAGAAATGTAAGACACACAATGAACACAAAACAAATGACAATGGGGAGGGACAGAAAAACAGGTACATTATTATTCCCTTTATACTATAGATTACTCCCAAATTCACAATTGTCTGATACTAGAATTTAGGGATCTTGCAATACTGTGGAGCAAGGGAGAACAGTAACAATTAAAAAGCTCATGAACCTATAAGAAAACAAGATGAAGTATAAAATTACATGATAAAACATTACCTGCCCACACCTGGCAAAAAAAAAAGCACTCATGAAATGTTGATGTCAGGAGTGCACCTTTTTGGAAAACCAACTGATATTAATTAAAATTTAAGATCCCCATAAACTTTGATCCAACAAACCTAATAAGAAATTCATGTCACTTGTACCTATACATACATGCTACCATTAACCATTTCTTCAAATTCCTCTGCATTGTTAGACTTATGAAATAGGTAAAACTTTTGTGCTATTTTTTTTCCTTTGGGGGCAAGAGTAAAATAACCTAGTTGAAACAAACAAGGGTATTTTCAAACAAGCACAAAAGAAATTGTGTGGCATGGGCATCTAATACAATAGGAACTTTCAAATCAAGAGTTCTAATAACAGCTTGAACAAACAAACCAAATTCATAAGTGAACCTAACTCCTCGAACTAAAATTACACTTTTAAATTCAGGTATAAAATGAGGTGGGTTTTTTGTTAATATATAAATCAATGTTTATCCCATTCTAATGCAAATTAGTAACACTTCTTCTAAACTATAATGCTATCAATCCAAATCCCTAGTAACTAGACATTTCTACTGGCAATTTAAAAGACGGTATTTGAGCCCTAGCCAGTTTAGCTCATTGGATAGAGCGTCGGCCTGCGGACTGAAGGGTCCCGGATTAGATTCCTGTCAAGGGCATGTACCTTGGTTGTGGGCATATCCCTAGTAGGGGGTGTGCAGGATGCAGCTGATTGATGTTTCTCTCTCATCAATGTTTCTAACTCTCTAACCCTCTCCCTTCCTCTAAGAAAATCAATAAAATATATTTTTTTAAAAAATAAAAATAAAAGACGGTATTTGAAATTTAAACATTCATTATTGTAAGATTCATACTTTCCACTTGGCTTTCAAATGTGTTTTTGGAAAACAGACCCTTGAAAGATGCTGCTGTCTGCATTTCATGCCTTAATTTGTTGGTAAAACTTTCTGATATAAAGTCCCTCCATGCTTGACTTTCTAGGGAATATGAAAAATGCTAATCTTGATTGATTAAGTGAAGATTTTTTTCCCTGTTTTGAAAAGGCAATATTGATTGGAAATAGTAAGTAAAGTAGATAATGCTTGTAGAAATGTTTTGTAAACTAAAAGTCCTTGTATAAATGTCAGTTATTATTATTATGGTTGGCACATTACCCAACTATATTGATTTGTTAAAAAGTCCTTATTACACAATGACCACAGAAAACGAGAAAGTTCAGATTTCTATAACGGTTGTACCATGAGCAAGACCATTATCGTCTTTAATAGCAATTTAAATGCTGGATTTTTAAAACATTTGTTAAACGCAGATGCTAAGGCCTTTGTACTTTCTTCCTATGCTGAGTCAACATGGGTGGGTTTCAAACTGGGAAAAAGGGGTAAAGTTGAAAAGGGCTAATTAACATAATTTGTCTTTGTTGGTAATCTTCACTCAAAGACATTTTCCATTGATTTTTAGATAGTGGGAAGGGGGGGGAAAGACAGAGAGAAACATTGATGTGAGATTGGTTGCCTCCCGCATGCGCCCTGTGCCCTGACTGGCTAGGAATTGAGCCTGCAACCGAGGTGCATGTCCTTGACCAGAATTGAACCTGGTGATACCCTTCCGTCTGTGGGCGACGCTCTCTTCAAGAGCCAAACTGGCTAGGAAACATAATTTTTAAAAGTTGATCTTAGTGCCTATCATTTATAATTGTAAATCTGTAGGATTGTACTTTTTGTGCAGAATAGTTTACTAGTGATTTTGTGCTTCTTTGTGTTTAGGTCTTCATAAGGTCTGGAAAAATGAAATGTGAAGCATACTGTAATATAGATCATGAATAAAATTGATTTTTCTTTCTTGCAAACATAATAATCCTGAAGTAAACCATGCTGAGTAATGAAAAAAATTATTCTGGGGTTTGCTATTAATAAAAAAACTGAACATCTCTGGGATCTATGTAGAACTCCTAGACATACTGAAGACTTAGAAGTATAATTCTCCTGAAAGTTTTCTTCTGTTCTTTTTTTCTTCTCTCCTCTTTTCTCTACCCTATCCCCTACCCCCACCCCTCCTCTCATCCTGGCCCTTCTCTACTTTGCTGCTCTATTTTTTTTACATACCTGTTTACACTATTACTCTGTCTCAATATGCAACTACTATGGAATCTTTTTTAATAGTTTAATTTAATCAACAATTTAAACTCAGAGCTGACTACCAAGAACGCACTTTACTCAACTAAAATAGACGATGCTATGAACAGTTGAGACCAATTTTGAGCATGTGCATGCAGTGACCACTGCATCAGGATGGTCATCCGCCAACAGCAATAACAGTTTCATCTAAGCTACATCCTGCTTTTAGCTATTTCATAAGAAAGTAGTGACTAGGCTCCCAAAATGACCCATGAATGACCTTTATACTCCCACAATAGAGCTGAATTATACGTCATATTAAGCTAGCCTGGGTTGTGCAGCAGGTAGTCAGGTAGGAAGCTTCTACTTCCTCTGCCTGCTTCTTAATTTTTAATATTCCCCAAACCTCCACTTCCTCTGCCCACTTCTTAACTATTAATTTTCTCCAGGCTTTCTCTCTTTGTAACACCACCAGGGCCCAAAGATGGCACTATTAACCTATCTACTGTGGCAACTACCAATCAGCTCTTTGAGCACTGATCTCATGAGCCCCAGATACACAGATTCAAAGATCTACCATATGGGTTTGCTGGGTTCATTTTATCTTTCCTCCCACCAAAACCACCAATTTTCTCTACTTAATGAATACAATTTGCCTAAAAACCCATGCCAGGAATTCGGAAGTCATCCTACACTCCCTCCGAACCCATACCTAAGATACATCTCTAAATGTTGTAGGCACCAGAAACACTAGAAAAGGTGTGATCTGACAACCCCCCGAGTTGAAGAGAGAGGGCTGTCCCCTGCTCGGTTCTTATCAGTCTCCTGAGAAAGAATCCAAATGAGTGACCTCAGATGGTGGTGGTGTAGTAAAGCAAACTTATTTAAAAAATAAAGCAAATAAATGTATTAAAGAAGCAAGGCAAACAAATTTTATCAAAGTATTTCTGGCTTAAGAAGTACAGATGGGCTTCCCAGCTAGTCTGAGAAGTGCTGCCTGGTAGAGGTTTGGCTTTATTTAGATACTTTTCTGTTGTCTATAGGTTTAAAAGTCGAAGATAGGTTGAATATCTAGGTACAGACTAGATCTTGAGGTCATCCTTTTACTCTATTTATGGCTCTCCCAGAATTTATGAGAAGCATTTGACGATTTTATCTTGACAAGCCCCAAGACTGCTGGCTTCTCTGTTTAAACAATGAGATGAAAACTCCTTCTTCTTTCCTTCTTTGTTTAGTGGGTGAGATAAACTCTCCCTTCTCTCCTTCCCTCTCCTCCTGCTGCCTTGGCAGTTCCAGGGTGATTTATGCTATGTATTCTCTGGTTAGGGAGAAGAGGCATTAGAACTCGCTCTCCCTTCCTGTATTCTGTGGTTAGTGAGGAGAGGTATTAGCCATTTGTTCTCAAGATAAGGCTCTGCTGCAAACTGGCTGCAAGCTGCCTAAACTGTTTGGCTTTATTTAATTTCCTTGTCTCAGTTTCCCTATTCCTCCTGCCCTGGAATTTTCCTAGCTTCTCACTATTCTGTAACATAAGTAACAAAATAAAATACAGTATGGAGCAGATGTGAGGAGTGGGCATAGTTCCACTTACAGGATGACCCATAAGAGTCTGGAAGTCTTCCTGACTTAGTTCCCTGAAGTGTTCCACTTTTTAACTTCATCCACTCCTGCACAGTAGCAGCAGTGAGAGCTACTGGCAGAAACAGAGATGGAACTGGTGCTACAGCAACCTTATGGATCACCTGTTCTTCTTGGATTGAAAAGTTATGTTTAATTTTTGTAAAAAGTTACGTTACAGTCAATTTTTCATTACTATGGACAGAAAGTTTCACCAACATGTTCACCAATGAACTTAAAACAGTGCCTTTATCCTCACTAAGTAGAATCTTGAAATCTAACTCCAGATTATTGCTTGATTTAGGAAAAGGGAAATTAATCGAGAAAACCAAAATGTTGACCAAGTATCCTAATACTACAAAATAAGTCTGTAAATAATCAATCAGCATTCTAGCAAAAATCACCACTTGTGATTTCATAGAAAGTCATTTGTTAGAATGTCACCATCTTCATGTGCCAAATTCTGTGCTAAATGCTGGAGATTACACAGATTAAATGTCTAACATCAAGGAACCAATTCTAAAACACAAGTCAGGCAAGGAAGCAAACATATATCACACAAAATGGATGAGTGCTGCAATAAAGTAGGTATCATGGGAGCAGGGAGAGGAACAGGGGAGGGAGAGGAGGAGAGAGGACAGAAAAGACTTTGGAGAACGTGAAGGTGTGAAGTACTTCAAGCAAAAAAGCGGTCAAAAGAAGGGAAATAACTGAGGGATGTAATCCAAGCAGAGGAATTACCATGCAGAAGTACTGAGTGAGAAATCCTAGAAAATGTCAGGAATACAAGTTACTTAAACTGTTTAGAACACAGGGTAGCCTCTGGGGAAAGCCCAGAAATGGAGCTAAAAAAAGAAAAAAGATTATTATGCTAAGAGAAATAAAGTCAGAGAAAGACAAATACCATATGACCTCACTTATATGTGGAATCTGACGAACAAAATAAACTGACGAACAAAATAGAAACAGAAGCATGGATACATGGAACTAACTGACAGCTGTCAGAGGGGAGGGGACTTAGGGAATTGGATGAAAGAAGATGAAGGGCTTAACCAAAAAACATATATACATAATACATAGACTCAGACAGTGTGATGATAGCCAGAGGGAAAGGGGGTGAGGGTATGTAGAGGTGGGCAAAGGGTCCCCAGGGGATAAGTGGGAATGGAAAGAGACTTTGATTGGCGTGGTGGACACATAATGCAGTGCACAGATGATGTTTTACTGAATTGTACACTTGAAACCTGTGTGCTTTTGTGAATCAATCAATGTCACTCCAATAAATTCAATTAAAAAATAAATAAATAAGAAAATAAAATAGCCCGGCCGGTGTGGGTCAGTGGTTGAGCATCAACCTGTGAACCAGGAGGTCACAGTTCAATTACCAGTCAGGGCACATACCCAGATTGTGGGCTCGATCCCCAGTGTGGGGGGGCATGCAGGAGGCAGTCGATCAGTGATTCTCTCTCATGATTGATGTTTCTATCTCTCTCTTCCTCTCCCTTCTCCTCTGAAATCAATAAAGGCATATAAAAATAAAATAGCACCTATACCACACACAAAAATATGGGACAGGATCAGATTATGATGAGGGCCTTATTTAACACGAAAAAGATATAGATTAACTTGTACTTAATGGAGATTCTGAACATTTTCCAACTGAAAGAGACCCAAGGCCAGACCAAAGGGCCACATTCCAAAGAATACAATGTAAATGATGTCCTCTAGACTTGTGCAATGCAGCAGCACATTTTCTAGGATGGCAGAACTCATTAATCAATACATACCCAGAGTCTAGCCCAGTGCTTGACACATACAGCAACTAAAAAAGTATTGAACAGTTAGATGCGCCAACACAATTCTAAGGGCATAACCAAGAGGCCCTAAACTTCCTTATGACCAATAGGATTATAACTCTTATGCATTACAATAATTGTAACTGCCACAACTTTTAGTGGAACATCAGGGTCATTCACAATGGGCTGCACCAGAGACAAGAAAGGATTCAAAGGAAACAACACATTGAGATGCTTTTGAACCTGACTAAATGAAGCAGGTTATTATATTCTTCTCCTTACCAAAAAATGGACAGAAAACAACCATGGGTTAGCTCAAAATTATTCATCAACTGACTATAAGACAGTGGTAACTATAAAAAGCCTATTTCAACATCAAAAGGATCCATGAAATAAAATTTTATTTTAACTATGAATTTGGTAGGTTATTCTCGTCTTTCAAATAATTAAGTGCTCCAGACACCAGTAGGCTACTTACCTGTAGTACTTTAGATTTTACTTAGCAAACTAAATTATCAATACTAATAAAAGGGTAATATGCTAATTAGACCAAATAGACTGGACATCCTTCCAGACAAAGCCACAGGGGCTGTGAGGGCCGAGGAAGGCAAGCAGCCGCGGTGGCTGCAAGAGCCGAGGAGGACCAGCGGCCGGCAGTGGCAATAGCAGCAGGGTGATGGGGGTGGCACCTTCCCCTGATCGGCCTGGTCACCTCTCACAGAGGGAGGCCAGATGGCGGGGAGCAGGCCTACGCTGTCAGTAGGACATCCCCTGAGGGCTCCCGGACTGTAAGAGGGGGCAGGCCGGGCTGAGGATTCCCCCCCTCCCCCGCAGTGCACGAGTTTTTGTGCACCGGGCCTCTAGTATTATTATAATTGGCATTTAAATAAGAATTCCATCTCTTCTGCTTGAGAAAATATAAGGAAAAAGAATTTTTAAAGAGAAACTTTAGGAAATTACAGACAAAAGTTAATTATAAATAAGCTCAAAAATCTGATGCCTTAAGAAGCTCAAGCATAATCTAGAGATGAATAAAAATCTTGGATCTATGAAGAACCAGTAACCTATGTTTTAAAGAAATCAACACAGCCCTGGCAAGTGTTGCTAAGTGGTTAGAGCATCAGCATGCACATCAAAGGGTTGTAAGTTCAATTCCTGGTCAAGGGCAAGTATGTGGGTTGCTGATTTTATCCCCAGCCGGGTCTGACTCGTGCAAGAGGCAACCAATCAATGTGTCTCTTGCTCACATCTCTCTCTCTCTCTCTCTCTCTCTCTCTCTCTCTCTCTCTCTCTCTCTCTCTTCCTCCTTCCCATCCTTCCACTCTATCTAAAAAGCATGGGGAAATATCTTCTGGTGAGGAGAAGGAAGGAAGGGAGGGAGAGGAGGGACGAAAGGAGGAAGGGAAATTAACCCAAAGGCCACAGAAGTAAAATAAAATTTCAATTCTTCTTTTTAAAGAAAACATTAATTTCACTAATCAGTATTAATGAAAATAAGGTACATAAAAAGTCCTATTGAATACATACAATTAAAAATGCTTTTTAATTTTATAATGTGGTCAGGAAGAGAGACAATGGGTAACAGTAGCACAGAGAAGGGGGAGGGAAGAATGTAACACACACACACCCAGAGACACAAAAACACAAAAAATACACATAAAATGTACACCAAAGATACATGAGATTAACATTTTGAGTTTTTAAGGATATTGTTATCAACAATGCAAAATCATGGTATTTTTGCTATGAAAGCCTGAATAAAACATCATGTCATTATTGCCTGCTGCTCCACTAAAACGGCAATCCTTGCCCTGGCCAGTTTGGCTCAGTGGTTGGAGCATCAGCCTATGGACTGAAGGGTCTTGAGTTCAATTCAGTGGGGCACGTACCTCGGTTGCAGGCTGGATCCCCAGCCCCTAGTTGGGATGCCTGTGGGAGATAACCAATCCATGTGTCTGTCTCTCACATCAATGTTTCTGTCTATCCCTCTCCCTTCCACTCTCTCTGAAAATCAATGGAAAAAATATCCTCAGGTGTGGATTAACAACAAAACAAAAAAAAGCAATCCTCATACACACTCCTCTCTCACACACACACACAACTTGTTTTGAATATGTTAAATTAATATATATATGTATGTGTGTGTGTATACATATATATATATGTGTATATATATATATATATATATACACACACACACACACATATATATATATATATATATATATATATATATATATATGGCTAAGTGACCGTTACAACCAGATGACCAGATGACTGGCCAGTAGCTATGATGCACACTGACCACCAGGGGGCAGTTCAACAAGGAGCTATACGCTGGTGGTCAGTGCACTCCCACAGCCAACCTCCTGCAGGCTGGTCGGCCCCAATCGGCCAGGACCCCACTTGTGCACGAATTCGTGCACTGGGCCTCTAGTCCTATCTAATAATAGACAAACATGGTAATTAACCATACCTCCGACACACTTCCCATTGGCTAATCAGGGCGATATGCAAATTAACTGCCAACTAAGATGGAGGCCAGCAGCCAGGCAGCTGAAGTGAACAGGAGGCTTGCTTGCCCCAGTGATGGAGGAAGCCAAGGTTCCCTGCCTGCCGCTGCCAGCCTCTGAGCAAGCACTCTAAGAAACAATGTTGCAATTATAAGAAGCTAAACAAACCCCAGAAACCTGCTTTCAGCCAGCCGGGCCTGAGCTGGAGTTGCAACAGTGTTTCAATTATAGAAGCCAACAAACCCAGATCCCTGCTTTCAGCAGCCAAGGTCTCAGAGCTGGAGCCAAGCCTCAGAGCAAAAGCCAGCTCTCAATTCCAGTGACAGCCACAGAAGGTACATAAATCCCAGAATTTAAAAAAAAGAAAAATGGAGCAGTTGGGAGCTTTAGTCACCAGCCAGCCTGAAAACAGTCCTCAGCCCCTCACCCAGGCTGGCCAGGCACCCCAGTGGGGACCCCCACCCTGAAGGGGGTGTGACCAGCTGCAAACAGCCATCATCCCCTCATCCAGGCTGGCCAGGCACCCAAGCGGGACCCCCACCCTGATCCGGGACACCCTTCAGGGCAAACCAGCCGGCCCCCACCCATGCACCAGGCCTCTATCCTATATAGTAAAAGGGTAATATGCAAACTGACCCTAATAGCAGAACGACTGGGAATGACTGGTCACTATGACACACACTGACCACCAGGGGGCAGGCACTCAATGCAGGAGCTGCCCTCTGGTGGTCAAGGCGCTCTCACATGGGAGGAGCTCTGCTCAGCCACAAGCCAGGCTGATGGCTGCCAGTACAGCGGTGGTGGTGGGAGCCTCTCCTGCCTCCTCAGCAGCGCTAAGGATGTCTGACTGCAGTTTAGGTCTGCTCCCCGCTGGCAAGTGGACATCCCCTGAGGGCTGCGGGCTGCCAGAGGGATGTCTGATTGCCATCTTAGGTCCAATCCCCCGGGGAGCGGGCCTAAGCCAGCAGGTGGTCATCCCCTGAAGGGTCCCAGACTATGAGAGGGCACAGGCCGGGCTGAGGGACCCGTCCTTACCCCCCCCTCCCCCCGAGTGCACAAATTTTTGTGCACCGGGCCTCCAGTATATATATAAAAGCCTAATATGCTAAGTGTCTGACCGATCAGTCGACCATTTGGTCGACCGCTCGACCAATCACTATAACTCGCACTGACCACCAGACCAGGTTAGCTTGCTGCTGGGGTCCGGCTGATTGGGACTGGGCAAGACAGACGGACACGCCCTGGAGCACTCCCATGGTCCCTCCCCGGCCGGCCAGCCCCATTGGCCCCAACTGGGACTGGGCAAGATGGCCCCAATCGACACCAATCACCGACCAGGCCAAGGGACCCCACCTGTGCACTAATTTGTGCAATGGGCCTCTAGTTACTAATAAAACAAATATTAAATTACCATTTACTGAGCCTCTTATTCTCAATATTCTGGTAAGTTTTATTACTTCCAGTCAGCAAATGAAAAAACTTAAAAAAAAAAAAAGGTAAATGACTTGACCCATACTGCAGAGCCAGTAAGTGATGAGGCTGGAATTCAAAATGGCTTGTCCATGGCTCTGAAACCTGCATTCTAACCAATATACCATGCACTTTGCCAGTGCATCTTTAGCCATCATAATGTCTTTTAAAGACTGTGTTTTCACAATTGTTTTTTCTTTTTGGTTCTCTGATTGAGTGATATTTTCAACTCTTGTCTTCTGATTCACTGATTCGATCCTCAGCTTCCCCTAATCTGCTGTGTATTCCTTCCAATGTGTTCTTTATTTGAGTTTGGTCATTCTTTATCTCAGACTGTTCTTTTTTCATAGTAACTGTATCTTTTTTCATGCTGTTGAGCATTTTTTTCCATCATTATTCTGAATTCTGATTCAGGTAAATTTCTTATCTCTGCTTCATTTATCTCTTCTTCTGGAGAATGCTCTAGTTCTTTCATTTGGGGGTTGTTTCTTTGTCTCCTCATTATGGCTTTCTGTTTGGGTTTGTGACTATGTATTACGTAGATCCTCTACACCTGTCAATCTCTAGTGCAGAGCAGTGTTAAAGGCTGTTTCTGACTAATTAGATCAGGTAAAGACTCAAAGCCTCCAGAAACCCCCTCTGCCTACAGACTGATAGGATTGCCAGGCAATCGTCCTCAGGTGTATGAGTTTTTTTCAACAGGGTGGGGAAGTTGCTTCTGCCTGGAGACTGTTATTTTTAATCTCTTAAGTGGCCTGAGGGCAAGGTGTTTTCCAATAGGGTGTGTCAACTGTCTTCCCCCCAGGCAAGGCAAATGTCTATGTGGGAAAGATGTCCTCCACTGCATGAGGGATTGACTCAGCCCAGGAAACTTGGGGTGTCTGCCTTCTGAGCTCTATCCCCCAAGTACCCTGTCCTGGCTTCTGCTCTCACAGCTCCAGTCCTCTTCACCCTCCCTCTTCTGGAGCACAGGCAGGTGGCTCCACAGGGAGTTTAATGCATTAGCCTTTTAAGAGGGTGCCTGAATTTTCAGCTGTTACTCCCTGGCAGATAGCACTCCACTGCTTTTCACAACCAGATGTTATATGGGTACCCTCCTCAGTTTTGGTGTGTCTGCTGGGGGGCCCAGCTTGGGGGTTAGATCCCAGAGTTCTCAGTGGCAACCCCCCCAGAGCTGAATTATCTCTCCGAGACTTCAGTTGCTGTCTGTGGGTGCCCGGCCAGCCCCTCCTACCAGTCTCTATGCGGTCTCCACTTTCAATCCTCGGGTACGAGGGTTCTCTCCTGCAAGTTTTCTGTTAATTATTCAGGAAGTTTTTCTGTATTTTAATTGTAATTCCAGTTTGTTCCTGGGATCATGTCCGTGCAGCATCCACTTACTCTTGTTGCCATTTTTAATCTCTAAGACTGTTTTTTTACTGTGCTATCCCAAGAATGATTAGGTTCAGACACTTTAAATTCCATGTAAAGCATTAACAACTTATACAGTTCTTTCAAAATAATGAAGATTTTGTTAGCTGTAAGGAAGACAATTTTTTTAAATTTATTTCAGAGAGGAAGGGAGAGGGAGACAGAGACAGAAACATCAATGATGAGAGAGAATCATCAACTGGCTGCACGCTCCCTACTGGGGATTGAGCTGGCAATCCAGGCATGTGCCCTGACCCAGAATTGAACCATGACCTCCTGGTTCATGGGTTAACGTTCAACCACTGAACCACAGCAGCCAGGCAGGAGGACAACTCTTAAAAACACTGAAAGTAGCTGAGTATCAACCCAGAATTATACAAAGTATCAACAGTTCCCCAATATTCCCAATTTTATTGCTTAGCCTTTTAATTATGCTAGGTACTTTGTGTGATATAACCCTGGGGGGATAGATGATTTTCATAAATATCTAGTTTCTTTTTCCATTATTCACAGTGTGAAGTCACATTATATATGCATTTAATTATACCCATTCAACTATCTGTGCTGCAATAAAGGAAAAAAAAAAAAAGCGAGAGAGAAAAATACTTTAAATAATGGTGGCAGGGTGCCTGCCCTACATCCGTGCACCAGAGTAAGCATGCAATGGAGAGTAAATGTTCTGCTTTTCAACCAATCTAAAGACCTATTCACCTGTCAAATGGTATCTCACATAGCCGACTGATTATGATCCAGCTCACCAAAAAAGTAGCCTGTTCTAAAAGCTGGAGGAAAAACTGACTGTGCGAATTGAAAAACAATATATCAGTTAACCATTTTTTCAAATTGGTGCCTTCCTAAAGAATTGTTTCAATGGTCATTTTGACAAGATTTTTAATATAAGTGAGAATTTAGGCCCAAAGCCCCCACAGAAAAGGTGATTTCACTTTACTCAGTTCTTTAAATCAGGAAAAATTAGAAACCAAATCATTATCCTTTATATCAAACTAAGCTAATAACTAATGTATTTTTCAACCTATTTCACAAATATAAGAAAATTAAAACAGGGATACATATGTGGGAGTTATCCCATGACTATTTTTAAATAACTAAAAATGTAATAGAAGTCCATCAAGTAATCAAAAGCAACCCTTAAAAGTTGGTTCTCAGTAGGAATAAATAAAACACACACACACTGAGTTTTGAGATATGCCATTACTAGAGTACAAAATAAAGGCAAGGGTGAAAAGAACACCCAACTAAGAGGAAGCTTCTAACTCCAGATACTTTAGTAGCATCACTTACCTCTCCAGATATCAGTTACCTTTTCTGTAAAAAGGGACTAGTCTATGACCTATCTATGATAATTCAGCATTATTATTTTCCAACCCCATACATCTTTATTTCAATGTCCAACTCACAAATTCCTTTGTGAAAAACTAAGTAAAATAGGAGTCAATTAATCTAACTTGCTATCATTGAGGTAGAACTGTCTTTCATATAACACAACAGTTATCATTATTTTTATTTAAAATTTCTGAGAAAGATTCTACAGACATCAGCAAGTTCCATATTATGTAATCAGGAAATTCTACTTTACACAGTTAACTCACTTTTACCCAGAAATTTAATTTCTTACCTAACTAATATCTGAGTGTCAATAGATCACTTAAAAACAAGATCCATAGGGAATAAGTGAGAGTAAACAAGAGAGAAATTTTGATTAGGAGATTAATTATAACTAAATCTATCCCATCTCACACATATAAACAGACTTCAAACATAGGGTGCTTCTTACATTCTTAGTTCATACTAGTATTAGTGACCTTTGGTGATAGGAAGAGGCAAAAGATACAGTTTCACCTGTACCTTGAAAGGAACATGCCTCACAGTTGTTTCCAAAGGTCTAATATGGCCTCTTTCCTTGGGGAGACAGCTTGTGATACATAAGTCCTTTTTTTAATTGGCAGTCTTAAAGTCTGCTATTTGAGTTAATGTTTTACCATCTCAGACCTAAGAAAGGCCCCAATATGAGCCTTTGGGTCAAAGATGTTACTAGATCTGGTGTTGGGATAGTTCTCTGGAGAACTGTTCTATGGAAACTTCATCAATCCCTATCCTCAACTTTGCTCATTCTCAGACATCTGATTATTTGAACAGCTCTCCCTTTCTTTCATTCCATTTATTCCCCTTCTTACTGATTACCATAAAGTAATTTTTTAACTCACTATTATAACAAGGATCATTTTGTCTAATTACCATTTTTCATGACACTTCACATTACATCTATTTTTAATCTTACTAATACAAATGTTTCTAACTCATAACTTTTATAATTACTTATTACCGTTAACTTCAGGACATTCTACCTTATAAATACCACCAGTTTTTCTCCAGGTTAAATATGCCCAGAACCTTTTACTTTTTTACCTAAATCTCAAAATATGTGCCCCAATTCTGATCCTTCCTTATTTCTTTACTCTCAAAATATGAAGATCAACAAAACTCAAGTGAGACTCTAATAATTACGTCCTTGCCTCTTGCATGTTTCCTGCACAAGCCAGGATAGTTAATTAGAACATGGTTTTTTGATGACTACAGATTTACTCTCTTGATAGGCCAGTTAGTTTCATTTCAAACAGACAAACTATGCTCTAAAACAAAAAACTAAATCCTATCAGCTATCTCTTTTTGTCCACTGCTTTACAGAGAGAGTGGAAGGGAGGGAGGGAGAGAGGTGCAGGGAGAGGGACACACACTGCCTCCTGCACAAGCCCTGACCCAGGGGCAGGGAAGAGAACATGCAACCCAGGTATGGTCCAGGGGGGATGCTCTAATCACTAAACCACACCAGTCAAGGCCCATCAGCTATCTCTTATCTGGATTTAACCAGAGGAGCTAACTGGCACATTCAGAATATGTTTGAATCCCTGGAACCAACATTCTAATGATGTATCACATAGACATCAGACACTGCATATCCTCTTTTAGCTCACCACTGTATATCCTCCTTTAGCTTACCACTGTCAATTGTTTTAAAAATTTTATGAGTGTTGTCCAACTTATGGCCCCTTCACAAGGTCTCCCACTTAGTACTTATATAGTTAGTTTAGGTTACGAATTATACCCATGAACAGAATCCAGCTTTAGATAAACCAAGCAATCAAGATTTTGAAATTCTATTTGTCTTCCAAGATTTTAGAAATTAACAATCACCTTGTTGTCATTTCCACCTTGAAGTTCCTATTTCCACCACCACCACCCAGACCACTGGGAAAAAATACAGAATAAAGACAAACTTGCAGAGGATGTCCCCATATCTGACCATAACCCATTTCTTAGAACTGCTATAAATCTTAGGAATAAAGTATATTCACATTTTAAGACCTTATATTCACAGTGGTTGCAAAATCACCATGTGCTTCATCAAAAGCACATCTTGGTGAAGTGAATGGAATGGAAGAGTGAAAGAACTACTATATATCATGTGACAGGAAGAGTACTGCTTTCTTTACATTATGTCCTCAGCTAATCCTCAAAACTCGGAGGTATAAATATTCTTTGTTAACTAAAAAATAAAGGAATAAGAAAAACAGAGAAGTTAAGCAACTTAGAGTATAAGGGACTTTGAAGACAGCCAGAATCCTTACTCTGTTACTGTAGGTGACCAGGGGTTTCTAGTACTAGGTTTACCAGGTTAAGTGTATGTGACTCTGGGCAACCTAACATCTCTGAACATGTTTCCTCTTCTGTAAAATGGAGTTTAAGTGAGACACTTCATGTCAAGTGTATAATTCAAAACATAGAATATAGTAAGCTTACTCAATAAGTATCTCAATATAGTAGCACTGGTCAAAGTCAAACAACTAGCTAAGAAAGTCAGAAATAAAATTCAGGTCTGATTCCCAAGTCCATGCTTTCTTTACTACAAAATGCTATAGCTGCAAACACACACTTATTTTTTTTTAATATATTTTATTGATTTTTTTACAGAGAGGAAGGGAGAGGGATAGAGAGTTAGAAACATCAATGAGAAACATTGATCAGCTGCCTTCTGCACACCCCCTACTGGGGATATGCCCGCAACCAAGGTACATGCCATTGACCGAAATCGAACCTGGGACCCTTCAGTCTGCAGGCCGATGTTCTACCCACTAAGCCAAACTGGTTAGGGCTGCCAACACACACTTATTATCCACATAAGAATTCATTCTTGAAACATGACATAGATGGGAAACTGATGCTACCTAAATGAGATAACTATTAATGGCTAACTAAACCAACAGAAGTATTTTAGCTCTAATATCTAATAAGCCAGAACCAAGTAGAAAACTCATCAGAAGATACTGTTTAGACATCCAGGCTTTGCTCTAACTACTATAAAATTATTTTCCTCTGTAGAAACTTATCAAACCAACTAGAGGCCCGATGCACAAAATTTGCAATAATATTTAACGTTTCTGCATTTTAAAATTCTAACTTAAAATTCTGACTCATAGATCTAAAATGGTCATTACACACACAAATGTTCTCCTCGTTCAGTTCAGAATCATGTGCAGGAAACACTGGTTTGTTTCGAGGTTTACGACTCCAAAATTTGTGCAAGGGGCTCAGCCCCCGCTGCTGAGGCAGCTGCCTCTGCCTTGGCGCCGTAGCTTAGTCTGGAAGGTCATCCAGAAGGCCATCCGGAAGGTCATCTGGTCTAATGAGCATATTATGCTTTTATTATTATAGATTGTAAATTAAATTTTTAAGTACCAGAGGTACCCCAAATAAGTCTTCCTGATTGTCCTGGACAAAGAAATCAGCCCTCCTACTACATTATTTGAACACTGCATCAAACTGAAAAATCTCAACTTTATTTTCAGAATAAACTACTACTTAATATTGTTATTTATTTATAACTGTACTAAGTGTACTTATAAATTGAGACAACCAAATAGTATCATCACTTTTCCTACCCAATCCCTTGACCCAAAACAAGCTTAGTGGTTGTAACAATGTTTAAAAAATATCACTTAACAATCTAATGCTGGGGGGGCGGGGGGGGGGGGTGTCTAATGGCGGATAATGCAAAACCAAGGATAGTAGCAAAAGTAAATTTCCAAAACAATTATTAATAGGCTTACTATTTCAACCAACTGAGCGACACTGGCCAGGGCTCAATAGGCTTACTATTTCTAACAACTTCCAGGAACAGATTTGCCTTTAAAAAGCGTTGCTAAACCTGAATGGGATGCCCACATACATTTATTTTGGCAACTGTAGCCTATTCAGCCAGGCAACAAGCCTCTTGAGAAAAGAATGCCACTTATATTCCAGTGAAACATGTGCCTTGGTACAAAGTCTGAGTTCTAACCAAAGGTAGAACATTTTTACTGTGTGATCACCCTTCAAAAGACAATCAAATCAGAAAACCTTCCCGTTAGCCACAAAGCTTTTAGAAAACAGTGTTCATTTTTGCAATAATACTTAACGTTTCTGCATTTTAAAATTCTAACTTCTGACTCACAGATCTAAAATAGTCATTACACACACAAATGTTCTCCTCGTTCAGTTCAGAATCATGTGTAGGAAACGCTGGTTTCTGTTTCGAGGTTTACGACTCCATACCCATTCATTTTGCACTAATATAACCACTAAATGGAGCTCGAAGACACTGATGATTAGAAGCAGTTAATTGTGTGAGTAATGCATACCTCCTATGTCCAGACACCGAGGGCCAAAGATGTTTCTGTCAGATCTATGGGAAGAGGAAACAATAAACACCTGTCACAAAAGGGGACGCCACTGTCCATTCCCAATCCCATTCATTGGCCAGCACCTCCCACCCCCAAAAGGGGCTCAGAACCTAACTTATGAGCCTCCCGGGGAGAAGGAAAGGCCAGCTCCGTACTGGAGGAAAGGGCCTGGTTTTTCTAACTAGTCCTCCCTGGGAGAATCAAAGCGAGAGGGAGGCCTTAGGCAAGTCACAAGTCATTTTTTCCTCTCGGGGCCTCGCTCAGTTTCTCTGGAAAACACGGCGATGAGCAAGGAGCTTTACTGCTCCGAGGCTAAGGGCGAGCTCGAGATCCCTGGAGTCGGCATCCGCAGAAACCCGGCACCCGCAGAAACCCGTCGAGCGCCCTGCCGACACCCCACCTGCGACCGGGCTTTCTCCAGGGGCTGGGGCGCCGACCTACCCCCGAGCCCCGGCACCGGCGCGCCCTCCCCCGGGCAGCGCGTCCACACCAGGCCTCCGCACCCACAACGTGGATGCCGCCTCCTCGCCTCACCTGTCCCAGGCCGACATGACGGTCCCAGACTCCCTCCCGGTGCCACACACGCCTTCCCCGAGAAGTGATGTCCGACTGCGGCCCGAGCGGGCTGACCATAAGCTAGCTCACCTGGCACCCCCGACAGACAAGCCCATTCGCCTCCTCCAACCTCCCCCATCACCGCCATCCACCCGCTCCCAGCCCCGCTCGCCCAGCCCTCCGGCGCCCAGAGAAAGCCCCGGGCCACTCACCGGCCGCCGCAGCGCCGTCTCCTCGGCGGCCTCCCGGCTGGAGCAGCCCAGTGGCCACCGGGGGCCGGGGCCGCGGCCCGCCGCTGTCGCCGCCGCCGCCGCACCGCCTCGCCTCACCCCAGCCCCATCGCCCTCGGCCGGCGGCCGCGGGTCGCTCGGGCTCGAGGCGCCGCTGCCGCCGCCGCCGCCACGCGCTGCGGCTCGGGGTGCGGGGAGGGAGGCGCCGCGGCGGGCCCCGGGCCGAGCCGGGCTCAGGGACGTCCGCGCTGTCCTCCTCGGCGCCCGCGGCGGCGGCGTGCAGCCGGGGCTGAGCGAGAACAAGGGAGGGTGGCAGGGGGAGACCGGCAGGGGAGGGGGGCGGTCAGCTCTTGACAACGGCCTCCCGCCGCCAGCGACGTAGCGATCCCCCCTCCCCTCGGCGGCGGCGCTCGGATCTCGCTGCGGGGAAGCCGGCGGGCGGGAGGGCTGGCGGGTGGGGGAGCGCGCGCGGCGAGCTCGGGACTCCCGCGCCGGATGTGAGGTCACGTGGTTGCCTCAACCCAGCGCCGAGGGCGGAGGGGCGCAGAGGGGACGACGGGAGGGGCGGGACCAACGGCGGTGGGAGGGGCGGTGCGGCAGGCCCCGCCCACCCCTCGCCTTTTTAGAGCCCCCCAAGCGGGAGAGGAAAAGAAAGCGTAGAGCTGGGTGTTGGGGGGTTACTAATAAAGCGTGGATTTGGGGGGCCGGGGTTGGGGCGAGAGGAGGTGGAATTTGCCACCTGGCCGTGCAAAGGGAAGATCATAGTCCAACTCCTCGCTTTAGGAACAGGGAAACTGAGGAGGGGCCTCAGTTGACTTGCCCGGAGCCAAGGTCAGGGAGGAAGCATGTGCTACCTTGATGGAGGGGAAACCAGATCCTAGCTCCCAACCCAGGTATCTTTCATTCCTTAACAGCACCCCATACGCTCCAGAAACAAACAAAAAACTACTATAATTCGCATGTGACAACCGGCTGGGCACGCCCTGCCTGCCTCGGGCGGAGAACTGGGAGGCGTCCCAAGTGAAAGCTCCCACGCGCCCACTAAACCGTCTCCGGCGGGAAGGAGTTTCTTCCGACAGTGCTGGACGCATATTAACTACTTCCCTCCGCAGAAGATTTATCTCCGGGCAGGGCCCCGGCCGGATACACAAATCCCGAGGTTGGTTTTCTCAGCGGCCCTTCTGCGACGCGAGCGCGTGCTCCGCCACCTGCTGCCCCGGCTCTGGCCATCTTTCTGCTCTGAATCTACCTGGCCCGCACCCTTGATGCCCGCTAACAGTGTTATTGTTATTCCACCTTGTGGTTAACAGAATTCTTAGCTGCTTTAGCATAAGAAAGGGAAGGGAGCCCCTAACCGGTTTTGCTCAGTGGATGGAGCATCGGCCTGTGGACTGAAGGGTCCCAGGTTCGATTCCAGTCAAGGGCATGTACCTTGGTTGTGGGCACATCCCCAGTAGGGGGTGTGCAGAAGGCAGCTGATCGATGTTCCTCTCTCATCGATGTTTC
Organism: Myotis nattereri; assembly: GCF_964212035.1. NCBI lineage: Eukaryota > Metazoa > Chordata > Mammalia > Chiroptera > Vespertilionidae > Myotis > Myotis nattereri. Next base: position 51,876,211 of record NC_138077.1, read on the forward strand.
TAACTCTCTATCCCTCTCCCTTCCTCTCTGTAAAAAACCAATAAAATATATTTTAAAAAAAAGAAAGAAAGAAAGAAAGTGAAGGGACGCATGGAGAAGCCCCTGGTCCACCCACCTGGAACATTTCCCGGGAGACAGGGAGCTCAGGCTCTGGGTCACAGCACATGGCAATACTCCTGAGGTCTGCCACGCCTGGTCCGCGACACTTGGGGATACGTTACCTGGGGCAGCGCGCCGCCCCCAGAGTCCAACAGCACGGATATCACCATACCAGGAGCCAGGAAAACGCTGCTCCTGGCCCCCCAGATTGTGCAGAGCTGAGCAGCGTTCTTGCACAAGGCGTGGTGGCATGGACAGAGCACTGGGCTGGAATAGATCCACATCTCTCTTCCCAACACCGGGTCTCAGTCTCGCCATTTGTTTCTTTGTTTCAATCTCACAGGTGTTCATATGATTAACTGAGATAGGGACGTGGAAGTGTTGGACAAACTGTAAGAAGTTGAGCCCTAAAGCAGTGATGGTGAACCTGACACGTGTGTCAGAGGTGACACGCGAACTCATTTTTTTGGGTTGATTTTTCTTTGTTAAATCGCATTTAAATATATAAAATAAATATCAAAAATCTAAGTCTTTGTTTTACTATGGTTGCAAATATCAAAAAATTTCGGCACCAGAGTTAATTTAGGGTTTTTCAAAATGCTGACACGCCGAGTTCAAAAGGTTCGCCATCACTGCCCTAAAGCCTACTCCTCCACCTCTCCCAGCTCCTTGGCTGCTAGCTGTTTCCCCTCAAATCTCTCCAGTCCTAAAAACAAAACTATCAAGCCAACCCTCCAATCGAAGTGCCTCTCCAGTTGGCTTCCAAGTGTTTCTCTCGTTCTTGCAGACCTCTGAATCAGTGGTCTACCCTGGCTGCCCCATTTCCTCATTTCTCAGCTCTTGTCGATCTGGCCTCCTCTCAGCAAATAAGGCCTCTTCCTCCTTTGGTGGCACCCTTAAGTGACACCAATTGTGAATTCACTTTAAAGGCAAGACTCCACTTTATGCCCACAGCTCTTCTCACTCTAATCTCAGGGAATAACCTCCACCCTCATGGTTTCAACTACCAAATCAACGATCTCCATGCCAGACCTCTTCCAACTCAGCATATCCAAAACTGAACTCATCCTCTACCTCCATAGCTGCCCCTCCCTCAGCTGTCGGCATTACAGTCTTCGGGTACCACCATCTACAGTCATCAGAATTAGAAAGCTGGAAATGAGTGAGTCATTCTTGATTCAGCCCTATGACTTATCCGATCACCCAGTCCTATCTATCCCACCTCCCTAATAAGCATTGACTCCCTACCTCCATTCTCACTGGTATGTGTTCCAGCCATCCTTTCCATCCTGAACTGTTGCAGCAGCCTCCTAACAGTCTCTTTCAGACAAACTCATTCTCCAATCAGCCTCCAGAATGATCTGTCTAAAATGCACTCCTATTGCCCTGGCTGGTTTGGCTCAGGGGATAGAGCATCGGCCTGTGGACTGAAGAGTCCCAGGTTCGATTCCAGTCAAGGGCATGTACCTTGATTTCGGGCACATCCCCAGTAGGGGGTGTGCAGGAGGCAGCTGATCGATGTTTCTCTCTCATTGATGTGTCTAACTCTCTCTATCCCTCTCCCTTCCTCTCTGTAAAAAATCAATAAAATATATTTTAAAAAAATAAACAAATAAAATGCACTCCTATTTAAAATCCAGCAGAGATCCCCCTGGCTTCTGGCTGCATGTATATGACCAAAGCATCCAGCATTGATCTGTCAATGCACTCAGGATTCTAAAGGATCATGGAGAGCCCCAAACTTCAAGAGGCAGCCGAAATCCCCAGAGTAAGGCAACACACCCTGGCAAGGGAAAACTATAGGGAGAAAAAGAGCAAGTGACTATTTTCAAAAATTAGCCTGCTACAGATGTTTTGAGTATGGAATGAAGAGAATTTGGACACAGATGGGAGGACATACTGAGTCACTGGGAAAGGCTTGAGCATGTTTATAGGCTGCTGGAAAAGACTGAGCCAGAAAAGGAGGAGAAGCCAGAAACCAGAAAAGGAGAGAGGGAGTAGAGCAAGCCCTGAGACGTTCTGGAAGGCTTATTGATTCTCCGCAAATGATGATTCTGGGCTGGGCTGCTGTACATGCTGGGTCCAGCCTTTTCCTCCTCTGATCCTGCTCACTCTGTAAGACCCAACCCATGATCACAACCCTCCCAGTAATAGATAACAAATAGGTAACAGCTTCCCCAGTACGTTATAACTCTACTTTCCACAAAGACTATTTCTAACCTCCTCCATCCTCAAAACCCCCATCCTTGCATGACTTCTCCTCTGACCATGATCACCTTACCTCCTATTTCACCAGGAAGTGTGTGTGTGTTGGGGGGGGGGGGAGGGGGGGGCCCCGCGGGGCGGGGGGGGGGGGATGCTTACGATCAAGAGGGAATACCGACAAATGTTTATATTCACCCACACCTGCATCCAGTGTTTCTTCTTCACTCCAGTTTTTGCCTCCTCCTGAGAGAGCACTAACCCTTCACAAGTACCTCCCGTAGGTCACTGCTGTTGCCAAGGCAAGTGGACACTTTTTAGGCCTTCTCTTTCTAGTCCTCTCATCAGCATTTACCTCCCATTCTTGAAACACTTTTCTGTTAGTTTGATAACTTACTTTTGGAGTTCTTCCTCCTTTTCTTTTTACTCTTTCTCAGCCATGGGTGCTTCCTCTGTCCTCTAAATGATGCTCTTCCCCGGTGTTACTGTGTGTTTTTTAACTTGTCATCTATAAATCTACAGGAGTTGTGGATGGGCTTCAGGAAGTCTATAAATTCCTTAAACTTGAATGCAAATACTTTGAAAGGAAGAAATACAGCTTTCATCAACTTCACAAATGTGTCTGGGATCCCCCAAAAAGGATAAGAGCATTGATTGACATGCACTTCCCCAGCTAACCTCCCCCACCATGGCTGTAGCTAACATCTGTGTGGACGTTAATAACTCTCCAGCATATACCCACAGCCCAGGTCTCTCTCCACAGGCCCTGGGCCATAGTTCCCTATCACCTTCGCATGGTGTCTCACTGCTATGTCATACGTTCACTTACCCAAAACTCAACTCTTTGCCCTGTTTCTCCAAACCAGCTCCTTTCACAGTCTTCTCAACTGTTGCAAAACACACTGTTACCCACCTAGCTGCTTAAGCCAGAAACCTGAGGGTCATTCTTCCCAATCCAATACTGAATCCATTTTAAATCCTTCCACATCTCCCCATTTCTACTGCCACTAGCATAATCCAAGCTGCCTCTATTTCTCACCTGGAAATACTGCCTTAGCCCCAACTCATTTCCCTACTTTTTTTTGTGGGTTTTTTTTTTTAATTTTTATTGATTTCAGAGAGGAAGGGAGAGGAAGAGAGAGACAGAAACATGAATGATGAAAGGAAATCATTGATTGGCTGCCTCCTGCAGGTTGGACCAAGCCTGCAACCCAGGCATGTGCCCTTGACCGGAATCGAACCTGGGACCCTTAGGTCCTCAGGCCGACACTCTATCTACTGAGCCAAACCGGCCAGGGCTCATTTCCCTACTTTCACCTCTTCCCCCTTCCAAGCCATTCTCACATTACAGCCAGATGTATTACTGAGTGTGACTTGGAGTACAGCTCTTGATGAAGGCTTTCAGTTGCTTCCTATTTCACTGAGAATAAGGTGAACTTCTTTGACCAATAAAGTCCAATGCTGGACATGGCCTGTCTACGCTCCTCCTGGCACTCCTCCACCTTTACCCTCCTCGCACCCCCAGATCGCCTTCCCTATCTCACCTCATTCCAGCACAGTAGGCCTTCTTTCAGTTCCTTAAACACACCAGGCTCTTTCCTGTCTCAAGACTTTTGAGAAATCCTTCTTTCTCTTCCCTTTTTTCCTTGCCTGGCTAACTCTTACAAGTTTCAGCTCTTGGCTTAAATGCGAGTACACCAATTCTTGAAAAAAGGCCTTCTCCAGACCCTCATTTTTTATTTTCTGATGACTTTCATTTATTTTCTTTATAACAACTATCACAATTTTAAATGTCTGTGAGTTTATGTGTGTATTCAACATACATACATAGACTCCACACTCTGTGAAGATGAAGCTCTGGATTTTTTCTAGAAGGGGCTTAAAAGTGGCAATCTTTTTGGAAGAGGAAGTAAGTGTTTGTCTTGAGGCTATGTTTGCATGGCACTCTACTAAGATTTTAAAAAGTATCAGTTGTGCATTTTATAAATGGGGCAAGGAATTTTGGAATTATGGGTAAGAGCCACGTAAAGCATCCCCTTTTTCTCCCCCAAGACTCCTCATGTTGGTGCTACTGGCAAATACTGAGTTTGTTTGATTTATCACTATAGACCCAACACTAGAAAGCTGGGCATGGGGCTGACTCTCAAATGTCTGTAGTCTGATAAGTGAATAAATGAGTGAATAAATTTACATTCTCAAACATCATCTCCTTCAAATACCCTGACTCCCAGGCTAAGCATCGGCTCTTCTGTGTGCCTTTTTCACTTCCTTTACAACTTTGAATAAGTACGTCGTGTCTGTTTAATGACACTGTTTAGTGTCTGTGTCTTCCATTAGTCCATGGCATATTCATGGTTTTTATTCTACAGTTCCGAATATTTTGTCATTTGATCATCACAGCACATGCAAATACTAAAAGTAGCAGTTACTATTATCTATTTTTTTTTTATAGATGAGTAAACTTTACATGTGTTAAATCATTAAATCTTTAGAGTAATCCTAGGACAGTGATGGCGAACCTTTTGAGCTCGGTGTGTCAGCATTTTGAAAAACCCTAACTTAACTCTGGTGCCATGTCACGTATAGAAATTTTTTGATATTTGCAACCATAGTAAAACAAAAACTTATATTTTTGATATTTATTTTATATATTTAAATGCCATTTAACAAAGAAAAATCAACCAAAAAAAATGAGTTCGCGTGTCAGAGGTTCGCCATCACTGTCCTAGGAAGTACTATTTATTATCTCTGTGTTTACAGATGAAACTGAAGAAAGGTTAAAAGGAAGAAAGGAATAGAAAAAGAAGTTAAATAACTCATTCAAGGTCACAGAGCTAGGAAACAACAGCACAGCCAGGATTCAACCAGGCACTTAGCTCCAGGGCCAAACTCTTCACCAACATGACCAAATTAAGCATAGGGATTATTTTCTGGGATCTAAACTCTGGGTTATTTGTTTAAGCATCCAGAGGCTGAGCTCCTCATGAACAAGGACCTAACTCACATATCATCAGCCCCTAGCACAGTGGTTCTCAACCTGTGGGTCGCGACCCCTTTGGGAGTCGAATGACCCTTTCACAGGGGTCGCCTAAGACCATCGGAAAACACATACATAATTACATATTGTTTTTGTGATTAATCACTATGCTTTAATGATGTTCAATTTATAACAATGAAATTGGGGGGTCACCACAACATGAGGAACTGTATTAAAGGGTCGCGGCATCAGGAAGGTTGAGAACCACTGCCCTAGCAGATGACCTAACACATGATGGTACTCAGTAATAAGTACGACAAGTGGGTAAATGGCAAATTATTATTGATTTTCACAAGCACTATGTCAGACTAGCAATGGAATGTTATGATTCCTATCTGATAGAGACGAAAAATAAGGTCCATGACCTCACAAGAGGAAGTAGCTTTAACTGTCCTTTTGACTAACTCCAGCCCTCTTCTGTATTTCTTCTGCTGCTTCCATAAAAGGTTAGACTAGGAAGACTTCACCTTAAAAAAAGCTATTTAAAAAACATCACAGCACTCAGTCTTTCCTAGAAAAAGTGGCCATTAAAAGTATTTTATTATGATGTTTGCCTAACAAGCTCTCTCTTTCCTTTAGCTCCTCCTAAACCATTATGTCCCTATTTAGACTGACCTCCATGCAGGTCTGTGTGTGTGTGTGTGTGTGTGTGTGTGTGTGTGTGTGTGTGTGTGTGTTGGAACAGGGAGCAAAGCTGTGAATCAGATGTCTGGAAATCAGAGTCCAGGGGCACCACTGAGTCGTTTCTGTTGCTAAGCAATGTAATCTTTTTTTCCCCTGGCTCTTCAACAAAGCAATAGCTGTGGCCTAGCATTCTTCTCAGGCTGTGGTGCCCTAGGATATGATGTGTCACTGAATATTGTTTACCAATTCACTATTTAGGACATAGGGCCCCTTCTGGAGGAGTGCTCACTGTTGGCATATAGCCAGTCATGTGCTAGTACACTAGTCCTACAAGAGGGGGGGAAAAGGCATGATTTGTAGCACATGCCAATTTTGTGGTGTAAATACTCCCCCTTTGGTGAATTTCAAGCTACCAGCAGTTTAAGCTGCTCACAACATTCCTGAAAATTTAGCAATCTATTCTAATGAGCTGACACAATCTGGCTCCAGCACACTGCTGCTTGTAGTAACTCCTGTGTGGATGGGAAGAGGACAAATACAAGTAGCCCTTTAACTTATGGTTTCAGGGGCAAGGCCTGACAGTCTAGGAAGACTGTTACAGGAAATTTCCTAGTGTTTAGATGTAACCTCTGATGAGTAAAGAGCAATTGTACTGCAGATGGGAAAATGAGGTTCAAGGCTTAGTCTTCTTAGAAGTAATGTGTTTAATTTTTTGAACCTCAATTTTAATGGAAATTATATTACCCACCTCACAAAATGGTTGATTATCTAACAAACACTTACATAGCACTTAATATCTGCTAGGAATGAGACAGACCAGCAAGCCAGGACAAGTGGAATAGGAAAACTGAGACAGATAAGGGAACAAACTAGCAAGAGCAATTTATAGCAGATACAGAAGGCCACCTCCCTAGGGATAACATCTGGGCCTCAGTTGTATTTCAGCTCCATACCCAGAAAAGCAGCAAAACCAGGTCAGTGAGACCACGACCAGCTGCAATGACTAACGACCTCCTGCCCTGACACTGACCAATCAATGGAGGCCATGACCCTGAAGGAGAACACCTAGAAAACTGATGAATATTCTGCTGAGACCTCCCCTAAGATTCCTGTCTTCGCCTTCGAGAAAGATATAAACCTCAGGACATAGTACCCAGGGCTCACCCTCCCTATGGGGAGCAGCCTGTGCCATTCCCTTTCCCCTCTTCTTCCCCCACTTCTTCCCTCCCCCCAGGCATGCATCTCCTAAACCCTAAAAAGCACCACTCGGCTTGCAACCAGGGGAGCAATGGGCAGTGGCCACTTGTCCCAGGCTAATCCCCTGAACCTGCTCCCAAGGCCTGCTTTCCTCTGACTTCCCAGAGAGCTAAGGCAGCCCAGCCTAGGCTCTCCTGATGCTTCTTCTATGCTAAGCCCTTTCTTGTTTCACTGTCCCCAGCTTTAATAAACATTCCCTCATTGTCACTTGGACTCGTGTTGTGACATTTTTCCTGCATGAAGTCAAGAATCCACACACTAGTGGCCAGCCCTAGGCAGACCCATTTGAGGCCAGATCCCCTTTTTGGTAATAAGAACTGTTTAGTGCTTTACAAATTTACTTATTTAATTTTTATAACAACACTGTGTGATAAGTACATTTTATCAATTTAGAGATGAAAAGACCAAAGCACAGAGAAATTAATTAAGTTCTCTAAGGTCACACAGCTACCAAATAATAGAGCCATAGTTTGAGCCTCACTCCAGAGCCCATGGTTTTACCCTTTAGAACCCCAGGTCAAAGCCAGTCACCTATTTTTATAGAGTTTTATCGGAACAGACATGTTCATTCATTTGCATATTGGCATGGCTGCTTTTGTGTTACAACAGCAGAATTGAGTAGCTGAGATAGAGACCACATGACCCACAAAGCCCCAAAAATTTGCTATCTGGCCCTTTACAGAAAAAATTGGCTGACCCCTGCTCTATAGTGTCCTGCCTGATTGTATGGGTGAGACAATAGTTATTAGGAGCCTAGTAGTTCCCACATTCAAGCTGGCTCTGAAGTTGCATTTTGGGCCAATAGTACAAGTGAAAAATAATGTCAAGATTGTAACTTGCCCTAGCTGGTTTGGCTCAGTGGATGGAGCGTCAGCCTACAGACTGAAAGGTCCCGAGTTCGGTTCCGGTTAAGGGCACATACCTTGGTTGCAGGCTTCTCCTCAACCTATGCCCTGGTCAGGGCTCGTACAGGAGGCAACCAATCGATATGTTTCTCTCACATCAATATTTCTCTCTGTCTTTCCCTCTCTCTTCCACATTCCCTAAAAATAACCAATGGAAAAATATCCTCTGGTAAGGATTAACACACACACACACACAAAGATTGTAACTCTATCCTAACATTTGTACTATAACAATTGTGTCAGTGAAATAGTATTCAGGTATAAACTTCAGTTACAAATGACCCATGAAAAATGTGTATTAACAGAAATATATATCTGACTTCATGGGATCCCAATATCTCAGAGTTGAAATTAATTCAGAGATTTTTCATTCCAATCTTTGACTCTCCACTTGGGGATACTGTAGTGGGTTTCTGAAGTTAATGCTGTAAATCCATTCTGATCATCCCTTGAGTCTTGCAAGATGATTCCCCTGGATAGACCTGGGTTTTTTTGCACAGCAGGGCAAAGGTACCTGTTTCGTGGGGTTCAGGTAGCAGGTTTATGTCTACAACCTGTCTTTCCATCTCCAGGCAGCTTCACCATGTGGCTATTTCAGATACCACGCAGACAAGTTCCTCAAAGCCTATCACTCACCGGCCTCCTGTATAGTCGTTAAAAACTTTCCTGACCTTTGCAGCTACTTCCTGTAAGCCTCTCAGGGACTGCTAGTCACTTGTGACCTATTTTCAGATCTGTCAGTTCTAGCTTCTAGAGCCAATGAAGAACAAGCCCAGCTGCAGGTGGTCGAATGTTTCCTGTGCTCTCCTGGCAGCAAAAAAGAATTGCTCAGTGACATGCCTGTAGATAGTAGCTCTGGCAGGCTCCTGATCACCTCTCAGGCCAGTAGATTTTCATTGCACTATGAACCACAGCTCAATATCTCCAGAAGATCACCAGAAAGCTGTTAGTTATTGTCTGTTTGCTAAAGACAGTTGCTTCCTTATACTAGTAGTAATAAAGAAAAAGAACCCATTTGTTCTTTTTTCTTATTCTTTTTTTTTTTTTTTTTTTTTTTTGAGGAAAGCAAACCATCCCATTTGTTCTTTTTGTTGGGTTTTTTTCCCTCTCAAAGCAAAGATGCCTCATGAGAATTGGTAAACTAAGGCAATACTGATTGAACTCCCATGTAGAAGTTTCATTGCCAAATAATCCCTTTCATAACCATTTCAAAACGGAGTTGATCTACAACATACCTCCATCATGAGGTTACCTTAATGTAATCCAGTTTGAGAAGCAGAGTCCAAATAGCTTGAGGTTCTGCAAATTCCCCAAAGGCTGCAGGCAGAAAGCAAAAGAGAACAGGTTTCAAGATGGAGACCACCAGAAACATCTCGCTATTCCCAAGATGTTCTTTGTCACTAAACTCCTTAAATGTGCTTAAATAGCTCGTATTACCAGCAAAGACAACCACAATGAAACCTTGTGGGGCTTTACTAAAAGTTCCCTTTATAATCTTTTAAGCTTATATGATTTTTAAGGTATCTTTAAATAAATTTATAAACTTAGTTTCATTTTGAATAATAATGAGCTTAAAGAAAACTCAGGACCCTAAAGATCTCAAATATTCCTTCAAGGATTACCTAATAGTTTCTTGGGTTCCTGAAGTACTTGATTTTATCTTTCCATTAGAAATCATGTGTTCCAACAAATAAAAATCATGCCCAGCTCCACCCTCCTCCATACCAATTCAAATAGTCACTGAAATAAGTACAAGCTCCAAGAGAGAAGATAGTCACATTCAACTTTGTATCACTTATTATAGATACGTGACCTCCATGAAATCAAGAATTTTCTTGATGTTATTCGGTGACTAGAAAAATAACCACCAGGAAGAAGCCACTCAGTAAATATTGAATAAATGAGCCTATAGTTTTAATAAATTTAGGAGGAGGTTTAAAATTCTTAATAATTTTTTCAGTAAATTTGGCCCTCCTTGCAAGAGTTAGGGATCAGTCAGAGAAATAGAATCAGTAGAATCTCTTCTGATTCTACTGATTCGCCTGTATCAGTGATTTTTGATGAGAAATCAGGTTTCAGCCTTATGGGAACTCCTTTATAGGTAACAGTTTTCTTTACTCTTGCTGCCTTTAAGATTCTCTCTTTGTCTTTAATTTTTCGCATTTCATTTATGATGTGTCTGGGTTTGGGTCTGTTTGGGTTATTCTTGTTTGGGGTTCTCTGTGCCTCCTGAAACTTGTGTGACTTTTTCCTTTACCAAGTTAGGGAAGTTTTCTACCATTATTTCTTCAAACATCTTCCCTATACCTTTCTCCCTTTCTGCCTCTTCTGGCACACGTGTTATTCTAATATTGTTATGTTTCACGTTGTCCCACAGCTCCCTTAAGCTATCCTACTCTTTTTAATTGTTTTTTTCTTTTTGGTTTTCTGACTGAGTGATATATTCAACCTTATTTTCTAATTCACTGATTCAATCCTCAGCTTCCCCTAATCTGCTGTGTATTCCTTCCAATGTGTTCTTTATTTGTGATATGTCATTCTTTATCTCAGACTTCTTTTTTCATAGTAACTATATCTTTTTTCATGCTGTTGAGCATTTTTTTAAAAATATATTTTATTGATTTTTTACAGAGAGGAAGGGAGAGAGATAGATAGTCAGAAACATCGATGAGAGAGAAACATCCATCAGCTGCCTCCTGCACATCTCCTACTGGGGATATGCGCGCAACCCAGGTACATGCCCTTGACCGGAATCGAACCTGGGACCTTTCAGTCCGCAGGCCGACACTCTATCCACTGAGCCAAACTGGTTTCGGCCTGTTGAGCATTTTTTACCATCATTACTCTGAACTCTGATTCAGATAAATTTCTTATCTCTGCTTCATTTATCTCTTCTTCTGGAGAATGCTCTAGTTCTTTCATTTAGGGGTTGTTTCTTTGTCTCCTCATTATGGCTTTCTGTTTGGGTTTGTGACTATGTATTATGTAGATCCTCTACACCTCTCAGTCTCTATCTAGTACAGAGCAGTGTTAAAGGCTGTTTCTGACTAATTAGATCAGGCATAAACTCAAAGCCTCCAGAAACTGCCTCTGCCTACAGACTGATAGGATTCTGACATGAATTGCCCCCCCAGGTAGTCATCCTCAGGTGTGGCTGAGAATTTCTTTTCAACAGGGTGAAGTAGCTTCTGTCTGGAGGCTAATTGTTATTTTTAATCTCTTACATGGCCACAGGGCAAGGTGTTTTCCAATAGGGGGTGTTGACTGTCTTCCCCCCAGGCAAGGCAAATGTCTATGTGGGAAAGATGTCCTCCACTGTGTGAGGGAATGACTCAGCCCAGGAAACTTGGGGTGTCTACCTTCTGAGCTCTATCCCCCAAATTTCTGTCCTGGCCTCTGCTCTCACAGCTCCAGTCCACTTCACCCTCCCTCTTCTGGAGCACAAGGTGGGTGGCTCCACAGGGAATTTTGTGTGTTGGCCCTTTGAGAGGGTGCCTGAATTTTCAGCTGTTACTCTCTGGCAGACAGCACCCCATTGCCAGATGTTATGTAGGCACCCTCTTCAGTTTTGGTGTTCTCTACTGGGGAGCCCAGCTTGGGGACTAGATCCCAGAGTTCTCAGTAGCAACCCCCACAACTGAGATATCTCTCCAAGACTTCATTTGCTGTCTGTGGGCACCTGGCCAGCCCTTTTGCACCTCTGCCTCTCTTACCAGTCTCTATGTGGTCTCCACTTTCAGTCCTCAGGTATCAGAGTTCTTTCCTGCCAGTTTTCCGTTGATTATTCAGGAAGTTTTTCTGTATTTTAGTTGTAATTCCAGTTTGTTCCTTGGAGCATGGCCATGCAGCATCCATTTACTCTGCCGCCATTTTTAATCCCTCTATCAGCGATTTTTATCACAGTGTACTGTAATAATTTTTAAAACATGCAGTACCTGACTATTTAATCAGGGCACTGACCTCTTTTCCCTTAGATTGTCAAATAAAAACTTGACAATGGCCAACACAACAATAGCCATCCAGTGTGATTGCCTTATCTTGAACCATAATTATATAAGTTTTATAATAGGGTTGCATCTGATTGGTTAATTCTTTGTACCAGAATCCTTATATACAAGTACTTTATGGCGTGGAATTTTGGAGTAAGTCTCACCAAATCCCAATATTTATTTGAAGAATTGGTCCAGGATTTTGGACTGAGATTCAATATTTAATTGTGCCTCACATTAAATTAAATCAAAGTTTCTTTACATTGGCATTATAGACATTTTGAGCTGGGTCATTCGGGGGGCAGGGCAAGAGGAAGGGAGAGGAGGTTATCCTGTGCATTGTAGGATATTTAGTAGCATCTTGGCCTCCATTCACTAGATGCCAGTAGCTGCTTCACAGTTTAACAATCTAGAATGCATTTAGACATTGCCAAATGTCCCCTAGAGGACAAATTGCCTCTAATTGAGAACCACTGCATTATATCATTATTGAGTAACTGACCCTCATCATTCTTTCCAGTAACTTGAGAAATATCAGAAATTCATCACTCTAGATCAGTGGTTCTCAATCTTCTGGCCCTTTAAATACAGTTCCTCATGTTGTGACCCAACCATAAAATTATTTTCGTTGCTACTTTATAACTGTAATGTGGCTACTGTTATGAATCATAATGTAAATATCTGATATGCAGGATAGTCTTAGGCGACCCCTGTAAAAGGGTTGTTCGACCGCCAAAGGGGTTGCGACCCACAGGTTGAGAACCGCTGCTCTAGATGGATGGATAGATAGATGAATGGATGGATGGATGGATGGATAGATGCATACATTCATTCATACATACATACATACATACATACCTTCATACTTTGCTTACTTGAGGTGAATTAGAACATCTCTACACTTGGTGTCAGTCCCTGAAGAAGAGATGCTTCCATGTAAATATTTCCCTGCTGCTCAAGTCACATGTTAGCATTCTTTTCTTCTCATTTTACAAGGAAAGAATTTCCTGATCCATTATTTCATTTGAGCCAAACAATACATTAAAAGGAAAATCTAATAGATATTTAGATGGTGAAACTGAGGGCCATGGAATGAAAATGATCAACTTCAGGGCTAAACTCCAAATTCAGTGCTGCTCCTCTTCCTGCTATGGAAAGCTTGCCTCTGTCTCCCACTCATTGGAACCCTCCCTCAGTGGGTAAACATTAGGGATGGAGTCGTAAGGATAACAATGCTCTTCTAAAGTGCCAACACCTAAAATGGCATTTAATCTAGTCAGTATCTAGAAAATGGATTACCCCTTCCCAGAGTACATTGTGCTTTAATCTAATTAAACTCACAATTTTCCATTAACATTAACTTCCTGTTTACAGGGCATGCAGGAGATAGAGGAAGAAGTTAGACACTAGTAGGGAACAATCAATCAAATCCAGAAGTGGGGACAGTCTATCTACTCTACAAGAAAACTGTGGTCTGAACTCTTCCAAAAGTCAGCATCTTGAAAATAAACATTCAAAAAACAAAACCATTTAGGGACTATGTTAGATACTTGCGGTAAGTATTTTGGGATAAAGCACCATGATAAAGCAAATGCATCAACAACAAAACAACAAAGATAGATAGATAGATAGATAGATAGATAGATAGATAGATAGATAGATAGATAGAATAGTAAAATACTAACTTTAAAATATTTTTAAAGTCTATTTTTATTAATTTTAGAGAGGAAGGGAGCGGGAGAGAGATAGAAACATCAATGATAAGAATCACCAATTGGCTGCCTCCTGCACGCCCCACACTGGGGATCAAGCCTGCAACCCAGGCATGTGCAATGACCAGGATTTGAACCCTGACCTCCTGGTTTATAGGTCGATGAGCAACCACTGAGCCATTACAGTAGGGCAAAATATTTTAATGGAAGATGTATAGAAGAACCCACAGGTCATTTAGGATGGGGGGTTCCATGGTTATGCTTCAAGAACCCCATGAATTCCCCACAGCTGTGAGCAACATCCTGTGCACAGTAGTAGGTTTGTTTTTTTCTGGAGAGAGGTTGTATAGCTCTTGTCCAACTTTTCCTAAAGGGTCCCATGACTCCAGAAAGTCTGACGCCTTGGTTTGTCTGGAGATTTTAGGTCTCCTGGCAGCAGAGGTGTGAGAACTTTGGATTTCCAGATATTACCCTGCTGCTCAAATCGTATGTTGGAGATGGCTGCCTAACGTCATAGGATCTTAGAACTGAAAGGAGAGTTAGGAGTGATCTAATTCAACCCTGAAGACAAACGCTCTGAAAGAGGCCTGCCCATTTACTTAGTGGTAGAGGCAGAGGCAAAGTCTAGGTCTGATTCCCAGGTTATCACTCTGTTTATTGAAAAAGGTCAGGCAATTTACTTAGTGATAGAGGCAGAGGCAAAGTCTAGATCTGATTCCCATGTTACCACTCTGCTTATTCAAAGACCAGCCTTGTCTGTCAGTCACTTGACATCTTCCAGTTTCTATGTTGACTCAACAAGCCAACAAACGTCCTTATGCAGGTCACACAGCCCACCTGCCCTGCTTCCCCTCCTCTTTCCTTCTCTGATATCCCCTCTAATAGCCTACCTGGTTTACTCCTCACCTGCCACATGGTCTCCTCGGGGTTCTACTGACACAAGCAGCACACACAACATTGGGGCCTTTGCTCTGCTGGTCCTTCCTGCAGTGCTCTTCCTCCAAGTACTTGCTTCGCTAACTGCCTCACCTTCTTCACGTCTGCTCAGGTCTTTCCATGTGACTGACCACCTGTTTAATACCGCAGCTCCCTCCACCACCACCCCTAACAATACTCGGTCTTGCTGCTTGTTTTTTCCTTATCAATTGTCAGCTTCCAACAACCTATACAATTTTCTGTTTATTCTACTTTTGTTTATTGTTAAAGTTCCCCGTTAGAATATAAGCTCCACAAGGGCAGAGGTCTTTGTTTCATTTGCTGATATATTTTAAGTGCCCAGAGCAGTGCCTGGCACAAAGAAGGTATTCAAGCCTGGAAATTTTGCTCTCCGCAAATCAGGACTTAATTTCAATTTGTCTTAATAAGGAAGACCACAAAGAGGGAAAATGGATATGTACGAAAGGTGGGGTGGAGAATTATACTGGGTGTTTTCATTACTTAAAAAGTTGGATTTGCCCTAGCGGCTGGTTTGGCTCAGACTGTCGGCCTGCGGACTAAAGGGTCCCGGGTTCGATTCTGATCAAGGGCACATGCCCAAGTTGCTGCGGGCTTGATTCCCAGGAGAGGGTGTGCAGGAGGCAGCCAATCAATGATTTCCTCTCATCATTAATGTTTCTATCTTTTTTTCTCTCTCTCCCTTCCTCTCTGAAATAAATAAAAATATACAATTTTGAAAAATAGGTAAATAAAATAGAAGGTTGTGTTTTAGTTTGATGAAATATATGAATGGGTACAGGACTGGTAGCTCAGCCCTATTTTGCACAATGTCAGCTAGCTCTGCTCTGTACACAAAACAGATTAGCAGTATCTCTTCCAGCCTGAGGGCTTTATATGTTGCAATTCTCTTGCAATAAGTTCCTAAATATTGAATATGTGAATGACTTCCTAATAAGGTGTTGATTTACTACATCACAGACATAATTAAGAGGCATCAATTCAGGTCTTTCAGGATTAAGTTTAAATCTCAAAAGCTTAGCTTCTAGAGCCAAGCAAATCAGCAAACAGCATGTGCATGAGGCAAAGAAATATTTACACACAAGCTCAGACTTGCAGCTGTGTTTTCCTAAGACCTACTCCCCGACCTGTGCGTTGGGCCCACTGGGTTTCATCTTGTTCTGAGTGTGTGATTGAAGGTAAGACGAACCCAGAGTGCTGAGCACACAGTGGGGTTCTGTGATGGGTTCCATAAACAGCCACTCTTCAGTTTGTTTGTTTTTCTATTTTTTTTCTCTTTTCATTGAATTTATTGGGGTGACACGGGTTAACAAAATTATACAGGTTTCATGTGCACAACTCCACAACACATCATCTATACATGGTACTGTGTATTCACCACCCCAAGTCAAGCCTCTGTCCACCACCATTTATCCCCCTTATACCCTCCTCAGCCTTCTTTCCCCCAGCCTCTTACTCTGCAGTTTCTAAGCTTTGGAAGGAGACCCTGATCTAGTATTTATGAGATCCACTCGCATCTCCAAGTGTGGATGTGGGTATTTGTTGCTAAATTTGACCAGAAACCAAGGCTAAACTCTGAGTGTTTTGCTAGCAACATTTCATTGTAAACATGTGTGTATCATCTTACCGTGACCTCAAGTTGTAGATGAACAAATGGACTGACTGGTAAGGGATTTTGAAAAATTAGGACAAAATGTGGCCAGGTTTTCTTTCTCCACCCTCAGCATGTTGCACACCTGGGCCTTTCAGAAAGTTTTCTCAAATCACAAAACTCTTCTCTTCTCTGAGGAACAATCTCATTCCTTTTTTAGTGAAAGGTTATCTGAACCATTACTGTTCTCCATTCATAGTGACAAACCATCGCCACTGCTCACATATTTCTGGTTAGCCAGACATACGGAAAAGAGGTTCAATGAGAGGTTCCTTAAAAAAAAAGTCTTCCTTTTTGTGGTGTTGCCATCATTCATATCATTCATTAAAGAACTATTTACCAAATGACTACTGTGTGTTTTAGAATAAGCCAAACACTGGAGAAACAACAGGACAAAAACACTGCTCCCATCCAAGAGTTTATAGCCTAGTCTAGCCTGGCCAGTGTGGCTCAGTGGTTGAGCATTGTCCCATGAACCATGAGGTCGCCAGTTGGATTCCCAATCAGGGAACATGCCCAGGTTGCAGGCTCGTTCTCCAATATGGGGTGTACAGGAGGCAGCCAGTCGATGTATATCTCACATTGATGTTTCTATCTCTCCCTCTCCCTTCCTCTCTCTCTCTCAAATCAATAAAAACATATTTTAAAAAATAATAATAACAATTAAAGAATAGCAAATTGCTGTGGCTGGCTAGCTCAGTTGGTTAGAACATCATTCCAATATACCAAGGTTTCAGGTTCAATCCCGGTCAGGGCACATAAAAGAAGTAACCAATGAATGCATAACTAATGCAACAAGTTGATGTTTCTCTCTCTCTCTCTCTCTCTCTCTCTCTCTCCCTCCCTCCCTCCCCTTCCATTCTCTCTAAAAATCAATGGAAAATATATCCTCGGGTGAGGATTAACAACAACAAAAATGCAGTTATGGCTTCTCTCAGTCCCGTCCCCAGAGGCTCCGCCTCTCAGTGTTCCAGCAGCCGCTGCAAGTACCTCGGAGAGAAAGCTGCCCTCGAGTTCCGACCGATGCCAGACAGTCCCGCTTCTCCCGTATGAGTCTGGGTCCCCAAAGACTTGCCCGGAACTGGAGCCCAGAGCCTGAGACTCCCTCCCGATTGAAACAGACAACAGCGCCCTCAGCGGCCAGACCGCTCTGCACGCACCTCCACACCTTTGTATTTTACTTCCGCACCGCACCTCCTCTGAGTCTCGGTATGCTTTTCTCTTTCCTTCTAGTTGTAGAATTTCCCCTCAGCCAGCCTTCCTGTGGTTCTGGGTGATGTCTGTTCCGTCTTTTAGTTGTATTTTTGAAGTGGTTGTGCGAGGCAGCAATCTCCGGTGTTTACCTATGCCGCCATCTTGGTTTCTCCCCCGATATGGTAGAATTAATTTTTAATTCCTAAGTTTAATTCTAAATATTGTCACAACCTGAGGAAAATGGATTAGGCACAGATGCCAAGCTAAAAAAAAATAAATCTCTATATATAAAAGCCTAAGTGACTGGCTGACCGGCCGACCGGCCGACCGGCCGACCGGCCGACCGGCTGACTGTACGGTAGCTATGATGCGCACTGACCATCAGGAGGCAGACGCTCAACACAGGAGCAGAAACCACAGGCATGGAAACATAGAACAGACTGATGAATCTCAGAGGGAAGGGGGAGGGGGAGGGGGAAAAGTGGGAAGAGATTAACCAAAGATCTCATATGCATACTAGAGGCCCAGTGCATGGATTCGTGCACCGGTGGGGTCCCTCAGCCTGGCCTGCACCCTCTCGCACTCCAGGACCCCTCAGGAAATGTTGGACTGCCGGTTTCAGCCTGATCCCCACAAACCAGGTGAGGGACCCCACAGATTTGTGCACTGGACCTTTAGTAAATAAGTAAAAGAGGAGGAGGGGGTACCCTCTCTGTAATGCTATCCTGCTATTTTGTGTAAGTGGTATTGTATTTGAAACAAATGTATCCCCAGGTGTCTATTTCTATCCAGGTTGATTGAATGCACTCAACGTGTTCATTGTTCAGCCTCAGTTTTGTCATCCTATTTATTTTTTGTGAAATGCTATTTCAAAATGTAGCTCTTTTCAGAAGAGTGTCTGCCCATTCGCCTACAGCCGTCCTGAATGGAAGGCACTTGGCATGCACCTGCACAAGGCCAGTTCCAGGCACACACCTGGCACATAATGCTCTGCCCTCTCAGGTGCACCCTCTGGGTAAACACAAGCTCTTCTGAGCTTCTGCCACCACCAAGGGTTCCAGTTTCACTGTCGCTGTATCTCTGATGCCAGTGCTAAGGACAGTGAACTTTAAAAACAACCTTCCCTTTCTTCTCTAATCTGGTAGGAAAACAAAGCCCAGGCAGGAACCAATTAAGTGAAAGAGCGTGTGGCAAAATCAAATAAACAATGAACTTAACTTTCTCTGACACGGGTCCCCAGAATCTCCTGACAGGTGCCAGGATCTACGGGACAGGCTGTTTTGGAGAGCCTGGCTGAGAGGGCGATTGCAGAGATCGAGGTACAGCATTTAAGCAGGTGCAAAGGAAAAAAAAAATAAGGGGATGGCGTCCTCTACTTATATTACTACCTTCCTCCTATCACCTACTCTTGAACCTTAAAACGCTTAAGAGCCAGGCCTTCAGAATCATGCTCCCTTTAGGGCACTCCCAGGCAAAACTGGAAGCTATCTAACTTGGGAATTTTGAGATCTCAAATGTAAAAGCTTCGTTTTACCGATGGGAAAACAGGCCCAGAGAAGGAAGGAGACTTTTGCCAAGATGACAGGCCAGCTGGTAGCACAGCTGGCAATAGAACCCAAGGTCCTCTCAACACCCCCATACCTTCCCCAAATGCGGTCTTGCCCCCCAAAAGTAGCTCCTTTTCTAGTTTTGCTGCTGCTATCAGGAGCCCGTTTCCTCCCGTTCAGTGGCACTGGGGATCTGAGAGCCATTAGCTATTACTTTTTTACCCCACACTTCCAGTTAATGAATCCTACAGAATCTTACTTTAAAATATCCTACTTTTAGTCCAGTTGCCATCACCCTGGGCAGCGCTGCTTCAGTCCAGCCTCCTGTGGCCTCTCTCCGGGTCCATCTAGCAGACAGCCAACATACTGACCAGAGCTAACAATTGCCACTCGTCTACATTCACTATCTCTCATTGGCTCCTCAAAAAAGCCCTGAAAGCTGGATGCTTTTATTACCCCCATTTTATAGATGAGGAAACTGAGGCACAGGGCAGTTTAATAATATGTCTCAAATGGTGGCAGAACTGGAATTTTTAAACACCAGGTAGTTTGGTGCCAAAGTCCAAACTCCAAACGATGACGCCATATTGCTTTTTTTCTGAAGCACCAAGATAGCCCTGTCACGCCTGTGCTTCAGCGGCTCTCCTCTGCCTGTGGCAGTTCAAAGTCCTGGTTGGACACTCACTGAACGCTTGGGCTCTCGCGAGCCGTCAGGTAAGTTAATTAACCTTTCAGTGTCTCAATTTCCCGATCTGTTAGCTGAGGGTGCTCAGAATAGTAACCACCCCATGGGGCTGCCCTGAGGATTAAATGAGGTCTCCCAGGTAAAGCACTTGGCTCAGTTCCCAGCACAAAGTGACTCTGATGGATGGTAGCTACCTTTGGACCCTGTTTTTCTCAACTTCCTTATAGAACGCCTCTGACGAGGATGTTGCTGCAAACAGTGCTTGTTGTCAAACTGCCGGTGCAGTTTTCCCTTTCCTAGAAATTTTCCCCACTCCTACCGGCATACGAATGCCAACACAGCCAAATCTTCCCATCCTCCAGTCTCCCTTCTGCAGTGGCCCATCCCCCACGGGAACCCAAATTCCTGGAACACTCATTCGCACCATACTTTTCTTTTCACACTGCCTCATTTGTTTACTCATTTGGTAATCGCTTAGTCAAGTGCCTCTTCTAACAGTAACAATAATTGTATTTGACGTCATACTGTACAGAAGGCTTCATGTCACAACCGTGCCTCTGTCAATCTTTACAAGAGCTGTGGACATTCCCACTTTAGAGTGGCTTTAGTTTCCTCAGCTGTTCATCCCAGGGACCGAGGGGTGCAAGGTGGTGATGCAGACGTGATCCCCATCTTCAGAAAGCTGGCAGCTTTGTATGCAAAGCAAGGTCTTCCCACACATGGTGACAATCAGGGCAGACAGTGGCAAAGTCTGGTGGAGGAGACGAGAGATGGTGCCATCATTTTTCAGGCACAAGCATGGCTCTGGCTGGGCATTTCTACACTTCACCACGCAGAGCCTGCAGCAGATGCAAACACACCCGCCCTGAAGGGAGACTTTGGCAAACAAAAGCTGCTTGCTCTCCAGAAAATCCTTGATGTCACGAGAGGCTGAAAGAACAGCTCTGGGAGAAACACGGACTGGACTTTGCCGCCTCTCCAGGTGGCCGGCTCTGCCCTGGCTGACCTCTCTCAGCGTAGGGCTGCAGGCCGCGAGTGGCACAATCTCCTGATCTCAATTCCCTTTCCTAAGGGAGAGGGCTGGCTTGGATAAATTTGATAAAATTTTGATAAATATAAATTATCTGGAAGATTCTGCTTTACGAGGCTGATTTTGCTTTAACATGTCTACTGACCTTTTTTTATCGAGGCGGTGAGGCAGGCTGGGGCAACAGAAGCAGTGGCCCAGGAAGGCAAAGTGGCACCCTGTCTCGGAGGAGGACTCGGGAGGGGCCCTTCTACAAGGAGGCATGGGGAGCCCCCTAATCATTTCGGCAGCACTGAGTGAGTCTCCTGTCGAGGCAGGTCGCTCTGTCAAAGAGGTGGATGTCACCTCTTCAGGGAGGTCTTGATTTCTTCCCTTCATTGTGTTTTTACAACTGTAATTCAATATACAATAGAAATTAGTTTCCTGGGTAGTGGCACTATCTAGCAATTTTACATAGACATTTATACCCTCTGACTCAGAAATTTTCCTTCTAAGAATCCATCTTAAAGACATATGGTCAAAAAATACAAAAATTAAGTAATACACACAAGGCTCTTCATTGCAGCATTATTGGAAGCAGCAAAAGACTGGAAATCAGCAATGGCTATAATAGGGACTGATAGATAAACAGGGTGCCAATACACGACAGAGTACTGTGCAGCTGGGAAAGGAAAGGAATATTTCTATATTGCATGGAGTGACCATCAAGATATATCATTATGGCCCTAGCCAGTTTGGCTCAGTGGATACAGCGTTGGCCTGTGGAGTGAAGGATCCCAGGTTCGATTCCAGCCAAGGGCACATACCCGGGTTGCAGGCTTCACCCCCAGTGTGGGGCATGCAGGAAGCAGCCAATCAATGATTTTCTCTCCTCATTGATGTTTCTATCTCTTTCTCCCTCTCCCTTCCTCTCTGAAATCAATAAAAATATATTTTAAAAAAGATATATCATTATGTGTGAAGTACCAGATAAAAAAATATTATTATCATATGCTATCATTGGAGAGATATGAACATATTATATACCAGAGGCCCGGTGCACATAAATTTGTGCAATCGGGGGGGGGGGGGGGGGAGAGGGTCCCTCAGCCCAGCCTGCACCCATTCATAGTCCAGAACCCCTTGGGGGATGTCCCCCTGTCAACTTAGGCCCATTCCCCGGGGGATCAGGCCTAAGCTTGCAGTCAGACATCCTTCTGGCAGTCAGGGAACCCTCGGGGGGATGTCCGACTAAAGGCTTAGGCCCCTAAGGGATCGGGTCTAAACCATTAGTTGGACATTCTTAGTGCTGCCACAGAGGTGGGAGAGGCTCCTGCCACCACGTCTGTGCTGGCCAGCCATGAGCCAGCTTCTGGCTGAGTGGCACTCCCCATATGGAAGTGCACTGACCACCAGAGGGCAGCTCCTGCATTGAGTGTCTGTCCCCTGGTGGCCAGTGCGCATCGTAGCAACCGGTCATTCAGCCGTTCAGTCAATGTGCATATCAGCCTGTTATTATTATTATATAGGATGTCCCTATTTCCCCCCTTTTGCTCCCTCTACCCAGCTCTTGCCCCCCACTTCTCTCTTGCCCCCCACTTCTCACCATACTGTTGTCTGTGTCCATGGGTTGTGCATATATTTTCTTTGGTTAATCCCTTCTTTAAATTCACTTCTTCAAATTTTTATTTTCAGATAAGTGCTAATAACTGCACTATTATATATTTTGTATTATATCATTTAGAATTAAGATATTTTTTAATTGAACCCTTGTAAATTTTAGCACAATTTAATAAATTATACTAGAAACAATTAGGAGATTTTTCATGTAGTGCAGATACATTTCAATTAATATTTTATTAATTTTTAATTTTTTAATATTTTAATTTGAAATAATCTCATACATGTAAAAAAAAACTATAAAATACTACAGCATATTATATGTACTCTTCACCCAATATCTTAGGTGTTAATAATTTAAACATAACCATTATACAACTAACAAAATTTGAAATATATTTTTCTTATAATCTCTTTAATGTTACTTAATCCATTTACTTTGTTTTTGTTAATCTTCACCCAAGAATATTTTTCCATTGAATTTTAGAGAGAGTGAAGGGAAAGGGAGAGACACATTGATTGGTTGCCTCCTGCACATGTTTTGATAGGGACTGGGGATCAAGCCAGCAACTGAGGTACATGCCCTTGACTGGAATCGAACCAAGACCCTTCAGTCCATGGGCTAATGCTCTATCCACTGAGCAAAACAGGCTGCAACTTAATTCATTTACTTTTAATCTATATGTGTCTTTATATTTAAAGTGGGTTTTGTTTTTGATTCACCCTCATAATCTGTCTTTTAATTGGTGCATTTATTCCACTGACTTTCAGAGTGCTTACTGATAGAGTTACTGCCATATCAGGTGGCTTCTGGGGCTTCTGATCTCAGGTCCCAGGGTGGCAAGGCACGGCCGGCTGCTGGGGCTTCTGGGGAGGGCGTGCCTTGCCACCAGAGACCTGCCAATGGGGTCCCGGGGCGGCCAGCCTGCCCTGAATGGTGGTGCACTGGCGGTTCGCACTGCCCTGCCCTGCCTGCAGTATGCAAATTAGCCACCATCTTTGTTGGTGGTTAATTTGCATATCGTGCTGATTAGCCGATGGGAGGCATTGCGAAGGTACGGTCAATTACCATGTTTGTCTATTATTAGATAGGCTGCTTATTTAGTTGTAGAAAAAATAGAAGAAAAGATCATTAAAAAATGTGAAGTTATTTATAGAAAGAAAGGAAATACATTGGGATAAAAGCTAGACTTTTCTAAATATATCTTATTTGGTAGATTTGTTTTGGAAGTTTATAGATAGATTGGAAAAGTCAAAACAAATTCAGATTTGCGCTAACCTGTTTGGCTTAGTGGATAGAGCATCAGCCTGCAGACTGAAGAGTTCCAGGTTCAATTCCGGTCAAGGGCATGTACCTTGGTTGCAGGCCATCCCCAGGAGGCAACTAGTAGATATTTCTCTCTCATCAATGTTTCTAACTCTCTATCCCTCTCCCTTCCTCTCTGTAAAAAATCAATAAAATACATATATTTTAAAAAATTCAGATTTGACAAAACAAAACAAACAAACTTGTTTATCAAGTTGGTGGCATAACTATATATGAGGAATTATTTCAGTCACCTTAAGACTCAGGAATTTGAATGTACAGTCCTCACGGAATATCCCCTAAAAACCAAGCCAGCCCTGTCCAGGTAGCTCAATTGGTTAGAGCATCATCCCAATATACCAAGGTTGTGGGTTTGACCCCAGTCAGGGCACATAAAGAATGCATCAACCAATGAATGCATAAATAAGTGGAACAACAAACTGATGTCTCTCTCTCTCTCTCCCTCTCTCTCTCAACTACTAAATATTAAAAATTTTTAAAAAGCACAAACCAAAACTTTAAATTGTTTTTAGTAATGAAAAGTGAAATATGGTAGGATTGGTTTTGTTATGCTAAGACCATTTGTATATATGGTGGAATAAAGCAATGAATAATTAACATTGGTTGTTTTGAAAACTGGGATTCTTGACATGAGAGAGAATGGAGGTATGGATATAAGATAAAGTTAAATAGAAAGCCATTAGTCTTGAATTTGAAATAGAAATATCAATATGAACTCATAATGTATTTTCTTGTAAAAAAAATTTTTTTTTCTAGAAATCGCCACCCATTCAGGAGCAAGAACTTTTTGCACCTAAAAGTATCCAGAGCTCCTTGGAAAAATGGATGATTCCAGGTGTAGAGTCCTGGGAAGGAAATATTCCAAATGAGCCTGGAACGTCACATTACACACCAGATAGTAAAAAAGCTATTAAGGACAGTAGGGTGACATCAATAGGGAGGTGGCCAGCTTTGCCCTGGATTGTCCTCAAATATTATAGCTGCAGACACATCAGGAGTCATCTTGAAGAGCCTCCCACTAACCAAAGATGGGACAATATAATTCAATAAGAATTATAACTGCAATGGATTGAAACTCATCAAATATGTTTTAAACCATAAATTAATAATAATTATAATTTATTTATTAAATTAAATTTATTGGGCTGATACTAGTTAATAAGATCAGATAGGTTTCAAGTAATTTTTTTAAAATTAAAGCTTATTGGTCCCCTTTGGTTGGTGCTGAAGATCCATTCATTACAGTATTTTGAAATCTAGTAAATAGAAAGAATCAATTATTTTACCCTTCCAATGAATGACAAATATGTTTTAGATTAATCACATAGGTGATCAGGAAAAGCTTCTCTTTCTGATGTATTCCAGCTATTAAAAAGGAGTAGAAGGAT
This sequence comes from Myotis nattereri, assembly GCF_964212035.1. Lineage (NCBI taxonomy): Eukaryota > Metazoa > Chordata > Mammalia > Chiroptera > Vespertilionidae > Myotis > Myotis nattereri. Next base: position 51,901,408 of record NC_138077.1, read on the forward strand.
GAATTTATCACCACTTTGCAATCCCCCGTGAAGTAATGGACTTGGACTTTGATCATTAATGATTATCAAAAGACAAATAGTCAGATATTATCAGATACTAGGTGACTCCTGGTGACTTCATGAAGAAGTCTTGTGAAAATATACCTGATCAACTACCGAATTGCCAGCGTCACTACTCTTGCGCTTTGGGACCATTATTAATCAAAATAAGGATTACTTGGACACAAGCACTACAAAACCTCCACAGTGGATCTGATAACTGAGCTGGCCCCTGAGTGACTAATGGACAGATGGTAGCATATATAGCATAGAGATCCTGGACAAAGGGATGATTCACGTCCTGGGTGGCGGGGAGCCAGACAGCAAGAGATTTCCTCATGCTACTTAGAACAGTGAGGAGTTTAAAACTTACGAATTGCTTATTTTTGGAAATTTCCATTTAACATTTTCATTTTCAGACTGTGGTGAGCATGGGTAACTGAAACCGTGGAAATTGAAACTGAGGATAAAGGGGAACTACTGTACTGAAACTTTATGGTTGGCAATGATATGATATCATCTGCCTCAGAATAATCCAGAGAGGGATTAGTGACAAAACATGAGTTATTAATTGTTATGACTGAGTGATATGATCATGGGGGTTCATGGTATTATTTTCTCTCCTTTTGTTTATGATAGAAATTTTCCATAGTAAAATAAACAAAAGAAATGAAGGAGAGAGAGAGAGAGAGAGAGAGAGAGAGAGAGAGAGAGAGAGAGAAAGAAAGAAAGAAAGAAAGAAAGAAAGAAAGAAAGAAAGAAAGAAAGAAAGATAAAGGAAGGGAAGAAGGAAGGAAGGAGAAAGAAAAAAGGAAGGAAGGAAGACAGTGACGCCACAGTAGAAAGGATGACTTTCTCTTGAGTTTGGGGAGTGTCCCTCTGCCCTGGGGTCTGACTGCTGATATAGCAGTAGTAAGGAACAGAAATCATTCTACAGGATACAGAATAGTAGCTGCTCCCATTGCTAAATTTAGTCTTTTATTCTTTTCTTTACATTTATTCACTAACTGAGTATTAAATGTCTGCTAGGTGTGTGTGTTTGTGTGTGTGTGTGTGTGTGTGTGTGTGTGTGTGTGTGTGTTTGAGTGCACCACAGAGCACCATAAGAAATTACATGAGCCCAAAGCAGCCATCTGGCATAGAGAAAGAAAGTGGATTTTGAAGCTAGAGTCGGCTTCAGTCCTGGCTTAACCACCTACTAGCCGTGTGGCTGAGACAAGTTCCAGCCCTGAACCCAATTTCCTTGGTAAACAGGATAACACTCACCGCCGTTTGGTTGTTGTCAGAACTAGAGGTAGCAGTTGGAAAACACTTGGCAGAGTTCCTGGCACATGGCGGCCACTTCTATGTATTACTGGAGAGAAGTTTGTTCGTACTTTGGCCTTTTATCTTTTTGGAATAGCTGGTACAGAGCCCCAGGTGATAAGACTAGTGGAGGTGGGTAGAGGGATCCAGGAATTCTTTCTTCCTAGAGGGGGAAAAATAGAAAACTTTGCCTGAACATTCTCCTCATTCTTCAGGGCTCCCTTGAAGTTCTACCTCCAGGCAAAATTAGTGTCGCCTCCTTTCTCCACAGATTTCCACAGCATTGATTCTTTATTAGTGTGATTTTTTTTTTTAAAATATATTTTATTGATTTTTTCTTTACAGAGAGAAAGGGAGAGAGATAGAGAGTTAGAAACATCGATGAGAGAGAAACATCGATCAGCTGCCTCCTGCACACCTCCCACTGGGGACGTGCCCGCAACCCAGGTACATGCCCTTGACCGGAATCGAACCCAGGACCCTTCAGTCCGCAGGCCGACGCTCTATCCACTGAGCCAAACCGGTTTTGGCTATTAGTGTGATTTTTTTTAAACATATATGTCTGTTCCTCTTCCATTTCCCTCTCCCCCCAGATTATAAACCTCCCTCCAAGGCAAGAGCCCTCATGATCTTTCTTCTCTCTGCCAGATGCCCCACGCAGTGCCTGCCACATTGTAGGCCCCTGAACAATGCTGGCTGCCTTAAAGACTTGTCCAGCAAGGGCCAACTGCATGCGGTGGGGAGAAGGAGAGGCCACATTTCTCCTCCACTTTAACTCACTATCATAATATGTACACAAATGGAGACCGAATCCCTTACATTTATACAGCATTTTATAGTGTGCTAGAGGCCCAGCACGCGAAATTGCACGTGATAGCCCACCACTGCTCGTCATGTTCGCTGCCCCGCCCACCAGCCCTCATGGTAACCGGTTGTTTGGTCATCACAGTCATCGCAGGCACTGGCTTTTTATATATATAGATATATAGAGAGCTTTTTGTGATCTTACCATTTAAGTCCTTCCAAAATCCATACAAATTCCTCATTGAAATGTATTTCATACTTTCTCTTCCTTCCTAATAATGTAGAGGTGATAGAATTTTGTCACAATTCTCTGTAGACAACACTTGTCTGCTGGACAAACAAGGACAGGGTTTCTAAACTTGGAGACTTCGAGTTTCAGCTGTCTGTGAGCCTCTCAGATTGCATGCAAAATTGTATACATATGTATATGTACATATGTGCATTTTTGGAAGTGGGACTGTACGTAATTTATAAGTAGATTCTCATATGGGTCCCTGTCCTAACAATAGAATACAAAATAATGACAAGTGGTAAATGCTCACTGGAGAGTCTCTATTTTTAAAAGGTGGCACAGGTAGCACTCATTCCTTCTTTTCAGCAAATAAGGGGAAGGTGTGACATTATGATATAATAAGGAATATATACATTTGGTGTTCTTACCTGATTCCTGACACGAGTTTCTAAAACCCTTGGAATTTCCTGAGTGAGAGGAGTGGTTTTTATTCATAATAAGCCCCTTTTAACCATACCTGGGTTTATACTAATAAGATGACTAGTGGGCCCTCGATAACTACTGCATGGGGCTGGTTGCCATAGAAACCAATTTTGTGATTAGAGGGTTGAAACTTTCAGGATCCTTTCCCCACTCTGGTGAGGGGAGAAGAGTTGGAGATTGAGTTAATCAGCAATGGCCAACTGATTTAATCAATTATGCTTATGTAATGAAGCCTCCATTAAAGCCTAGGACTTGGAGAACTTCCAGGTTGGTAAACATATCCACCCCAGCTCCACAGGCACAGAAGATCCTGTGCTCAGGACCCTTCTGGACTTCATCCTTTCTTCTTCTTCTTCTTCTTCTTCTTCTTCTTCTTCTTCTTCTTCTTCTTCTTCTTCTTCTCCTTCTTCTTAATGTATTTTTATTGACTTCAAAGAGGAAGGGAGAAGAAGAGGGCAATAGAAACATCAATAATGAGGGAGAATCACTGATTGGCTGCTTCCTGCATGCCCCACACTACTGATCAAACCCAAAATCCAGGCATGTGTCCTGACCAGAATCGAACCAAAGATCTTTTGGTGTATGGGTTGATGCTCAACGACACTGAGCCACACTGGTCGGGCTGTTCTTCTTCATCCAGCTGTTCATTAGTATTTCTTATAATAAACCAGTGATAGTAAGTAAGTGAAGTGTTTCCTGAATTCTGTGAGCCATTCTAGCAAATTATCAAACCTGAAGTGGGAGGAGTATGGGAACACCAACTTTGTAGCCAAGTTGGACAGAAATGTGAGACCCAATATTTTCTGAAATGGGGCAGTCTTGTGGGGCTGTCCTTAAACTGGTGGAGTCCAAACTAATTCCAGGTAGTTTCACAATAGAATAGAATTGTAGAACACCCAATTGGTGTCTGGAGAGTTAGAAAACTGATTCTTGGCGTTGAAAAACACACATTTGGTGTCAAAAGTGTTGTGAGTAAATGTGCCTCATCACCACGGCCAGGTTCAGTGAGCCTGAGAAGGGGTGGTGAAGGATTAAGAAAAGACAGACTAGAGAAGAAAGCTGGGGCTAGGTGGGATGCTGCCCTCTCTAATGGAGAGACAGCACCACAGCCTGCAAGCCGAGTCTTTATTTTATAGCCAGACTAGGGGCCTTGTGCATGAAATTTGTGCACGGGGGGGGGGGGGCGGGGGGGGGGGGCGGGGAGGTCCCTCAGCCCGACCTGCACCCTCTCCAATCTGGGAGCCCTCAGGGAAGCCCTCTCCAATCCAGGAGTTTCTGTCTATCTTTGCAATCATATGAGCAAATTGTCTGAGACCCCAGCCCAGTTTGGTTTGGTGCTCACAGAATAATAGAGGCTTTTTTTTTTCTTTGTTTCATTGGTGGAGATTTCCTGGAAGTTGCAGGCTATTTTCCTTTTAATTTTTCCTCAACACTCTGACTTTACTTATGTCTCTCACCTTTGCTTTCCCTCCATCCCCCACCCACAACAGTAACTTGCTCCAGGCTCACTTTGATCTAGTGTCTAGGAGATCCCGCAAAGTGTCTGCCACCAGAACTGATTCCCAGCATTCCTGGTGCTCCCTGCTCTCTTGGTTTCCACTTCCAGTCCAGGGGCTACAGAAACCAAAAGGACTGGGGCACTAACTTGTTTGGCTGCCCTGACTGGTTTGGCTCAATGGAGAGAGCATCGGCCTGTGGACTGAAGGGTCCCAGGTTCAATTCCGGTCAAGGACATGTACTTTGGTTGTGGGCACATCCCCAGTAGGAGGTGTGTAGGAGGCAGCTGATCGATGTTTCTGTCTCATCAATGTTTCTAACTCTCTATCCTTCTCCTTTCCTCTCTGTAAAAAATCAATAAAACATATTTAAACAAAAAGAAGGACTGGGAACTCCAGCCACCCCCAGGCCGGGATGACAGGACCAGACACTCCAGTGGTGTCTCCAGAACCCTGGCCACTTGGCACCGGTGTGCTCGCCACTGGCCACAGGCTCTGCGGACCAGGTGGGGATCCCGGGGACATCCGCCGTGTTGCCCTGGCTACGCGGCAGGCTGGTGGGTGTCCCACCTCTTCCCTGGCTGCTCGGAGCCTGCATGCGTGCATGCTGCCCACAGGCCCACCATCTTTGTCGGGTTAATTTGCATACTCACGCTGGATTGGCTGTGGGTGTTGTAGAGGGGTGGTCAATTTACATATTTGTCTATTATTAGTATAGATTCCACCAGGCAAAGTAAGGGCGTGGTCAAGATGTTTACAACATTCTTGTGGGTTTTGAATCTACTCAATTACATGCAGTTAATCAAGCTTTGTTTACTTGCTGCACCTCCCGCAGCTTATATCACTTAGCCACATGGGACCGCAGGTTCGGACCATAACCTATCCAAACACTGTAGCTGCTCTCCACAAGTAAACACACCCTGAGAGAAGGAAATACCCTTTTAAATAACTTTAATATATTTTATTATTGTACCAAGAATGCTTCAGTAATTAATATTTTGTGGGTAAAGGAAATCTAGTGAGGGGAGAATGGGCAAAAATATAGTGATATACCAATGAGGAAACTTGAGTGCATATCGCAGCTACCCTATGTCTTTTGATTGGAGCATTTAATCCAATTTCATTTAAAGTGGTTATTGATAGGTACATAGTTATATGTTTCTTTTCTTGTTTCTTCTTCTTAAAGAAGCCCCTTTAACATTTCTTGTAATACTGGATTGGTGGTGAGGAACTTCTTTAGCTTTTTCTCTTCTGGAAAGTTCTTTGCATGTCCTTCAGTTTCAAATGATAATCTTGCTGGGTAGAGTAATTTGGTTGTAGGTTCTTGTTTTCCATTACTTTAAATATTTTGTGCTAATCTCTTCTGGCCTGGAAAGTTTCTGTTGCGAAATCAACTGACAGCCTTCTGAGAGCTCTCTTGTAGGTTTTCTTGCTCTTATTGCTTTTAAGATTCTCTCTTTATTTTTAATATTTGCCATTTAAATTATGATGTGTCTTGGTGTGGGCCTCTTTGAGTTTATCATGCTTGGGATCCTTATGCTTCCTGAACTTGTGTGTCTTTTTCCTTTACCAGATTAGGGAAGTTTTCTGTCATTATTTTTTTAAAATAGGTTTTCAATCTCTTGCTCTCTTCTCCTTCGGGCAGTTCTATGATGCAAATATTATTATGCTTGATGTTGTCCCAGAGGTCCCTTAAACTATCCTCATTTTTTTAAATTCTTTTTTCTTTTTGTTGTTTTGATTGGGTTTTTGTGCTATCTTGTCTTTCAAATCTCTGATTTGATCCTCTGCTTCATCTAATCTGATGTTGATTCTTTCTAGTGTATTCTTTGTATCAGTTATTGTATTGTTCATTTCTGACTGGTTCTTTGTATCATTTCCATGTCCCTTTTTTTTTGAAAATGTATTAATCTTTTTTTAATATATTATTTTATTGATTTTTTACAAAGAGGAAGGGAGAGGGATAGAGAGTTAGAAACACCGATGAGAGAGAAACATAGATCAGCTGCCTCCTGCATACCCCTTACTGGGGATGTGCCTGCAACCAAGGTACATGCCCTTGACTGGAACTAAACCTGGGACGCTCTATCCACTGAGCCAAACCGGTCAGGGCTCTATGTCCTTTTTAAAGCTTACTATCTCTTGGTTGAAGTTCTCATGAATTAATCTATTCTTCCCCTAAGTTCCAGGAAATCAATTTTGAATGCTCTCCTGGGGCTTCCAAGGTTTGGAAGGAGCTCCTCTTAATGACCAGCCATTTGTGAACTTCTTGAGGGCAGGGATCATGTTTTATCTGCCTCTAAAAAATACTTTTCTGGCAACCTGAAAACTCGTATGTTTCAGGCAGAACACCCATTACTCCTCTGGAGGATTAGTTCCCTTCCTAGGACCTGGTGGCCTGATACTGCAAGTTAACCCAGAGGCTGGGGTCCCCTCAGCTGAAGGATAGAAATCACCTACCTCACAGCCAGCTCCTCATGCTCTTACTCAACCCGGCCTGGGATACCCATCCCTGGAATGGTCCCTCACTCATAATGAGGGCTCAGGAAATGCAAGCAGAAACTGTGAAACACAGGCTACAGGCAGACTCTCCCCCCGCCCCCCCGCCCAAGTCAGTTTACTGTATAGTCTTTGCCTTGTCTTCCCGTTATATTCCTCTAGCAAGGCCCATTGGTAAGTTCAAATGTGAAGTTTCTTAGACTTGTCTTTCAGAGTAAGTCTTGCTCAGCAGTTAAATAGTGATGGGTAACATTTAGTGCTGCTAAGCTAAATACACTTATCAGTTTACCCTGCATTGGAGAGCTCCAATCAGACACTCAGTTACCAGAACACATAGCAAGGACCAGACTCAAAGCTCCTGCAAGCCACAGGGAAGCAATTTGACCAGGAAGTTCATATTCCTCATGTTCCCTGGCATGTGCTGACTGCCCTGGGGACGAGCAGCTGGTTGGTGTGCCAGAGTGGACACCGAAGCTGTTTAAGAAGTAGTCCACAGCCAGAAATAGTTTAGATTCCAAAAGTTCTTGCCATATCAGAGCAGCAAGAACACTTCATTTTCCTTAACCATCAAGAAAGTAGGAGCCAGAAAAGATGTAGTCCTGAAAGATAGTGACAGAACTAAAGCCTAGAACAGAGATCTCCTGACAGTCACATGTTTATTGTTCTATTCATTACAGTCTCTGCATCTCTGATGCCGTCACCTGAGTAGTCTGTGGTCAAAGGCCTGCCACTGATCACAGTGGTTATGAATCTTCTCCTGGAATTTGTACAGGGTTACAGCTATGTAACTGAAAACAACAACACAAAAACCTATTAGCACAGCTAGCCTGTTGAGTGGATAAATAGTGATTATTCATTCCTGATTCTATCTTTACAATGTGACAAGTTTGAGGGGTAAGAATTCTAATTTACCATCTATTTTGCATTCATTTACATAAATGAGTTCCCAAGCCCCTGAGGAAATACCATGACTTAATTAGTGGAATCTGTAATAGCCAAATCCAGTCATGTGGAGGATTAGCACACCCACAGTAAACAGAGGGACTTTTTTTTTTTTTTTTTTTTTTTTTTTTTTTAGCAACTGCTATACCCTAGAAGCATTAAATCCTTTCCAGAATAAAGTGGAGTGTGTATACATAAATATGTTATCCATGTCCCGGTGTAGAAAAGTAGGTATTGTAGGAATTGATATCTGTTATCCTAAATGAAAAAGAGACCAGGCACCCTTTCTGCTCTATTCTTGGCTTATTCTGAAATAGGGCTGAGGGGGGCAAGAAGGGAATTATATAAAAGGAAGACTTCCTTTTCAAAAAGAGTGAGGCAGAAGAAGGGCAACCTGATTTATGATCATTTTAACCTGGAAAAAAAATGCTTCACTTCCTGATATGTGCCAGGCTTTGTATGAGGGGGTGAATATCTAGTGGAACCCAGGAGCCCATCTTTTGAAAAGAGCCTGACACCTAAGAAGGTGACTGCTGCTGTGTGATGGAAGTGCCTTCACTGGAAGCCCAAAGCCCTGAACCCAGTCAAAGCTTTGCTACTAACTTGCTGTGAATTAGCTACTAACTTGCTACTAACTTTCTATGAATTGGGGCTAATTGCTTCCCCTCTCTGGGCCTTGGTAATCTTGGCTATGGAATGAGAGGTGAGAAGAACTTGCAGAAGAAACAAAGCATGTATAAAGGACTCCACAACCCTTTTTAGTCTATGGGTGTTCTGCTCCCCACAGAGACCAATTCAAACCTTCTCCACTCTGCTCAGATCCCCTCCTCTCTTTTAATTCTCTTGACTCAGCAAATGATCTGGCTCCCTCCTGCCAGATAATAGACATCTCTGCTGGGGATTGCCTCAACCTGCCACCACTGCCTCTGCACCCAGGCTTTTCCCTGTTCCTCACGAACATGGGGGAAGCACCCTTTATCATCAGTATTTAAATTAAATATGTTCCAGTCATTATCATCATGAAAACAAAACAAACAAATATAAATTTCCTTCTGGTTAGTACTGTATCTTTTTGCTCCCTTCCCAAAGTCCTTGAAAGTTGACCTTACTCCCTGTCTTGTTTCCTCCTCACCTTCAGTCATTCTTCAGCTGCCTTGATTTGTTTGCCCCCTCTCCCACCCTCCCATCCCCATCCCACTCGACAACAGTTGCATTTGTTAGAGTCAACTGGGACCTCTATTACCTGAGAAACACACCTCCTTTCCAAGCACATCTAGTTGTCCACTTCCTCCCTCTTGAAACACTCTGTTTTCTTAGTCTTTTTTTGTTTGTTTGTTTTCTTAGTCTTGAGACACCAAACACTCTGATTCATATCTGGCCACTTCTTAAGTTTAGAGGGATAAGACCTTGTCCTAGGCCAATTCTCCTCTCACTCTATGTTTTCTCTTTAAGCTATCTCATTTAGTCTCAGGCTTAACTCAGGGATCAAGTCCTTCACTTATATGTTTACAAGTATTTATTGAGCATCTAGAACAATGGTTCTCAACCTTCCTAATGCCGTGACCCTTTAATACAGTTCCTCATGTTGTGGTGACCCCCAACCATAAAATTATTTTTGTTGCTACTTCATAACTGTAATTTTGCTACTGTTATGAATCATAATGTAAATATCTGATATGCAGGATGTATTTTCATTGTTACAAATTGAACATAATTAAAGCATAGTGATTAATCACAAAAACAATATGTAATTATATGTGTTTTCCGATGGTCTTAGGCCACCCCTGTGAAAGGATCGTTCAACCCCCAAAGGGGTCGCAACCCACAGGTTGAGAACCGCTGATCTAGAATATGCCAGGTTCTGTGAGTTTTTGGGTTCAGACTTTCCTAACCAGATAAGAAACCTTTTTTCATTGGCATTTAAAAAAAAAAAAATCTTCTCCTATATGTGTATGTGCTGATTTTACTGAATTTCAGATAAGCTGTAGTGTTTACTCTGTGCCAGGAGCTATTCTAACAGCTACAACAGTCATTTAACTCTCACAGCAATGTAAGGATGTTTTTAAAAACAGTCTATTTTTTAGAGCAGTTTTAGGTTTATAGCAAAATTGAGCAAAAAATAGAGAGTTCCTATATACCCCTGTTCCCAAAGCTCACAACCTCCTTCACTATAGATATTTGGCACCAGAGTGGTTCATTTGCTATTACCGATGATCTGACATTGACACATCAAAGTCCATAGTTTACATTAGAGTTCACTCTTAGTGTGAACATTCTGTGAGTATTGATAAATATATAACGGCATCGATCCAGCATTATAGTGTCATACAGAGTAGTTTTCACTGTCCTAATAGCCAGTCCCCTGTGCTCTTCCTATTCATTTTTCCCTCCCCCTGACCCCTAGCAGCCACTCATCTTTTTACTGTCTCCACAGTTTTGCTTTTCTGGAGAGTCATATAGTTGGACTTAGACAATATGTTGCCTTTTCAAATTGGCTTCTTTCACTTAGTCATATGTATTTATGTTTTCCCTCAGGTCTTTTCATGGATCAATAGTTCATTTCTTTTCAGTGGCAAATGATATTCCATTGTTCCATTGCCTGGATGTACCACAGTTTCTTTATCCATTCACCTACTGAATAACATCTTGGTTGCTTCAAAGTTTTGGCAATTATGATAAAGCTTTTATAAACATCTGTGTGCAGGTTTTTGTATGGGCATAAGTTTTAATTCATTTGGGTAAATACCAAGGACCACATTTGCTGAATGGTATAGTGTTATGGACTGAATGTTTGTGTTCCTCCAAATTCATATGTTAAAGCCCCCTCTCTCCCCCAAGCATGACTATTTTGGATATGGGCCTCTAAGGAAGTAATTAACTTCAAATGAGGTCATAAGTGGGGAGCCCTGATCAGATAGGATTAATATCTTTATAAAAAGACAATAGAAGGTCTTCTCTCTCTCTCTCTCTCTCTCTCTCTCTCTCTCTCTCTCTCTCTCTCTCTCTCTCCGTCTCAGGAGAGGCCATGTTAGGACATAGTGAGAAGATGGCTTTCTCCAAGCCAGGAAGAAAGCCCAACAAGAAATCGAATCATCGGAACCTTAATCTTGGACCTTCCAGCTTCCAGAGCTGTGAGAAAATAATTTTCTGTTGTTTAAGCCACCCAGTCAATGGTATTTTGTTATGGCAGCCTGCGCTAACTAAAACAAGTGGTTAAAATACATTGAGTTTTAAGAAATGTCAAACTGTCCTCTAACGTGTTTTTTCTAATTTATATTCCCACCAGTGATAAAAGAGAATTTCTTTTGCTCCTCATCCTCACTGGCATTTGGTATTGTTAATATTTTAGATTTTGCTCATTCTAATAGGTGTGTAGTGATATATCATTACTAGAGGTCCAGTGCAAAAAATTCGTGCACTGGCGAGGCGGGGGGCGGAGGGGGGGGATATCCCTCAGCCCAGCCTGCACCCTCTCCAATCTGGGACCCCTCGGGGGATGTCTGACTGCCAGTTTAGGCTTGACTGGCAGTCGGACATCCCTCTCACAATCCGGGACTGCTGGCTCCTAACCACTTGCCTGTCTGCCTGATTGATGCCTAACTGCTCCCCTGCTGGCCCCCAACTGCCTCCCCTGCAGGTCCAGTCCCCCCCCCCAACTGCCCTCCCCTGCTGGCCCAATTGTTCCCAACTGCCCTCCCCTGCCAGCCATCTTGTGGTGGCCATTTGTGATGATGTGAAGGCGTGATGGTCACCTAGGCTTTTATTAGTATAGATTGTTTTAATTTCCAATTCCCTAGTGACAAAATGTTGAGCAACTTTTCATATACCAATTTGTCATCTGTATATCTTATTCAGTGAGGATTTGTTTCTAAATCAAGTTGTTTGTCTTCATATTGTTGAGTTTTAGGAGTTCTTTGTATATTTTGAATAACAGTCCTTTATCAGATGTGTACTGGTATTTTACAAATATTTTCTCTCTGTGGCTTGTCTTCTCATTGTGTTGACAGTGTCTTTCACAGAACAGTTCTTCATTTTAATAAAATCCAGCTTATCAATTTTTTTTTTTCATGAAGTCACCTTTGGTATTGTATCTAAAAAGTCATGGCCAGAAGATCCAAGAAGTAATCCTATAGGTTACTTGGTGTAAAAGAGAAAGATTTTTCTTTTTAAGTTGAAGTTCTCCAAGTGTAATCCAGCAGGAAGAAGACAAACCAGACAACCAACAGCCCAGAGACCACCTGGGGCACGGTAAAGTGAAGTATGGTAACAATAAAAAAAAATAAAAAAATAAAAAAAAAAAGTCATGGCCATACCCAAAGTCATCTAGATTTTCTCCTATGTTATCTTCTAAGGGTTTAGTAGTTTTGTGCTTTACATTTAGGTCCATGATCCATTTGGAGTTAATTTTTGTAAAGGATGTAAGGTCTGCATCTAGATTCATGTTTTTGCATATGGATATGGATGTCCAGTCATTCCAGCACCATGTGTTTAAGAGATTGTCTTTTCTTTTTAGAATTGCCTTAGACACTACTGTTATACACATTTTATAGAAGAAGTTAATTAACTTTTTCCAGGATCATGCAGCAAGTTATTGACAGATGAAATCCAATTCAGTTTGTATGCCAATGAGCTTATGCTCTTACCCACAGTTCTCTGCTGCTTCTCTAATTCATGCCCCTCTCTGTATTAATGAAGAAACACATGTTCATTGTAAAAATAAACATTCTAAAAGAAGCAAGTAAATATTAGCCATAATTCATAATTACTCCAGAGATAACCACTGTTGACATTTTGATAGATCTCCTCTCAGCCTTTGGCCTCTGCCTCTATCTATGGTAGGTTTTTATTATAAAAGTCGGATGATGGCTCTGGCCGGGTAGCTCAGTAGGTTAGAGCATTGTCCCAAAATGCCAAGACTGTGGGTTCGATCCCTGATCAGGGCACATAAAAAATCAACCAATAAATGCATAAACAAGTGGAACAAATCCATGTTTCTCTCGCTATCTCCCCCTTACTCTCTCTCTCTATCTCTAAAAAAAAATTCAATAAGTATATATGTTTAAAAAATTGGAGGATAATATGTTCTGTTTTGTAACCTAAATTTTTTCATTTAACAATAAATTATGAATATTTTTCCATGTCAATAAATGTACCTTTAGAATATAATTTTTATTGATGTACAGTATACTCTCCTCACACAGGTTTACCCTGATTTTTCAGCCTATCCTTTCTGGTAAGCATGTAGTTTGCTTTTATCCCCTTGTGGTTAAATCTTTACCAGCAATTTCTAGCAAGAGCATTGCATAGTCCAAGAGGGTGTGGGGGTGCACCTTCATAAGCCTGTGCTCAAGTAGCTCCCTTGACCCAGTGTCTGGCCACCACCTTCTGGAACCACATTTGGAGGGTGTTTGATATGACCAATGCCCAGATTATGTGCCAGTTTTTCTTAGTTTTTGAAGATATAAAATTTCATCTTTTTGGAGTCCTCTTATGAGAAATTAGGAGACATTCAAATGGGAGCTGCTAGCCTGGTAACATTTTGAATGAGCAAAGCCTTCTTTCATTTGATTCTGTGAAGGTGCCCGAGCCCCTGCCATGTGACTGTCACCAGAGCTATTTGCCCTCAAAGAGCTCAGCTTCCTGTCTGCATGGGCATTCAACAGGAGGCACGGGGTTAGGAGCCCACACAGCTAGCTAGAGTGCCATGCAGACGGTGGCGAGTCAGATTATAAAGTGCTCTGATGGCTCAGAGAACAGGGTAATTTAGGGTTTAGGAAAACGGATTTGAGAGCCAAGGGACAAGGGAAAGACTTGGACAATGGCCCAGAGATGTGGGAAGACTTTTGGGGGGACAGTCCCTGTAGCCACAGTGAATAGAATGTCAGAATGTGTGTGTGCATGTGAGTTCACTCACACGCGCACACACACACACTCACACGCACACACACACACACACACACACACACTAACACAGTGGGTGGTGAAGAGGATATGGTTTACTATGGAAAGTCTAAACGGTGTGAGGCTTTGAATGAGAGGCCACCAAGGTTAGGTCCTCTACTAAGGCAACAGGAAACTAGGGAAGAACTTTTAAAAATAATACATAGCCAGAGCAGGGTATCCAGGAACAAAAACATACTTTGTACTAGGTTGTCAATTGGTCCCAGTGCTGGTCTGTCCCCCTTCCTCTTCTCACCCTGCTGATTAGCTGGGGAGACAAAGAGCAGCCTGCCCATTCCCTAGCCTGACAAGTACATGTTTCAGACAATATTTCACCATCCCGAGGCTACTGGGTGGTAAGCCTCCAAATCTAGTCAACCTGTCTTGCACACCAGCGGTCATGATTTTAGGAGCTGGGTGCTCTAAGAGCAAGAGGGGGGGAGAGGTTGGGCGCGGTGGAAAGAAGGGGCGTGAAGATCCAGGGACAGTTCCTGGAATGCATGGGGCCCTGGCTTGAGTGCCCGGAGAGTCACAACAGAATAAGAGAATTTGTTGCCAGCGGGGAGTAAAGGAGCCTAATGGGCAGAGGAAAAGGGGGTGGGGGCAGTTTAGGAAGTTTTCTTGGGGTACAACAATTGCTAGTTCCCTTTGCGGCTGCTCCTAATATAGCAGTCTGCTGTTCTCCCCTCTAATCTCACTGTGGCCACCACGATCTTCCAACTGCTGCTGCATCCAGATGGTGGATGTAAATTGCCACAGAAACCCAGCACGAGCTGAGAGACACACCCTGCAACACCATGTGTTTTGCTGAACATTGTAGTTTGGAATCTTTTTTCAAAAGGATACGTTTTAATAAGCCAAGGCTGGCATTCAATTCTCTTCAACTTAAAATTTTTTCTGGCCCTAGCTGGAGAGTGAGTCCTGAAGCCTGAGAAAGCACTGGAAAGGCTTGTGCTGAGAGCTTCGCCACAGGCTGGTCTCTCTTGCCTTCACAAGAAGCCTCCCCGCCCCCTCCCCTTCTCCGTGCTCAGGACTTGCAGGAGGGGGGCGGGCTGGGGAAGTCTTGGGGATCCATTTGCACCAGTCTGAATTGGTTGCTGAAAGCTGAAATTTACCCATTTTTTTTCACAACACCAAAACCTGGAAGAAACCCTGAGTTAAATAATATACATTTCCATTTAACCCACCAGCAATCCTCTACCTGGCTTGGTACAAGATGATATTATTGTTGTACAACAGTCTCCTTATCTGTGGGGATACATTCCAAGCCCCCCAGTGGATGCCTCAAACCTCAGATAATGCTGAACCCTCTATATACTGTGTTTTTTCTATACATACACATCTATGATATAAAGTTGAATTTACAAATCAGGCACAGTATAAAATTAATGACAAATAACAAAATAGAACAGTTATAACAATATACTGTCATAAAGGTAATGTGAATGTGGTTTCTCTCAAAGTATTTTATTATACTGTACTCACTCTGCTTCTTCTTGTGATATACGATGATAAAATGCATGATTTCTTCATGCTACTCAGACTCGGAAACAATTTAAATGTTATGAATTGTTTCTTTCTGGAATTTGTTGTTTAATATTTTCAGACTGTGGTTGAATGTGGGTAAGTAACAAAAACTGGAAAGTGAAACCACAGAGCATGGGGGACTGCTGTCATCAGGAATGGTAGTTTTATAAATGATTGGTAGGAAAGTCACGCTAATTATTTCAAAACAAAACCCACATTTTTCAGATTTTTGTGTTCTCATTCAGCAACCTCTTCTGAAAGGCGTCTCAGAGTCAGATCATGTTCGCTGGTTCTTTCTCATCTTCAGGCCACTCCGTGTTGGACAGGCCCAGGCATCAGTCCTGGGGCCTCTTCTAATCTCCATGTCTACGCACTCCCTGGGTCACCGGATCCCGTCCTATTGCTTTCTGTATCATCGCGTGCAGATTACTCCCAATGCCTCTCTTCAGATTTCCAAGTGCCACACGTGTGTTCAATAAGCATCCCCCACCTCACATTTTGCTCACCCCCCTTCCCCAAAGACCTTTTCTCTCACCCTCTTTATTATTTCCATAAATTGAAACTCTTTATGTCCAGCTGCTCAGGCCTCCAACCATGAGTTCCTCTTGCCTTCCTCTTTATCCCTCACTTCATAGATAAACATCAGCAAATCCTAGTTGTTAAACCTTCAAAATATACTCCATTAAATTAATTTCAGACTCCCTCTCACCCCCTTTCTCTTTATCACCTTAGAGCAAAACATCGTTATCTTGATTCTGAAGTATTCTAGAAGCCTCTTAACTAACTTTCTACAGTTGATAGGGATCTTTTTACAACACGAGTCAGATCAGGTCAAAACCCTTCCAGGCTTCTTTTCCAGTGGCCTGTCCCCGCCCTCTGACCCGCTCTCAGGCCCTTTCCCCAGGCTTGCTCCTCTTGGCCGCTGCAGACTCCTCTTTGAATGAGCACTTTGCAGCCTCAGCGGAGTTCCCTCTTCCCCCAGATAAGAATGGTTTGACCTTGTCACATTCTTCCATCATGCCTCTACTAAAATATCTCCTGATCACATCGTCCAAAGTGACATCCCCACCCTTTGGTGTTCTCTTGTCCTGCTTTTTTTCTTCATTGCACTTATCGCCACTCAGCATTTTATCTAGTCATTTACTTATTTACTAGAGGCCCAGTGCACAAAAATGTGTGCACTGGGGGATGTGGGGGAGCGTCCCTCAGCCCGGCCTGTGCCCATTTGCAGTCCAGGACCCCTTGGGGATGTCCACCTGTCTACTTAGGCCCACTCCCCGGGGGATCGGGGCCTAAGCTTGGAGTCAGGCATCCTTCTGGCAGCCAGGGAGCCCTTGGGGGATGTACGACTAAAGGCTTAGGCCCCCAAGGGAGCTGTGATGAGGAAGCTGGGGTGACAGAGGAGCCACGCTGTCCCGCCTGGCCACCCGGGTCGGGTCGCACATGGGACGCCTGCCGCCCCAGGTCGCAGATAGCAGGCCTGGATGGCGGCAGGGCAAGCGGGATGGTGCTGTCCCACTCCACCACCCCGGGTGGCAAATAGCAGGCCCAGATGGCGGCAGGGCAGGCGGGATGGCGCTGCCTGCAGTATGCAAATTAGCCGCCATCCTTGTTGGTGGTTAATTTGCATATCGCACTGATTAGCCCATGGGAGGTGTAGCGAAGGTATGGTCAATTACCATGTTTGTCTATTATTAGATAGGATTGTCATCATCTCCCCACCAGAATATAAACTCAGTGAGGGCAAGGTCTTTGTTTGTTTGCTCCTCAGTCCTTGGCACCCAGTAGGTGCTCAATAAATTCATGTGAAATAGGGGATTGAAAGGCTTGTAGGGCCCTAACTGGTTTGGCTCAGTGGATAGAGCAGAGGTGGGCAAACTTTTTGACTTGAGGGCCACAATGGGTTCTTAAACTGGACCGGAGGGCCGGAACAAAAGCATGGATGGAGTGTTTGTGTGAACTAATATAAATTCAAAGTAAACATCATTACATAAAAGGGTACAGTCTTTTTTTTTTTTAGTTTTATTCATTTCAAACGGGCCAGGCCGTAGTTTGCCCATGGCTGGCATAGAGTGTCAGCCTGTGGACCAAAGGGTCCCAGATTCGAATCTGGTCAAGGGTACATACCTTGGTTGCAGGCTCCTCCTTGGCCTGGGCCCTGGTCAGGGCATGTGCAGGAGGCAACCAATTGATGTGAGAAACACATCGATGTTTCTCTCTTTCACTCTCTCTAAAAATCAATGGATATCCTTGGGTGAGGATTAAAAAAAAAAAAAGAAAGGCCCTTAGGGTTCATTCAGTTCAAATGTATCACTCTACACATGAGAATACCACAACCAGACAGGACAACTGTTTAGAGACAACTTAAAAGATTAATAGCTGTGCTGGAACCTAAGTGTCCTGGCACCCAGCCAACTCTAGTACCTGAGGCCGAGGTGAAAAGTACATTCTACTCAACACCCAGCACACATTTGTCTCTGAATGTTATCTCATATTTAAATTCACTATGTGTAGTATATTCTGATGCTTCTATTCAATTCTAACTTCTTCATTTTTTATTTCTCAATTACAACTTATTTCCATTATTATTTTGTATTGGTTTCAGGTATGCGCCACAATGGTCAGACAATCATATACTAGTACATTACAAACTGTTCCTCCCAATATTTCCACTCCCATCTATTTCATTTTTTGAAAAATGTTGACCTTATTCCACTAAATTATTTTCATGTCCTATTAATGGGTTGTGGGCCACAGTTTGAAACCAATACATTACACTACAGAGTTTAAAAAAAACAAACCCACACACATTCCATATCTTTTTCTTTTTAATTCCCACCCAAGGATATGTTTTTATAGATTTTGAGAGAGAGAGAGAGAGAGAGAAACATCGATGTAAGAGAGAAATATTGATCTGTTGCTTCCCATATGTGCCCTGACCAGGAAATGAACACGAAAACTTTTTTGGTGTGCTGGACGACACTCCAACCAACTGGGCCACCCAGCCAGTGTGAGAGAAACATTAATTTGTAGTTCCACTTATGTATGCATTCATTGGTTGCTTCTTGTATGTGCCCTGACCTGGGATCGGACCCGCAACCTTGGCGTATGGGAACAACATTCTAAACTGGGCTGCCCAGCCAAGGGTCACGTTTTAATTGTACTAAAAAACATGGCCAATGCACAAACACATCTGTTTAAAGACTTTTAAAAATGACAGAGGAAAATAATCTATTGACATTAATTCTATAGTTAACTTGGCTATGCAAAGAAATAAAAGAAATACCTAAGGTCTGGTTTCTTGGCCCTCATGAATAGTAATCTCAGACCATCATCTTGTTTCTGATTCCATCCTTGTCTCCGTGTCTACAGTTCTGAATTTCATGATATGCCATGTCATATTCATTTTCTTGGTTTTGTGTCTTATTTTCTGCACCAACTCATGCTTATAAATTGCTGCTTTGTACTTGCAGTCAGAGCAGTGCATTCCAAAGGGAGGCAGGAGGAATGGTGAGGGTTTTCACATAGCTGACTTTGTTTTGACAGTGATGGTATCTGATAGAGTGGGAAGTGATTATAGTCCAACACCCAGCCTCGTTGTACACACCAACTATTCATAGCCTCTGGAGCGGGAGATACATACGAGCATGGGGGCAGAGACTTAGAAGCCCATCAAGCTGAGGACAGGGAACATGTGGCTATGCAAGGCATCGAGGTCAAGGTCATGCTGAAAATCAAATATTTAAAATATTGGCTCCAGCACAATAACTCTGTGGTCTAAATTTATCCCAGTCTTCCAACTCTCACAGGACTGACAGAGCAGCTAGTGTAACTCAGGAAAAAGGCAGAACAGGGTCCAAATCTGCATCAAAAAGAAATCTCAGATAAAAGATACAGAGAATTTGACCTGGCTCCTTCAGATGCTGTGAAAGGTGCTCCAGGTAACTGGATATTATTGCCGGAGAATATAGTTACATAAACCAGATAATGTCACCATCTTCATTCCTGTTGCTGTCCACCCACGTGGTTGGCAATTTCACTGGGAGTATACCCCCCAGGTCAGGTCATTCAAACACTTCTCCACAGACAGGAGAAGGACAGCGGTGACCAGGTGAGGCTGAAGACTATTGTCCTGGTTATTCTCCATGCCCCGCCCCCCCCCCGCCCCCCCATCCATCCCTGTTCTGCACCTTCTGTGTGCTCTACAACTCCATCACCAGGCTCCCTGTCCCTTTGACTTCCTGTTGGGTTCAGCCATGGGAGTCACTGGCAGGAGATTCCAGGTTGACATATTTATTCCGAGCTCCATCCCACCCCATCCGGGCTGCCTTGCTCCTGCTTTACAGTGTTCTGGCAGCGGTCGGCTTCTGTGAGAGGCCCCTCTCCCACTCCTCCAGCTCTCAGATTCCGCCCCGTTTCCTCCCCTGGCCCTTTAGTTCTGGTCCTAGTCCCTGGGGGCCTCTCCATTCTGTGTTGGTTCCTGAACTCTGGCCACACCTTTGTAAATAGTCCCTTCATTAGGCTTTTATTCTGCCCGCCTCCCCCAGATAAACACTTTTGTGGGCACATCTGCTGCCTGCTGGGACCCAGATGGAGGGACGTACTTGGTCTCACATCTATGGATGCTCAAGGTCTTGCTCACACCTGGGTCTCCCAGAGGTCCAAGCAGGCAGAACACTTTTGCTGCCTTGAAATCTGACTTCTGGCCTTGGCCCGGGCCCTTCTTGGGTCACTCCCTCCACTTATTCAGGTTCTGCTTGTTTTGGCTAGTTGCCAGCTACTGAGTGCCGGCTGCGAGTCCCTGACTTTGTTTTGCAATTTTGAGCAGGACCAGGTAGGGTCAAAGCTCACAGCAGTCACCCCAGGTTTTTTAGGCTTCATTCCTTTGAAAGGGCTCAGGAGGTGCAATGGGCTGCTCCAAGCTAGTCCCCTAAGGGGAAATAGATTCTCAGGCCTGGAAAGAACGTTAAAGGTCATCCGGGCCAACCCCTCCCTTTGCAGTAGGGAAACTGAGGCCCAGGAAGAAGGGACTCCCTCAGGTATTGGCAGAAACAGGGTGAGAATTCAAAGATCCTGAGTATTTGTCATCACATCTCAGTGTGGGAAGGAGCGTTGAAGGTTGTACAGCCTGACCACAATAAGTAGCAAAGTACAGGCTCTGTCAGTTACAAAGGGGGGCGGGGAGGACTGCCAGAGACACAGTGGTCCCTGATGACCTCTAAACCTAACCCTAACCAGCAACAGTCCATAGTCCAGCCGTGGGCAAACTATGGCCGGCGGGCCGGATCCGGCCCGTTTGAAATGAAAAAAACTATTGAAAAAAAAGACCGTATGTAATGTTTCATAATACAATAATGTAATCATTATGTAATGATGTTTACTTTGAATTTATATTAGTTCACACAAACACTCCATCCATGCTTTTGTTCCAGCCCTCCGGTCCAGTTTAAGAACCCATTGTGGCCCTCGAGTCAAAAAGTTTGCCCACCCCTGGTCCATACAGAACAGCAGGATGGGATTTGGAACAGAAGAAACTCCCTTCTGCTGGGGGTCAC
The DNA here is from genome assembly GCF_964212035.1 of Myotis nattereri. Classification (NCBI taxonomy): domain Eukaryota; kingdom Metazoa; phylum Chordata; class Mammalia; order Chiroptera; family Vespertilionidae; genus Myotis; species Myotis nattereri. Next base: position 51,922,230 of record NC_138077.1, read on the forward strand.
CAACAGCTCCCCACTTGTAACAAGCAAAGTCCCCGCCAGTGGGCCAGCCTTCTGAGCAGCCAGCCACATAGGTGTGAGCAGCACGGCTTCCCAGGTTCATGTGAGGGGCCGCTGTGGCTGAGTGCTGGCTGTGTCCCCTAATCAGGGTCGCTTCCTGGGTTTCTGAGTCCCTGGAGGCTCGATGGGGCCACGTGGCTAATCCTCACCAACAGAAGCAAGCGAGTTATGCGTCACTTCCAGTTCCTGGTGGCAAAGACAAGGCTTTGTTTTCTTTTCTGTCCACCTGGCTGGAAGCAAAGGATTCCCAGATGGTGAAGTTGTAACTGGACAATCAATGGGTCCGTGCTGCCTGTCACTACTTGAGCCAATTAAGCAGAGACAGGGTTGAATGATATATGAGCGTTTATTCCAATACTGCCAGCAGTATGGGAGAGCAGCAGGTCATCCACAAAGATCTGTTCTGCAGTCCCCCATAAGCCAGCTGCTTATATAGGGTAAGACAAAGATTACCCAGAGAAATATGGATTATAGGTATAGGGAAGTAGGGATTACAAGTATGGGGAAGTAGGGGTTGGGTGGGACTCCATTGTTTGGGCAACAAGGTTGTTAATCTTTCCATGAGAATGGACCACATTCCAAGGTTGACTCCCAGGTTCAAGGTTGACAACCAGGTCCAAGGTTGACTCCCAGGTCCCGGGGGCATACAACTCCCAGCCAGATCAGAATGTACTTTCTTTAACCAACACAAGGCAACCATGGTTAATAGGGCATGATTAATACGTATTTCCCATAACCATAGCTAGTCCCCAATATTCTATTTTTTGCCCCTAACAAAGTTACCACAGGGGCCCAGCCAGAATGCTATGTCTGGAAGACAGCTATGTGGGAGCACTGCCCCCCTACCCCCAGCCCCTCAGCCTCACCACATCTCACTATAAACAGCATAAAGGGTGAGAAATAAATAAGCTGTCGTAGCCTGAACACTGAGACAAGGGGGAAGGGGTGAGCAGCAGCTAACAACCCCAATTAATATAGAAATTGAATAATTTTCCAGGGAACCCACAGATTCTTCCAATCCCTCAGGCTTGATCTTTCAGTGGCATCTTCAAGCCCTCCTGCCCTGTCCTGGAAGTCTAATTCCACAGTGTCTCCCATCTACCTCACACTCCCCTTTCCTTCCCTCACCCTCTCTCCTGCCAGCTATCTCCTGGCAGCTCAGTTAGCCTCCTAGAGAGGAGGGGCCCTCCCCGTAGAAGTGCCCTTCTCACTCTGCAGGAACCACCTGCTTCCATAAAGGGCCCTCTGACCCTCAGAGTCCGCACACAGCACCCCTGGCCCTGCCCCTGGAGTTGCCCGGATCCCAACATTTCAATGCTGGGCCACTTTTCTTAAAGCAAAGTCACTGGAGAATAGCAACATTCCCTTCGGGTTTGCAAAGGCACTCAGAGTCTCTGTTATCTCCTTTATTGTTCTAAAGGGACAATAATTTAAGAGCACTATTTACAAGTTTTTGATAACAACAACAATAATAGCAATGACAGAGATGATAACCCCGCCCTTTTTTTCCATTGTAGAAACTTCCAGCCATTCACCCTATCAATCCCTTAAAATAGAGTCCTTCCTATCATGACTCTTCCCTTTTGGGACATGACCTGGGTTTCAGTGTCTAATCTCCAAGATCCTGGGGTGGTACCCACATAGAGATTTAAATTTTTTTTTTTTTCTTTAGGCCATAGGGCATTTTCTGCTGAGAAGACAATGAAATCTGTACTTTTTCCCACCCTTCTTAAGGATGAAAGATTTCAAGGGGCACCACACCTAAACATCCTGGGCATTTCCAGCAAATCTCAGCAGGTGATGAGATGAGTTGGGGTAATTATTGCAGCTGAGACCTACAGTGCTCATGGTAAGTTTTTTTTTGTTTGTTTTATTTTTTAAAAAGTACATTTCTTTATTGATTTCAGAGAGAAAGGTGGGGCGGGGGGCGGGGGGAAGAGAGAGAAACATCAATGATGAGAATCATTGATTGGCTGCCGCCAGCAGGTCCCCTACTGGGGATCAAGCCCGCAACCCAGGTATGTGCCCTTGGCCTGAATCAAACCTGGGACCCTTCAGTCCGCAGGCCAACACTCTATCCACTGAGCCAGACCAACTAGGGCTGTTTTGTTTTATTTTGTTTCATTTTGAAATCTGTGTAGGTGATCCATTAAGTTAGATTTGCCTAGTCTTTTATCAGTTTCTCTTGACTTGCCCTTGAGTTCTTCACCAGTAAAGATCTTTAGTGAAATAATTGTATATGATTATGGGATGGTGTCTTAGTGAGTGAGTGAATTATTGACTAATTGACTGAATGAATGGCTATTATAATCTATTAGCCTCATGACCACATGAGTCCATGGAAAGTAGGCTCACCAGAGTCAGGAGACCTGGGCCCTAGCCTTGGCCCTGTTGTGAACTCAACCATGTGATCATAAGCAAGTCACTTCTGCAGATTGACACTTGTTTTCACCACATGTAAAATGAAGGGGTTGGACTAGACCAGTGCTTCTCACACTTCCATGTGGATATAGATCACCTGGGGAGTCTTGTTAAATGCAGATTCTGAATCAGGAGGTCGGGGTGAGGTCCAAGATTCTTCATGTCTAACAAGGTCCAGGTGATGCCAGTACTTCTGGTGCATGGGCTACATTTTAAGTAGTAAGAGTCTTGCTAGATCTCCATGGTCCGTTCCTTTCCTAATCTTTTTTTTTTAATATATTTTATTGATTTTTTTCAGAGAGGAAGGAAGAGGGATAGAGAGTTAGAAACCTCGATGAGAGAGTAACATCGGTCAGCTGCCTCCTGCACACCCCCCTCTGGGGATGTGCCCACAACCAAGGTACATGCCCCTAACCAGAATCGAACCTGAGACCCTTGAGTCCGCAGGCTGACGCTCTATCCACTGAGCCAAACTGGTTATGGCCTTTCCTAATCTTTCATGGCTCTATTTTTGACAGATTAGAATAATCAGTTTATTCACCACTCAACAGCCAGACTCTTTATAAAACGTAAGTCTGACTCCTTGATGGCTTCCCATACTCAAAATAAAATTTAATTTTTACAGTGTAGTCCTGCAAAGCCCTCCATGACCTGATTCCCCCAACTCCTTTACTTTCTCTGACCCCATTTCCTACCACTTCTCCCCTTATTGATATACTTCAGCCACATTGATCTCTGCTTTTCCAGGTGTTAGTCTCCGAGCCATTGCATATGCTGTTTCCTCTACCTGGAATACCTGCAGATATCTGTTTGGTTTGGTCTTTGTTCAAATATCATCTTATCAGAAAGACCTTCCCAGATCACCATTTAAAAATTGTTCCCCACTTATACTCTATTACTCTTTAACCCCTTATCCTGCTGCATTTTCATTCATAACAAATATTGCCATTATGTATAGGTTTTCATCGTTAGCAATCTTCTTATATATTTAATGATGTATTTAATTTGCATATTTATTTGATTATATGTATATTGACTCTCTTCCCTACTAGAATGTGAGCTCCACGAGAGCAGGATTTTGTCTATTTTGCTCACTACTATCTCCCCAGGACCTGAATGGCAGTCAAATATTATTTTTTGAATACATAAATAAGTGAACAGGTTAATAGAAAAATGAGATAAGAACAGGCTATTAAATAATAGGGCCAACGGTGTCACTTGAGCCATCTGCACCCTCTCTATCTTTAAGAAAAGCTGTGAGTTCCCAAGTCCCTGAGGCAGCTGGATAGAAGAAGGAAGTCTGTAAGGAGAAAGGTTTGGGGCTCCCCTTACCCACAGAGCCGTTTCTGTACTTAGAACTCACCTGACTTCCCTTTGAAGCCATTGTCACCTGAGAGAATATATCACCCTGGTGGGGTAGTGGGTCATCAGACCACCATTCAGATCGCCTAACTAACTCTCTTTATTCTATTCTAGGCCTACCACTAGCATCCTCATCGTGATTTGGCTTCCCACAGTGGCAAAGGACAGTCTGGGTCAGGCTGACCCAAATGCCTGCTACACCTGGCACTTAACGTCTCATTATAAATCCATCATTTGGCATTCTGATTTATCCCCTCCAGTCTCCTCTGAGTGAGTCAGCTTGCAGAGTCCCAGTAACTCTGGGTCCCTGAAGTTTCTGAACCTTTAAGACCAGACCCTGGACAGCAGCTACTTCTGTAATATGTTGCTGCCTGTGAAGGTTCTCAGCAGCTGGCCAGCTGGTCCTTCCCAGGCACCACCCAGCTTTACTGTAAGATTTGCTGAGCGTTTTCCCCAGACCCAGCAATTCCACTTAGAGGAGTTTATATTAAGGAGATAATTGGATAAATATGTAAAGATGTATGTAGAAAAGTACTCATTATTGCATTGTCATCTCCCCTCTTCCTCAGCTGGATGTGGTGGTGGTGGTACTTTCGTATCCAATGCTGTCGCCCGAGTGTGGGTAGCCGCTAGAGCCCCCCAGGCCCCACCTCATATAGCACCGTGGGAATTAATTGATGGTGCTGTCTCTTATGATAATTATGAAGGAGTGCTAGCGACAGAGTAGCAGTCGGTTAAGTAATCTGTACCCTGAACCCAGAAGTAAATGAACATTTGACCTCACTTAGTGACCAAGGAATTAGGCAGCCATGTCTCTTGCTGGGGCCGGGAGTAGAATCCTGGCCACAGAGCAGCAGCTGGTGTCGGTGAGCTGAGCTGTAGACCAGAGGCTGATCTGGTCCTCAGTTCTTGTTATTGCTGAGGGCACTGCTGGGGCAGGTTTACAAGCTGACCTGGAAGTCATCCAAGGTCAGATGGGGTCCTGTCACTCACCTCTCCTTGAGGCCTCCCCCTGGAGTATGGCAGCTTTTCCAGCAAACAAATATCCCTTTTAATTTTTAAATATGTTTTTATTGGTTTCAGAGAGAGGAAGGGAGAGGGAGAGAGAGACAGAAACATTAATGAGAATCATTGATTGGTTGCCTCCTGCATGCCCCCCACTGGGGACCGAACCCCCAAACAGACATTTGCCCTGATTGGGAATCAAACCGTGACCTCCTAGTTGATGGGTCGATGCTCAACCACTGAGCCACACCAGCCGGGCCAAAGGTCCCTTTATATTCACTTTCCCAGAGGAGAGAGTAGCCCCTCCCACTCACTTTGCAAAGAGCCTTCGCCCTATAGTCACCCTTTTCACCATTTTAGAAGAAGCAAATTACTTTTAGTTTCCAGTGATGATTCAACCTTCCAAGGGTGACCAAGATGACCTCTCTCTCTGAAGCAGGAAATAACCTCCCAATTTAGCAAAAAACTGGGAACACTAATCCATCAGCCAGGATCTGACTCACTATATTAAGGCTTATTCAGACAGCATATCAAGGCTTATCATGAAGCATATTAAGGTTTATCACGTAGCCATTAAAATAAAACTGTAGCTCTATATGAATAGTTAAGTGAGAAGAGGAATGTGATGAAACCTGCACTTTATACTCTGGATGTGCAAGTGTAAACATGAGTGCATGGAGAAATAAATGAATGATACTTATCAAATACTAACAATGACTATATCTGGATGGTGCTATTTCTGATCTTTTTTATACTCCTCTGTATTATTTGAAACGAGTGACCTGGTGCACAGACTCATGCACATTGAAAGGAAATTAATTAGAAGGTGGCACGGTGGGGCAGGACTGGGCTAGATGGGCTGGACATGTCCTGGAGCCAACCTCCTGCGGTCCCTGCCCAGTGTCTGTGGAGTGAGCAGGGTCCCTCCAGCAGGTGAGGTCCCTCAGCCTGGCCTGCAGGGATAGGGTGGAAACTGGCTTTCTGACATCCCCCAAGGGGTCCCGGAGTGTAAGAGGACACTCTGCAAAGTTGCTGTTGTACAGGGTGTTGAATGCAAATGCAAGTGTGAAGCAAACCAGATTTGGGCCGACAGTGCCCCAGCATCAACATAACCCACGACCAAAGGTGGAATCCAGTGACCCCGCGGAGAATTGGGCTCCCTCTTCTCTGGTTTCAGAGTGTGTCACCCGAGAACCGCCGCTGCCAAGTCACTGCAGCTCAGCAACTCCTGCGTTAAGTGTCTGCCCCCTGGCGGTCAGTGTGCATCATAGCGACTGGTCAGATGGTTGAACACTTAGCATATTAGTCTTTTATATAGAGAGATTTTATAATAAGCATGTTTATTTTATAATTATGAAAAACTTTCAGTTTGGAAGAAAAAATTTCATTCAATTTGATATATTTTATCATACAAAATGCTGGAGTAGTGGCTGGCACAAGGTACCATGGAAACACAGGGTTGAGAGTGGTCTTAACCCTTCCTACCATTTGCAGGATCAGCATGCCCTGGATTAGATGACCTCTATGGTAGGTCTTCTTATTTCAAGAAGCTGTGATTCAAAGACGCCAAACAGTATCTCTAGATCAAAACTATTTATAAGAATCATTTCCTTCATAATGAGTTGGAACTTCCATTAACTGCTTGTGTGTTTAGATGACATCATCTCTGAGATTTATGTGACATGACTCCTTTTCCTTGATGTTATCAAGGAGTTTCAGCAGTTGAGTTCCTTATGTTTCTTTGTGTTTAAATGATATCTGAAGAAGCTGTCATTTGTCTAGGTTTAATTGTTTCCATTATTTTTTTCCTGGTAAGGTTCCAGATATTGCTGGGCGGATTTGATCATGAGCCCAGCAAAGATACTGAGAGAAAGCCTTGACTGGTTTGGCTCAGTGGATAGAGCGTTGGCCTGCGGACTGGGGGGTCCCGGGTTCAATTCTAGTCAAGGGCATGTACCTTGGTTGCGGGCATATCCCCGGTGGGGGGTGTGCAGGAGGCGGCTGATCGATGTTCCTCTCTCATCGATGTTTCTAGCTCTCTATCCCTCTCCCTTCCTCGCTGTAAAGAATCGATAAAATATATATATATATTTTTAAAAGATATTGAGACATGGAACATGTCTATAAGTTCCAGGTTTTAGCCCAGATCTTTCACTTTTTAGCTGTGTGACCTTGAGTTAATCACATCTCTCTGGGCCCTGCTTTTTTGTTATTGTTGTTAATCTTCACCTGAGGATATATTTTCTATTGCTTTTTAGAGAGTGCAAGGGAAGGAGGTGGAAGAGAGAGTGAGAGAAAGAGAGAGAGAAACATCATCAATTGGTTGCATCCACACACACCTGGACTAGAGCCAAGGATCGAACCTGCAACCCCAGTATGTGCCCTTGACCAGGAACCAAACCTGAGACCGCTTGGTGCAGGGGGTCCATGCCCTAACAACTAAGCCACACTGACCAGGGCGTGGGCCCTACTTTTAAAAAATTTATATAAAGTGGGGAGAGAAGGGAAGTTAGACAAGATGATTTTAAAGATCTTGTCCAGCTCTGACTCTATAATGAGTTTTAACTCTGAGATTCTAATACAGTTTCTTATAGTCCTGCTCCCAAATATTCTTAATGTTATCTCAGTATCTAAGTATTTCAATAATTACAGAATTATATTCTCTAATGGTGACATCATCTCTGATTCAAATCCTGCTTGAATCCCTCCAACACCATTGGTACTAGGTGGTCACCCTGTATCTACTACACTTACAGGGACAAGACACCCACTTCCCCCAAAGCAGCCCATGTCCCTTTAGTCAGAAAGGGCATTTAAAAGGTTATTCTTGGCAGAACTGAAATATGCCATCCTGTAGCTCCTACCCAGTGTTCTGCGCTCTGGGTCACTTTGTGAAGGGCAGGCAGAAGACACTTTTCTTTTGTCCCCGATCACTGCCCACTGAGCAGCCCCAATGAAGGTGTTTCCTGACACTGATCTTGGAGCAGGGGGTCTCCCCTTTTCTATTTAGATCTCAGAGCCCAAACATGGGTAAGCAGTTCTTTACTCAAAGCTCCAGTGATGAACATGAACCATATATAGTAGGAGTGTGGAAAGTCAAGCGTTGGGTCCCTTTTCTCAGACTTTATTCTTTTGCACGACCAAAAGTCTGAAGCCACATGCCCTGACTTATAACCATGTGGATGTCCCTTCCTTTCCTAACATAGCTCTTCTCTCTCTCCTCATTTCACTTCTTTCTTTTTTAATCCCCCTGGAGTCCCTGCATCTCTCCACCCCATTTTCCTGACTTTACTAACACTCTTATCAGAAATCTTCAGGTCCAAGTCCCCTCTTGTGTCTGTAAACTGTGCAGCCTCTAGTCTAGCACCTCTCTCTTCTCACTCCACTTTCTGCCACTCACTACAAAGAAGGGGTGGTTCTGAAATACAATGGAAAGAGAGGGCATCCAGGATAAAGGGGACTCCCATTTCAGAGTGCAGTGTGCCTTCCCCCAAATATGACAGAAAAAATTAGACCCAGCTTGCACTTCAAGGATCACAGTCTTGCAACTAGCAGTTAAATACGTCATGGAGATGTAATGCCAGGCATAGTGATTATAGTCAACAATACTGTATTATAACCTCCAGAGATGCTAAGAAACCAGATCTTCATTGTCCTCGCCACAAAAAAAAAAAAAATTATGATGTCCACACAAAAAATAATTATGTGATGTGGTAGAGGTGTTAATTAACACTATGGTGGTAATCATACTGCAATATAGAAATGTATCGAATTAGCACCTTGTATACTTTACATTTATTTAATGTTATATGTCAACTAGAGGCCTGGTGCACGAAATTCATGCACGGGTAGGGTCCCTAGGCCTGGCCGGCTATTAGGGCCAATTAGGGACTTACGGCTGCTGGCCAGGGCCTCCCTTCCCCAGCTGCCAGTTGCCAGCTGCCAGCCGGGGCCTTCCTTCATTCCACGCCACCCACTGGTGGTCAGCACACGTCATAGCAAGCAATCAAACTCCCAGTCTCTGGGTCGAACTCCCAAGGGGATAATTTGCATATTAGGCTTTCATATATATACTAGAGGCCCGGTGCACACAAATTTGTGCACTCGGGGGGGGGAGGCAGGTCCCTCAGCCCAGCCTGTGCCCTCTCGCAGTCTGGGACCCCTCGGGAGATAACGACCTGCTGGCTTAGGCCTGCTCCCGGGTGGCAGAGGTCAGGCCCAGTCCCTAGGTGCAGCCCCTGGTCTGGCTCAGAGCAGGGCTGATTAGGGAGTTGGGGCACCACCCCCTGTCATGCACAGAGCAGGGCGGATCGGGAGATTGTGATGCCACCTTCAGTCACGCTCAGGGTAGGGCCTATTGGGGGGCTGGGGCACCACCCCCTGTCACGCACAGAGCAGGGCCAATCAGGGGGTTGGGTCTCCATACCCTGTCACGCACAGAGCAGGGCCAATCATGGGGGTGGGGAGCTCCCCCCTGTCAAACACAGAGCAGGGCCGATCAGGGGGATGGGGAGCCTTCCCCTGTCACGAACAGAGCAGGGCGGATAGGGAGGTTGTGGCCCCGCCCCCTGTCACACACAGAGCCGCAGGGCGATCAGGGGGTTTGGGCGCTGCCCCTGTCACGCTGATCCTGGTGCCGGGAGGCCTCTCGGCTCCGCTGATCCCGGTGCTGGGAGGCATATTACCCTTTAACTATATAGGATAGAGGCCTGGTACATGGGTGGGGCTGGCTGGTTTGCCCTGAAGGGTGTCCTGGATCAGGGTGGGGGTCCCCACTGGGGTGTCTGGCCAGCCCGGGTGAGGGAATGATGGCAGTTTGCAGCTGGTCACACACCCTTCAGGGTGGGGGTCCCCACTAGGGTGCCTGGCCAGTCTGGGTGAGGGGCTGAGGGGTGTTTTTAGGCTGGCGGGTGACTGAAGCTCCCAACCGCTCCTTTTTTTCTTTTTTTTTTATTCTGGGCCAGCTTTAGCTCTGGCTCCAGCTCTGAGGCCTCTGCTGCTGAAAGCAGGTATCTGGTTTTTTTGGGTTCTATAATCAAAACTCTGTATCAACTCCAGCTCTGAGATCCCGGCAGGCTGAAAGCAGGTTTCTGGGGTTTTGTTTAGCTTCTATATTTGTAACAATGTTTCAAACTGCAAGCTCAGAGGCCAGCAAGGCAGCCGGGGAACGTTGGTTTCCTCCGTCACTGAAGCAAGCAAGCCTCATGTTAGCTTCAAGCTGCCTGGCTGCGAGCCGCCATCTTGGCTGGCAGTTAATTTGCATATCTTGCTGATTAGCCAATGGGAAGGGTAGCGGTCGTACGCTAATTACCATGTTTCTCTTTTATTAGATAGGACTAGAGGCCCGGTGCACAAAAATTTGTGCACTCAGGGGGGGAGGAGGGGTCCCTCAGCCCGGCCTGTGCCCTCTCGCAGTCTGGGACCCCTCAGGAGATAACGAGCTGCTGGCTTAGGCCTGCTCCCTGGTGGCAGAGGGCAGGCCCAATCCCTAGGTGCAGCCCCTGGTCGGGCTCAGAGCAGGGCCAATTGGGGAGTTGGGGCACCGCCCCCTGTCATGCACAGAGCAGGGCGGATCGGGAGGTTGCGATGCCACCTTCAGTCACACTCAGGGTAGGGCCGATTGGAGGGTTGGGGCACCGCCCCCTGTCACACTCAGGGCAGGGCCAATGGGGAGGTTATGGCTCTACTCCATCACACACAGAGCAGGGCCCATGGGGGCCGGTTGGGGTGCCGCCCTCTATCACCCACAGAGCAGGGCCGATCAGGGGGTTGGGGCACCGCCACTGTCACACTCAGGGCAGGGACAATGGGGAGGTTATGGCTCTACCCTGTCACATACAGAGGAGGGCCCGTAGGGGGGTGGGGGGTTGGGGCGTCGCATCCTGTCACACACAGAGCAGGGCCGATCAGGGGTTGGGGAGCTCCCCCTATCAGGCACAGAGCAGGGCTGATCAGGGGGTTCGGGTGCCTTCCCCTGTCATGAACAGAGCAGGGCAAATAGGGAGGTTGTGGCCCTGCCCCCGTCACACACAGAGCAGCAGGGCGATCAGGGGCTTTGGGCGCTGCCCCTTGTTACACTGATCCCTGTGCTGGGAGGCATATTACCCTTTTACTATATAGGATAGAGGCCTGGTGCACGGGTGGGGGCCGGCTGGTTTGCCCTGAAGGGTGTCCTGGATTAGGGTGAGGGTCCCCACTGGGGTGCCTGGCCAGTCTGGGTGAGGGGCTGAGGGCTGTTTTCAGGCTGGCAGGTGACTGAAGCTCCCAACCGCTCCTTTTTTTCTTTTTTTTTAATTCTGGGCCAGCTTTAGCTCTGAGGCTTGGCTCCAGCTCTTAGGCCTCGGCTGCTGAAAGCAGGTATCTGGTTTGTTTTGGTTCTATAACCGAAACACTGTTTCAGCTCCAGCTCTGAGATCCCAGCTGGCTGAAAGCCGATTTCTGGAGTTTTGTTTAGCTTCTATATTTGTAACAATGTTTCAAACTGCAAGCTCAGAGACTGGCAGCGGCAGGCGGGGAACATTGGAGTCCTCCTTCACCGAAGCAAGCAAGCCTCATGTTCGCATCAAGCTGCCTGGCTGCTGGCTGCCATCTTGGCTGGCAGTTAATTTGCATTTCGCCCTGATTAGCCAATGGGAAGGGTAGCAGAGGTATGGCTAATTGCCATGTTTCTCTTTTATTAGATAGGACTAGAGGCCTGGTGCATGAAATTTGAGCACAGGTGGGTTCCTAGACCTGGCCAGCAATCAAGGCTGATCAGGCTCCCTGCCTCCCCACCTCTTCCTTCCCTCGCTGCCTGCGTGCCTCCACCGTGCAGTTCCCACCTCCTCGCCTCCTCCTTCCTTTGCCGCCCACGCACCACCACTGCACGGTTCTTGATCTCCCCTACTCTCCAATTCCCCCCCTTCTCCTTCCCTCGCCACCCACGTCCACCACCACCCACTCCCAGTTCCCCGTCCCAGCCCCGGGGCCCAGCCCTGATCGGGCAATCGGGGCCTACCGGCTGGGGGGAGGAGCCAACTGCCACCACGAGGGCGGGCGATGGGCAGATTGGGGCCTGCTATCCAGGGGAGGAACCCGGGAGGTTGGCTGCTGGCCCTGAGGAGGGAGCCAACCCTCGGCCCCCCTGGGAAAGGGGCCGTGTCCACTGCCACCCACTTCTGGTTCCCCATCCCAGCCTGGGAGCCTGGGCCCAATAGCCTGATCAGGGCCTGCCAGCCTAGGGGAGAGACCAGGAGGTTGGCCGGCAGGCCCCACCAGTGATCAAAGCCTGCGGGCTGGGAGCAGCTCCTGCGTTGAGCGTCTGCATCGTGTTGGTTAGTGCGCATCATAGCGACAGATCCTTCTGGTCACTTTCAGTCATTCCGGATGTTCGGTTGTAAAGGTCACTTAGGCTTTATATATATATATCTCAATTTTCAAAACAGACAGAAAAAGGGACTAGTTAACCTGTAATGGGTCTACATAAGTACTTCATACTCCTTTTGTCAAAATAATTTTAATCTTTCCTTTTGTAGAGAAACATAAATCCCTCTGCCTTCTCAGCCCTAAGTTTTTGTTACAATTTTCTCTTCCCTTAACTTGAAAAAAATTATGCCTACATACTCCTGCCTAATTCCTGGGTTCCTCTATTGGATGGAAAGGTGAGAAATTGGAGGGTCTTTGTAGAGAGGAGTTTCTAATTAGTCAGGATTCAACTAGAGAAGAGAAAGTAGGAGATATATATTAATATATTAATATATTAAGAGAGTCATTGCAAGGAATTGACTAATGCGATTGTGGGGGCTGGCTAGGAAAGTCTGAGAGCCACAGGGCAGACCTTCAGGAGAGGTAGGCTGGAACTCTCTGTAGATTTCTTCTCCAGGGAAGCCGCCAACTCTGCTCTTAGACCTTTTGGCTGATTGAGACAACTGATTACTAGGATAATCTCCCTTGCTTAGAGTCAACCCATTAAGGACTTTCATCATATCTATAAATACTTTCACAGTGTTTAATTTGTAGTCTAGACAATTTGACACATAAAAAAAAAAAAAAGACCATCACATCCCTCAAATACCTATCTTAGAACTTTGGGAATGACTCATTTAAATATAATATATACATTTATGCTTGTTTCTTTTTTTCTATTTCTTTTTAGAAAAACAAATAGAAAGTGTGCCTTAATGTATCAACTTTCTTTAGAAATGTTCACATCCTTTACCCAAGACAGTGCCCCTTCTTTGTCTGTTAATAAAGAGGCCTGTGGACTCCGAAGTATCTGGGTGGCAGTGTTAACGTCCAGATCAATGGGATCATTGTGTGTTTGATGGAAGCATTCCTCTCTTTGGAACTAAGACCTTTAGACCAGCAGAGCCTAGGGTCACAAGAAAAGAAAGCAGAGCTTTTGCTATTGAATCATTTCTACCCATTAGTTCCTGAACCCATGAATCCTGGCTATGGGAGAAACAGTGCCACATATTGGATTCTGATTTCGAGAATACACAGCATCTTAGAGGATACTGGGCTGGGGCAGTTATGAGATATTGCCAAGTAGCTGGTGCTATCATTGAGTCTTCAAAAGGCCATTCCACCATTCTGTCAAGCCAGCTGATTCAGGATGATGAGAAACATGGTAAGACCAGTGAATTCCATCAACATATGGTCATTGCTGCACTCCATTGGCTATAAAGTGAGTTCCTTGATCAGAGGCAGTGCTTCATGGGATGCTGTGATGGTGTATAAAGTATTCTGTACATCCACATTTGGTAGTTTTGGCAGAATCATTGTGTGCCAAGAAGGCAAAACCATATTCTGACTAAGTGGCTATTCCAGCAAGAGCAAAGTTCTCACCCTTCCATGATGGAAATGGTCCAAGGTAATCTATTTGCCACAGGTAACCAGCGGATCACCCCAGCATCACATAGGGAGCTCAGTGTTGGTCTCTGCTGCTGGCAGATTGAGCACTCAGCAGTGGCCATAGCCAGATCAGCACTGTAGAGTGGAAATCCATGTTGCTTAGCCCATGCATAGCCTCCATCCCTGCCACCATTCCTACTTGGTTCTGTTTCTCTGCAGAATCCTGACTAATACAGAGGGGAAGAATGAGAGGGACATTCAGAAGAAAGAATAGACAAGTCTTGGCATTTAATAAAATATAGATTTGGAACAGGGGAAAGAGACAAGAATGATTCCAAGGTTTTTTTCTCGGAGACCCAAAGAAAGGATAGTGTGCTTAACTGAAATAAGGAAGTCAGAGAATGAGTACATTTGGAGGAGAAAAGAGGGCATCTGATTTAGCCAGTCTGAGTTTGAGAGGCATCCAGGGGCGGATGTGTAGGTTCCTGGAGGGAATTTGGGACTAGTTCTTGGAAGACTGATCTCGTCATGAGAAAAGAATGGGAGTCATCTCTGTAGGGAGGGTTGAAATTTTAGAGTGGTAATATTTGTAGATGATTTCAAAGACCTTGTCCAGCTTTGACTATGATGAGTTTGAATTATGGGATTATAGTAGTCCTTGTTCCAAATATTCTTAAACTTATTTTGGTGTCTAAGTCATTCAATTATTGCAGATTTATATTGTTGAGCACTGCCTCAGAGACCACTGCTGGAATCTCTCCCACACCAGCCCTGCTGTCTGCTAACAACTACAGGGACAGGAAGTTCACTCCCTCCAAAGACAGCCCATTTCTCCTTGGTAAGAAAGAAAAAAAAAAGCTGATTCTTGAGAGACTGTCAGAGTGAAAAGGGGTTAAGGAGGAAGATTTGCCAGCAAAATAGAGAAAGAAGTAGGCAGACCAAAGAGGAACGAAGGGAGATTGGTATTAGGGAAGTCAAAGGAAGGGTAGATCAAGAAGGTATAGGGAAATTACAACTTAGGGCCCTGGAATTAGATGAGGAAGCCCCCTTGGAGGCTGGCTGCCTTACCTGGTGTGACAGAGGTCAGCTGAAGCCAGATTGGAGCAGGACTGACAGAATGCTAAAGAGCAGGCAACTGGCAGAGGCCTGAGCCTGACAGAGGTGGCTCACTGTCTTGGCTATTCCAACCAAGGGGTCTGTCTACACATGGTGTTCTTAGTCTATCAGATTTTTCATCAGCCCAAATAACCTTCCTGGGTGGGGAGTTTATAGCTTCCTGAAAGGGAAATATCAGCAGAGACCTTCAAGGCAAAGCCACACAAAGCCCCTTTGCTGGGCTGGACAAACTCTTTGCTTGCTACACGTCTATGGGTTGCACAGTTTCTGGGTACACAATGCCTGTGGCTGCTAATGACTTTAGAGTTGAGTGGGCAGGGGTAGGGAAACAATAGCAGGGTTTCAGAAAGGATTCTCTGCTGAGCAAAGTGAAACTGACGTGACATAGTGGATTTGGATGAAAACAGTCTTCTCGCTCTTTGTAAACAGAAAGCCATAAATATGTATGTGTGGTGATGTGCAACGCACAGGAGGAGCCAGCAGGACTTTCCACTTTGGCACCTTATGGTCTCATGCACGTCTGCAGCTGTTCCACTGACCCACAGGACAACTGCAAGCCTAACAGTTTTCCTTCTCATCACCTCCTCCACCCCCTGGTGGGAGCTTTCCTGCTATTTTGCCTTTCCGGATGGAATGGTACAGCGAGGGACAGCTGAGCTAGCTCACGCCTGAACAAAAGAGCAGGGAAAACCAGTGGGACGAGAGGAGAAAGTTTTACTGGACAGGGTCTAAGTGGGTCTGCCTAGGACCAGCCAGTAGTGTGTGGGTTCTTTGTGTAGAAAAGCTTTCACAGTACGACGAGGTGATTTTGAGAGAACATTTATTAAAGCTGGGGACAGTAAAACAAGAAAGGCTGCCTTAGCTCTCTGGGAAGTCAAGGAAGAGGGGGCCCTGGGGACAGGTTCAGGGGATTAGCCTTGGACGAGCTGCCACTGCCCAGGCTCCCCTGGTTACAAGTCTTGTGGGGACTCAGAGTTTAGGAGACGCATGCCTGTGGGTGAAGTAGAGAGAGAAGAGGGAAAGAGAATGCATAGGCTGCTCCCCAGAGGGAGCGGGCAGCCTGGGTCCTTTGTCTTGAGGCTCTTATCTCTCTCTTGCAGGCAGGAATCTTAAGGGAGGTTTCCGAGGAGGATTTCAGCAGAATATTCATCAGTTTTCCAGGTGTGTTCTTTCAGGGTCCTGGTCTCTACAGATTGGTTAGTGCTAGGGCAGGAGGCCGTTAATCATTGCAGCTGGTCCTGGTGTTGCCCACCTGGTTTTGCTGCTTTCCTGGGCCTGGAGCTGAGGCCTAAATGTTATCTCTAGGGAGCTGACCTTCTGTAAGGTCACCTGGCTATAAATTGCTCAGCCAATTTGTCCAGCTATCTGTCTCAGTTTCCTTATCCTACGTGTCCTGGCTTACCAGCCTATCTCAAACGGACTAGGTAAACATCGGAGAGATATTGAGGTGTTGAAAGCACAGCCGCAGAGCTCCTGCACTAGAGAAGTGTTGCCTAGAGTGGGCTGTCTCTTCTTCCTGGGACGTTGAGAGGACTGGAGCACGTCAGAGAGGTGTGCCTCTGTTTCAGTGGAGCTCACTGCAGCTGAAACCTGTTGCTTCTAAGCAGCTAAGTCATGATGGAAAGGAAGGAATTTTCCTCCGGGAAAACAAGGGCTTCTGTTTCCATGACACAGCGTCTGCTGTTATTGTGCTGTGTGACCAGGGCAAGTCGCAGCCTTTCCACCTGTACTTTCTTCATCTGCGGATAACAAGAACCTGCTTCTCTGGGGCTCGAACACACAGTTATTAAGTGCAGAAGGAATGAGTAGATGTTTACTGAACTCCGAAGCACCCCTGGCTTGTGAGGGAAACGTTGAGCAAAAGTGTTACCTTGCTCTCCAGTAACTACCCTGGTTTCTTCCGGCGCTGTGTGGCATTAACACAGGGTCAGGGTCGGGGGCTTGGACACCTGTTTGCTCTGCCTTGCTGAGTGCCTGGAACACATCGCTCCCAGTGGGCCTGACACTTTAAAACAAGGGGCTTAACCAGTGGTTTCTCTGTGCTGCTGTCTGCTCCGGTCCCTCCTGGCCTTGGGTCTAGAAGTTGCAGCGGCCACAGGGTGCACTGCGGAATGTGGAGCTGATGGCCACCTGAGCTCCAGCCCAGCTCTTCAGGAGAGCGCAGAGATTACCCCATCCTGACTCTTCCCCTTGACTATACAATATGTCCCCCGAGGGAGCTTGTAAAAATACCGTTTCCCTGCCTTACCCAGACCAATTGAGTAAGAATCTGTTTAGATATTTTTTTAAAAGCTCCCCAGGTGATTCAAATGTGCGTTCAAGGCTAAAATCAGGTAACCCTTTATGATTTACAGCTCTCAGCAGAAAGAGGCTCAGGGCCAGGCACCGGCCCAAACTCCCTGTTAGTTGGCATCAGAACTAGGACTGGACTTCAAAGCTTGTGAACCCTAATCCTTGAGAAATACTTCTTAGAGGAGCACCATCTTTTTTGGAAGGCAGATCCCTTTGCAAATCAGAGGAAAGCCAAGGACACTTGCCCCAGAAAAAAAAATTACAGAAGCATCCTATCTAATAAAGAAGGAATATGCAAATTAACCATCACACCGTCACAAAGATGGCGGTGCCCATAGCCACAAGATGGCAGCGCCCAGTCCCCTCAGCCCCGCCAGAGTCTCCCAGTCCTTTCAGCCCCATGTGAGGGGAAGGCAGGGGGAGGCAGGCATGCGGTGCAGCCGGACCCACACTCAGCCCCCCAGCCACCCAGGGCCAGCCTGAGGTGCAGGCAAGCCTCGGATGTTGGCTGCCAAGCCACCCAGGGCTGCCCGAGGTGCAGGTAACCAGGGCTAGCCGAGGCTTGCATGCTGGCAGTAGCAGCAGCAGAGGTGTGATGGGGGCATCACCTTCCCCTGATCGCCGGGTTACCTCCCACCCCTGAGGGCTCCCAGATTGTGAGAGGGGGCAGGCCAGGCTGAGGGACGCCCCCCCCCTCCTCTCCAGTGCATGAATTTTCGTGCACTGGGCCTCTAGTACCAATATAAGCCTAAGAATTTAGGGTCTTCACAGAGCCCCAAAGAAGAACACTGCTGGATCTGTAAGGAGTCCTCTGAATCTTAATTCATTAATAATTTAGTTGGGTGACTTCTGGTCAAGATGGCGGAGTAGGTAAGTGCAGTACTCACATCCTTCCACAACCACATCAAAATTAAAACTAAACTAAAGAATAACCATCATTCAGAGCCACATGAAGTTTAGCTGAGCAGAAGTTCAATAACTAAGGATGTAAAGAAGAAGCAATGTCAAGACTGGTAGGGGGTGGGGAGTGGAGACACAGAATGGGCTGGTCCCACACCCATGTGTAGCGGTTAAAAACTGGGAGAGATATCTTGGCTGTGGAGGTCCCCCAGGAGGAGCCAGGGGAACAGCCCAAAGCCATAGTCCCCAGGCCAGGGTTCCAGTGCCACAAAGAGGAGTCCCCATAACTTTTGGCTGTGAAAAACAGTGGGGATTGAGGCCGAGGGAGACAAAGGGCGGCTGGAGTCCCAGGCATTCCTCTTAAAAGGGCCTGTGCACAAACTTACTCAGACTCACTTGCTCTGAGCTCCAGCACTGGGGCAGCAGCTCAAAAGGCCATGTACATGGGATGAGGGCTGGAGGGGCAGCTTTCTCCCAGAGGCCATGGTTCCTTTGCTGAGCCCTCACCCCTGCCACAGAGCCAGCAAGCAGGCACTATATCTGAGTCTCCATCAACCTGACTAACACAGTTTGCCCATACCCTGAAGATTCCCCAAGACCTGCCCCACCCAAGGTGTTTCCAGGGGCTTTTCTGTAAAATGACCTGTCTTGGCATATGCTGCGAAGTTTTTTTTGTGTTTTTTTTTTGTTTGTTTTTTTTGCGAACTTTTCTAAAATCTCTCAAAGGTTCACAAATCACAGACAAGAAGCATCTCGCCTTGGCATGCCCTGTGCCTCTTTCTAACTGGCCTCAGGCCTGGGAGTAGCAGTGGCGAGTCTTGGTTCACAGCTTGGCCTCTCCCACGCACCTCCAAGCCAACACAGGTAGCAGCCATCTGCAGATCACTTTGTCGCTGATATTGGGAGCCCCTGGGCAGGGCACAGATGGTGGCTGGACTTGGCCTGCACCTCCAGGAGGCTCCAAAGCCAGTGACCAGCTTGTGTACAGCTTCAGACCATGCTGATGTGCCACCCAACCAACTGCATGAGTGACACACTCAAGGGGTAGACTCAGCAGGCACCAGAGCCTGGATGAAGCAAGTCTTGCTCTATAGGGTTGGCCCCTGCACAGCAGATCCTTTGCTGTGGTCACAGCCAGTTCCCACAGCTGATCTAGGGATCAATCCCTCTCATTGATGTGCCAAAAGCACTTGAGACTCTACTACAACAGGAGGGTGTGCACAGCCTACCTGGAAGGCACACCAGGGAGACTGTGCCACTGAACCCTACAGGGCACCTACTACATAAGACCACTCTACCAAGCCTGGGAGACATAGCAACTCTACATGATACATAGAAACAAATACAGGGAGGTGGTCAAAATGAGGAGACAAAGAAACATGTCCCAAGTGAAATAACAGAACAAAACTCAGAAAAGGAACTACACAAAATGGAGACAAAAATCTACCAGATGCAGAGTTGAAAACACTGGTAATAAGGATGCTCAATGACTTTAGAGGAAGAGTAGATTAACTTATGAGAACTTCAACAAAGAGATGGGAAACATAAAATTTGACATAAAAAATATAATGAGCCAGTCAGTAATGAAGAATACAAAACTGTAATAAAGAATACATTATAGCCCTGACCAGTTTGGCTCAGTGGATAGAGCATCGGCCTGCGGACTAAGGGGGCCCAGGTTCGATTCCGGTCTAGGGCATGTACCTTGGTTGCAGGCACATCCCAAGTAGGGAGTGTGCAGGAGGCAACTGATCAATGTTTCTCTCTCATCGATGTTTCTAACTCTCTATACCTCTCCCTTCCTCTTTGTAAAAAATCAATAAAATATATTTTTTTAAAAAATAAATTACAGGGGAGAGAACCAAGATGGCGGCATAGGTTAACGCCGGAGTTTGCTGCCTTGAACAACTACTTCAAAAGTGAAACTAAAAAACGGAACAGACATCACCCAGAACCACAGGAACGCTGGCTGAGTGGAATTCCTACAACTAGGAGGAAAGAGAAATGCATACGGACACTCAGAGGAGGCGCAGTGCTGAAGTCAAATTCTGAGGTGCGGAGTGCGCGGAGCGGGCTGGCGGTGGAGGGCGCGGTTGGCGTTTTCAATCGGGAGGGAGTCGCAGACTCCGAGCTCCAGATACGGGCGAGTCTTTAGGGACCCAGACTCAAACGGGAGAAGCGGGACTGTCTGGCTTCAGGCAGAGCGAGTGCAGCTTTCTCTCTGAGCTTTGCAGCGGGTGCTGGGACTCAGAGAGGCAGAGCCCCTGGGGACAGGACTGAGAGCCGCCATAACTGCTCTCTCCAGCCCACCCCGTTGATCCTGTGCGCACCGCCCCACCCAAGCCCTGCACAGAGGCATTTGCCGGATAGCCTCAGGCAAAGGCTAGATTAGCACCTCCCTAGAGGACAGAAGTTCTCTCACTGCAGACACAGCTGATTCTCATAGCCACTTGGCCTGGAGGTCAAACCCTCCCTGGTATTAGCTACAACAATCAAGGTTTAACTATAAGACTGCACACAAAGACCACTAGGGGGTGCACCAAGGAAGCACAACAAAATGCGGAGACAAAGAAACAGGACAAAATTGTCAATGGAAGATATAGAGTTCAGAACCACACTTTTAAGGTCTCTCAAGAACTGTTTAGAAGCCGCTGATAAACTTAATGAGATCTACAAGAAAACTAATGAGACCCTCGATGTTATATTGGGTAACCAACTAGAAATTAAGCATACACGGACTGAAATAACGAATATTATACAGACTCCCGACAGCAGACCAGAGGAGCGCAAGAATCAAGTCAATGATTTGAAATGTGAGGAAGCAAAAAACACCCAACCGGAAAAGCAAAATGAAAAAAGAATCCAAAAATGCGAGGATAGTGTAAGGAGCCTCTGGGACAGCTTCAAGCGTACCAACATCAGAATTATAGGGGTGCCAGAAGATGAGAGAGAGCAAGATATTGAAAACCTATTTGAAGAAATAATGACAGAAAACTTCCCCCACCTGGTGAAAGAAATGGACTTACAGGTCCAAGAAGCTCGGAGAACCCCAAACAAAAGGAATCCAAGGAGGACCACACCAAGACACATCATAATTAAAATGCCAAGAGCAAAAGATAAAGAGAGAATCTTAAAAACAGCAAGAGAAAGAAACTCAGTTACCTACAAGGGAATACCCATACGACTGTCAGCTGATTTCTCAACAGAAACTTTGCAGGCCAGAAGGGAGCGGCAAGAAACATTCAAAGTGATGAATACCAAGAACCTACAACCAAGATTACTTTATCCAGCAAAGCTATCATTCAGAATTGAAGGTCAGATAAAGAGCTTCACAGATAAGGAAAAGCTAAAGGAGTTCATCACCACCAAACCAGGATTATATGAAATGCTGAAAGGTATCCTTTAAGAAGAGGAAGAGGAAGAAAAAGGTAAAGATACAAATTATGAACAACAAATATGCATCTATCAACAAGTGAATCTAAGAATCAAGTGAATAAATAATCTGATGAACAGAATGAACTGGTGATTATAATAGAATCAGGGACATAGAAAGGGAATGGACTGACTATTCTTGGGGGGGAAAGGGGTGTGGGAGATGCGGGAAGAGACTGGACAAAAATCGTGCACCTATGGATGAGGACAGTGGGTGGGGAGTGAGGGTGGAGGGTGGGGCGGGAACTGGGAGGAGGGGAGTTATGGGGGGGAAAAAAGAGGAACAAATGTAATAATCTGAACAATAAAGATTTAATTTAAAAAAAAATACATTACAGGGAATCAACAGGAGAGTATATGAAGTAAAGGATCAAATCAGTGATTTGGGAGATAAAGAAGCAGAAAACACCCAATCAGAACTGCAAAAAGAAAAAAAGAATCTAAAAAATGAGGACCAGTACAAGGAGTCTCTGAGACATACCAACATTCACATCATAGGAGTGCCAGAACAAGAAGAAAGAGAGCTAGGAATTGAAAACCTATTTGAAAAAATAATGACTGAAAACTTCCCTAGCTAGTGAATAGACATACAAGTCCAGGAAGCAGAGAGTCCCAAAGAGGTCTACACCAATACACATCATAATTAAAGTGTCAGAGGTTAAAGATAATGAATCATAAAAGCAGCCAGAGAAAAGCAGTTAGTTACCTGCAAGGGATCTCCCCTAAGAATGTCAGCTGATTTCTCAACAGAAACTTTGCAGGCCAGAAGGCAGTGCATGAAATATTCAAAGTGATTATAAGCAAGGACCTATAACCAATATTATTCTACCCAGCAAAGCTATCATCCTATCTAATAAAAGTGAAACATGGTAATTATCATACAACCGCTACCCTTCCCATTGGCTAATCAGGGCGATATGCAAATTAACTGCCAGCCAAGATGGCAGCCGGCAGCCAAGCAGCTGGAAGCTAACATGAGGCTTGCTTGCTTCAGTGACAGAGGACTCCAACGTTCCCCACCTGCCTTGCCGGCCTCTGAGCTTGCAGTTTCAAACATTGTAACAAATATAGAAGCTAAACAAAACCCCAGAAACCTGCTTTCAGCCCGCCAGGATCTCAGAGCTGGAGTTATATATTGTTTCGATTATAGAACCCAAACAAACCAGATACCTGCTTTCAGCAGCAGAGGCCTCAGAGCTGGAGCCAGAGCTAAAGCATGCCCAGAATAAAGGAAAAAAGGAGCAGTTGGGAGCTTCAGTCACCTGCCAGCCTGAAAACAGCCCTCAGCCCCTCACCCAGACTGGCCAGGCACCTCAGTGGGGACCCCCACCCTGAAGGGTGTGTGACCAGCTGCAAACAGCCATCATCCCCTCATCCAGGCTGGCCAGGCACCCCAGTGGGGACCCCCACCCTGAAGGGTGTGTGACCAGCTGCAAACAGCCATCATCCCCTCACCCAGGCTGGCTAGGCACCCCACTGGGGACCCCCACCCTGATCCAGGACACCCTTCAGGGCAATCCAGCCAGCCCCACCCATGCACCAGGCCTCTATCCTATATAGTAAAAGGGTAATATGCCTCCCGGCACCAGGATCGGTGTGACAGGGGGCAGTGCCCAAACCCCCTGATCGCCCTGTGGCTCTGTGTGTGACAGGGGGCGGGGCCACAACCTCCCTATCCGCCCTGCTGTGTTCATGACAGGGGAAGGCGCCCCAACCTCCTGATCAGCCCTGCTCTGTGCCTGATACGGGGGAGCTCCCCAACCCCCTGATCACCCTGCGGCTCTGTGTGTGACAGGGTGCGGCACCCGAACCCCCCCACCACCCACCCCCGGGCCCTGCTCTGTGTGTGACAGGGTAGAGCCATAACCTCCCCATCGGCCCTGCCCTGAGTGTGAGAGTGGCGGCGCCCCAACCCCCTGATCCACCCTGCTCTGTGTGTGACAGGGGGCGGTGCCCCAACTCCCCTATTGGCCCTACTCTGTGAGTGACAGGGGGGAGCTCCTCAACCCCCTGATGGGCCCTGCTCTGTGCGTGACAGGGTACGGAGCCCCAACCCCCCTGATGGGCCCTGCTCTGTGCGTGACAGGGGGTGGCGCCGCAACCTCCCTATCGACCCTGCCTTGAGTGTGACAGGGGGCGGTGCCCCAACCCCCCAATCGGCCCTACCCTGAGCGTGACTGAGGGTGGCATCGCAACCTCCCGATCTGCCCTGCTCTGTGCATGACAGGGGGCTGCGCCCCAACTCCCCAATCAGCCCTGCTCTGAGCCTGACCAGGGGCTGCACCTAGGGATTGAGCCTGCCCTCTGCCACCCGGGAGCAGGCCTAAACCAGCAGGTCGTTATCTCCCAAGGGGTCCCAGACTGTGAGAGGGCACAGGCCGGGATGAGGGACCCCCACTCCCCCCCCCCCCCGTGAGTGCACAAATTTTTGTGCACCGGGCCTCTAGTTTTTAATATAAAGACAAATAAAGACCATCTCAGACAAGAAAAAGCTAAAGGAGTTTATCACCACCAAACTAGTATTATAAGAAATGTTAAAGGGTCTTCTTTATAAAAAAGGAGGGAGGAAAAGATAAAAAATATGAATAATAAAATGGCAATAAATACAGTTCTATCAACAACTACTTAAATGCAAATAGTCCAATCAAAAGACACATAGTGACTAAATGGATAACAAAATAAGATCCTTACATATGCTGACTATAAGAGATTCACTTCAGATAGAAAGACACACACAAACTGAAAATAAAGGGATGGAAAAGATATTTCGTGGGGAAAAAAAGCTGGGGAAAAACAAGAATAAAAACAGCAACAGCAAGCTCTGGCTGGGGTAGTTCAGTGATTAGAGTGTTGGCCTGTGATCAGTCACAGGCTTGATTTCCAGTGAAAGGCATGTACCTGGACTGCAGGTTTGATGTTTTTCTCTCTCTCTCTCTTTCCCCCTTCTCTTCTCTACCTCTTCTGAACATAATCCTCGGGTGAGGATTAACAACAACAATAACAAAAATAGCAACAACAAAAATGAAAAAAAAATGAGAGAGAGAGAAGAAGCTGAGATACTTATACCAAACAAAATAGACTTTAAAACAAAAGCTATAACAAGTATAACAAGAGACAAAGAAGAACCCAGCAATTCCACTTCTGGGTATTTATCTGAAGAAATCCAAAACACTGCCGTAACCGTTTTGGCTCAGTGGATAGAGCGTTGGCCTGCGGACTGAAAGGTCCCAGGTTCGATTCCAGTCAAGGGTATGTACCTTGGTTTCGGGCACATCCCTAGTAGGAGGTGTGCAGGAGGCAGCTGATCGATGTTTCGGGCACATCCCTAGTAGGAGGTGTGCAGGAGGCAGCTGATCGATGTTTCTCTCTCATCAATGTTTCTAACTATCTCTCTCCCTTCCTCTCTGTAAAATCAATAATATATATATATATATATATATATATATATATATATATATATCCAAAACACTAAGTTGAAAAGACATGTAGCATCTATATGTTCATTGCAGCATTATTTACACAATAGTCAAGATATGGAAGCAACCTTAGTGTCCATCAATAGATGAATGGGTAAAGAAGAGGTGCTGGCCTGGTTTGGCTCAGTGGTTGAGCATTGCCCAATGAACCAGGAGGTCACAGTTCAATTCCCGGTCAGGGCACATGCCTGGGTTGCAGGCTTGATCCCCAGTGTGGGAGTGCAGGAGGCAGCTGATCAATGTTTCCCTCTCATCATTGATGTTTCTCTCTCTCTCCTTCTTCCTTACTCTCTGAAATTAATAAAAAAATATATATTTTTTTAAAAAAGGAGTGCTGCCCTAACCGGTTTGGTTCAATGGATAGAGCCTCGGCCTTCGGACTGAAGGGTCCCCGGTTCGATTCCAGTCAAGGGCATGTACCTTGGTTGCAGGCACATCCCCAGTAGGGGGCGTGCAGGAGACGGCTGATTGATGTTTCTCATCGATGTTTCTAACTCTCTATCCCTCTCCCTTCCTCTCTGTAAAAAAATC
This sequence comes from Myotis nattereri, assembly GCF_964212035.1. Taxonomy (NCBI): domain Eukaryota; kingdom Metazoa; phylum Chordata; class Mammalia; order Chiroptera; family Vespertilionidae; genus Myotis; species Myotis nattereri. Next base: position 51,947,654 of record NC_138077.1, read on the forward strand.
AATAAAATATATATTTTTAAAAAGGAGTGCTGCATATATACAATGAAATATGACTCAGCTATAACAAAGAATGAAATCTTACCCACTGTAACAACATGGGGGACCTAGAGGGTATTGTGCTGAGCAAAATAAGTCAGAGAAAGACAGAAGCCATATGATTTCACTTATATGTGGAATCTAAAAGACAGAATCAATAAGGAAAATAAAACAGAAATAGACTCATAGATACAGAGAACATTTTGATGGTTGCCAGATAGAAGGTGGCTTAGGGGACTGGGTGAAAGATTTGAAGGGATATGGAAGTACAAATTGGTAGATGTAAAGTATGCCATAGGGAATACAGTCAATAATATTGTAATAACTATGTATGGTGTCAGCTGGGTACTAGATTTATTGATGTGATCATTTTGTAAGTTACACAAATATCTAATCAACGGGTTGTACAGCTGAAACTAGAATTAAAATTGTATGTCAATTGTAATTTAAAAATATTTTTAAAAATAAAATAATCATTTAGTTGGGGAGGAATGGTGAAGCGTTCACAGTTTTAAAAAAAAGTTTAAGTCTCAAGCCATGGGCTGTCATTTTAGAGATTCTCAGAGCCTGGACAAGGCTCACACCAATGCAGCCAGGGCCAACGCTGTTCCCAGAACCCCCTCCCCTCTTGCATTGTTCTCCAAATCCCTGGTGATCTAAGCAGATACCCTGGAGCAAAGAAATGAGGCCCACCCTGGCTTCCTCGAGCTGGACCAGGCCTGCCTGCTTTTCTTCAGTCCCAGAAAAGCCAAAATTAGCCTCACGTTTGTTTCTTTTCTCAGGAGTCTCTCATTGTATCTCAGGAAAGGATTATTGTGCTCTGGGGACCCTATCTTATCGTGGGGTGTGGGGGAGGTGATGAGTGAAAGGAAAATGGTCTTTGACAAATTGGTTCAATTTGGACAATCACATGACTTTCCAGTAATTGCCCACCACTGCCTCAGTAAGGCTATTGTTTCAGTTCCCAAATATTTAGCCAAGTGGGAGGCTGGGAAGGTTGGGGAGCGGTCAGAGGGTTGAGAGCATGACAATCTGGGTAAAGGCAATCTGTTTGCATGTTGGGACTCGTGACATCCAGGAGGTCTGGCTCCACGGCCTGAGTTCTTTATCACTGAGCTCTTTGGGACTAAGGAGACACCTGAAGGTCACTCACTGATGGAATGCAGGGAGGTGGGAGGGAGTCCTTCTGAGGTGTGGGCTCTGGTGGAGAGCATTTAAGCCTAGTTTGATTCAGCAATTGCCTTCTTTATGGCTGAACAGGCTGATGAGCTGACTCCTCTGGGGAGAGATGAAAATATTCTTTTTTTAAATTTTATTTTTATTGATTTCAGAGAGGAAGGGAGAAGGAGAGGGGAAGGTAGAAACAACAATGATGAGAATCATTGATTGGCTGCCTCCTGCATGCCTCCCACTGGGGATCGAGCCAGCCACCCTGGCATGTGCCCTTGACCGGAATCGAACCCAGGACCCTTCAGTCCGCAGGCTGTCACTCTATCCACTAAGCCAAACTGGCTAGGGCTGGAAATATTCTTTTACCTCTCACAATGAACACTGCTCAAAGAAACCACATGAGCAAGCCACGGGTGATTGTGACTTGAGCTGCCAGAGCTAAAGGTTTCTTTTTTCACAAAGAATTCAAGGCATGATCAAGCGTTTGCCCTTATGCAACTTTCAAAAATCCCTGCATCCCTGGGAGAGAGAGCTCCCGCTGACCTCAGGCTTGCTCAGCCTGACATCACCTGACTTTGGGGAGAGGAGGCTGGTGGTGGCGGCAGCACGTGAGAATTTGTGTTATCGACGGGGAACACTTTTCCCCTCTGCTCATGTGGTCATCTCTCTGATATGCCTGTGGGTGGAGGTGGGCAAAGGGGAAGGGAGTGTCCAGTCACTGGCGACAGAAAAGAGCCATGAGGTCATCGGAGCCCAAGGCTTTCCTTGCGGACCATTGGCAGCAATTGTCTTCCTGGCTTGTATTCCCGGGGGTTCGCCTCCGCTCCCACGGAGAGCTCTCATATTGGAATTCCTGCTTTGGACATACATTTTATTCCATCGGAAAAATATGCCCCAATAGCCAGCTAGGGGACATACTATTTGGCAAGAGATTTGAGGTTTAACTTTGAGAACTGTATTTTGTTTCCAGCTTCTGATGACAACTCCCTCACGTCTGATCTCACCTGAGGTGCCACCCTTGCCTTTCATAACTCCCTGCTTGGGCATGACTGTGTGGGCACCCCCCGCCCACTTTGTTCACACCCTCCCCTGGATCCCATTCCGTGACTCAGTAGGTGGTGAGCTCTCTCTGCTTGCCCACCAGCACCGGCAGGACTGAGAATGTGTATAATAAGCCTGCCACCCAGGGTTCTCTCGCACACTGAATTTGGGAATCACTGAGTCAGCTAATCTCTAAAGACAAATTTAACCCCAATTTTCTAGAATCACGATGTTCTGCGGAATGGCAGCCTCCAGGGAAAGCGCATAGCCTCCCACCTCCCAGGTGAGTTTAAGTAACCAGTATGTCTCTGTCTTCTTACTTCAGTGATTCTCTACCGTGGCTGCATATGAGAATCATGCATGTGTTTTTAAAAATTATGCCTAATGTGGTTTCCAAGCAGAGATGAGGTGTGTGGGTTTCCCCCTTCTTCTCTAGGAAGCAAAAAAGTGCCTTAGCATTGCCTACAGTGGTTCCACCAAATAGGTGTGTGTTGGCACCTGGTCGCCTCTTGGGAACTCTCCCTGAGGAGGGACAATCACTTGGGGCCACAGAGGACAGACAGCCTTCTGAACAAAGTGGAGTATGGGGCCCTAACCGGTTTGGCTCAGTGGATAGAGCGTCAGCCTGCGGACTCAAGGGTCCCAGGTTCGAGTCCGGTCAAGGGCATGTACCTTGGTTGCGGGCACATCCCCAGTAGGGAGTGTGCTGGAGGCAGCTGATCCATGTTTCTCTCTCATCGATGTTTCTAACTCTCTATCCCTCTCCCTTCCTCTCTGTAAAAAATCAATAAAAGTGGGGTATGGGGCCCTCAGGACTTGCCCTGTGAACTTCCTTTAAAAGAGTAACCTCGCCAAAACCGGTTTGGCTCAGTGGATAGAGCGTCGACCTGCAGACTGAAGGGTCCTGGGTTCGATTCCGGTCAAGGGCATGTACCTGGGTTGCGGGCACATCCCCTGTGGGAGATGTGTAGGAGGCAGCTGATCGATGTTTCTCTCTCATCAATGTTTCTGGCTCTCTATCTCTCGCCCTTCCTCTCTGTAAAAAATCAATAAAATATATTTTAAAAAAATAAAAAATAAAAAATAAAATAAAATAAAAGAGTAACCTCACTGGGAAAGAGACGTACTCAGACCCTTTAGGCTCCAAGATGGTCTAAGAGAAGCTGTGGACTTTCCAGTGGGTCTCTATGGGAAAGAAGGTGGGAGAATGGAGATTCTGGCTCCACCCGCTAGTAGAGCTGGAACTGGGGCTGACTCAGTGTTGCAGGCCCAGCTGGTGTCCTGGGTGGAGGCTGCATAGGTGAAGTGCTGAGGAAACTAAGTCGGGGTATACTTGGCCGCAGTTAGCAAAGAGGTAGCAGCGGTTCCTTCTCTTAAGAGCCACAGCTGGGCCTGAAACGCTGCTAGAAACAGCTGGTGCCCACTAGCTGAGGACAGGGTAGGACCAGTGTCCCACAGTGACACCATGAGGCAGTGAGAGGTCATAGCAGAAGTGATAACTGCCAATACTTCTTCGGTGCTATTGGCGCAGCATTGAGGTAGCGCCTTGTACTGATTCATTTAATAACAGTTTTTCTTTTTAATTTTTTAAAATATATTTTATTGATTTTTTGCAGAGAGGAGGGGAGAGGGATAGAGAGTTAGAAACACCGATGAGAGAGAAACATCGATCAGCTGCCTCCTGCACACCCCCTACTGGGGATGTGCCCGCAACCCAGGTACATGCCCTTGACCAGAATCGAACCTGGGACCCTTCAGTCCGCAGGCCGATGCTCTATCCACTGAGCCAAACCGGTTAGGGCTCTTTTTAATTTTTTAAATTAATCCTCATATTGGAATTCCTGCTTTGGACATACATTTTATTCCATCGGAAAATATGCCCCAATAGCCAGATAGGAGACATATTATTTGGCAAGAGATTTGAGATTTAACTTTGAGAACTGTATTTTGTTTCCAGCTTCTGATGACAACTCCCTCACGTCTGATCTCACCTGAGGTGCCACCCTTGCCTTTCATAACTCCCTGCTTGGGCATGACTGTGTGGGCACCCCCCGCCCACTTTGTTCACACCCTCCCCTGGATCCCATTCCGTGACTCAGTAGTTGGTGAGCTCTCTCTGCTTGTCCATCTAAGCTGCAGTGGCTGCTGGGAGCTCTCTAATACTTGGATGAGGATATTTTTTCCATTGATTTTTAGAGAGAGTGGAAGGGAAGAGGGGGGGGGGGGAGAGAGAGAGAGAGAGAGAGAGAGAGAGAGAGAGAGAGAGAGAGACATTGATGTAAGAGACATATCGATTGGTTGCCTCTCACAGGTGCCCTAACTGGGGCGGGGATTAAGCCTACAACCCAGGTATGTGCCCTTGACCAGGAATCAAATTAGCCACTCTCTGGTGTTCAGGCTGATGCTCTAACCACTGAGCATAGGGGCCAAGGCCTTTTAAAAAATATATGTTTTTATTGATTTTAGAGAGAGAGGGAGGAAGAGGGGGAGAGAAAGAGAGAAACATCAATCAGTTGCCCCCCATACACACCCCGACTAGGTATGGAACTGCAACCTGGGTATGTGCCCTGACTGAAAATTGAACTGGTGATCTTTTGAGTGTATGGGACAATGCTTAACCAACTGAGCCACACTGGCCAGGGCTAATAACAGTTTTGTGAGGGATTTATTATCACCCCTATTGCACAGGGAAGGAAAATGAGGCATAGAGGTTGTAGAGTAGCTGCCAGGCTGTGATGGAGGCAGTCTGGTCCAGAGCCTACACTTCTAACCATAAGGCAGGCCTTGCTGCCTCCGTAACAATCGCTATTATCCTCTGAGCACGTGCGTCCTATTATGTTCTCTGTGCTCTCTTAGTCTTCACTATCTTATCAGTGAGAACTGTTTTTATTCCCATGTCACAGATGAGGAGAGTGAGGCACAGGGAGGATGCATAATGGACTGCTCATCGTCCCTTCTCTCCCTCTGGGAATGGAGGCTAGACTCATCCCACTTAATCCCTCACAGCTTCTTCATTTTTTGGAACTTCAAAGCCGTTAGGGTTCTCAGAAAACGAAAGCTAGATGGGAATCTTCACCAGAGGGTGCTGGGCTTGATTCATAAAACGTGTGCAGTCTTCAGTGAGGAACTGAAAAGCCAACAATGGTGTGACCCTACTTCTCCCCCCAAATGGGTGAAAGCAGATCGTACCAATTTCAGGAGCCGGGTCTGAGTCAGAATTCATGAAGGGTGAGGCCAGGAAACCTGAATGAGAACAAAACCAAAAACAAACCACGCCATTCTGGCACGCAGCCAGGGTTGTGAATTGCTGCCTTTATTTCACAGTGATCGTTTACAGTCCCAGTGAGCAGGCAGCAGTCTTTCCAGAAACTGTCTCTAGTTTTCAGATCCTCGTGCTTAAAAAGAAGCTGCACGTGGGAGCGGACCAGAGGGAGGTCCTGGGTGAGGACTAGGGCAGAGAAGCAAAGCCTGCGGGCCCAGGGCTCGCTCTATGCCCGTTGTTCATAGCCTCTCCTTGCCTTCTCTACTTGGAAAACCATGATCTGCTCTTCACAGACAGGCTGAAACACCTCCTCGTCCGTGAGCACTTCGACTGTCTGACCTCCCCTCCTCCAGGTTGGCCCCAGCCAAAGAGCTGCCCCCTTGAGAGCCCACAGCACGAACCTCCCTGAGAGCACTGCTCACCTCATCCCTTCTCTGTGTCCCTGTCCCCCCCCCCCCCCCATATCAAGCAAGACAAACCGAAAGGACTGGGTGTTATCTACACACACCCCTGGCCCAGCAGGGTGTCTGGGACATAGTAACTGCTCAGAAAGTGCTAGAAGAATGAGCTTCAGGAAAAAGAAAAAGAGAGGAGTAGAGGTGGAGAGAAAGGGAAGACAAAAAGGGCAAAGGGGTACCCATGGACAGAGATGGCTCATGAAACCTGACAGTGCTAACCCTGAGCACATGTGACCTTTGCTCTGACCTCGGGGACAGCCAGTCCAGGCATTCACCTGGTCACCTGGAGCTGCGGGCAGAGGAGTGAGAGAGAGGTGAGAACATTAATGTTTTTGCCAAGAATCATTTCTTATCTCTGTTGATGCTCCGAACAATCCTATGAAATAAGTAGGGTGGGTGTTAATATCTCATTTTAGAGCTCAGGAAGCCTAAGGCTCACGCAGCTAATAAATATGTCCAAGTTTATGTGGCTAGCAAGCAGAGAATGAGTTAATGCAAACTCCTTGCTAGACAAAAGTAGCTCAGATTCTTAAGGTTGGAGGAGCCCTGGCCTATTTCTGATCCACTTCTCTGGGCAACGAGGCGTCTTCCCTAAAACATCTTAGAGGAGAGGTGATGGAGTAGCTCTGGTATTAGAGAGCTCCCAGCAGCCACTGCGGCTCGGATGGGCAAAAGGAAAGTCCTCCTTTGTCTCTGGAATACAAACCCACTAGCTCAGTCCTCTCCTCCTGAAGGCCGATCAGAGGTGTTGTTCCCTGACCACTCTGCTCTGCCCTACTGCCCTGCAAGGCCAAGGCCACCATCCTGGGCTGCCTGGAGGTTCACTCCCACTCCCTTGCTGCACCCCACAGAGGCCTTCGGCGCTCACTCAGCTAGGATACTGACTCACTCTGAACAGCTGGGTGAGTCACCACGTGCCAGTGGGGATCTATTTCCCATGTAAGGTCCAACAAAGGGGGAACATCCCCGCCTCTCTGCTTGCCAGGAGGTGAAGCATCAGCTCAAAGTCATCTCAAGCTTGCCTCCTCAGAAGTTCAGAGGGCTTACTCATACAACTGTCCAATAGAAATGTACACAGAGCCCAAAATGGGGTCGCTACAAAATGAATTGCTTTGTGTCTAGGAAGTAACGGCAATAATAGATATCTCGATGGCCTTGAGGAGGTGAAAGGGCCCTTTCATAGTTTGTTTTCAGTGTTTGCAGCCCATCAATAAGGCAGGTAGGAGAGGAATACACTTTATTTAGTGAACAAGAATAACGGGATCAGTCTCACAGCTGGGAAGTGGTAGGATCAAGACTTGCCGCCAGGCCTTCTGGGTCTGAGGGCAATGACTTTGACCCATTTGTGGGTCAAAGCAGACCAGAGCAAGCCCTCTGGAGACCACCCAGATGCTGGCAGCGCCAGGCACGAGGCTCCGCTGGGATTGGTGGCAGCACATCTGAGCCCGGCGTTTTATTGTGTACTATCTTATCTCAATAGGAAAAGGCAATTCAGGGGAAGAATTTCCTTGTCATGGTGCTCCAGGCTTTCTATTGTCCAGCTTTCTTAGCCTGGGTTCATCCCCTGGGTCTGACCATTACTCATATCCATGGAGGTACCTTATCAGGGTTGTCTGAGATATAGGTCCTATTTTTTTCTCAGTACCAGACAAACTGGAATCTGTCCACCCTTTGTGGCCTGACATAATCCCACAATTAGCGGAATCCGGCTCCACTGGGAAGCTGTTTAAACAGCAGTCCCTCGTAACCCAGCTGTTTCCTTCGCAAAGCCCTGGGATTCCGGGTCCTCGCTGGCAAGTGCGATGGGGGGCCATCTCGTGGCGGTGCTGACAGCGAGAGTCTTTACTCCTGTGCTTTCTCCCCCAACATTTTTCTCTGAAAAACTTCAAACCTACAGAAAAGTTGAAAGAATAATACAACGAGCATGCCTATGCTATTCACCTGGATTTACCACTCGTTCCCATATTGTCACATTTGCTTTTATCTCTTTCTTTCCATATACATATATTCCTGAAAAATGGGGGGGGGGGGCAGAACAAGTCACCCCAAGATATGCCTCTGTGTTATGCCAATTGTTTTTGAGCTAACAGCAACTTTAGTCATAGGCTCAAGAGGAACTTCTACCCCCACCCATACCCCTACCCCCCAAACTACCTAGAAGAATTTGAATTAGAGACCTTGCCCATGAGATTATCAGAGATAACTTTTTTTGACCCATCTATGGGCTGGTAAAATATCTATTTACTAAGTGTCTATTCTTACCACCCTGCAGTGGTCCCTTGAGGCACCTTACCTCATCCCCAGCTCAAGATGTCTTATACCTATGTTTCCTTTTTATCTCTGAACCTCTCCTTATGTGGGGTCTGACTCTCGTGTATGTGGGTTCCCATACATATGTATGTATTAAATTTGGTTATTTTCTCTTGCTAATCTGTCTCATGTCTATTTGATTATTAGACCAGCCAGAAGAACCTTGAGGGTAGAGGAAGTTTGTTCTTTTCCCACAAACATATATCCCCTCCCCGTTCTGCCCCTCTGGAATATATATATATATATATATATATATATATATATATATATATATATATATATATATCCCTAATATGCAAATAGACGGAACAGCGTAACAACCGAACAACCAGTCGCCATGATGTGTGCTGATCACCAGGGGGTGCAGGCGGAACATGGCGGGCGTTGGCAGCAGGCGGCAGAGTGTGGAACATGGCAGGCATCAGCTGCAGCGGGATTGTGAAGCAGGTGAGCAGGGGTGCCAGGCCAAGGCGGGGCGGTCACTGTCAATGGGTGAGCCTCTGGTGGTTACTGAAAATTCTTCGCTCCCACATGCCACAGTCCCACCTGGCGCTCGCACCTGCTGCCAGCGCCCAGGGCTGACCCCGATCGTTTGGCGCCATCAGCAAGTGTGAGCAGCGGCTGCAGGCCCCAATGGCCCCTCAGGGCTTCTCCACCTCCCCCTGCTCCTGAGTGGCGATTGGGCCCTGCAGCTGCTGCTCACACCTGCTGCTGGCACCGGCCCCAATCACTCTACGCTGTCAGCGGATGTGAGTGGGACTGACGCTGTCAGTGCATGGGAGCGGGCAGGAGTGGGGCTGCTGGCAGACAGGGGACTGAGGGCTGTGGTGGGAGGGGCCAGGCAGGGGGGAGAAGGATGTGCCGAGACCTGCCCCTGTGCCCATCACAGCCTTGTGGCCCACAGTTCCTTTCAAGGTGCACGAATTCGTGCCCTGGGCCCCTAGCTTAAAAATAAGTTGCCAAATCATGATGTTTCTCTCCTCAATAGTTTGACTTTATATCCTAGGAATAGAAGATCCTCCTATACAACCAAGAAATGAAACCATGGCTCTCAGACTCCACCCATTTCCCCTGGTGGTGCCTGGGACCAGAAAGGGTATTTATCAGCCTGTTTCATTCTTTTGTTTTGTTTTTTTTAATTGACGATTTTTTTTTTTTTAGAGAGAGGAAGCGAGAGAGAAACATCAATTTGTTGTTCCACTTATTTATGCATTCATTGATTGATTCTTTTATGTGTCCTGAGTGGGTATTAAAACCATAACCTTGGCATATCGGCATGATGCTCTAACCAACTGGGTATCTGGCCACGGATCTGTTTCTTGAGTAAACTTAAACTTGATTCCTCCTGCAAGCATTAGACCATCTCGGGCTGGATCCTCCAATTAGATTATTTGTGCCCTAGCGTCCTGTGCCTTCCACCAGGTAGCATTCTAAGGGATTAGAAATTCAAATGAAAGCAGCTCAAATTAAGGTTAGCTATTTTGAGAAAATATTCGAGGTGAAGATGGAAGGGGACTTTGGATTATGAATAACTGCTTACTTTAGCAAGTGGAAGGTGGACTTTGTGTGTAGATGTAAATTTTTATTCGCTACCCTTGCCCTAGTGGACATATTTGAACAAGTCATTGCTGGAAGACTTTATGTAGTTTACCCTTGGCTCCACAAAGTTTAAACGGGAAAAGATCTCCAAAGAAATAGTTGTTTACTCAGAAAGGAAAATAGCGTGGGTCGTGCTGTTCACTGGTTGTCTTAGTGTTTTTGTTTTGTATAACGTAAATATTTGTTCCAAGTTCAAATGTTTTTGCTTGTTGTATTTTAGAAGTTGAGAGCGAGAGCAATATGTGAATTTGAAAAACAGCCCAAAACACTGTTGTACATTAAGTGCTCAAATTAACACATAGGGTTACTGGGGCAATGCTATGGTATTGCAGCTCTCCCGAGGCCCCGCCCAGGCCGGAATCTGCGCTCGGCAGCGCCCCCAGCGGCGGCCTGCGGGACTCGCGCGACTCGGCGGCGGAGTGCGCACGCGCGGGGCCGTGCCTTTCCCGGAAGTCCGCGAGGGAGGTTTGAATGGACCGCAGGACGCCGGGGTTTGGCCTCTTCTCTGAGAAAGAAGCGGTAGGCAGCAGGAGCCAGGATTCAGTTCTGAAGGTGCCTAGAGTGGGGGCCACCCCCTCGCAGCTTGAGGAGATCACGTACTGCCCCGCCTCACAGTCGTGGGTGAGCCCGATGGAGGCCGAAGAGGGGGGCAGGCGCACCCCGCCGCAACCACCGCTGCAGGCCCTGAGGACCTGGGAGGGACGTGCTGGGCCCAGTGGCGGCTGGTGGAAAACTTCCAGCGGGCACGGGCGGGTGTGCCGAGTTCTCCAAGGGATAGGTTAACTTGCAGTTAAACTGAAGGTGTTTAAGGTAACGCGCTGTTGAGTGAAGTGCCCGGGCCCCAAAGACGCCTCCTTGGGTGCCTGGCGCCTTGTTTGGCTTTCAGAGTTAGTAAAGAAAAAGCCATTCCGATGTTCTATAGGTCATTTGATTTAGCGCCATTGCATGGAACATCATCCCTGCGAATGTCCCTTTCATCGGATGTCACCCTTGGAATAATACAGGATAGACGTGTAAACTTCTTCAACATGACACCAAACCTTGGGTTTCGTCAAGGCGCAGCCTCCTTTGCCAAAGCCTGGAGCAGAGCAGGGGCGGGGGGAGACTATTTTCGTAGAAGTGTTGTGAAATTAGTCTTGAGACCCTGCCAAAACATCTGTTGATTTTTTTCCCCCCTTAATGATTACACAGATTCTTTTCCTCGAACTGTGGAAAATATTTTCAATATAAGAGAAATTATATTAGGAAAGTGCATGAAGTGACCAGAGCCCCCAAGTTTAGAAACAAGGTGTTAGAGTTTTTGGTTTTCAGTACTGCAAGGAACCTACAAAATTTGTAAATGTCAAATGCTGAGGTTTCTTCCTGCTATAGCAAAGACTGGGATCTTGAGAGTTTATGAAGATGTCAGTCTTTTGTGGGAAACAAAAATTCACTAGCGTATTCATAAAAGGGGGAGAGGAAAGAAATCTGGCCTTCCCTTTTACAGTCGAGGGAACGGTGACCCAGAACGGGAAAGGACTGGTCAAGGATCACACTGAGTCGGACTTGGGAGCTGGAGCCCAGCCGTCCTCCTTGGCACCGCGCCTCTCCTTACTCTGACTGTAAGAGACAAGATGTGAGTGAGGCATCAGATGATGTTCATGAATCTAGTCGTCATAATGAAGTCCTGGCAGAAGACAAGGGAATTGGTTCTTCGGGATCCAGAAAGGATATGAAGAAAATCTTAGTGATCCAAGCTCTCCCCTATGGTACAGATTTCTTTGGGAGATAAAATGGGTGAAATCTTTATTCAGGGTATGGGTAGTCACTTATTGGGGTTATTGTCAAAGGGGTTCAAATCACTGAAGTCCTTTCCAACCTGATTGGCTACTAACTGCCTTTCAGGGCGTATGTGGCCAGGAAGTGTAGGGAGGAAGGAAACGTCCTGCTTCAGTACCTACTTCGAGTCAGGTATTGTTATGCATTTCATAGCTCTTAATTCACTCAGTCTTCACCACAGGCTTTCTGTACAGGTGTACACTTCGTCTGCCTCAGGAGTTCACAAAGGTTAGGTAACAGGCTCCAAGCCATGCAGATAATAGGAGGTGGCACAACTAACACTGTATTACATCATCTCACCTCCAGATGAGTGGGCAGAAGAGGATAACACGTTTGTTCCCCATGCTCTCCCCAGTGTAGGGAACCCCTTGCACTGCTCAGTGAGTCTCCAGAGCAAGTAACCCCCACTATCCTCCTGGCCTAACAGCTAGGGGTGCAGCTGCAGTGGAGGCAGGGACATTCCTACTAGGAGAAAGGCATTTTGTTTGGCACCTTTTTGCAAAGGCTCCAGAGTTGCAGAGCTTTGCATAACAGGCAGATCCCCATTGAGCAACGAGGCCAACCACTCCCCACATTCCCAGTTTAAGAGTTCACCCTGGAAGAAGAGACGCAGGATTCAGCTTTGAGGCAAGCTTGGACCATGACGATAGGAACCGGTTTATGAAAAAAGAGGCTGGGACAAAGGGATCTAGGGAGTCAACAGATCTGAATCTCAAGTGGTTTGTGCTGCTGAAAGTCAGCAATATCATTTTTGAAAACTTAATTTTTTTTAAAGCAGTTTTAAATTCCTAGCAAAATTGAATGAAAAGTATAGTGAGATGTTGCGCTACATAGCACGATTATTTGATGTTCTTGGGTGAAAGGCCATTTCCATTAGGATCCAACCAATTTCTGGTGCCTCAGGGGGCATGAGCCAGCATCCCCTTGAGAGAGGGGCTGTGTGCTGAAGGCAAACTTCAGAGATGTCATCCTATCCCCATGTCTCCGTCTTTCTAAAGATGAACACAGCTCCTGTCCTGTTGTTCTACTCAGATTAAAAGCATTCCCCATGTTCATACTGTATCCATAACTGTACATGTCTGAAAAGTGGTGGCCGTGGGGATGAAAAACTCACCCATCAGCTGTGGCCTACCTGAGGGAGCCTGGCCAGTGTGGCTCAGTGGTTGAGCATTGACTGTGTATCTTCCTACTCTGGTATCTCCCATGGCTACCAGTTAGCCACAGAATTCCCCAGCCTTCACAGTCTGGTTTCTTGCCGGCCTCTTTACCCATTCCCTATAGCCCACACTGCATCACCCATTCTGGCCACATCAGATTCTTCCTTCCTTGGCTAGATTCCACCCTTCCCTGCTTCCAATCCTCTGTTAGGTTTCATCTTTCAGATATCTCCCCCACACACACACACCACCAATTTGAATCTTCATCTTCCCTCAAAGTACAGCTTCAGTGGTGTAAGATGACAATGCAAAACTGACTCTTGCAAACTCCACAACGAGACCACCAGGGACCAAAGCAGTTGGATAGTGGGGGTAAATTGGGTGGATTTACGTTCACTTCTAGCTCAGAGGTGGGGGCGGGGGGGGGGGGTTAGGATCTCTGCAGAGATCTGTGGAATCAACCTGCTTTTCTGAGGTGCAGCTTGCTGCTGCCAGTACTTGCACTACCCTTAGGAGAAGCTGGGCAACAATAGCTGAGTCACACAGGCAGCCCGGGGCCAGCTAAAAGCAGAGCTGGGTTTCTCAGCATTTCCCCCACTTCCCCTTGTGGCAGACTTCTGCGGCTGTGCTGGGATTCAGACTTATCTCTGTGCTCCACAGTGAGATACTTCAATGCATTCGTGATTTGTTCACTCCAGTGTTCCTCTCACCTTGGCTCCATTCCCTCGATTCTTCCCCTCACCCATGATCACAGTATCAAAACAATCCTAAAATGGGACTGCTGCGTTTGAATTTAACACCTCCTGTCATGCCTCTTGCCCTCTCCATGCTTTTAGTTACCTCCTGAAGCAGTCCCCCTCACCTGCAAACGCTGCCCTAGCACACACCTTGTCAGGCTGCAGCAAGCCCTGGTACCTGGAGCAATTTATTTGCTTGCTCTCGCAAACACTTGGTTGGCCAAGCAATTGTATCTTTAACCTCCAGCAGAAAACGCAAGTGGGTAACCGGAAAGCAGGAGCCAGGTCCCATCAGTACCTGTGGTGGAATCCAGCATGTGGGCCCACCCCTCTCATCTAGGCTTAGTCAAGTCTTGCAGAATGGGCTCTACTGAGATCCAAACACATTAGCTATTTGTTAGATGAACTCATTCCTGGCACCTAGCAGATATTCAGAGTCTGGTTTATTCAAAGGGAACCTGGCTGGTGTTGCTCAGTGGTTGAGCATCGACCCTTGTGCCAAAAGGTCACTGGTTCGAATCTTGGTCAGGGCACATGCCCCGGTTTCGGGCTCGATCCCTGGTGGGGGCATACAAGAGGCAGCCAACTGATGTTTCTCATCGATGTTTTCATCCCTCAACCTTCTTCTCTAAAAAATCAATAAAAACATATAAGAAAGGGAAAGGGAAAAGAGGATGAAGATTTATATTTCACAAGAGTATTCTGTGGGCATGTCAAGTCTGTGCATAGGACCCAAAGTCTTAGCTCCATTCCAAGCCATGGCAGAGAACGGCCAAGGGCAGTGGCAGCTCCTGGTTCCACACTTTCTTGGGCAGACTCAGCAGAAGCTTAAACTCCTGCCATGGGTGTCATTGCTAGTTGACCTCTGCTCAGTTCCTGATAGCTGACTTTGGGGTCTGAGCTGTTGATGTGGCTCCAAGAAGTATTACTCATCAGAAGTCAAGTCCACTGGCCTCATAGGACACCTTTGCATCTGAGATCTAAGCATCTTCACATTGTCTTTATTCCGTTCAAGGTTTATCTTCAGGGTCACACTGTGGAGAAAAGACACAAAAGGTTCCTTGGTGGAACAGACCCTTCTTAGTTCCTACAGTCCCCCAACAACAGCTCCAATCCTGGTTCTTATGGCCCAGGTATACACAAGGACAAACAAGTAGTAGGGTCAGTAACCAGACCTGTGTTTCCAGGATCTACCAGGACAAGCATAATCCTATATAATAAAAGCCCAGCAATCAAATGGCAGAACGACCGGTCGACCAGTTGCTATGATGCACACTGACCACCAGGGGGCAGACACTCAATGCAGGAGCTGCTCCCTGGTGGTCAGTGTGCTCCCACAGTGGGAGCGCTGCTCAGCTGACTGGGATGAGTAGACCTCCCACAGCGGGCAGATCCCCACAGGCCATGCCCCCACCAGTGCACGAATCCTGTGCACCGGGCCTCTAGCTTTTTTTTGGTTTTTTTTTTCATACTTGCTATCTTTCTTTTTTTCTTAAAGTATTACAAAGAGTATTACACATGTCTCCTTTTTTCTCCTTCTTAACATTCCCCCGGCTTCCCCCACCCCCTAGTGTCTTGTGTCCATTAGTTATTCTCATATGCATGCATATAAGTCCTTCGGTTGATCTCCTACTCCCCCCAACCCTCCCCAGAGTTCCCACTGTAGTTTGACATTCTGTTCAATGCTGCTCTGCCTCTGTATCCATTTTTGTTCATCAGTCTATAATGTTTCTTATTATCCATAAATGAGTGAGTTCATGTGGTATTTTTCTCAGCTTCCCAGGGGTCGTCTCAGTCTCACAGGGGCCATCTCAGCCTCACAGGAGCTGTCCCAGCCTCACGGAGGCTGTTTCAGCCTCACAGGGGCCGCCTCAACCTCACAGGGGCCATTTCAACCCCACTGGGGCCGTTGCAGGCTCACCAGGGCCGTCTCAACCTCACTGGGGCCGACTCAGCCTCACCAGGGCCATTTCATCCTCACCGGGGCCGTTTTGACCTCATTGGTGCCATCTCGACCTCACCAGGGCCAATTCAACCTCACTGGGGCCATCTCAGCCTCACCGGGGCCGTCTCAGCCTTAACGAGGCCGTCTCAGCCTCACCGGGGCCATTCCAGCCTCACCAGGTCCGTCTCAGCCTCACAGGGGCCGTCTCGACCTCACAGGGGCCATCTCAATCTCACTGGGGCCATTTCAGCCTCACCGGGGCCGTTTCGACCTCACTGGGGCCGTTTCGACCTCACCAGGCCTCTAGTTTTAAATAAAGGAATTAAAGGACAGCCACCCTGAACAGACCAGCCCCACCCTCTTTTTCCCTGTTGTCACCAAGTCCTTCTCTAATGAGACTGAGTAATATACTCTTTTTTTCTTGTTGTTAATCTTCACCCAAGAGTATTTTTCCATTGAGAGAGTGGAAGGTAGGGGGAAAGACAGAAAGAGAGAAACCTCGATGTGAGGGAGACATATCAATTGGTTGTCCCGAACTTGCCCCGACCTGGACTGAGGATTGAGCCTATAACTGAGGTATGTGCCCTTGACCGGAATTGAACCCAGGACCCTTCAGTCTGAGGGCTGATGCTATGTACTGAGCCAAACTGGTTAGGGCTGAGTCATATTCTCTTTATCCTAAGAATGCCCATCTCCACGCCTAATTCATTCTTGGACAAGACCAAGCAAACACAACCCATTCTTTATGGTCCAGGTGAGTACCTCCTATTCCAGGAAGCCTACCCCAACTGCTTATGCCCATTAAGCTCTCACCCCTTCTCTGTTAGTACTGCCTGTGCCACTCATTTGCAGCTGAGCATGGACAGCCCTGCCCTCTCTCTGGGCATCTCCCTTGTCCTCTCAGGTAGATGATGAGTTCCTTAAGAGCAGGGCACTGGCTGTCCTTACCATCCATGGTATTTCCTCTAAACTTGAGATCAGTAGGCTTGTCAAAAACAAACACTAAAACCTAATTCATGGTCACAAGCCCGTGAATATTTCATTGCTGTCAGGCCATTATGGAAAATTGCAATTTGCAGGGGTAGGGAAGGTTAAAAAAAGAGGTGGGCACACAGAACCGGTGAAGCTATTTGCTGTCTTCCTATTGCTCTGATATGAAGGAAGAGAGAGGGAACTTTGCATGTGGACCAAGAGAAGGGAACCCTTAGTGTTTGCAGCCACGAAGGCAAGCTGGGGGCTGGGCCCAAGTCTTCCTTTTGCCACTCACTTGCTTCCTCTTCTCTGGGCCTTGGTTTCTCCATATGAGAGTTGGGATATTGGATCAGTAACTAGGTAATACGACCTCTTTTCTTTCTGAGTTCCTATGACTGATGATTCTGAGTCATAGGTCATATTTGATATCATCATCAAAACACCCAGAAAATAACAAGCGAAGGCCAAGTAGGCTGTATCAGCCCGCGCCAGATTATCTATTTGGGCAAGAAAATACAGTCAGGCATGGACATGCACTCCACGTAAAATGCTCAGTCTAGTTCCTGGAAGTCCGGGATAAGGTTTTCAAGGTTCCCTGAGCCAGATGGTGTCCACACTACGCCAGGTATAAAACACAAATTATGGCTTTGTTTTAGAACGAAAGAAAAAAGAGCCTGATTCAATGAGTGACTTATGACTGCTACCACTTGATTAAAAACAGCATCATGTTAAAAAGACCACCTCATCCCCACTAACCGTGCAGGCCAGGGACTACGCTGAGTTGGTTGGTACAGATCAGCCCCCTGTACCTGTTTGGGGCTGTGCCAGCCGCTCCCAGCGCTTACTTTTCATTCACTTGTGGCTGCAGATTTGAGGGGGCATGTCTAAGCAAATTCCTCTCTGACTTTATCAAAGATCCCACATAGCCCTAACCGGTTTGGCTCAGTGGATAGAGCGTCGGCCTGCAGACTCAAGGGTCCCAGGTTCGATTCTGGTCAAGGGCATGTACCTTGGTTGCGGGCACATCCCCAGTAGGGAGTGTGCAGGAGGCAGCTGATTGATGTTTCTCTCTCATCGATGTTTCTAACTCTCTATCCCTCTCCCTTCCTCTCTGTAAAAAATCAATAAAATATATTAAAAAAAAAAAAAGATCCCACATAAAAGAGCTTCCCAGCCCTTCAGCCTCTGCAGTCCAGTTGCCCCTTGGTGGAAGTCAGAGCCTGTTTCCCGAGGATGGACAGTGTGCCTGTTGATGAATTCTATTTTCCAGCTGAGGCTCACGTTCTAGAAGACAGTTCTGAGTGTACTCACCCGAAGGGCCCAGGGTGCTCAGTCGCTGGTAGCCCACCTGTACCCTGCCTCTGGCTTGAGAGCTAAGGTTTGGCCCTGATGTTTCAGAACCACTGCTCCAATTCTTGCTACACCTGACCAATCCAGCTTCCGGCAAACAGAGACAGCCTGCCACTTTGATCATGTGAACTCTTTGAAGTGGGTTAGGCCGTCAAAAGCATCTTAAATCTCTTTCTTCTGATTCCCCAGAAGAATGTATTTTAAAACTTCGTTTTAAGGAATAAAAACATTGCTGGAATCCAGGCATAAAGAGAAGTTGAGCAAAAGATGGCCCACGGTCTTATCAGAAACAATCCTGGGAGACAGCAGGCACAGGTAGTTGTCAAAAAACATGCTCCTTCATCCCTTGGAGGCAAGGTGGCGTGGAGACAGCAGCCAGCTGATCAAAGTCTCCGGATGACAATGTTTATCTCAACTGCCGCAGCCACTCCCAGCACCACTACCATTAGCAACCTGAAGTTATCCTGCTTGTTCATACACCTCTTTTCCAAACCATGTTTCTTTTTCAGGTCACACATCTTCTCTGAGTCCCTACTAGACAGTTTGGACAAAGCAGAAAGAACTCTGAGCTGAGAGAAACCAGAAAATCCCTGATCCTATAAGACTCGCCTGTCATTTTCACATTATTCCCTCCCCCCACCCCCCACCCGCCTAAAGCAGCAGTTCTCAACCTGTGGGTCACAACCCCTTTGGGGGGCAAACGACCCTTTCACAGGGGTCGCCTAAGACCATCGGAAAACACATATATAATTACATATTGTTTTTGTGATTAATCACTATGCTTTAATTATGTTCAATTTGTAACAATGAAATTGGGGATCACCACAACATGAGGAACTGTATTAAAGGGTCGCGGCATTAGGAAGGTTGAGAACCACTGCAGGGCCTAAAGGAATCTGGCATGGTCCCAGCCACCCAAGGGGTGGGGGGCTAACAAAAACAGGAAGTGAGGTCAAGCCACAGGAAGTCCCTCCTGGAATAGAGAGAGAACACAACTGTCCATACCTGCTTCGAGCTTAGGGCCTCCCAATACTTGTGCTGCAGAATAAAAATGACACAGAAAAGTCTTTGATAGATTCCGCCCCGTTACAGAGCAAAGCAGACCTCGGCACCTGCCCCGACTGCTCAGCGAGCCAGGAGGCAGACCCTCTGATGCTCTGAGGGCAAAGGGAGAGCTGACTTCAGCAAGCAGGGAGGCAGCAGCTACCAGCAGCTACAATTGAGTGAAATGATCAATAGGATAATTGTGATAATTATGAAGGGCTGCAGGTCCTTGGAAAAATTATAACCCATACAGATTTTTAAATTACTATTATTAGAAGTTATTATTACCAGGTGCAATAATGATAATAAATCGTCCATTTATTAACCACATGGTGGAGATGAGTCAACTCAAAACCACAAAACTAAGAAAGAGAGATGCAAATAAAATCCCCACCTTGAAAATAAGGGATATTTGCTACCAGCCAAGATTCATTTTTCATCAGCCTTTACTGCACGTTGGTTCCACCCCAAGCCTCAAATATGTCTGAGTCAGTTGAAGGGCGGCTTCTCGGCCTGCTCTTGTCCTCCGGCACGGCATGCAGTGCCTGGGAGACGTGTTCTGACAGGGCTATGAATCTACAAATGTCAGTTATATTGATCCAGGAATGTCCATTAAGTGGAACAGCTGCCCATCTGAGCAGTCCACAGGATTGGGCATTATTGTCACATTAAAACCAAGTTTCTACCGCTCAATTATTTTACATTTCCATTTTAAACAACTTCTTAATTATAAGACTTTTTAGTCTTACACTAAAAAATAACCCCATAAACACCTATGGACACATCCTGTTTTATTTGCTCTAGCTCCTCATTTTTTTTATTGGCTGAAGTATTTTAAAGTAACTAATTTCATCTGTAAATACTTTGATATGTATCTCATTGATAAGGACATTTTAAAAAATTCCAAGCACAATGTCATTATTATACCTAACAAAATTAGTAATAATTCCATAGCATTCATATTTTAATGACAGCCTGATGGGGGATATAAACAGAAAAAAATTAATTGGAGAAGACACGAAACTACTAGAATGATGGTTACACACACACTGCAGAAAAACAGAAATGTTGATGACAACATAGGGGTTCAAAAAGTTAAATAACTTACAAATAAATACAACTGTTCATGCAAAATATAAATGATAATCTATGGTTACCATAGTGAGTGTGTGTTTTGTTTGTTTAAAAAATTATTAAATGCAATGTGATATGCTGGATTGTATCCTTGAACAGAATAAGAATATGGATGAAGACTAGTGAAATCTAAATAAAACCTGTAGTATAGTTAATAGTAATGTATTGATGTCAATTTCTTAGTTTTGGTAAATGTAGCATGGTTTTTGTAAGATGTTAACATTAGAGGAAACTGGTCAAAATATACAGGGACTCTCTGTACTACCTTTGCAACTTTTCTGTAAATGCAAAATTATTCCAAAATAAAAGTTTATTTAAAGCCGAGCAAACAAACAAGCAAACAAATAAAGGAGCTTAAGAGTGCCCCCAGCTGGGTTGAAATGAAACCTTTAAACTTTCCAAATCTTCAGCATCACAGGCAATCTAAAATTTAAGAACAGCGCCCTCTAGTGGAAATAGCAGGATTTCTTTTAAAATTTAAATCAATGATAATGTGCCTGAGTACAATTAACCCAAATCTTTGCAACCGAGGTCTCTCCCCGAGCCCCCAAAATAAAAATAAATAACATTTTATTGTCGTTTCCACGTTTCAAGAGCAAAATATGTTGATTTTTGTGTAAGATTTTTTTCAAAAAAACCAACGAAAGATCACTCATAGTTCTATTTTTAAGAGTCTCTATGAAGGTGTTTAATAGCCCTTAGATATACACACACACTCCAAATTGTGCAAATGGCTGTTCTACCTTAAAATGTAATTAATAGTTCCACAAATCCTTGAAGAGGACCATCACGTTTGTGAACCACAGCTTATATAGTACTTCAATTCACCTCGTTTCTAAAAAATGCTCTTTGTCATGCTTCTGAAACCAAGAGGCATGCTGTAGCCCTGTCCACAGGACACGTGGCAACTTTTCCTTTGTTCCTGAAGACCTGAGGTGTGTCTTAGTCGTTGGAAAATGATCATTTTCCAGGCTTACATTTTAGACTATGAGAGCTGGATTGGTCAGGTGTAGCAATGACTTCCCAACATGGGAGAGGTGAGATGTTGCTGCACTCAGGATAGATTATAAAGGGTTTTTTGTTTCTTCTGATTATAAAGTTTTAAGACTGGCCAGAGATGCACCAGCTACAGTTCTCTCAATCTTTTTCTCTCAATCTTTTTAAGCAGATTTCCTTTTGATCTGGTATCTTACAGACTTTTAAATGTATATTTTTATTGCCTTTCAGAGAAGGGAGAGATAGAAACATCAATGATGAGAATCATTGATGGGCCGCCTCCTGTACACCCCCTCCTGGGGATCAAGCCCACAACCTGGGCATGTGCCCTTGACCGGAATTGAACCTGGGACCCTTCAGTCCACAGGCCGACACTCTATCCACTGAGCCAAACCAGCCAGGGCCCTTATAAACTTTTAAACATTCTACCGTATGTCTCAAAATCTCATCCTTTCTATTTTAAAAAAACCTGCACAATATTTACAGCTCGTTAATTAAGGAGTTCTTTGACACTCTGAACCAAGCACCGTGTTCACCCCACACACTGTCTTTCCTCTAATGGCACAGACTTCCCACACTGCTCTTTCTTCACAGGCTGCTGTGGGGAAAACGGGATGTGAGACGAGAAAATGCCTCACACGCCGGGAGGTGCTGTGTGAAAGGCCCATCGTGACCTGGATCAGCGAGAGGGAAGTTCTGACCCACCGCGGGTGGTTTCCTTTATAAAGATGACGCACAGTTTCACTTCAGGGACGTATGAAGGTGGGAACAAAAGGGCCAAGACGGAGAAGCCACGCGAATTAAAATGGTGGGCAGCAGGGGTTAGGAGCAGCACCTCCAACCTCAGTCACAAGGAGATGCAAAGACCGGGTCCGGCCGAATCCCAGGACCTCCCGTGGGAAAGGCCTGGGCAACCTTGGCCCCTGTTCCTGATTTCTTAAAACGAATTTTCCCCGGTTTTATTAAGATATAGTTGATCTATCACATTGTATGTTCCTAAATTTTTGGAAGAAATTTTGCTGCTCAAATGCTGCTCAGAAGAACTGGAGAAGAGGTGTAGGGAGGGGCCAGAAATTCGAACAATCACGTTTGATTCAGGAGCAGGACTGCCAGAGGAAACACAGGATGCTCAGTGAAATCTGAATTTCAGATAACAAATAGTGCTTTAGTGTAGGCCAGTTCATCTAAGATTCAAATTTCATTGGCTGTCCTGTGTTTTTCGCCAGTTAAATTAGCAACCCTACTCTGGAGTGCAGGGAAGGCTTCCTGGAGGAGGTGGGATTTAGCCAGTGCCTTGAAGGGCAGGAGGAGAGGACTGAAATAAGCAAAGAACCCCAGAGAAAAGAAAGCTGGCCAGATGTGAGAGTAAAACCCGGAGAGCTGGCCCAGGGCCAGAGGACCAAGTGTCCTGGAGGTCAGGCTGAAGGGTCAGACTTACACATAAGCAGTCAGGAGCCACAGAAGCCTTAGAGCAGGGAGCCCGTGGGCTGAGTGTTGGGAAGCTCCTGGGCAGGACAGCAGTGAACGGAGAGACGGAGGTGGAGCACCTGCATTGGTCCAAGTGGAAGGAGACCGAGGCGGCAGAGGTATTCCAGGCGGCGCTCGGGCAGACCCAGCAGCCTGAGCCGCTGTACCAGCAAGGACAGTAACAAGCTTGGTAGGTCCGTGATGCTTTTGTTTGCTTGATGAAGTCTTTCTACAGCTAAGGATTGACTCAGTGTAGCTAACCTCCTCCCGCCTCTCTCAACCACACACTTTGACACTTAGGACCACGTTGCTAAGTGGGACCTTAAAGATCACCCAGTGCAAAGCTGGCGTTTCCCGATGAGCATTTATGGGGCCGCTGGTCTCCTGTGTCAAAGCTCCTTTACGTTCGGACCTAGTGGAGCCTCACCATCGCCCTGAACTCATTGTCGCCACTCTCAGAACAGGTCCAGCTACATGAGCGGGTGCTGCCCATTCCACGGCTAAAAGGGGTGGAGTGAGTAGCAAAGCCCACTTCCAGCCCAGTTTCCACTGCACGACATATAGCACCTTTGGGAGTCTTGCAAAGCCCCGCCAGCACCCCCATTTGGCCCTCACAGTCACTCTGTAATACAGGCAGGGAAGGTCTCGGGGTTCCCATGTACAGAGGGAGAAGTGAAGACTCAAGACGTCCAGGGCAAGGCTGCCTGGAAGGGCAGTGAGAGCCCCACCCTCCCCCCCCCCACCCCGCACCCACAAATCCTGATCACTCCTCTTTGTCCGGCACAGTCCTTTCCTTGAGGGGGTGGGTGGGGGCAGTGGAGCATCTTTCCTCACCCCCAGGGGAGCCAGCTGGCGGCCCCACACATTTCAGGATGTACTGACTTTCACTCTGTCGTGGCAGGCAATGCCACCTTCCCGGGGAGAAACCACATCCTCAACGTCACTTTTTGCTTTTGGTACCTGTTGGAATGTCCTGGCCTCTTCTTACTTATATGTGTTTTCTCTAACATGAGCACTTTTATAGTACGTGTGTATGTGTATCTGTTTTTGTGTTTATTTATTTTTAAAGGAATGATTTGACTTTAAGAATGACCAATGCCCAGCCTTGGCCAGTCACTGTCTCAATTCCTGGTCACGGCACAGGCCTGGGTTGCAGGTTTGATCCCCTGTTGGGGTATGTGCAGGAGGCAACCGATCTATGTTCTCTCTCACAGAAATGTGTCTTTCTCTCTCTCTTTCTGTTTCTCCCTTCCTCTCTCTCTAAAATAATTTTAAAAAAACCACACACATTTAAAAAAGAATGACAAATGTCCACAGGAATCTGACCTGGCCTCTGGTGCTGGAAGCAGAGTTTGGAGAGGGAACAAGCAGTCCCAGTTGTCAAGAGCTTAAGGCACAGATAGCAAGACACACAGGCCTGGGACTTGACCCCTTTCAGACAGAGCAATCAGGTGGGTGGCTTCATCCCCCCCTTTCCCAACCCCGCCCCCCACACACCACACACACACACACACACACACACACACACACACACTCACACACACACACACCACACACCACACACACACACCACACAACTGCAAAAGCTCCAGGCAGACTTTGTTCCAATGACAGAAACAACGTCCTTGCAGAATTCCTACAAAGCTCCCCATGTGGGCCTATGACATTACTAGGAAGCAGAGAAGGAAAAAAGGGACTAAATGCACTTTTGTCACAACGTTGGACTTAATCTTTTCTTGCATCCCAGAGACTAAAAAAAGAAAAGGAAGCCTTTAAGGCAGAGGAACCATTTCAATGCGGGAAGAAAGCCAACCCTGCTCTCATAAAACAGGTGTGGGCTTCGCTGGAAAGTGAGGTGGCCACTCCTGCAAGCACCGCTCCCTCTGGGCCCTGCTCCCACCTGCCATCCACGGGCAGGTGCAGTCACCCTTTCTCGGCATCTGCTCAGCATGCTCTCGGGATGGCTGTGCCAGGAGCGGGGCTGCCTTGTGAGTGAGTGAGTGAGTGAGTGAGTGAGTGAGCAAATGAAGGAGTGGATCCACAGTCTCTGTGGAGTGTCCCACCCCCTGTGGAGATGTCTGGAAGCACACAGCCCCAAGCAAATGGCCTGAGGCTCCAATGCCATTGGCCTGATGCCTCGACCAGCCCAGCCAGTGGACACTGGGGAAAGGTGAAAATACTCCAGTTCTCACTCCAGGTGAGCCCCCCCCCCCCCCCCCCCCGCCCCAGCCTGATCTGTCTCCATCTCAGCCCTTCTCTGGTGCTGCCATCATAGGAATTACTTGCAAATCCTAATGTTTTGTCCTGTCGATTAGATAGGGCACTCCTGGAGGGCCCAGGTAGAGCACAGGTACGTGGGAAGAGTCCTGGGAGGGTCCGCGGGCCTATGGCTCTGAGTCTTTCGGACTTTAGGGTCCACTATGCGTTCAACAAAGGGGCCTACTTAGGATGGCTAATGGGTTATTTTACCAAACAAGACCATTAAAACCAAAACAAAAACTCAACACCGACTACCACATAGTTGATCATCATTTCCTAAAAGGTCATTTTAACACCAAAACAGAACACAAACCCAGAATGAAGGGCAGTCCTCCCCCTGCTGACAGCACATGGCAACTACACCGTCCTTGTTCTCATTTTCCAGACCCAGGCCCGGAGCTGTGGGCCTGAGGGACAGGACAGCCCAGACCCGAGGGCTACACCCGTCTGTGGTATCCGAAATGGGATGTTTTGTTCACGGATCCCCAAATCAAAAGGAGGTAAAGTTTATGAAAATGCCAAGCTTATGCGATCCCAAGTACGACCCTGAGGGCACTATGGGGCAGCCGGTGTTGGGGGAAGCGGGGTATAGGGGGAGGGACGCTTCCATGGTCACATGGGTTTGGGAAACACTGAGACGCTTTCAAAGCTTATATATTATTCACGCATTTATTTGCGTAACTGCATGTGCAAGTGATTCTCCGAGGCCGCGCTGCACCGTGCAGTGTTTCGCCGGGGAACGTGACCATGGAAACCCCTTGTCGGCGCTGGCGGTGGGCGCTGGCGGTGGGCGCTGGCGGGCAGCAGCCAGCGGACTCATTCATTATTCAGCAGGCGGAGGCGAGCGTGGGCGGACTGGCAGGCTGCAGCGCCAGCACCTGCGGCACCGCAGGGTCATGGAGGAGGGCGCCCATGCACCGGCAGGCAGGCAGCAGCGGGTACCTCAAGGTCGGAGTTGATGGAGGGGACCTCGGAGGAGCTGCTGGAAGACACGCGGGCCCGGATGACCCGAATGGGAGGGTACGAGGGGGGCTCCTGCAGGGGCGCGTCTCCCGTGCTCGTCTGTCCGTCGCCCGGCAGCCTGGCGGCGCTGCAGCCTGCCTGCAAGGCGTGTGGGGAAGGGCGGGCGGAGACACTTAGTTCACTTTGTATGTATTTTAATTGTCAAAGCACTCGCGTGCTCTAGTGTTCCAGAGGTAGGAAGGGGTGTAGCGTGCAAGCCTACCTCCACCCTCACGCCCCAGCGGCCGGTTCTCCCCAGAGGCGGCCGGCACTCGGGGTCGCTCACCCTTCAGATAGTCTCACACACAGTCAAATGCATTCACGCACCCTGCGCTCCTTACTGCCGCAAACGCAGCATGCTCTGCACTCTCTTACGCATCTTGGCTTTTTTTCACTGGATGTCTCAGAACGTACTGTATCAGAAATGTTTTCGGTACATTGTGTAGGTGTTCACCGCCTATTTAACCAGCCCCCTACTGATGGATGTTGACGGTATTTCCAGTCTCTTGCTTGTACAATCAACACTGACTGCAGTGAGTTACACTGTACATTAAACATTTCAGGCTAGGGCAGCGGGGCGGGGGCGGCTGGGAGAGGACAATGCCGGGAAAGGGGGACAAATCTGATGCTTTCAACAATAAAGAATTACACATTTTTTCAGGCTATTTTTAAAGGATAAATTCCTAGAAGTGGAATTGCTGGCTCAGAGGGTATGTACCTTTGTAATTTGGACATCTGTTGCCAAAAATGCACCCCATAGAAGGCCTTACTGACTCACACTCACCACCAGCAGAAAGGTTTAAGGGAGATTCCCTATCTTCTTTCTATCTATCTATCTATCTATCTTATATCTATTATCTATGTCAATTCCTATCAATCTACCATCTATCTTTCTATCATTTATCACTTTCTATTTTCTCTATCATCTTTCTATCTGTATCCTATCAATCATCTATCATCCATCTTCCTACCTATATTCTATCTATCGGTCATTTGCCTGTATCTATCTATCTATCTATCTATCTATCTATCTATCTATCTATCTATCTATCTATCTTTCAGAAAGGAACTTCTCCCCACAGGGCTCACAGGGTGGGGACAGGGGTCTGGGGAAGGGGTCTCAGACATGCTTGAAGCTCTGAGGGCTGGGGTTTCAGAGCTGGGCAGGCATTCTGCAAGGGGAACAACCTGCCTTCTGGAGCCGTATCTTTCACCAACCATGTGACCTTGGCAAGAAATTAGTCTTCCCCGAGCCTCAGTTTCCTAATCTATAAAAGGGAGTGGTAGTCCCTGCCTTGCCTCCCTTGAAGTGGTGTCACAGGCTCAGAAGTAAATGTCATGGACACATAAGAGGAAGGTCTACTGGCCTGGATCCCAAATCACACAGGGCTCCAGCGTGATCGGAGCATGACTCCAGCATAAATGTGGCTTCACGTGAGAGTCCCTGGGCAGGCAGAGAAAGCCCATAAAGGAGGCAGAGTCAGTGTTCTGGGCAGCCCCTGGGTGGGGTGGGGGAAGTGGGAGAAACAGAGCCTCCCAGGCAACAACCATAGATTCTAGAAAAACCTCCGGGCCTGACCACACCTGAGTCAACAATGCAGTTTCAAATATTCCAGCCTTAGATCCCCATGACCCATGGCCCTCGGCCCCTCAGTTCAGCCTGAACCAGCTGCTTCTCTTGGAAAATCTCTCCTTAGGCCCAGTGCTCGGGAGGGACCTGGGACAACAACTAAGCAGCCAGTGGCTCTTGCTGCCCACTGCCAGGTGGCTGTCCAAACAGGACATGCATCAGGACACATGGCCTCAGGGCGCCTAGCTCCAACCTTCCCACTGGGACCCTCTCGTGAAGAAGGAGCATTTGCTAACCCAGCTGGCATGATATGGCAGCACTGAGAGTACGTCCTCTTTATAAACGCACAGGTCCCAGAATCAGACAGGCTTAGTTTAAAACCTCTCTGATTGTCTAACCATGGGATTTGGGCAAGTGACTTAAACCTCTCTGTGCCTCCATTTAAAATAATAATAAAATTATTAAATAACAACAATAGAAATAATAGTTCTAGCTCATAGGTTATTATGAAAATTTGTGCTAATGATACTTTTTAAAAACAACCTCTTACCCAGTGGTTACTTGGTGTCAGCCTGCCAGAAGCCAATGCCAGCACGCCATAATTGCCAGAGTTTCATCAAAAGGCTGATGGAACTTGGGGACTCAACAAGGGCTGAGTCACATATGTTATCACCTGTTGGGGATGGCTAAAGGCATTTCCCCAAACCTGAAAAGGGATGATTGCTTGCTGCCAGGCAGCGAAGGGCATCTGAATCTACATGTTATTGCCTCCTACTGGCCAAACACCTGAACAGCCGCAGGCAAATTCCCCCAATCTGACAATGGTTCTGTATGAAACCCTTCCCTTTGAAGTGTATAGCTTCACCTTGCCTTAGGATAATTTGTGTTAATAAATAGCAAGGGGTCCTGAGACAAGGAGATTTTAGCTTCTTTAGCTAGGCTCCTCTGACTGCCTATAATGCCTTTCAAAATTATGCTTCGTCTCTGGACTCTTTATTAAGTAACACACAGCCCTTCTCCAGATCGCTGAACCCTTCTAGATGCTGGAACAAGAACCCCGGCATCAGCCATTATGCCAAAGGGTGGTATGTAGTGTTGTCAAGGGCACAGACTTGGGTAGAGACAAATCTGAATCTTGGTTCTACCACTGACCAACTGTGTGACCTTGAGCAAGTTCCTTAACCTCTCTGTGCCCCCTTTTCCTTATCTGTATAAGGAAGATAATACCTCAGGGGTTGGCTGTGAGGACTTAAAGAGTTAATCTATGTAATTAATCTATGTAGTTAGCCCTCAATAAACAGACCAGCTTGGGAGTGGAGGCCCTAGAGCCCAGTGAGGGGGCTTCCTGCCCAGATGGGCTTGGGGCTCCCCACTCGTTGCCAGGAGCGATCACAAAGACACCTCTCGCCCTCTGGTGGACACAGAAGGAAGAGGCCAGGCGCAAGTTGCTCAAAAAATGAAATGTGCTTTGGGAAGAGAACCAAGGAAACACATTCCTCTTTCATAGTCTGTCCCCGCAGGAATCTGCCCAAGACCCAGGCACTGGAAGCGTTAAAATAAACGCATTTTTGCACTATTATTTTTCAGCAGTTCCATGATTTAAAAACGTCTTGTGCAAAGCTTAGGCCACATGCCTAGGGTTCCCCGTGCTTTCCCGCGGGCCGTCCATCACCCACCCACGCCCCCACCGGAGGAAGGATTTAACAACGGAAGTGGGTTCTTAATTGTGAAAGCATGCTCCAAATACCCCTGCACTTCACTTGCAGCAAACACAGGTTATCTGCACCCACTTTCCAAGGAACAACAACAGGGGGTTAAACCTATGCCTCGGGCCCACACGCTCTGATTGTCAGCGTGTCCCGTGGGCAGCTCAGTGGGGCAGCTACCTCTGAACTGTGTTCCAAGTGCACCTTTACAGAGAGAGCCTGTGACCGACACACCAGGGTCAAGCCAGCGGTTCTCAACCTGTGGGTCGCAACCCCTTTGGCGGTCGAACGACCCTTTCACAGGGGTCGCCTAAGACCATCCTGCATATCAGATATTTACGATTCATAACAGTAGCAACATTACAGTTATGAAGTAGCAACGAAAATAATGTTATGGTTGGGTCACAACATAAGGAACTGTATTTAAAGGGCCAGAAGGTTAAGGACCACTGGCAAGCGAACAAGACAGAAGGAGACACAACATTCATATCCCCGAAGGAAACAGACAACACACAAGAGTGAAAGGTCATGGAGGTGTTTTGCAGAACATTAGAAAAGGTAATAAATCCCTGACCGGTTTGGCTCAGTGGATAGAGCGTTGGCCTGCGGACTGAAAGGTCCCAGGTTCGATTCCGGTCAAGGGCATGTACCTTGGTTGCGGGCACATCCCCAGTAGCGGGTGTGCAGGAGGCAGCTGATCGATGTTTCTAACTCTCTATCCCTCTCCCTTCCTCTCTGTAAAAAATCAATAAAATATATATTTTTAAAAAGGTACTAAAGGGACATGCCAGAGACAGAGGCTACTTTTCAGTGGCTGTTGGGGGAAGACCTGTGGAGAAAATGACATTTTAACTGAAGATCAAAAACAAGAAAAGGCAGCCACGTGAACAACATAAAAGTCAGAAGGAAGAGCATCCAGGGAGGAAAGAAGAGAAAGCTGTGCCTCAAGAGAGGAGTGAAGAGGAGAGAATAAATAGGAGGCGGTGAGGGAGGGAGCTGGGCCGGCAGGGTCTTGGAAGTCTGTGTAAGGGGATTCGATTTCACTCTTTGTGAAATGGGAATGAAGAGGAGTATTTTAGACAAAGGAGGGAAAGATGTAATTTACATTTGTAAGAGACCCTTGCAGATGGAGAAGACGGGACAGAAATAGCAGTGGAAACGGCTGTGGATCTATTTAAAAAGTAGTATTTATAGATTTGCAAATGAATTGGACAGGCATGGGCATGTAGGGAGGGGAGGAGGGGAATTTTCAGTTGGATCAAATGCACGGACAGTGGTGTCCTTGCCTGAGATCAGGAAGATGGGGAGAGGTCTGGGCATGGAAGAAGTTGGACACGGGAAGCGTGAGATGCCATGTGGTGTTTCTGAATGGATGGCCGGCAGCCAAAACTGGAACAGAGGGAGAGAAAAAGGAAGGACACATGCACGGGGAAATCAGCAAGAGCCGGAGTGTGAGCTGCGGGACTACGGGACTGGAAGAGGACGGAGAGAGCGAAGGGTCTGCAGCCATAAAGTCAAGCTTGCCAGGAGGAGCCAGCAGAAGTGACAAGGAAATAACATCTGTGATGGTGGCAGCAAAGCCAGGACAGTGAGGAGCCCAGAAGCTGCAAGGAGCTAGTGGCCAATCTCAGTTCGGACAGAAATGACTCCGGGATTTAGCAACTTGGAGGTCACCAGTAATCTGGACAAAAACTGTCTTTGTGGGGTAGTGGGACATGCAGTGGACTTGTCCCCCTTTTCTCTAACCCTCTTCCCCTTGAGGACCCGCCCATCCAGGCCAGAGCCCTGGGAGATATCTGGAGCCCTCAGTCTCCCTCACCCCATATCCTCACTCCCCCCAGTGCTCTACCTGCCAACTCTCTCCTCTCCACCTCTGCCTCTCCTGCTCCAGCCGTGCTTCAAGCCACACCACCTTTCCTGGACTTACAGCTGTCCCTCACTGACCACCTTGATTCCAGCCTCCTCTCCCCTAGTCTGCCCTCCAACACGGCCTAAGCGAAGGCTCTAAGGTTCACATCTGACCCTAAGTCTCTAGTCCTGAAGCCTCATAGACTCCCATCACCTCAGGATGACATTCAGCTTCTGTAGTGTGACGGTATCCCCACCCTGTCATCTCCTGAATTCCCCCAATTTGCCCCACACTAGGCCTTGGAGAGCTCCTTCCTCTTCCCTCCCCCACCCCACCCCCTTTTTTCTCTTTCTCTTATTTTCCCCTTCCTCTGTTTTATGCTCTCCTGCCTCATCCTGCCCATCCTGCAGCTAAAGTGTTGCCTCTTGCAGGAAGCCTTCCATGACTACTTCCCACCCTCTGGACACCTGGCTGTGGCCCATGGCCACTCACCTGTTGCACCGGCTCGATGGTCAGCTCCATGTAGTGACTGATGGCTGTCATTGTCCTGAGTGGCTGGCAGTGCGGTAGTGCAGTGAGAGGCACCCAATCTGAGTTCTTTCAGGTAGGAACAAGGAGACAGACATGGGAATTCTTAAGTTGGGAGACATTTTCTAAAAACAAGGTCCCATTTTCTTTAAAAAAAAAAAAAGCCCCCCAAAGCCCCACCCCCTAAAGTGTTTTTTGCCCCCTGTTCTTTTATGGCACATCTCACTTTTTGCTCCCTATGAAATGCATCTTATCTCTCTGAGGTCACAGTATGTCAGTGGTTCCCAAACTCTGCTGCACAGTGGAATCACCTGGGCATCTTAAAAAACAAAACAACTGATGTTTAGCTCTCAACCCCTTCTCCCAGATATTCTGGTTTAATTGGTCGGGATGTGACCTGGGAAGTTTAAAAGCCTTGCAGGTGATTCTAAAATATGGCAAAGTCTGGGAGCCGCTGCAGTAGGTGCTACAGAAATGCTTTTGTAAAGCAGTGGTTCTCACGCTGCAGTGTGCACCAGAAGCGCCCGGTGGGCTGATCAACACACTCTCAGCTTAGCATTGGGTAGAGCCGGGTGGAAGCCGAGAATTTGCATTTCTAATAAGTTAGTTCCCCGGTAATGCTGGTCCAGGGACCACACTTTGAGAGCCACTGTGGTTGAGGAATGCTGAGAAGATTGCCAAGTCTCTTCTTCCTCCCCTTGGAACAACCAGACACACAGGGCGCTCTTTACACATTGTAGCTCCGTTTTGGGATATAATTTCTTTCTTTCTTTTT
This sequence comes from Myotis nattereri, assembly GCF_964212035.1. Lineage (NCBI taxonomy): Eukaryota > Metazoa > Chordata > Mammalia > Chiroptera > Vespertilionidae > Myotis > Myotis nattereri. The sequence continues at coordinate 51,979,839 of NC_138077.1, forward strand.
TTTAAATATATTTTATTGATTTTTTACAGAGAGGAAGGGAGAGAGAGTTAGAAACATCGATGAGAGAGAAACATCGATCAGCCGCCTCCTGCACATCTCGCACTGGGGATGTGCCCGCAACCAAGGTACATGCCCTTGACCGGAATCGAACCCGGGACCTTTCAGTCCGCAGGCTGATGCTCTATCCACTGAGCCAAACCGGTTTTGGCAGTTTTGGGATATAATTTCATAACAGTTGCTAGAGTGGAATGAAAATAACCCCCCATTAGAGCAGGGGTGGGGAACCCATTTTCTGCCAAGGGTCAGTTGGGTATTTATAACATCATTCGAGGGCCACACAAAATCATCAACTTAAAATTTAGCCTCCTATATTTGGTCAAACACTTAATTAACTCACCCCTAATGCCTTGGCAGGGCCAGACCAAATGATTTCACGGGCCTTACACGGGCCTTTGGGCCGGACGTTCCCCACCCCTGTCTTAGAACCTTTATGGGAACCTGGGTCTTTGGTCCACGCACCTATATAAACCCCTTTCACCTTGGCTATACCCTCCCCCCATCTTCTATTTCATTAACTCAGTCAGATTACATGTTAATTATTGTAGCATGTAAACTTAAATATATATGAATAAGTAAATTACTAAATAGCAGAAGTGGACACTTGACTATTTTTCATCTACGCTGCGAAACATATACTGAAGTTTATTGAGTGTTCAGAAACTTTTAAAAGTGTTGTAATTGGGGAAATGGAAAGTCCTATTCATTCAGGGCCCCTCAGCATTGGGCATCAACTGTGGTTTTTAAAGTGACCAAGCGGCCAGGCTCAGAGGGACCCAGAATCCCATGCTCACCTCGGTCGCCTCCACAAGCAAACACTGGTGGGACCAGCGGTTTTCCAGCCCCTGATTCCTCGCCTCCTCATTGTCTTCCTCTTTCTCTGCACAGGTCAGAAGGGCTTGGGTGTCGGGGCTCTCTCTGGCTTCAGAGGCAAACCCCAAGGCCCGCCTCATCTTGCTTTTCATCACCCAGGAAAGGAAAATGATCTGGGAAGTGGAGTTAAGGTCCAAGGAAGCGGAGAGTTGCGGCCACTGCCTTCACCTCTCCGCCCTGGGCCCCACCCTGCACTCTCTGTCCCCAGGTTGGGGAGCTCATTTGAGCACAGTCCAGGCCTGACTCTCTACTTTCCTCCTTAAAGGGCCCATCTCCTAGTAAGACCCTGCCTCTACCAAGCACTTGGGAAATACCTGTTAAACAAAAGCATTTTGGAAAGCATCGTCCTTGAAGGATTTGCCTTACAAGGACCATACACACAGAGGCATGAATAGTCTCCGCCAAATTCATATCCCAGAATGTGACCTTATTTGGAACCAGGATCTTTGCTGATATAATTAGTTAAGATGCGGTCACCGTGGGTTAGGGTGGGTCCTAAATCCCATGGCAGGAGTCCCTATAAGAGGAGAGGACTCAGAGGCACACAAAGGGAGGCAGAGGTAAGTTATGCTGCCACGAGCCAAGGAGCACCAGAGCCAGCAGGAGCGGAAGACGAACGGACAGGTTCTCCCCCAGCGCCTTTGGAGAGAGTGCGGCCCTGCCTGGATTTGGGACTTCCAGCCTCCAGAGCAGAAAGAATACATTTCTGTTGTGTAAGCTTCAGGTTTGTGGCCATTTGTGATGGCAGCCCTAGGAAAGTTTTTTTAAGTGGAATTTATTGGGGTGGCATTGGTTAATAAAATTATATAGGTCTCAGGGAATTCTATAATACATCATCTGTGTATTCTATTGTGCTCACCACCCCAGGTCAAGTCTCCTCCCATCACCATTTATCCCCCTTTTACCCTCTTCTACCTCCCCTAGCAAATTAACACAGTACATGAGAAAGTCAGTTTCTGAACTATTTATGCTAAACCCACAGGTTTCTCTCTCTCTCTCTCTCTCTCTCTCTCTCTCTCTCTCTCTCTCACACACACACACACACACACACACACACTCTATCAACCACCACTGTCTGCATTTAGCTTGCCCTTGAGGCCCTCATGCCAAGGTCACCGGTGTGTCAGCACATCAGGCAACACCCCTGGGGAACCAGGTAGGTGCTCACAATCACTGACAAAGGGCAGCCCCTTGTCAACTTTTATCTCTGCTGCCCCAGCCCAAGAGCACACAGGGCAGGGTCACCACTGCACAGCTGGCCAGCTTGCACAGCCATCCCCCCGGCCCGGGAGGAAGGCAAGGCGAAGCCCAGGACAACTGGTTCCCTGAGGGCAGAGACAGACTAGGTTGGGAGCAGAACTGAGACTGCAACCTGCTCTTCCGATCCCAGGGCCAGGAACTGGCACAGCCCCTCTGCAGTTTAACAGAGCTCCAGCAAGAGATAATTATTCTTATTTTTTAAAAAAGGAAACAAAACACAGAATTGCACATTGTCATTGTGTCTGCCTGTCCCAGGCTTCAAACCACCTCCCTGGCCACTGGGAGAGAGTTCAGCAAGAGGGTGTGGCAGAGGCAGGGAGGAGAGACAGGGAGATGCCTCTGGGCCTGGGGTAGATACAGCGAGGTCCAGCGCAGCGCGGCTCAGGGAGGTCAGGAACCAGGGTGTGGCCCGCAGCAGGTACTCAGGCCTCCGGTCATGGGCCACAATGGCTGAGGCGTAGAGGAGGCCAGCCAGGGCCGACAGGAGCCGGGTCCACAGGTGGATGCAGGGAAACGTCTTACCCCGGCACTAGGCAGAGAGAGGAGAGAGCTGGGCAGGAAGGAACACTGCCACTGCCCCCGGCTGCCTTAGAGCTGAGACCCAGGGCCCTGGTGGCATAGCAGGCTGGAGGGCAAACCCTCTGCCCATGACAAGTCCCCCAGGGTGCACTGATCTTCCTGCCAAGGGGCCATCAGGCTTGAATGCCTTTAGTGATGGGAAGCCCACTACCTCCTAAGGTCGAAATAACAGTATAATGATTGCTCTCAACCTACCAGGCACTGTGCAAAGTGTCTACCCCGTGAATGGGAGGTGGCCCTCCCATAACCTCTTCCCAGTGTTGTTTTCCGAAACTGCAGAGAACAAGGCTGCTCTTCCTGCCCTAAGACAGCCCTCCTGATTCCTACAACCAGGAGCTTCCCTTTTCCAGGCCAGATTAGGTCACTCATGAACACATGTTTGCTGGCGCCTGCAGGCCCCAAGCACCTGGAATACACTGGGGCATAAGACAGGCAAGCCCGCTGCTCTCACGGTGCTGATGTTTTTCTGTCTTGTAACCAAGATAACAACTTGGTAGGTAACTGCAGGCGCTAATTTCAGGATGTGACAAATGCTCTGAAGAAAACTAACAGAGTGATGCACACAGTGGTGGAGAGGCCTGGGCTGTTTTAGACGGGGTGGTGTTATGGGTTGGATTGTGTGTCCCCAAAAGATGTGAGTCCCAACCCCAGAGCCTGTGAATATGACCTTATTTAGAGATAAGGTCTTCGCAGATGATCAAGTTCCGATGAGGTCATCAGGGTGAGCCCTAATCTAATATGAGTCTGTCCTCATAAAAAGGGGAACATGGACACAGACAGATACAGAGGGGAGGTCACGGCATGCTGCCACCGGAAGCTAGGAGAGGGGCCTGGGACAGACCCTTCCCCAGCACCTTCACAGGGAGGGTGGCCCTGAGGACACCCCCAGCACCGTTTGGCCTCCAGGACTTCAAGACAACACATTTCTGCAGTTAAAACCTTGTGATACTTTGTTATGGCCGCGCTAGGAACTAATAACTGGTCGGGCACCGCACCCATTTCTTCTAAGATCATCATGTGACATAGTTTCCCAGCCCCCATGCCACCTGGAGACCTGTCCCAGGGGTCGCTGAAGGGAGAGCGGTGCTTCCTCCCCTCCCCTCCCTTGATCTGGAGATACTACCTTTGCTGATGAGACCCCAGGTCTGGTGAGGTTCCTGGCAGTCACAGCATAAGCAATAGCTTCCCACAAATAACCAACTGAGCACCTGCCATCCCCGAATCCTATCCTCCTGGAATTGCTATTAAATGATGCTCTTGGACAAGTGATTCTTTTTTAGACACAGTGATAGGCCTGTTATGTTTCCGGTGTTCAGCCCATTATTCGCTCAGCAAGGCCCCCAGGAGGAGCGGTTTGCACACGTCCACTGTATCTTACTCCGGTGGCTTTTCCCATGCGCGCTCCTCCTTCCCTCGCCTCTGCCTCCTTAATCCCACTTCCCTCGGAGAAACCTGAGGCCTCCCCAGCAGCCACCAGCCTGGATGTGTGAGATTTTAGCCTCAGTCCTCTGGATGGTGGTGGAGCCTTCTCACTCTCCTCCGAACCTCTAAGCATTTGATGCTGTATGTCTTAGAGCATTATTGCCCTGCTTTGCGTTTCTGTGTCTCCCATGAGACGGAGAGCTTCCTGGGGGCAAGCAGTGTCTCAAGTCACATCTACGTCCCCCGGGACTGGCCAACACAGGTCTCCCCTCACCCCAGGTGCCTGGAAGATACTTGCCAATAAGTTGCTCTCGAATACACAGAACCCCAGTAGCTACATGATTCTACCCTCTACAACCTTCTCATTCCCTAACGCGATGCTTGCTGGCCCAACCCTGGTGGCTTTTCCCTGAGAGCCCGCTTTTCATCTGCTGTCAGAAACGGGAATGCTGTGGGCTTTCCAGCGAGAGGCCTCAGGACTTCTCCTGGGCCAGCTGCCCACCCTCCCACCCCCAGCTCCACACACACATGGGGTGGCACCACCCCTCTGCCCCGGTGACCCCAAGCTTTGGCAGTGCTCCCAGATGCCCTAACACCTGTCACGGTGGCCCCCACCCCAGCCCCAACCCCAGCCTCACGATTCTGGAGAGTGGGGGGACCCGGGAAGCCCAGGAGCCACAGGCAGCGACGCCACCCAGCAGGTAGCCAAACATTTCGGTGTTGTCCTGTGGGAACAGGGGGTAGAGTCAGCACCCCAAGGAGACCACCGTGCACCCCAGACCTGCCTTTCATGCTTTTAGTAGGTTCCTCCCAATAAAGGCTAACCCTGCCCACCACCACCCCCAGGCACTTTTGAAGGGACCATCCCTCCCCACGCGCCCCCAGCTGGCTCAGCCTCACCTGCAGCCGGCTTCCCAGCAGCCTCCGCTGTGGCCCTTGGACAAGGCCTGAAGCCTTCGGGACAGCAGCCCAGAGAGCCCAGCAGGGGCCCAGGCTCAGGGGCAGAGTCAAGGCAAATAGACTGGCCCTGAGCCGCCGCCTCCCCTTCCTCTCCTGGGAGCCATGACCTGCAACAGACCCCAAAATCCCATATGGTTCCCGGGAGCTTGGGAGTCTGGGAAGAACTGGTGTTGACCCAGCCCTGATGCCAGGGCGGCTCCTATTCCCATGTTGTTCTGGCCAGATCTCTCAACCCATCAAGGCCCTATGGTGGTGCCCCCACCACCCATCCCCCTACACACACACACACACCACACACACACCACACACACACACCACACACACACACCACACACACACACACACACACACCACACACACACACCACACACACACATACACACATACACATACACACACCACACACACACACACATACACACACACAAACACACACATACACATACACACACAACAGACACACACATACACATACACACACAACAGACACACACACACACCACACACACACAGACACACACCACACACACACACACACTACACACACATACACACACAACAGACACACACATACACATACACACACACACACCACACACACATACACACACACACACCACACACACCACACACACCACAGACACACACATACCACACACACACCACACACACACACACACACACGGCTGGTACTCTCTCCTTCCTCAGCCCTCCTGTAACTTTTATGTTCAAGGCAGGGTGACATTTCCGGTATTATATATATGTATTTGAGTGCACAGGGTCGCCACTCCTAGACTGGAACCCCCTGAGGGCAGGCACCGTGCCCTGGCAGTTTCCACAATCTCCACAGAGCCTGGCACAGAGCAGAACTGGCACAAGCCTGGTGAATGCATCAAGTGAACGCATGGTGCCAGGACTCTGAAACTGAGTGGGACAAGGAGCATCGTCTCTGAAAATCCCCTTTTCATATAAGACAGATGCTCCTCTGAACCATCCTAGCAAGAACAGATCTCTGGGCAGCACAGTGCGGCTGAGGGCATCTTTTCAAAAAATATATTTTTATTGGTTTCAGAGAAGAACGGAGAGGGACAGAGAGAGATAGAAACATCAATGATGAGAGAGAATCATTGATTGGCCGCCTCCTGCACGCCCCACACTGGGGATTGAGTCCACAACTCAGGCATGTGCCCTGACCGGGAATCGAACTGTGACCTCCGGGTTCATAGTTCAATACTCAACCACTGAGCCATGCTGACTGGGCTGAGGGCATCTTCTATGACCCCACTGATGCAAGCATTCTCTTCTCGGGAATGCCCAGTCCTCCACACTCGACTACCCATCCCATCTCAGTCACTTACAGCCCCTGCTCTGCCGGAGGTGGCGCATGCCTGTTCCTGGCATCCATTTCTGGAAGCCGTGGGGCTTCTCTGGCCATCCCGGACTCGCACACTGAGATCACTGCTCACCCCCAAAGCCATGCACCATCCTCTTCCTGGCCTTTGCCCACTGTTCTCTTCACCGGCAATGCCCTTCCCTGCAGTCCCAGTTCCAGCGTCACTCCTGCTCTCACACCTGCAGCCCCTCCTCCCCCTCTGGTGCCCCAGGTGTGCAGGCACCTCCCCACTAGCAGCTCGAAGGATGCTTAGGGCCCTGTCCCCCTCCTCTGGCTCGTTCATTCGTCTGTGCCTGGCAGGGGTCCAGGGTGATGATGAATGAGAGCATGAATGAAGGCAGGAACAGATGGCCACACACTCACCCGAGTTAGACTTGAACTTGGAGCCGCAGACTGGGAAGAGAATGAACACAAAGTTCATCAGGTCAACAGCTGCTAGGTAGGCACCAGTGAAAACCTGGGAGGGGATGGAAACAGTCTGGATGTTCAAACACATTCAAACAGCGCTTCTCACCCTGGGTCTCCCTCCACGTCCACGTGCTCCACTGAGGAGTGCTTCCAGGGACGCCTCCCAACCCAAGAAAGGTCGCGATCACCTCCCTTTGCTTGATGAGGAGGTGGGGTGGGTGCTTAAATGATGGGCCAGGAGCCCAAACCCAGCCCTCCGCTTCCTCTTCCACACGCTCTCCACGGTGAGATCGCACGGGGTGACCTCTGCTGTGTAGCTCTGGCCCAGCCCCTGGCCTCTGGGCCTCAGCTTCCTCAGCTCTAAGACAGAGGTAATGACAGTGCCTTCCTCACTATTTAGCAGATTACACGAGTCCGTACACGGACAGCGCTTAGGCCAGCGCCTAGAGCAGCGGTTCTCAACCTGTGGGTCGTGACCCTTTTGGCGGTCGAACGACCCTTTCAAAGGGGTCGCCTAAGACCATCCTGCATATCAGATACTTACATTACGATTCATAACAGTAGCAACATTACAGTGATGAAGTAGCAACGAAAATAATTTTATGGTTGGGTCACAACACGAGGAACTGTATTTAAAGGGCCAGAAGGTTGAGAACCACTGGCCTAGAGGAAAGTAAAACGCACTCACCTGTAAATGCACTAGCTACCAGGACAGGATGGTTAGCGCTAAGAGCATGCATTTCTGGGTTTGAATCCTGGCACTGCTACTTACTAGAGGCTTACCTTAGAGAAGTTATGAACCTCGCTATGCCTCAGATTCCACGTGTGTAAAACAAGACAAGAGCACTCATGTCAGAGGATGATTTGGGAATGAAATGACTTAATACATGAAAAGCCCTAAGTGCTGAGTACAGTGTTAAGTGTTTAATAATTGTCAACTGAGATTATTGGACTTGGGCCAGACCTCATTATTTCCCACCACCTAATGAGAAGGGGCACCCAGAATAAAAAGTGATCTGTTTCTGACAGTCCTGCTCAAAGCAGGCTCCAGAACTCTCCCCCTCCGTGTCTCCCAACCTGTCCCTAGGCCGTCCTCCTTCACGCCCAGCGCGGTGGGCACAAGGCCGGGATCAGCCCTATGAGGTGGCCCTGCAGGGGGGCCCGCAGCGTTTCCTTGTGATACATGTTTTGGAACAGGCTCTTCCTATACAGGTTTGTTTGAGGGCCTAGAATTGCAAAAACTTATAACTGCTTCTCACTTTCTCCAAAGCCCTCATAACCACCCGGGAAGGGATTCAGACCCCACCCCCCCACCCCGCATGAGCTAGGGCTGGGTCCTGGGCTCTAGAAACAATAGTACCACCCTAGCCAGTTTGGTTCAGTGGATAGAGCATCCGCCTGTGGACTGAAGGGTCCCGGGTTCGATTCCAGTTAAGGGCACATGCCCAGGTTGCATGCTCGATCCCCAGTTAGGGGGTGTGCAGGAGGCAGCTGATCAATGATTCTCTCTCATCATGGATGTTTCTCTCTCTCCCTTCCTCTCTGAAATCAATAAAATATATATGTTTAAAAAAATAAAATAAAAAACAATAGCACCAACAATCACTATTTATTGAGCATCTACTATGTGCCAGCTGCTGTTTTAAGTGATGGGATTACAGTAGTGAATACAAATTCTTGCCCCTGTGGAGCTAACATTCTAGTAGGAATTAAATAAAATAAGCAATAAGCATACTAAGTAAAGTAGATGGTGTATTGGGGGTAAGCCATGAAAAAAAATAGAGTAGGATGAGGGGTCTGTGGTAGAGGAACATGGGTGGTCAGAGGAGGCCTTGTTGAGAAGATAGCTTCTGAGCAAAGACTTAAAGGGGGTGAGCAGTGAGCCATGTGGCTGTCTGGACAAAGCATTGGAGGGGAGCAGAAAGACCAGCAAGAACACAGGCCCTGAGGCAAACTGTGCCTTGCAAGGTGAGGGAACAAGACAGAAGCCAAAGTCACCCATGGGCCTGACGCACCTGGATCGTGAGCTGTCTGGCCAGAATCGCCCCGACCGTGTCACACAGGCTGGCCAGGAGGCAGCACGCAGCACACAGTGCTGACTGGTCCTGTCTGCATTTCTTCGCACATCTCAGATAGAGAAGCCTGCGGAGACAGACAGGGGTGTGGACAGACCATGGACGCCGGAAGTTTGGGCTCCCACAGCAGGTGTCTGGAAAAGATAGTTGTGACTTGTGTGTCCATATAAACACTTTCTCCCCCAGGTATTCAGCGGGTGCTTCTGAACTTAGTTTACAGATCAGAGAAGAAAGGCTCAAAAGGCTCCCAGCGTGGGGTGGGAGCCAGACCTGCCTCTCGAATGAAGAGGAATTTCTTCCCGCCTACAGATCTGGCCAACTCAGGGTCATGACCACCTTTCCTGCAGTGCTGACAAACTAGCTGGGGGGTTTTATGTTTTACTGCAGAGCAGAATTCATTGCCTACATTTTAAAAAGGCAGCTTTTTTCTTTGAAATGAAAGAGAAATCCCTCTAATCTATCCATGTAATGGAGTGGCCAGCCTTCTGCCGGCCCATGTCCGAGCTGACTGTGTTTCGGGCACACGTTCCTCACACAGAGGGAGAGCAGCACTCCCGAAGATGCCATGGAACTTAGGGCTGACCTCTCCCTGAGGCCCTCCACGACTTGCTGGGTTATCTCCCTTACCGCCTCTACCTGCTACCCCCTATACAAGCTCAGAACATGCTGGAAGGTGCCAGAGGTCTCTCTGTCAGCATCACTGACTAAACCTCAGAAGCAGTGGGTGCTAATGTTTCCCAGCTACTTTTCTGTTGGAGAAACTGAAGCTCCACAGTCGTTTCGTTTCCTCATCCTTGGGACTCACAGGGTGGTACTTCCTTGGGACCATTTGGTTCTGAGCATCAGCCCCTGGGAGAATGGACGAGGGTGGAAGGCTATTCGGGGAGGCCTGAAGCTCAGAGAAGGAAGAGCAGCCTTTAACTTGGGCCCTGGGCTCCTGAAACTGATTCGAGTTTTAGGAACGAAGGCTCTCAATTAGAAAGTCTGAGTTAGACCAAGATTAGAAGTAGTTTATGTCAACCCTCCCATTTGAAAGAGGAGACAACGGAGGCTTATGGTCAAAGGGGAGTCAGCGGTGGGCCCCCAGCCTCGGGAGGCTTCGCTCTGAACCCGCTGCTGCCCAGCCCTTTCCCAGCTCCCAGGGGCTGGGGATGCCGGGCTGACAAACAGCTCGGAAGAGAAACCATCTCTAAAGACAAAAGAAGGTGAAGGGACGGTGAAGCCCTAAAAACAGTGTGTCCAGACCTAAGCAGGGTGAGAACGCAGAGGCTGCCTGGCTGGGCTTCTCTCCAAACCTTGGTGCCCACGTCGGTAAAATGCCCACCACGCGGACCTCCGAGGGTGGCTGTGAGGAACAAGGAAGAGAGTGCACGCCGGCACCTCCTAGTTTCATCCTCTGGTCTGGCTGGGCAAGTTGGTTAACCTCTCAGAACCTCAGGCTTCCTGATCTGAGTGGGTAATTACAGTGCCTACCTCCTGGGAAGGAGGCGGGATTAAACGGGTTAATGAATGCAACGCTAGGCCCACAGTGAATGTTCTAGTGTCTTTTTATTCCTACTCCAGTGACTGGGTAGCGAGGCTGAGAATCTGTAGCACTACCAAACGCCCGAGGGGGACATCCATAGTGCCTAAGGTGAGCCGGTGCCAGCCTTCTGGGGGCGCCAGCCCTTTCTCCTCCGCCAGGGACTGTGTGGATGACACCAGCCGTCCGAGCTTGGGAGAGGGTGGCTGAAGACCTAGAGGCTATCTTTACCCAGACTTCACCCAGGTTACAGTGACCCCCTGGCCCGGCCACTCCGGGTACTGGGCAGACCAGGGCAAACTCTGTGGCCAGAGTCAGACCATCCCTTCCCCATTTCCCAGCTGAGAGGGAAATTGAGGCCAGACATATCAGACTTGCCCAAGGTCCTTGCCCTCTGCCAAGGGTTGGTGGCAGAACTGGAGCAATAGCAATGTTTCATGAGCACTCACTAAGCACTTTGCCGGTGCTAACTCATTTAATCCTCCCTTCAGTCTCAGGAGTTATCATCCCCTTTACCTAAGGAAAGTGCCCAGAGGTTTTAGAGCTTGCCCAGCTCACACCGCTAGTCAAAGGGGAAAGGCTGACAACAGAACCCAGGACTGGCGGCTTCCAGTCCAGGGCCCTGCCCACTGCACCACCCAGCCTCCCAGTGCGTGGAAGCCGGAAAAGACTATCCGACTTCAGTCTACATAGAAATGTTAGTTTCGATCCTGGAACGGGGCTGCCTCCTGCCTTCTCCCTGTCTGCCCCCTTCCCTCTAGGTTTGCGAGAGGGAGTTAGCAGCGGGGTGGGGAGGTAGCACCCTATTCCCTCCCGCAGCCCGACCGCCCCCACCCTGGCGCCGCCGGCCCTGCCCCATTACAGTGTGTGGGCGGCGATCCAGCAGGAGGAGGCGCAGAGCCACAGGCTGAAGGAGATGCAGACGCGGTGGCGGGCGAAGCAGCGGTCCAAGTAGCCCCAGTCCCAAAGGGCCGGCGCGGGCGTGGGTTCGGGCGCTGGTTCGGGCGCTGGTTCGGGCGTGGGGCTGGGCACCTCCCCCATGGCAGGCTCGGCCCGCCGGCCAGGGCCGGAGTCTTCCGCGTGGCCGGGACCCGTGCGCAGCCTCCCCGGCCGCCCCTCGCCCCTTCTCCGGGTGAGGTTCCCCCGCGGCAGCCCTCCGAGCGCCCCGACCGCGGGCGAGATGGGCGCGCTCAGCTCTGCGCTCCCGGGCGCTGGCGGCGGCGGCGGCGGCAGCGGCGGCCCGGACTCCAGGTTAAAGTTTCCGGACCGCGCGGCTCCCCACCCCTCGCGCTATTGTCGGGGGTCCACGGGCGGGAGGCCGCCCCCCAGCGGCGGGAGCCGGGAGCAGCCTCCGCACAAAGGCTGCGGCCGCCGCCCCCTGACAGCCGCAGTGGTGCCGACCCCTTCGCTGTCACCCACCCCGCAAACGCGCGGCCTGAGCGGAATGCACTTTGTCCGTCAATCCACCACATCTTCTGGACCAAACAATACATTCCCTCGCGCTGGCGAAGGTTTTGGGTGCCGGGGATGCCGAGGTGAGTGGGCCTGGTCCTGATGGTTAAAGGGTACAATACAAAGGTGTGATGAGAGCCAGGAAAGAGGAGACAAGCGCCTCCCCGGCAAATCCCCATTATTTTCTCTCACGGGGCATTCATGCCTGTAAGGGGAGGATGAGAGTCCCGACCTCAGTTACTGTGATTAAAAACCCTCACACAGAGCACCTGGCACATCAGCAGGGGAAATCATCATTGTTATTGTCTTCCCCAGGAAGAGCCTTAGAGCCACTAAAAAAAAAAAAAAATGGGTCAAAGAATTGTGAAGATTAAGGTCAGCTAATGGTGGGAGACACAAAGTCCAGTTCTTGGTTCACTCTATCAGCATCTGGTCTCCTGGCTTTAAATACTACCCCTGTCCCTCTGCCTCCTAAATGAGTATCTCCAGGTCAGAGCCCCCAGACTTTAGACTCACATGCGCAGCTGCCTACTCGGCATTTCCTCTTGCACGTCTGACTGAACACATCTTGTTCAAAAAACCAAACTTGTGATTTTTCTGTCCCAAAGCTACTCCACCTGCAGCCTTCCCTCCGCAGGCTGACTGGGTGTCCTGGCCCTGTGGGCACGAGGCCCTGTGCCCACACTCCTCTCTGAGGGCACCTCTCCAGCCTGATGAGCGCTGTCTTTCTACCAGGCTGTGAGCTCTTGCAGCCAGTTGTTTAGTTCACACCTGTACCCCAGCTCCTAGCTCAGTGCCTGGCACATAATAAGATGCTATTTACTAAGTTGATTTGTAAACAGTCCATACACTTCTGTTATGAACTCTATGAGGAGCATGTTTACGCAGCTTTGGTGACGCCTAGCATTGTGTGTGGGGGGAAGGCTTTCGAGAAATACATGAGCCGGGGCTTGGAGAATGTTTGCTTTTGGCAGTGAGGCCATGGCACCAGTCCTGCAGAGGCCCTCCTGGAGGCGGGAAGAGCATGGCCTCTGCACACCAGCAAACTGCGGAGGTACTGCAGCAAGGGCAGGAGATGAGAGAGAGGCAGGCTGAGACCGGCACAAGGACACCGGGACTTCACCCTGCAGGGAACACTTAGGGTGGGATAGTCTAACCGACTCCCTCCCTGCCCTTCGGACCCTCTCAAATTCTCCCAGCACCGTCCAGAGGGCTCTTCACTGGGCTGGGCCTCAGGAAGTGAATCAGTTCCTTTACCAGGCAGCTGCCCCGCCCAGCCCAGACGTCAATGTTTTTTTGGCCAAGGCCCTGAGTTTCCCCGAAAAGAAAAACTAATAAGCAGATTATAACACATGTCCTCCCTCCAAAGAGGCATTTCCTGTTGGCGGAGGCGCTACACCCACAGGCATTGTCCTGAAGAAAGGCGGGCTGCACAGCCCGGGCCGTCCTGCAAGGAGCTCACAGCCAGTCGTGGCCATGAATCCCAGCCACCTGGGGGGACAGAGGCCAGAGCTCAACATCTTTCTCCTCTGAGGATACGTTGCCTCCTGCCAATGTTCTTGGATAATGCATTATTTAGAGCAGTGGTTCTCAACCTTCTGGCCCTTTAAATACAGTTTCTCATGTTGTGACCCAACCATAAAATTATTTTCGTTGCTACTTCATAACTGTAATGTTGCTACTGTTATGAATTGTAATGTAAATATCTGATATGCAGGATGGTCTTAGGCGACCCCTGTGAAAGGGTCGTTCGATCGCCAAAGGGGTCTCAACCCACAGATTGAGAACCGCTGATTTAGAGGAAGGGCTCATGGCTACTGCCGGGATCCAACCCCAGCAGGTCCAGGGGTCCCCAAAGGCGTAGATGGAGTCGGCGAAGAAGGAATGACACGGAGACAGCGTTCAGTTGATCAGCAGCCTAGCCAGGATCTCCAGCCAAGTTCTGGTCTGGATCTCCAGAGAGGTTCTGCTTAGGATCTCCAGCCAGGTTCTGTGTCCATGTTCTCTTGCTAGGTTCTCCAGGTTCTCCAGCCAGGTTCTGTCCAGGTTCTCAAGCCAGGTTCAGTCACGAGGTTCTAGTCAGGTTCTCTTGCCAATTTCTGTAGTCAGGTTCAGTCCAGGATCTTTTGCCATGTTCTCTCGCTAGGTTCTGTCTCTAGGTTCTGAGGCCAGTTTCTGTCCAGGATCTTTTGCCATGTTTTCTCCAGCGAAGTTCTTCTGTCTCTAGAGAACGTTCTGTGTAGGTTCTGTGCCTCCTGGTTCTGTCTTCTTAGTTCTGTGTTCTAAGTTGTGTTGTTACATCTGTATTTATACCAGTTGATTCCAATCCTATCAATCTCTATTCCAAAGGTTAGGGCGTTTCTTATCTCCATTCCAGGGTGTAAAGATTATGTAGCTTAAGCATGATTGTTCGTAGTTAAAGTGATTAGTTACCCGCCTGGCACTTAGTTAAGAGGTTTTATTCCCTCCCTAACTTCAGGGGAAAATCCCTACCTGGGGAAACAACCTTTCTCAGAGGCCTTGGTTAAAACACATAGTGCCAAGAAAGTGAGAAAACATACTAAGAACAGTATGCCATATATGCCAGGTCCCTTGAAACAGCAAGCATGGACCGGCTCCCAGCAGGCTACTCCTCAAACAATGACATTAAAAACCTCCTGTCAGCCCTAACCCGTTTGGCTTAGTGGCCAAAGCATCGGCCTGCGGACTGAGGAGTCCCAGGTTCGATTCCGGTCAGGGGCATGTGCCTTGGTTTTCGGGTGCGTCCCCAGTGGGGGGTGTGTAGGAGGCAGCTGATCGATGTTTCTAACTCTCTATCCCTCTCCCTTCCTCTCTGTAGAAAAATCAGTAAAATGTTTAAAAAAACAAACAAAAACCTCCTGTCAGTTTGATTTACCTGCTATACATGTAGAGAAATCAATTATAAGAGAAAACATTTTGAAATAACGGCATTTCCAAATCTTAATCAATCCCATTGTGGATATGCCAGTGTCGTGATTAAAGCAGGTCCCGGGTTCTAGTTAAAACTCTGTCATCAACACACAGCATGACCTTGTGAAGGCTTTTTCTCTCCCCCCAAGGTCCTCATTAATAACATCTGGTTGCTGAAAGTCACTTACTTCACGATGCTCAGAGACAGGTAAGGGCTAACGGAACTAATAGATATTACATCAAGAAAAGCCCTACATTTTAACCCTTTTTATTTTTTAAAATATATTTTTATTGATTTTAGAGAGGGAGAGGGAGAGAGAGATAGAAACATCAATGAAGAGAATCATTGATCAGCTGCCTCCTGCACACCCCACACTGGGGATTGAGCCTGCAACCTAGGCATGTCCCCCGGAATCAAACTGTGACCTCCTGATTCATAGGTCAATGCTCAACCACTGAGCCATGCTGGCCAGGCAAAAGCACTACATTTTAAAAGAGGTAAATCTGAATGAATGCAAGGCAACTCACCTTTTAAGGAGTTAACTAAATAGAATATTGAATATTTACAGTAAAATAATTATTGAAAGAAATGTAAGTTCTCACTGCAGTTTCCAATTTAGAAAGAAACCAACATCCCACCAAATTCCCACGTGCCAGCATGGGAGCTGGACAGCCCCACTTCCCAGCCAGCCAGGGCAGAGTGAAGCGAAGCCACGTGTCTGCTCATGTGGTCACCATTTGATTCCGGTACAACTCTGTTCTGAATGGCACTGAGCCCTTGTGGTATTTCTCTCTTTTCTCTTAAGACTTCACACTCCCAAATTTTTTATTTTGAAAAATTTCAAAACCATAGGAAAGGTGAAATCGGAATTAACCAATTGAGCACAACTGACAACAAATGGTGGAAATAATTATTTTTTTCTTCTTGAAATTATTTTTTAAATATATTTTTGTTGATTTCAGAGAGAGAGAAAGACAGAAACATCAATGATGAAAGAGAATCATTGGCCCTAACCGGTTTGGCTCAGTGGATAGAGTGTCGGCCTGCGGACTCAAGGGTCCCAGGTTTGATTCAGGTCAAGGGCATGTACCTTGGTTGCGGGCACATCCCAAGTGGGGAGTGTGCAGGAGGCGGCTGATCGATGTTTCTCTCTCATTGATGTTTCTAGCTCTCTATCCCTCTCCCTTCCTCTCTGTAAAAAAATCAATAAAATATATAAAAAAAAGAAAAAAAAGAAAGAGAATCATTGATCAGCTGCCTCCTGCATGATTGGAGATCAAGCCCGCAACCTGGGCATGTGCCCTGACCAGGAATTGAACTGTGACCTCCTGGTTCATAGGTTGATGCTCAACCACTGAGCCACAGTGGCTGGGCAATGGTGGAAATTATTAAGGGTGGAATTTTTTTCTGATTAATGGTGGAAGTTTTGAATAATTTCCTTACTTCTCCACAAAGATGAAGAGGGGAAGGGCTATGAAAACAAGGTGGCACGAAGTAGGTTTGTGGCTTGCTGCCAAATTTTCCACTTTCCCCACCAAAAAACATGTTGCTATTGGCTTGACAAAAACCTCAACTTCCTTCTAATTTCCTGAAATGTAAACAGATGACAGATGTATGTATAGCAGACATACCCTCGAAATGGGTGGTAGGTACTTTCCTTGTAATAAAATGCTGGTGAAAAATGCCAAAACAATAAAGTGATAATGATTGCATTTTGCTAGTCTAAAAGTACTAAGCTCTACAGCAAGGGTGGGAATACTTAAAAAACATTGCAAGAGATACTTAAAAGACATAATCTGGGCAGAAGCAAAGGTGAAAATAGAAATTTTCCTCTCAGGGTGTCCTAGTCTGGGTTACTCAGACTCTAAGCAAAGGACTTTGGTTCAGTTTATTTGGGTGACAATTCCATGAAGCAGAAGTGAGGGAGTGAAGAAAGTGAGACAGGGAAGGGAGAAAAGCAACGAAGGATGGGTTAATGAAGTGATTTTAACTGAGGGCAAGTGGGGCTCAATTCCACTTAGGATCTAGCAAGGAATATCTAGAACGTATGCACTGAGTGACGGGGAAGCTAGGGTACTTACTAACCAGCCCCCCATTCCTCACCATTTGGGGGTTGCTCTGGGGGCATAAAATCCCCAGCCCTCGTAGACAGTCCTATGCATAGGCTGAGCAAGTTTCTGTGGTGCAGGAAAGCAGAAACAGGGCTTGTGTTGGAAAGCTGTCAGTTTGCACAGGAACTGTCCACAGGGTTGCAGGCGAACTGGAAGTAGGCTAAGGGATATGTCGTTGGGTGGGACATCTACACAGACATCTCTTACCAATAATAGTTGTTAGGAAGATACTCTTCACAACTGTTCCACATTCATGGATGTTAAATATCAAAGGTAGGCGTGCAGAAATAAGCCCTTACATTTACAGTCAATTGTCAACAAGGACGCCAAAAACAATTCAATGGGGAAAGACTAACCTTCTTTTGTTTTTTTAATCCTCCACCCAAGGACATGCTTAGAAAGAGGAAGGGAGGGATACAGGAAGGGGAGAGAGAGAGAGAGGGGGAGAGAGAGAGAGAGAGAGGGAGGGAGGGAGGGGGAGAGAGAGAGAGAGAGAGAGAGAGAGAGAGAGAGAGAGAGAGAGAGAGATATCAACATGAGAAACTGGATCAGCTGCTCCAACCAGTCACTGAAACTGAAAACCAGGTTTGTGCTCTGTATGGGGAACTGAACTGAACCAACCACCCTTCGGAATATTAGAGGATGCTCAACCAATTGAACCACTCTGGCGGAAAAGAGTACTCTTTTCAACAAAGTATTGTACTACTGGATATTCACAGTAAAAGATTGAAGCTGGTCCATTCCCTAGCTTACACCATAAAAAAAAATTAACTCAAAACGGACCAAAAACCTAAATGTAATACCTAAAACTATAAAACCCTTAGAAGAAAATGTAGAGTAGATCTTCATAATCTTGGATGTGGCAATAGTTTTTAAAATATAACAACAAAAGCACAAACAAGCAAATTAAAAACAGATAAATTTGGATTTCATCAACATTCAAAATGTGCTTCAAAGGGCATTATCAAGAAAATAAAAGACAACCCATTGACTAGCAGGAAATATTTGTAAATTATATATCTGATAGAATGTATATTGGTAAATAAATTTTGTAACTTAATAATAAAAAGACAAATAACCCAATTGAAAAAGTGGGCAAAGGATCTGAGTAGACATGTCTCCAAAGAAGATAAATGTACAAATGGCCAATAAGCACACAAAAAGATGCTCAGCATCATTCATCATGAAGGGAATGCAAATCAAAGTCATAATGAGGTACCACTTCCTATCAACTAGGATGGCTAAAACAAAAGGCAGTAATGAGTGTTGATAAGGATGTGAAGAAATTAGAACCCTTATACATTAGTGGAAATGTAAAGTGGTGCAGCCACTTTGGAAAACAGCCTGGCAGCTGCTCAAAAGGTTAAATATACAGCAATTCCAATGACCCAGCAATTTTACTCCTAGATGTATACCCAAGAGAATGAAAAACCCATGTCTACACAAAAACTTGTACACAAATGCTTACAGCAGCATTATTTATAACTAGAGGCCCGGTGCACGAAATTCATGCATGGGGGAGGGGGGGCAGGGGGGTGTTCCTCAGCCCGGCCTGCACACTCTCCAATGTGGGATTCCTCTCACAATCTGGGACCACTGGCTCCTAACCGCTCACCTGCCTGCCTGATTGCCCCTAACTGCCCTCCCCTGCCGGCCAGATCACCCCTAACCGCCTCTGTCTTGGCCCCTGCCAATGTGGCTTTGTCCAGAAGGAGGACTGGACAACTGGAAGATGTCCGGTCGACCTGGTCTAATTAGCATATTACCCTTTTATTAGTATAGATAACTAAAAAGTAGAAACCAAATGTCTATTAACTGATAAGTGGATATGCAAACATGGTATATCCATTCAGTGGAATATTATTCAGCAATAAAAAGGAATGAAGCATTGTGGGCAACAGTGTGGTGACTGCAGGGTTAGGGGAGTAGGTGGAGGTGGAGGAAGGTATAAGGGGGATAAATGGTGATGGGGAAAAAATAGAGAGAAAAAAGGAATGAAGTACTGATAGATGCTTTCACAGGGCTAAACCTTAAAGATATTGGGTTAAGTGAAAGCTAGTCACATAGTGTGACTCCATTTATAAAATGTGTAGAATAGGCAAACCTACATGTAAATTAGATGAATGGTTGCTTAGGACTGGGGGAGGAGTATTGGGGACTGATGACTAAAGGGATTTGGCTTTGTTTTTGGGTGATCGTGTAAAATTGACTGTGGTGATGGTTGAAACAACCCTGGATACACTAAAGACCATTAAGTTGTACACTTTAAATTGGTGACTTTGCATGGCATATGAGAGAAAATGGATCAGCTGCCCTCCATACCCACTCAATAAACTTGTTACAAAAGTAATCAGGAGCATGGAAGCATATTAATATTCCTTTCTAAAAAGTCTCATGTTTTAGCTATTACACTATCATTAGAATAATACTTTCAGTAAGCACATGCTTTGTCCATTCAGTATGAGTTTCTGCCATCTGCCTGTGACTGTTCTTCAATAAATGGAACCAAGTATGCTTTGACATGCCAATGCTTGCTCCTCTTCATCATGAGCTTTTTGGACGGTCTCATTTCTCTCAAATAAAAGGGAATGAGCCCTGGCCCATGTGGCTCAGTTGGTTGGAGCACCTTCCCTGTGCACTGAAGGGTTGCAGGTTTGATTCCTGGTCAGAGCACATACCCAGATAGTGTGTATGATCCCCAGTCCAGGCGAGTACGGGATATTTCTCTCTCTCCCTCCTCTCTCTTTAGAATCAATGAAAACATATTCTCAGATGAGGATTAAAAAAACAATAATAAACACAATTTTGGAACACCTTTAGCTTTGCTTTTTCTAAGTCTGGTTGATCTGGAATAACCTTTCACCGATCTTTTAATGAAGAATTAGAACACATCTCATTCCTCACCTGTATAAACCCTCCTTGACTTACCACCACTTTTGAGGAAACATTGAGAATCCCTTCACAGGCTCTAAGGCCACCCGTGGCCTGGACTTGCTACCTTCCATCCTGCAGTGCTCCTTCCTGCTTTGGGTCCTACCCCACTGTGGTCATTTTCTGGACTGTCCTTCCTGTCACATGGTAGGTGGTTAATAAATACTGACTAAATAAATAAATGTAAATTTTTCATTCCCTAGATACAACACATTTTCAAATATATATATATTTTAAATTGAATTTATTGGGATGACACTGACTTACAAAACCATACAGGTTTCAAGTATATAGCTCAAAAAAACATCTGCACACTGCATCATGTGCCCATCCCCCAAAGCAAGTCTCTTTCCGTACCCATTTATCCCGTTTTCCCACCCCCACCTACCTACACCCCCCTTTCAAGGAAAGACTTAACTGTGAATTCATGGGTGAATTTGGGGGGGTGGGGTGGGTAGTATCTGTAGGTCTTTTGATATATTTTACAAAATTGTGTACATGGGAACGTCCATTTTACGGTAATGACCTGAGTTAAGGGAATGAGGCTCAGAGAAAGAAAGAAAAAAGGGAGACAAAAGTAAAAAAGTCAGAGGCTGTAACAGCCAGTGTATTATAAATATATTAGAACGATTGTGACTTTAAATAAGGTAAATTGCCCTTGATGGTCACAAGTATTGAGGACACAGGGATTCCTATGCCTAAAATAAAAACCAGCCAATTACCTGTTTTCTCAATGCTCCCCTCTGTAGTCGTGGCTTATGTGATGGTGATTTTCAATAGTCAGTTCTGCTTTCCACGGGCCTTTAAAAACTATACGCCAGACCCTCCCACACCCAATTCCAAGATCTGATATGCCTTCTGCCATATCAGGGGCGTGCGAAGTTGAGAATAATTAATCTAAATAATTCACTCAAAAGAATCCATCTAAAATCCCAGTCAGGTTTGTACAAATTAAAATTGTTTCTAAAGAATGTGGAATGTCCAAATAGCAGTGTATCTACATAAACCAATAAAATGTTAGTGGCAATTTAATTTTAATATCTTTTCAAAAATTTCCCAACTTACAAATTAGTATACATTTGTGTATATTTACACAAACAAATATACATCATTCTTTCCCCCATCTTAATTCAGCCTCCCATAGGAGGTTCCGGGGCTCCGAGATGACTACCTGAGAGCTGGTGCTCCAAGGAGCCCTGGGTCTTGCTAGTGACGCTGGGTGTGGCTGTGTGCCACAGAGCAGGTCCATCCTGTAGCACCACAGGCCAGGAGCAGCTTCTGTTCTTTTCCAGATGCACAATGCAGATGCCACTTCGGTTGTGCCTATGTATCCAGGTGCTTGTAGAGTCGACGACTTTTCTCTTTTTTATTTCTGTTGCCATGTTTTTTCCAGGGCTTCCCAGCCCCACTCTCAGAGCTCACAGTAGCTGCAGTCACCAGGCCCCTCCCAGGCTTGTAGCCCATCACAGCCTGGACTCCTTTGGTCAAAGCTCTCACATTTTCCTAGCAAATAAGAGGAAATCTTATTCAGGATATCAGCAGTCTCCTTTAGAGGATATGTATAGTGTTATTTATGGAAACTCCAAGATAGTGGGACTTCCATCTCTCACTGGTACTTGCTCCCTGTTACTTAAATGATAAGCTTTCAGCATTCTGTCTTCAGTTCATTCCCACCCACCCCTCAACTTTCCTTAGTTCCATCACTTCAAATATCATCTATAACTAGAAGCATACTAGCTTCTTCCTGGAAATCTCTATCCTGATATCGAAATTCAACCTGCCTCAATCTAAATTGAGTTAGAAGTGGATTCTCCATTCTTTATTTCAGTGAGTGGTATAAAGAATCCGCCAGGCTGCCAAGACAGGACACTCTCTCTGTCTTCCTCACCTACCATATGCAGCCAGCTGGCCACTAGGTTCTGCTGCTCCCATCTTTAGAATTTTGTCTGTCTACCCCTCCTCTCCATCTACCCCCCACTGCTCTAACCGAGGTGCTGATTAGCTTTCTCCGGGCCACTTACTATAAGACTCTTATAATCCAGCATCCGTATTTCTTTCTTTTTTAAAAAAAATTCTTTATTGTTTAAAGTATTACATATAGTATTACATATCTCCTTTCTTCCCCATTGGCCACCCCCACCCCCCAGCACATGCCCTCACACCCCCTAGTGTCTGTGTCCATTGGTTATGCTTATATGCATGCATACAAGTCCTTTGGTTGATCTCTTACCACCCGCCCTCACCCTCCCCTGCCTTCCCTTTGAAGACTGATGGACTGTTTGACAGCATCCACATTTCTACAAGTTCTCTGATCATGTTTCTCTTTTCCTGTCCTCACAAATCTCTGCTGGCTCCTTGTAGCCTGGCGAATCACATTCAGATTCTCACACAGGGCACGTAAGGCCACCTACAACGTGGGCTCTTTTAATGATAAACCCCACACTCCTGATCATTATGCCTTTGTTCATGCTACTCCTTCTGCCTGGAAATCTGGCCCTCACCACTCCTTCCAACTGGCACATTTTTATTTGTCTCTCAAAGTCCAGCTTAAATATCATTTCCTCTCTGCAGTTCCCATTTTCCCACTTTGCTCTCAGCTCCAAGATAACTGTTCTCCAGTCTGGGTTCACAGAGTCTTGACTTATACCCCTGTGCTAGACCTAACATGTTATGTTAATTGTTAACTTGCCTGTCTCCCCTTTGCTAGAATGTGACCCCCCCTGAAAGCAATAATTGTGTCTTATTTTGATATCCCAGGTCCTGGTGTAATAGCTGGCACATAGTAGTGCTCAAAAAAGTTTTTTGAAAACTTATGATTTAAGTAAAATAAACAAACAAAAAAAATGTAGGTTTACTTAGTAGAAAAAAATTCAATCCAATATGATTTGCAAGTATAAAGCAGGATTTCATGATCTTAGAATAGTACATTACTCTAGAAACTAAAACCTAGATACCTAATTATATTATAACTAAACTGAAAGTTTTCAGCTTTCTTATTCATGACCTTTAGAAACTTCTTGTAAAACTTAAAACTTTAACTTAAATGTCCTGTATAACAGTAATAGGCTCAGGAAAGAACTTCTAATCTTCCTGCATATTGGTAACTTTTCTTCTAAACACTGGTAGACTTGGAAATAGTTCAAACTAGGAGCCACAACAACCAAAGTTCTAGTCCAGCTTTGCCATTTCAAACAAGTGTCCTGAGGTAGCTCACTTAGCCTCCTGAAGCCTCAATGTCTTTAATAGTAAAGTGGGAATAATATACCTGCTTGGTGTGCCTCACCATGATCACTGTGTGGGGCACAAATAAGGCACCACACAAATACAGAAAAAATCATTCTCTGCATACACATGACCCCTGCACTCCATTTTTTTTGGGGGGGAATAGTAGATACAAAAACATTAATATATATTAGGTACAATTATATGATTTAAATGTTCTGCGCATAAATTTGCTCTTTAAAATGTAATATACAATTGTACTTGTGAATGATACTAGACTTATCGGGTGGCCACTTGTAAGTTATATAAATGTCTAATCACTATGCTGCATACCTAAAATTAACGTATTATGTATGTCAACTATAACTGAAAAACTTTTTTAAATTTTAAAAATTGTACCTGTGATATAAACTTGTGATTAAAATATGTTGGTTTAGAGAAAAGACAATCTACTAAATGGGAGAAAAATTTGCAGATCTATATATATATTCTGTATGTATAAAACCCTAATATGCAAATAGGCCGAATGACGGAACAACTGAACAACCAGTCGATATGATGTGCGCTGACCACCAGAGGGTGCGCACAGAACATGCCAGGTGTTGGCAGCAGGCGGCAGAGCATGGAACATGGTGGGTGTTGGCCATGGCGGGATGTGGAGCAGGGGAGTGGGGCCACCAGACCAAGGCGGGGTGCTGGTCGCTGTCGAGACAAGCCTCTGGTGATTACAGAAAATGTTTTGCTCCTGTGTGCTGAGGTCCCGCCGTCAGCAGGTGTAAGCGGCAGCTGCCAGCCCCGATTGCCCCTCAGGGGCGATCGGGGCAGCAGCCGCTGCTCACACCCACTGCTGGCGCCGGCCCCAATCACTCTGTGCCATCAGCAGGTGCAAGCAGGGCCAGCGCTGTCAGCTCGTGGGAGCAGCAGCAGGGCTGCCAGCAGACAGGGGACAGGGGCCGCGGCGGGAGGGGCTGGGTAGGGGTGCGGAGGATGGGCAGAGACCCACCGCTGTGCTCACTGCAGCCTCGTGGCACACAGTTCCTTTCAAGGTGCACGAATTGTGCACTGGGCCCCTAGTAAGTAGGACAAAGGTTCATATCCAGACTATACAAAGAACTCTTACAATTCAACAATAGAGAATCCTCCAGAGAAGAGATATATATGTATGCCAATGAGCACATGAAAAGATGCTCATACAACTAGTCATTAGGGAAGTACAAATCAAAATCATGAGGTACCAATTCACACATAGCAGGATGGCTAATATAAAAAAGAAAATAAATACTGGCAAGGATGTGGAGAAATTGGAACTCTCATACATGCTGGTGAGAATGTAATATGGTGCAGCCACTTTGGGAAGTTAATGTGGAGTTACCATATGACCCAGCAATCCTACTCCTAAAAACATACCCAAGAGAACAGTAAATATATGTCCACACAAAACATGCCCATGAATGTTCACAGCAGCATTATTCATAATAGACAAAAAATGGAAACAACCCAGATGTCCATCAACTGATAAATGAACAAACAAAATGTGGTCTATCCTTTCAATGAAATATTATTTGGCAATAAAAAGGAATAAAGTACTGATTCATGGATGAACCTTGAAGTCACTATGCCAAGTTAAAGATACCCATCACAAAGACTGCATAGTGTATGAATCCATTTACAAAAATGTCCAGAATAGGCAAATCTATAGAGAAAGTAGATTAGTGGTGGGCAGAGCCTAATGGGAAAGGGGAATTCGGAGTGACTATTAATGGGTATGGAGTTTCTTTTTGGAGTGATAAAAACGTTCTAAAATTAGATAGTGGTTAAGGTTGTGCAACTCTGTGAATATAATGTAAACTACTGAATTGTATATTTTAAAAGGGTGAACTTTATGATGTGTAAATTGTATGCCAACAAAGCTGTTACACAAAACGTGTTGGATGAGAAATTAAGAAAAGCTTTAAAACTTACTTGATGGAAAAAAGTTTTGTCAACAACATTTTCAATCTGTTTTGCTTTTTTATTCCGACCTGGCTGCATTTTCATTTCACCACCATTCCATTTGTTCTCCAGTAGTCGCTGGTGTTGATACTGAAAGGTCAGGGGATCTCTCCCCGGAGGAGGATGACAGTACAGGAGTTTACCCTATAAAGACAGTATGAATGGTATCAGCGCATCACAAATGCCACCTGTCAGACAAGGCATCTCAACCAGGCACACTCTGATGGAGCCTTCCGCTTTTGATTAAATTAGCTAAGTTGAGTTTTGGTTAACTGCAACGGATGAGTCCTAATAAACTGATGATGATCCTTGGTGTTCTAGAGGCCTAGCCTCCTGCCATAGTCCCCAGGCAAGAATAAAATCTTCTCTGCTCCTTTTTTAAAAAAAAAATCCTCACCAGAGGATATTTTTTTCATTTATTATTATTGTTTTTCAGGGAGGGAGGGAGGGAGGGAAAGAAACACTGCCTCCCGCATGTGCTCCAACCAGGGTCTGGGATTGAGCCTGTAATCAAGGTATGTGCCCTTGAATAGAATAGAACCCAGGACACTTCAGTCCACGGGCCGATGTTCTATCCACTGAGCCAAACCAGCTAGGACTCTGTGCTCCTTTTTACTTCACTAGCATATCTATTTTTTTTTTCTCAAATATATTTTATTGATTTTTTACAGAGAGGAAGGGAGAGAGATAGAGAGCTAGAAAGATCGATGAGAGAGAAACATCGATCAGCTGCCTCCTGCACATCTCCTACTGGGGATATGCCCGCAACCCAGGTACATGCCCTTGACCGGAATCGAACCTGGGACCTTTCAGTCCGCAGGCCGACGCTCTATCCACTGAGCCAAACCGGTTTCTGCCACTTGCATATCTATTAAAGTATGCACTTTTCAGTACACTTGTATGACTTATGATGAATATTTTCCAAAGCAAAAACTAGGACACAACTGGACAGTGACTGTACTAATGGGATCCTGGGCTGATTGCAGTTGTTCACTGGGTGCAGATTTCCCTCTTCCATCATAAACACTTGAAAACCTATTATTTTTAATGCACCTTCCCATCCTCCAGTTTTATAAATTGTAAACAAATAATTTATCCATATAAATATTCCATTAACTACTTTCTCCCTGAATTGAAGGCAAGAGAATATGCCTGCTCACTTTTATTTTCCATAATAATCTCATGAGATAGGTACTATTAGTTCCTCCTCTATTGATGAAGAAAATCCAAAACTTAGCATGCCCTCATTTATAATATGGAAATAATAACCTCACAGACTTGTTATGTATTTTTAGTGAGATAATAAACGTAAAACATTTGAAAGTATTCCCAGCAGGGTTTAGCTTTGAATAAATGTTAGCTATTATTATTGTTGTTACTAGATAAATGTAAGGAGAAAGACATATGAACACTGTATTACAGGGAAGACTATGTTATAGGAGTGGAAAAACCAGGTGTTCAGAGACCTTCGTCTCCTTCCTATTAGGTTGTCAGTCTACTTTATTGCTTTATATGATGCTAGCTCTCCCGGATCAAAACTATAAATCTAGTTATAAAACAATCTCAATGAGAAAATATCTCCTTTATAACTTAACAGGTAGCCATTTTCTAAAGTCATACCATGGAGAAAGAAGACCTGTTTATTTAAGAGCAACAAGAAGCAGGGTTCCCTTACATTGACATAATCCTTCAGGATGTAGCGTGCAGACCGAGGCTGGTCTGGCTGCCCGTGCGCTGTCATGAATCCTCGCATATCTGTGAGGAGAAAGGAATTTTGCAAAACCTAAGTTAGAAGACAGAACATCACAATAAAACAAGTGTGGTGATAACTTAGACCTTTCCCTTAATGCACTAGCATCCATACTTTCTACTTTGAAAAGTCAATAATCATTGTAGAAAATATTTTGGTTCACATGATAAAAACATTTGATAACCCAGGAGAATAGACCATATGGTTTTATCTGATATCCTAGCACCACACTGTGAAACAATGCAACTTCTTTCTACACCACTTCTTTCATTTCTTGATTTTAAACATTCAAGGAGGCTACTTGTAGAATGCTATGTTGTCATTATTAGCAAAACCAAAAGCAATAGAGCAAGTTTTCTTATGTATATCCCCACAGTTTTTCCAGTTTCCCAGAGAGACAGCGAAGATCCTTTTACTACTAACTCAATTAGAAGGGAGGAGCAGAGCACAGCAGATAAGAATATAGGCGTTGGCAGCCAGGTTGGGTTCAAAACTCAGCTCCCTCACATACTAGCTGTGTGCTGGCTCTTTCTGTTTAGAATAGTTAGAATCCTAGAGTTCACCTCACACAAAAAAGCAGATTCAGGCAGATTAAAAATCTAAAGGTTTTAAATAAGAAAAGATATTAGAGGAAAATAGTTTTATCCTCTTGGGATAGAAATGGTCTTCCCCAAGTAAAATGCCAAAAAGAAAACAACAACAACAATCCAGTCTATTAAAAATATTTCTATGTTAAAGAAACCATAAACATTGGGGAAACATTTGTGGCACATGTAACAAGGAACTCCTACAAATCAAGATAAAAACAAATAATGCATAGAAACAAGGTGATTTCCAAAAGAAACATAAATGGTTAACAAACATATGGACGGACGCTCAATTTCACTTTTATTTAAAGAAATAAATTAAATCAAGAATTATTTAACAACATCTTTTAAAAGTAACTGCCGGAGACTATTCTTTATGAACCTGCAGATGGCGACCTTAGAAACTGTTCATGTGTGGTCATCCCTGCCTACAAAAAGGCATTTTCCTTTCTCTAACTTGCTCAGTGTCCTGGAAAGATTAGGAAAAACGGGTTCTCATCCAGGCTGTGCCACTGACCAGACACCACCTTGGGCAAGTTAGTTCATGCTTTGATTTCAGATTACTTGTTAAAAAAGGGGAGCAAGAGGTGGGGCGATCTTTAGGGTCTCTTCTAGTTCTGTGAATTGTGATTATACCAGTCTTAACACAAGTGCTTAGTATCCATCCTTGTTAAAGTCTTTCATCTTAGCCCTAGCTGGTTTGGCTCAATGGATAGAACGTCGGCCTGCGGACTGAAGGGTCCTGGGTTCAATTCCAGGCAAGGGCATATGCTCAGGTTGTAGGCTCGATCCCCACTGTGGGACATGCAGGAGGCAGCCGATCAATGATTCTCTCTCATTATTGATGTTTCTATCTCTCTCTCCCTCTTCTTTTCTCTCTGAAATCAATAAAAAATACATTAAAGAAAAAAAAGCCTCTCAACTTTGGTAGGTTCAAGGTCTGACTTAAGCATTGTCCCTATCAAATCACCTTTGTCTGCCAGGAAATAATAAAATGAACTGAACTCCTTCCCAGGCTGGTGACAATTCTTTTAAAGGCAGGTCACACATGCACAGAAATGCTTCTAACATTGCTACCCCTTTAAGTAGACACAGGTTCCCCCAGACAACCTTTGAAGTTTGTATTTAAGGTAAATAAATTACAACCAACTGGAGAAATGATAGACTAAAGGAACTCCCACATGGAATTGAGGTAAAAACATGGAGGTGGGAGAGTGTGGACTCATTTTAATGTTGAATGAGGCTGACAGGGGTTGATGGAAGGGGAAGGAAGAGGCTTTGTGTCCCTATTCCCTATCCTAGCTGCTCTGTCCCACTCTAAGGGTTTTCCCTTCTGACGCTCCCCTCATTACTCTCTTATCCTGCTCTGATAAGCACACTAATTTTCTTCCGTTTTGGGAGAAGTCTCCAGAAAAAGCCAACCTAGCCTCAGATCAGAACTAGTGCCTACACTTGGGTATCATCAAAGCGGTGCATGTCCCGTGGGCCTTTCCTTTAGAAGCGAGTGGCAACTGCTGACAGGCCCTGTGCTCCCTGTGGGGGCTCTGAACACGGCCACATCGAGGCCTCTACATGGGAAGGGCCCGAGACCAGGCGAGTATAAAGGATGCCTCTCCCCAGGGAGTGGTTTCTGAGGTGAAGGGAAAGAGACAAAGAATACAAAGCATCTCCTTCTCTAACCTTTAGAAAGCACTTCACACACTGAAGTGAAATGGCACTCAGGTGGCCAAAACCGGTTTGGCTCAGCGGATAGAGCGTCGGCCTGCGGACTGAAAGGTCCTAGGTTCGATTCTGGTCAAGGGCATGTACCTGGGTTGCGGGCACATCCCCAGTGGGGGATGTGCAGGAGGCAGCTGATCGATGTTTTTCTCTCATCAATGTTTCTGACTATCTCTCTCCCTTCCTCTCTGTAAAAAATCAATAAAATATATTTAAAAAAAAAAATAGCACTCAGGTGGCCTCTGCTCTCCTCGCTAAGCTACCTGTGGACCCTGAAGCCACCATCGAACCAGATACCTGGAGGCCACTTTACAGGCAAGGCCAACAGAGAAAACAAAAATATCAACTCTGGAAGAGGACATGACAAATGCTAAGGAAAAATTCTGAATTTGTATCTTTGCAGAGGACTATTTCTCTCATTAACTTTATTTTTTGTTCATGTTTTAATACAAACCACAACTCACATCCATAAGCTGTCAGCAGTTCTTCTGATGTTGGAGGCCGCTGGGGATCTTCATCCTCTCTAGGCTTTATGATGCTAATGCCATAGGTAGATTCTAAAACATGTCTTGGAATATTCTGGCAAACGTAAGCTTGTCAAGGAAACCATTCCCTTGAACTGTCCCCTAGTGTCTGGCACATGCTTGTAAGAACATGGTATGTCAGCACTTCTATGGCAAAACCTTTTCACCTCTCTAAAAGAGAAGTAGTTATTCATTAATTAAAATTTTTTTTCCCCTTTTAAACAAAGCCTTATGCACCAATGAATCCTTTTAAATAATTATTAAAATCTCTGAAATACATCTTAAAGTTGACAAATTTTTACCTAAACCAACAATCAATTTGTGAGATAATCCCAATTCGAACATAAAGCAGAGAGTCTGTTTCTAATTCTTATGACCATGTAAGGAGAATTTTTTTTTTCTCCCACAGATTTTTCTTAACCCACCTACGACTTTCTATCTTGTACCACGGTTACTTATGTACATGACCCATAGTCCTGACAGAACGAATCCTGAAAGGGCAGGATCCACATCAGACTCATGCCAGCATCCTCCACAGAACCCAACCTAATCTGGCTTGCAATACATTTTTTGAGATTCATCCAGGTTGCTATAAAAGATTTAGTACATTCTCTCTCTTTCCCCTTATTTTTCAATTACAGTTTACTTTCAGTATTATTTCGTATGAGTTTCAGGTGTACAGCATAGTGGTTAGACAATCATATACTTTGCAAAGTGCTCCCCTCAATAATTGCAGTACCCACCTGGCACCATACCTAGTTATTGCAATATTATTGAGTATATTCCCTATGCCAGTGATGGTGAACCTTTTAAGCTCGGAGTGTCAGCATTTTCAAAAACCCTAACTTAACTCTGGTGCCGTGTCACATATAGAAATTTTTTGATATTTGCAACCATAGTAAAGCAAAGACTTATTTATATTTTTGATATTTATTTTATATATTTAAATGCCATTTAACAAAGAAAAATCAACCAAAAAAATGAGTTCGCGTGTCACCTCTGACACGCATCACCTGACACGCGTCACCTCTGACACGCGTCATAGGTTCGCCATCACTGCCCTATGCTGTACTTTATGTGTTCTTTTGAACAACTGTACTCTATTTTAGAAATGTATGATATTTTATTTATCATGGTAAATAAATTTTTACTTATTTCTTATAGAAAGAGAAAATAAATTGGGGTAAACAAAAAGCTGTGGTCTTAAGTGCAGTCATTAAAAGTCTTGTCAAGAACCATGCAGGGCCTAGCCAGCATGGCTTAGTGGTTGAGCATAGGCCTATGTACCAGGAGGTCACAGTTCGATTCCTGGTCAGGATATATGCCCGGTTATGGGCTGGATTCCCAGTGGGAGGCGTGCAGGAGGCAGCCAATCAATGATTCTCTCTCATCATTGAGGTTTCTCTCTCTCTCGCTCTCCCTTCCTCTCTGAAAAAAAAAAGAAAAAAAGAAAGAAATCGTGCAGTATCCACCTCAAGGGTTGTCTTGAAAATTAAATGAGGTATGAGTTGGCAAGTGTTTGGGAAAGTACATAGCATTCGGTAAATGTTAGCTGTAACGATTCAATTCTCATAACTGATTGGGAGGCAGCTATTATTACCAGTAAAAGAAATGACTCTGGAAGGTTGGGCAAGTTTTCCAAGGTCACTCAAGTAGTTAAATGGCAGTGTCAGAATTCCAGCAGCTCTGCAATTGGAGGCTGAGATCCCAGGTTGGGATCCTCCATTTATACCAGGCTACCCTGCTGCAACCAGGCCGTGGGGTTCCAATTCTGAAGTCCTGATGCTCTCTGACTGTATAAACTTGGGCAGAGCACTAGCAAATACTTTAGATTTTTCATTCTCAGATTATCAGTCCTGAATACATCAATGCAAGACAATGTCCACAATAAACGTGAAGCCCCAATTCACACGTAACAACCAGGGTCTTTACCAAGCAGAAAGGATATGAGTGATATAGGTGGAACGTGATCTCTCATCTGGTCAATTGGGAGGATTCCATTGCAAGTCATCTCAGCCTTGGTAGAGACAAAGGATGGCATCACCAGGCCTGGGCAGTCACATAAGCAGAGGCCAGGCTCCACAAAGAGAGTCTGAAAGACAAGTAAGAGGATTTTATGCTGGGCATACAGAGGAGAAAGGGGAGGAAGAGCAGCACATGAGTGACAGAGAACTTCAGAAAATACCCAGATGGAGGAATTGGCTGAGTAGGAAATACAGAGGCCAATGCTGTAGCAATAAATACCTGAAAATGCTTGGTGTGACCAGGTGTGGCAGACACAGATACTTTCTTGTTGCCCATGATAGTGTTGATTGTTGAACTCTTACCAACATTTGGGTAGCCCACCTAGAAGAGACTCAGAAGTTACTGAATAGTCAAACAGCACACCTATCAAAGATCCGAAGATTTGAT
Source organism: Myotis nattereri (assembly GCF_964212035.1). NCBI lineage: Eukaryota > Metazoa > Chordata > Mammalia > Chiroptera > Vespertilionidae > Myotis > Myotis nattereri. Next base: position 52,012,020 of record NC_138077.1, read on the forward strand.
ATAAATACTGGCAACACTAACATGAGTCTGGTTGCTTCCAAAGGTTATTTGAAATATACGTTGTTTGTTGTCAGACATTTTCCCACCTGTGGTATGGGTATTTGTTCACATTCATCCCCAGTGATGAATAGTACATTCTATTTATTTTTAAAATATACTTTTATTGATTTCAGAGAGGAAGGGAGAGGGACAGAGAGATAGAAACATCAATGATGAGAATTACTGATTTGGCTGCCTCCTGAATGCCCCCCATTGAGAATCGAGCCCGTAACCCAGGCATGTGCCCTTGGCCGGAATTGAACATGGAACCCTTCAGTCTGCAGGCCGACACTATTCACTGAGCCAAACCAGCCAGAGCAGTACATTTTATTTTTATAAGTTTTGCTATCACAGCAGATGCTCCAGTAAAACTTACCACCTTGTTCCCAGCTCTTCCCCTCCCTCTTCCCATCTACAGGCATTTCAGTTCCCATTGGTTCTCCCATTGGGTGAAGCTGAGCATCACAGATATTTTCATTATCACAACATACAATTATTGAGCCTGCAACCCAGGCATGTGCCCTGACGAGGAATCGAACCTCAACCTCCTGGTTCATAGGTTGACACTCAACCACTGAGCCACACCAGCCGGGCTGATTATTTTTAATAACATTAACAAGTTTCTGTCTTGCTGGCCAAAAATGCCAAATGACACAATGAGCTGAGGTGGGTTATCAAGCTACTAAAACTCTTCAATTACTCTTGGGTTCTGGGTGAAACACTATCCATTCTTTCACCTCTGTCTCTCCCCAACTATCAATAAATTGGAAATGTCATGTTGCCTCTGATCAAGCAGGATCATATAAAGGAACAAAAGCTGTTCTCAAAATGACAAGCAAACTTTTTGCTCAAATTATGCCACCCTTGTTCTATGCCTTTTCTCAGGCTTTCTCCCAGGCCTCCAAATCCAATCCACTCTTTTACATGGTTCCAAAAATCCTCCATTAACATGCCTGGAAGGTTAGAAAATACCAATCTCATTGAATATAAAATCCCAAACTTTCACCTCTATTAACAAGACTTAAAATGGACACACTTCCACCATTCCAGTCTTAACTCTCATCACTCTTCAAACTTTAACCACACTCGATCACATGCCATGCAATGAACACACTTTCCCATTCCTCCTGCTCTGCTTGAACATTTCCCTTTTGCCTGTCTGGATGCCCTTCCAAGGTCACTTGTCAAAACCTTACATCATACTTTAAGATAAACCTCTTAAAAGATTTCGGGTAACTGCTTATTAATTTCAATATTCTTCTGTTTTGTATTTATATCTTGATCACCTGATATATTATTATATGCTTAAGTGCTATTCGTTGGGGTTGAGGGGAGAGGATTTTTGTTGCTGTCATCCTCCCCCGCCCAATCAGGTTCCCTCATGATATATACTCCTATAGGGAATTAAACGTCCCCCTCTCTACTTGGATTACAAAATCTAGGAGGGTGGGACTGTGTCTGCCTTGTCTACACTATCTGTACATGGCTAGGGCCTAGCAGGATGCGTGGCATGTAGTATGTGATCAATAAATGTTTGCAGAATGAGTAAATTAACCTATTTTAGGATTTCTACAGGAGGGAGGCTGCTTCACATTTCCATAAACATGAGGGAAGCTGGTTTTCTGGTACATGCGGAAAATTTACTTTCCTCCACTATTTTGTTCTCCTGGATGGAAGATCTTTAAAATAAATGCCCTCTCTAACATTGTACATTTCCTTAGCTAAAAGATGCAGCCAACTGGAACCAGGCTGTACCCTCTTCAGGTGTGGGCACTTTTCACAGCTATCTGGGATTTAGGGTATATGGAGTTAGCAATGCAATCCCCTTTCCTTTATTTGCAGTGTTTATGCAACTAAAACATTTATCCTATTTTCCCTGTCCCCAGGATACTGGGATTCTCCCAAACACACTTCTGAAACACTTAGAGTATAAGTTGTCAAGGATCACAGTAAGTTGCCAAAAGCCTACCTTACCTAAAAGCCCATCTTACCTAAACCTAAGAACATCAGACCAGAAGTCCAAAGACAACCTCATTCTAGTACCGCTTGGTAAGTCACATGATAGGCAGTGAACTGGAAAAAGTGAAGACTAATATGAACAGGGCCATAACCAATATAAGCCTTGAGAAAATCACTGTTTTGAGTTGGGCTTTGTCTGTCACACTGCCCACTCCCACGATGGCAGTGGGGCATTCCCTATGATGCCTGATTGGTCTCTGGGGTTCCGGTGCAGCTACCAAGAATGGAGAATTAAAGACCCTCAGGTGGTAACAAATTTATGACACATTTCATCTTACCAGTCCAACAGTAAGGTGCTGATCTTTCACCTTCTTCCCAGTGTGCAGCTGCTTAAAGATCTCCAGTAGCTCCTGCTTTGATACCAGGTGGCTGAAATTGCGCGTTTGCCTCTTCTGCGGGGTTTTCCTGCCCTGAGCCTTGGCTTCCACAGTACAGCTTTCCTGCCAGTCCTGGCCACAGGCTTCTTCGTCAGGGTTGCTGTCCTCTTCCGAACATGTCTGCCAATCCTCCTCCTCCTCCTCCTGACAGTCCTCATACTCACTGTCGTCTTCATCACTAGTAACAACTTCACTAAGTGAGAGAGGATCCCTCTCTAGATGTCGAGTCTCACCTTGTAGAATTTCAGCCTCATCACAGCTGGAGTTTTCAGAGTCAGTTCTGTTGGCTTCTTCAGCATCTGCATCTGCTTGTTCCTGATGAAATAACAGAAAACACAAAAGTTCAAAACTGTATAACTGTACTTTTTCGCTCCAGTGAAAATACTCGAGTTGGTTATCTACGATGAACACAGGACAAGTTATGAAGGAGACCAGAAAAGGTGCCCTTGGCGGAGGGGAGGAGCAGTGGGCCTTCCCTTTATACCTTTCTGTATGATTTGAACTTTGTACAGTAATATGTATTACTTTTGTAACAGATAAATCTTTAAAGAAAGCACGGGTTTAGGAAAGCCTGCGTCAAGCTGAATTCTTTGGCCATACATTATTTTGCAATGGACTGCAGAAGAAAACAAAGCATTTTTCATTAACAATAAAACATTTTCTTCTCTACACAAAGGAAGAAGGGTTTAGTTTGTAATTTGAGTTTCATTTTACATTTTTAAAGACAGTGGTTTGAATGTTTAAGGAAACTGCTATTCTTTTGTAATTGCCATTAGTAAATCAAAACCCCTTGGAGATAGTTCCCGGTGGAAAATGTAGGAGCAACAAAACTCAACTCTGTACATGGAAATTATTCACCAATTAAAGATTTCCTTTGGAGAAAAATAAAATCATGTACTATTCATGGGTGTATTAATTCTTCTGAATTCCTACTGATAACAAAGCAGAAACAAGGCAATTTACAGTATTACTAATTTGTAACAACGATGAAGTGGTTTGAATTTAGAAGTGATGTAAATAAACCTTGCATCATTTTCAAATGATCTATAGTGTTAGCATGAGTAGCTATCACAGGTGGGGACATTATGAACTCAGTTAAAAACGTATCTTAGATTTTAGGAAAGTGATGTAAACAAAATGTGAGGGAAAATAGGTATGATTTCATGATAATGCCTGGCAACTCAAACAGAAACATGGAATTGGAAGCAATTTCTATGATAAATGATCAATGTAAAGAAGTCATTGTGTGCTCTCCTGAATAATTTTAAAATATGAAAGAGGCAGCCCAGCTGGTGTGGCTCAGTGGTTGTATTGACCCAGGAACCAGGAGGTTGCGGTTCAATTCCCGGTCTGGGCACACGTCCGGGGTTGTGGGTGCAATTCCCAATGGGGGGTGTGCAGGAGGCATCCGATTGATGATGTTTTTCTCTCATCAGTATTTCTATTTCTCTATCCCTCTCCCTTCCTCTCTCTCTCCCTTAAAAAATAAATAAAATAAAAAGAAGTGTTCTAAGGTGAGCTCAGGGAGGTCAGAAAAATAAAAAAAAAGGAAAAGTCTATCTTTGGGGGAATGCAGTGCAATTTAACAGATGACCAAGAGTAAACCGAGGTACTCAACTCAAAAAAAATGTTATATATATTTTTTTTAAATAAGAAGGGGTCAAATAACTATTGAAGAAGAACCAAACTTCAAATAGATGAGAAAATAGTGAATATCAAACTACTTTTAATGATTCCATGTTTGAGAGTCAATTGACAGAAGTGATTCCATATATAATAACACGGTAGCTGGCATTTTGTTTTAGGAAATCATGAAAAACAGATTTCAGAAGACTTAGAAGTAGTAAATGGAGCCTAACTTTTAAAAAGGAAAAACAAGTATCTTCCACAAAACACACACTATTAACCCAAAATCTGATATGGAAACAATTCCACAGTTAGCTGGTGAGCCCTAAAGAGACATTCAGCAACAGGGGATCCCATGTGTATTGCGCATGCACAAGTCAACTTAGCCAAACACACACACACACACACACACACACACATATGTATATGTAGAATGAACTTGCTTCATTAGACCTGTTTTCTGATTTAGCTAAATTTTTTCCAGCCCAGTGAAGCACCCCAACTTCTTTCAGGTAATTGCCAGCAACACAGCAGTAAATATCAACACAAAGCAGATTATTATTGTAGGATCATGCAGGAAGAACAAAGGGTAAAATATTTAACTGCAACAGTGTTTGACTATATTCTGCGCAGTGAGAAAACCTGAAGTCATTTTCAAGGCCCACCATTTCTTACTTCTTTTCAATTGGGTCCAGTATCTAAGCTTTCTAAATCTCTGTTTTCCGGCTAATGAAAAGAAAATAGGATTCCACTGAGTCACCTATCTACCTACTCCAGGACTTCAAATGAGATGAGGCACAGAAAACGCTTCACAGACATTTGGTTACCGTGTAAAATGTTTGTACCTGGCTATAAAGCAAGTCGTGCTCCTGGGCTGAAGAAACTGCAAGGGGATGGCAGAGATGTCACCTTGTCACCCATTTTTCTATAGGTCAGTGATGGCGAACCAATGACACGCGTGTCAGAGGTGACACGCGTGTCAGAGGTGACACGCGAACTCATTTTTTTGGTTGATTTTTCTTTGTTAAATGGCATTTAAATATATAAAATAAATATCAAAAATATAAGTCTTTGTTTTACTATGGTTGCAAATATCAAAAAATTTCTATATGTGACACGGCACCAGAGTTAAGTTAGGGTTTTTCAAAATGCTGACACGCCGAGCTCAAAAGGTTCGCCATCACTGCTATAGGTCCTCCTACTATCATAGCACTTAGGGAAAAAATAAACAAACCAACCCCCCAAATTTCCATTAATCTCCCTGAAACCCAACCTGGAAAAGTCCCGCAGGTTACCTTAGAGTCATCAATTAGTGGGATGGCTTCAGCCAAAGCTGACCAGAAAACCACCTTCACATTTTCTTTTTCAAAGTATGTGGCCCAGGCGCTCCGCTGCTCAGAAGTCAACAAGTCTGCCTTATTTATCAGAATCACATTCTCCTTGTCGTCATCTATTTCTTTCACATAACATTCCTAGGCAAGACAAATATAATTAGAAAGGCTTCTTTCAACAAGTAAAAATTAGGCTAATTATACTGAAGAACCCCCCCCCCCCCACCTACAACTAAAAGTTTTCACTGCCCTTTTTTATATCATTCTTAATTTAAATATTTTTAATCATGGCACATTCTACTGACCCTCTCAGTAAACTTTGAAAAGAAGTGAGGTCACATAAAGAAATATTCTCAACGTAAGAAATTGGAAGAGGTAAAAATGCTTTCCTGCCTTGTTGTAAAACAGGTCCTTTTGTCTTTAATAGTGCTGAACTGTTCCGTTTAAACAAGTTAAAAACAACAACAACTGCGTAACTAGATTTGTTGGCCAGCAGGGACTATTTTGCAGCCTCGTGATGACAGCCAACAATATTTACTGTAAAAATTATTTTTGAATTCTAAAAGAAAACCAAGACTACGTCACTGAAATAAATTCCCAAGTTTGGTTCTGCATTAGGAAATATACCAGAAGTATAAAAGCTGACTTCCTAGGAATTTCACCATTAAGATTCATGCTATTTACCAGTGGATTTTAAAATAATCTGGACTATTACTACTATGGTCCTCAGTAGGAAAACTTCACGTGTGCTTTATTAATTCAAAGCCTATACTGCATTATTTCATGCGATTCTCATACCTTATTAGCCCCTGTGGTGGCTTACACACTTAGTTTATTTGTAAACCGCCACAGGGGGTAATAACTAAAGTGTGAGGAGGGAAAACTTAATGGGATGGATAAAAAGTAAAATAACCAGGAATATATCAAAGTAAGTAAAATGCTATTTTGACTGGTGTCTCAAAAAAATGAGAAACACTGGCAAATGTCTATTAACAAAGTGGCTTCTAAACGAAAAGCTGGAAAGTTCACATCAGTGTTTGTGTCTTCCTGCTGACAGAAACAACTGATTGAGAAGAGAAAACATCTGTCACAACCAGTCGCGTTACGAAAGCTTTTAACCCTCGGAGGAAAGGCCTACCTAACTAAACAAAGCTGGAGGAGAGTCCAGAACGCTTGTCTAGAGTATTTCTATCAGTGATGCTGTTCTCCCACTGCTCCTCCAAGGTTGTTAGATTTGAATCTTAGGACACTTTACTTACCAAATCCTCACATCTAAACAGGAGTGGGTTTCGAGCATCTACTATCTGGACCACGATATCGCTGCAAAACAAATGTGAGATATTCCAATCATTGTGAAGTGAAAGGAAATGCTGACCTTTTAGTAAGAGAAGCTAACATTTTCCATATAGTAAGCATTTGACATGTTTAACTTTTTAAGGTACAATTATTCCCCGTTTATAATGAGGAAACTAAAGCTGAGAACAATTAAGTAACTTGTCCAAGGTTGCCAGCTACCAACTGATGGAACCAGAATGGGAACTAAGGTAGTATGGACCAGGGGCCATGCTCATAATCATAATATTGTCCTGCTCTTATACTAACAGCTCTGATGATATTTCATTGCTAAAATTTTAACTGGATCTTCTAGTAACTTCTCCTGGAGAGATAAAGCGAGGTCTACCACATATTCAGTACTTAATCTAAACCGTGTTAAGGCCTCAAAAATACCCTAATATATTTATCACCTGCTGACAGCTGCCCTATCAAAGCCTACATCTAGCACTTAATCATCCACCCACTCCAAGAATGGGTTTAGATGGCAAGAATCCAAAACAGCAAAATATCAACTTAAGTTGCCACCCTGAAGCAGGAATGATGAGTCCAATTTCTTCAACCACATAGATGATGTATAAAAAACTTTCTGCCCTGGCCAGGTGGCTCCGTTGGTTGAAGCACCATCCCATGCACTGGAAGGTTGGGGTTCAATTCCTGGTCAGGGCATATACCTAGGTTGCGAGTTTGATCCCTAGTCGGAGTGAATATGGGAGGCAACTGATCAAGTCTCTCCATCTCCCTTCCCCTTCTTCTCTCTCCAAAATCAATAATAATAATAATAATAATAATAATAATAATAATAATATCTTCAGGTGAGGATTAAAAAAAGAAAACTGCAGTTGATAGCAAGCCCCTCAAAATGTGGTAGGGACTATAGCAGCCCAGCCTTGCAAGCAGCACAAGTATCTCACTTTACTGGGAGTATCCTCCCTTCCTTCAGCTTCTGTGTTTAGAAAAGATTTTTTTAAAAAAATATATATTTTATTGATTTTTTACAGAGAGGAGGGTGAAGGATAGAGAGCTAGAAACATCAATGAGAGAGAAACATCGATCAGCTGCCTCCTGCACACCCCCTACTGGGGATGTGCCCGCAACCAAGGTACATGCCCTTGACCGGAATCGAACCTGGGACCCTTCAGTCTATAGGCCGACGCTCTGTCCACTGAGGCCAACCGGTTAGGGCTAGAAAAGATGTTTTTTAAGGGCCAGTTGTGACTGCCGCTGGAAAGGAGTAAGTTGCAGATGTACCACCTACCCCCTTACAGCAGTCTCCAAATCCGTACCTGGTTAGCCTTTTCTGAGCTAACTCTTACGCAACTATGCCGAACACCAAGGAAATGCATGGAACCCAGTTACCACTGAGGGCAGGGTTTTTGACAATCAATGTACAATTCCTTCAGAACAGTTAAATTTCCAGCATAATTGTGATTCAAAGGAACTCACAGACTTGCTAATTTATGATAGATTGTTTATAAATTCTCAAATTAAGCAGGCCCTAATGTTTTCTTCTTTAAGGTAATATCTACCACTTTAAAAACTGTGAGTATTTAAGAGTAAGTGCAAGAATGACTGCAAAAAAGCCTAATGAACTAAAATTACAAAGTCCACAAACTTTGTCTATCTACCAAACATGTAGAAAGAATAAGAACAAGTCATCTGCTTAGAAACACCAGTAAGAGAAGAACACATTTAAGACAGCTTGCTTCGTGTGCTGAATGAGGATGCAGAGAAAAGTGCCAACTACGTACCAGGAAGGGTCTGCGCAATACAACGAAGGCGCCTATGTTACGGGAATGCAGTGTTCTGCCCTCGCAGTTTCCTGCATTTCAATGACATGTCATACATCAAATCTTTCCTGATAACTACTTTTGAAACTAAAGAGGCAGACGGCTTAGCTGCCTGTTACCTAATGGAAGGAGACATTGGTTGTACAGAACACGCTAGCAAATATTTCCTGTTAAAAGATGTGGCGGTAGTCACTTTATTGGTAATATTTCTATGTAACTCAGATCCACACCTCCATGTAAAACACATTATATTCATGGAGGTAGAAATATGTTCTTATAAAGAGAGAAATATCACATAATAAAAACAATAACACAAGTAACACTGTAATCCAACTGAAGCTAACTAAGAGTTTCAACAAGCACAGACTCATGCTAGGGAAACCGACTGCTTATTTAGGGCATATAAAGCGAGTAAAGGGCCATCCTGTTAAACATGGGAGAACACGTATGGTTACTTTTGTTCCCTGTCAAAACCTACAAAAAGGAAAGGCCGGAACTCATTAGGACGAAGAGATAGAAAGAACAGCAACTAAGACATGTCAAACCTCTAAGAGGCAAGCCTGTGCCTGCCCCCGAGCCCCGAGCGAGCTGGGGATAGAAGCATTAGATCTGGCTCTCAAGGCCAGGGAGAGGCGAGGCACTGAAGCCAATCTGAACAGGGAGCTCTTAGGTTATCCCCTGTTCCCTTCAACCAGGCAATTACGCCCCACCCGGCTTACAAGTTTAATCCAATTCCTGTTGTGTTTTTTTTTTTTAACATAACAATGCAAATGCACTAATATTCTTTTCCGAGAACCAGGCATCCTGTTTCCTAATGTTCTTACTGGGTACATTTTATATATTTAAAAAAAAAAAAATACAACCTGAAAGTTCCTTTTGTTAAAAAACATCATTTCAAATATAAATTTCACTTATGGAGTCCTTTTAAGTAATTCAGACACCTTGAGGAAAACAAAAACCTTTTAACTATACCAACAATCTTTTTCATCTTATGGCACATATAAACTAATCACGAAAATTCCACGGCACACCAAAAATAATTTTTTTTGACAATCTAACAAAAAAAAGGGTATAATTTTGATTCATTCACACAGGACAGCTATTGTGTTGGATGCTGTCATTTTTTTATTTGACTATCTAAGCGAAAAGAGGTCAGTGCCTCTGACCAAAGAGTCAGGTACTGCGTGTTTTAAAATTCTTGCAGCTCACTGGCTGAAAAAGCTGCACTATATCAAAGAGGTGAGAATGGAGAAAGTTGATTCATTCATTTCTAACAATCAAGACATGAAAAAGACTGAAAATATCCCATTCTTAATTTATTAAAATTTTTCTTTTTTCAAATTCCAATTAAAACAATCATTCCCCCCACCCAATCCTTCCTTATCAACTGCCCCTTCCTGGCCTATGACTTGGCCCACTACCTTTCTATCTGCAACATAGTAGGAATCACACTGCTTTGTAGTTTACCAGAACTGCATCGTCCTAGACCTAGTGCAGTGATGGCGAACCTTTTGAGCTCAGCGTGTCAGCATTTTGAAAAACCCTAACTTAACTCTGGTGCCGTGTCACATATAGGAATTTTTTGATATTTGCAACCATAGTAAAACGAAGATTTATATTTTTGATATTTATTTTATATATTTAAATGCCATTTAACAAAGAAAAATCAACCAAAAAAATGAGTTTGCGTGTCACCTCTGACACACGTGTCATAGGTTCGCCATTACTGACTAGTGCATTTCATTCATCTGTTGTGTGCTCTGTTGCCTGGTGCTTTGCTTGGCCTCCCCCCATAATATACTGGCTCTTTCAGGCAGATACCTATTCCTTTTCACACCCATATTTTCCGTATTACCAGTAGAAATTCAATATACAGTGGCTGAAATAACTACAGTTGCTTCAGAACTCATCTTACAGAAAATGCTCACCATTCTCACAAGCTTATTATGTTCATCTAATAACAAAAAACATATATTTTAAAAAACAGTATCATACTTTCAGTTTTTATAATAATTCTCAACAACAGCCCTTTGTATAGCTTAATCCTGCTCCCCTCCCACATCCCTGGGCCTATAAACATGTATTAACACCTAAATCTAATATAACACCACAACAACGACGCCAATACCCCTCTCCCCAAAATGCTCATTTACCTTCGCTCAATCACCCTCCAGAGTTGGCGCCAAAAGTCCAAATTTCTTTCAAATGGAGTCAATATCAGCTTTTGTTCCTCTTCTAGCCTGGCTTTAAAATGATAAGTTTATACCTTTGCCAGATTATATAGAAAGTTTTGAGTAACATAAACACTGAAATTCATTGCATTAAAAAATAAGTACGCAAATATAAATTGTTTTTATACTAGAGACCTGATGCACGAAATTCGTGCAAGGGGCTTGGCCCTCGCAGCCCTGACTTCATCCAGGAGGTCGTTGGGCTGTTCAGTCTAGTTAGCATATTATGCTTTTATTATTATAGATACTTTCTGCTGAACCAATAAGAAAATCAAATTCAAGTTTTATATTTAATCTATTTAAACCCTGGAAGTTTATCTATTACACAAAGTGACAGTTCTCCACGGCATTTCTTCCTGGAGGAATGCCCGAGAGCAGTGATCAACTCCAGGGTGACTACTGGTGGAGAAGGGTATAAACGAGAGAAACAGCCAGGAATGGAGCAGAGTAAGCAACTCACCATTAACCAACTTGCCATCTTTGTGCAAGGAGTCATGTGTGGCCAGCAATTTGCACTTAAATCTACCAGTTTTCTTTTTTAAAAAGTTTTTAAATGCAAACAGCAATGCTAGCACATCAAAATGCCTGACGTGGAATCCAAGGCAAATCTTCAGATAACCTTAACACTCACCGGACAAGCTGACGTCTCCATTCTAGAAAGTTATCTTTTTCTGCCTGTATGAGTTCTTCGGAGCTAGTTTTCTTGTTCCACTTTGGTCTGAAACAATCACAGAGGGGAAAAACTCCATATGAGTTACCAAAATAAAATAGGGGATTTGGATTTAATAATGGCAACTGACTGAGAATAGAGAGCAGAAAAAGAGTGAACATATAAAAATTTTATACTCAGTGGCCATGCTGTGCCTCATAATGTCCTACATTCTTGTTCAGCTCACCTCCTTGGTATACACAGGAACTGTCTGTTTTCTTCATGGAGCTTTTTAATTCTCTGGCTCTCCTCAAAAGACAGCAGTCCAGTTTTAGCCTCAGGAAGCACAAACTTAATATTAAGCTTCTCTGTTTATAGAACAGAAAAGAACTGTTACTCAAGAGGCAATACAAATAGTGAATATTGGTCATTACTTCAAAACTAAAAATATGAGCATCTGAAACAGAATTTAAGCTTTTAAAATTTAGATTCCTCTAGCCTTGGATAAATCATAATTTCCAAATGAAGTTTCCTACAAAAAAGGAAAATGTTTTTATTATTTATAAAACTCCATATTATAAATGCATTAAGAGTGGGAAGAAACTGTGAAGATTTACTACAACCAATCCCTTCATTTTATATAGGCAGTGGTCGCCAACCTTTCGGACCTCATGGACCACCAGTGGTCCTCCGACCACCAGTTGCCGACCGCTGATACAGGGAGAATAATTGTAAGCCAATGGGAATGGATGGGGAAGCAAAGATTCAGCAGTCTCACTCCAGTTGAAAGGGTGAACTATTACACTATGATGTATATAAGGTATGTATGATGAACACCCAGGATTAGTGCCATATATAAATTCAAATAAATATCATGTCCATGTGTGAATTAGAGAGACCTCTATTCTAGGGCTCTATTTCCCTCCAGCCACCCCAGAGTTGCTCCAGGCCTCTCGAATTCACCACACACAGCCACCTAGTCTCCTTAGAAGTCAGCTAAGCTTCTTACCAAAATGTCAAGGGAAGATCCTATTCAAAGATAACGAGACATCTTCAGCAACATTCCTATTGACCTCTAAGCAAAGGCTGCAGTCTGCTACCCTCCTCAGACCACCAATACCTTGGGCTGCACAGTCTAGTAACCAAGTACAGTCAAATCCAAGCACCATTCGCAAGCAGTCGAAACACACACCCCTTGAGCTACATATTTAATAATTCTTTTAATTTCTCCTTCCAATGGTGATCTCCCACCCAATGTCCAACTACTGTAAATACCTCTAGCCCCCCGAGTCTTTCCTCTTTCTCCAGTCCATCATCCAACTTCTTTCCCTAGTTGGCTAAAGCCACGTGGTACATACATTCGACCACTCTGACTGAACATCAAAATTCATTATTTCACTGCACCCACTCCCAAATCTCCACCCTTATGTAAAGCCAACTATTCTTTCTCCTTCTCATTTCAGCAGTGTTGCTATGAGTGCTGCTGCAAGTAATCACACAACAATGCAGCACCTGTCTCGGAACTGTGTTTACTACCAACACTTTTGAATCCAAATATGTGGGTTTTTTGCACACCAACAACCAATTCTCCAAACACCAACTGGTTTCCTACAATTTCATTATATTCTGTCAGACTCCAGAGATAGAAGGGTTCTGTCCCACAACTTCACTTGAGGTGCCACATCTCTAAATGGTTTTTATGGAGGCTTCATCACATAGGCATGATTGATTATTGGCCACTGGTGATTAACTCAATTGTCAGCACCTCCATCTTTTATGACCCCACATATCTGCTACAGACTTCTTTCATAGCACCTAAAATAAAATATACAGAACCAAAACTTGCCTTATTCAACACTGTTGCCAGTACAATGCCTGAGAGAGGCTGAGACTAAACAAAGCATTCTGAACAAATGAATGAATTTGCTAAACAACTTAATAACATTTACAATAATAAAAGAGCAACAGGAATAGTTTATAATTCTATCTCTGTGACATGTACTTTTCCAAGTGCTCAGAAACACGTATTAAAAAACCAGGGAGAGAAATGACTAAAACAAATGACATGCACAGAAAAATTCACTATAATGTGTTGACAAGTACTTTCAAACACTATACAAGTTGCCTAAGTTAACAAGAGCAGGCCGAGAATTGTGCTTCTAACAATGATATCAGAAAACATTCTGGAAAACACTAGTACTGCCCACCATAATGTTGACTGGTTTTTTTTCCCTAGGAAAGATTGAGTTTCTTGAATTTAATATGATACTGTATAATTTGAAGTGTTTTTTCAGAGCTGAATTTTAAAACTGTGGTATAAAACCCCCCACAAAACAACAACAACAAACTGTGGCACATTCTGTAGCTCACAACTTGAGTATAACTGGACCCCACAATGCTACTGGGATATCTGCCTTTGGATTAAAGACAGCTCATTTATGAATTTAGTAGGGTCTGAAAAAACAGTTGCAGGTAGATTTGTTTGTATCTAGTCAGCAAAGAGGGAAATGTGACCAGCGTCATACGCACTCAGCAATAAACAACTTACCAGCTACGAACTCTGTTCCTGCAAGTTCTGCAGTTGCAAGGAAGTCATCAAGGGAGCTCTGTTCAGTCACCGACTGAAGATTAAGACGACCCCAGTCATAGCCATCATTGAGTTCACTTGTGTGCAACTATGAATAAAACAGGGTAAAATGTAGTTACTCTCTTCTGCTCTTGACATCCAAACAAACTCTAACCCCCCAAGGAACTAATATTCTGTAGTCTTGAGCATAATATCAGCACCTTTAGCATCAACACTGATAATAGCTAAACATTCAAATGAGCATTTTCTTACCTCATGATAGGCACTTTCCATTCACAATTTCATTTCATTTTCAAAATCTTTTAATGTAGCTTTATTTTCTGTGATGAGGAAACAGGCTTCAATAGATTAAAATAAACTGCCTAGCCTGGCCAGTTTGGCTCAGTGGTTGAGTCAAACCTATGAACCCAGGAGGTCCTGGTTTGATTCCTGGTGGGGGCATATGCCTGGGTTGCATTGCAGCTCGATCCCCAGTCGGGGTGTGGAGGAGGCAGCAGATCAATGATTCTCTCTCATCACTGATGTTTCTCTTTCTTTCCCTCTCTGAAATCAATAATAATAATAAAAAAATCTTAAAAATAATCGCCTATAGTTGCAACTAATAAGTGATAGAGACAGAATTTGAACACAGACTCTCTGGTCCTGGCAACCACAGTCAAAATTTTTTGATGGGAGACCTGCAGTAAGTTTTGCACAGTGACCCAAATGCTGTGATACACACAGTGATACAATTATATGCCATTAGAGTAAAATGGAAACAAGAGAATCCTAAAACAAAGTTACCTTCCTACAATACACTCTATATTTTGAATTCTTTTTTGTTGGTGTAAAACAAAAACAAAAACACCTCTGGTTGCCACCTACATAACTGATTTCCAGACACAACCCAGAGTTTCATATAAACACCATCCTAGCTACATGCTCAGTACAGGTACGAATAAATAAAAACACTGATGATTAAAAGGTCTGCCCACGGTCACAGAATCAGTAACAATCAGAGTAAGGATTACTATCCAGCTGCTTCAAACCCAATGGAAATGATCAGTATCTAATGTCCGGAGTACCTCTGTCCTGATGAATACTAATGAGCCATAAAGCTGCTTACTCTGCAAACTATACAGACAGAAATCAGATGGTGTGAGAGCGGCACATGGACTACAGGGACGTCTCTGACGTTAGCACAAATTCTTACTGTGAACTCGGTGAGTCTCAAACACCTGGGGTTATGAATAGTCAAAAGGACAAGCACAAGTCAAACTACTCCGTCCACTTTTCAAAGGTCCTAAAACTGTGATGGTTCCTAGGCCTAAGGAACTACGAGGCCGGCCACATTCTGGAGATTCATCTCTGATCGACGTTACTCGGAAATAATGACGAAGCAGGAATGAGAGATATGCTGTATTTCTAGTAGCAACCAGCCACTTTTAGAGGGTCCATTCTTTGAACAAATTAATACTTAAAAGACGTAGTGCTTGTGTTTTTCCCGCTCACAACTTCCAAAGTTCCCATGGCTTATAAGGCAAAGACTATTATTCTGACATGAAGACCCTTCAAAAATCTTACTCCAGCCTCATTAGACTAGTCCTACTTTTTTGTGTGCTCTGTCCCTCCTAGGAGGAGGACCTGCGTATCAGCGTGGCAGAAATTCACACTCATCCTTGAAAACCCTACTTAGACGTCACTTCTAGGAAAGTTTCGTGGTCTCTGGCCCAAGGACTCGCAGCGTTCACACTCGCGTAACCAGACACAGAGGCTGAGGACGAGGACAAGCCCTGGCTTACCCAGGCGTCGGTGGGACGGTGCCCACGGCTCCGCTGGGTCTGCTGCCGGATAAGCGCCCGGCCGAGGGACCCAGAACCTGATGCTTTCCTCCGGCCCATGGCAACACAGCCGCCGAACGAGCTTCCTCCGCCCAGCGCGCACGTTTTCCGGTGTTCAAGCACTTGGTCCCCGGAAGTGACGTCGGTGAGCCCAAGTAGTCAAGGTCCGCGTTGAACAAAGAAAAGAAAGAACTTGCTCAAAACTGCCATCTCCTTTCTCGAGTTGGTTGTTATTATAGAACAAAAATATGAAGCTTTTTTTGATCACTTAATTTTCTATAGATACCTCTAATAATATCTCGAATTTTGATAGAGTAATAGAATCAAAGAATGGTACCGTCCAGATTTGTGCGTCGCTCTTTAGCGTCCGCGAGGAACGAAGAGAGCTAGAAAACAGAGCCGCTTGTATTCGTGGTGCTAGCCCCGCCTCCGCTGTTCCGTCGGGGGAAGGCGGAGACGCGAGGGAAGGGTATGTCCGAGCCCCGCGCGCGGCGGCGTTGCCTCCTGGCTCTGGTTTTCAGCGGGAGCCCGAAGGTGTGTCCTCGCCGCTGTGAGGCCGAGCAGTTAAAGCGCCTTTTCCCCTTAGTCTTCCCGAGCTGCGAATTGCGGAGGAAAACACCCTCCCTGGCTGGGAGTTGGGAACGGAACGATGCATACAGTCATGTTTCCAGAGCTTGGCCAAACTGCAGGGAAAGCGAACAGGCTCTGGCTTAACAGCTTCATTTCAAATGAAGTAGTTCTGGGAGAAGTTTCGACGCCGCGGGAGGTCGCCGGCCTTAACATCCCCTCTCCCCCCGCCTTGCTCAAGGATCAACTATCATTAAACAAACAACCTTAAACGTTCCACTTAGAATTGTATGAAAACTCCCTATAATTAAAGTAAAAACATGAGGCGGCTCTGCTCTGCGCCTGGGCTTTTGTTCCTCACTTTACCGTTAATGCCCTGTATTCGGAATATAAAAAGTCGGGATAGAATCGCGTGGGCATTTTGCCTGCATTTCATTCACCGGGAGGATCGTCTCCGTGTGGCTGTGCTCAGGGAGGAGCCGCTTGCTCAGGTCCGGCGGGAGTCAAGCCCCAGTCCCATCACCTACCTTCCATGTCCCAGGGAAAGGGGCAGAGTGAGGGTTGTTAACGCGTTTTTCAGGACCTAGTGCTTTTCAAACTTTAATGTGCGTCTGAATCCTCCTGGAAATCTCGGTAACGTGCAGCTTCTGATTAATAAGGTCTGGGATGGGGCCAGGGACTCCATACAGTGGGGCCTTGACTTACGAGTTTAATTCGTTCCGTGACGGAGCTCGTAACTCAAATTACTCGTATGTCAAATAAAAAAGTGAACGAGTGAAACACGTGATGCTGGGCTGATGTTGTGGCGTTCACTGTGACGTTCACTGCGCCAACTAGCGGTGGGGTATCTGAAGCTGGCTCGTAACCCAAATTTTAGCTCGCAACTCAAAGCAAAATATCGGCCCAGAGACAGCTCGTATCTCGAAAAACTCGTTAGTCGGGACGCTCGTAAGTCAAGGCCCCACTGCGCTTCCAACCACCTCTCAGGTCGTGCTAATGCTGCTGGTCTGGTCCACGGGCCACAGCAAGGTAAGTCCACTCCCTTCCTTCTGCTGCAGATGAAGACGCTGACGTGGACTGGCGACAGGCCAGTCACAGAAAGTTAGGGGCCTGCAGGCCTGGGACCGTGTCATCCGCCCATCTCTGCATTTCCCGTCAAGGCCACTGTGTAGTCCACAGGCTCTGGGAAGGCGGTGCTCAGACCCACGAAGGCATGCATCAGGACATGGTGTCTCCCATTTCTCAACTCAGAAACAGTGTCTCTTAAAAAACAAGCAAACGGACAAGAAGGTGAACTTAATCTCCAGAAGTAAAATATGGAAAAGATCCACGGAAGAGAATAAGCAGACAGTTATTGGCATTCTCCTGGAGCACAGCAGTTAAAGATAAAGCTAATTCATAAAGTAAGTTTCAATGAGTTTCACATTCTAACGGCAATACTAACAGTGAGATGATATAAAGCAACCTGCCATCTCATGCCTAGAACTCAGTCAGGAACTTGGGACTTCACCCTCTTCATTTCCAGATTTTGTCACCTTGAGAGATTGAGAAAAAGCAAACATTTTCGGTTTCTATGCTCATTCTTCTCATGGGCTCCAAAAAATTTTGACCAAATACAGTGATAAGTTAATCAAGGCCAGTGGGGAGTCAAAAAGACACTGACATTGTAAGATTAAAATAGCAACAATTGCCCTGCTGGTGGCATGGCTCAGTGGTTGACCATCAGCCTTTGAATCTGGAGGTCATGGTTTGATTCTCAGTTGTAGGCTTGATTCCCAGTTTGGGGCGTGAAGGAGGCATTTCATTATTGATGCTTCTGTCTCTTTCTCCCTCTCCCTTCCTCTCTCTGAATTCAGTAAAAACATATTTTAAAAAGATAGCAGCAACTATTTTTTTTTCCACCCTCACCTGAGATTATTTTTTTCCATTGACTGGAGCAGGGGTCTTCAAACTACGGCCCGCGGGCCACATGCAAATACAAATATTGTATTTGTTCCCGTTTTGTTTTTTTAATTCAAAATAAGATATGTGCAGTGTGCATAGGAATTTGTTCATAGTTTTTTTTTTTTAAACTATAGTCCGGCCCTCCAATGGTCTGAGGGACAGTGAACTGGCCCCCTGTTTAAAAAGTTTGAGGACCCCTGTTGTAGAGAGTATGGAAGGGAGAGGGAAAAAGAGACATACGCATCAATGTGAGAGAGACACATCAATTGGTTGCCTCCTGCATGCTCCCTGGGGCCCAGGGATAGAGCTAGCAACCAAGGTATGTGCCCCTGACTGGAATTGAACCCCGGACCCTTCAGTTTGTGGGCCAACACTATAACCACTGAGCAAAACTGGCTAGGGTAGCTGCAACTATGCTTAACTGACAAATAAGTAAGGCATAAATAATTTTAATATTTTCCCCAAGATGTTCCCCAAGTCTGCCATTGAAAAAGAACAAACTGAGCCTGTTACCTTACCTGGTTAATGGGGGAAACAGTTCCTGTCCTGCAGGGGAAGCCGATGAGATAATGCTGCCAGGTCATTGGTTAGTAGCTTGTGGGGGTACCAAATTTTCACAGCTGAGCAAAATTTTCCCCAACAACCAGATGATGCAGGTGAGAATCCAGATGTATAATTGACCCATGTTGAGGGATTATGATGCCAGTTCATTGAGAAGAACAAGGAGGAAGATAATTGAGGTGCTGATGAGATAAGATCATGGGATCCATGTTCAACAGAACAAAGTGAGAATGAGGGGGGAGTGATAATGGTGATGGTGAAGGGTGGAGCAAGGTGCTGGCTGCTGCCCAAGGGAGGGAGTCGCAAAGATGAGTCAGCCTAGGTCCCTGCCTTCCAGCTGTAGAAGTCATTCCACCTACACACTCAAAAAACAACACAACCCAGCTAAGCTCCCCTCCTCACTCTGTCATGACAATGGGAATGCTCATCCACCTGGCTTGTGTCTGGAAGATCCTCCCCATCCCCACAGAGCTGAGCCCTCTTGCTGAAGCCAGAATTCTCTAACCAGCTGACCCCTGACGGCGGTTGCATTGGTCTCAGGACTGGAAGCCTCCTACCAGCTTCCAAACAGCAGCACAGAGAGGGCTCCTCATTTGTGATGTTGCATAATGCTTGATCTACCGTGGCTAAACAAACGTAGTTACAAGCCCTGAAACCCACACGAGAACACACCTGGAAATAACATTCTGCTCCAACTCCATCCACACTGTTGTGCCTCTGGGCTCTATACAATGGGTGGGGTTTTTGTTTTTTTCTTTTCACCCCTTAGCCAAAAATGTGTCAGTGGCAGACAAATCGTTCCAAGGCAAGGTTGCAGCCCTACCCCTCCCTTCGCCCACTCTCTTCCAAAGGACGTTAAAGCAGTTTGCATAAGGCTGAGAGTTGTGAAAATAGAAGTCTGGCAGTCTCTGAAGAGCCACTGAATCAGTAAGGAAAGTACCTTTGGTTATCTGTCATTCTCCATTTATCCCTTTTGGAAATGAGTGGATTCTCACACATGAGTGAGTTTCAATCATTCAGCAGCCCTTTATTTATGGTTATTATGAATCATTGAGTCACTTCAATCAAACATTGATTGCCTGCTTGTGCCGTCATTGTGTGTGCAATGAAAAGTGTAAAGGACCTCTTGCTTTGGTGATGCTGGCTACAAGATCCTGTGCACACTATATTTGAACCTATGATCCCCGCCCCCCCACCCCCCAATTCATGTAGTTATATGTGGAATATCTAGGGTCTTTTATTCAGAGATGATTTTGCAATTATTTTCCCCCTCACAACAGTCAAGTAGGAAAGGGCACTATTATTGTTCTGAACTTTTAGTTGTAAATTTTGAGACCCAATAAAGTTAAGCAAAGTAAAACAAAATAAAGAAGGCTAGAAGTAGAATTAATAATCACCAACACTAAAATCTGCAAATAGAAAACACCAGGTTTCTTTCATTCATTCATTCTTTTACTGATTTATCACTAAGTTCTAGGGAGTCAGTATCGGGCAATCTCTCTGCTTCCCCCACCCACCCACTCACCCACTAAGAGCTCACAGTTTAGCAGTCATTTGCCAACAGAGGGACTCCTCCAAGGTTAAGTACTCAGGTCAGTGATGGATCCATGAACTATACACCAATTAGCCCCTATTCCACCAGAAAGGCCTTCTGACCACTGGGATTTTATATTTTTGTCTCTAAATGTGACCCCTCCACTTAAATTACTGTAGCAAATTTATTTTTTTTATTGCTTAAAATATTACAACGAGTAGTACATATATCTCCTTTTTTCCCCCTCCTTGACCTTCCCCCAGCCTCCCCTACCCCAGTGTCTTGTGTCCATTGGTTATGCTTATATGCATGCATACAAGTCCTTTGGTTGATCTCTTAACCCCGCAACCCTCCCCAGCCTTCCTGCTGTAGTTTGACAGTCTGTTCGATGCTGCTCTGCCTCTGTATCTATTTTTGTTCATCAGTTTATTATGGTCTTTATTATCCATAAATGAGTGAGATCATGTGGTATTTATCTTTCTCTGACTGTCTTATTTCACTTAGCATAATGCTCTCCAGTTCCATCCATGCTGTTGCAAATGGTAAGAATTCCTTCTTTTTTACAGCAGCATAGTATTCCATCATGTAGATGTACCACAGTTTTCTAATCCATTCATCTGTTGATGGGCACTTAGGCTGTTTCCAAATCTTAGCTATGGTAAATTGTGCTGCTATGAACATAGGGATGCATATATCCTTTCTGATTGGTGTTTCTGGTTTCTTGGGATATATTCCTAGAAGTGGGATCACAGGGTCAAATGGGAGTTCCATTTTTAACTTTTTGAGGAAACTCCATACTGTTCTCCACAGTGGCTGCACCAGTCTGCATTCCCACCAGCAGTGCACGAGTGTTCCGTTTTCTCTGCATCCTCTCCAGCACTTGTTGTTTATTGATTTGTTGATGATAGCCATTCTGACAGGTATGAGATGGCTGTTGTTTTGATTTGCATCTCTCGGATGATTAGTGACTTGGAGCATGATTTCATATGTCTCTTGGCTTTCTGAATGTCCTCTTTTGAAAAGTGTCTATTTAGGTGCTTTGCCCATTTTTTTGATTGGATTGTTTATCTTCCTTTTGTTAAGTTGTATGAGTTCCCTATAAATGTTGTAGATATCACCTTATCGGTGATAACATTGGCAAATATATTTTCCCATGCAGTGGGCTTTCTTGTTGTTTTGTTGATGGTTTCTTTTGCTGTGCAGAAGCTTTTTATTTTGATGTAGTCCCATTTGTTTATTTTCTCTTTAGTTTCCAGTGCCCTAGGAGATGTATCGGTGAAGAAATTGCTTTGGCATATGGCTGAGATTTTGTTGCCTTTGGATTCCTCTAATATTTTTATGGTTTCCCGTCTTATATTTAAGTCCTTTATCCATTTTGAGTTTATTTTTGTATATAGTGTATGTTGGTGGTCTAGTTCAGGGGTGGGCAAACTTTTTGACTCGAGGGCCACAGTGGGTTCTTAAACTGGACCGGAGGGCCGGAACAAAAGCATGGATGGAGTGTTTGTGTGAACTAATATAAATTCAAAGTAAACATCATTACATAAAAGGGTACGGTCTTTTTTTTTTTTTTTTTTAGTTTTATTCATTTCAAACGGGCTGGATCCGGCCCGCGGGCCGTAGTTTGCCCACAGCTGGGTTTCATTTTTTTGCATGTATCTGTCCAATTTTCCTAGCACCATTTATTGAAGAGACTGTCTTGACTCCATTGTATGTTCTTGCCTCCTTTGTCAAATATTAATTGAGCATATTGGTTTGGGTCGATTTCTGGGTTCTCTATTCTATTCCATTGATCTATATGTCTGTTCTTGTGCCAGTGCCAGGCGGTTTTGAGAACAGTGGCTTTGTAATACAGCTTGATATCTGGTATTGAGATCCCTCCTACTTTGTTCTTCTTTCTCCGGATCGCTGCAGCTATTCGGGGTCTTTTTTATTCCAGATGAATTTTTGGAGAGTTCGTTCTAGGTCTGTGAAATATGTCATTGGTTGTAGCAAATTTATTAATAAGTGTTACTATGTCAACTTGTAGTCAGAGTGGTCCAAAGATGGAATAGACAGCTTTGTAAGGTAGTGAGCTCCCTGCCACCAGAGGTGTTCAAAGCAATGGCTAGTTAACCAAGTGTCAGTGTGTTCTAAAGGAAGTTCATGCTTCAAAGTGGGTATTGGATTAGAGGACCATTAAGGTGGTTATCAGACTCCTTCCCCTAAATCTGAAACAACAGGAACAATGATGGTTTCAGAAAGGGTGCCTGGACTGGCAATAGTAGGGCGATATCTTCATCATGTAACTTGGGGAGAAGACCCCATCCTGCCCTCTTTGTCATGTGAGGGTTGAGGGCACTGTGAACTGCTATCTAGCAAATTGAATCATCATTAGTTACAATACTATCATTACAAATGGAAATGTTATGATCCAAGGTTTCTATATCAAAGCTAACCATGCAGGGATAGTGATTTCTCCTCCTTCCACCTTCAGAGGGGACATGCCACTTTGGTCTTCCTTTACTGGCCATTGCTTCTGGTGGCACTGATGAGAAAGGCTCACTTGCAAAGCTCATGATTTCACTACTCTTGACTTCCTACTCATGCCTATGCATTTCTGCCCGGGCCTTATTTAGGTGGCAAACATTCCTAGTAAGCAGCCCATGAAAGGAGGGACCGCATGGCTTCATGGCAAGCAAGGGTCCTGGTGAGAAAAATCTCTGAAGGCGAGTACCACATGGTAACCTCTCGAGTTTGTAGACATTTGACTTGTCTATTGTTCCTCTCTCACTCATGCAATTTTTTGTCATGACCTCTGCTTTGAGTTGTATCATGTCTCTCAAAAAGATAGGTTTCAGTCCTAACCTCAGGTATCCACGGATGAAACTTTATTTGGAAATTGAGTCTTTGCCGATGTAACCAAGTAAAGGTGAGGTCAGACGGAATTGCAGTGGGCCATAATGCAATGATAGGTATCCTTATAAGAAGATACAATTTTGGACACATGCAAAGAAGGCACGAGGGGAACACCATGTGAGGATGGAGGCAGAGATTAGAGTGATACACCTATAAGTCAAGGATTGCAGGCAACCACCAGAAGCTAAGAGACAAGGAAGTATGCTTCTTTCTTCCAGCTTCCAGAATTGTGAGAGAAAATAATTCTGTTGTTTTAAGCCACCCTGTTTATGGTAATTTGTTAGGAAACCAAAACAGCCTCCTACGATCTTAGAACTGAAAGGGAATTGCTCAGCCCACAAACCGGAAGGTGAGGGCCCAGAGAGGGGCAGCATCTTGCTTTCAGACTCTCAGTGAGTCAGGCTGGGATGTGGGTGTCTGGGCTCTAGTTCTGATCATGGCACATCCCTGCTCAGATGCCTACAGTGACTAATCACAGTTCAAGAGACACCTCCGCCTGCTATTCAAGGCCCTTGGGAGTCAGGCCCCAACCTGACTCCAACACAAAGAACTTAGGTTTTGGAGATCTTGGGCAAGTTTTGTAACTCTCCCAAACTCAGTCCGTTGCCTCTGTAAAATGAAGAGAATATCATGGACCTCACAACACTCTTATGAGGATGGAACATCCAGCTGTGTCCAAAGCACTTAGCACAGTGTCAGACACGTAGTAGGTGCTCAGCATGCTTGAGTTCCCTGCTTTTGCCATAACCATAAACGTTCAGCACTAGCCTCTGGTCTTCTTGCTTCTGTCGCTGTTCATAGCAACCTGCTCCTCCCTCAATGATGCATGAAGCCCATTCCCTCCTTGATGAGAACCTCATCTCTTCACTGTTTGACTAGAAGTTATTTTCCCTTTAAACCCCCAGAGTGACCTGTGATAACTCAGACTTCATTATCACAGATCAAACTTTTTTGCATCTATGTTTCATCCTCTGCAGCATACCCAACATACCTCCTTGAGTCCATTCTGAATCAGTGAGTATCCTATATAATAAAAGGCTAATATGCAAATAGACCGAATTGCAGAACAACCAAACAACTGAACAACCAGTCGCTATAATGTGCACTGGCCACCAGGGGTCATGCGCAGAACATGGCAGACATTGGCAATGGTGGGATGGTGGAGCAGGTGAGCGGGGGCACCAGACCAAGGTGGGGCACCGGTCGTTGTCATCAGGGTGAGCCTCTGGTGGTTACTGAAAATTCTTTGCTTCTGCCTGCTGGAGCCGCTGCTCACCTGCTGCCAGTGCCCAATCACTCAGCACCATCAGTGGGTGCAAGCTGCAGCTGCTGGCCCTGATCGTCCCTGAGGGTTTCTCTACCTCCCCCTGCTCCTGAGGGGTGATCGGGGCAGCAGCTGCTGCTTGCATCTGCTGATGGCACTGGCCCCAATCACTCTGCGCCATCAGCGGTGGGGAGCGGGGCCAGCGCCGTCAATGCGTGAGAGCAGGGGCGGTGGGAGCGGGGCTGCCAGCAGGCAGGGGACGGGGCGGGGGGTGCTGTGGTGGAAGCAGCCAGGTGGGGGCATGGAGGATGGGCTGAGACCCACCCCTGTACCACAGCCTCACGGCCCACAGTTCCTTTCAAGGTGCACGAATTTGTGCACTGGGCCCCAAGTTGGATTATAACCTCCTTAAGGGTGAGACCATATGCATAACCCCAGTGCCCAGTGGGGAGAGGCCAGTATAGTAAATATTTGTGATTGAAAACAGCTCATTTTCATAGCCTGCCTAAATGATGTGCCAGGCCCACATGCCCAGGAGAATTAAAAAAAAAAAAAAAAGACAAACTAAAACATAGGTTACATAACATCCTCTCTACTCTCAATTTGAAAATCTCCAAGTATT
Organism: Myotis nattereri; assembly: GCF_964212035.1. Taxonomy (NCBI): domain Eukaryota; kingdom Metazoa; phylum Chordata; class Mammalia; order Chiroptera; family Vespertilionidae; genus Myotis; species Myotis nattereri. Next base: position 52,037,211 of record NC_138077.1, read on the forward strand.
TACCATGCACATGTAATTTCATTGGTACTTCTTTATACTATTTCCTGAAAAATGAGAACTACTACAACTCTTACTGTTTTTGAAGTGCAAACCCCAGAGAGGTCAAGGGTCACTGGGCAGAGCAGAGGAACCCAATGGGCCACCAGACTCTCATGAACCTGAGCATATCTTGACCACTAGGGGGAACCAAAGTCTGAGCATGACCATGACAGCCATGCTAGACTCACCCAAGCATGTCAAACTCAAAGGCTAACACAGGCCAAATAAACAAGGTTTAAGTTCACGTGGGCTGCAAAAAACCAAAAGCTTCACCAAACAAGTCAGTACAAAACTAATGACGTGGCAATCGGCTGCGAGAATATTCGCTGCTAGTATTAGGGAGAGAAATGGTGCGCCTGCACATAAGGCGTGTGAGGGAAATGAATGCAACACGATTATAGTAATCAGTCATTAGTGAACGTTGTAGTTCGTTATTAATAATTATGTATAACAGGATATTGTAAAAATTAAGTTACAAAACACTTATTAAAACGTTTCTTAACATTATATTGGCTGGGCCGCAAAAATATTCGTTGTGGGCTGCATGAGGCCTGCAAGTTTGACATGCTTGCTCTAATTCTTCGGTGGCAGTGAGAGCCAGCAACAAGGGGACTTTTGATTAAGGGCCCAGAGAGTGACAGCTCAGTCAGATCACATGGAGAAGGATGTTTGGTTGAGGAGGGCTATTCTGGTCCAGTCCACCCAATGAACTCAGAAGCCCCCAAAACATAGCCCTTCATAGAAGGTGAGAGAGTGTAGAATGTTTGTTCTTCATATTTATGTGTTTAAAAGCCTCTGGTTTTATGTTTTGCTGAAGGAAAATGCCCTGAATTTAGATTCAGGCTACATGGGTCCTACTCTTGTTTTGACATGACCCTCATCCGTAAAACCTGGGGGGAGGGGTTGTTTGAAGAGATCGGCTGTCTGGAAGGCCTTCTTCAGTTCTGACAATCTGTGTTTATGATAGTCTGATTGCTGTGAAAATAAACACATGGCTACTGTTCATTCCACAAACATTTATGGTATACTAACTAGGGAGGCATTGGTGCTAGTAGCTGGGGCAGAAGGGTGAATTACATACAGTCACTTTCCTAAAGGAGCTCACAGTTCAGTGAGGGAGGCAGGCAGTTAAGGATAATTTCAGTGAGACAAGAGCAGAAGTATAGATACCCATAGGAGAGGGTGGAGAAGAAGTTAGGGAGGCCAGGCAATTTTCTGGAGAAGTTGGCACCTGAGGTGGCTCTTTAAAGATGAGTAGGGTTCAGCCTTGAGAAGTGGCAGAAGAAGGTCATTCCAGTTAGACAGAACCACATAAGAATGGCCAGTAGACAAGAAACAGTCTCATGAGCATGATCAGAAGCACGGGCCATTTTTCCTCACTGGAGCAGAAATCCCAGGGCCGGGAGAAGTGTGAATGAGGCTGGAGAGGTAGGCAGGTGCCAGACCTGACAATTCTCATGTGTTATAATGAGAAGTTGAGCCCATAACTTGTGATTGGTGGGAAGCCACTGAATTGTCATAATAGAAAGAGGTATATTGTCAAATCTGTGGTTTGAAGGATGGATTTGAGGGGACGGATATAAAGGAAGAGAGAATTTGAGCCTGGGGCAGAGAGGTGAGAATGGGTGTGGATGTGGTTGAGGGGGTTGGCACACAGTTAACATTACTCTACTGCCTCAGTTTTCTTAAGGAAGCACCAAGCCCCTTGCTTGGCTCTGATGGGGAGTGGGAAGCTTTGGAAAAGTGGTGAGGATTCAGGGCACTCACTGAGGGGAGTGGAAGAGGAAATGGAGTCAGGATAAGAGGAAAGTGGCTGCTGTAACAAATTAACATAAACTTGGCTTAAATCAACACAGAGCTACAATTCTGCAGGTTAGGAGTCCAACATGGGTCTTGCTGGGCTAGCATCAAGGTGTCATAGGGTATCCTTTCTGGAAGTTCTAGGGGAGAATTAGTCCTCACCTTTCCCAGCATCTAGAGGCTGCCTGCATTCTTTGGCCTGTTGCCCCCTCCCTCCATCTTCAAAACCAGCAAGGGAGGGTGGAGACCTTCTCATATTGCATCACTCTGACACTCTCCTGCCTCCTTTCAATAAAAAAAATCACAATGAGATGCATAAATAATATTAATCATTTCAAGTGAACAATTAATTGATATTTAGTATATTCACAATGTTGTGCAATTACTACATCTAGCTCCAAAACATTTTCATCACTCTGAAAGGAAAACCACATTCATTAAGTAGTTTTCCCCCATTCTTTCCTCCCTCCAGCCCCTGACGACCACCAATCTTGGTTCTGTCATTATGGATTCACCTATTGTGGATAGTTCACATAGATAGCCTACCACAATACATGACCTTTGTGTCTGGCTTCTTTCATTTCACTTGATATTTTGGAGGTTCGCACTTCCACTTTGAAGGAGACTGGTAATTTCATTGGCCCATCTGGATAATTGGGGGTCCTCTCACTATTTTAAGGTCAGCTAGTTAGCAACCTTAATTTCATCTACAATCTTCCTTCCCCTTCCCCCATACTCACAGGTTCTGGGGATTAGGACAGATACATTTGGTTCTGGGGATTAGGACAGATACATCTTTTTTTTGGAGGGGGGGGATTATTCTGTTTACCATAGGAGAGGTCACAATGTGTCAAGGGTAGACTATCTTAGAGATTCTACTCAGCAGTCCAGCTCCAGAAGCAGAGCATATGGACTGTGGTATTGGTCCAGGGTTGGGGCTCTGCTGGGTGGAAATGATGTACAGAAACTGTGGACCCGGTGCTCATCTGGAAGGTCTCGGATGGGGAGGAGCAGAAGGAAAGAGGTAGGAAAGGAACTGATACTAGGAGAAATAAAGTGGGTTAGGGTAGGTCTCCCCAAACTATAGTATATGTTCAGTCACCGGAGGAGTTTAAGCAGAGATTTTGATTTATGGGTGTGATCCAGGAATTGGGCCAGCAAATTCTGATGCAGCTGGTGGGCGTGAGTCCACTCTGTGTGGAATGTTGATGTAGATCTCGGAGGTCTTGAGGTTGAAGAACTCATGTGATAGGAGTCAGGAATTAAGAGGGCTGGCAGCGTAAAAGGCTGGGATTACACAGTGGGGTTTTTGAAGCTGGAGTTCAGTTTTGAACTGGTAACCTTATTCCCACCTTGAGGCCTTCATATTAGCTATGCCCTTTGCCGAGCACAATGCTGTCCATATATAGTTGTCAATGTTCTAGTTCCCACATTAAAGAGGTACAAGGAAACAGACAAAATTAATTTTAATAACATATTCTCTTTAACTTAACACAGCCAAAATATTATTCAATATACAATTACTATGAAATTGTTGAGCTATTTTTACATCATTTTTTGTCTTACTAATTCTTCAAAATTCAGTGTGTATTTCATACTTGCTTCACATCTCAGTTTGGACCGACTGCATTCCAAGTGCTCATTACCCTCACGTGGCTATCATATTGGCCAGCGCAGGATGGAATGTCATCATCCCCTCCCCCATCTTTGCATGGCTGGCTCCATCTCATTCAGGTCTCTACCCAGAGATGTCTTTCCTGGCCATGCTGTCTAAACCAGCCACCTTCCATTCCTAACACTGCTTTCTTTTCTTCAGAGACTTATTGCTATCTGATGTCTTATTAGTTATTTGTTTGCTTATTATCTGCCTCCCCATAGGCTATAAATCTCATTAGGGCAAATCCCTGTCTGTCTTCTTTAATGCAATATCCCCAGCAACTACGTCACACCCTCAATAGACTCTCAACAAATATTTGTTGAATGACTTTGAAGATTCCAGATTCATCATTTGTTGTCTCTGAAGCCAATGTTCATTCAGTAGGATGTTAGGCAAGGGGGCCGAAGGGAAGGGCATTATGCAAGATATGAGGTGGGAGAAAGCCAGCCTGAAAGCTAAAAGGCTGACTCTCAGATGTCAAAGTAGAAGCTGGGCGGCTTTCCAGCTGTGACTTGGCTGTGTGTTGATTCAACCACTGGCTTATCCGGTTCTATGAGAAACCATCTCACCAAGTGGTACTTCTGCCTGGCACCAGTAGATGGGGCAGTGTCATAACAAAAAAAAAGTGCAGTCTGCCTTCTAGTGGGGGGTCCGACCACTTCCCCAACTGACTTTGCTGAAGTTCTGTTCTGGAAATGCCCTATGTCTCAGATCTGTGGTGTGGGCTCATAGAGGGCGCCACCAGCTTTCCCAACAAAATACAGCCGCAGTTGTGACTTGTGCTTTCTGAAGGGCGGCCAGCTTCTCCAAAAGGTGAGGTGGGCCCCAGAGGCTGGCCCAAGCCCCGAGGAGACAGCTCGGTCCTCCTCCTGGGTCTTTGAGCACAGGCACAGAGCATGACTCACACACAGGAGTGTTCCCATTTGTCTTCTAGAGCCTTTCTGTCCTCCCAAGGTTGAAAACAAGCTGATTAAGAAGGTAGTCCAGCCCTGACTGGTGTGGCTCATTGCTTGGGCGTTGTCCCATGCACCGAAAGGTTGCCAGTTCGATTCCTGGTCAGAGCACAAGCCCATGTTGCGGGCTCAGCCCCTGGTGGGGAGGTGGTGGTGTAGGAGGCAGCTGATTGATGTTTCTCTCTCCCCCTCTTCTTCCTCTCTCTCTCTCTCTAAATCAATAAAAATATTAAATGACTCTTGTCAAGAGAGTCATTTATGGTCCATTAAAAAAAATTATAAAAGGAAGGTATTCCAGGTGTGGCAGAGACCAGTCCACAGGAGCAGTTCTGTGGGCCTATTTGCCTGTGTGCCTGGGACTGACACTCTGGCTGCTGCTGGAAAGCCTGGCCTTCCAGTGGAAACTTCCCTGCCACTGCGTGAAGCCCATGGTGGTACCCCTCGCAGGTGCCGAGGCCAACCTTAGCTCCCACCACCTGCCCCACACCCTCCTCCCCAAACCCTTCTGACCCTTGGACCTCTAAGCAGTTTGGAAATGGTAACTGCTTGAACGTGACAGCTACTTGTGTAGGGGTTAGACTTCAAGATTACGGACCAGTTAAAGGTTAATTTGGTGTGTTTTAAATGGAAGTTTTTGTTTGGAGTGCCTATGTCATTGCCACTGCAAGATATTCTGGAAATTTGAGCGAAAGAATGAATTAATTTTGGCTTAAATGGCTTATTATAATCCTAACTATCTCATGCCCACATCATGCCTGGTACCCCTCCAATTAACCCATCGGTGCTACTGAGCAGTAAGAAGTCACAGTTTTGGTCTAATGACAGCCTGGGCCCAGTCAGTCATTCCTTCCTGAAGAGACAAGGAGGGCCCAAAAAGCATAATCAAGAGACCTTCTTCTTTGATCAGGAAATCACCTTCTTTCATTGTTACAGTAGTTAAACTCCATCCTGATCTGCACATGTACATTCATTTTCATGTTCTATAATTTTGCTGTCATTTATGCCCCGAAAGCCCTTTAATTCTTACCTGCATGAAGAAATGCTCTTCATCCTTCGTACGGCACCACCTCTGTGGAGCCTTCTCTGACTCTCCTGGTCGCAATGAACCTTTTCCTCCAGTTTTGGGTCTTTCTCAGGGCCCAACTCTGTCTTCTTATTTCCATGCATGTCCCATTTACTAATTCAACAATTAAGCAGTGCCTATTGGTACCAGGCACTGGGGATACCGGGTGCTCTCATAGAACCTACAAACCCAGAGTTGAGTGGACTTCACATCCTTCATTGGCCTGGGAGCTTCTTGGAGACAGGAATTGGGTCTGCAGGGGACTAGGTCAGGGACTGGCACCAAAAGGTACTCAGCCGTTAGTTAAATTGGAACTCAACACCAGTGACTCTGAGAAAACTGAATTAGAGTTTAAAAAAAGGTTAAACGTTAGCAAAGGTAGAAGGCCAGGACTCTCCAGGAGGGCTATGTGGTTCTGAAATCTGGCACAGAAGCCAGAGACATCCACAATCCCCTGGTGGACTGGGCCTATGGAGTGGAGATCGCACTGTCCTCCTCTAGGACGAATTTGGAAGTTTGATGCAGGATCATCTGGGTGTATAGCACACATTCCAGCCAGAAGTTTTTTTTGTTTTGTCTTGAGAAGACCATAGAGGCAAGCAGGTTGTTTCAAAGGCCCAAAAATGAGTTACTAGCCAAAGGTCAAGCTGGTCAGAAGATTAAAGTTGCATTGTCTAGTTGGCACAGAAGAAAAGCATGATTCATGTGATTATCATTCCCAGTGGAGGGTGGCCTGGCATTATTCGACACTCAAATAAAAACGTCATTTGAATTTTTACTGGGAATTCTCATCCAAACTGTGTCAATGATGTAATAAAATAGAATGACTGGCTTGTCAAAGTAAACTGAGTTCTGATCACAGGTAAGCATTTCTTGGAAACTGTGTATATCTCAGAAAACAGATACTCTGAAACAGGACAGCAGCAGGGGGCGCTGCTGGGGATTAGGAGCAGGTAGCACCTTATTTATAGACTATATATTTATATAGTATATTGTTCACTCCAATCATCTCACTATTACCTGTGGAGAAAGGCTCCAAGATAGTGAAAAATGAGTCTTGGTGTTTTCTTTGCCCCTCTCTATTTTCTTTAGTAGAATAAAATTCTGAAAAAAAAAAAAAATTAAACAGCCCTGACTTGTTGTGCTCAGTGGGTAGAGTGTCAGCCTGCGGACTGATTCCAGTCAAGGGCATGTACCTTGGTTGCGGGCACATCCCCAGTGGGGGGTGTGCAGGAGGCAGCTGATCGATGTTTCTCTCTCATTTATGTTTTTAGCTCTCTATCCCTCTCCCTTCCTCTCTGTAAAAAAATCAATAACATATATTTTAAAAATATTAAACAGCACCCAGTCATTCTCAGCTGCCATGTAATGAAAGAACCACTATTTCCCCCAACCTTTCTGCATAGTAGGTTATAGTATAAAATCCCACCTTCTACCACCTCCTCAAGTTTCGATGGAGACATTTATTCAGTGAGTTGCAATTCATCCTGGGGGTGGAGCGTCAGAAATCCGGAGTTTTTTTCCTGAGGGGTAACTCCGGTCTTGGCGCTACCTGTAGATAAAAGAGACGATGGTAAATTTGGGGTGTAATTGCTGGATTAGACTGGTCTCCCCACTCCATCGACCAGTGACTGCAACCAGGTCCCTTTAAGAGACTGGGAACCCGCAGGGCGTCGGAGACCGAAACGGATAGTCTTCGCTGCGCCTCCCCCGTCCCCGCTCTGCAAATGGTTTGCGCCGGCCTATATTTACCCGAGGTCTTCCTCTCGGACGGCAAGGATGTGAGGCTGGCGAGCCGGCCAGCGCTCCCAGAACCCGAGGGGTCGCGCTGCAGAGGCGGGTAGCAGACCGAGCGGGGACACCGGGAGCGGAGTTGGACACCCCCGGAGGGAAGAAATGAGGTAGCGACCGTCCCCGGAGCCGACCATGCGCGCGCCCCGCCTGTGGAGCCCCGCGCTGCCCCGGCCGAGCCAGCCCGGACGGTGAGCCGGCCGAGCCTGAACCCCCGGCGCCCGGTTGGAGCCAAGATGCAGTGAGCCAAGACCGGACTGCTGCGCCGGGCCCGCCGCGGCCAGCCGGACCCTCCATCTGACCGCCGTTGGGGCACGGAACTGATTCTGGGACCAGCCCCGCGGAGCGGCAGCCTGCCTCCAGCACCCCGTGGGGGTGGGGAGCACTGGCCCCCGGCCTTACTCGCTGCTGAGTTTCCGAGGTGTCTGGCCCCAGCCTTGGGAACTGTGTGTGATAGGGGGCCCTTTCCACCTTCGCCGAGGAGTTCCTGCTTTATTCTCGCACCATCTCGGCTGCTTTTGCTTGGGGTCCCTCTATTTGCAGGCGCGCATCTCTCTCTCTCTCTCTCTCTCTCTCTCTCTCTCTCTCTCTCTCTCAGATATTTTCCGTTTTACTCTCTTTCGGTCTTTTTCTCACTTTGCTTGCCTAAGACTGCCTCCGTCTTTGCCCAAGCTAGGGTAAATCCTGTGTGCGTTTTTCCACACTCGCAACTGAATATTTTCTTCCTTTAAAAAAAAATTCTGCCCCTGATCCCTGCCTGCAGGGTTCTCTAGCACTACACCCTTATCCCGCCCCCAACCCCTACCACTGGACCACTCCCAGCAGAGTTTTAATTTTCGGTCTTGCCCGGGGCCGAGCCTGGCCTAGGCGGGTGGCTCAGCTGGGCTCGCACTCAGCGCTCGGCCGCCGCCGCCCAGCTGCGCGGGGGCGCCCTCCGGAGATGCTGCCGTGGAAGAAACACAAGTTCGAGCTGCTAGCCGAGGCGCCGCCAAGGCAGGCGTCCAAGCCCAAGGGCTACGCGGTGAGCCTGCACTACTCGGCTCTCAGCTCGTTGGCGCGGGCGTGCCCCGAAGGCGCGCTCAGCCGGGTGGGCAGCATGTTCCGCTCCAAGCGCAAGAAGCTGCACATCACCAGCGAGGACCCCACTTACACCGTGCTCTACCTGGGCAATGCCACCACCATCCAGGCGCGCGGCGACGGCTGCACCGACCTCGCGGTGGGCAAGATCTGGAGCAAGAGCGAGGCGGGCCGTCAGGGCACCAAGATGAAGCTGACTGTGAGTGCGCAGGGTATCCGCATGGTGCACGCCGAAGAGCGCGCGTTGCGTCGCCCGGGCCACCTCTACCTGCTGCACCGCGTGACCTACTGCGTGGCGGACGCGCGGCTGCCCAAGGTCTTCGCCTGGGTGTACCGGCACGAGCTCAAGCACAAGGCGGTGATGCTGCGCTGTCACGCGGTGCTGGTGTCCAAGCCCGAGAAGGCGCAGGCCATGGCCCTGCTGCTCTACCAAACGTCGGCCAACGCACTGGCGGAATTTAAACGGCTCAAGCGGCGGGACGACGCGCGTCACCAGCAGCAGGAGCTGGTGGGCGCGCACACCATCCCGCTGGTGCCGCTGCGCAAGCTGCTCCTGCACGGACCTTGCTGCTACAAGCCGCCGGTGGAGCGCAGCCGCAGCGCGCCCAAACTCGGCTCCATCACGGAGGACCTGGTCGGTGAACAGCAGGAGGAGGAGCTGCAGGAAGAAGAGGAAGAGGAGCACACCGAGAGCTACCTGGAGGAGGAGGAGGAGGAGGAGGAAGAGGATCGTGCCAGGGAGAAGGATCCGGCAGAGGAAGAGGCCGAGGCGCAGCGGGCGCTGGTGGTGGCCATGCACTTCGAATGTGGGGACTTGCTGGACACGTTGGAGAGTGGCCGGGAGGAGGCGCTGGGGGGTAGTGGGGTCTCGTTGGGACCCGGGGCGGGGCCGCCGCCTTTGCTGCTGGGTAGCCCCTCCGACGTGAAGGCCGAGCTGTCGCAGCTTATTAACGACCTGGGGGAGCTCAGCTTCGGCAACGACGTGCGAAGCCTGCAGGCCGACTTGCGGGTGACGCGCCTGCTGTCTGGTGAGAGCACCGGCAGCGAGAGCTCCATAGAAGGCGGTGGCCCAGATGCCACCTCTGCCACCGCCGGGGACCAGTCTGGCCCTACGGACCGCGCCAGCCCCGACGAGCCGCGCTCGGGCTGAGCTCCCCGCAACCTTCTGCGCGCGCCCTGCCGCCCCACCGTGACTCCCTAACAGCCTCCTCGACAGCTCCCTGACCTAGCCCTGACACCGCTTGCGCCCAGGAAAGGGAAAATGGGACACTTAAGGCCCAGAGTCCTGCTTCTCTCCCTGAACACATTTGGCTCTGTTTTAAGTGGAGCTCAGGTTGCCTACGGAGATGTGGCTGGATGTGTGGGGATGGGGTGGGGAAACCCTACCAGGAAGGAGAGAGGCAGCCCCTTGGGGTCCGGGGTGAGGGAAATGCCCGCTGAAGTTAGCAAAAGTCCTGCAGGCGTCAGGGGCCCGCCGGCCAGCTTCCTGTTTGTGGGGCAGTTGGGGCCCCTGGAGGAGGGGTTAACTTCCTCCCCACCCCTCACCCGGGAGCAGCCTAGCATTGTCATTGGCATATCATTGAAAAGAAAAAGGAATGTACTCTCACAATGTTTGAGGCTGTTTTTGTGCCGCCTCTTTGCCTCCAGTTTTTTGGCGCAAGAGCTTGGGTTGTTTACCTCAGACTAAGACCCTTGAAATTCTGCCAAATTCCTCAAATATTTGTTTGGGGAGGGGGAGGGGGGAAGAGAGGAAAAGGAAAGAAAGTTGCATTTTGTTTACAGTTAAAGACATCTAATATCTAAAAAAGGAGTTTTCCTTTAGAAACACACACACCTTCATCCTGCTCAAAAGATCTCACTCCATGATACTGTGTAAAATATTTTTGCACTGTTGTGAAGTATTTTTGACATCTTTTTTTGTACATAACTGTTCTCAGAGCTGGATGTTTATATCTTTTGCTGTGCAAAAGGGACATGTAAAATGTTGTTCAGTTGTATATACAGAAATGTGTATAAAACATTTTGTTATTTTTGAAGAGTAGCACTGCTCTGGTTCTGTTTGCCCGCCAGTGGGAAGAGAATAAAAAGGAAAATTGAACAGAACAGGTGAGCTTCTGGAACTGCTGCTGAGAATGCTTGGGAGGAGGGGGGAGGAGAGGGTGTGTCCATCAACAGGATGGTGTGGTCAGACAGTGCTTGGCCTCTGCCTTGCTTGAAGGTGAATAGGGGAGGGAAACCCACTTTATAGGAAGCCTGGGGCCCCTCTGGCCCTTTGCCACTCTGGGTACTGTGGCTGGGGACAGCCTTCTCAAGTATATTCCATCTTCTTCATTAATTCACTTCTGTGAGTGTGGGTTTTCTCTGGTCTCTGAGTTCTGTTCCTCACTCTCAGACCTGCGAGGTTATTTAGGGAGGAGTGACTTTCGACATCTTGTGAGGTTTTACGAGGTTTGTGCTAATGATCAAGTGTAAGAATACGATGTAATCTTTTCCTTTACAAGCAGCTCAGGGAGTTTTAAAGATGAACTCGAGACCCAAAGAAGGAGATTTCTGAGAAGTGGGAGAACCTTTTTTTTTTTTTCCCCTGGGAGGAAAAGCAAGGAATGGTGTGGAGGTCAAGGCAGTGAAGAGCTGTTAGAGTTTGGTGTGTGTGTATGTCTTAGGGCTTTCATGCTTTCTGTTTGTTTCTGTTGTAAATTCCAAACAGATGTCTCTAATTTGGCTACACCCCGGTCAGCTAGAAGTTGTAATAAGATGCTGCCAAAGCTGTGCCTTCTGCAAATTGTTTTTTCCCTTTGCCCCTTTGGGCCCCTTTGGTATTGCAGAAATGGATTGCACTCCTGGCTTTCCCTGGTGTCCTGAGGCCCCTTTGCTTTATTTTCATCATAAACATGTTGTGAGCAACTAGACCCAGAGATTTTAAGGAGTCTAGGATTCACTGGAGCCATAGAGGAATGGAGGACGAAAGATTTTTCTTTCTAATTAATGGGAGTGGTTCAGGCATAAGACTATCTTTAGAAAAGCAAAGCAAAACAAAGGGTGGGTGGGAAATATTAGTAAAGTATTCAGAGTCATTTCTTTTTTAAAAAAATATATTTTATTGATTTTTTTACAGAGAGGAAAGGAGAGGGATAGAGAGTTAGAAACATTGATGAGAGAGAAACATCGATCAGCTGCCTCCTGCACGCTCCCTACTGGGGATGTGCCCGCAACCAAGGTACATGCCCTTGACTGGAATCGAACCTGGGACCCTTGAGTCCGCAGGCCGACACTCTATCCACCGAGCCAAACCTGGGCCAGAGTCATTTCTTAAGGGCATTAAGACAAGGTCCAGGCCTTCGAACCTATGACCATGTTTTGGTTTGGTTGAGAGTCCCTGTCCCTCTCCTTGAATACCTCAGATATGCATCATTGAATGACATTTTAAAACCCCCAGCTAGAGAGAGGTCAGGAAAGTCAAATCCCACCCTACCTGGGCACCCGCATCGTGTGCCCTCCACTCTCTTCTCACCTGACCAGCAGACAGCTGTGTGGGCCTTCACTCTCTTGCATGACTAGATTTCACCTTTCCAATGATCTCCACACGTTGCCAAGTTCCTTTGCTGTTTAAAATTGATGAGAACATTAAAGAGGGTGGGGATCATATAAGAGGGTGGGGATCATATGGATAATACTTGGAGGTGGGGCAGGGTCTGCATGTCTTCATTCTTAACCAATTTATGTGTCCAGTGAGAATGCTAAGGTTGGCTTTCATCTGTGACCGATGGGGGTATGGTGATTGGTCAAAAGTTCAGACAAATGACATTTAAACCAGCACCATCAATAAATATAAGGCAACTGTCTGGTTTTTCCTCTTGTCTGATTTATAAATAAGGAAGGGGGTGTAGGGGTTGTGGAAGGAGGAAGAAGAAAAGGAGCTGACTGCAAAAGAACCAGCTCCCTTCCTCCCCCCTTGTGCCCTCCTCTTTCCTCCTCCCTCCCCTCTACTTTTGGCTTTTATCCTCACTGCACCCTAGGGCTCTGCTGATGTAATTCTAGAAGAGATGTGAAGGTGATACATGATTCACTCCTCTTACGTCTCAGTCTTCCAGGGATGATATCACCAGCGTAAGAAGAGATGTGTTAAATGAAAAAAGAAACACAAAACAAAGCTGAAAACTAATTTGCTCCTGATAACCAGAGGGGAAAGAGTGGTCTGACAAAAGCAAAGCTAAGCACAGTCGGATGAAATGCGTTTGCCAGAGAGCACCCGAGGACTGTCGGGCTTGCTCATCCAAGTCAGCTTTCCTCCTTGCAAGGTGAGAGTCGTGTTGCTCCTTTAAGTAACCCGATGGTTCTTTACATGCGGCGAGACACTTTCCACAGCCTCCCCAGCCCAAGCGATCATGCCCAACAATGCAGCTCCGACTGCCTGGAGCAGGAGTGCTTTCTGCAGCAGGAGAGACTGCTGCAGGTTGGCAGCGTGAGTCTACGCATCAACGTCTCTTGTTCATTTGTACAGTTTGTTGCGTGTTGAGGGGGAAAGAGGGAGGAGTAGGACAGTGTAAAATAAACAATAGTATTACCCTCTCAACTATTACAGTTTCAAAGAGCACCCACTCCACACACACACACACACACACACACACACACAGACACACACACAGACACACACACAGACACACACACTCCTCCCTAAAGAAAACATCCCTCTCCCTGCCCTACCATCAGCAGAACAGTAGATTTTAAACAAATTCGAAAGGCTCTGTCGTACTAAGAAAGCATGATTTCCTCCGAGGGACAGAGTTGCTTTTAATGGTTCTGCTTGTGAAAGAGAGAACTGGCTGTGGAATCCATTCCTGGCACGGCAGTGGAGAATAAAGAACCTCATGGGAGTCACCAAGGATCACGAGGAACATAAAAATTCTATTAGGAGCAAGTTGCCCTCATTTCTAACAGGATTTAGTAATTTAATAAGCAGAACTCTTTCCTCTGTGTGGTGTGCATCAGTAGCCCCAGCATCTGCTTGCAAGTGATGCATGACGGAGCTAGAAGTGTGTGTGGACTGCTGGGGCGAGGAGCCATGTTGACATGTGGGGAACTACTCAGGGCTCCAGGAGGCCAGGGGGCGCTGGGGCCAGGGTGCTCCGTACTGTAGGTACCAGCCTTTTCTGCAACATGGCCATTTCTGGATCTGCTTTACTCTTAGCTGGGGCCCTTCCTGCTCCTGCTGGCTCATCCGTGTTCACAGGCCACAGTGTGGCTTGGACCAAACCCTCACCACCAGCTCTTATGGGACCCAATTTGAGCAGCCTTAATGCCTCACCACCATTTTATTTTGGTGGTTTGAATGGCTAGGTGGGCCTGCAGGTTGGCACTGGTTCCTTCCCCTCTCTAGGGCTGTTCAGTGGCATCAGCAAAGGTCCTTGTTTCTAACCTCCATGGAGAGTAGCCCTTCTGACAGCTTCCTCTCCTGCATCTCCTCTTCATCCCTCTCCCAGGCCACTCCCTCCTGTAGCACATCATTCTCCTCTGGCTTTTATTACCCAGCTTCCCACCTGATCCTGGCTTCACTTCTCTTCCTTCCCACAAACCTAGCTCAGACCTTAAATCACCACAAAGAATAGAAAACCCAAACTCTAAGGGAAAAACAAACCAAGTAAACATTTATCAGGCGGCACCACTCTTGCAATTCCAGGGCATACTCTGGTCCTGCCCAAACGTAGAGATGAACGAACTGAAGCAAAGAAGGATGATGTTCTGCTAAAAAATGGATCAAGACCCAGGGGTCCAAACTCTTAAACCCATGCTCTTTTCACATTTCTCCAGTTTTTATGACATATAACCAGATTTTTAGCTTTGTGATGGCAGAAATTGACACCACACTGAAGATAAATTTTTCTTTATTTTCCCACTCCATATATGGTAAATGCTTGATGATAAATATTTGTGATGCCATTTATTAATGTGCCACTCCCACCACCCAGTGTGAACGAGTATCTACTAGCTGCACCATGCTAGCGGTAGAAAAATCAGGTGTCTGTCTTCCTGGGAAGAATGCTCCTGGTGGGTGGGTGGCAGCCCCCAGAGGAACATGGTCTCCTCTTCCTTCCATCCCTGAGATCTAGTCTGGCAAGAACTTGCCCTAGAAGAGCAGGTCTATTTTAAGGTTGAGGGAGCTCTCCCCATGGCATCATGAATATTATTAATCATCTCTATCCTTCCTGGTTGGCTGAATTACCCAAGGACAGGCATGTGATTTTAGGCATCTCTGGTTCAGCAAACTTAACACAGAGGTTGGCGTTTAGTAGGTGCTCAGGAAATGCTAAGAAAGGAATAAAGAAGTGGTTCCATTTCAGGCTAGGAGAATAGGTCTGGTAAAGCTCAAGGTCATCACCCAAATGGAGGAGCAAAGATTTTAGAGAGCAGAGAAGATTAGGATTCAATTGACTCCTCAACTCTACATAAGGTAGATTCAATTCCCAAGGTTTTCCTTGGAATTTTTTGACCTTCTGAGGGAGGGGTGGTTGTAGTTTGGAGAAGGAAGACTTACTTGGAATTGGCTTTGAATGGCATTGGAGTCGCATCCCTGCTCATTTCAGTTCCAAGGTTATTGCCAGAGCTCTCTGATTTGAGCCAAATGAAGGGAGGAAGCCTGCTGGGAGAACCTTGGTTCAAGGCCTTGAAGTGACTTGGATCCCTCTGCACTGACTCAGTCAAGCCACTTCTCTTCGCTAGCCTCAGGATTCTCATGGGTAAAATGGGTGGGTTGGATTAGATAAGAGCAAGACATTCAGCACAAATATGTTTTAAAATATGTTTTTATTGATTTCAGAGAGAGGAAGGGAGAGGGAGAGAGATATAGAAACATCGATGAGAAACATTGATGGGTTGCCTCCTGCATGCCCCCTACTGAGGATCAACCCTGAAAGCCAGGCATGCACCCTGACTGGGAATCGAATGGGTGACCTTTCAGTGCATGGGATGATGCTCAACCAACTGAGCCACACCAGCTGGGCATCAGCACACATGTTTTGAATTGAAGAAGGAGGAAAGTTAAGGTCAAATGTGTTTCTGCCTTCTTCCATCCCCTAGTGCAGTGGTTCTCAACCTTGGCTGCATATTAGAATCACCTGGGAATCTTTTTAAAATCTTGATTTCTGGGCCTCATCCTCTGGAAATTCTGTTTCTTTGTAATGGGGTGGGGTCACAACATTAGTAACAAAGAAACAGAATTTCTGGAGGATGAGGCCCAGAAATCAGGATTTTAAACAGATTCCCAGGTGATTCTAATGTGCAGCCAAGGTTGAGAACCACTGCCCTAGTGGGACAGAAAAGAAGAAACCTCTGACCCTGGGCTAGAAACTGTCTGGGGTTCTAGGGGTAGAGTTCATCTTTAGGGCCCACTGTGGCCTGGACCATCACCAGAGTCTAATTTGGAGGTGACGTTCCTTTGGCCAACCCAGAACAGTAGTTGCCTGTGAGGCACCTCTTTCACTACCTCAAAACTGTGAGGCCATGGTATATCTTAAAATGGTGACTGACACTGAAATTAAGGGCCAGGTTAGGGCCAGCTTAGGGCCCATAAAATGACTTTGCTAAGATCATTCAGCAAGTTGGGGCGAGAACTCAGGTCTCCTGACTCCAAGTCCTATACTTTTCCCCTTGTATCTTTGGGTTGGGATAACTTAGTTTGGAAGCAGCCCAGATCTATCCAAGGAAATGTGGAAGAGCCCAAGTGTTTGATCAAAGGCCATGTGGGCACCTGTCAGCAGGGTGTTTTGTTTATCCAACAGCAGAGGCTAGAACCCACCTGCACCAAGCCAGAGGACAAGAGGGAGTTGCCGAAACCGGTTTGGCTCAGCGGATAGAGCGTCGGCCTGCGGACTGAAGGGTCCCAGGTTCGATTCCGGTCGGGGGCATGTGCCTGGGTTGCGGGCACATCCCCAGTGGGAGATGTGCAGGAGGCGGCTGATCGATGTTTCTCTCTCATCGATGTTTCTAACTCTCTATCTCTCTCCCTTCCTCTCTGTAAAAAATCAATAAAATATATTTAAAAAAAAAAAAAAAAAAAAAAAAGAGGGAGTTGATAACCTGGGGAAGCTTCCCATCAACCCTTGCAGCAGGCTGGGAGCCACTCCCATTCTGGATTCTTCTCCTAGTAGAATTTGCTCTTAACTGCTTGTCATGGAGTCTTCCTTCTCTTGGTTCCAGGATTAGCCAATAATGGCTCAAGAGGTCACCAGCTGACTCTATGATCTTTGACTCTTTCTCGCCCTGAGAGCTAGACAGAAGGTCAGTGCTTCTCCAGTCCAGTCCCTTCTTTTTACAGATGAGGAAACTGAGATCTAGAATTGACATTTTATAAGGGACTCTTGAATATTAAAAGGCTTTGAGATATAAGAGGCCAAATAAAAAAGCTATTTCAAGCAACATGAAGGGAGGAAACTAGAGTAGGCAAGAAGAAATATTTTGGTGCAAGGAGCACCTCTCCTAGCATCATAATCCATATTCCTATAGGTTCACTTTTGCAGCTGACCTGTTACACAGAGAAAGAGAAAGTGATATTTCTAAGGTGACATGAGTTCACGAGCATGGGAATGGGTGGGGGGTGGGTAGGGCCCCTGGATCCTGCATCAGCACACTCTCAGTTCTATGCTGCAGCTCAGGGCTTGCGAATGATTCCCAGGCACTATCTACAGATCTACAAAACCATCACCAGTTCCTTTTCCACAGCTGCTGTCTGGCTTCCTCTGCAGATAAACTTGTCTCAGCCTTTGCATGCCATCTTGCCCTCAGTGTCCCTGATTCCCAGGGAAAACTGCTCACCACCTGATTTCCAGTAGAGAAGCCCATCTCTGTAAAAGAGCACCACGTGATTAGGTGTTCCTGTTTGTGCCTGGATGAAACCATGCTGCTTGTCTGAATGAGATGTGCAGACACATCAAGGTGTGTGGGGCCTTTCCTCTTACGTATGCAGCAGCAATTACAGATGAAGGAACCTCGCAGACCCTTTTGGATGTGTTCACATTGATGAAGTCAAAACGGGTTTCAACCTTATACTACTATATATCTGCCTTTCCATTCCTTTGACCCAGATCTTAGCAAACTACCAATATTAACGGTCAAATATGGGATTGAGGGGCTAGGGAGGGGTGGGGAGCAGTGTTCTCGTGGGCAAGGCTACAAGGCATAGCTGAAAGAAAACTGGACTTGAGATCTGGGCCTAGCCCTGGTTTTTTGAGACATTCGCTCTGTGATCTTGGGCAAGTTTCCCTTTGGGGATAGTTCTTTCTGTGAAATGGAGATACTGTAGTAATATTTAACCAAACTACCTCTCAGCTGGTCTGGAGGTTCAAAATCTAAATATTGGATGGGTAAGTGCTTTGAAAAATGCAGTACAGGAAAGGAGTGGCTGCTGATGGAATATTCAGATTGAAATAACACAGTTGAGATGAGGGAGCTTTCCTAGGGCTTCCCCACAGGGCAAATGTGTACACGGGCTGGAACATTTTCCATGAAACATATTCCAGGGCCCAAGGAGGGAAAAAAGACAAAAATGAGGAAGTCATCTATTAAATAGAGGAAGCAGTAGGTGGGTATTTAAATGGCAGGTGTCATGTGGAAAGATTATGGGCTAATTTTCTGTCTGAAGCCCTAGATATCCACATGTACTATGTGCCGCCATCTCCAGCCCAATCGCTTCCACCAGCTGTGGTAGGAGAGCATGGTAGCTGCCTGTGCTCTATGGCTGGATTTTTTTTTGTTCCCTGAAATGGGATTCATTTTGTCAGCATGTGATTATCAGCCCACATCAATATCTCTAGTGTGATTAGTATTCTATACTCAGACAGACAGACACATAGACACACACACACACACACACACACACACACAACTTCCCAATACTTTCCATACATATTTGCAATTATGATTTCATTTACCTCTCAAATAGATGTTCCTGAAATCAACACGATCCCCCTAAAGCAGGGGTGGGCAAACTTTTTGACTCGAGGGCCACAATGGGTTCTTAAACTGGGCCGGAGGGCCGGAACAAAAGCATGGATGGAGTGTTTGTGTGAACTAATATAAATTCAAAGTAAACATCATTACATAAAAGGGCACGGTCTTTTTTTTTTTTTAGTTTTATTCATTTCAAACGGGCCGGATCCGGCCCGCGGGCCGTAGTTTGCCCACGGCTGCCTTAAAGTAATCCTAGACTATTTTCTAGAAATGGAGGTTCTGAGGTTTTCCTTGGGAACATTCCATGTAGAGTACACGCAAGAATACTTAGGCCCTAACCGGTTTGGCTCAGTGGATGGAGTGTCGACCTGAGGACTCAAGGGTCTCAGGTTTGATTCCAGTCAAGGGCATGTGCCTTGGTTGCAGGCACATCCCCAGTGGGGAGTGTGCAGGAGGCAGCTGATCGATGTTTCTCTCCCACCGATGTTTCCAGCTCTCTATCCTTCTCCCTTCCTCTCTGTAAAAAAAAAAAAAAAAAAAAAAAAAAAAAAAAAAAAAGAATACTTAGGATCCCCTTGTCCTGATGAAATTGTGGTGTGTGTGTTCTTGTGGGTATGACTGGGACTGTGCTTAAGGATGAATATGAGCTGTATTGTAAACTCAAGTTGTTGTGGTTGGCATTAGTGTGAAATGATCAGTGAAAACTCAGTGCAATGAGAGAGCTATGCTGATCCGCCCAGATTCCTGCCAAGGAAACTTCAAATCACATTACCCTTTCCTTTCCATGGTAGTCCAAGTTTTCTCTTTTGTTTGTTTTTAATCTTAAAAGGTTCTTAAACTAATAGAAATAACTAGTGCCCTTTAGGAATGCTCTGTATTGCTGGAGGCCGTGATTCAAAGTGGCCCGCTGCTAGAATGGCCATAGATTCTGGTTTTCTCAGGACAGTCCTCATTTATGCCCAATGTCCTCACATAATTACGGTTGTGTGTCACTTAATGATAGGGATATGTTCTGACAGGTATCGTCATTAGGTGATCCTATCATCATGTGAACATCACAGAGTGCACGTACACAGACCTACGTGGAGTAGCCCACTACCCACCTAGGCTATGTGGTATAATCTATTGCTTCTAGGCTACAAGACCGTACACACAGCATGTTACTGTACTGAACACTGTAGGCAATTGTAATGTGTTGTGCTTCAACATTAGAATGGCTATGATGTTACTAGGGTCACTAGGCAATAGGAATTTTTCAGCCCCATTATAACTTTTGGGGAAAACCATTGTATATGTGGTCCATCCTTGATCAAAATGTTATGTGGCACATGACTGTATAGTAGAGCCACCTCTCACTCTCAAAGTGTCTTAGTTCAGATGATAATTTTGACCTTAACTTGTGCATGTCTTCATTCATTCATTTCTCTTTCACGGAGGAAACATTTGTAATGCACCTGCTGTGTGCCAAGCACTGTGCTAGCGCTGGGAATGAAGTGGGAGATGGGGGTGGGAAACAAGAAGGGAATAAAAAGGGGGAATAAGAAGTAGTCTTTGCTCTCATGAAGCTCATAGTCCAGTGGGAAAGACCAAAACATGTAATACATGTGCTACATAAAAAGGTACAGTCAGTTTATGTGTACAGTATTGAGGTAATGCAGAGGAGGGCAGCCAGCTCACTCAACTCCCTCAAGGGAGGGAGGAGTGGTCACAAGGTTCACAAAAGAGATGATCATCTTCTCCAACCATCAAAGTGTTCTCCTCAAAGGCTCTGGACGAGTCATAAAATCTTACCTGATCTCGGTTTTAAAGGAAGCATAGTACTCCAGAGCTTTATTGAGGGTGGGGCAGAGGGATTTTTTTAATAACTCCTATCACCTGCAACTTCTCTCCAGCCCTGTACTTCTAAAGGCCCTTTCAGAATGATATTTGTTTTGTTTCTCATTGGTTCATATCCTGACCCATGAACTTGGCAACCAGAGAAATAGAATATAATTGGCAATTAAATAGGGTAAAGAATTCTAGCTGCTTTAACAAACCCCATACTCTTACTGGCTTAACATAATACGAGTTTATTTCCACTCAAGCTTCTTGTACGTTGTGGTTCCACCATCTTCTAGAGCAGGATTTATGGGCCAAATTTGGCTTTGCTGGCTGTTTTCGTATATGAAGTTTTATTGGGACGCAATCATGCTCATTCATTTACTCATTGTCTATGCCTGCTTTGCACTACAACAGCAGAGCTGAGTAGTTGCAACAAAGACTATAGCCCACAAGCCTCAAGTATTTACTCTCTGGCTCTCTACAGAAAATGCTTGCTGACCCCTCCCTCAGTGCCTCGGAATTCTCTCTGGGTCATAGGCTTCTGGCCAGAGAATGTCCTCCAGTGAACAGAGAGTGGGCAAGATTATGTGAAGGTTTTAATGGGCAGGCCTAGAACTGATACATACAACATCTGACCATGTTCTATTGGCTAGAGCTCAGTTCCTGGCTACATGTACCTTCCAGTGCAGCTGGGGAATGTAGTCGAGCGGTGTGCTCAGAAGAAAAGGGAAATGGGCTTGGTGAAGGGTATGCAGTCTCTGCAGCAGACTCTCCTCTCGTGACCACTGGCCCAGGCTTATGCTGAGGCTTCAGGAGGATCAGGGGGAAATCGTTATTTATTAGAGTTTGTGAAGGCATTATCGTTCAGTTTGCATTTGGTCCTCTGGGCTGCTTTGAATAGCTCAGAGTCCAGAGCTCAAGTAACTTTTCAGAAACAGACACGGCAAACATTAGCTCAAGACTAGAAGGGATATTTGAGGGGGACTATCTCCTCTCTGGGGGTCTACAAATTCCAGCGGCCTTTGGGAGATGTCTCTTTCCCAGCCCCTGGATGGAGAGCTCTGTTTCTTGACACTTTCTAAGATTTGTTTTCCCAGCAACCTGTCACATTTCCCTGTGAGGCTCATTCTTCCCCAACTTACCCAGCTCACCAAACGCTCTGCCAGGAGAGTCCTTCTGTTCCTTGTCCTCGGTCAGACCAGCCACCCGAGGGGCTGTGTCTTTCTGTCCCACAGAGGGAGCATAGACAGCTGGGGAGAGGGATGGCGCAGCTTTCCAAGAAAGAGGGAGACCTGGACAGATGTGTGAGTGGCACCTGCGTGCTCTAGGAAGGCTCTGCGTGAATTCTACCTCCACCCTGAGGTCTGGTAGAGGTCCCTCTGTCCCCAGTGAGAAACAGCTCTGCTAACCAGCTAGATCGGCCTCTGGCCCAGAGTGTCGGCCGCTTACGGAGGCTTTTACTTTATACTTTAGAGTTTAGACTATACTGTACTGGTTGGGTTTTTAATTTTCTTAGCATGTTACATTTTTTTTTTTTAGCATGTTACATTTATAAGAGGTTAATATAACCCTAGCTGGTTTGGCTCAGTGGATAGAGCGTTGGCCTGAGGACTGAAGGGTTTGATTCTGGCCAAGGGTACATACCTGGGTTGTGGGCTCCATCCCCAGTAGGAGGCATGCAGGAGGCAGCTGACCAATGATTCTCTCTCATCAGTGATGTTTTTTTCTCTCCCTCTCCCTTCCTCTCTGAAATATATATATATATATATATATATATATATATATATATATATATATATATATATTTTTTTTTTTTTTAAAAAGAGGCTAATATAATTAAAAAATAAAAACTTATATAATGCATTTTAGAAATTTTTTAATTGGAAATGAAATTTGAAAGAGGCATATGGTACCTAACAGAATTATCTGGAAAATTTACTGACATGGATGTTAATGGATTACAGCATTACTCTACTCATTACTATTCTTTGATAAGTTTAGGGATAAACCTGCACATGGTTTAAATAAATGTATCATTGAAAAAAAAAGAAGGTAGAAAGAAAGGGAAAAAGAAAACAAAGTCAATACGTGTGTCTCTTCTGGAGGTAACTACCACAGGGGAGAAGCATAGTATTCCAGCTCAGAGGCCTAGGTTTGCGCCCCATCTTGATTTTACCTGGTGTATCCCACTCTGGGTTTGCACCCTGTTCCTAGGTTTACACCCCATTCTACAGGGCTCCCCGTGTGACATTGTACCAAGAGGTGCAATTCTCCAGGGTCCTCATTTGTCAATAGGGATAATTATGCTATCTTGTGGCATTGTGCAATTCAAAGGAAATCATGAACCCGAGCCACTTTTATGGAAAAGTGTGATACAAATATGAGGAATTTTCATTGCTGTCCTCTGGAGGAACCTCAAGGGGCAGGCTGGGGTGGGTCTCAGGACAGATTCTGGCCACATAGTAGCTGAGCCTACCCTGTTCTTCTTTAGTTGCTCCCTGGGAGTCCTGCTTCCCACAGAACTTCTTCAGGATGGGGGCTGAGTATTTCCTTAGGACCTGCCTTCCTGAAGGTCAGACCTAGACTGGGGCGGCCGGACAAAGGAACTGTCCCCTGGTAGGCTGTGCTGGCCAGTGAGTCCTTCAGCACCCATCCCTCTCTCCTCTGAGGAGGCCACCCTCTGTGTAGGTGCTACCTTATAACTTATAAAGGACTAGAGGCCGGTGCATGAATTGGTGCACGGGTGGGGTCCGGCTGGCCCGCCCGATTGGGGGGGAGTGGCCGATCAGGGGCAGGGCCAGTTTGGGGAGGGGCCATGGGTGGTTGGTCAAACTCCCACCTGCTGGTCAAACTCCTGGTTGAACTCCCTGTCAAGGGGACAATTTGCATATTAGCCTTTTATTATATAGGATGCTTCTCAGCCATTTTTTCTCCTAATCCTTATAGCCACTCAGGAAGGCAGGGAGGGCAGCATCAATAGCTCAATTTTCAGATGAGAGACCTGAGGATTAAAGAGTGAAATGGAGTAAAAAAGGCCACTGACAAGTGTTTAGCACCTTCTTCTTTTTTTAAAAAAAAAATGTTTTTATTGATTTCAGAGAGAGGAAGGGAGAGGGGGAGAGAGAGAGAGAGAGAAACATCAATGATGAGAGAGTATCATTGATCAGCTGCCTCCTGCACCCCCACACTGGGGATCTAGCCCGCAACCCGGGCCTGTGCCCTGACCTGGAATGGAACCTCAACCTCCTGGTTTATAGGTCAAAGCTCAACCACTGAGCATGCCAGCGAGGCTAGCGCCTGCTGTTTGCAAGGCAAAGTGCTGGGCACATCAAGTGCAGGGATCTCATGGTGACGGAGTAAGTTCTGGGCGGGTCTGGAACGGCGGTCCAACTCTCCAGGTTCTGAGTGCTCTGTAAGCTCTGAGTGCTCTAACTAAGAATGACACAGGGAAGGGGGATATGGGCATTGGATTCTGGGTGATGGGCGGGGGGGGGGGGGGCGGGTAGACAGGCAACAGAGTAACAGGGAGGGGCAGGTGGGGGTGGGGAGGGGATGTTGGCAGCTGGTGAAGTATGAGGCTCTGGGTGGGGTTGGGGCCTTAGCTCCCATTATGTGGCTATCATGAAAGTGCCCAAATAAATAAAGGTTTGCAATTACTGGGAGACGTGGGTTTGGGAATCTCCCAGCAGCAAGGCCTAGATGTTAATTAAGCTTAAGATAGGTTATTATCTCTCTCCATTGGCTTAACAGAGGGGAGTTGATGCAGATGGCAGATTGGGGACTTTCCCATATAGCTGTATGTGATATTATTTCTGGTTTTTAAGAGGCACCCAACCTGGAGCTTTGGGGCACAGCTGAGGGGAGGGAGGCTGCCTTTCAGGGCTCATCACTGAGGACATTTCCTACCCCTCCTTCAGTTACAGAAGGGCCTGGCCAGGCACTCAGCATTGCCCCATGGCTTTCTGGAGCCACCTGACTTGTGTTCCCACAGTGGGGCTGCCGCAGAGCCAGATACTGGAGTGTGGGGTACAGAGTACTGGGAGACTGCAGGCTCTTCCATCTAAAGTCCTCAGGGCAGATAGGCCTGAGGGAGGTATTAACACATTTAATGACCAGCATAGCATGTTCACCCACTATCTGAATGGACATTGGCCTACCATAGGTCCTGGGAGCCCCTATTTGGCCAGGTGTTAACTCCTCCATTGCTGGGTCTTGGATGTGTGTGTGTGTGTGTGTGTGTGTGTGTGTGTGTGTGTGTGTGTCAGGAGGTGGGGAGGGGGGTGAGTTTTCAGAGGGAAGGCCTGAGTGACACCAGAAGGATTACTGCAAGGAGGCTTTAGGTCAGTGATATTTACCAACAGAGATGGAAATAACTCAATGTTTTATCCATCAGTATGGCTATGCTAGCAAAATATCAATCATGAGAAAAGTACTTTTTTATCTGTAAAATAATTTACAGCCCTAACTGGTTTGGCTCAGTGGATAGAGCCATTGGCCTGTGGACTGAAAGGTCCCAGGTTCAATTCTGGTCAAGGGTATGTACTTTGGTTGCAGGCACATCCCCAGTAGGAGGTGTGCAGGAGGCAGCTGATCAATATTTCTCTCTCATTGATGTTTCTAACTCTATCCCTCTCCCTTCCTCTTTGTAAAAAATCAATAAAATATATTAAAAAGAAGTTTTAAAATAATTTACAAATATCAAAGAGTTTATTAGTACAACAACAACAATAATAGTATGTTATTATTGATAATGGTATTTAGTCCTTTCACAAAAGCACCATTGGATTAGGCTTTCACGCCTCTTTCCTAATGGGCTGCCTTTCCAATACCAGGAGGAGGTTTCTGATTTGCTAAATCTTGCTTTTAGGTAGTGGGAGAAGTAAGCCATTCTTTCTTGCTTAGCATCTTCCATCAGCAGGAGCTTTTGCATTGGGTAGGCCTTCTGGCGATCTGCGTCTGTCCACTTTTGTAGATCAAGAATATACATTGGTGGAAAAGTGAGCTGCTTAGCATTCGACCTTCTATTCTAAACATCGATTGGAATGACTGAAACAGCAACTGCACTCCCAATATCATCGTGGTGGTTCCAGAGAAGGGTCTGGGCAGACAGGGCGACACGCGAAGGAATACCACAGGGAGTTTTCCTAACAAGAGCTTCTCTGTTAATCTGCAAAGCAGGATTAAAGGGTGTGTCACTCTTTGTCTGGAAGCTTGGGGTAGCAATCAGCAATCATTTTCAGGCAAAATCTGTGGAGTGACATGGACTCCTCAGGCTGCCTCCTGGCTTCAGTCACTTCAGTAGTACCAATTCTCAAGGATACTGGAATGATTTCCTAAACTTGACCTTTATTGTGCTTGCAGCCATGGGGATGAAGGCTGCTGGAAAGAGTGTGGCCATGATCTTGAAGATCAAAGTGAGACCTGGCTTACTTCTGAATTTTGACCTTGTTTTTGAAGGGCTAAATAATAATAATAATAATAATAATAATAATCTATATTAATAAAAGGGTAACATGCTAATTAGACTGGACATCTTCTGAATGTCCTTCCTGACAAAAGCCAGCTCAGGCAAAGCTGCCTGGGGTCCCGGGTGCCTGCAGCCTGCTAGAGGGAGGGAAGCCCAGGGTCCCGGGTGCCTGCGGCCAGTCAGAGGGAGGTGGTTAGGGGTGATCAGGCTGGCAGAGGAGCAGTTAGGGGTGATCAGGCAGGCAGGCAGGCAGGTGAGTGGTTAGGTGCCAGCGGTCCCGGATTGTGAGAGGGATGTCTGACTGCCGGTTTAGGCCCAATCTCACCACAGGGATCAGGTCTAAACCAGCAGTCAGACATCCCCCAAGGGGTCCTGGATTGGAGAGGATGCAGGCCAAGCTGAGGGACCTCTCCCCGCCACATGAATTTTGTGCACTGGACCTCTAGTATATGATAATAATGGGGATGGAAAGAAGACATTTGAAATACTATAGTGATCTAGTTATGTTCCACCTGGGAAAGGTGAACAGGCATGAGTTACTTTAATTCTCTTCAGCATATTTGGTAAAAGGCTGACTGAACATTCCAAAGCTAGCATGCCTGGATTTTTGAGATTGAAAATGGTGGCAGTATAGATGGACGTGTTCTGTGCCTTGTCCCGGAGCAGATAGGGTAAGCAGCTGAAACGAATAACATCTAGCCCGAATGGGCAGAATAGATTCAGCTAGGAGACAGTTTGCAGTCAGGAGAGGCAGAGGACTCCCGGAGAAAGGGGACTGTTGGAGATTGCCGGATCGGGTTCCCTTAACCGGGCAGCCTCCACTGTTGCTGAGGTCTCTCCCGGAACGCCGGTGCAGCTGCGGAGACTGTGCCATCTTGAGTGGCTGTTATTGGAAGTGTATGCATCCAGAAATCCTGCAACCAAGGCATCCAGGGATTAGCTACTATCCCAGAAACAATGGATCTCAAGCAGCATGGATATATGGACTCAGAGGAGCCTCCTCCTCCTCCTCATGGAAAGGTCAGATTTTGCTTAAAGGTGAGGTTTGCAATTCAGGTTGGAGAGAGGAACGCGCGTGGGGGTAGTTTGCGCCCCACAAAGTCCGTGGGCCATTGGGGCCAGCATGATCCGCGAGTGTGGAAGGGCTCCCACAAGGCTGCTTGCAGAAGGGAACTCTAAAAATAAGCCCATAGCTGGACTGGATGCAAAAAGGCAGCCTCGGTTTTTGCCAGTGTGCCGGCTGCTTAGTGCCAGGGGAGAGAGGATGTGCAGAAGAGACTGCGCACAGAGCTGGACGGTGGAGGGTTGTGAATTTGAGCACCTTATCAGGCTCTTTTTTTCTCTCTCCCCCTTAAATCTTTGCATTTGGTTATTAAACCCAGTGCATGGGATCGCCCAGTTGGGGTCACTCGCAGAATGTGCAGGGGAAAGTTGTTTTTGTGGAACCTGGGAAACAGAGCAGGGAGTAACGATCAAAGAACCAGCTCTGGGCAGTTGATGCTCCAAAACCAGTACTAAGAGTGACAGGGAAAACAAAACCTACTAATGGCTAGAGAGGACTTATAGCTTTGGAGGTCAATCCAGAAACACTGCCACCCAGGGGCTGAACCACAAACTGTCTCTTCTGTAAATACAAATAAAGGCAGTCTGGGAAACAAATATGGCCTGCTTTAAAATCAGGACTGTGGTTTACAACACAGAGGAACAGTGTATCGCAGGGAACTTCAACACTCTCCTGAATACCTGACAGGACTAAGGCGTGCCAGATAGAAGAGTAGAAGTGAAGGACCTTCACTACTGTACATTTTTATTTCTTTTCTTTTTCACCTTTTAATTAAGGAACTAATTTTTTTTCTTTTTTCATCACCTGATTTTACCTTTTTAATTACTACATTTTTATTTTTATTTTTTTTTGAATGTATTCTTTTTATTTTTTTTTTAATTTATTGCTTAAAGTATTACAAAGGGTATTACATATGTGACCATTTTATCCCCCTACATTTTTATTTTTAACCAGTATTATTACTACTACCATTTTATCTTTTTTAAAAGTGTCATTTTATTTTCTATTTATTTTATTTTGGGATTAGTGTTCTACATTCTATTTTCATCTTTCCTTTAGCATCATTTTTCTCTACCTCAACTTTACCTTTATGCCAAAACTCTCTCCCTCACTTTTCCCCTTTTGTTTTCCTGTTTCTCTTACCCTATTCCTGCTTTAGATTTTCCATATTCCTTCTTTTTACCTCCTGTTAAAATTTCACCCTATGTATATATCTAATTTCCAATCCCCTGCTCTAAATCCATATACAACTCTCTCTTATCTTTCTTCATTATCCAAATTTTTCTTTCTCTCTGTCGTTTTGTTGTTGTTTGCTTGATTGTTGAGTATATTGTTGTTTTTTTTATGCTTGTTTGTGAGATTGTTTTGCTTTTTCTTCTTATTTTTCTGTTCCCTCCCCCCCCCCCCCCAGGTTATTTTTTTGCCTCTGTTTTTCCTTGCCTCGCTTGATATTAGTTGTTGTTTGTAGACTGCATTCACCCCAGGGATCTGTTACTAGAATTTGTTGGGTTTAGTGGCTGTTCTATTGGATTTTTCTCCCCATATAAATAGTTTCTTCCCCTCTTCTATTTCCTTCCCTTTCTTTTCTCTCTTACTTTTTCACCCTTTTCCCAATTTCATTTTTGCACTCCTTTTCTTTCTTTCTTTCTTTCTTTCTTTCTTTCTTTCTTTTTCTCTTTTTTCTTTTTCTCTTCTTTTTTCCTTATCCCCTAATTCTCTTTGCACTGGTGGTCACCTTTATTTGGGGTTATTAGTATCATGAATACATTTGTGTTCATTGCCTTGTGTGTTGTGCCTTGTTGTGTTGTATTTTGTGCCTTTAAATCAATGCAGCAGAGAGAGAACTACATAACCAAACACCTGGGGAAGAAAGATCATGGGGAGACAAAGAAACAGCCCTCATATGAAAGGAAAACAGGCATCACCAGAAAAGGAAGTAAATGAAATGGAGGCAAGCAACCTGTCAGAGAAAGAATTCAGAGAAATGGTCATAAGGTGGATGAAAAGAATGGAAGACAAATTCAACAATATGTGTAAGAACCAAGAGGAAATGAAGAAGAACCAAGAAGAAATGAAAAATGACATCACTGCTATAAAGAACTCAATAGAAAGCATCAACAGTAGACTAGAAGAAGCAGAGGACAGCATCAGTGAGCTAGAAGACAAGGTAGGAAAAAATACCCAAGCAGAGCAGCTTCTAGAAAAAAAAAATTAAAAAGCAGGAGAGGCTAAGAGAACTTTGGGACAACATGAAAAGAAACAACATCTGCATAATAGGGGTGCAAGAAAGAGAGGAAAATGAGCAATGAATAGAAAACCTGTTTGAAAAAATAATGACAGAAAACTTCCCTGATATAGGGAAGAAAAAAGTCACACAAATCCAAGAAGCTCACAGAGTCCCAAACAGAATGAACCCCAAAAGACCGATGCCAAGGCACATTATAATTAAATTGGCAAACACCAATGACAAAGCAAGAATCTTAAAAGCAGCCAGAGAGAGACAGAAAGTTACCTACAAAGGATCCCCCATCAGACTAGCGACTGATTTCTCAACAGAAACACATCAGGCAAGAAGGGAATGGAATGAAATATACAAAGTCATGCATAGGAAGGGTCTGAATCCAAGAATACTGTGCCCAGCAAGGCTATCAATCAAAATTGAGGGTCAAATCAGGAGCTTCACAGACAAAAAAGGACTACGGGAGTTTATTACCACCAAACCAGCAATGCAAGAAATGCTAAAGGGTCTGCTGTAAAAAGAAAAAAATAGGAAATAAAGAAGGAACACAGGGCTAAAGAATAAAAATGGCGACAAACAAGTATCTATCAATAATAACTTTAAATGTAAATGGATTAAATGCCCCAATCAAAAGACATAGGGTAACTGAGTGGATAAGAAACCATGACCCATATATCTGCTGTCTACAGGAAACCCACCTCAAAAAAAAAAAAAAAAAAAAAAAAAAAGACGCACACAGACTGATGGTGAAGGGTTGGACAAAGGTTTTTCAGGCGAATGGAAACGAAAAAAAAGCTGGGGTAGCAATACTTATATCTGATAAATTAGATCTCAAAGTGAAGGACATAAAAAGAGATAAGGAAGGCCACTTCATAATACTAAAGGGAGCAATCCAACAGGAAGAAATAACTCTGGTAAAAATATACGCACCAAATATAGGAGCATCCAAATACATAAGAAAACTTCTGGAGGAGATCAAGGGAGAGATCGACAGCAATACAATGATAGTAGGGGCCTTTAACACCCCACTATCACCATTGGACAAATCCTCTAAACAAAAAATCAGCAAAGAAACATCAATCCTAAATGACTCACTAGATCAGATGGAATTAATTGACATCTTCAGAACATTTCACCCCAAAGCCACAGAATATACATTCTTCTCAAGTGCACATCGGTCATTTTCAAAGATAGACCATATATTGGGTCACAGGCAAAGTCTTTTTAAATTCAAGAAGATAGAAATCATATCAAGCATCTTCTCAGATCACAATGGCATAAAACTGGAAATCAACTACAATAAAAACAATCCAAAAACATCAAACACATGGAGACTAAATAGCATGCTATTAAACAATGACTGGGTTACCAGAGAGATCAAAGAAGAAATAAAAAACATCATGGCAACAAATGACAATGAAAACACAACAATCCAAAACCTATGGGACACAGCGAAAACAGTCTTGAGAGGGAAGTTCATAGCTTTACAAGCCTACTGCAAAAAACAAGAAACAATGATAATAAATTACCTAACCCTACAACTCAAAGAGCTAGAAAGAGAGCAACAAGAAAAGCCCAGTGTAAGCAGAAGGAAGGAAATAATAAAGATCAGAGTGGAGATTAACGACATAGAGACCAAAAAAACAATACAAAAGATCAACAAAACCAAGAGCTGGTTCTTTGAAAGGATAAACAAGATTGATGAACCTCTAGCCAGGCTCACCAAGAAACAAAGAGAGAGGACCCAAACAAACAAAATCAGAAATGAAAGAGGAGAAATAACAACAGGCCCCACAGAAATACAAATGATTGTTAAAAAATACTATGAACAACTCTACTCCAACAAACTAGACAACCTGGAGGAAATGGACATATTCCTAGAAAAATACAACCTTCCAAAACTCAATCAGGAAGAATCTACAAATCTCAATAGGCCAATAACTATGGAAGAAATTGAAGCAGTCATCAAAAAGCTTCCAGCAAACAAAAGCCCGGGGCCAGATGGCTTCACAGGGTAGTTTTACCAAACATTCAAGGAAGAACTAAAACATATCCTCCTCAGACTAATACAAAAAATTCAAGAGGAAAGAACACTTCTAAGCTCATTCTATGAAGCCACCATCACTCTAATACCAAAACCAGGTAAAGACAACACAATGAAAGAGAATTACAGGCCAATATCCCTCATGAACATAGATGCCAAAATCCTCCACAAAATCCTAGCAAATCAGATCCAGCAGTACATCAGAAAGATCATACACCATGACCAAGTAGGTTTTATCCTAGGGATGCAAGGATGGTACAATATCCACAAATCAATAAACGTAATACATCACATAAACAAATTGAAAGATAAAAACCACATAGTCATATCAATTGATGCAGAAAACGCATTTGATAAAATCCAACACCCATTTTTGATAAAAACTCTCAGCAAGGTAGGAATAGAAGGATCATACCTCAACATAATACAAGGCATATATGACAAACCCACAGCCAACATCATAATCAATGGGCAAAAACTAAAACCATTTCCTCTAAGAACAGGAACAAGAGAGGGATGCCCCCACTCACCACTCCTGTTCAACATAGTATTGGAAGTACTAGCCGTTGCTATCAGACAAGAAGAAGAAATAAAAGGCATCCAAATTGGAAAAGAAGAAGTAAAACTGTCCTTATTTGCAGATGACATGATACTGTACATAGAGAACCCTAAAGACTCCATCAAAAAATTATTAGACTTAATAAATGAATTCGGCAATGTAGCAGGGTACAAAATTAATGCCAAGAAATCTATGGCATTTCTTTAAACCAATAGTGAACCTACAGAAAGTGAGACTGAAAAAGCAATCCCATTTACCATCGCACCAAAAAAATTAAGATACCTAGGAATCAACTTAACTAAGGAGGTAAAAGACTTATATAGGAAAAACTACAGGACACTGAAAAAAGAGATAGAGGAAGACATAAACAGATGAAAGAACATACCATGCTCATGGATTGGTAGAATCAACATCATCAAAATGTCCACACTACCCAAAGCAATCTATAGATTCAATGCAATCCCCATTAAATTACCAATGGCATATTTCACAGATCTAGAACAAACGTTCCAAAAATTCATCTAGAATTAAAAAAGACCTCAAATAGCTGCAGCAATACTGAGAAAGAACAAAGTAGGTGGGATCTCAATACCAGATATCAAGCTGTATTACAAATCCACTGTTCTTAAAACAACTTGGTACTGGCACAAGAACAGACATATAGATCAATGGAATAGAATAGAGATCCCAGAAATCGACCCAAACCACTGTGCCCAATTAATATTCGACAAAGGAGGCAAGAGCATACAATGGAGTCAAGACAGTCTCTTCAATAAATAGTGTTGGGAAAACTGGACAAAGAGATGAAACTAGACCACCAACTCACACCATACACAAAAATAAACTCAAAATGGATAAAAGACTTAAATGTAAGACAGGAAACCATAAAAATACTAGAGGAATCCACAGGCAGCGAAATTGCAAACATATGCCGAAGGAATTTCTTCTCTGATACTGATCCTAGGGCAATGGAAATTAAAGAGAAAATAAACAAATGGGACTACATCAAAATAAAAAGCTTTTGCTCAGCAAAGGAAACCATCAACAAAACAACAAGAAGACCCACTACATGGGAGAACATATTTGCCAATGATATCACCAATAAGGGTTTAATCTCCAACATTCACAGGGAACTCATGAAACTTAACAATAGGAAGATAAACAATCCAATCAAAAAATGGGCAATGGACCTAGATAGACACTTTTCAAAAGAGGACATACAGAAGGCCAAAAGACATATGAAAACATGCTCAAAGTCACTAATTATATGAGAGATGCACATCAAAACAACAATGCAGTATCATCTCACGCCTGTCAGAATGGCTATCATCAACAAACAACAAGTGTTGGAGAGGATGCGGAGAAAAAGGAACCCTTCTGCACTGCTGGTGGGAATGCAGATTGGTGCAGCCACTGTGGAGAACAGTACGGAGTTTCCTCAAAAAGTTAAAAATGGAACTCCCATTTGACCCAATGATCCCACTTCTAGGAATATATCCCAAGAAACCAGAAACACCAATCAGAAAGGATATATGCACCCCTATATTCATAGCAGCACAATTCACCATAGCTAAGATTTGGAAACAGCCTAAGTGCCCATCAGCAGATGAGTGGATTAGAAAACTGTGGTACATCTACACAGTGGAATACTATGTTGCGGTAAAAAAGAAGGAACTCTTGCCATTTGCAACAGCATGGATGGAACTGGAGAGCATTATGCTAAGTGAAATAATCCAGTCAGAGAAAGATAAATACCACATGATCTCACTCATTTGTGGAATATAGAGAACAACAGACTGGTGAACAAGGACAGAGCCAAAGACAGAGAAACAGCTATCAGACTATCAATCTCCAGAGGGAAAGTAGGGGAGGGTGGGGGTAAGGGGAAGAGATCAACCAAAGGACTTGTATGCACGCATATAAGCCAAACCCATGGACATGGACAATAGGGGGATGAAAGCCTGAGGGGGGGGGGAGGTTGGGGGTTAATTGGGGGGGGGATGAGGACACACTTGTAATACCTTAACCAATAAAGAAATTAAAGATAAAAAAAAATAAACTTCATTTTACTGCTCAACCAACTGACAGAAAGAGCTCCTTAATCCCTTCCTTTGCTCCTCAAAAGCCACAGTAAATTCACTAATGAGATGGACTGGTATGATTTCAGAACAACTGTAAGTGTGCAACCTAGATGTCCCTTTCCATTCTCTCTAAGGATATTAGCAATATATATATAATGATAAACATGTTATACAATATAATATAGAGAATATAAGTAACTAGTAGTTAATTATATTCATGAATGTCTGTAACAAACTGAGATTACTTCCCTAACATAAGAGCCTGGGGAAAGTGAGACTATCACAGCTTTCCTGAGAGCTCAGCCATTTTGGTGTTGGTTTAGCCCACCTATCACTCCCACTATCCAATCCTGTCTTCTTGGGAACCTGACCTCCTGATTGGCTCTCTCATCCCTTTAAACTGCCTGCTTTGTGACATCATTCTCCCATCAAACCTACCACCACCTGGTAGAATCTTGGGGTGCCCATGGAGTTGTCTGTAAATAAATTTGGATCATCGCAACTGACCAGTGATCAGTAACTGGTGACCAGTGACCAGTGGCCAGTATGACCAGTGACTTTTGTACTGAACACATGTGCTCTTTGGCTTCAGCAACTGAGACATCTTCATTCCTTGCATTTACAGTTGATATCTGTTCTTCTCTGACCATGTCAGAAGTTCCTGACATTCCTCAGGTGCTGGCCTGCACTGATCCCCTTGACCAAGAGGAGCAGCCTGGTTGTGACAACTGTGGTTTGGGAAAGAATAGCCTGAGCCTTAACAAGCAAGGGACACTTGAAAATGGGACTGAATCTAATGACAGTTTTGCAGACATCGCTACACTGGTGAAAGGTATTCACCTTCCACAGGTCTTAACTTCCTTGGATCATCTTGATCAGCTCCAAGGACCAAAGGTGTTCAAAACCAAAGACACCAGGGGCCTCAAGTTGCATGTAGTGCAGAAAAAGTCAAGTGTCAGAAAGACTCGCACTGATCAAGGCACGAAGAACAAACATAAAGCCTCTGAGCCTATCGGTGATGCTCCCAAGGCCAAGATCAAGCCCAAGAGCCCAGATTGTGTGTTTTGTGGGAAAAGTGGTTCTTTGCAATGCTGCAGCCAGTGGCACGGTTCCTGCAAACATGGCCAAGCATTCTAACAGCAAACCTCAGAAAGCTGCAGCCAGCAGGACCAGCAAAACTAAGAGCCATGGGCTGGAAAAAAACAAAAGAAACAAAGAAAACTACTCCAAGAGAGCTGAGGAGAGGAAGCAGTCAGGGAACAAAGTCAAGGCATGCCGGAAGCTGGTCCATCCTTGCTGCTTGACACAGTCGCTGCAGGGAAGAAACATCTGCACAGCATGTTTCAAGGGACGTGGCGTATATGGCATACTGTTATTAATATGTTTGCTCTCCTTCTTAGTGCTATGTGTTTT
This sequence comes from Myotis nattereri, assembly GCF_964212035.1. Classification (NCBI taxonomy): domain Eukaryota; kingdom Metazoa; phylum Chordata; class Mammalia; order Chiroptera; family Vespertilionidae; genus Myotis; species Myotis nattereri. The sequence continues at coordinate 52,072,220 of NC_138077.1, forward strand.
AACCAAGGTCACCTCTCTGAGAAAGGTTGTTTCCCCAGGTGAGGATTTTTCCCTGGAGTTAGGGTTAACAGTACTAAGGAAGAGAATAAATCAGTGAAAATCCCTAGTGTTGCAGAAATGCCATGTACTACTTATGAAGAACTTAGACTAAGACTGTTGGCAATAAATTTTGGACTTGTTGGGCCCACATCCCCAGGGGTCTGCCCACCAGGGAAAGCACCAAAGCCTATACCCCTGGAGACCCACCAACACAGGGCAGTCCCAGGGAAGGCAAGCAGCGAGGCTGGGAGGACATAACCTTTACTGGGTAGGATAATCTCCTTCAGTCACTTCCTTGTAGTTTATCAGTAGAGCAGTGACCTTGGAATAGCCTTATAATGGAACACAGAGATTAACCTAGACAGGATTAAACTCAACAGAACTAGATTAACAAATGCCCTAACCTTTGGAATAGAATTGATAGGATTAAACTCAACAGAACTAGATTAACCTTTGGAATGGAATGGATAAGATTAAAATCAACTGGTATAAATACAGATGTAACAGGACAATAAAGACAGAACCTGGCTAGAACCTGGCTGGAGAACCTGGCTAGAACCTGGCTAGAGAACCTGGCTAGGATGCTGATCAACTAAATGCTGTCTCCATGTCATTCCTTCTTCGCCGACTCCGTCCACACCTTTGGGAACCCCTGTACTTGCTGGGGTTGGACCCTAACAAAGGCAGAGGAGAAGCTAGCCATTCCCAAGATGAAGAGAAAGAAAAGTCATCCCGAGCTTCCACAAGAGGCCATCAAAAAGCCTCGCAGCAGCCTCGTTATGCACATGCTGGAGCCTGTGCAGGTTTTCCATGCACTGGGCAAGAAGAGTGATGAGAAAGCTGACCTGTCTTTCTCGCGGGCCCTGGGAAACTCAAGCAACCCCAAAGGCCCCCAGCCAGGCCAGGCTACCAAACTATGGCTGGATATGCCCCGTGAGGGCAAAGGTCCTGTGAAAACTCAAGTCAAACCCCAAAAACCATATGGAAGTGCTGACAAAGGGTCTCCGCCTCCATCCCAGGACAAGCTGCCTTCTCCCGGGAAGGTCAAGTTGGTGCCATTGGTTTTTCCAACCATGGACAAGTCTCAAGCTCGACCTGTTCCTCGCAGGCCACAGCCTCTGCCATCACATCGGCCTGCTTTGACCAACCCTGCCAAGCCTGCTGCAGTCACTGCAACCCTGCCAACTCCTGTATCCTTGACAGGTCCTATCAGATCAGCTCAGCCAATGTTGACCAACTCAGCCGGACCAGGTTTGAACAACCCTGCCCGGTCCTGCTTCTAGTCCTGGGCCCTACAAAACATCATCTTGTGCTTCTTTCCAGCGGGAGCCTGTTCAGTCTGCTGTGAGCCAGCCCCGGACCCCGCTCAAGCCTCACAAACACTATCCACTCCAGGATTTTGCCCTCCAACCAATTCCATGGAGGAAACCTGAGGTTCTGGGGCCAGTAATGTCAACACCCATCACAAATGAGCAGAGGCCAGATCGAGGGGCCATGAAGAGGAAGGCTCAACTAGAGCGTGAGAATGCTGCCAAATTGGGGAAAATGCAGCATTTCATTGATAGGGAAAAATAAATGGACATTTCTCTGTATTATGGCTATGTGATATAGGAGATGCTAGTAGTGCTGGTGCCACTTTGGGTACCTGCTGTTTTTCCATAGATAGGTAGATCCATAGATAGATAGGTAGATAATAGATAGATATGAATTTCAGAATATTGATATATTTTATAACTTAATAAAACTGAATAAATATTATAAATTAGCATTTAGTATTAAAGAAGCATTTTGAGTTTTGAAAAAACAAACAAACAAACAAAAGCTAGCATGCCTGGATACTAATGGTCAATCCTTTGTGTAGATCTTGGGGAATAAAAAAGCTATAATGGAAACTATTGATACAGGCCTGGCCAGGAGTGTCTGTCCACTGCTCACCCAGAAAGTGTCTGATCTCTGACTTTACCCAACCATGTGAGGAGTCCCCACTTAGGCGGACGTGCCTTTAATGCACCTTTGCTTTTCTCCTGTTAACATTCACCACAATGACTACAATCATGTTAAAGCATTTAAATTTTATGAGTAATAACTAATATGCTAGTTTTGGTGCCCTGACTGGGAATAGAACTGGTCACCTTTCAGTGCACAGGACCAACCATCTGAGCCACATGGACCGGGGCTATAAATGTTGTTAAGAAGAGATCAACCGAAAGACTTGTATGCATGCATATAAGCATAACCAATGGACACAAGACACTGGGGGGAGGGTAGGTAGTAGGGGACGCCAAGGAAAGGTCAATGGGGAAAAAATGTAGACATATGTACTACTATTTGTAATACTTTAAACAATAAAGTAACATTAAAAAAATAACTAATATGCTATAGTATAGCTTACAATGGTATTTTTGTATTCATTATCTCACTTGATCTTCTATGGCCCTCTCAGATGGCTAGGTATTATTATTCCCATTTTATAGGAAATTAAGGCACAGAGAGGGGGAATTGGCTTAGAATCATAGTGTTAGAAATATTGGTGATATCTGGTCACTAGCTTTCTTTTTCAGATGGAAAAGCCAGCTGGAGCAAAGAGACATGCTGAGGTCTCTTTGTAATTGGAGCAGAGCTAACATCCAAAGTGTTTTCTTGCAATTATTTTAAGAAAACTACCTGAAATTCAAGACATTGTCTGTTTGATCCATGACTTAAGTTTGAATTTTTTGGGGGGAGGGAAAGAGGAGTGTCTGTCTTCCACCCTTTGGGTCAGGATCTGAACCAGAGCCTTCAACATGTGGTCAAGTGGTTGCTTTGAGCCCCTAATTACCAATTTTAAAGCAACATAAAGGACACAGACCCTAAGAGATGGGTTTTAAGTATGGACAGTGGATACTCAGCACAGGTGTGATTGGGGTCCTGGCAGCCTCAGCCACTCTAGAGTTCTGGAAGGGCTTCTGTTCCTCAACCCCTACCCTCTAAACCCGCTGCCTCAGCAACCTATACCCCTGTCTGCCAGGAGACTTTCTAGGATTTGGGGGATGAGAGAGGTCCTTGGCTCTGCCCATTCCTACTGCCTCACCCCATTGACCTCCAAGCACCATCCCTCCCCTCTCCAGACCCAGACAGGCTCTCCCATCAGGCCAGGACATGGTGCCAGGCACGGAAGAATGAGACTCACTCAAGGGTTCTGCCCTCAAAGAACTTAGGCTTTGGGAGGGGAGAGAAAGGCAGAGGTACACAAAACCAGTCATGATTCCCCATAGTAAGTTCTCCAATTGAGTTCCCAATAAAATGCCATGGAAATGTGGAGACAAGAGGGGCTGAAAAAGAGGACAATGCCTGTGGCCTCAGAGGGAGGAGTGGGATTTGTGACTGGGGAGAAGGCATTTTAGGCTGTAGGAACATTAAGGGAGAATGAAGGCCATGGTTCATCAGAGAAGTGCCTTAGGGTTAGCGTGTGAGGTGTGTGTGTGTGTGTGTGTGTGTGTGTGTGTGTGTGTGTGTATAAAGATGGAGAGATAGACAAGGGTCAGGTTCTAAAGAGCTTGTATACCCAACAACTTTGACCTTTTTATTGAAAGCGTGGGTCTGAAGGATTTTAAGAATGGGCAGCGTGGTGCCATGAGTGTAAGAGTGCTCACTCCAAGGTGGTGGGAGGAGGGATAGGAGTGAGAACAGCCTAGCGGTGGAGAGAACAGGGAAGAGGCTTTCACAATAGTCCAGGCAGGAGATAATAAAGGGCTGGGCGAGGAAGAGATTCTGGGCATGGGAGAGGGAGACAGGTCCCGGGGACATTTTAAAATAATCAAGAGGACAGTCAGAGAGTGAAGTGTCCAAAATGCAGGGGTGTGTTGGAGCCGGCTACATACATCTTTTCCCAACTCTGCACGTAGGGACATCATGTTGGGAGCTTTAAATCAGCTTTGGGAGAAGTATTAACACCACAGGAAGCAAGAAAGGGTACAAATCAGGACCTTTTCTCTCAAGAGAGCTGGTTTTTAAACATTTCTTAGCACACCATTGCCAGGTTAGAGGACAGGGTCAGATGAAGTGGACTTGGGAAGTTTCAGAGGCATTTGAGATGGGGCTTGGGCAAGAGATGGGTTTGCAGTAGGTGGAGGCAAGGGAAGGCATTTTTGGTGAACTACACAGTGTAAGCAAAGGCCCACTTTCTTCTGGGTATCTCAGCACAGAGCAGGGCACTTAAGAGATGCTTAATGACCATTTGGTAGTTACTGCTAACAGAGTCTTACATTAGATCTTTATGTTGGTAGATCAGATGCAGGACTGAAAGGGTCATTCATACCTTACAAGTGTGTCAGGAGTTCATCTTTGCACAGAGCTGTCCCCGAATCCAGTTGTAATGGTTAATTAGTCACAACTCTGAAAATTTTCTAGATTATTATTTAGCAAAGAGAGTGCTTCATAGACTTTCTCAAGATCACAGCTAGTGAGTAACCTTCATCAGGATCAGAACTTTGGAGTTGGAACTTATAGCTGCAAAATATTTCTTCAAAACTTTTTTTAAAAGTTTAAAAATTGGCTTTAGAATAACAACAAACATTTATTATCTCATAATTTCACATACTAGGAGTCAGGCATTTGGGAGTGACTTAGCTGGGTAGATTTGGCTTGGAATCTGGATTAGTCAGGGTTTTCCAGAGAAACAGAACCGATTGTGTGTATAGAGATGAGTTATAAGGAATTGGCTCACATAATTATGGAGGCTGAGAAATTCCACTATCTGCTGTCTGCAGGTTGAAGACCCAGGAGAGCAGGTGGTGTCATCAGTCTGAGTCCAACGGCTCGAGAACCAGGAGAGCCAATGGTGTGAGTCCCAGTCTGAGGGCAAGAGAGACTACGAGAAGAGGTGACCCAGCTCAAGCAGCGAGGCCCTCAACAGATTGGTGATGCCCACCCACATGGGGAAGGCAGTCTACTTTACTGAGTCCACAGATTAAAATGCTAATCTCACTCAGAAACATCCTCACAGACAAACCCAGACATGTTTAATCTGGGCACCCATGGCCAGTCAAACTGGCATACAAAATGAAACATCACAGGGTATCTCATGGAATCCCAGTCAAGATGTCAGCCGAGGCTGCAATCATCTGACTGGGGCTGGAGGATCTGCTTCCGTGGGGGCTGACTCTCAGGGCTGGGCATTTGTACAGAATGATGGAAGACTTTATTCTTTACCAGGGCACCTTCCATGGGGCTGCAGGAGCATCTTCACAACATGGCAGCTGGCTTCCTCCTGAGCAAGTGATCCAGAGAGATCCAGCCAGAAGTTCCAACATCTTTTCTGACTTAGCTTTAGAAGTCATCGTCATTTCCACAGTATCCTAGTGCTTCCACAAGCAAGTCTTATTCATGGGGGAGAGGATAAGAGGTAGGGATCACGGGGACCATCTTGGATGTTGGCCCCCACAAAACCCAGCATAGGAAATGAGCTAAAACCATGAGATTCTTGGACTCAGAAGACATGGTTCTGCCATTTGGTAGGTAGGGATCCCATTACAGGCCCGGATTCCTTATCTATAAAGTGGAACTATAGCTTCTGCCTGGTTTATTGTAATGGGTTGTGATGAGGACCAAACTGCATAGAATAGTACAGATGTGAGTTATGGTGATTACTCCTGTGCCACCTGTGGTTAAAAAAAAAAAAAAGATTAGAGAACCCAAATCCCTGTTTATTGGTGGCTGTTCAGCAAAGCTCAGGTGTCTTAGGCCTCTTGGAGGGTATGGGCTCTAGAATGAGGCTTCCTGGGCTCAAAGCTCAACTCCACCACTCACCAACAGTGGGATCCTGGGTCAGATACTGAATCCCTTAGTGCCTCAATTTCCTCACCTATTCCCATGGAAATGAGGGCACTACCTACTTCACAAGGTGGCTGTGAGAATGAAATTAGCTCATTCAAGTGAAGCATTTAGAACAGTGCCTCCTGATATCTGGTGACTGCGCCATACAAATAACAGTTTGGCTACAGAATGACCACAAAGTCTAGAAACATAGGTATTATTTTATCATACATTAAAAGTCATATCAAAAACCATTTATTATATAGTTGCCTGTGTTTCCAGACTTGGCGGCCAACCTGTATCATGCTCCCTGATCCTGATTGTCCAGGCAGTTTACTCTGTCCCTTAGTTGTGCCTATAATCTGGTTTGCTGATCTGGTATAAGATCCTAATCTCTCATTAGAGAGGAGAAGGCTTTCATTATACTTATTAATGTCAGCTCCGCCTCCAAGCTTCCCCAGATGTGGGGTGCTGTTAACGCTGCTCTCAAGCGTGTTGCTCACCCCAGTGGGGCCTTTTATTACATGGGCACACGGGGTAGAAGGGCTGTCCTGTGCTATTAAGTTGGTTTTGCAAACCACAGTGGCCAGCCGCATAATGACATAAAGATACACCTTACCTCAAAGGGGCATCACATGAAAAGGGTTCTGAGCAACCTGTGACAGGGCCCTGGGAAGGGGATATTCCAGAGAAAGGAGGGTTGGAGTTGCAGAGATGTACCCTATGTTAACTTGTCAACATACAAAACTCTGAGCCTAGACACTGGTAGCTTTGATGGTGTTTAACTTATGTTATAAAATGACTCTTTATAAATACTTTACCAGTTTCTGTAAATATGTAGCTCTTTGGTTTATTTAAATTTTTGTTTTGTTTTAAGGATTTGGGCCACATCTTCCTGGAGAGCCTCTATGACAAACATGTTAAACTCAAAGGCTAACACGGGCCAAATAACCGAGGCATGTGGCCCGTGGGCCGAGAGTTTGACATGCTTGCTCTATGACCTAGAAGGGCTTTTTCAAAACCTGTTCTTGGAACACTAATCCTATAGGGTGTTACTGGATGTTACATTAAAAAAGCTTTTAGATATCAAATGAATTTGAAGAAACACTGGATTAAACATAATTAAACAGGTGGTTTTTTAAAAAACAAACAGGACTTCTTAGAGTGTATATGCTAGTATGTCTTATGAATCTCTATGAAGGTGATAACATCTATAGTTTTTCCACATTTATTGAGCTATAAACCCCTTTTTTGGGTGGAATATATTTCAGAAAATCTATTCAGTTGATAGAGGTAGAGGAAAATAACAACCTAATACATGGAAACCTGCTATTTTATCTGTCTGGCAAATTCCCTTATTTCTGGTAATACTGTATCCCTTTTCTGAGAATTGCACCCAGCACCACTCACATGGTTCCCAGGAGAGCTCGTGTTTCCTGAGGTGGCTGCCCTTGACCACAGGTAACACAGCCCCAGCCAGAGGAGTGAGCACTATACCTGGGCTGGTCCAGTAAGTCCCTTCTCTGAGATCTTTGGATTTGGGACCAATAATTCTTTCTTTGGGGGCCGAGGATATAAGACATAAACTGTAAAGAGCTGTTAATTGTTTTATTTTCTGCCATCTGGAGAAAGCGATTTTGCAATGAGGTTTAATAGTACCAACAGGCAGAGTGAAAGACATGTGGGAGATGAAGAGTCTACTCCATTTGACTACTTGGATCTAGTTATTCTAGACTTCTCATTTCCTTCCCACTTTATGCAGTTTGGATAATGTATGTCAGGACTGCCCAAAGTGTGGGTGGCGGACGAGTGCTGTTTCCCATACTTCATATTACCCATCCATAGTGAGGCAAACTCAGAAACTGAATGTTTAGTAACTGTTATAGCACTTGACATTGCTGAGACATCAAGTGGCATTTCAATTTTCTAGTAAGTCATATTTAATTTACCAAAGTATTGACCTACAGTAGATTTTAATAATAATATTAATGTTACTAATAATAATAGTTTTAGATCTTAGCTATGGTGAATTGTGTGCCCATCAGTAGATGAATGGATTAGAAAACTGTGGTACATCTACACGATGGAATACTATGCTGCTCTAAAAAGGAAGGAACTCTTACCATTTGCAACGGCATGGATGGAACTGGAGAGCATTATGCTAAGTGAAATAAGCCAGTCAATGAAGGAAACATACCACATGATCTCACTCATTCATGGATAATAGAGACCAGTATAAACTTTTGAACAATAATAGATACAGAGGCAGAGCTGCCTCAAACAGATTGTCAAACTGCAGCGGGAAGGCCGGGGAGGGTTGGGGGGCAGGAGGGAGGGGGGTAAGAGATCAACCAAAGGACTTGTATGCATGCATATAAGCATAACCAATGGACGTAAGACACTGGGGGATAGGGGAGGCTAGGGGACTGTCAAGGGCGGGGGGAAAAAAAAGGACACATATGTAATACCCTTTGTAATACTTTAAGCAATAAAAATAATAACAATAATAATTTTATACACCTGGTCCTTCAGCCAGATAGTTTGAGAAATACTGTTGTACGAGATAGTCCAGCAGGGCTGCTGAGCATGGTGGTATAGGCATGCGCTGCACAGCTCTAGGGAGCGCCATTCACGTATGACAACACGAACGACTCCCCACTACCTGTGTGCTGTGCAGAGCCTGCCCACCAGTAGACACAGCCCTTTCACCCCAGCAAATTCCTTCTTCTTTTGTTTAAATTAGCCAGAGTCTATTCGTTGTTGTTGTTCAAGCTAAAGAAATTTAAAGAATACATCTACTGTCCCAGTGGCCTATTTTAACTGTCTACTCTATATAAGAGTCCTGGCTCTGCAGCCTGACTTTCCCACAGTATGATTCATCCATTGCACTGTCTCGTTAGTGCTCATGGAAGGAAGCAGCTTAATTCACACTGCTTGGGAGGGCGCCAAACAGTCTCCTCCACCAAACCCAGCAGTCTGTGGGTAGGCACGCCAGCACTTAAAGGTCCTTCCTCTTTCCACATCTGAGCCCCAGTGTAAAGGGATCTTACAATTAGCTGCCTGGGTAAGGGCAGGCCAGCTGGGCATTTTGAACACTTTAAGGTCTGTGGGCCTGTGACATGGTTGTCTTTCTAGAACAGTTTAGTAATGTCCATCAAAAAATTTTAAAACGCCCCTTCCCTTCTGAGAATTACACTTCTAAGATCCTCTCTTACAAATCTAAAAAGCCATCCAAGATATATCCCCAAAGATGCCCACTGTGTTTTAATTGTGAAAACAGAAATTAGAAGTAAGCTGAATGTCCAACATATAGGAATTAATAAGTGGATACTAGAAAACAAAGTAAAAGATAGAATAATCTGAATTCATTAAAATTATAATGTGTCTTTAAAAAATATATTTTTATTTATGAGAGAGAATTATTGATCGGCTGCCTCCTGCACGCCCTATACTGGGGATCAAGCCCACAAATTAAGCACCCCGGCTGGGAATCAAACCATGAACTTCTGGTTCATAGGTCAATGCTCAACCACTGAGGCATGCCGGCCGGGCTAAATCATAGTGTTTTTAACATATGGACAATTACATAATGTTAGGTTACATTACAATAGAATACAACAGACCATATATGTAAGAGAAAAATGCTAAGAAAAAAGATTAAAGAGAAATACACTAAAATGTTAACAGTGAATGTCTCTGAAAGGAGTGATATTTTGGGTGATTACCATGAAAATATTTTTCTAAAATTTCTAACATTTATGTCAAAAGTGCATATTACTTTGATAGGGGAAAATAAAGTTAAATATTTAACAGAAAAGATAAAAATGGGGCAGCTGTCTGTTTTAGGTTGGGCCCCAAACATAAAGCTGGTGGGGTCACCGCAGACTTAGATCTAGCCTTTGGGTCTCAGTTCAGCAGTTTGAGTTCCTCCACTCCTCAAGATCATCTGCCCCCACTGACAAGCACACAGGCCCTATCTCAGAGTGGGTGCTCACTTATGGACTGAGTGCTAATGGCTAGCAGTTCCTGTTTCATTGGGTAGCATTTCCTGATCGTAGTCTCACTTCCAGGAGTGCCCCTGCCTGGGAAAATACCCATGATGACCAGGAATGGGCAGGGGCTGAAAAGAGCTTGAGGCATAAGGTGAAGGATATACATCCCCCAAACCAGCAATTTCACTCCCCAGTATGTTGCCTGAACTAACATACACATGTGCATGAATACTCATTATGCCATTATTTGAAAGAGTAGGAAACTGGAACATTGGAAAAAAGGTGGAAAAAATAGCCTGTCCATCAAAATGAGAATCACATCTTCCAGATGTCCTTCCAGACAAAGCCATGGTGGCGGGGCCAAGGCAGAGGCAGTCGGGGTGATCAGGTCAGCAGGGTAGGGCAGTTAAAGGGATCAGGCTGGCAGGGGAGTGCAGTTAGGGGGATCAGATTGGCAGGGGAAGGCAGTTAAGGGGATCAGGCCAGCAGGGGAGAGCAGTTAGGGTGATCAGGTCAGCAGGGGAGAGCAGTTAGGGGGATCAGGTTGACAGGGGAGAACAGTTAGGGTGATCAGGCAGGCAGGGAAGTAGTTAGGGAGACCAGGCAGGCACGCAGAATGGTTAGGGGAGATCAGGCAGGCAGGCAGGTGAGTGGTTAGAAGCCAGTGGTCACTGATTGCAAGAGGGATATCTGACTGCTGGTGCCAGTTTAGGCCTGATCCCAACAGTAGGACTTCACCTGAGGGGTCCCGGATTGGACAGGGTGCAGGCCAGGCTGAAGGACACCCCCCCGCCCATGCACGAATTTCATACACTGGGCCTCTAGTGGATACATAAATTATAGTATTTTCATACAATGAGATACTATACAGTATCAAAATAAATGAACCAGCATTACCATAGATGAATACCAAGTTAAGAATGTTAACAAAAACAAAGCAAGCAGCAGTTGATTCCATCTATGCTAATATCATATTTATTTGTTTACCATCACATTTGATATATTATCTAGTGTTTATATTATAGAGAATATACTATTATAGTTTATTCATACTAAATTACTTCATTTGAAGTTAACAGCATGATTCCATGAAGTTCCAGGTAAAATATGTGAAAATAGCATTGATTATTTATGGATGTCCACATGTGGTAAAAGTAAAGAGACATGGGTGGGAAGAATAAACATCAAATTCCAGAGACTGGTTTCTCCTGGGGACAGAAGAAGGGAATGAGAACCCAGGGAGGCCTCAAAGGTATCTGTGTTTTGTCTTAAAAAAATGTATCTGAAGCAAATATGGAAAAGAATGTTAGGCTTTGACAAAGCCTGGTGGTGGGCACAAGTTATATTATTCTCTATACTGCCTTTCAGGAATATTTCATAATAAAAATTAAGTAAAGTAACAAACAGAAAGTAGGGCACTAACCCAGGATGTTTGAGCATGACACAGGCAGAGGTGACCAGGGGAGAGAGGATGGCGAGCTCGGGGCAGGGAGTCTGCATGTGGTAACATGGGCCATGCCCCATCTGCTGCACACTCCCAGCCCTGCCCACCAACACACGCAGTGCCTCCTTCCCCCCCTTCCGGTTTTCCTGTCTAATCTGGCAGGTCCTCTCAGACCTGCTGTCTGCTGGGAATTGCAGCTCTCAGCAGCCAGGTTCAGTCCTGACTTCCCTCACACAGGCGAACCACCTGCTGCTTGCACTGCCTTGGGTGGCTCCAGTCTTTGTACTCCTGGGGCTTGTGTAAGAACAGCACAAGTTCACACCTACCTCCTGCCCAGGATACAGGGGAAACTCGGTGGCCTGGAAATCCTGATTATTTTATCTCCCTCAGGCTTTCCCAGGTGCTTAGACAATGCACAGGTCTCCACTGTCCGGGTTGTATTAATCTGTTTGTCTCGTCTTTATTCTTCATAGAAATGAGTCCAGTCCAGGTCACTGCTAACATTCCAAGAAAATCCAGACTGGGCCTCCTCAACAGTGCTCCCGTCTGCTCTTAAAACCAGGAAGGCTGCTCCGGAATCCCAGCTCAGCCAGCAAGCAGATGGACAATGCTAGGCAAACCATGTCATCTCCCTTTCTTCCTCTGGGAAATGGGGCAGGTATGCCTGCCTCACCAGGTTGGCATGACATCATGATTGCATAATTCCTCACTTGTCACTGTTCCAAGTACAGTGTCTAAGTACAAGACACAACACAATAATTTAACTTTTCCTGAGGTCAAATTTAGCAATTAATGCTGGCAGGACTTTTATGTAGGTTCTTTCTCCCCACCGAGCTATTTCCCCCTATCCCTCCCTCTACTCCTCTTATCTCCTCAGATAATTTGTATGGTCTGCTGGGTCTTGATTGACTTGAGCTCAAAGTCATCTACCTGCCAAAGTGGTACATTCCGGGGAGACTTGCTCTGAACCCTTCACCAGGTGTGTCTGATGCAGCAAGATCGTGAGGCTCTGGTTCTCTCTTAGGCTGCTTCTCCCAACTCCAGGTGCAGGCTTCGGGTGAATGGAAGGTCTGACACCCAGAGAATGGAAGTGACTTACTCAAGGTCACAACTGTGGCCACAGCCATTGAAAACGGTGTGGTTGGTGGAGCAGTGCTTGAAATTCTTGACTTTATCTCCTATTTGTCCAGAGGGTTGGGTTGGGATGTTGTATCTAGAGCCACATACTTATATGAGCAGCATTTAGCTTTGAATGAGTGGCATTCTGGTTAAATGAGGTGGTGACAGCCTTGTCTCCATAGGCTCTGGCTGGGAACTGGTTGTGAAAGGTAAGGTGATTCATTTACATTTTAATACTCATCCCACAATGGGGATGGACAGAGAGGGAGACAGAGGAATACTAAGGAAGGTTGGCTGAAATTTTGGGGAAATACCAACAGGTTACATATAGCTGACTAACTATATATATTTTAATATTTGGTTAGGCTCTTGGTAGGTGGGTGGAATTTCATATTTTACTCCCCTACTCCTGTAAAACAGCTTTATGTAGAGCATATTTTTCTGGCTCATGCCATTTGAGCCTCACAACACCCTGACTGAGATTATCATCTTTGTTTTATGAAGAAGGGAGCCAAGGACCAGAGAGGGGCTGGTATGGGCTGAGTTGTTGGAGAAGCTGGAACCAGCTGTGGTCCCTTCCTCTACAACAAGCTTGTCAAACTCAAAGGCTAACATGGGCCAAATAAACAAGGCATGTGGCCCACAGGCTGCGAGTTTGACATGCTTGCTCTACAGCATTCTGCCTCCAACTGTTCAGCATTAGCCCATCAGTTTTCCAGGTTTTTACTTCACCATTGTAACTGAGCCCAATCAGTTTCAAGGCAAGAATTTACCTGCTGGTATGACTCTACTTACTCCGGGTGAGGGCCTGACTCACAAAAGGGAGATATCAAAAATCACATTGAGGAGAGAGATTTTATCTCAATCTCTGCATCCACTTTCTTTCCCATTTTCTCTCCTCCTGCCTACATTACTATGGCAAGAAGCACTAACCGAATAGTCATTTCACTACACGTGTGCTGAGTGTCTCCCACGTGGAGGGTCCTGAAAACAGGCTGTGAGAAGACAGATGAATCCGACATGTCTCCTGCAGGAATGGCGAATGTGTGGCTCTAGTAGACCCACTCTCCTTTTCTACCCCAGGGCAGACATTGCTAATCTATCATGGTTATTCTTTCCCACCAGGCCTGAATATGGCCTCTCAAGCCTCTGATCCAGGCATCCATGAACATTCAATAATGTTGGTACACAAGTTAATAAGAGCCAAGTGCTTACTATGTGCTGGGCACTGTGCTACATTCGCTATCACATTACTTCCACACAACTCCATGAAGCAGGCGCTGTCATTACTCTCCTTTTACAGATCAGCAGATAGGCTTAGAGAAGTTAACTACCTTCTTCCTCCATCCCCCCCAAAATGGGTCTAAGATTTGAACCCAGGCAGTCCAACTCCAGTGCCTACATCCTTGTGTTTTGACTCTTTATTGATATCTATTTTCCGTCCCTGAGCTGCTACTGCATGCTCACTTTCTGAGTACAGAGCCAGTGTGACTTGGGGGTGAGAATAAGTTAACATCTCCTGGCTGCTCCTCCAGCTCCCCTGATGTTTCATAGCCAATGATCATGGGCTTCATTTCACAGAAGGAAGCACATATGGGCTGTGACATCTACAAAGTGACAGCTCAAATGACAGGAAGAAATGGGAGTGGGAATAATGAATTCCCAAATCCAGACCTGTAGGTCAGCCCAGGAACCTTAGGGCCTTTTGGGGTTTTAGAAATGCCTCCTTTCATTCCTCAAAGCCTAGCACGGTTTAATTTTGCAACTACTCCTGGGACATGGGGCTGAAGAGAAATAGAAACAATAGATCACACTAAAACTTGCCTTAGATTTTGTAAAAGAAAGTTGCTGATGAAGTTGAAACTGATGCTAAATGATTTTAAATGATTATCTCATAGAAATTTCTACATAAGCTGACTATCAGCCTGGGCTCCCCTATGAGCTTCCTGGAGCCATCTAAATGAGTTGTGACATTAAATTTGAACAATAAAAGGAGTTTTCAGTTTACTTCATGCACGTGTTCATGTGTGTGTTTGTGTGCATACAGTCTGTTAATCTTCATTAGGAGAAAAAAATGAGTTGATTACACTTTACACATTACATGTTTGCTGTTTCTAAATAGGCAGGAACCACTAAAATGGCTAAACATGTGGAATAAAATATGAAAAAAGTCCCACAAGCATAATACCTGCCTTTTTTTATCTGTTTTAAAAATATTTAAAAGGCTAACCTAATTTCCAAATTGTTTTCTTTTGACTTTCCTAAAATCTCTCAAACAAGCAGGAGCTGGCCTCAGTGTGTCCTGTTCCTCTCAATAAGTGGCCCCAGGCCTGGCACTAGCGGCAGCCTGCCCTGGTTCACAGTTTGGCTTCTCCTAGGCACCTCCAAGCCCAACAGAAGTAGCAGCCATATGCATATTGCTTTGCAGCTCATGCTGGGGGGCCCTGGGCAGGGCACAGGAACCCCAGAGTCAGTGCACTTGGTGGTCAACTTCAACCATGCCAGCTTACAACCCTACCGCCTCCATGAGTGACACACTCAAGGGGCAGACTCCGTGAGCACCAAAGCCCCACTGAAGTAAGTCCTGATACACAGGGTCGGCTCCTGCACAGCAGCTCTTCCGCTATAGTCACAGCCAATCCTCATAACCTTTTGGCCTAGAGGTCAATCCCTCCCAGGATGCCAACATCAAGCAAGGCTCAACGACAATAGGACAGTGCACACAGCTCACACAGGGGCGCACCTGGATTGCCCAGCTCAGGTGACTGAAGAAAGCAAGTACTTAATAAGCACCCTGCAGCTCTCTCTGTGAGGACTGATATAGAAAGTGATGCGTCTTGCCCACGAGTGAAAGGGTTTCATGCAAGCAGGCGGGTGGGGTTAGTGTGGCTGTGGACTATTATTTTAGGATTTTTGAAAAATGATGAAAGGATGTGTACTACTTTGAAATTACTTATGCTATTAGGGCATAGCGCTTTATGTTTCTGCTTTATTATTTTATAAAAAGAACACAAGGTTTTAGTGTTCGCCTTCTCCACTTTGCAGATGGAAACTCAGTGTGTATCACCAGTGACTCATCTCTGTGGAAATACAGGCTACCTGTTTATTCCAGCCCCCCTGCATTTTGCATTAACTAAAGAGCCCCTGCTAGATAGCAGCATTAGCAGGGACTCTCTGGGCCAAATGCCGAAATAGGCAGCTCTTTTATTAAGTTCACTGAAAGGGAAATGTGAAAGGCACCTAAAAGTCTGATGGTTTATCTCTCTTCTCCCAAACTCCGTCTGCTAACTGAATGATCTGGTATATGTGGGGAGAGAGAGAGAAAGAGAGGAAGATGGAGAGGGAGAGGCAGAGAGAGAGGAAAAGAGAGAGAGAGGAAGGAGAAGGAAAAGGAGGAGGGGGGGGGAATGAGACTATACTGGTGCTTTCTGTTTCAAGGTAGGCTGTAACACACAGCCAAGAACTTGCAGTTTTTCAAAACTACGTACCTCTGATTCTTGCCAATACTAGAAATGGTAGAATGAAAATAAAAATCTGTTGGTTAAAAAAATGCTGACTATGCCATTTTCCAAAGCCTAGTTCAAAGAGAGTAAGCCTGGGAGCAAACATTTGAACTTTTTTTTTTTTTTTTTTTAACTATTTTCTGCTTCTTTTCTCTTTAAAAATCTTTCTTTACCCCCAAGGGACATGACTTTTAATCAACTTGGTAAGGGAGTAACCTCAGATAGCAGCTAAGAGCCAGTATACTAATTAACCGCATGACCTGGGATATGTCACTTAACCTGTCTGCATCTTAGTGTCCACATATGTCAAAGCTATTCATATACTGTCAAGAACCATCCAGACTTGAGAGATGAAGATCATGTGTTTGGCGTGTGTTGGGAGGAGACTAGGTGTTGCAAGGTCATAGACTTATTGTCATCCCCACAGTGATCCTGTAGACATTTTGCAGCAGAGATTTCCCAGCCTGTTTGGATGAGAAACTATACTCAGGTGGGTTTTTTTTTACCTAGTGCACAGTGGAGATGTTAAGAATTTTAGTTACTTCTCTGATTAAAATGTAAATGGCTATCACTTTCACAATAATGTTCAAATATCTCTAACTTGTCCAACAAGGGATGGAGAACTACATCACTTTGGGGCATATTTTCATGATCTTTTTTGATCAGGCTTCCTGTACAAGTTACCTGGAGCTGATTAATTAAGCTAGAAGAGCCTGATTAGAAGGGACTCATCTTTTGCCCGAGGATCATCTCGATACGGGGCCGATCCTCTGAAGTACGGATTATTCCGTGGCAGGTGCTGGGTTAAATTGTTGCCCTCGGGGATGCTCATGGTCTAGGACTGGGCCAGGGAGCTATGATCTTACTCCAAAGTATATGTGATTGGCACAGACACAAAGAAGGTGTCCTTGAAGCCATAGTGGGGTGACTGCACTGCAAGAGCTCATCATCCACATGTACCTTGCTCTGCACTGCAGTGACTTCTCATGTTGTGCTCACAGCAAAGGGACCTTTCAAGCAAGGACACTACTCAGATTCTCAGTTCCTAAGAAGTCCCACACCCTGAGTGTCAGCCCCAGAGGCTGGGTCCCTGGCAGTCTGCCAGCCTTCTTGAAGGGCAGTTTCAACAAGAGTGAATGCACATACAATGGATTCCCAACAAAGAGTCTGTTCCATGGGCACATAAAACATGTTGTATGGGAAAGTGCAAATTTCAAGAGCTTCTGAATTGTCGAGAGAAAATGTCTCGTCTAGGGAGTGACTGGAATCAGGTTCCTATCTGATCCTCTTGAATTACTCTATTTTCTC
This sequence comes from Myotis nattereri, assembly GCF_964212035.1. Lineage (NCBI taxonomy): Eukaryota > Metazoa > Chordata > Mammalia > Chiroptera > Vespertilionidae > Myotis > Myotis nattereri. Next base: position 52,089,418 of record NC_138077.1, read on the forward strand.
CCTCTTGCATTTAAATGATGTTTGGGAATAAAATGTGCAAATATGAGACATGAACTGCTACTGGGGAAACAAAATGGGAATAGCTATTACTTTGTGTTCTGAGCAAAAGAAGTCTAGACATTCTAATTCTAGACATCTAAGAATGGAAGTTAGAAGAAATGAAAGTTAAATGGGGGAGAAATATATCCTAGGACAGAAAGGAGATCCCCAAAGCCAATGTGCGCAAGAAGTCCATATTTAATTTTTAATACAACATCAACAATTGTGAACTATTTATTTCAAAGACTTGCCTTGTTAAATTGTTAGCCTATAGAATATATACATCATGAGTTTAAAATACACTGTGGTGCCTTTTGCCCACTTTCTGGCTGTCTCGAGAGGAAATGGAAAGTTTAAGTCACTGGTTTGAGTAATGGAACCAAGAATTGAACTGCGGGTGACAAAGTATTCCCTTGTCTCTGGTTGTGAAAGTCACTTTTCAAGCACAAATGTTCTGACGCCATAGGAATCAGGAGAATTCGTTTCTTTAGGGATGTTTATTCTCACCTCCACGTCTACCATGTCACTGCTGGTACCAGATCTGTTTGCGGAGGAAGAATCTGAAATCAGTACACTTGGCAATAGAAAACCATAGGCCAAGCTGGGAAGGCCCTGAGCGCCCAATAACCTAGGCTCCTCAGTATCATTCTAAGAATTCCCAGTCCCAAGAGGAGAAGAGACTTGCTGAGGTCATAGAGTTGGTTTGAGGAGGGTGGGGCTGGAATGCAGATTTCTGGACACTCACTCCTGTGCTCTTTGCATTATGCTAAGGGCTCCTTAGTTTCCTGGATACCTACAAAATACATGCATTAACTTACTCCATAGTTACCTATCAATAGGCTGCTGCTGCCTGGTGGGAGTGGCAGGAGGAGGAGCGAGTGCAATGGTGTACAAAACAGAGGAGGCCCCTCACTGCCCAGTTCACAACCCAGTGGGGGAGGAAGACACGAAAGGAAGAACCACACAAATAAATATGTAAATATAAGCAGCCGTATGAAAGAAACATAGGGTGTCGCGAGCACTTAGAACCTGGAGACCTGACCTCGTCTCGGGGGTCAGGGGAGACTTCCCTTAAGAGGTGCCTTGAGTTGTGACTGGAAGTGAAGCGTAGGGGTGGTGAGAGTGAAAGGGCAATCTTCCAGCTAGAGGGAACATCTGCGCAAAGTCCCTGAGATGGGGAGGAGTTGGGGATGCTTAAGAACCTGCAGGAGAGCCTGGGGTGGCTGGAGTAAGGGGGACTGGGCAAGAGGAGAGGCTGGGGGTGGGGGCAGGGGTGGGAGGCACCAGGCAGACCACGTGGAGCCGCCTGTGAAGCACACCAGGGCCCGTGCTTATATTTTAAGGGTTATGGAAATCTCAAGCAGCAACCTGCCATGATCACATTTGCATTTGTAAAAGATCTCTCTGGCTGCTGCCTCTATGAGACTGTCAGGGTCATCAGGCCCTAGGAGAGCTATAACCATGGCGTGGGCCAGGGTGGCAAGTGTGGAGATGGAGAGAAGATGTCTTCTTCTCTGACCATCGTGGCTAACTGATATTTCAACGGACCAAGGGAGAGTTAAGTTGAACACCTGGCCAGGATGAGGGGTCCTATGAATGAGCTGCACAATGCTCAGAAGTCGGGCCTCCTTCCTTGTCACTCAGAGAAGCCTCCGAGCCTTGGTCCTCCTGCAGCGTAGCCACCTCTTTCACCTGTAGCTCTCAAAGCATGTTGCGAAGATGCTCCAGCCTGGGAAGGGTGGAACAGACAGCGTGGCCTGCCCTGAAGTGACTTGAAAAGTCACAGATTTTACTGTAATTGCAAGCCTGGAAACAACACAGGTGGATACAAGGTAACTGGTGGTGGTTATTTAACTCAAGGTAAATAGGACTTAGAGACAAGACTGGTTTGAGAAAATGGTCCTCATCCCTCCTACTGCCATCATGTTGAAGAATAGCCCCCTCATCCCTGAAACACCTTTACCTTTGACGTACTGAGAATATACATTTTTGTTGCTCATTCAGGTTTTAATATAATTTTTCTAATCGTTCATTGAGCAGGAATTTAATATGTGCTTTCTTTAATAATATAATAACTAGGAGTTACGGAGCATTTACTATCTGCTAGGTATTGCTCTAGGCCATTTGCATGTGGATGGGAGGGAGGGACCATCGTCACAGGTGACACTGACATTTAGAGAGGTGATCTAGTGGCCAAATTGCTAAGCCAAGTGCTCCAAGCACCACAGTGTGCTGCCTGCGAGTGCCTTATCTCCGTGCCCAGCACTTGCTGGATGCTATGGAGAGAAATGTGTCACCAGGCATTTTCCGATTAATATTCACCAGACTTAGGAAGCTTTCTTGCATTGGCAAGGCTGAGGAATTTCCTTCCTGTCCTTATCTTATCACCTCTGAAGTCCCCATTTTACCCCAACTTTTGTCATCTCTTGGAATTTCCTCTATGACAGACCCCATCACTGCTTGGAAGTCCCCAACTTTCCTCATCCCAGCTCTCTTTGTGTCTCTCGCACACACAGGTGCGGGTGGAAGACCCTCCAGGCTCACCCTGGAGGTGGTGTTTGTGGTGCCCTTATGGAGGGCGGGGAGTAGGGGAAGCCCCAAGTCCATGCAGATGCCCTCTCAGATGATGGCCCATCACATTGCTTCCTTGTCGTGCTGCCATGGGTTTTCAGGAAGGGGCATCTTTATAAGCTCTGGCTGGGGCAGGGCTAAGGAAATGAGTACTGGGGTCCTTGGGATAAATGGGGAGGCCTCAGGGGTTCCCCAACCTCTCTTGGGCTTCTACAGGGCCTGAGATTCTCTGTTCAGGGTACTCTAGGCCACTCTTTGCTCAAAGAGCAGCTCTGGGAAGTTTGGCTCCCGAGGGTAGTCGAGGAAACATCTGCTCCGTGGGTGGGTTGATACCCTCCCTCAAAGTGGAGGCCTCTCTGCAGCCCAGCTGGCTTCCTGCAGGGACTGTGGGCACTGGAGGGTTACTGGCCAGCCTTGCTCAGTCTATTCCCCTCACCTCATCCTCCAGTGTCTGGAGGCACCTGCTTGTCAGCACTGAGTCCCTCTGGCCTCCTCACAGGCACTGTGAGGTGAGACACAGTCTGGTGGCCATCTCTCCGCCAGCAGGAAGATGGTTCCATGACAGACCTGACCTCCATGCCACCCACCTTTGACTGGGAGAGGAATTAGTTCACAGGTAGGGTTTGTCAGGAGCCCTACTCCGATGCTTGCGCTCTTCAACTCTGGGCGTGGGTGTGTGATCCAGCCCTCCAACCTGGCTCCGACCTTTCCTGGGAAGGGAGCCCTTCTTCCCCACCCCAATTATACTTGTTAAATCCCATCTCCACCCCTAAATTCTGACCCAAGTCCTGCCTCTTTCTAAAGCCTCTCTGACGTTTCCTCATTTCCCGAATTCTGGGCCTGAGCCATCTCTGCCCCCTTCTGTCCATGAGCACCGCCCTGCCCCAGGCTCTGTGCTCATGGAAAGCAGGGAGGGAGCGGCCTGTGCCGCTGCTTGGTCCACAGAAGGTGCATGGACCTTCATTCTCATTTTTTGTCTGAGGAACATTTTTCTGCCCATCTTCACGGCCCAGATGGTTCTGATTGCAAGATGGTCTCCGGGTTCGTCTGCCTCTGCCTGCGTGCTGCTGCTGCTCCTCCCCTGCTCTGCTTCTCCTGCTCATGCTTTAGCTTCTGCCGCTTCCACTCTGCTCTTTCTGCTACTGCTTTCCCCACCCTCCCCAGCTATTCTCCCCTGTTGCCGCTTCTCTTTCTTCCTCTACTACTATGTCCACTCTCTCTCCTTCCTTTTCTCCCCTGATTCTTCCCCCTTCTTCCTCCTTCCTCATCTTCTTCCTCATCTTCTTCCTCTTCCTTTCTCCTCTGCTCTCTCCTTCTCTGCCTCTCTCACTTATGCTTTTTTTCTGCTTGAGCTTCTCCTCCCGCTGCTTCAACGTCTCCTCCTGCCTCTGCTCTTTCTGTTTTCAGTTTCTGCTCTTTTGCTTCTGCTTCTGTTTCTCTTCCAATTTAACTTTTGCTGTTTCTACTTCTTTCGCTTCTGCTTTTTATCCTCCTACTGTTGTTTCTCCTTCTGCAACTAGTCTTCCTCCCTCCCTTCTTTCCTTCCTTCCTTCCTTCCTTCCTTCCTTCCTTCCTCCCTCCCTCCCTCCCTCCCTCCCTTCCTCCCTCCCTCCCTCCCTTCCTTCCTTCCTTTGTTCCTCCCTCCCTCCCTTCCTTCCTTCCTTCCTTCCTTCCTTCCTTCCTTCCTTCCTTTCTTCCTTCCTCCCTCCCTCCCTCCCTCCTTTCCTCCCTCCTTCCCTTCCTTCCTTCCTTCCTTCCTTCCTTCCTTCCTTCCTCCCTCCCTTCCTCCCTCCCTCCCTTCCTCCCTCCCTTCCTTCCTTCCTTTGTTCCTCCCTCCCTCCTTTCCTTCCTTCTTTCCTTCCTTCCTTCCTTCCTTCCTTCCTTCCTTCCTTCCTTCCTCCCTCCCTTCCTTTGTTCCTCCCTCCCTCCTTTCCTTCCTTCTTTCCTTCCTTCCTTCCTTCCTTCCTTCCTTCCTTTGTTCCTCCATCCCTCCTTTCCTTCCTTCTTTCCTTCCTTCCTTCCTTTGTTCCTCCCTCCCTCCTTTCCTTCCTTCTTTCCTTCCTTCCTTCCTTCCTTCCTTCCTTCCTTTGTTCCTCCCTCCCTCCCTTCCTTCCTTCCTTCCTTCCTTCCTTCCTCCCTCCATTCCTTCCTCCCTCCCTCCCTCCCTCCCTCCCTTCCTTCCTTCCTTCCTCCCTTCCTTCCTTCCTTCCTCCCTCCCTCCCTCCCTCCCTCCCTTCCTTCCTTCCTTCCTCCCTTCCTTCCTTCCTTCCTTCCTTCCTCCCTCCCTTCCTTCCTTCCTTCCTTCCTCCCTCCCTCCCTTCCTTCCTTCCTTCCTTCCTTCCTCCCTCCCTCCTTCCCTTCCTTCCCTTCCTTCCTTCCTTTGTTCCTCCCTCCCTCCTTTCCTTCCTTCTTTCCTTCTTTCCTTCCTTCCTTCCTTCCTTCCTTCCTTCCTTCCTTCCTCCCTCCCTTCCTTTGTTCCTCCCTCCCTCCTTTCCTTCCTTCCTTCCTTCCTTCCTTCCTTCCTTCCTTCCTTCCTTCCTTTGTTCCTCCATCCCTCCTTTCCTTCCTTCTTTCCTTCCTTCCTTCCTTTGTTCCTCCCTCCCTCCTTTCCTTCCTTCTTTCCTTCCTTCCTTCCTTCCTTCCTTCCTTCCTTCCTTCCTTTGTTCCTCCCTTCCTTCCTTCCTCCCTCCCTTCCTCCCTCCCTCCCTCCCTCCCTCCTTTCCTTCCTTCCTCCCTTCCTTCCTTCCTCCCTCCCTCCCTTCCTTCCTTCCTTCCTTCCTTCCTTTCTTCCTTCCTTCCTCCCTCCCTCCATCCCTCCTTCCCTTCCTTCCTTCCTTCCTTCCTCCCTCCCTCCCTTCCTTCCTTCCTTCCTTCCTCCCTCCCTCCCTTCCTTCCTTACTCCCTCCCTCCCTCCTTTCCTTCCTTCCTCCCTTCCTCCTTTCCTTCCTTCCTCCCTTCCTTCCTTCCTTCCTTCCTTCCTTCCTTCCTTCCTTCCTCCCTCCCTCCCTCCCTCCTTTTCTTTCTTCCTTCCTTCCTTCCTTCCTTCCTTCCTTCCTTCCTTCTCCTTCCTCTTCCTTTGATTCTGTTGCTTTTCTTGCTGTTGCTGCTCCTCCCACTTCTACCCCCCTCTTTCCCCTCCCCTTCTTCTTTTGCTTCTGCTTCTGATTTTCCTGCTCCTATTTTTCTGTTCTTCCCTCTGCTTCTTCTCCTCCTTCTCTTCCTCCTGCTCAGTTTTGCACACGCAAGTCTGTGGTGCCTGTAAGACATCTGCTGCTAACTTGGGACTGGCTGGTCAACCTTCAGTACAGTGTTTTCAATAAGTGATAAATATTATCAACAGGAAGCCCTTCCAGAGGGACAGTGCTCTATAATGAACTCAGTATTAAAAACCTCATTAATCTGATTCTCACAGTAGCCACAGTGGGTAGAACAGGGGGCATGAGACTCAGGGGAGCTTCTGTACATCCCAACGCCACACAGGAAGAAGCAGAGCCCTTATTAGCACTTGGGCTCTGCTACCTGCCCAGGGTTCACCACATGGTCTAACTTGTTTGTTTTTTAATCAACTTTATTTTTAGGTCAGTTTAAAATTCCCGGTAAAATTGACTGGGAAGTACAGGGAGTTCCTACAGGGCCTTACCTTTTTACAGAGCTTAAGATGTCCCTTTGCAACTCCTAATTTTACCTGTTCAAAAATTCAGAGAGAATGTTAGTCCAGAGAGGGAAGGGATTCGGCCATGGCCACACAGCAAATAGTGACATCTGACTGTGATGAGGGCCCCTAGCATCTTGTCTAAGGGCCCAGAAAGGGCCAGTGCCATTCAGGAAAGCAGCGGGGCGTTGGGTGGTAGGGTAAGCACTGGACCAGCTTTCCCTTACTACGTCACCAGCCCCTCCCACTCAGGTCCTGGCATGGGACAGACATCCAGATCTGGTTCTCTGAGCTCTTCCATCCTTAAGAAAAATTCCAGTGAGCCAAATCCAAGGCAGAAAACCAATAACCACAGGAGTTGCTTTTTAAGAAAAGCTCAACTAAAAAAAAAAAGGATCTCTTCCCAGACGACGTGGCTCAGTGGTTGAGTGTTGACCTATGAGCCAGGAGGTCATGGTTTGGTTCCTGGTCAGGGCACACGTCCAGGTTATGGGTTTGATTCCCAGTAGGGAGAGTGCAGGAGGCAGCCGATCAATGTTTTTCACATTGATGCTTCCCCCTTCCTCTCTCTAAAAAGTCAATAAAACATTTTTTTTTTTCAAAAAAGGAAAACGCAATTGATAGTCTGAAAGTGCCACGAAGCCACAGGACAATTAGCGTGTGCTGGGCTCCAAACTCTGAGCAGATGCCATCCTGGTTGGGAGCCAAGCTGGTCCTTCTGCACCAGTCCTGGCAAGACCTCGCTAGGCAGCTGGTCTCCAGCCAGTCGCTCCTTTGCTGCCAACACTGAATCGGCCCCAGGAAAATGGAAATGGAATTTGGCAAAATTCACTTTTGCATATTTGGAGAGTAGGTGGGAGTGGTCCCCTCATGTGGGAAGTAGTAAATTATCATTTGGCACCTTGAGGGCAAGCTATCCTGCTTTTACTTAACCATCGCATCCTTATCAAAGAAAAAATTATTTAATCACACCTGCTAAAGAATGATAAGGCAGGCTTTATTCAGGGGACCATTGTGATAGGTGTAGGGACCACCACAGTAGGGGAAAGAGACTGGGCTCAGCTCTGAATATGGCATAGACAAGTGGGAATTTATAGCCAAGGAGCAGGGTAGGGGTGGGGGTTAATAGATAGAAAATTACTAAGAAAAGACATCAGAGATAAGAGGATTCTATCTAAACTGACTTAACAGGATTTCTGCTGAAGACAGACCAAGGTAATCAAACATCACTTGGGGGCTGGTGGGGGATGAGCAACCCCTTTAGGTATCAAAAGGGATCAGATATAGAGGATTGGGGATTATGGCTAAAATGACTTAGCAGGATTCTTGCTAAAATTGGACAATGCAGAGATGAAGAAGGAAGTCAAGGAGAGACTCTTGTCCAGGGCTAAAACCGAGCATATAATAGTTACTGAAGCCCTAGCCGGTTTTGCTCAGTGGATAGCGCGTTAGCCTGCCGACCCAAGAGTTCCAGGTTCGATTACAGTCAAGGGCACATACCTCGGTTGTAGGCTCCTCCTCGGCCCAGGCCCTAGTTGGGGCTCATGCAGGAGGCAACCAATCTATGTATTTCTCTCACATTGATGTTTCTCTCTGTCTTTCCCTCTCTTGTTCACTCTCTCTAAAAATCAATGGAAAAATATCCTTGGGTGAGGATTAAAAAAATAAATATAATAGTTACTCAAAAATACATGTTCTCTGACAGCATACATGCTGGAGGCGGGGAAGGGAGCTTTCACTACTTCCTGAAGTTTCCATCTGCAGCATCTTTATGTTTGTAGAGCTCTTGGCCTGGTGTCTGGGTGGGGTGTGTGTGTCAGGAATAACAGGCAAATGGCTTCCACAGTCCGCTAATTTTAGAGGAAACTGAGAGGATGAAGGGGCGGGGTGGTTTCACAGGGGAGAGGCAAGCTGGCTTGTGGGAGGAAAGGACAGGGGTCCAGACCCCAGAGCGTTGCCTTGGGCGTGGGAAGAGGGCCAAGAGCTCATGAGAGCAAGTTTGTCATTTAGCCATTCCTCAGATACCTCTGTGTCTCTTCTTTGTGATGAGTTTCCTGGAAAAGTATTGCATCTCTGAGAGAAAGGCCTCCTTTTGGGTAAATCCTTTGAAGGGAGTCCTTAGAGAGCATGACTTACAATCCAGGAGCACAGATGGTCAAAGGCACCACATGCCACTGCAGCCCTACCCCCTCTGAAAAGAGCAATCCCACCTCATAGAGACCACTTCTGCCGACACGTAAGGGCATGCTTCCAGGCACACTGACCATGCCTGCAGTGTGGTGCAGAGAACGTGCATGGCTTCCTCAGAGAGGCGGCAGGAACCTCCCGAGGATGTGGCATGGGGGCTGGACCTTGAGGGGTGGAATGGACCTGGCTATGCAAAGGGCAGAGTAGTCAAAGGCGGAACTCAGGAGTGTTGTGTGCAGGTCACCCTGTTTGACTTGAGCGGGAAGTGGGAGCTGAGGTTGGGAATCTAAACCTGGGCCAGCTCAGATATTTCTGTGTCTTTCCTTTTTTGGCTTTGAATGTAGATGATTGAGTTAATCACACTCTTTAGTTCCTGACACTTTATTCTCATCGGTCCCTAAAAATTCCCTGTCCTGTTTTACGTATTCATTGCCATATCCCCATCCATAGGCAACACACTCTAATATGCTTGATGACTATCCTTTTGTGTGTACATTTCCTTGTATAAGGTTCATTATTGTTTAGTTGCTTAGGATGAATGTTGTTCTAATGTGAGTAAATGATTATGGGTTTTCTCTACTTCATTCTGCTTCTGGCGTTTTGTTTGGTATTATGGTTTTAATATCCATTCATTCTGCCATGTGTGCAACTAGACAATGACTTCTAACGGCTGCATGAAGTACTCCACTACATTTTGCCTGCCCTTCTCCCAGGGTTGGGGGACCATGTTGTCCACAAGTGGTTCCTTAACATGGGAGTGCCATGCTGATAGTACCTTTGGGCAGGCCGATGGTCCCACAGGGTTGACACATGCCCCTCAGTCAACAGGAAACTTGAGTTCAGGTTGGCTGTGTCTAGCCAGAGGAAATGTGGCTGTGACTTCATGCACTTGAGGAACTCGCAAGGCTGCTTATAGGCAGTCCACATTCTTGGTAACTGTGTAATGCGGCGATGCATGGGGCAAATATTAGGTCTCAGTCTTGGCTTTGAAAGGACAATGTGTTCTTTATGCATAATAGGAAGTTTAGGAAGCATATTCAGGATGTCTGTTTTCCCGGAGGTTGGCTTGTGAATAAACATGGGCTTCGGTTTGGTTTGATGCAAGGACAGGGTTGGAGGAGGGGCAGAACAAACCTACAGCAGTCAAGACAGAATGGAATGAAACAAGAGAGAGAGAGAGAGAGAGAGAGAGAGAGAGAGAGAGAGAGTAAGAATGGAGGATGGAGGAAGTAAGGGCATAGCTATGAAAGACCATCTTCTTTCCCAGTCATCCTTGCCGGTCATGACTTGGAGATAACCTCTTGCTGGGTCCCAGTCAAAGCTTCTAACTAAAGAGCATGTAAAGTAAGCCATTATTCTTACTTTAAGGAGTTGGCTCCTGTATGTGCTTCTTGAATTTCAGGAGAATTTGTTTTTGATTTGGGGAAACTTACTTTCATGAAGAGTCCAGCAGGCCTACTCCCTTGTCTGTCTATCTGAATGGGTAAAGAACATGTTGCAGTGACCTAGCAGCCAGCGATGCTGTTTTGCTTCTTGACATCCTTCTTTGAGGCTGGCCAGTGTGGCTCTGACGTAAGAGGTAAGCAAGGAGTTGGGCAGTCACTGAATTCCAGGAAGTTCCTCCAATTCCGGTATCTAAAAGCAAAGGCTAGGAGGGACTGGCCAGGTTGCAGATCGAATCCAACAAAGGTCCTAGGAATCCCACATTCTTTTCACACAAGCCACATTCCTCAGTCAAACCTGTCAGAAGTAGGATTAGAGTGGTTCACCGTTTCCTTGATTCAGAGGGCAAGGGCAATAGTGTCAGCACACATTAGAGGCTCAGGAGGCTTGGGGCTGACCATTCTGGGAAGGGTGGGGCGTGGCTGTGCTGCTCACTGCTGTACCACATCATCTAGTGCAGTGCTTGGCATAGGCTACACAGATATAAATTCAATACAAATGTGATGGATAATGAAATTAAATGACAGGGACCAGAGAAGGCATCTGATTCATCTTCAGGGAAAATGAGATTAAGAGAGAGGAAGGCACTTTCTCAAGTTCATTATCAGAAGTTCCTGGAAAATTATTTGCTATGATGCTTAGACAGAGCACCCTTAATTTATGGGTATCTTTGATTGCTAGGATGATTTTTAGAAGCAAGCAAACAGTCCTTAAAGGAATACCCATTGGTTGCCCAGCCCCGGTGGGGGCCTTAGGGCTACAGAACTAATGGTTTTAAGCATCTAGTCTGAGTTAGGCATTGTTTTAGGTGTTCCTCATGTGTTATCTTATTTAATTTTCATTACAGTCCTTTGTTAATCCTCACCTGAGGATATTTTTCCATTGATTTTTAGAGAGTGGAAGGGAGAGGGAGAGACAGAGAGAAACATCCATGTGAGAGAGACACATTGATTGGTTGCCTCCTATACACGCCCCAGCCAGTGGGGCTCGAGCTTGCAACTGAGGTATGTGCCCTTGACCAGAATCGAACCCAGGACCCATTAGTCCACAGGCCAAGGCTATATCCACTGAGCCAGACCAGCCAGGGCCATCACAGTCCTTTGAAGTGAATCTCCATGAGCAAAAAAGGAATGTAAAGTTTAGAGAGGCAAATTGCTTGAGCCAAAATAAACAGGACAAGCAGGGAAGCCCGCTGAGAGGCCACCTTCCTTTAGTGGAGAATGAGAGGTGCCCTTTATTTTTAACACAAGCTCACCCTTTAGAGGGGATTTAAAACTTATTCTTGGTGCTTTTCTGAAGGTCCAAAGTGTTTTTACATTTAGTATAATTAAAAATATATTCATGTATCATAACAATAACATGGAGTTTTAAACAGAAGCCAGATTGGAAATTTTGTAATGAATTTGCCATTTGGAGACTGACACAGAATTCATGTTAATATAATTAATGGGGCAGCACCTGAAAGCGAATCAAGTCCAGTGACAGATGGAGAGGAGTGGGGGGGGGGGGGGTGTCGGGGACTATGGAGCAAAGCACACTGTTGCTGTGTTTTGGCTCTGAAGGGATCAGAGGCATATTTTTGCCTTTAAGATTACCTTGGTAATAAATACAACTTAGAAACAAATGCCATAGCCTTGCAGGCAGCTTCAGGTCATGTGAAGGGCAGCCAGCTCTGCTAGGTCGTCCTTAGGCGGCCCAGGCTTTCCTTTGCCCTCCCTACTAACCAGCCAGGTCCTGCACCTTCTGATTCCTTTCATGCTCTCCGTTGCTCAAGACGCTTTAGTCTAACTGGTCTTTCTGTTCCTCCGACATGACCAGCCCATTCCTGCCACAGGGCCTCTGTGCCTGCTGTACTCTATTCCTGGGACTCTTCTTCCCCAGATTTTTAATGGCTGCTACCCTGTCATCAACTCTAGCATCACCTTCCCAGGAAGCCCTCCTTGACAGCCCGAGCTAAAGGAGCCCCTGTTTACCTCCCTGCCTTGACCACTCTGGCCATTCTCCATCCCATTACTCTGTTATATATTCTTTGTAGCCTTTGCTATGATGTTAAATTCTCTTTTTTATATGAGCATTTAAATATTCATTGCCATCTCTCCCCCTGGACCACACACTCAATGACAGTGGGACTTTGCCTGGCTCTCCACTGTTTCCCCAGTGTCTCTGCCACACTGTGCATAAAATATGTGCTTATAAGCATTTGTCAAATCAACCAATGAATGAATAATTGAATGAGTGAATGAGCCAGCTGACCTGGAGGCAGTGTAGTAGAGAAGAATCTGGACTGGGGAGTGAAAAACAGCACAAAGTCCTTGCTTCCCACCTGGGAGCCATGAATTCTGCAAAAGTCCCTTAATCTCTTTGAGCCTCAGTTTCCTCAGCTCTAAAATGGGGACAACAAAACCTTCACTCTATGCCTCACCAAGTTGTGAGTGAGGAAGGGATGTGAAAACTCCTTGTAAAGTATAAAGCTCTGCCCACTGTCAGCTGCTTTCATTGTGCTCAGAGGGGCCTCGAATCTCCAGTTGGAACGTAGAGGAACTGCATAGTTTGGCTGCCTTGTGTGTTTCTGCTTTTCTATCAAGCAACCACTGAGTGTTTCCTGAGCGCTATTAGATGCCCAGAACTCCTAGGGACTGGGGTCTGCATAAGAGGCAGGGGCCTGCCCCTGATTTAATTGGAGCACAATTAGTGAGCAATGGGGGCCAAGGCCTTTATTAGTCATAAGTTAATGAGCTGAAATGGAGCAAGGCTAAAAAAATTCATTAACTATAAGCACATTTACATGTCTATTGTCAGCCACACTATTTGCTTTTACTAGTAAAGCAAGCTGACTTTAATTTATTACAGTCATTATTTCTGTCTGGAAGAGATAAAGAACCTGACTTCCATAAGTGTGCATGCAATGATTACAGTTGAAGGGGACGTGCCCATGCTTGGTAGATATTTTCCAGAAGCAATTATTCTCAGCATTGTAGAAATTTTACTCATTTTAAGAAAGAAGCAATAAAGAAGACCCCAGGAATTATATTTACTAAGAGGCTTTCTTTCTTGCCTTAACTGTTACTCAAATACACCAGAACCTGAATCCTCTGGGAAATAAGACCTGAATAATCAGAAAGAGGAGAGTGAGGTCTGAGCTGAACAGGGTGCAAGGCTCGCAAGCTGGGATGAGAATGGCATATTCTGGGTGCAGTGAGGAGACTGGCCTGCCTGGAGCGGGCGTTTGTGCTGAGAGGTAACAGGAGATGCTGTGGGGAGCACATGGCAGAGGCTTTGAGTGTGAAGGTAAGGAATGTTGTAGCAGATTGTATTTTTATTTTATTTTATCTTCACCCAAGGATATTTTCCATTGATTTTTAGAGAGAATGGACGGGCGGGAGAGGAGGCAGAGAGAGAAAGAGAGAAACACTGATGTAAGAGAGATACATTGATTGGTTGCTTCCCACACATGCCCGACGGGCTGGGGATCAAACCAGCAACCCAGGTACACGCCTTTGACTGGGACTCGAACCTATAACCCTCGGGCTGATGCTCTAACCACTGAATACACCGGCAAGGGCAATATTTCTCAAAGATTGTTACAAGAGGTCGACCCTACACGCTCTTTTTAAAATGTAATGTTGGCACCTCTCACATTGAGTGGTAGGGTCCTTATCCCTTCACCCTGAACCGGGATAGTGCTTTGTGACAGCCTCAATCACGAGAGCATGACAGAAGTGACATCACGTGAATTCTAAGGCTTGGTCATACAGTGCCATGCACTTCCATTTTTCTCTCTTGGGATACTTTCTCTTGGAATGCACTCACCGTTCTATGAAGAGGCTCAAGATAGCCTAGGCTGAGAGATCACAGAGAAAGGCCATATATAGGTGACATAGGCGTCCTGGAAACTGCCCAGCTGAAGGCCCCACTGATGGCCAGAATCTACCCTAGACATATCGATGACGATAACTCCAGATACTTCCAGCTCCAAGCTGTTGAGCCACCCCCAGGTAAGACCCCAGATATGATGGAGCGAGAACAACCATCCTTACTGAGCCTCGTTTAAATTCCTAACTCTTAATATCTCAAAAAATGGTTGTTTTATGCCACTCCCCAAATGATGGTCTCATGGAGTGTGTTTATTAAGCAGCAAGAGTAACTGGAGCGAATGTGTACTTCATTGGGAAGCCATTGAAGGATAGGAGCAGAAAGAGACATGCTCAGAGCGGCTGGTCTCCATGATCATCGCAGTAATCATATTCTTTCCTCCACTCCAGTGTTTCTCAGAGGGTTTTCATGGATAAACACGAGGCAGGGAGTGCAGGATTGCCATCCCTCTCTACAGATGAGGAAATTGAAACTCAATGAGACTCCGTGAAACTAGCTAGGCCAAGGCCCTACAACAAGAAAGTGGCAGTAGACCTAGCCAACTTCCTTAACACCCTGAGAAGCACCACTAATCCCTCCTCTTGCATTTCCTCAGCACCCTTCCTGTCTCCTGCCCTTCCCTGGTAGATGAAGAACCTGGCCAGAGACTCTTGATGCCTTGTTCAAAGTCCCTGAAACAAATGAATAATATCCAGTGACCGAGAACTCATCCTGCTCCACCACCCTGCTGGGCACCCTGGGGCTTCCAGGGCATGAACTTCCCTGGTTGACTGAAGTTAGCCTGGTGTCCTGGGTCCATCATGACCATGGTCATGTCATAGCTTCTCTAGACTAACTCATTTTACCCTAGGGCAAGCCCAGAGCCTAGTCATCCTTTAAGGCCCATCCTATTTGCTACCTCTTCAGTATATCCCACCGTTGAAAATTAATGGTGCCCTCATTGAGCTCCAGTAATATTCTGTTCATAACTCTATCATAGTATATTATACAGAGGTATCTCCACTTACATGTCTAGGGATTAACAGTGATGGTCAACCGAGTCTTTAACTGGTTGCTAGACTGTTGCTAGAACATCTACACATGGCCTTTCTATGCAGTCACTTCCCATTAGCAATAATAAATAAACACTTGTGAACTAGAAATACATCTGCAAGTCCAACCAACCAGTGGGAGAATGTGTATGTGTCTGAAGAAAGAGAAGCAGGGTATGTGTGTGTGTTTGGGGGTGAGGCGGGAAGGCGGAAAGTTGGCATTAAAACTAGATGACCCTTTATTTCCCTCCCAGCTCCGAGAGTCTGGTTTTCTTTCTGGAATGCTTTACATGACCCACCCTGGTAGTAGGCTCTCTGCCAACACACCCTGATAGAAAGTTGATGATCAGGGGTAAGGTATCCAGGAACAGAGCTAGCTGTCTAGTGAATGCTTACTGAGCACCAGCTGTGTACCCAGCACTGTGCAGGCCTAACCAGGGCCAGGCAATGAAGGATGGCCTGCAGAGGCTGGATTGCCTTTACCTGTGGTCTCAGCACTGGGCTGGAAGTCAGAAGGCCTGGGGCAGGTCTCATGTAGATTAGTCCCTTTAGTGAATATTAGATGAGCAACTACCTTGTGCTGTCACTGGTCTTTGCCCACAAGAGTGAGGCTCAGTCCCCCTACAACTTGGAAATTTGTGTAATTTCTCTTTGCTTACTTCTTTTGTCTGTAAAAATTGAGCAAATGTGAAAATATTTAGCATAGTGGATGCATGGCACTCTATATATTCTGGTTGAAACCAAATATTCTCAGCCATTCCCCTCAGACCTTCACTCCACAGACTTCCCTTTCTCAGTAGGATGGTCAAACAGACCATTGGAACTTCAGGAAGTCAACAATTGTTAGGATAATCCACAAGCCTGGCCAGCAACATTGAAAGAACTAAAAACAAGTGAGCTTCCAGAATTGGGGGATTGAGGGATTAAGAAGAAAAGAAGGCCTCAATTCAGAGGGTGATTGAGACTGCAATGAATGAAAACATTTACTTGAACGAGGGAAAGAAATAAACAATAAAACTAGTCAGATTCTTCTCTAAAGTCTTCTTTAATTTATTTTTTCTGAAGAAGCTCAAATCACCGCCAGTTCCCTCTGGGTGGTTCTCCCCGCCTCTGTGACGGGCTTTGGTCAGACAGGTGCAGGATGAGGGAGACTCGGCAGCAGCGGGGGGCTCCCTGGGACTGTGGGAAGAGCTCTGGAGTCGGAGGTCCCTGCTGGAAACCCATCTCTGGAGAAGTTATTTTCTCCCAGAGTCTCAGTGTTCTCATTGCATGTGTAACATGAGGGGCCAGCCACAGTGGTCACCCCGGCCCTTGTCCCTACCACTGCCTCTGACCTTGCCATCTACTGCTCCCCCTGCCCCTCCCAGGCTTCCACTGGACACCCCGCCTCCTCTGGTTTCTCCCCTGCTCCCTTTTCCAAAATGGGGCCTAATTATGAGTCACTCCTCTTCTCTGGCCCCAACTGATCCTTCCTCTCTGGAAACACACACACACACACACACACACACACACACACTTCTTCCTCCGGCCCTTCTTCCTCCAGCCCTCTGCAAGCCCTGCTTTGGGAGCATCCCACAGGCACTTCAGGGATACTTTAGATCAGTCCTCTCAACCCTGGCTGCTCACCAGCCCCACTGGCTTCTTTTTCAATATCAAAGCCTGGGCTCACCCCCAGCCAACTAAGCAGGTATCCGGTGTCTTCTAAAAGCTCCCCTGGTGGCTCAAATGTGCCTCTAGGGCTGAGAACTAAAGGCAGGCTGAACCTCTCTGTCCCATGTGGATTCAAATTACCTCCTCGCTTCATAAAAACAGACGCCCGGCCCTTCCAATGCCACTCTTAGGCGACATCTCCTGGGTGTGGTTTGCTTCGGTCTCTTTTCCTTCCTTTTCTTTTCAAAAATTTGGACCTAAAGTCCAGAGGGCCGACTTCATGCCATTTCTCGGTTCACGACACATCCCATAATTGACCCCTGCAAGGCCCCCCTTTTTATGGAGGAAAAGTGGTTGTCCCCATGCCCTCAACTGTTCCCTTTCTTTTCCCATAGGTCATCATTTTAATGTGTTTATGTTTATCATTCTATTGGCATGTGTTCTTGCAAAGAGTGTGTTCTTTTGTGTACATGTGCTTTTACTTATGTGAGCAACATGTTACATGGCTTGTTCTGTGTCAGCGACTCGGCTTCCTGACACTCCACATGCACATCCACACGGGCCAGTTGGTCCTGCATTTCTTCCTCAAACTCACCTTCCTTTTGTGGGGAGAGACGAGACCCATCTCCCGCCAGTGGGCAGACATTTTTCAGGCTCAGAGACGTGGTGGGATCTGTGTCCTCCCGTCTGGTAGCTCTGTACCGACAATTAAATTCAGATGCTGGTGTAGGAGCTCTCATTTCCCACAGATTCTAGGTGGTCTACGTGTCAGCATCCGGCAAACAGCTGCTCTGCCCACCTTGTCCAGTTGACCAGGGTTTCCCAACTGCTGGTGTGGTGCCTCAAGTTCCTGGTCACTTGGGAAAACAACCCAGAGCACCATTCTCTATGCTCTGAGGACCCTGGGCAGCTGCCCATCAGCACACTTGTACACGCACAGGGACAGGCCCCCTGGACTGCTGGTGCTGGTGCTGGTGCCTGGGGGCCGAGCTGATGCGATCTCTACACAGTGCTGATGGAGCCTGAGGAGAAGACAGCACTGCGTCGTGTTTCCCACCATCTGACTTCATCTTGACAGGACTGCATTCTTCTGCCACTTGCTGGCAGGTTCTGCTTGGGACATGTTTTCTGCAGCTGGCTGTCTTCTTAATCCCAACCTGCTGGCTCCCGGATCCAGCTGGATCAGTTTTATGGCCAAAAAGCAAACAGTTGCATTGAACTGGAGCGAATGAATTATCTTTGGTCTCTTTATGCAAAAACAAAACCAAAATGTTTCTGTTTTTGCTTTGGTAGGGATGTATCTGGGCAGGAAGCAGTCCAAGCCCTCCATCTTACAGAGCTGAGGCTGAGGCTGAGGCTGAGGGGACTTGCAGGGTGGCAGAGTTAGCAGAAGAGCCCTGGTAGAACCCAGGTATCGCAGGCTAATTGTCTGTGCACCAGCCTTTGCTCTGCGTTTGATCACCCCCAGGGCTGTTTGTCTTCATTGGTGCAAATTATCAGATGCTCTGCAGGTCAGTAGCAGCCCGTCTGTTCTGCTGTGTTGCTAAGCACAGACCACAGAACATGCAATGTCTTGCCCTCTGTTTTGTCCTGAAGATTAGCTGTGTGGAGTAGGACAAATTATTTCAATTTTTGAGCTTCAGTTTCCAACTCAGATAACAGTAGCTACAACATGCATGGCAAGATTTAAAATACTTATATCCTTTACCCAGGGATCTGACTTCTGGGCAGTTATCATGGAAATGTAATTCAAAATGCACAAAAGCTTTATGCTCAAAAAATGCTCATTGCCTACATCATGTAGTTACAACATTTTATGTTTAAGAAGACTTTTTTGATAACATGGGAATGTGCTTATGCTATGTTGGGTTAAAAAATAAAAGACCCCAAAACAGCATTCAAATCACAAATAGAGCATGATCTCAACTATGAAAAAAGAATTGTTACAAAAAATGAAGAAGGCAATAAACCAAAAATGACCAGCATTGCTCAGGTGGTGGGCTTATAGATTTTCCCCTTTTTGCTTTCTGCATTTTCCAAAAATTTTGCAAAGTCTGCAAAGGAGGTACGTTCCCTTGACCAGATTTGAGCCTGGGACCCTTCAGTCAGAGGGCTGATGCTCTATCCACTGAGGAAAACCTGGCGGTTCTGAAAGCTGGGCTGGCTTGGTGAGTTCATAGCGGGGAACTAAGTCACATCAACTGGGAGGGTGAGATGGGGAGGCAGCACACTTTGCATTTCAAATTGGCACCCTAGTCTAGAAGATAATAGCAGTCACCCTCGTGTAGGCTGCCTCTTTATTAGGGGTGTGGCGCCAGCAGGGGCAGAAAGTCCACCAAAGGTCAGTGGTAGTTCCAGGTGCCTTACCACCTGCATCCTGCTCATTCCATTCTTTCTTGGGACGTCAGCAGCTCAAGAGAGGAATGCAGGCCTGGTGGCTCTGAGTTAGGAGAGCTCAGCCAGAAGGTCAGGCTGTCCCTGGGGCTCCCACAGAGGCTGGTAGGAGGGTAGCAGGCAGGTGTGCTGGGCTCACAGGGTCGCCTGCAGCAAGCACTGAGGGTCCAGGTGCTGGGGGACTGTGTGTCTCTCCCTCCAGAGCCGGGCAAGGGGAAGGCGCTTGGGGCTTTGAATACATACTTGAGTAGCGCCTCGGCCTCTCGCCCAGTCCATGTGCAGATGGCACTGTTTTGGATTAGCAGCACCCCTCCCGCCATTTTACTCTTAATGGATAAGGTTTACATTCTCCTGTCAACAGCCCGTCAATATGTGGGCAATGGCTGTCGATGCTGTCCATGCCTCAAAGGAGAAGACATCTCCATGTGGTGAGAGTGAGAAGGTATCCCCTAGCAGGAGTGGGGAAGATGCAGGGCAAAATGTTTCATGTGGTCCGTTTGGCTGGAGTGTGGATGAGGAGGGCACTTTGTGGGGAAGAGGCCTGAAAAGGGGGGGATGGCCAGGCTGTGGAAGGTCTGAGGCCCTGCCTAACTCTTCCATCTGCTGCCTCCCTGAGCTCGTGAGGGCGGAAGAAGACTCTGGCTGTGAGGGCATGCGGTCAACAGCAAGCAGCACTGACTACCAGAGAGGGGTGGCCAACAGCTGTTTGCTGAGGATTCCCTGTCTTCATTCACAAACCAACCCTCCACTCCATGCCTGGCGGTGCAGAGTACTTGACAGATGGTCTCAAGGGGGAAATGCCTCAAAATCACCTGAGAACTTGCTCAAAATGCATGTTACAGGCCCCTTACCTGAGGCGATATTAAAGGTCTGGGGCAGCACCGAGGAATCAGCATTTTAACAAATGCCCCAGGTGATTCTGATGCATGTGGTACATGAACTTGCCTGCAGCCAAAGTACTCAAGCTCCAGAATATGTCCTTGGACCAATGCCATCTTACCCCTGGTCCAGCAGCCCAATGGAGGCATCTCCGTTACCCATGCCAAGCAGGCTTTCCCCTCTCTCCTCCTGGTCCAACTAAGAAGTCTTACAGAGCATGTCCCCATCAGAAGCAATTTATACCTCAGCCATGCTCAGAGTACATATAACTGCCTCCTGCTATGGTTTCGCTGGAGCCGTAATGCTCCATGATCCTGCAAAAAGCATTCTTAAGCTATTTCCAAAAACTCTTAGTTGTAGTAAGGCTGTAGAACTAACCAAAATATCCATTTTCTTTGCTTTGGGTGGAAAGTAGATCCACTCAGTATGGTGACATCAGACTGAATTCATTGCAGCGAACATGTATTGAGCGTAGCCATGTGTACTGGCAAGGCTGAACTGAAGTTTACATGTCATTAGTTCATTAGTACATGGGCAAGCAAGTTCATACTTAACTAATACGCCTGAGCAGACAATAGTGTTCAAAACATACACTCCATAAGGAGGGACAAAAGAATGGCACTTAAAAGAGACGGTTTGAAACCCTGGTCTGGACATCTAGCCTGTTGTATGTGACCAAGAGAATCTCGTTTAAAAGAAGAGCAATGTTTCACCCACCCTTTCCCTTTCTTTACTAGAAGAGAGAGAGCTTGCAGCCTCCCCGAGAATAGCCTGTTTCCTGGACAAGTGTCAGAAATGTTCATTTCATTCAGTCCAGGCTGCAGGGAAAGGGATTGTTACTCAGCGAAAGTGTTTGCTTTTACGGCTGCATCCAGGGAGGGCTGGGGGCTGTCATCTCCTACCCTGGGCTCTGCTCATGACTGCGTTATGGCCAGGCCCATGTGCAGCTTCTGCGATCCCTCATTATGTCTGACATACAAGAAGCTTAAGTGGCTACATTTAAGGCTTCAAACATTAGCAGAGGACTCCGGTTCTGTCCAGGAATCGAGTGATTCACGCATTTCATGTGCTGGCGTGCGCCAGCGGTCCAAAGCTCATTAGAGTTTAATTAAGTACATTTTTTACTGACAGGAAGTGCAGACTTCTGGTGCTCAGTAGCAGGATGCGTTGGTGTTTGGGGCTGCATTTTGAACCCACTCTTTCTCCCTTTTCCGGGCATATCTCAATGTCTCCTCCACTCCCACCAGCCTCCTGTGGTGTGCGTCAGAATCACCCCTAGAGATTCTGACTCAGTTGGTCTGGGCCAGGCATCTCCTTTTCGTAACCCTTCATAGGCGACTCTAAATGGCTCCAAACCTGAGAACTCTGACTCTGTAGGTTGTTGATTCTCAAATCGACTCCCCGGCTCCTGAGCTCCCGAGCCTCAGACTTCTGGGCGTCTCCATCTGGATGTCTGACGGGCATTTCGAACTACAAAACGAAGAGGTTTTGCCGATGAACAAAAACACATCTAGAGACAGAGAAGCATCGATCAGAGGCTCAAACCTCAGAGGGAAGGTAGGGGAGGGTGGGGGTAAAGGAGAGAGATCAACCAAAGGACTTGTATTCACACATGTAAGCATAAGTGATGGATGCAGGCAACAGGGGGTGAGGGTGAGGGCAGGACTGGGGGGTGGGGGAACAATGGGAGGATAAGGACACATTTGTAATACCGTAATCAATAAAGAAAAAAAAAAGAAGAGGTTCTGGGAGTTACTTCAGCTGCATTCAACTCACTCCATTCTTATTTCCAAAACGTGTCTCAGGTCTGTCATCCATAAGGAATAGCCTGCTTTCGTAAACAAAGTCTAGCTGTCACTGGATGGAGACGTCACTTCTTGGATTCAGAGGCTTCCCCTTCCTGAGAATTTCTCTCTAACCATCACTCCCCTCCACGGCGCCCTGTAAGAACCCATCATTCTCCCTGCGTAAACGCATACCCCTGCCTTTACTCTCCTCCCGCAGAGAAAAAGCGGGACCATTTTCTTTGCTCCACTAGAGACGCAGCGCTAACAGAAAGGACTGGGCATCATGTGACCAAGACACCCTGATATTCAGAGTGGGCCCCTGTCTTTGAAGCCTACAGATCCTGCCTCATCCTGGCTCCCTTCTGGATCCATAGGGTGGGCATTATCTCGGCGCCTGCCAAGCAGAGTATGTGCTCATTTCCTTGACCCCACAAGTCTCTCTACCCAGACAGCTGGAGCAAGGGGCTCCTATTTGTGAGTGCAATTTCTGCTGCGTGTCAGGGCAGCCATCTCTTTCTCAAATAACTGCCGTTGGAAGTGACCACACTCTTGAGAGGAGGCCATGTTTACTCCAGGGCCATGGGCTTGTGACCCAAGGGTTGCAATCAAACCAATTAAATATGACACAGTGACCCCAATCTTCCCAGTGATGTACAACACTCCTCTGGCCAGCCCCATTGCCACTGCCTTCGCTCTGGCCTTCATCAGCTCTCCCAGCAGGTAGTGGAAGACTCCCATTCGTTCTTTCTTTTTCTTTTTCTTTTTAAACATATATTTGTATTAATTTCAGAGAGGAAGGGAGAGGGAGATAGATAGAAACATCAATGATGAGAGAGTATCATTGATTGGCTGCCTCCTGCATGGGATGGAGCATGCAACCTGGCATGTGCCCCTGACTAGGGAATTGAACTCTGACCTCCTGGTTCATAGGTCGATGCTTAACCATGGAGCCACACCGGCCAGGCAAGGCTCCCATTCTTGACCACAGTCTCTCTCTGTTGCAGGTCCACAATCCTAACATACAGAATATTATAATTTAGGGGTTCTCAAACTATTGGGTCTCAGGATCCTTTTCCACTGTTAAAAATTACTGAGGATCCCAAAGAGATTTTGTTTATGTGAGTTATAGCTATTAATATGTACTGTCAGAAATTAAAATAGAGGGATTTAAAAATATTTATTTACTAATTCATTTTAAAATAGTAATATAAATATGCCATATAAGTAATGTATTTTTATAGAAAGTAATTTCTCAAAACAAAAATATTTACTGAGTGGAATCATTTCATAACTTTGCAAGTTGCTTTAATATTTGGCTTAATAGTTTAAGCTGGAGTCTCATTGCTGTTCCTGCCTTCAGTCCATTGTGCTATGTTGTTTTGTTGAAGTATAGGAGAAAAACCTGGCCTTACACACGTAGGTAGTTGCAAAAGGGAGCATTTTAATAGTGTTCTTAGATAATTATGGGTGTTCTTTTTTGATACTAAACCCAAACTCAAGAAGTGATAGTTTCTTAAGGTTAGTTACATTGTGGAAATCACATCAATGAACTTTTTGTACTCATAGTAAAAACTATTTCTTTATCTTGCACTTTGAATGTATCTTTTTTCTAACACCATATATTGATATTTTGAAACATATTGGTTATATTCACTTTCTAAACGTTGATGCATTTTATTTTCCAATATTTAAAAGTCACATTCATTAATATCACCATTGGCATAACATTGGAAAAGTCATTACGTATTAGAAAGCTGCCAAGCTCACAGTGGCAGACACAATTCTTCTAAAATTTGCACTTGAAAGCTTGGATTTTGTCATTGCCAACAAACACCTTCTGTTGTTTTCCTTAAAGTGATAGCCTCAAGAGGTCCCTTTTTTGAGAAAATATCTGCCAAAACCCAACTCTGAATAACCAGTTTGTCTGTCAGTTGCTTCTTTCAAGTAAAGTCACATTTTCTGAAAGAGTGACGAGGACAGCTCACTGCCCAAACAATCGCACAATGATTTTTTCCTTGAGGCAACCACTGTACGCCCACAGACAGCGGAAGTGCCCGTGTGCGCTCACACCACACAGGACGCTAAAGCAGTGTGCTACTCCAGGGCTGAGATTCAATAAAGTTAATAACGTCACTGTTTCATCGAGGCCCGTATTAAGTGAAACTGGCATTTAAAAAATTGTGGTTTTTTTTTTTTTTAACCATGTGCATGATCATGAAGAATACATGATTTCCAGTACAGTGCAGTCTTGATTTGAGCTCAGGTACCAGCAGTTTTATTCACTGCCGCTTTTGCACCGCTATTGCAAAGGAGGGAGAAAAGGCAAATACCATCTTTGTGCCATTATGAAAATAGTCTTGACTTCATGGAACCCCTGAAACGGTCTTGGCGACTCCAGGGACCCCATGCTACACACTTTGAGAACTGCTTTAATAACGATGCATACGTTCCCTAGTTCCCACTTCCGAAAGGCTAGAGACTGGCCACACCAGAGGTGGCGTTTTAGGAACGTCCATCTTCCTCCCTGGCGTCTGCAAGCTCTGTCCACGGAGACCTGATTTCTGAGGAAGAGCAGCAGTGAGGCCGAGAGTGCTGCCTGTGGGGCGATCTCTGTGAGCTGCCAGCGAGCCGCGCTGTGGTGGATGCATCTCCGGGAGGCTGCTGGTGGGCAGGCTGACAGCAGCCACCCCAGGGCAGCTGAGGTCTAAGGAGCTTTGGTGGGAAGCCTGGTATGCTTTGCCTGAATTCCAAGGCGGTGCGAGCTGCCAGTTCCAGCGATGATCTCATTATAGTTGAGTGATTGAACGAGGCAGGCCTCCTCCAAGGAGATCGTCGGGTTTAGAGCGACTGTCTAATTAAACGGCGCAGCAGCACCTGCAGCTGGGGGTAAGGAAGTGCGATTTGGTTTCTGCAGATGGGCACATGGCATTTAGAGCGGTAAAGTGAATTGGCGACAGGTGTGGAGCGAACCAGCTTCATAGATTCAGAGACTTAGGGAGAGAAGAGAAGTTAGAGGTCAGCCAATCAGGTGGAGTTGGAAGGAGTGGAAGGATGACTCAGGGTTCCTGCACACCAGCGTCCACCAGGCAGCCAAGCCCATCTCTGTCCCACCACAAAAGGAGGCTCCAGGCCCCGTTCTTGCATCTTCCAGTGGGACAGCCCCCCAAGAAGGAAGCCAGCTACTCAGTGTAGACTGGTGACCATGTTTTCAGTCAGATTGGCAGGAAGACTCCAGGCCATAGGCCAGCCGTGGGCAAACTACGGCCCGCGGGCCGGATCCGGCCCGTTTGAAATGAATAAAACTAAAAAAAAAAAAAAAAAAAGACCATACCCTTTTATGTAATGATGTTTACTTTGAATTTATATTAGTTCACACAAACACTTCATCCATGCTTTTGTTCCGGCCCTCCGGTCCAGTTTAAGAACCCATTGTGGCCCTCGAGTCAAAAAGTTTGCCCACCCCTGCCATAGACCCTCGGGTGGTTGCAGCAGCTGGAGGAGGTACAGGATTAGGTTCTTAGAAATTGTAAGTCATTTTCCCAGGGCCAGTGCCTGAGCCTGGACTGGGAAAAATTCCAAATGGCTGAGGTGTGAGTCCTCACACACTTCCACCTTCTCAGGAGACAAATATGCTCCTTTACTGTCTATGATCTCATCTGATCCAGACAACAACCCTGTGGTACAGGCAGGGCACAGGGATTTATCTCCATTTTACAGATCAGGACGATGATTCCAGAGGAGGTTCAGGACTTGCCAAAGTCCCATTAGTAAGTAGCAGAGCAGGAACTTGAACTCAGGTTTCCAGGCTTACAGTCTCAGGCTCTAGCCAAGAGCACTGCTCCCCTCAGCACTGCTCGGTGGACTGTGGCACTCACTCATGGATGGGCAGGCAGCTGTGGCGACCCCAAAGGGGATACATTATACAGTGGGGCCTTGAGCTCGTTAACTCAAATTACTCTATCAACTCAATGCAAAAAATCCGCCAAGAGACAGCTGGTATCTCAAAAAACTCGTTAGTCGGGACACTCGTAAGTCAAGGCCCCACTGTATCTCAGCAACACACACCCGGTGCCTTCCTCAGCCTCCTTGGCCAATCTGGCATGATGTCCAACAGAACACTAACACACTGGGAATTGCTCTGGAATCCGACAGGACTGGAATCCGATGGCAGCGATGTCATTTCCTTGTCTGGATCTTCATCACATGTGATTAAGAACTAGAGATGCTACTGACTTTTCCTTCCCCACTGGCATGCCGTGTGTAGAGGGAAGAGTGTTGGCGTTGAAGACCGAAGAGCAGAGTCTTAGTTTCCCTGGTATTTGAAAGCTGGTTGACCTTCAGTAAAGCCATTTGATCTCTCTCAGCCTCAGTTTCCTCATCTGTGAAATGAGCATACTATATGTTATGTGCCTTAAGCTAGCTCACTGGGTTGTTTTTGAGCCTTGAATGGTATGATTTTTATAAAGATGACTTGTATACTGTGAATCTCTATAAGAAGGTGGGGGTCACAATTTGATTAGCCATGCCCGCAATATCAGACAAGATCATTCTTTTACATACCAGGATGGTGCAAACACTCCAAACAGGCATGGCCTTCTTTAACTAAGGCCTGAGGAATCCCAAATGTTTGGAAAATGTGAGCCAAGAGAGCCCAGTGGTCCAGGCCCTGTGAGGCAGGCTACCAAGGTGCTGGCATTGGAGCATGGTTTTCCTGCATCTGTGCGGAGGCATTTTAGCGGCTGCTGGGCCCTGACTTCCCCAGGGCAGTGTTGTGTCTCTGTGTCATATGGAGGGACCACATAGTCCCTGGTTAGGAGCGCAAGCTCTGAAGTCAGACTGCTCGAGTGGGAATCCTGCCCTTGTATTCACCTCTCTGTGCCTTCCATTTTTTAACTCACAAAACAGGGATGATAACAGTACTAAGTCTGTTTGGGCTGCTCTAACAAAACACCATAGACTGGGTGGCTTACAAACAATAATAATTTACTTTTCACAGTTCTAGGGACAGGAAATTCAAGATCATGGTATCAGTAAATTTAGGGTCTGGTGAGGATTTGCTGCCTGGTTCATGGATAACTATCTTCTCCCTGTGTCCTCACATGGCAGAAGGACGAGAGAACTCTCTGGGGGTCTGTTTTTATTTTTTGTTGATTTCAGAGAGAAAGGGAGAGGGAGAGAGAGAGATAGAAACATCAATGATGAGAGAGAATCATTGATTAGCTGTCTCCTGCATGACCCTTACTGGGAATCGAGCTCGAAACCCAGGCATGTGCCATGACCTGGAAGTGAACTGTGACCTCCTAGTTCATAGGTTGATGTTCAACCACTGAGCGACACCGGCCAGGCTCTGGGGTCTGTTTTATAAGAGCAATAATCCCAATCATAAGGATTTCACTCTCATTAGATAATCACTTCCCAAAGGCCCCACCTCCTAAAACTACTACCTTGAGAGTTAGGATTTCAACATATAAATATGAGAGGGACACACACATTTAGATCATAGCAAATACCTACTTCATAGCATTGTCATGAGAAACAAATGAGTCTACAGGTGTATGAAAGCAGTCAGGACAGTGATTGGCACATATACCGGCCTCTGCATAATCGTTCAGACTCACAGAATCATCATGTGTAAGAGCTGGAAGGTTTCGGAGAGGTCCAGTTTGCAATGGAGACACTGAGGTCCTGAGAGGAACAGTAATTTGCCTACCATCACAGACTACCAGCCTGGACCCTGGTCTTCTGCTTTCAGCTCTGAGTGCTTTTCCATGATCCCTTTTCCTGGCCTTTCCACTATTTGAGTCAATCTCATAGCCATTGATCCAGTTCTGATGCCCAAGATGTTGATACATGAAAGCAGATGTTTACTACAAAGCAGACCGAGGACATAATCTTATTTGCGACATAATCAGGGCTTTGTTTTCTGCCAGCCTTGATTCACAATTTAGGAAGGAGACTCTACTTGGGGTGGTGAACACAGCAGTTGGTCTCGGCTCTCAGAGTACTGCGCATGCTCTGTGCGGCCCAGGAATTTCCTGTTTCTAAGAACAGCCCTTTCTCAAATTGCATATCGGGTGGGTGCCCTTAGGTACCCTTAAACGGGTTCTTCTATGTTCTTATAATTTGTTTACAATATGTTCACCTATCTCGGAAACACCCTTCCTGAATTATAGATATCTTGCTACATTATTTGTTTTTCCTGGCTCAACTGCCAGGCCCCTCCTTCTCTGACAACCTCCCTCCCCCAAATCCCACCCCATTTGATGGAGGATTGATGTTCAGATTTAGCCTAAGGCTTGTCCTACGGGTCACCACAGGAGTTTTTCAGGATGGATGGCAGATCACTGTTAGGAACTTATTTTCTAGGACAGGGCTGGGCAAACTTTTTGACTCGAGGGCCACAATGGGTTCTTAAACTGGACCAGAGGGCCAGAACAAAAGCATGGATGGAGTGTTTGTGTGAACTAATATAAATTCAAAGTAAACATCATTACATAAAAGGGTACGGTCTTTTTTTTTTTTAGTTTTATTCATTTCAAACGGGCCGGATCCGGCCCGCAGGCCGTAGTTTGCCCACGCCTGTTCTAGGAGCTGCCCTATAAAAAGGGTTCTCTCTCTCTCTCTCTCTCTCTCTCTCTCTCTCTCTCTCTCTCTCTCACACACACACACACACACACACACACACACACACACACACACCTCTGGCAGTTTTCCCCAATCCATTGCAATCTCATTACTGGTTATCTTCATAAAAGACTTCCAGATGAGTGCTCTGGGAGCTGAATTGATGTGAAAATGTTCAGGCATGAAGAACCCCAAGGGTCTAAGGCCTGAATGGAGTGGGACCAGGCTGACAGGTATAGCAACGAGATGCCTAGTTTTCTGTGTTAGGTTTCTAGGCCAACCACTAAGCCTGTCTTACTAATTAGGGATTTTAAGTTTCATGGGCAAGGACTTACGGGGCTGCTCTAATGAACATGGACTTTCAGTAACCCACTAAGGCCTTTGACTCTTCCTCCTATACTAGTATATCTTTTGGTCACATCCACTTCTCTCCACTCTCTGCCCCCATCACCTCCCGCCTGGACAGTGCATGGCCCCACGACCAGCTTTCCTAACTCCCCTCTGGCTCCCCTCTCATTTGTTCTTCACACAGCATCTAGAGCCATCTTTTCAACCACAGATCTGACTGGGTCATCTCCAAGGCTTCCCAGACCTTTAACATCCAAGCTCCTTTAACCTGGTCCCCAGAATCCTCCCAACTTGACCCCTGTTGACCTCTAGCTACATCCTCATTAGCACTGGCTCCCTGTACTAAGGCTCCAACCCCTTGCATCCTATGCTTGCTCTTGCTTCTGTGTGTTTGCACATGCTGCACTTCTGCCCTCCCTTCCCTAATTCCTAGTCAATCTTAAAGACCCCGTCAGACACCACCTAAACGGGAGGGCAGTGAATTCCAGGGTAGAACACTCAATGACCCCACCCCTTTCCCAGCAGCTGGACTAGGAGGCCCTGCAGTTGTTGCCAGAGCCTCCTGGTCCCCTCTGTCGGGTCATTAACATGATATACACTAGTTTCCTGCTTGTTGTCTGTTCCCTTTACCTGGGAATATAAGACCCTTGAGACCCATACTCTCTCCTACTCATTATTATATCCCCAGTAGCTAGCATAGTTCCCAGCGCATAGTGGGGAAGAGAAGAAATCGATGTGTTTGTTGAACTAATTCATTCATGAATATATTTGCTGGAATCGATAAATTTGAACAAGCCACTTCTCTCTGTACAAAACTTCAGTTTTCCCATGTATAAAACCCTGGAATCCAGATCTCAGAGGTCCTTTTCAACTGCTTGTGGTCCATGGTGCTGAATCATACATGTTTTCTTTAAGAATTACTCTGGGTTGCCTACAAGGGGATGCTCAGAAGACCATCATGTCCAGAAGGACCCTTTTAAAAATCCATAAATAGCATTAAGGACAAAATTAGAAACAAGGGCTTGTTTGGTCTCAATGAGACTCAGTCCTTGAAGCCCAATTGTCAACATTTCCTGCTAATTTCTTCCTGGAATTGAGGAGCCCCTGCCTTTATTTCCTCCTAATTGGCCTGCGGAGGCTTCTGCACCATCTTTTCCCTGCAGAGATGATACATTTGCTGAATTCCAAAGATTGCGGGTGGGAGCATGGGCTCAGCATCAGGATCTAAGAAGAGGTAGAAGAGGTGTCAGATTCCATGAATCAGGATACCGTGTCTAGAAATTTAGTGTCACCCTCCAGACCCCAGACCTGAGACCACAGCATCCTAGGCTGGAGTGGAGGGCAGTGAGTAGAAGGCTCAAAATTATTGCAAGGGCTCCACAAGTCCCTTTATGAATCAAGCATTGTCTCTGACTAAATGAGTACAATGTCATGCAAATATATGTAGTTTTAAATGTATAACTAAGCTGCCATTGTGACAAATGAAGTAAGCATTCATTTAAAAGTAGCTCTAAATTCACACTAAATTCACACATGCTTTCCTTGCTCAGTGAATGCCACAAGGAATACCACAAGGACCCCCAGTTACAGGACTGCCGGCTGTGAGAGAGATGGATCCACACCTATCTTGATGCTGTACTCCTAGCACTTCTTTCAAGGCCGGGTGTATACTAGGGGCTTAAAAGATATTTGTTAGGATTCAGGGAAATCGTTTTACTTTAAAAAGACAGACTTATGCTTGGAAATATTAGGTGGCTAATCAGGATAATTAATAAAACAATATTTTTGTGTTTTATTATAGCTCTTTGCAACTTAAAATAAAAGAATTGCTTTCCCATACATCACTGCATTTGGCCTTAAACAATGACCTTGTGAGGACAGGGAACTCAGAGACTGCCTGCAAGGGGAGCAGGGGGAGCTGCAAGCAACAAGTGGAGGAGCCAGGGTTTCACCTTCACGCTGGAAGGTCACAGCCATGCGCAGAAGACTGTCTCTCCTCTGTTGCTCTGGCAGGGCTCAGAGGTGTGACGTCTGGGTAAGATAAGGCCCCCACGTAAGACTGGCATTTCATCAACTTGTTTAGTTACCGTAAGGATTACAAAGGCAGTACAGGGCTTCCCGCCTTTGAAAGGAAAACGGAGCTGGGGTGGTTGCCTGAGAAATTGCAGGCTGGAGGCTCTCCTTCCTTCTCTATCGCTATTGTTTCCCTCTTTCCTGCCGTTAAACAGGAACATAATGGTAGGGGCAAAATGAAGGTTACTCTCTGTTATGCAATTTAAAGTGTGTATTTTTGTGCATTTTGATTGAGGTGCAAGCTTGAAGTATCATAAAAGACGGTTGAGATATGAAACACAATGCGAATGCCAATCAGAATAATACTGATTTTTAAAAAGGTACATTCCTACATGGAATTGGATGCAGTAGTTAAAATGGTATAGGTTTAAGTTTATTGATATGTGGTGACTATTATTTACCGTATTTACTTATTTGTTTTGATGATCACTTTTTATTGTTAAATCTTCAGTAGTGTATAGAAAAGAAATGAGCAAAGTTCTGGGGCACTAGAAACATATAGTTGACTACTTAAAGGTCAGCGTCTAGTGTAAAGTATTTAAATGTAAAATCGCACACACTCTGACAGGTAAAATTGACGGCCTAAGTGTGAAATTGTACACAGTCTCACAAGTGCAAAGAGACACCCGGGGTAAGTGATCGTCACCCAACACTGAGTCGCTCTGCACAGCACGATTGCATGTGCTTTTGACTTCCCTGTTCTGTCTTGTTCTCACTATGCATGTGGGTGCTGGACTGGTGGGGTCTCCAAGTCCACTTGCATTGCTGGTCCCAGAGAAGATGACATATCACCACGGACAGCAGTTTTTACTAGCTGTTCCTTGCATAACATCCTAGCCGACTGGACACCCTCAGCTGTTTTGATAACTAAGGATACTGAGTCCTGACCAGCCTGTGGAGAGCTGCGGCGGGAGCAGAAGTGACCTGGCCACCACAGCATGGCTCAGGGCACAGTGCGCACAGCTTCTCTGAGGGCTGCCCAGCAGGTTTCCCAGGAGCAGCAGGAACCCAGCCAGTGCGTGAGCCCGTAGCCTGTCCTGTTGGCCTCTCCCTCAGAGGCCAAGCCCTGGTTCTCTGTGTTTCTTTCCCTGTTCCCCAGAGCCACTCACGAGGGTGGGCCGATGGTCCCAGCCTGCCAGGTGTCCCAGAGTTTGTGTCCCTGCCTCCACCCCCACAAGGCCACTGGTTGGTCACATTAGTCTCCCGTGGGTCCTTACCCTGACCAGTGCAGGGAATTTGGAGTCTGAGGGCCTGAAGGCTCCCTAAGTGGGAGATGGTGGGTAGTGACTGCTTTTTTCACCTGTAAGATTGGAAAAATAATGCTGCCTCATATGAGGATCAAATGGGTGATGTGTATAGAAGCGCTTTGTAGACTTTAAGATGGTCTTAGGCCTGGCGGGTTTGGTTCGGTGGAAAGAGTGTCAGCCTGCAGACTAAAAGGTCCCAGGTTCGATTCTGGTCAGGGGCATATCTCTCGGTTGCAGGCTCAATCCCTGGCCTTGGTTAGGGCGTGTGTGAAGGCAACAAATTGATATGTCTCTCTCACATAGATGTTTCTCTCTCTCTGTTTCTCTCCCTTTCTCTCTTTCTCTCTCTCTCTCTCTCTCTCTCTCTCTCTCTCTCTCTCTCTCAAAAAAAATCAAAAACCAATGGAAAAATATCCTCAGGTGAGGATTAACAACAACAACAACAAAAAGCAAAACCCCAAACAAAAAAGATAGTCTTATAGGTGGGATATTAGCTAGATGGCAGGGGCTTAGAGTTAGACATGCATCTGAATGCAGCCCACCACACAGTGACTATGAGACTTTGGGAGAGTTAAGCAACTCTCACAGCCTCAGTTTCTGACCTGTAGAATGGGGTTATTCTGCTGACCAGCCTGAAACCCTCCAGGAGGAGCTGTGGTTTGTGTACCCTCCAGAGAACTGAGGTTCACATTAAACTTTCTCATGGGCAATTATTTACATGTTTGGGGGTGGGGATGCCCTGTGGCTGGAACCCACCTTCCCCCACCTTGTTTTTATTTTTATACCCCCGAGGCTGAAAACCAGCTGTCTGAATCACTTGCAAACAGAGCCAAAACAATTTTCATGCGTCACAGGAGGCCAGGGGCTCCAGTCACGCCTCAGGATAGTGCACTAAAAATATCTTCCCAGTGCTATTTTTAAGGCCTTGAAAGCTGCTCTCCACAGGCCAAGACAGCGGAACTTCTCACTGTGCTCACGCAAAAGGCACCAGGTTGATCCCTAGGTGAGCCCTGGGGTCAGTTAAGGAGCTGAACTTTTTAACCCTCGCATCTTTCTGACCACAGGGATTGCTCACTGGGCAAAGGCCCACACCGTAAGTGCAGCCTGGCCCCTCTCAGGCAGAGAGGTCCACCATGACGCCAGCTGTGTGTGGACCACTTGCCAGCCGTGTGCAACCTTCCCACACCGGGCATCTTCTGCACCCCCAGCACAGAGGCTGTGCGAGGCAAGGACATGGCCTACACATCCCTCATGTTTAAACAGTCATTTATAATTTTCAAAGCATATTCACATCTATTGCCTTCTCTGATTTTTGTGATACTCCTGCTAAATGGGTATTATTACCCCCATTTTATAGATTAGGAATGTTTGTGCTCTCACAACACCGCTGTTAGGCAATAGAAGGCAAATGGGTGTCTGAAGGCGGATGACCTCAGGTATCCTGACATGGGCTCGGCGTCTTCCTTCTCAGTCACCTACACAGTGGCTATACCTACCCTCCACTGTAGTCAGACTGCTCATCTTTATTCATTCATTCATTCATTCATTCATTCATTCACTTGACAAACATTTCCTGAGAGCCCACTCTGGGCCAGGACATCACTGTGCTAGGCTTGGAGATAAATGATGTCATCCCTGCCCTGGGGAGGTAACAGTGACAGGACACAAGTCCACAGTGCATGGTAGGCACAGGGTAGTGGGAGGGAGAAGTTATGAAAGGCTTCAGGAAGAGGTCACCCTTTTGGGGGTCTGAAGACTGAGTAGGAACTAGAAGAGAAGCTCCCAGATCAGGGGAGGAACCTGGTCTAGCAGAAGATGTGGGAAAGCAGGGAGCATGTGGGAGCCGACAGCCGGTCAGAGTGGGTGCAGGCAGGAGGCAGGGATCATGAGGCTGGACTGTTAGCAGGGTCAGAGCAGGAGGCCCAAGGGCTGCCTGAAGGGCCTGAGAGTGGCTGGAGGTTTTCAGCCAAGAACTACATGATCATATGTAGGTGTTAGAAGCATCTCTGTGAGGCTGTGTGGAGGGATAGGAGGGAGAAGGGCACACTGGAGGTTGTTAAACTAATTCAGATGAGACAGGATGCGGGCCTGGACTGAGACAGGCAGTCAGAGAGGATGAAAAAGAAGGATCCCATTCTAGAAGTACTTAAAAGTAATTAAAAGGCTAAAAACCAGTCAAAGAGCTTAGTGATCAGTTGGGTGTGTAGGGATGGGAGAACAGGAGAGTCTGGGTATAGGGTTTAGCCCTGGGTGACTGGGAGCAGGTTGGTGCCATTCAATGAGCAGGCAAACACGAAGGGGGAGCAGGTGGAGGGGAAAGGTGGGCTTGTTTTGAACGTGTCATGGCGAGGAGCCAGTTGGAGATCCAAGTAGCCCAAATAAGCAGAAAGTCAGATCACAACTGGGTGCTCAGAGGAAAAATCAGGCTCTGACGTAACAGTATGGAAGGGGGTGGGAAGTCGATGAAGCATGTGGATCTCAACCCTCACTTTCAACAAAGTCAAGTGGATAGCTTTAAAAAACAGAGATACTAGTATCTGGGCCCCGTCCCCAGAAATTCTGATTTGATTACTACATAATGGGCCCTGGCAGCAGTGTATTAAAAGAGTTGCCAGGTACTCCTTCTGATGAGTAGCCAGGGCTGGGAAACACGGCCATGGAGATGTGATGATGGAGGAGATGGCCCGGACAGATGGCAGATGGACAGGCCTGTTGTGCACACCCACATGGAAGGGGCAGGGTGGACGGATGGCCCGAAATCAGCCTGGAGGGTTAGGGAGGAGGCCACCAGGAGAGCGTCACCTCACCAGCCAAAGAAGGGCAGGTACTGAGAAGGAGGCCAGTGCACAGATGCGCCGGAGGGGCCAGCGTGACGGCTGGAGGTTGTCCAGGGGTTGCCCTGGGCAGAGCAGACTTGGGCAGGGGGATTGCAGAGTCAGGTCAGACCAGACTCAAAGAGAGTGGAGCGGGGGAAGGGAAGACCACCAAAGGTGGGCAACTCTGTTAAGAAATGTGGCTATAGCCCTGGCCAGTGGGCTCAGTGGGTTGGAGCATCATCCTGTGCACTGAAAGGTCGCTGGTTCGATTCCCAGTCAGAGCACATACCCAGGCTGCGGGTTCCATCCCAGGTCAGAGTGTATACAGTTGCCCCCCATTTCTCACATCAATGTTTTCCCCCCTCTCCCTTCTTCTCTCTATAAAAAACATATTTGAAAAAAGAAAGAAATGTGGCTGTAAATGAAAGCAGAGAAAACAGCTAAAGGCATGATCAAACAGAGTTGAGGTAGTCTGTCTCAGGCAGAGGAAGCAAGAAGGACCAGCGACATTGCCCTGAATGATAGAAGAAAATTAAATTAATAGAGGGGCTGTGGTGCAGAGCTCAGCCCTAGGAAAAGGATGCTCCTCCATCTGGGGTAGCAAGGACCCACTATGGTGTCACCTGCTTCCACAGAGCTCGGCATCTGCCCCCGCTCCAGAGTGTGTGCTGATGGGCAGGCTGGCAGTGCTGCTTCCGTCCTCCCCACAGGCCCACCTCCAGCCCTTCCTTCTCATGGTCCCCCTTCACATCCTCTTCTCGCAGTTCTGGTTGGAGAGCCCATCCGTACCTGATACAGGTGACTCCTACCTCCTCTGCCCACTCCTCAGCCAGAATGTTTCTTTTTAAATATATTTTTATTGATTTCAGAGAGGAAAGGACAGGGAGAGAGAGAAACATCAATGATGAGAGAGAATCATTGATTGGTTGCCTCCTGCACACCCCACACTGGGAATTGAGTCCGCAACCCGGGCATATGACCTGACTGGGTCATAGGTAGATGCTCAACCACTGAGCCAAGCCAGCTGGGAACTCCCAGAATGTGTGTGTGTGTGTGTGTGTGTGTGTGTGTGTGTGTGTGTTTTACCAACTGGTAAGTAGGCTGTGAATGCCTTAAAAGCAGGAACTCAACATTTCCCTGAAGCACTTGGTACTAACATATGGTAGGCTTTTAATAAACCTTTGTTGTGTAAATATATGCCCACACACATACTTAAGCATAAAGCACTGACATAAATACATTTATATATTTATGTGCCTAATTGTGCATGCTCATCACAGGGTATGGTGCTCATCTGGCACATGGGTGCTCACCAAGTCTCCCTGCAGGACCCACTGCCTCTCTCTGTGACGTGCTCCCACATCCTGGAAAGAAGCCCTGTGTGGACAGAGGCCTGGCCCATCCACATTTCCTGGATACATTTGCTCTAGTTTAGGAAACGTTATAGGTCACCTTCAAATTCTGGAATATGAGCACTTCTGACATATGGTTAAAGGGAGGGAAACTTGCCACCCTTTAAGGAATGCATGCGCCACAAGGCCCATTTTCTGTTTTAGTGGTAAATGGCTTCCAGGAAGATAACACGAGGAGGTCTCCAGCCCTTGTCCTCATTCCCAGTTTGCTCCAGAAGCATATGGCAGAAGGAGTGACTCAATTTCAGCTTGCAGTTTTAGCTCCCAGTTTATAAGAGCGATAAAAGCATGTCCAGCAAAGCCAGCATCAATATTTTCAAGCTTCCAACCATAATTCTTGTTTCAGCTAGCAAATGTTAGGGTATATGTATATGTTTAAATCCAAATTCAGTATATTTTATTTAAATACATTCAAAAAATTTTCTAACACACAAATTGCTCTCTTTAAGTCCCAAAGCTTCTTAATGCTAGGTAAAAAATAATAAGTACATGGATGACATGCTATCGTGAGATTATGAAGTTTTTTTTCCACCTTGTATGAAGAGTTTGATTGAGAAAAGAGGTACTGTTCCTCTGTCTGTGAGGGACAGTGAGAAGAGCATGTCTATATCATCATGCATTTGATAATCTAGACCCCCCCGACACACACACACACACACACACACACACACACACACACACTGTACAGTGATGTGTGAAATATGTGAACTTGAGCCAGGTCAGCGTGAGGCTGAGTTTCTTAAAGTTAGAACCATTGATATGAGATGCTTCGGTCTTACTGAGATCATTTGGGTCCCCCACACCATTCCACTGCTGCTTTGCTTGGCCTCAGATAGGACCCCTGAAACAGCTAGCCACCCTGCGCTATGGAAGGTTTCCATGCTCCCAGGTTACCAATTTCCTGTCTCCACTACTCTTCTAACGCTGATTGCTTGGGTAGTCAGGGAGGATTTCTCCCCTCAGAGTCAGAGGACAGAAGAACAATGGAGTTACCATTTTCCGTCTCAGAAGGGCATCTGGAAACAGATGTTTCTAGAACTGTGAGATCTTCCTGCCATCTACCCTCTGCCTTTCTCCCACACTGCTGGTTTCCTGAGGTGTTGAGCAGTTAGGACGTGTAGGCCTCAAAGCCTGTGTACTTGCATGAAGGTGGGTGGATAGAAAATGGTGGGGACTGGATAGGGAACAGAATGCTAGGGATAGAGTGGCAGTGGCAGCGATCCAGAGGAGAGGAATACAAGTTGAAGGCCAGGGCTTATATGAGGAAACAAGAATAGGGAGCCTGACTGGGCCTCAGAAGGAAGCTGGGCGAGTTCAGAGTGTCTACAGTGTGGAAGGGAAGGAGAGAGGAAGGAAAGATGGAAGGAAGGATGGAAGGAAGGATGGAAGGAAGGAAGGAAGGAAGGAAGGAAGGAAGGAAGGAAGGAAGGAAGGAAGGAAGGAAGGAAGAAAGGAAGGAAGGAAGGAAGAAAGGAAGGAGTAGAACCACAAAATCTTTCTAGCAGTGACTTCACTTCTAATCTGGAATGCGCTGGAATAATCTGTCAGAACACAGGCCTCGACACGGGGAGATCTTGACTGTCACTCCATCCTGCAGCTGCAGCCCTTGGCTGGGGACTGGGTCCTGTAGACAGGAGCATGGACAGGAGCCCATTCTTCAGTGAAGAGGCTTTATCATCACTCACTCAAGATGAGCACTCATTAATAGTGTCAGTTTCACTAGTTTCATAACAGATGCCAGATGGGGAACACCCAATTCCTATTTTGTTCATGCTTGAAATGAGGTTACACAAGGAGCAGCTGAAGGAGGAGGGATCCGGGAACAGAGAGGACAAGGGGAGACATGGGGACTCTGAAGGGCTGCCTTCTGTGTGGAAGGGGGGCAGCTCACTCCTTGGGAGATCAGAGGAGAGAAGGTAGCAGGTTTCATGTCATCAAAAGCAAGAACACTGGTATAGCTGCTGTGGGAGGTGGAGAGTTCCCCATGTTGGGGAAATCCAAGCCGACAAATGGGACCATTTGTCATGGATATCCCACATGGATCACTGTTCATTAGACCTGTGTGATCACTCCTGCAGAGCCTAAGCTTGGTCCAATCTCCTGTCTCCTCACTGGGTCTCCTCTGTGTTGTCTGGACAGGGCTCACCCAAGACACTCAAGACTGGATAGCCTTAGTGGTGGTCCTCTGGTGAGGACACCCTCTCCCTGTCTGGCCTATGACTTTAGTTCATAAAAAGTGATTAAGGCCCACACCAATGCTGAGTTATAACCCAATGTCCTGGCTTTGACCATATGAGAAAAGTACTAATAGCTTTATTTTACTAATGAAGAATGCAAGGCTTACAGAAGTTATGTAACTAGCTGCCAAGTGGAAATCTGGCCCATGCTCCTGGCCAGTGGGCCATGCTGATTTTTTAAATTAATTAAATAAAAAATTTTTTCAATTACAGTTGACATACAATATCAGGTGTATAACATAGTGATTTAACATTTATATAATTTATAAAGTGATCACCTTGAAAAATCTAGTACCCATCTGACACCATATACAGTTATTATAACGTTATTGACTATATTCCGTATGCTGTACTTTTTATCCCCAGCACTGTTTTTATAACTGGCAATTTGTACATCTTAATCCCTTTCCTTTTTTTTTTACCCCCATGCTGATTTTTAAAGGTATTCCTAGGCAAGAGAGTAGTGTAAATATTTACTACTCTGCCTAATTTAACATTTCTAAACCAAGTTTTTTTAATTTATTTAACATATTTCTTAAAATGGTGTTTGGTGACACATAATTTTAGTCTCTAGCCACAGAATTTTTAGTTTCCTACATTCTTTTCTTTCATCATAGGCCACATAGATTAGTGATGATCAAACTTTGGGGAGTTGCTGGTTTGATTTTGTAATCGTCCTCCCACCCATTCCTAAAAATACTTTTTGTAGTAGTTGGAGGCATGCAGGTGCACGTGCAAACCAAGCAAATTAAAATGCCTTTTGTTTCCACACATTTTGTGAGATTTGGGGGGACAACAAAATATTCTGGGTGGTCTTAGACCTTACATCTTTGGTCAGGAATTCAGAAGTAATGTGAATTAGACAGGCAAGAGATGTCAGAAGAGACTGTGCCACTGAGTCACCACCTAACTGTGCTTGCATCACCTCCCAGGCGTCAGTGTTCCCACGGGTTAAAAGAGAAGGAAGGATAGTTGGGCTCACAGGTCATGTCTATAACCTCTGGTTTAAAAAGGTAGTACTCTGCATGTGACTGGGGAGGTGGCAATATCCACTTCCCACACGGCCAGGGGTGTGGACTTGGGAGCCTCACACCTGCTGGGGAGGACACTCCCACTGCAGTTCCCACAAGCCACCTCTCCAAGAAAGGCCCTGCCTTTTCATAACATCTTAGGGAAGGCTTTACAAGAGTCAAGAATTATCCATCTCTTCCCTCCTTTTGTCAGGACTCCTCACACCTAATTCCTGGGGCCAAAGCTATTTATGACCATTGATGAAGAAGAAGGCAGGGGTCATCTCCTGAAGAGAAATAAAATAATATGGAAGGGGCACAGGGGAAATGGAACCTTTTCCACGAAACACGTGGAGAAAGGGATGTACAAGTATCCTCCCTGCCCGGCCATTGAGTGGGCGTTGATCCCAGATGGAAGAGGATAACTGAGAGCAGTCCAAAGCATAGAAGCTGAGCAATGAAGACGGTTTCATCCCAAAACAACGCATTTATGGGAAATTTAGAAAACTCAGGCATTTCCGTCTCCTGAGGCCCTTAAAATGTAGCCAAAGTATGTGTACTGTGATGGAAACCAAAGGAGAAACAGCCCCACTGGCTAATGGGGTGAGAGAAAAGGGACACAGGAGGGCCACGTGTCACAATCAGCACTTTTTCTGATCTCCAAATAAATAAATAAATAGATTATTTGGCTTGTTGTTCATTTTTTTTTGGGGGGGGGTGGGGGAGTAATTCTGTGTAAAAAAAGGAAGGGAAAGAGGGAAGAAAGATGTGTAGGAAAGAGGCAACTGGTTAAAGATACTGATCTGCATGAATTACAAATATACCCTCAAGCTTTTAGAAAAGCAGAGGGCTTGCCAGAGAAAATTAATGTCAATCAAGATAGAGCTTACTGTAACACTACTAAGCCCCAGGAAGAGAAAATATAGAGAGAGAAGAGAAGGAAAAATAAAAGGAGGGACGATAGGAAGGAAGATGGGAGGGAGAAAAACAGGGTGATCAGAAATTAAATAATTATTTCTTTAAAAAAATCCTGTGCTGTGTCACTCTGGTTGCTATCAAACCTTAAAGGAACAACCGGCTCTCCTGGCCTCCATTCACTGGTATGCAAATAAAGGACGCCATAAACAAAGAGCTCTGCTGTCCTGGA
Organism: Myotis nattereri; assembly: GCF_964212035.1. Classification (NCBI taxonomy): domain Eukaryota; kingdom Metazoa; phylum Chordata; class Mammalia; order Chiroptera; family Vespertilionidae; genus Myotis; species Myotis nattereri. The sequence goes on from NC_138077.1 coordinate 52,129,838, forward strand.
AACAAACCAGAGAAGCTACTCAGTCCTGGGTTATAGCCGGGAAGCTGACCATTTACCCTGGGTGGGGAAAGAGACATGTGAAAGAAATGGAGAAACCAAACCTGTGCTTGGACCACAAATGTGTCCACGACATGCAGAAACCCAAACCAAGAAATTCTTATCAAAACCAGTTTAGAACCAGCAAAGCCCAACAGCTCTAGCACAGGCATGTAGAGAACCATGCTGTAAACACATCTTCATCACCAAGGCACATGGAATGCTCCAGGCAATGACCCCTGATGAAGATAGGCTTACATTAAAACAGAATGAAGCAAAAACAACTCCATAATAAAATGAGAAAAATACATTAAAAATTTGGAGTATCAGGAGAACCAAGATAGCAGCATAGGTAAACGCCTGTACTCGCTGCCTCCCACAACCACATCAAAATGACAACTAAAATACAGAACAACTATCATCCAGAACTGCTGGAAAACTGGCTGAATGGAAGTCCTGCAACTAGAGAGGTAAAGAAGAAAGCACACAGAGACTGGTAGGAGGTGCAGAGGCACGGAATGGGCTGGTCTGGCACCGGGGTGTGCCACATTTTTAATCGGGAGGGAGATTGCCTCTGTGGAGACTGCCCGAAGGGACAAGGGGTCCCAGCCCCACACCAGACCTCCAGCCCAGGGTTCTAGAGCTGGGGAAAAGTGCCCCTACGTGCAGTAAGAACTACAGGCTGTAAAGACCAGTGCAGATTGTGGCTGAGTGACACAGCTGCTGGAGAGGCTGCTGGAGACCCAGCTACTCCTCTTAAAAGGTTGGCACACAAACTGAACTTACAAGCTCACACTTCCTCTGAGCTTCAGTGGAGGGCAAGGCTCTGGGGGACCCAGACACATACAGGGAGAAACTGGACTGTCTGGTACTGGGGCAGGAACTTGGGGGTGGCTTTCTTCCTGATGGAGGTGCTTGCATTGTTCCTGTGCTGGGACCTCACCGGCCGCAGGGCTAAGCTATCTCTGTTTGCGCCACCCTGGTGATTCCTTGAGACCCTGCCCCACCTAATTTACAACCCCACCCAAGCTGTGTGCAGCAGCTTTTGCATATGAATGCCCTGTCCGTTCTCAGGCTAAAAACCGGTCAAAGAGCTGCAGCCAACCCAGGGAGCCCCAAACCTATCAATAAAAGGTCCAAGAACTGGCACCAGCACCAAACTGCCTTGCTTTACAGCTGGGCCTCATCTGGGCACTTCCAAACCTGATATTAAGAGGAGGAATCTACAGATCTCTCTGTAGCTCCTGCTGGATGGCCCCAGGCAGTGGCTGACTTTGCACCACCCTGGAGACCCAGTGGTCAGTGTGAGACCATATCAGATTATAACTCTTCACATACATAAAGAACACACTCAAGAGGCAAATTCAGTGAGCACCAAAGCCCCACTAAAGCAAGTCCTGCTCCATAAGGGTGTCTCCTGCACAGTAGCTCTCCTACTGTAGCTGCAGCTGGTCCCCACAGCCAATTGGCCTGGAGGTCAATTCCTCCCAGTAACATCAACAGCAATCAAGGCTAAACTACAAGACTGTGCACACAGAGCACAAAGGGGTGCACCAAGGAGTATCCACCTCAGGTGATTAGGGAGGCTGAGCCACTGGGCCCTATATGACACCTACTACACAAGGCCACTCTATCAACTTAAGGAGACTTAGCAGCTACCCAATACATAGAAACAAAAATAGGAAAGCAGCCAAAACGTGGAGACAAAGAAACATGTCACAAATGAAAGAAATGGAGGAAAGCAAACTACTGAACATAGAGTTCAAAACCACAGTTATAAGGTTACTCAAGAATCTTCTGGAAACCTCCAAGGAACTTAGTGAGACTTTCAAGGATCTTAGTGAGAATGAAAAAAAAAATTTGAAAAGGACAAATCAGAAATTAAGCATACACTGACTGAAGTAAAGGTATTCAACAGTGGACTAGAGGATCCTGAAAATCAAATCATTGATTTTAAATATGAGGAAGCAAAAAACACCTAACCAGAAGAGCAAAAAGAAATAAGAATCCCAAAATATGAAGATAGTGTAAGGAGCCTCTGGGACAACTTCCAGCATACCAACATCTGAATTATGGGGGTGCCAGAAAAAGAGAGAGAGAGCAAGATATTGAAAACCTATTTGAAGAAATAATGACAGAAAACTTCCCCTACCTGGTGAAAGAAATAGACTTAAAAGTCCAGGAAGCACAGAAAACCCCAAACAAGAGGAACCCAAAGAGGACCACATCAAGACACATCATAATTAAAATGCCAAGGGCAAAAGACAAAGAGAGAATCTTAAAAGCAGTAAGAGAAGTACAGTCAGTTACCTACAAGGAAATGCCCATACAACTGTCAGCTGATTTCTCAACAGAAACCATGCGGGCCAGAAGGGAGTGTCAAGAAATATTCAAAGTGATGAATAATGAAGACCTACACCCAAGATTACTCTATCCAGCAAAGCTATCATTTAGAATTGAAGGTCAGATAAAGAGCTTCACAGACAAGAAAAAGCTAAAGAGTTCATCACCACCAAACCAGTATTATATGAAATGCTGAAGGGTATTCTTTAAGAAGAGGATGAAGAAGAAAAAGGTAAAGATAAAAAATATGAACAACGAAGTGGCAACAAATACATATCTATCAACAATTTGAATCTAAAAACCAAATGAATAAAAAATCTGATGAACAGAATAAATTGGTGGATGGAATAGAATCAAGGGCATGGAAATGGAATAGACTGACGATTCTCAGAGGGAAGGGTGTGTGCGGAGGTTCGGGAAGAGATTAGACAAAGATCTTATATGATTTTTGCATTACCTATGGTCACAGACAATAGGGTGGGAAGGGCCTGGGGTGGGGTGGGAACCGGGTGGAGGGGAGCTACTGGGGGGAAAAAAGGGACATCTGTAATAATCTCAACAATAAAGATTAATTAAAAAAAAATACCAGGCTGGTTGTAAAATTCCCTTACATTTCCCTTGTAGATTTATAGTTGTTCATGTGGAAAGTAATGCAATAATTAATAGATAATACAAGAATAAAAAACAATTGGAGTATCTGAGGCCACAACAAATGAGACAATAACCTGAAAGAGATTTTAAATAATTAAGTTTAAAAGAGTGAATGGGAGGTGATAAAAGGGGCATGATTGAGTGTGGCTGCCATTTTTAGTAAGTCTTGTGAAGAGGAACAGAAAGGGCTGGAGTTGGTCAAGAATGGGAGAGGGAACAAATGGCATTTAAAGATGGAAAACTGTTGATAGGGATGACTGAGCAGATAGAGAGGCTGAAGATATGAGAGAGGAGATCATTGTAGGAGTAAAGTCCTAGCTGGGTGAGAAGAGGAGAGAAGGAAGAGGGCCTCAAGCAGGAGGAAGGATGCCTTGTCCATCACAGCAGAGGGAATGAGCTGGTGCAGATGCAGGGGAGTCCTAGCTTCGGGGACTCAGAGGGAGATGAGGGTGGCTTCTATTAGGTGACTTCTATTAAAGAGAAATGGAGCAAGGTCATTGTGTGAAAGTGATGGAGTTTGAAATTGAAGGACAGAGCACGCAATAGTCCTCTTGCAGAGGACAAATTAAAGAACAAGCTTTCCAGAAGAACTTTGGAGGCCTGCAAGATAACACAGAGATGTGTAATTGAGTGTGCACGGAGGAAAGAGGGGAAGGAGTCGAGGGCATGTCCAGGTGGGTGATTGCAGCACCAGCTTACTGCCCGAGAAATGCTGCCGCAGCACGGACGATCAGAGGGCAGCCAACCGCTTCACTGAAGGACCCCAGATGTCAGTCTCTAAGGTCTGTTCTTGGCATCTGTTCAGTTTCTCCAGAGAGGAAGAGTCCATCTCTGCTTTACAGGGCAAATGCCAGGCCACAGTCATTCTGTGGCAGGGAGGGGCCGGGGATGCGTCTCATTGTGAAGATTTCACTGAATCCTCCTATTTTCAGCCCATGTGTCAAGCCCTTCCCCACTACCTTCCACTGAGCCTAGTGACCCTGAGGCCCAAGTTCATTCAGTTAAATTTATTTAGAGAACAAATCTCCATATTCCTGCTGGTGTCAATGGGGAAAGGCTAGGAGCAGAAGGGGTATAAATTCCTGACTGTGTGCAGTGGGTAAGGAACACAGATCTTCAATCCACAGACAGACTTTAAAATAATGACCTTTTTGTCAAGTCTGAGCCACACCCTGACCTCTGCAGGTTGGGTAAAAGGCCAGTTCAGGCCCTGGAGGTGGCTCCAGGCCGTTTGAGCAGGGAATTCTGTCGTCCATGTACCAGGAACAAGGTCTAGATGGGAGCGTGTGGGCTCCTGCTGGGCATGCCCTTGGCCAATGGACCCCTCACCCTGTGGCTATAGGAAGGCCCACACTGGGGCCATCTAAACTGTGGGGTGAAGGGCAGAGACTTGCATTGCCTGGCTCTCATGAGGTTACTGCATCTAACTAATCAGTTAAGTAGAAGGTTACACACAGCTCACTCTTTCTACTTCATTCTTTTTTTTCTTTTTTTTTAAAATATATTTTATTGATTTTTTACAGAGAAGAAGGGAGAGGGATAGAGAGTTAAAAACATAGATGAGAGAGAAACACCGATCAGCTGCCTCCTGCACATCCCCCACTGGGGATGTGCCCGCAACCCAGGTACATGTCCTTGATCGGAATCGAACCCGGGGCCCTTGAGTCCGAAGGCCGCTGCTCTATCCACTGAGCCAAACCGGTCAGGGCTCTACTTCATTCTTTACGTGTAAAATGGGAACGGCCACCCAGAGCACATGGATGCAGTGTTGGCTCCTGGGTCACACGACAGATTGCATCTAGTAGCGCAGGAGCTCCACCTCGCCCAGAATCAGCCCGAGTCTTACTCGGTTCAGAGTAGTGTGCCAAGAGCTTCTGCGCCTCGCCTGGCTGAATGTTGCACAGGCAGAAGCGGCAACGCCCTTAGTTCCTTGTTGATAATGAAAATCTGGCAGGCAAGGTCAGGGGCAGTTCCTCTGCATTCTTCACCCGGCTTCTGACTCCCAGCCCTGGGTTCCCACCATCAAGGGCAATGGAGCCAAAGTGATGGTGTGTCCAGACAGATCGAGCAGCAGGGAGAGGCAGACCCTGCTTTCTGCAGTGGGTTCCTCAGGCCTTTCACGATGAGGAAGAGCAGTGGGTCCGGAGGCAGAAGGCTTAGGACTGGGAGCCAATTTCCCCTCTCACCAGATGCTGACCTTGGGAAGATATAATCTGTAACATGCAGCAGCTTTGGAGCTGTCTAAACTTGGGTTTGAATTCTGGCTCTGCTACTTACTATGTGTGTGACCTTGAATTCTGGCTCTGCTACTTACTATGTGTGTGATCTTTCTAACCTACACTTCACTCTTTATCAAAACGGGGCTAACAGCACCTTCCGTCATGGGGTTGCCGCGAGGATAAGATGAAGGAATGCTTGTAAGGTACTTAGCACAGTGATCGGCTCTGAGGAAATAGACTCCATTAAGGGTTCTGATGATTATGAAAATTATGGTAGTAATAGAACAGATACTTAGAACTCTAAGGAACATCAGAAATTAGTTTGCCTCTCCTTGACTCAGTTTGCCCATCTGTAAAATGGAGATAATGCTGCAAGCCTTTCCTCATCTTCCTCATTTGTTTTCATGAGGCGGTCATTCCCAACCGCATATCTGTAGAGAGTTGTCAGTTTATGACAAAGATTCCACCAATCTATGGAGAAATGAGGAAAAATAATAACATAATGAATGTTTTACAAGTAGAATCATTTCCAATTTTAAAAGACTGCCCTTTATTCTGATGTTATGTTATTTCTATTCTTTGTGTGTATGCTAAAATAGCTCTTCTTTTATGAAAGTATGTTGCTAATGGATGGCATAATTTGTTTGTTTGTTTTTAATGGCCTCACTCAGCAAAATACAAGTTGTCAACCCTATATTGGTCTCTTGTTTTTTGAAATTTTACTGGTCCATGAAATCAAGTCTATAAAGAAACCATCAAGAAGAGGAATTTCAAAGGGCTTGCTAATTGTAAGGGTCCGTATGGAGATAATAAAAATAACAGTACCTCATATTGTGTTCCTATGGTGTGCCAGGCATTGTTGAGAACTGACACACATTTGCTATATGCCCATCAACAGTTCAACAGGCTAGATGTCACTTAACCCATTTGACAGGTGGAGAAACTGAGGCTTAGAGCATAAGCAGCTGGGCTTTTCATTCAGAGGGGGAACATAATACCAAGTCTGTGCGTCCTCAAACCTCACCGTCTCCCCTAAAGGGTTACCACGGAGGAGGCCTTGACACAGCCACCGAGACTTCACCCCTATAAAAAGTAACCACACCAAAGGCTTGTGGGAAAATCACTTAACCTCTCTCTGCCTCTAGCATCCAACTGAGAAATTAGATAGAAATCAGGGTCATGCTGGAAACAGATGGAGAGTCAAGCTGGGCTGTCCTGGGAAATAAAATTAGCACAAAAAAACCATTCTCTATGATTCTCTGTGATTCGGTGCTCTTTGATTATTTACAACGTTGTGAGGCATCCCAGCCAGCTGACTGACAGAATGCTGCCTGGATACATGGATGCCGTTAGATGGACACTCTTGGTCTTTGGCCAATCAGACTCCATCCCTTGCCTTCTCCCAGCTGGTCAGGACCTCTCTTCCTGATACTCATGGTGGTGTTCTGGGCCCCAGAGGCCAGAAAGCCAGCCTTTGGGCCCTTCTGGGCTGGGTGATGGGAGACCCCTGCCCTCTACACTCTCTCCCCCACTCCACACCATAGCAGGCATGACACTATGCCTTGTGTGCTTTTGCTGTATTATTCTTTAAGCTCCCATGGGAGGAGGTTTTACTAACCTTATTTTACAGGTTGGGAAATTGAGGATCACTGAAGCTAAGTAACTGGCTGGGGGTCACGTAACATGCAAGGGGCTGAAAAAAAAAAAGATCCCATCCCCGCCTGGCCAGGGCTGTCTGATGGGGGTCTGTGCCTCCCATTTCACCATTAAAGTGCTCCCTGGAGACTGAGGAAAGAAGATCCTAAAACTTTACCAGCTCCTGGGCTCCTTTTACAGAAACTGTGTCCTCTCTGAAGGCCAGGGCATTCCCAGTGAACCCACCATGTGCTGGACCATTCGCTCAAGGGCCAATTCCAGCCCAACAACTGGTTCCTGAGCTTTATACCCCAAGAATGGACCTGCAGCAGCGCTTACCCAACAGGTAATAATTCTGGTGGCAATGACACTTCAATTCGACATTCACCCTTTCTTTTTGAATTTGAAATCCAGTGCTTCATGGTTCTCTACCCAGCCCTTTTACAAGAACGCTTATAGAAGACAATGGAACAATTAACAAATTCCATGTGATCATTTAATTGTTGTTGCAGGACTAAGCAGCCATGACTTGGCAAGATGAGGGTTTTCATTTTTTTCTTTTCTTTTTTTTTTTTTTAACTGTTATTTAAACATGCGACGAAATGATGCATACGATTAATTACAAATACGAGTATATAAGCGCATAGGAAAGAAAAACAATAGGCTGAGTCTCTGTTCTGTCTCTCTCCACCCAGTTCCACAATCTAAACACAACCATTTATACCCATTTGGTTGGGAGGACTATTGTTTTCAGTTACTTTTCTACTAGTTACCTCCATGCCTCTAACTACACAGCTTATACAATTAATTCTTCAGTCATTAAATTTAGATACTGTTTATTGCTTTGAGAAATGGAGATTTAGCTCACCTACTCCTCCTACCACCCACTGCCTCCTCCCAATATATCAAAAGTGATAGATTTGGTCCTCTACCAGTAGATGTGACTAATGTATTTGACCCTTATTTCTTGTTCTTCCACTCTGGGGAGTAGCTCCTCTCGTCTCACTGTGGCAGATAAGGACACCAGAACTTCCCTCCTCCGTCCGTCCCTTCCATCTGTCCTCTCATGTCATCTGCCCGTTTATTTTTGTATTTTCAAGGTTGATCACATTAGTATTCTGGACTGTAACCACGAACACTTTTTCCACATTCTGTCTAATGTGGCTCCAAGCTAGGATCACGGCCTTTTTTTTTTATTGGGGCAGCTGCCCTCAGCCTCCTCATCATTCATCTTGGATTTCTTTTTGTTGTGCAGATTGATTAATACCCTTGTTTGCCACCCACATCCTGACCTAAAGCAGCCACCTTCTGTTAACTGCATCTCCGTCACTCTGCAGGTTAAGGCCCTTGACTGCCACTCCATCCTGGCCTGTGGTTCAGGGGCCGCAGTGCTGTCTGTGAAGCTGCAGAGGCAGAGCAGAGGTCAGACATCAGCAAACGCAGCCTCCTTTCCTGGCCCTTGCAGCATGGAGCTCCCACTCCACCTGGGTCACGTATCCTTTGAGGACAGACTCGGTGGCTCTCAGCCTCCTCCTGAACTAACCTGTGGTGGCCGGGCAGGAGGGGTCGACCAGGGAACTCATGCACAGGTGTGACTGGGATTTTCATGGGAAGCAGCCATTTCCTGGGCTTTGCCCTTTCATCTCGTGCCAAACAAGCCAGAGCCTCTGAGTCCAGGGAGTTCTCCTTCTTCCTCTGAGGACACTGCCTAGATTTTCTCTCACATCCACTGGGCAATTGATCGTGGCTGAGAAACCATTTGTGCGAGCCATTTTCACCCTGGTCCCGAGGCGTGGGCCCAGCTATTTGGCTGCGCCTCAGAGCCCTTCAGTGCCTTGATCCTGCTTATGAGGACTCGACATCTGCTCTTCCTCACTGATGAGTCATGGAGGGACTCAGAGCCTCGGCCACCCACTGCACGGCTCTGCAGACCCTTCCCTTCCTTTCCAGATGATGACAAGAGGTTGGCAGGTGGTAGTGATTTTCCCCAAAGGTCTCTCCATGACCTACATTTTTTTTCCCCCTTCGGATAAGTTAAGGCTACATTTTTTCTTCATTTCTTGGGACACGATATATTTTTAACGGCATGAAAGCAGAGTAACACTGGCAGTCGGGCCTCTGCACCTGCAGACTGAGGGAGCTGCCAGCCCCTTTCTGCCCTCATTGCCAACTTCCTCAGACTTAGTTTGACATTGAGTTGATCTATTTCAGGGATGGCGAACCTTTTGAGCTCGGTGTGTCAGCATTTTGAAAAACCCTAAGTTAACTCTGGTGCCGTGTCACATATAGAAATTTTTTGATATTTGCAACCATAGTAAAACAAAGACTTATATTTTTGATATTTATCTTACATATTTAAATGCCATTTAACAAAGAAAAATCAACCAAAAGAATGAGTTCGCGTGTCACCTCTGACATGCGTGTCATAGGTTCGCCATCGCTGATCTATTTGGTTCTTAAATTCCATATACTTGGATAAACAAAAAGGGTTATAATTAATGCCTTGCTTTTTAAAATAAAAATGGAAAGTTAATGGTCACATCTCGATGGCACTTTGGTTGATGAGTCACTCCATACACAAGGGCAGACGAACGCACAGTCACCTTCCACATCATTGCCAGCTGCGCGGGGCACCTTGTGAGCGCCGGACGCCGAGCGCAGTGCTTCCCGCGTGACCCTAACCACAGCTGATGGCGGAAGTTGGGTGCGTCCCGTGGTTCTCAATATTCAGATAAAACGAGTGAGACACAGGATGAGGCTGTAGGCACCTGGGGTAGACAGAGGCTGTTCTGTACCTCTCAGCGCCTTCATGCAGGTGGCAGGACTCCCTGCACATAATGAGGGCCCTAAATGTTTGTGAAAGAGTGAAATCGCCCCCAAAGCACACAGCTAGTTTGGTCACCAGGCTCCTAATCACACGGTCTCTCCACGAATCCAAGCTCCCTTTGAGTCAAAGCTTTTGAAAACAGTAAGTAAGCAGATTTTACTAATTTCAAAACTCCCAAGAAAAACAAGCCAGAAGCATAAAAGAAAACAAGTTTTAAATAATAAAGAGAGCAGGTTCCAGAAATCCATGACGCTGCTTATCCCATGACCACCTCACCCACTGCATCTAAAGTGGACACATGTGTCCAACCAGACGAAGGAATTGTCTGTTTTTAACCGAAAAGTCCATTTGCCTTGTGGCCCTCCAGGCCTAGGTGATCTGTGTAAGCATGGGTGCCAGCAGTCCAGCCTACGCCCTCGCCCTCCCCAACCACCCTGCATCCTTCCTCGTGATCCCCTCCCTGGCCCTCAAATGTGTCTGGAGAGAGGCGTCCTCATGTCAGAGCAGGTCCATGCACCATGTGCAGTGAATTGAATCAATGCATCACTCTTCAGGGTGTGGGAGCTAATGCGATCAAGGCCCAGCCTGGAGCCTCTCTAGCATATTACACCCATTAATCACCATTCCCACTGAACAGCCGCCTTCCAAGCTGCCCGAGTGAACACTGGAGGTGCTTCTGGGACTGACAAGTGTTAGCTGAGTTTTAACGACTTTTGTGTCTCTCTTGATACAGGATTTGGATTATTTACCTTTTCAGTGCTTTAAAGTGAGGAGGCTGCTTGGGGTCCAACTATAGAGTAAACATCGGAGACTTTTACCTCCTGAGGGGGACCTTCTTTTTCTCATCTCCTCTGTCTTTGGAGGTGCTGAGCTCAAGCCAGCCTTCCTACCCGATGCCCAGCATTTCCTACCCTGTGCGGAGCACTGAGAAGTGGGCTGCATGGTTCAGGGGGCAAACAACGTACTCTGTCATCGAGCAAAAGGACAAATCATTTACTTGCTCCAGGACTCAGCATCCGTATTCTATAAAATCACCTGTCATAATTCTATGTATGCATCCAGTGTGGTACCTTATCATAGCCATTTGGTCTTCATTATATTTAATTCAGTATTTATACCAACCCTCTAAGGGGGGCATGGTTGTACGCCTTAACTCAGTTAATACCCTCATTCATGGGGTGCTTAGTGTGTTCCATGCACTGTTCTAGGTGCCACTGTTCAACAAGTCATTTTATGATTCTATCCTCCCAAGAAGGGGATGTTATGGGCTTCATTTTAAGGAAGCTGAAGCCCAGAGACACTAAGTAACTTGCTCAAGGTAAACAGCTTTGAGTTCACAGCCTGTGTGAGCTTTTTACTACATCTCCGAGCAATTGCACGGGCTCAGAAAGAAACCAGGGCTCAAACTATGGGGGTCACCGTCCAGTCCACTGTCCAGACTTGCCTTTTAATGACCACAACTTGGGCTGTGGAGTGGGATGAGGGAACTCTTCGCATGGTATCGAAAGATCAGAGTCTTTCAGCTATGAGGAGCTCCAGCCCTGCATAAACTCTCCGCAAGGTCTCCGGATGCATGTTAATGCAAGTGGTGCTCCTCTTAGGTTCAGGGGCGGTCACCACGGCCATGTGCTCATACACTAAAGCCAGCAGGCTTCATGGAAAGAGAAGGCCTGGGGTGCGAGATGGCAGAAACGAGACAAGCTTCAAAGCCTGGCGGGCCTGATTTTGAATTCTAGTTTCAGCCTCGTGGTGAAATGACTTATCCTTTGTGGGCTTTAGTTTCTTTATCCTAAATGGAGGAATATTACTTTCAGGGTTCTTGGGTGGCTTAGTGATAGTGGCGGCATTAAGTGGTGCAGATGGGGATGCTGGTGGTGGTGGGGGCAGCAGCTGTTATTAATCCTCTTCCAGATGGTCCAAGCTTATTTCCCCTGACATTGTTCTATGTAAAGATAAACAATAAGATCCAGACTATTGAAAAACTAAACAAAAATAATCGCAACAGATTGTCTTTGCAGTAAAATATTCTAATTGCTCAGCTAGATTTGGAGGCCAAATTCCATAATGACAACTATGATAATTAAACTTCTGTATAACAAAGTATTTCCAATCTCAAAGATGACTCTCTCACTCACTTTGGTTGAAACAGGAGAGCCACATATGTGGGGTACATCATAATTAAAGACACAGCCCCCTTTTCTCATCCTCATGACGGTACACGTAGTTCAGATACACCCGAGGCTGGATGAGGACAACAGGTGGAACCCATCTCAAATATTCAAAACCAAGAAACTTAAATCAGACACAATCTGATTTATTTCCTGTGCTCAGTGAAGCTAAATCTGGAACAGCTCCCTCCAAATTGAATTGTAACAAAATTGGCTTATTTCCTATCTCTCCCCACTCAAAACAAATAATTCAGAAGTGCCACAAAACTTTTATCTTATGACTTATTGCTTCGGCTAGTTTGTCATTCTACTCTCAGTTCCATGCACATTCAACTAAACCCTGAAGACTACTTTGTTCCAAGGTTCTGTGCGGAGAATGTGGGCGCGAACATGCCTGCAGTACCTGTCGTGTTCTCACTCTGCTGAACACTTCACAGGTTTTATCTCTCATGGCCCCATTTCCTGTCCTCATGGGACTTATATGCAAACAGAAAAGGTAGAACTTTAGATGCCATGAAAGGGGCAAGTGCAGAAAGAGAAGAATTTAATTCCAACTAAGACAAACAAAGCATGTTCTAAAGAGGAGGCAGCACTTGACTTGAGGCTTGAAGAAGGAGCATCACTTTAAGCAGGATGAGAAGAGGAATCTGGCCATTGTGGACAGAGTATACTGCTAAAGGGGAAAGATTCATTAGAGACCAAATAGACCCACATATCTGGGTCTTATTTATTGAGAGGAAGAATAGTCTGGGTAGGAGAGTAGGTCCCTATATCTACACTTCCTACAATGACGACAGGTCAGGGAAATGCCTAGCAACAGAGTTCTATCTTGAGTAGATAATAGTTTTCTTATTGTAAACAAATTCAGATTTGCTGATCTAAGAACCTCTGAGGGTCCAGGTTGTGGAACACAGACCTGGAGGTGGGTTGAGGCCTAATGCAAACGTCCTGGACTGTTGGGGGCAGTCCAGATTGTGTTGGCTTGGGCTCCAACTGTTCAGCCAGACAAGGGCTCAGAGAGGAGCAGAGAGCTGGCTGTAATGCCCATAGCATGCTGCATTAGAGAGTGCCTGGTGAATTATGTGTCCATTAGCTAAGTGGCCCTGGGGCTTTATGACTTGCTCTTTTTGTAAATCAAAAATAATAACAATAACAGCTCACCATCTTCTCATCCTGCTGGAGAGAGCAAGTATTTCATCTGTCATTATACAATTACAGCTGTTGCCCCAGACTCCATTCCAAACCCCAGGATACAGAATTGGATGAAAAGTCTGTGCCTCCATCCTGACCCACCTAACTGGGACTCAATCACAAGAAGCAACTTGTCTTGTTCTTATTGAAAAAGGTTGACAACCAAGCCATTTCAGGAGGGAAGGTGATTGTGTTAGTCCACCAACCCTTCAGGGAGGGACCAGATGACCCTGCAATGAAGCCAATAAGGTCCCTGATAATTCATCCTGATGCCAGCCTTCCCAATTCCAATCTGCTCTGCCCTTTCTTTCACGCCCTTCCTGGGCCTGGAGGTATTGACAACTGGCTAAGACAGCAGAGAAGTGAGTGGCCAGAGAACAGGGCTTCCCTCTGGGGCAACTCACCCCACTCTGGGGAACTTCACATCAAATCCCAAACAAAAATTATATGGCCGCTTACTGCTGATTCACTTCCACTAATGGGTGGGTCACTCCAAGGCAAGATGCAAATTTCCAAACATTATTTTTCACCAAAGGATGAAAGACATGAGATAGGAAGAAACCAATTATCACCAGACCTTCAGAATGACAGACCCTGTTGACATCCATACACAAAGAGAATTTCCATGACTAGGAATCCATGGCGTTTGCTATCACTAAGCAACTAAGACTTCTGCAGGGTCTCTGTATTGAGTGTGTCAACATCACCCACAAGTGCTCTGATCCAAACCCAGGAGGCTGAGACTCCTCACTTGTCATCAGACAGAAACCTGGCCCCCGGGGCAGAAGTCTCCTCTCTTATTCCGTGACATTTGTTCCATTTTTTCTGTCTTCTTTTTCTTATTATAGCCTTGGTTCCTGATCCACTCTCATGAATGGCCCCTTTTAATTAGTTAGTTAGGTAATGAATTATCACCCATTTATGATTTCATTAGCATTGATGAACCACTTCAAAGAACCAGCACATCAACAGTGACATACATCTATCTGCCTATGTGCTTCTTCTCCATCTAATCCCTCTTCCTCCCCCAATCCAAGGCAACCACTTGTCTATTATTACCTTGATTTTTTTGAAAACAGTTTTATTATATGTATATAGTTTTATTTATTTTATTATATGCCCAGCTGTTTCTAAACAATAGTAAATAATATTTTCTGGTTCTTAATTTTTCACTTAATATTTTATACATGTATTTTATATACTACATAATATGTACAAACTATATTCTAGGATGTAGTTATATTTCATTCATTTTTACTGCCTTTGTGTGTCAGTGCCACAATTTATATGTCCAATATCCTGTCAAAGGGCATTTGTGTCATATTTGTTGATATAAATGATGCTGTTGGAATATTGTTGTTTGAGTGTGCTAGTATAGATGTGAGTTTTCTTATGTACACATCTAATAGTGAAATTGTTGGGTCACAGGGTATATGAATGTGCACCTTCATAAGATAATGCTAAACTACTTGCAAAAATAATTGCACCAATTTGTATTTCTACCAGGAAAGTATAAGAGAACAAGATAATGGACATGTTCCTTCACATTTGATATCACCAGACTTCCTAATTTTTGCCATCAAATAAGTGCATGTAGCAGTGGGAATTAATTGCTACAACATCTTTGGAAAAGAATCTGGGAATACTTATTAAAATTGTAAATGGACTAGTTCTTCAATTTAGCAGTACTACTTTTGAGCATGTATTCTAAAAAAAAAAAAGTTAGCAAGCCAAGTATATAAATGTAAATTTTAAGGGTATTAATGATACTATCTTTTGTATTAGCAAAAGCTTGAAACAATATGAATATCTATCAACATGCAATTGGTTGAATACATTATGGGAGATCCATACATAGATTAAAATGCAACCATTTTTAAAAAAACTGAGTTAAATATGTGTGCAGTGACTTGGGAAATGTTGGCTGAATGTTGGTAAGTGAGAAAAGCAAGTCACAGAGTAACATATATAATTTATACAAAATACAGGCTGTAGGACATGTGACAGCCAGTCTTCTAAGATTCATGGTATCTCCTGAGCAGCAGGTGAAGAACTCTCATCCCCCTCACCCAGGTTACTTTCTCAGGCATTTGAGCATTGGCAGTGCCCTCCTGCTTATTTTTGCCCATATGCCTGCCCTTCCTACGGGCCAAGTGTTTTTCCAGCATGGAGCCTGGGAATCAACAGTCACAGGCTTCCAGATGATCAGCCCATCTTTGACCAATTTCCAAATCTGCTGATGGGAGTTAGCATTGGTGATTTCATTGGGGTTCAACCAGACCTTTTTGCCACAGCAGAAGACACTGGAGACAAGCCTCTCCTGAAACCAGAGCATACGCATGGCTACAGCGGCATCAGTGAAAGGAAGAAACTCTTCTCTTATAGTCCACCCCCACATAAAATCCTGTTTATTCCATATATATATATATATATATATATATATATATATATATATATACTGCTTTCAGAGAGGAAAGGAGAGAGAGAGAGATAGAAACAGTAATGATGAGGCAGAATCATTGATTGGCTGCCTCCTGCATGCCCCACACTGGGGATTGAGCCCACAACCCGGGCATGTGCCCTGACCAGGAATTGAACTGTGACCTCCTGGTTCATTGATCAACACTCAACCACTGAGCCACACCAGCCAGGCTTGTTTATTCTTCAAGACCAATCAAAAGGCTATAGTGATTTTAGTGCCTCTCTGAAACAAAGAGCTGAGCACCAAGGCCTTGGCACGATAGAGCCATGGTAGGTCCAGGGCACAGCCTACAGAAAACCCTGCTCCAATCAGATTTGGTACCTCGGTGACTAAAGACTCAGACTCCCAGGAGAGAGAGAATCCTATTGACCTAGCTCAGGTCAAGCATCCTCACCATATCTTAAAATACCGCTCCTCTGCTCCACCTGTGTTCTGAACCAACTGAGAATAAGACAAAGGAATCAAGCCAATGAAGACCAAAATATTGTCTGTATTACGGAGAAGTCTTTTATTGGAGCATGTGATGTAAGCAAGTATGCTCCCTCACACAGAACCCCAGTAATAGATGCACCTTGTAGCGCTGGACCAGGGGTAGTCCTGGTTCCTGCAGAGCAGAATATGGGCTTCCTGCAGAGAGCTAAGAGGATGTGAGAAGAAATGGGCAAGGCCTGACCAGTGTTTACTTTCCAATAACCATATTAATTTCTTCTTCCTCCCCTGGGAAGGAGAGGCTAGAGCTATCATCATTTTCCACATGGAAGGACACATCATGTTGCCCCCATCCTGTCATTAGCAGCCTCACCAAAAGGTTTGAGCAAAGTGTGATTATTGTTGATAGGAGAAAATCAACCAAATGATGGAATGGAAACACAAATTAAACATTGAGAGGATGGGGAACAATTGGGCCAGAAAAACTTAAGAAGGGTTCCAACTCTGAGGTTCTAGAATTTCCTGACTTGAGGTCTCACTTGATAGATGATGAACGTGGAGATTTTTAAAATGTTTCTGAGTTTTAGATTTCTCATCTGTAAATTAATGTTTTCAATATCTACCTCAACAGGGTTATTATAACCTATATTTTACATATAAGGTGGCCTAAGCTAATAGGTCCCACTCCAGGCACACACAGTTCCTTTTCTTTTACCTCATGTTCCATTTTAAAAAAAATGATTTCAGAGAGGAAGGGAGAGGGAGAAATAGAAACATCAATGATGAGAATCATTGATCATCTGCCTCCTGCACACTCCCTACTAGGGATCAAGTTCACAACCCAGGCATGTGTCCTGACCTGCAATCTAACTGATGTCCTGGTTCATAGGTCAATGCTCAACCACTGAGCCACACAGGCCGGACTCAAGTTCCTAGTTTTTTGTTCAAAATTCTCATCCAAAAAGATGCTAAGTTCAGATTCTTCTCAGCCAAAGACAAGCTGTCTTAGCTCAGAAACAAAGAAGATCAGATTCATTTCCCTGGGGAGGGCAAGGAAGGATTCTTATGCTTCTGGGTTCCCTGACTGGGCC
This sequence comes from Myotis nattereri, assembly GCF_964212035.1. Lineage (NCBI taxonomy): Eukaryota > Metazoa > Chordata > Mammalia > Chiroptera > Vespertilionidae > Myotis > Myotis nattereri. The sequence continues at coordinate 52,146,910 of NC_138077.1, forward strand.
CTGTGGTCACAGGGAAAGCACCTGCGATGAAAAGTGAGAAGCCATTAAGGAGCATGGGGGATGCGGTCACTAACCCTGTGACCTTGTACCCAGTCACCTTGGGGAGGACTAGCCGGAGCTCTGAGAGGTCAGCTGAGGGCTGAGCCTACACTGGGAGTCAGGGGTCCTTTTGTCCAGCCCCATCCTAAAAGACTCTAGGAGTCGCCTCCTTTCTCTGGGCCTTAGTTTCCACATCTTGAGAATGGATGGGAAAAGATGGTATTTCATTGTAACAAGCATTGTCTCCCTCTACCTGGGTCTATCGCAAGTTCCTTCTACTAAAAATAAAGAGGTGTTACCTCTCTCAAGGACTGGCTGGCGGTAGCGTCACAGTTCTGGTTGCAGTCGTGATTCCCACAGCCCCGACAAAATGATTCTCTTCAGAAACGTTCCTGTGATAAGTAATTTCCATGTCCATGTGAAGCACACTGGTGCCTCTGTGGCAGGAAGGGGCCATTGAGCAAATTACTTCTTTCTCTAACCACTTGGTGCTCTGGGAGAGTTAATTCACTTCACAGAGGCAAGTAATTTACTCCTACAGGTTCACCATGAGCTTCACCAGGCTCCCAAAGCTTTGGAAAATTACCCAAGCTCCCCACCCACCTTGAAATGACTGCAATTGTTCAGCACACTGAACAGAATCCTTCAAGGTTCTTCAGCTATTTGCTAGTTCCCTGCTGAGCATTTATGAAATACCTACTGTGTACAGGGCCCTGCATGAGGCATTTGGGAGATATGGAAGATAGATATGCCAATCCTCTAAAGATTCACAAACAAACCTGGGAGACAAAATGAGTTCCAGATTCAGAGTTGGGAGATCTTCCATGAGGCCTTAGACCAGCCCCATTATCCTTTGTTTCCCCAGCTGAAAGATGAGGGGACTCAGTTATTCATCCCTAAAGATCCTTCTTTTCAGCCTCCTGAAAGGCTACACAGAACGTGACATGCAATTCCAATTTATGATGGGAGAGTAAAGACCTGCCTGGCTCCCCCAGTTCCTCACTGCACCTTAATACCCACCATAAGGGTTTTGCCTTCTATACACGTGCTTCCTGCACCTACAATCCTCCCTCTCCCTCTGCTGCTCCTAACACCTCTTCCCTGAACCTTCCTCTGACTTCTGTGGCTATTGATTTGCTAAGATTTTAAGGACTTTAAGCCTTTGAGTTCTAATTAGGGCTTTGTGTCTTTGGGATCCATTTATTTGCAGACCGGAGGATGAGGTTAATTCATAGGTTACAGAACGTCAGAGTAGGACAACCCCTTACAACTGGGTCCACTTCCTTTAGTTTATAGATGAGGCTGCTGAAGAGGGGAGAGAGATATATTCAAGGTGATTCAGGGAGTGAGGGGGTTGGGGGACTCAGGTCTGCTACTGACCAGGCCGAGGCTCTTTCTAATTACTTTGTGTAATTATTTTATTCATATATACATTCGTCAAAAAGTTACTAAGTTCCTATGTGCCAGCTCCTGGACTAGGTACCAGATATAGAAAGAAGAAAAGGACCTTTGAAGAGTTTCAAACTGGCAGTTGAGACAGACCTGCAAACACATCATTTCAGGTAATGTTTTAAGTGGTACCAGGTTTTAGGCTGCCTAGAGCATTGTGGGAGCCCCAAGGAGGGCTGGTCTTGGGACTGATTGGGAGAGGAGGTGACAGTGGAACTGGCACAAGGATGTGTCCTAGTTCATTGGGAAGGAGGTGGGGGTAGCCTATCCCAGTAAGAAAAGGCTGCATGAGTAACATGTGCTCAGGAGTGCCCCCTGGGATTGCCTCAGAGGCTCTGGGTACTGGCAGGGGAAGAGAAGGGTAAATCATGAATTAGGCATTGGCAGTAGCCAAGTCATGAGACATGGCCCATGCACTGCAGCCTAAGTTGATTTTACTTTCCTCAGAATTCTTCCAGCATGCATGGATTTGCCTTGACAATTGCTTCTCCAATTGCATAAGCCTTTGTAGTCTTCTTGGGTGGCTTTTCCATGTGCTGTGAGTCTGCCCACACAATCAGCTCTGAGTAGTTTAAAAGCCCCATCAGGCTGTGAGCCCTGGTTTCTCCCAGTTAGAGGATTGAGACAACTGGGCCTGTCCCTGTAAGAACCCAGCTCCCAAGAGCAAAGATGGGATGGATGGTGAGGCCTGGGGCCCACAGATATGGCTAGTCACAGGGCAGGGTGGGTCATCTGGGAGGTCCTACCAGAGGATGACATGAGGAAGTGTGAAAGGAGTGCACCCTCGGAGGGTCCGGGGCAGTTCATATTTAGACACCTAGGCCATCACCAGGGAGTCTAGGGAAGGGGTGGTTCAGACAGAGGCCAGCTCTGACCAAGGAACCCAAAATCCAAATCTCCCCCCTTGAACTTGCCCTTGATCCTTAGACTCACAGCCTGCCCAGCTGCCTTGAATGTCCCACAGACACCTCAAACACCATGCCAAACAGAATTGATCATCTTTCCCCCGAATCCTGTGGTTCTTCCTGAGGACCCACCTTAGAGAAAACATCCAGTGGTCACCCTAGTTCTTGCCCACATTTTATCATTTCTGCCTCTAAAATGTCTGCCGGCTCCCTGTTCCAACATCCCTACTCCAGTGTCCTGTGCAAATCTGCATCATCTCTCAAATGGTCTGCTAGCCAGCAGATCTAACTGGTCTCACAACAGGTAGTCACTTCCCCTCCCATCCATTTTCATTAGGAGTCAGTTTTCCAAAGTGCAAAATACTTACCGGCCCCAGAGTGAAGTCCTAACACGTAAACTTGGCCAGCAGGGTCCTCCATGGTCTGACCTCTGCTGATCTCTGATGACCAGGAGCCCAGGTGTCAAGTGTCCTCCATCTCCCCTGTGGTCTGCTGGGTTGCAAGGGCCACACTGAAGTAGTGACACCCTATATAGTGTAAGCCCTCGAGTTGGTTTTTCTTTTTTGTGATGCAAACACCTGACTTAAGCTTTGACTGCTAAGGCATCTACTTACACAACTCCCCCCGCCCCCCCCAAAAAACAAACACACACACACACACACAAAAAAAAAACACAAAAAAAAAAACACCAACAACAAACAGCTAGCTAAACACATTGCCAGCCACAGGGCTAGATAAAGAGCCAAGCAGTCACCCTCTAAGTTCCTTTGTCTAAAGATCTTTGGCTGATTTAGATAATTGACTATTTGGCCACTCCCCCCACTTCCCAAGCTTAATCCCACGCTTATGTTTTTATTTTAATTTTTAATAGTTTTTATTGACTTTTAGAGAGAGAGGTAGAGAAGGGAGAGAGAAACACCGATGTGAGAATGTAACGTTGGTCAGAGCTGCCTCCTGTGTGCCCCCTAACAAGAATGGAGCACACAATTCCGGCTTGTGCCCTGACTGAGAATCAAACCTTTTGGTGCATGGGACGGTGCCCAACCAACTAAGCAACACCTGCCAGGGCCCACTTTTATGTTTTAAATTAAGCAATAAAGAGTGAACCTGAGGAGGATGAGAACTTCAACCTGAAACATACAGGTCCTGGCATCTTGTCTATGGCAAATGCTGGACCTAACACAAATGGTTCCCAGTTTTTTATCTGCACTGCCAAGATTGAGTGGTTGGATGGCAAGCATGTGGGTTCGGCCAGGTGAAAGAAGGCATGGATATTGTGACAGTCATGGAGCGCTTTGGGTCCAGGAATGGCAAGACCAGCAAGAAGATCACCATTACTGACTGTGGGCAACTCTAATACATTTAATTTGTGTTTTATCTTAACCACCAGACCATTCCTTCTGTAGCTCAGGAGAGCACCCCTTCACCTCGATTTGCTTGAAATGTTCTATAATCTTTGTGCTCTTGCCAGTTTATTGGGTTCCATAATTTCCTTACCCCTTCCCAGTCTAGCTGGATTGCAGAGTTAAGTTTACGATTATGAAATAAAAGCTAAACAGTTGTCTGTCAAAAAAAAAATAAGAAGAGTAAATCTGGGAAACCCTAGACCCCCACCCTTGACTCTAATAAAAAGAGAGCCCTAGATTCTCTCTCTCTCTCTCTCTCTCTCTCTCTCTCTCTCTCTCCCTCCCTCCCCCCCCCCCCTCATAGATCCTGCCTCAGCTTTATTTGTACAAACAGCACAAGGGGACACCAGTCCCATGAAGACAGCAGCTCAGGGGTCACACCAATCCTTCCATCCTCACATTGGCAAACCAAGGCCTCTACTCTGGAACCTTCGTGGAGACCTGGGCACCTGTGGGAGCCTGAGCCTGAACTGGAGTCAGAGCTGAGCTTTGGTTTGAGCTTGGCCTTGGACTTTGGCTGGCAGAGCCTGAGACCCTTGATGCAGCAGGCAAGTTGACTGAGCTTGCCACTGCCACCCTTTGGGATCTTGGGTTCTATGAGGGCCTTAATAGCCTCAGCATGTGCACCTATGGCCTTGACATAGTTGGCTAGCATGTTCTTCAGGCCTTTCTTGTTATGCTTCTTGGCAAAGTGCATGTTTTTCAGGAACTTGGGGTCCACCTTCTTAAGAGATTCCTATCTCTGTGATCAGGGTTTCTTGATGCTATTTATGTGCCATTTTAGAGACTGGTTGTGCATGATGTTGTTCTTGGACTTGGCCATGCCTGCACGGAAGCCCATGGCTTCCAAAGAGCCTGGTCTCTCTCTCTCTCTCTCTCTCTCTCTCTCTCTCTCTCTCTCTCTCTCTCTCTCTTTCTCTCTCCCCTACCTCCCTTCTACAACCTTACTGACCCCAGGTGTGGTCCCAAGTGTGTCATATACCCTCCAGGATCTGTGAGTAAAAAATCTTATCTCTTTCAAAGTTTCCTGATGGTTATTGCTAAGGGTGTCTTACAATCATAATGAGAACCTCGAGGGTCAGTCTAGCTACAACACTGATTTAAGAAAGTGGAACCTGGGTCCAAGTGAGTGTCCCCATGCACTTCCAGATGATAACATCGGCACTAATGGACTGAGACTGGCACAAAACACCCAGCTCAGGCCACCTGCCCCAGGGACATGGGATGGTTTGCTCCCCAGGCAGCCATTAGGACTCAGGTCAGACCAGTCAGGCTCAGGAAGAGGAAGTTTCACTCAGGTTTATCAGAGACCCTGCTTCTCCCAGCTGAAGGGTAAATGCTGGGCTGGCCTCTGCTTGACCAGCACAGAAGCATGCTAGGAAGAAGTCATACATTCTGAGTCGCTGGAGTTAACTCAGCATCCCTAGAAGGGAACAGCTCATCTTGATTAATGAAGGGGATAGACTAAATAAAAACTCATAAACTCTTTCTTTTTCAGGCTACATAATGTCTGGGAAATACAGGCCATTCTCATGGCTTCAACTAAGCCATGGATATTTATTATCTGGCTACTCCTTGAAATAGCCACTCAGCTCCACCCTCCATCTCTGCGTTCTGGCCTTTTCCCATCACTTTTGAGAATACGTGAAAAACAAGATGAGTGTGCTTGTAAGTTATATTAAAAACCTTAATCCATGGGGAGAAACCCTCTCTAATGTGCACATTGGATGTTATAAGTGCACCCTTCTTCATCTATCAGAGTTCTGGGTTGCAAGCCAGAGAAATGGAAAATAGACAATGAGTTTATTCAAAGGATATCAGAATTGCCCCCAAAAGCTGAAGAAGCAAGGGGAAAAAAGAGTGGGGAGAAAAAAGAGAGGAGGAGGAGGAGGAAGTGTAGGAGGAAGGGTTGGGATAGGATAAAGAAGAAGAGGGGGAAAGGAGGAAGAGGAAAAGCAGCCAGAATCACACTAAAACCATGTCGCAGAAGGAGCTTGGGGAAGGTTCTTCTGCCCAACCTACCACTGACCACCAGACATAACATCTCTGTATCATCGGCACAGAGCATTGTATCCAGGACACTTGGTGCGGTCACCTCCAAAGCCAACAGAAAGAATTGTCCCAGAACCCACTCCTTTAGATCACATTAGAAGGGTGCATCCACCCTATTGCCCAAGACATCTGAGGGCCATGACCCAAAAGACATCCTTGAATTCTTCCTCTCCCTCTCCATCTCTCTCACACCCCACATCCAATCTGAGACTGATTCCAGCTAGCTCCACTTTCCTCAGTTGCTCAGATTTCTCAAATCTGTCCCCCCTCTCTCTCTGCTTGTCCTTAGTTCAAGTCCTCATTGTCTCTTGTCTGGAATATTCTGCCAGACTCTCTCTGCATCGCTCCCAGAGCCACATACCTAAAACAGAGGTGTGACTTCTGCTTCCAGCTATGGTGGACTAGCTTGTAGCAGACCAGCCTTCCTGCCAATGATGACTAGAAAATTATATAAAGTATATTTTCTTGTTAAAAATCTATTTGAAGTCATTGGAGAGCTACCAATACTCAAAATGTGAAGGGCTGAGATCTTGGAAAGAAGGAATATACAGAGAAGCCTGAAACATAGACCTTCTTGAGGTATTTGCCTTTTTGTAAGTGGCAGGCTGGAGTCTGAGAAGCTGAGAAGAGTATTCAACAATCTCACAGGGCCGGAGAGAGACCAAAGTTGGAGTGTAGGGCCTATCAAGACAAAGGAGCCCCTAGCCTAGCTACTGGTCAGAAATGAGAGTATCCCCCAGAGCACCGATTGATAATCTATACCAGCAACGCTCATTTTCCATGGTGATGGAAGTGTTCTGTAATACACATGCACTGGCCAACATAGTAGCCACCAGCCATATGTGGCTATCGAGCCCTTGAAATGTGGCTAGCACAACTAAGAAACTGATTTTTTTATTTAATTTTAATTTAAACAGCTATACACATGGCTCATAACTAGTATATTGGATAATGCTGCTCTATATAATGTCTTGCTTTCAATAAAAATAATTACCAGGCACATCAGAAGGCAAGATCAAAAGACCTAAAACCAAGAGAAAACAAATAGATGTAATAGATCCAAAGAATAACCAAATATTGGAATTATCAGACATGGTCTAAGTCAAAGACCCCCTGACTCCCTGTATTTGTTAAGATTAGGTTTGGCTGAATATTATAAGACACCCCCCCATATCAATAATTTATTTCCATAAAAGAGAAAATGATGCATATGGTTGGTGGCTCCTCTATCTACTTTGTCATTTTCAGTTCTGGCTTTCATCATCAAGATGACTTTGTAGTCTAAAAGGGCTTCTGCACTCCATGCAGCATGGACAAGTTACAAACCAAAAGAGGAAATGCAGAAGGGAAACAGGGTCTTACCCAACTAACGCATCTCTCTTTATGCAGCCTTCCTTGAAGTTCCACAACACGCTGCTTATACTGTTCAATCAGAACTTATTCACCTAGCTACCCTTACCTGTGCGGGAAGCTGAGAAATGTCGTCTTTTGTTCTGAGCATTAATAGGCCCAGTTAAATAGCAGAGTTCTGTAAAAAAAAGAAGGAAGGGGAGAATAAACAGTAGAGTAGGTAACGAGCCATCTCTGTTATACGTCCCTATTTTAAGACCTTCAACAACTGCCCACTGTGCGTCACCTCATGCCCTTCACAATTAGGCCACTGTGTCCCATTCCAGTCTTAGTTCCTGCTCCTCTGCCCAGATATTCTATACCATAGCCACCCCTTGCCACTGACCACTTCAGAAACACCCAGATGCAAGCCTCCATGCCTTTGCTTCTGCTCATTTTTAGCCTGGAATGTTCTCTCTCAAGTAAGTCTGGCTCATTTCCAAAGCTTAATTTGAAGGCCATCTTGTTTGTGTTACCTTTTCCAGCTCCCCTAAGCAGGAACGAAATCCCTCTCCTGGTTCCCACAGCACTTGGCGTGCACCTGCATGATTGCATTTGTGTTGAATTGTGATGACTGGTTCTCATGCCCTCTCTCATTCTAAATTATGAACTCCACATCAGAAACACAACTTATTTTTCATCTTTATTCCCCTAGAGTTTACTACTGCTTGCTGTGTGGTAGGCACTCTGTCAAGTTTTGCCAAATGGATAAGTAAGAGAGGAAGGGAAAAATGTAGTCAGTTAATAAATCTCAAATGCTTTTCCTTTCTGATGTATATAATGCTAATTTTAGACAACACAGCCTTTGCACAAAACAGAGGTGATTTTGCAAAGTCTTTTCATTGTTCCAGAATTGAGCTGTATTGCACATTGCATGAAATAGATGGGCTGAGCTTGGAAATTTTATGTTAGTTTATACATATTATTTGATATGATATACAATCAACTTCAGAGCAGCACAGTAGCAGCCACAAGATATTTCATTTAATTCAGCAGGTAAATCAAGTGACACTGTGCTCAGCAACCTGAAAGATACTCTGTGAAATCCTCACCAATCTTCCTTCATACGCACACCCCTAAAAAAGAGTTACAGTCACTGGCTTCTAAGATTGTGACACACCAGAAAAATAGAGCATGGAGCCCCAGAACAATAGGTGACAATTAAGTTACAAGAAGCGTTATAATAAATGGTACCTGTTTACTATAAAAATGGTATCTGTTACTATAACTATTTAGAGGAAGAAGGGAAAGTTATAGGCAGGAGTGGGACGAAAAGACTGTTTTAGAGGCAGTAGAGCTGTTGAGCTGGTCTTTACAGACACTTCAAGATGGGGTAGGACAATGACTGTCAAAACATGAAATCCAGACCATGGGTGGGAGAAGACATGATTTAGGTAGATAAAGACACAAACACTGAGGAGCATTAAATTGCATAGCAAGAAAATTTGCTCCCCCCCCCCCCACTCCCTTTGGCTTTTTTAGTTTACATTAAGGAGGGAGTTTCCATTGGTGCATCTTTAATAGAGAGTAACATTCCTTTTAATGAGCACAAGTCCCGAGCCTAGATCTTGGCAGACAATATTTAGCTAAAATTTAATGATACCACCTTCATTTTTACTGTATTTACTGTATTTACTTGTACAGGCATCTTCTATTTATGGTATGTGATTCTGTCTTCTATCATGTACTTTCACTTTTAAAATCAATTAATTTCAGTATAAAAGAGTCTATTTAAAGGAAACTAGTGAGTAAATAATAGTTCATGTGGTGTGAACACGGGAAAAGTGGTGAAAGTGGTACTTAAAGGACTGATGTTTGGGAAACATAAATGACAGTGGGTGTGGAGAAGAGACTTCCCAACCATGATGAAAGCTGTGCAGGCAGAGGGTTCCCGGGCAGCGGGCAGGACCCAGATGGGAATGGAGAGGCAGGGGTGCAGGCTGGAGGCTATCAGGAGGCTGCAATGTGGAGGACTTTCTCACCAGGCTACCACTTCTCCCTGTGAGCCAAGGAGATCTAGTGCTCCCCAACACTTCCCCGTGACGTTCCTGATCCGCACCCCTCACCCTTCTGTGCTCTGGCGACAGGGTTGTGTATGTGGGGGAAGGCACCATGGAAAGGTCAAGTGAAGGAAAGAGTGAAGAACCAGCGGCACAGGCAGGAGCTCAGCGCCTTCCAGTACTTATGCCCGGAATGAGAGCTGCCACAGCAAATCAGAGCAGCAGTCCCCTGTGCCCCGCGTTCTGTCCCCAGCTGCCTATGAAGGGCCATGTCAGAGGAGAGCAGGGGACTGTATCGCTCTGACCGGTGCCTTCCTGGGCTCAGCCTAGAGGATGTAGTAGTTAGTTCATGTGTGTTCACGCAGAGATGTGGTCCCCTACCCTTACCCTTTACTTCCTGTTCTCATCTCGGCCCTCTAATTTCATGTAACTGGATTCCCCCTTTTCTGATCTCTTGCTCTGAGGACGGAGCATCTAAAGCATCCCTCAATGTCCCACAGAGAAAAGCAATAAAGCTGTGGAGAAAAGGAGGGAGGCTGTATCTGAGTAGGCAATGGACGTGATATTTCCCAGCCCCGGTGTCTCTGGCTGACCCAAGGTACCAAGTGAAGTGACACAGGGTGGAGGCTCTACTTCTCAGCCTCCGATGCCACCAATCTAGACCCTGCTGGCAGCACTGACTTCTCTCAGAAAGCATTTTTAAAAGAAAAGGTCAGAACTATTAGTTTCTCCATGTGAATGAATCACAAAGCCCTGGCTGCTCATCCCCAGAAGACTCTTGGCATGACCCTAGATGGCTGCTCCAGACCTTCCAGAACAGTCTCTCTGGGCACAGTCAGACTTTCCAAGGCAACCCCCCAGATATGAGCTCATCTATCTGGGGATTAGTCTCTGAGTCACCTGCATCTAGAGCAGAGAAATGTGTGATTGTACAAGGTTTAGGATTGATTGTTGGGGTTTGAATCCTGGCCTTTCCACTTACTAGCTATGTGACCTTGGACTTACCTCTGAACCTTTCTCCTATGTAAAGCAAGTATAGAGAATAACAATAAACACTGTCTCATGGGGTTATTGTGGAAATAAAATCTATCTATCTCTCTATATAGAAAATAGAGAAATATGCTAATTAACCAGGACTCCGTAATGGGTCGACCAGACAGGAGGAGGTTGTGTGCGCATCGTCAGGGGCCGGCAGCAGGGGCTCCATACACCTGTGCTGGGGGAGGGCCTGATCAGCAGCGGCCCAGCTGCTTCAAGGGCCAGAGAGGGAGGCAGGGCTGGACCGGTGACTTGAGGGTGGGCGGTGCTGCATGATTTCGAATCACAAGCTGGGCCCCTAATAGAATAATACATGTAGAATGCTTAGTACCATACCTGACACAGAGGAAGTGGTTAATAAAAATTGTTAATAACTGTTATACATAAAATAGTCCTCAAACCTGTTTCAGTTATCACTGTGCAAGAAACCACTCGAAAACTTAGTAATTTAAAGCAAAAATTTATTATTATTTCCCAGATTCTGAAGATTAACTGGGCTCAACTGGGCAGTTCTTGCCTGGAGTTCCTCAGACCCTGCAGCCAGGTAGCAGCTGAGCCTGGAGTCATCTGAAGACACCACTGGGTGGGAACATTCCAGATGGTTTCTTTACTCACATATTTTGTGCTCCAGCTGGAATGGTTTGAACAGCTGAGGGCTGAATGAGCATCTCTCTTTCTCCAGGTAGACTCTTCATGTGGCCAGCTTGGGCTTCCTTGCAGCATGGCAATCTCAGAGAAGTCAGACTTCTTACATGGCAGCTGGCTTTCTTCAGAGCAAACATTCTAAGGGATCAAGAAGCTGTAAGGTTTCTCATGACCTAGCTTCGGAAGTCACTTCTGCCACAATCATTTGGTTATATAGGGCCAACCTGAATTCAGTGTGGGAGGCACCCACACAGGGGTGCCCACTCTGAGAGTAGTTCATTGGGGCCAGCTTGAAGCTTAGCTACCACAACAGCCATCTGCGTCTTCTAATTCAATATTGAAAAGAGCTCTTGATTTTGAATTGGAGACTTAGGTTCAAGGTGGTTGTAGGTAAATTACCACCGCCCTCAAAGTCCCCATTTGCTTATCTGAAAGATGGAGATAATGATTCACACCTCACAGATTGTGGTGGAGAGCAAATGTCAGCCTACATGGAAAGCTCCTAGCACAGTGCCTGGCACACTGGTGTGTACCAAAGTTCCTGCTCCATTTAGAGCAGGGAGAGATCCTCCCCACCAATACCTCGTCCTCCTTCTTGAAGAGGCCACCTGAAACTAGACTGCCATCACTCTGTTGTTTCTGAGCTGTGTGTGTGTGTGTGTGTGTGTGTGTGTGTGTGTGTGTGTGTGCCAGGAAGTTTAGTTTAGCATGTCACCTGCTAATTTTGATGTTGGCAACTGCATAAATAATATATAATTTGGAAGAAGAGTTGTCAACTCATGCTGCTATGCTAGCGTCCTTCTGAATGGAATTTCTGCTAACTCTAGAGTGAGTTATTTTAAAATAATTTTATAAGCCAACTGATCAAAGAAATCCCAGAGATACTTCATTTTCTCTTGACCTCTAGTTTTTGAAACCTTCCAGGAAGCAGCACACATACTCATTTGGGACTTAATATGAATTACCAAGTAGCTGGAGAGAACTCAAGGTGACAAATTACTGACACTGGTTCTTAATGCTGCACTCAGGGCACCAGAGAAAGCCACTTAGCTTCTCAGTGGCTGACTTTGTCCCTCCTGTGTAGCTCGGGTTCTGCTTGGGGTGGAGAGGGGTCAGAGAACTCAACACCTTGGGTGGTGGGGAGACTGAAGTGCCACTCACACCTGTACCCTCCTTGTCCAAGCTCCCCCATGAACTCCAAGGACACTCTTCACCCAGCCCAGAAAGCAACAAAGAGGCACTGCTCCTTGAGAACCCAGGGGCATTTGCCTCTTTGGGCAAGGAGGGACAGTGTCATATCTACAAACATACAAGATGCTGGTCAAGAAGGGGATAACTAAAAATGTGGAACACAAACCCTCTTTGGGGAAGTGTCTGTGACCCTCCGTCATCCTCCTAAGGGGAATGTGGCTTCATGAAACAAGCACAGACCTGGAAGTCCAACTGGCCATGCGCTCCCCCGGCAGATACTCCCTTTCATGGGTTCAGCTTTCAGAACATGGTGGTAGAATCCCACATCTCACAGTTAATCCTATATTCTGAGCTTCAGACCCATACATCCCACTGCTTACCAAGTATTCTCCCCTGGACATCCCACAAATACCTCCTGACCTGAACAAATCTCATTGGTCACTCTTCTAAAACTCCCACCTCCTACCCATTCCTAATCCTGGTTAATCTCCATCCACCCAGCAACCAAGACAGGACCCTGAACTCCATTCTTCCTCAACTCATATCGCTAAGTCCTAAGTTCTCTCTCAGAATTGTGTTTGGATACAATGTTTTGTCCTCATCCTTCCTGCTTATCCTGCACTGCCCAGTCTAGGTCTTCATCACATGTAGCCTGGACTCTGAGAGTGACTTATCACGAAGTCTCCCTCACCACCTCTCCTCTGCCTCAGCCAACCTCCAGGATCCTCCTCAACTGATTACTTGAGTTTTCTGGTATCTACAGAACATTACTTCCCTACTCGTGTCCTTTGTGCCTTCATCTATAAAATGAAGGAATTGGATAAAATAAACTCTTCTAGAAGCCCCTGGATGTTGTGATTCTTCTGAGAAACCTTCTACAAAGGAGATAAAAATGCTGGGATCCTAATTTGACTACAAGCCTGAGGCAGCCTCATTATATCTGAAGGGAGGAAATCACTAACTTTTCTTCAGTGCAAATTAGTGTCATTGATCTGTTCAGTCCAGTCTGGCTAAGCAGAAGGCAATATGTTTGGGAGTGGAGAGTGAGGGGTGGGGGTGGGGTGGGGGGGGAGGGGGGTGTGGGAGAATGAGAATGTGCTGGAAATAAAAGGCTAGAAGGATTCTGTTTAGAAACAGCTGATCTTTTAGAGCAGGTCTGTGAGCAGCCAGAGGCCTCTGTATACATCAGTGATGGCGAACCTATGACATGCGTGTCAGAGGTGACACACAAACTCATTTTTTTGGTTGATTTTTCTTTGTTCAATGGCATTTAAATATATAAAATAAATATCAAAATATAAGTCTTTGTTTTACTATGGTTGCAAATATCAAAAAATTTCTATATGTGGCACTGCACCAGAGTTAAGTTAGGGTTTTTCAAAATACTGACACGCTGAGCTCAAAAGGTTCGCCAACACTGGCATACATCAAAGAGTTCCTCTCCTCAGCATTTGGGTGATAGGAGAGTGGAGTCAGGTACGTTCTGAGAACATGGAGCTTGTTGGGAGCCCCAGGCTGTGGGTTGGCTTTGCCTTTTGACCTGGGGCAAGTTACTCCCTCTCTGGGCCTGCTATTTTATCTCTAGTCGGAGTCATTGATCTGTAGGCTGGTACTAAGTCATCTCAAGAAAAGTAAGTGAGCTTATAGGGCCCTAGGGTCTGTTCTAGACCCATGGAAACTAAAGGATGTCTCTGTTTTCCTCCAAAACCTTAGTTTGAATTCAGAACATAGAAAAAAAGAGGAAGCACGGGGCTATGATGGCTAATTTTATGTGTTTGTCAGCTTGGCTGGGCCATGGTGCCCAGATATTTGGTCAAATGTTACTCTGGATGTTTCTATGAGAATGTTTTTAGGTGAGATTAACATTTTAATAGATGGCCTTTGAGTAAAGCAGATTGCCCTCCGTAATGTAATTGGGCCTCATCTAATCAGTTGAAGGATCAAATAGACCAAAGACTGATCCTTCCTGTGCAAGAAAAAAATTCTACCAGCAGACTGCCTTTGGACTTAACCTGCAATTCTTTCCTGGGTCTCAAGCCTACCCTGCAGAGTTTGTATTTATCAAGCCTCCATGATTACATAAGCCAGTTCCTTAAAATCTATCTATCTATCTATCTATCTATCTATCTATCTATCTATCATCTCTTCTGTTGATTTTGTTTCTCTGGAGAACCTTGATTAGTATAGAACAGCCGTGGGCAAACTATGGCCCGCGGGCCGGATCCAGCCCATTTGAAATGAATAAAACTAAAAAAAAAAAGACCGTACCCTTTTATGTAATGATGTTTACTTTGAATTTATATTAGTTCACACAAACACTCCATCCATGCTTTTGTTCCGGCCCTCTGGTCCAGTTTAAGAACCCATTGTGGCCCTCGAGTCAAAAAGTTTGCCCACCCCTGGTATAGAACCTATCTATTCCTACTGCCTACAGAAGGAGGATAGGCCTTAGACCAGAGGTTAAAAGCATCGTAAGCTCTGCCATGGTTACTAAAAGAGTTTGAATCCAGCCATATTTCCCAAATGACTTCCAGGCTACCCCCTACAAGAACTATGAGATGGCACAAAACTCTCTCTGGGAACCAGAGCCCTCCTGTACTAAAGGGGCCTCATTCCTACAGGTAAGTGCCACAGGTAAGAGTCAGAGGAGGCCTATTTGGTAATAATTAACATTGATTAGGTCAGACATTGGTCTGTGGTCTTTCCTCACATTATATGATTTAATTAAAACCTTAGGAATTAGGTATTATTAACATCCACATTTCACAGATGAGGAGCCTAAGGCACTGTGAGGTCAGGTTACTCCTTTACCTGTAGCTGACAGGAGCTCTACCTGTTAGCTCACTTGCTAGTGACAATCATGTGAGCTAGAGGGCATTACCCATATTGTTCATATGAGGAGATAAGACCCAGAGAGTTTCATGTGGTTACATAGCTAGTATCGGCAGAGTCAAGATTTCATTCCAAGTCCTCTGACCACATACCAAGCTCTTTCCACCAGCCACGCCATTCCCACCCACAGCTGTTGCATAGAGACAATAGTTGCTACAGGGACTCTAAGCTATCCCTGCTGTTTACAAGCCTACTGACCTCCAGGTCACATTTCATTATAATGATTATCATGAATCACCATCATCTTGATGGTAATTATACCTCTGTTTGCATAATACTGTGCAGGTCGTCAAGAACTTCAACATCCTTGCCTCACTTGATCCTCCTGGTAAATATAATAGGGGCACTCTATAATATCTTCCATTCCACAGGGCTGGTTGAGGCCAAGGGTGAAGGATGGAAGCTATCATTTATCAAGTACCTGCTGCACTTCAGGGCAGTGCTTGGGGCTATACCATCCCTCCTTTGGTTTATTTCTCAACACAGTCCTGGGAGATGACTGTCTCCATTTGACAGGTGAGAAAACTGAGCACAAACAACACCCACTGCCAGGTAAGATCACTGAAAGAATGTATTTTTCCATGGGGTTGTTAAATTCTTTGTACTGTCTCACTCCCTATCTCTCCGGGAACCCTGGCTTCCCGTTGACTTTACCCTACTTTCCCTTTAAGGAAGAGCCCCTAAGTCTTCCCTTCCAAATTTTAATTCCTAACTTTGGTTATCTCAAGTCATTGTTGAGAAGAAAACACTGAGAATGAATTAACCCTCACAGTTCCATCTCTGCCTTATGAACACCCCAGGGTGTCCCCCTCCCTTGAACTTCTTTTCCAGCCCTTGCTGCTTCCCCACCACTGAGTCACACCTCACACCCACATCTGCATGGATTTGTCCATAACTCCCTCCTGGGGTTACACTGAGCTCTATTTACTCCTCCTCCCTAAAATCTGACCCTCCTTGAGGCAGGTGTGGGGTGTAAGCTCAGCCATTAAGAATGTGGCCAAGAACATCAGTAGTTCATACTCTTGAAACTTCTCTCCCTAGTGGACTTCGGATAACAAAAATGCATTTCTATGTTGTTCTCCAGCAATGTGTATTGTCTGCTATAGGTCCAACTCTAGTTCATTCAAACTTTAGACACACTGAAGAAGGCAATTTCATGTTTGTGGAAGACTAAAGTACTGGGTCAATATTATTTTCCTGGGTGCTAGTCTCTGGACCTGAATATCAGCCATGACGCTGTGGAATTGTCAGCCCCTTGGTCCCCAACTCTTCTGTAGATCTGAGTCTTGGGCTATGGCCAGGAGTCTGTGTTTTATTTCCTGACAAACACATAGGTGAGGTCACGGGCAGCAGAGCTCCATGACTCTTAAGCAACACAAAAGATTCTGCAATTTTCCTCGAGGGAAAAGAGAAACTGTAAGAACACTCACAGTTCCTTCTTAGAATAGCCTTTAGTTATCCCAGTGAATCAGGGGTCATTGGGGTCAATATCATCAAAAGGCATGCATTGAGTGTGCTTGGCAAATACTGTCCCAGAATACTCTCTCCAGGGCAATTGATGAAAGAAACACCTGCATATTAGGTTTTGCATATTTTTGTCTTGTTCTATGTTTTACAAGTATGTTTTGTGTTTATAATTAGAAACAGAAAAAATGTCCTCCAAATGCTTTTCCTTTAGGCATTGAATCAGAAAACTGCAGGAAATCATCCAGTCCAGCCCCTTCCTCGAAAGAAGCTGAAACTAGATGAGCAAAAGGGAGAGACTTGTCCAAGGTCACTCAACTCAAGGTCACACACCAGACAGGAGGCCCTTGGAATACATCCCCTGACATATACATTTATAAAACCAATTATTCCACAGCGAATCCAATGGGTTCATGGGCTGCTACAGAACATGTAGCCCGAAATTTCCCCAGGAAAAAAGAAAGGGGAGTTAGGGGCATGCTAAAAGAAAACGAGAGTGACCATTCTGAAGGTGGGCTTGTTAAAGCTCAAAATTGAGTGAGAAAATGATGAGAGAATATGAACAGGGCAAAGGAGGCCGCTGAGACTAAAGAGCACTGTCTCCCTGACAACCGATATTTCTTTGTTCCTTTATCTGTATACTGGGAGACAGACAAAGTGATTGAGTGAAATAAAGGTAGGGAGGTGGGAAATGGGTGACTGGTGGAGCAGGTCAGGCAATTTAATGGCTTCTTCTTTCTCAGTCTCCAGGGAGAAAAACCCAAGTTGCAAGAAGAGGAGAGAGTGTGGAAAGAGATAGCCCCTGGAGCCCTTTGAAAATCCTGAGTGGAGGGGCTTCCTCAAAGTCCATGGGTGAGGGGACTTAGGAGGTCAGAGGGCTGGAAGGTGATGCCTCCCCCATAAGCTAGAATAAGACAGGGAGATGAGGATCCTTCTTTTTCTACTGTTGGCTGGTGCTGAATGCTGGCTCCCTAAGATACCACACCACTAAAGCAACCTGCTGATAAGAAAAAATTAAGGTTTTTCTTACCGCAGTATGGGAAAGTGCTATTTCAATTGTGTCTTAGAAGTGTCCAGGAGGGAGTCTGACAAAGTCAAGATACTTACTGGGTTTTGAAGTCTGGTTTAAAATGAGTCTTTCAACAAGAGGGGTAGGGGGAAGCAGTGCTTGATTAGGACTGGGTAAGGCTCATGACAATGCTTTAGGATTGGTGGGCACAGCAAGGTAAGAATTTTGAGACAAAGGGTTAAAGAATATTGGTGTGTATACTGTCATTTGGTGTTTTCTATTAAAGAGTTGATATACCAGGAAGCATTTGGAATAAACAATAAAATCATTTGCAACTTTTATCTTGTTTGGAAAGAATTTTCTAGAATGGTAAAGTTATGTTGATGAAGAAAGAATAAATAATGTAGACTGTAAGCTGTGTGGGTCTAGATAGTTTCCATTCTCATTGCGAAGACCACCCTGGAGTGTTATGCTCAGTTCTGGGCAACCAACTTTAAGAAATGTTAACATAGCCCTGGCTGGTGTGGCTCTGTTGGTTGGGCATTGTCTCATGCACTGAAAGGTTGCAGGTTTGATTCCTGTTCAGGGCACATGCTCAGGTTGTGGGTTTGATCCCTAATATGAGGTGTGCAGGAGGCAGCCGATCGATGTTTCTCTCTCACATTGATGTTTCTCTATTTCCCTCCCCCTTCCTCTCTCTAAAACTCAATAAAAATATTTAAAAATATATTAACATATTGCGGCATGTCCCAAGGTTAATTACCATGACAATGAAGCCAAGACCTGTGGGAACCAGAAGAAGTTGGACATTTAGCTGGGAGAAATGGAAAGTCTGGGACCAGCCCCATGGCAAAGGTCTACCGTGGGGTTGAGGCAGTTGTACTGGTTTCTAGGGGCCTGGAAGGTAGAATTTGAACCAATAGATAAGAGACACAGATGAACAAGCCTCAGTTTAGCTTAAGAAAGAACATTCAAAAAAAAAAAAAAAGAGGAAAACAAATAGAAAGAGGAGATTGGGAAGCAAAGCATGAGTTGAGTTAATGCATAGGACACATCCTCAGGGATTCTGCTCTGAACCAGGTCCTTCACAAACCCAAGACAAGCTGACATCTCAGAGGCTGACATGGGACGGAAATGTGCTTGATGGGCTGGTCTTTTTTCTCTGTCTAAGACTCCCCAAATAATCAAGATACCACAGTTGTCCTGAACTACTCCAAGCCGGCAGATGAAAGCCAGCTTCTACCCTAGTGTGCAGGCCCTGAAATCCAGGACATGGAAAGGGGTGGCTGGGCCTTTGAGTTTCTCTGTGTGAGACAGAGCCCTTCTCCCAGTGAGACCCACATAGCGGGGATTCTTGCAAAAGAGGAAAGGAGTGCCTAGATTCTAGCCCAGGGGTGGGCAAACTTTTTGACTCGAGGGCCACAATGGGTTCTTAAACTGGACCGGAGGGCCGGAACAAAAGCATGGATGGAGTGTTTGTGTGAACTAATATAAATTCAAAGTAAACATCATTACATAAAAGGGTACGGTCTTTTTTTTTTTTTAGTTTTATTCATTTCAAACGGGCCGGATTCGGCCCGCGGGCCGTAGTTTGCCTATGGCTGTTCTAAACACACAAAAGATAAAATGCCAATGTCTTCCATGTGGTTTCAGAGACTCCGATTTTCTCCCCACCCAGCCATTGCCCTTCACCTTCTGCCCACCCGCTCCCAGGCCCAGCTCCCCATGTTCTAATGCTGAGAAATGCAGGACACGCTGGTAACCTGTGTTTGCCAAGCAGCAAGCAGGGGAGGAGGAAGGCAGAACGCCCAGCCTCTTGTAATTACATAATTTTGCATTTGAACACACTGCACAGGGCAAACGTGGAAGTTGGAAGCCCAGAGCTGCAGGCAGACCAGATGGACTGGTCGTGTTGCCGATGATATGCTGACCGTGGGCACTGGTTGAAGACCACCCATCCCTCACTCAGCCGCTGAAGCCTCGCATGTTCCAGACCCTGAATTAAGTGCAGTCCAGGTAGCAGAGGGGCTTAGTCTGTGATCTGCCCTCAGGGAAGGCGAAGGCAGCTTGCTGGAGGTAAGGCACACACACAAACCCTCATGAAAAAAGGCAGGCTGCATGGGCTCCAACATGGACTTAACATTAAATTTAATCGTTATTGATTTCTTACCATGAGTCCAGCTCTATGTTAAGTTTCTTACATGTGTGATTTCATTTAAACTTTACCCACAACTCTAGGCATCTGGGGATGTTATTTTTTTATTTTTTTAAAAATATATTTTATCGGTTTTTTACAGAGAGGAGGGGAGAGGCATAGAGAGTTAGAAACATTGATGAGAGAGAAACATCGATCAGCTGCCTCCTGCACACCCCCTACTGGGGATGTGCCTGCCATCAAGGTATATGCCCTTGACCAGAGTCAAACCTGGGACCCTTCAGCCTGCAGGCCAACGCTCTATCCACTGAGCCAAACTGGGCAGGGCTGGGGATGTTATTTACAGGCGAGTTAACTGAGGCCCAGCATGAAGTAGCAGACACAGGACTTGGACTGAGGGCCTCTGATTCCAGAACTTTCGGCCTTAACCATTATGCTACACCACCGCTAACACCGGGCATATGTTAAATAATTAAAATCTATTTGTTAAATGGCTGAATGAATGACTGAAATGCCAAATAATATTTTAAGCAAAGCCCTGTGGGAGTTCAGAAAAGGTAGAGCATTCTGACTGAGACAGATAAAGGCAGCTTTCATGAAATCTTGTTTAGGCTCAGGCTCATAGAGTAGATAGGGAGATTGAGAGCAGGGCATGATTGGCAAACAGATGCTAAAGTGGCCCCATGATCCCCTCCTCCTGGTGTTCATGCCCTTGTGTCATCTCCTCCCCTTGAGTGTGGGCGGGACTTGTGACTTACTTCTAACCAATGAAATATGCAGATAACTGATGTCTATGCATGATTACCTGACATAAGATTCTAATGCCCATCTTAATAGAAGACCCTCTCCCTTGCTGGTTTTAAAAAAACAGCAGTCAGGTTGGGGAAGACATGTGGCGGGGAACCAAGGGCAGGCTCTGGCAACAACCAGCTAGGAATGAGGGCAGCCTTTGGCTGACAGTCAACAAGAAGCAGGTCCTTAGTCTGACCACGTGCAAGGGCCCGAATCCTGCCAACAACCGTGTAAGCTGGGAAGCAGATGATCCCTCTCTGGTTGAACCTTGAGGTGAGACCACAGACATGATGACATAATAAATGTATATTGTGTTAAGCCTCTAAGTGTGTGGTAATATTGTTATGTTAATAGATAACTAGCATAGTGTCATTGGCAGAGAAAACAGCAGAAGCAAAGGCCTGGAGGTGGAAAGGCCTGTGAACACTGGGACATTCTGCTTGTCCTGTGTGGCTGGAGCACATCCATGAGGTGAGTCCCAGGATGTGGAGGCTGGAAAGGCGGATTGGAAAAACTGCCTTCAAAGACAGAATGCCTTGTCTGGGCTCTGCTCTGTAGGGAAGGCGTTTCCAGTGTTGGTGGGTATAAGGAGAATCTCTATGGAGAGTGAGTGGGTCCCTTTGAGCAACCCTCAAAGGTGAATGTGTCCAGGTGAGTCTTGCCCATGTCTCTGAGGCTTCCAAATGGGGCCCTAAGATCCTGAGACAAGTGACCCTAATTATCACTCTTTGGGGGACCCCAGTCAGCTTGTGACCAAGTGGAGGTCTGGAGCTAGGGCCCTGGGACAAGGACACATCTGAGTTGAGTAGGTTTCCTCAACCAGGACCACGCCCCCAGTTAGGGCCTAAAGGGGACTCCTGGGGCCATCAGCTTTAGCTAACAATGCCACCAGCTCATTCGTAACCAGTGGAGAAACTGCCATGGCATTTTGAAAATAAGCATTGTGACTGAGTGATGGGGTTTTAAATTCAACAGTTTGTAGATGCATTAAAGCAAAACCAAACAAAAATGGTCTCATCATTTGAAAAGGTCACCCAGTAAAGACCCCTTCACCCCGACTCCCCCCTCTTTTCACAAATGAGTTGAATGATTCAAAGCCCTCATCTTAGTGAGGGGCCAGGGAGGCAGAAGGTCAAGGAAACCTGGATGGCAATGCGACATCGTGTGAGATTTCAGCTTCCTTGAGCAGGAAGTTGCTTTGTGGTGAAAATCTTTCTTCATTTTTTTTTCCCCCAGAGAAAATAGAGCTGCTGTTTCTCTCACATTTGGCTATGTGCATATGGGGAGAGTGATCAGAGGTTTGGCTCATGGTGCCTGACGATCCTGCAATGTTGCAGTGAGGAAGCGAGAGGAGATCAGGTCAGGATGGAGAGGAAAGATATGGGAGGCAGCTCAGCCCCCCTGGAAGTGACACACTCTGAGAGGAATTGAAATGTGAGGACCTCTAGGACCAGAAATGACAAGGGAGTCTGACTAATGCTGAGATGGAATAAAACATGAAAGGGAAAACCAAAGCCACATCCCAACCATTCCAGTCACTGTCCTTGGTTACAGAGAGAAAAGCAACTTGAAAGGGCATCCCAGAGAGAAGACTTTAATTCATTCAAATAACCTCCTTGGCACCAGATGCTGAGCTGGACACAGGCCACGTTGTCACGGGGGTATGATGAGGTCCAGGACCAATGGGGAGCCAGTGGGGAACCGGTGCCAGGCTCTTACAGGGGTCTAACATGGGTCTGTGCAGCTGGCTCTGAGCTCAGAGGGGTGGGGGGGAGAGGGAGGCAGCCAGGGCGGGAGTGTGGAGTGGGGGCAGGCGATTGCCGAGTGGACAGGGTGGGAGGCAGAGGCGGGTGAGCTATGGTGCGCTGTGGGGGGTGCACTGTGCAGCTGAGGCTGGAAGTGTGGTTGGGGCCAGACTGAATCCCAAATCATTTTTTTGAACAAATCAGCCCAGGAAGCTCTCTGGATCCTGCCTGAAGCTGCCAACTGCTCCGAGGGAAGTGATTTGGAATAGGGGCGCAGATGTCCAAGAAACATCCCCTGACTTCCCTAGGCGCTCCTTCCTTTCTGGGACTCCCTCCAGCAAGTCCTGGCAGCACTGCTTTCTCTCCAGGCCTCTCATTGGAGATTTCCTGAAGCATCGGTGGCCTTTGGTGGGGGTGACTCCTGCCAACTTACCTATCATCCTTGTCGCTCAAGGACCTCCTATTGCCTAAGACAAAGTCTGAAACCTCATTCTGGTGTTCACCTCCCTCCCACACTGGCTCCCAGCTTCCTGTCCAGGGCCATCATTTCCCTCCACCCCTTGCCTGGGTCCTTCACTACACAACCACAAAAATCACAGGAGAACTGGACATGCCTCCGGGTCTGGCTCACATCCTCTCCCCCTGCTCCGTGTTCACACACCTACATACTGCCCATCCTTCAGGCTCGGCCACCCGGCCACCGCAGCCTTCTCCTTGGGCCCATTCCCACTTCCAACTAGAAATGATTGTCCTCCCTCCTAAGTCCCACAGTGCTGCACGCAGCCACGCTGCTCTTGGACGTTTAGTACTTGCTTCCCTCCAGGATGGTGATTTGTATCTGTGTTTGCTTTTTTTTTTATAAGACTCCAGACACTGAAGTCTATCACATCCTTACTGCACCGTTTAATAAATAGACATATGACCTTGTAGTTGAGTTCATATGTGTTTCTCATCTAGAAGGGTGGGGCTTGGAAGGACATTCCCTCTCTCACTGGAGAGAGTGTTTGGTTTTAGGTACCCCAGGGGAGAATGAGCCCCAGCACAGCCTAGCTTGAAAAACCTTATCACCATTTTTCTCCAAGCAGGTATTTAACTTCACCAAGTCTTAGTTCTTGCAAAACATGGGGATGATATAGTGTTTACCATAAAGAATCTTTGAACTTTACATGAAACAATGCATGCAAATTACTTAGCACAGCACCTAAATGTGCCATTAGTCTACTAAACAAATAAATATTGAGCAGCTGTTATGTGCCAGGCACTGGGGAGACAGCAGTGAACGATTCAGACCACGTTACTGCTCTAATGTGCCTCCATTCATGAAAGCTCGTGTAGGCAAATGAATAAGTAATGCAACATAAGGTGCTGACAAGTGCTTTGAAGAAAATGAGCTAGTTTAAGAGATAGATAATACTGAGGTAGGGAGGAGAGAGAATTAAGAGAAGAAGCTGCTCATGCAAGACCTGGGGGAAGCTCATTCTTGGCAGAGACCAGAAGAAATAAGTCTCAACTTATAAGCCAGTGGCCAGGTACCTTTCTCTACCCCACACATGGTTGAGAAAGTTGAGGAGATGGGCCTTACCTTCACTCCAGCAGGCCTTTGCCTTCAGAGAGATGGTCCCCACTGTTCAGGAACCCGTGGCCATGGCGGTTGCTGGCCATCACTGACCAGGGAAGACTGCAGGCATCCCCTACCTGTTCCAAATCCTGCCTCGCCTGCCTCAATGCCTCACCTTCTCTGGTCTTCAGAGAAGGCTTAATTGTTTCTTTACTTCAGGGTCATTGTTACCATGCATGTGCACACAGAGTCAAAGGAGAGTGAGAGTTCCTGGGGAAGGTTGTCCCATGTGGATACACCAGGCTTTTGGAAGTTGCCCACAAGGATCTCCCTTCTTCCCTAACTCTCTGCCTTCTCTCTCCCTTCCTGCAGGCCTGTCCTTTGCAAGGTTTCTCAGCCAGGTGCCATATTGCCCCTCCACCTTCACTCAGGAATGGTTGGAATGGGAAGGGGCCATTTTTGATGGTCACAATGACTGAGAGGTGCTACTGGCATTTCGTGGGCTGGGGCCAAGGAGGCGAATCATCCGATGATGCACAAGACAGTTCCATACAATAAAGGATTATCCTGCCCAAAAGGTAAATGCAGACACTAATCCCTCAATATCCCCTCAAATATCACCAAATCCCCTTTTCCCTAGCTAGGTTCTGTCACCCGTCTCTTTAGAAATAATTGAGCCCCAGTCTCCCAAAGTCCTCACTGTCTATCTTACAAACTTAACAGCCCCTGTCTCTAAGCAATTACTACTGCTCCATCTAGACAGGCAGGGCAACTCTCCCAGACGGAGGGAACAGCTCTGGTCCTGTACCAGGGCCAGTGGAGAAAATGGTGGTAAGGGCTTACTAGCAGAGCGTCTTAGTTAGTTCTTTCCTGGAGTACCTACACTCAAACATTTCTCACCAGTGAGAGGATAAATACCCATATAAGCGCCACCCTTCTGGATGAGAATACATATTCCTCCTACTAACCCCAGTCCCATCACCCTCAGACTTACTAGTATGTTACAAAACTTCCTATTTGAACTCGACAGAAGTCCAAACACCTCTCCATTAAAAACCAGGACAGTACCATGCGGTCCTCAATTTGCCTTGCCTTTTACATCATCCTCATCATCACTGTCAATTCTTACTATTATCAATGGTACAGGCCTTGCACAGACCCTCAAATTGGTGGGAGTTATGTCCATGGAAGATCCTGGCAGCATGGGTGATAGGAAAATATGGGGCAGGGCCATGTTCCCACTAACAAAGGTCCTTGGCAAACCGACTTTCTGATGTGCTTAATGAGTGGCCTAATGCTTGATTAAAAGTGCTTGAGAGAGAAATTCTCTCGAGAGGAGGAACAGTGCCAGGGGGCACTGGAAGGGCTCACTTTTCATTCTTTGACTCTGGGAGTTGGCAGGAAAAAGGACAGTGACTATTCCCTGCAGAAAACAACGCTCCAAATGGCTCCAGAGCCAGCCTGGGAAGGCTGCTCCTTGGCAGTGTCCTTGGCCAGCACGACTTTCCAAACATCCAAGTCAAAAGCAGCTTTTGTGGGAGGTTCAGAGCAGAATCCCTTAAAGCAGGAGGTTTGTCCCACTCTTCCCAAACTGGATGTCTGTTTACTGAAAAAGTCAGTAGATCATACCTGTCCAGAGAACAAGTTGTCCCAGAGAGAGTCCTTTCAGGAAACAGGTAGCCACTCAAATGGGGTAATGGGGCAGAGACAAAGGTGTGGGCAGTGATAAGGAAGGTTGAAGAACCCCAGGGTGGCAGCATCAAGAGCAGTTGGGCATGGAAGGGAGAGATTGCCAGAACCCTGGACGTAGGGGAGGGTCATTGGTCACAGCCAAATCATATAGCCCACAGGCTGAGAACCGGGGTTACAGGCTGAGAACCGGGGATACACGCCTCATCTCAACCTCCTCTTGTTGCTGGAAGGCAAGGAGCCTGGGAACTCACTGATCCAGCCTCCTGGCCCAGCACAGGAGGGAATTTTTACAAACCACTCTGAAAATTAGTACCTTAAGACAATAAATATAAATTTAGCCCTTGATTTTATAGATTAGCATTAAGCTGGACTCAGTTGGGTAGTTCTGGTCTGAAATGTACCTGGCTTGGCTGTCTCAGCAAGACTTACTCATGTATCTGATATCAATTGGGTTGTCCAGGACTATGTTTAAAATGGCCTTGTCTGAGTCAGTTAGAAAGACACAGACCTCTCTTGACCTGGATCTCTTTCCTTCCAGGTTGCTAGCCTTGTGTACAAAGCAGAAAAAGGGCCCAAGAGCAGTAGGTGGGCAAACTCCAAAGTGCAAGTGCTTCTCAGCCTTCTGCTTACATTGCATTTGCTTCTGCACCTTTGGTCAAAACAAGTCACATGGCCATCCTGATTCAAGGGGAGGAAAACTTTATTCCACCCCTAAAGGGACAGGAAGAATGTGTGGCTGTATTTTGCAACCTACTATAGTCTGTGCTCCAGCCACAATTCATATTCTTTCCACATGCAATATATGCTCTTCCATATCCCAGGACCTCCAAAACTGGATCCTTCCAATCTGGGCTTGTTCCTGTAGCAGTTGGCTTTGGCTGCATAACAAATGATCCCAACACTTAGGAGCTTAAAACAATAACCATTTATTTAGCTCAAAGTTCTATAAGCTGACAATTTGGGCTGGGTACAGCTGGGCAATTCTGATCTCTGCAAGTGCTCACCCATGCATCTTTGGTCAGTACTCCTCGCTCCTCCACATGACCTTGGGTCCTTTGGCATGCTCATCCACATGTTGGCAGGATTCCAAGAACAGCAAAAGAGAACAAACCCCAATGTGAAATCAAGCCTTTACTTATATGCCATTGCTAACAACCCATTGGTGAAGCAAGTTAATGGCTGGGCTCAGAATCAGAGCAGGAGAACAGTGAAAGGTAGATGGCAAGGGGACATGAATACAGAGAGATGGAATAATTGATGATTGTTTTAGTAATTTATCTTCCACAGTGAAGTAAGTAGAGAGTACTAGTAGATCTTGAGAGATAAATGAAAGATGCAGCTCACAAGTCTAAATTTCATAATGCAGCACTGAAGCCTCTTGAGAATGGGTCCCACATATCTCTCCAATATCAACTCAATTTATCCTGCAACTACACACCTGCCGACCTGGGCTCTTCCCAGTTTCAGGGACCTTCCCTGGCTTTTCCTGCTCACTCTTCTCTGGATTATCCCCCCATCATTTTTTTTTTTTATTAGTCAACGGGTTCCAAGGGACTCAGTGGCAGGAGGACCTCATCCAGCATCTTGATGGCTTCCACATTGGCTGCCTGGGTTTTCTTGGCCAGATACTCAGCCTTATGATAAAATCCCTGCTCTGGGTGCTATGGCCGAGGAAGTGCCCAGCAAGGATGACCTGGGAGAAGTGGGTGGCACTGCCTGCTCACCCTCATCCCCCAGCTGCCCCATCACCATGTCCACCAGTGGCTAGGTGCCTTGCAGGCTCTCGCCTCTGCCTTCACCCAGGCCCAGACCAGACATCAGCAGCACAAATCTGTCCAGGTCAAGTGGTGGTGCAGGCATCTGATGAGCAAACCCTGGGAAGCAATGGTCTTCCACCAAGAACTTGCCATCATCTCTCATGGAGCCCAGCACGGTCAGCAACATCCCTGTGGCCAGGCTGAACATATCAATGGTAACTTCCAGTTTGATCCACTGTAATTCTTCTTCCAAGACCAGCTCATCATCTGTGTGGGTGTACTTGCTCCAAGGAGGTGTGGGGAGCAGACTGTGCTCCTTGCTGACCTCTTGCAGGTTAGAGGGCCAGAGCTCCATGGCCTTGAGGAGGGTTCCCACCACACAGCACCTCTCCCTGGGCTGCAGCTCACACCGCTTCTTTATTTGGACTTCACTGCTGAGCGCAGCAGCCCAGGGGCCCTGCCTCTGACAGGAGGGAGGAACCATTGAGGGCAAGGACCACTTAGACCTAAACAATCACTTGGCTCCAGGAGGACAAATGTATTCAGGATGTGGATGGGCTCTGGATGGGTCTTTTTAAGAAGGTAGACATGCAGAGAAGGCAATGTGAAGTCAGGGCAGAGACTGCAACGATGTGGCCACAAGCTCGGAGCACCAGCAGTCACCAGGAGCTGGAAGAGGTGGGAAGGACCATCCCCTGGAGCCTCCAGAGGGAGCTAGGCCTGCTGACACCTTCATGTCAGACTTCTGGCCTCTAGGGCTCAGCTCCAGGGGACTGGCGCGGGGCCTGCTGCATGGAGATGCTCGCTGCATTGAAGGTGAGGAAGAACATTTCCCCACTGCTGCTGGGCCTGATTCACCAGGAAAGGCCTCATTTGGATGGGGTGGGTGGTATAATGTGAGCATACTGCCAGCTAAAGCTGCGCTCCCCCAGCCAGAAGGGCTGTGAGTAGTTGGTGTAAGTCACCATGGGCATGAGGGCAAAGGTGACATTGCTGGCTGACGGGGGGGGGGATAGCCTGCTCAGAAAACATGGTGTGCTCCAGGAGCCCAGACTGCTGCGCCCAGACCAAGGAGGACGTGGTCACTCAGGTGTCCACTGCCTGCTCCACACCTCCACCTGAACAACTACCAAGGTCTCAAATCCACATGCCCCAATTCTTCATCTTCTGTATCCAGCTCTCCAGCACCTGCTCCATCTCAGGATATGAGGCCAGATAACTCTCACCGCACACCAGGGTCCCCAGCCCCCATCTTTATCTGATCACATGCTCTACATCCTCCTTAACCTCATTTAAAGCCATTGTTCCCAGAGGTCTTTCCTGATTCTCATCCTCATCCCTCTCCCCGACTACACACACTGACATACATACACACAGACACCACCACCACCACCACCATCCTCACCACCACCAAGCTGAACGTGACTGTGAATTTCTGCCTACAATCTCTAGAGCCCCCTCTGTGCCTCTCGTCAGGTACTTAGTGCATTGTACTTATTTACAGATGGATGTTGTCTCCTTTCTTAGACTGTGAGCCACCAGAGGGCTGGATCCTTGTGTGGATTCATTCTTTGTCTCCCTCCACAGTGCCCAGCAAGATATCCTCTTGACCTAAGGAGGTCAGTGCTGAACAATTCAAAGATCACAGAAGAAGACATTGCAACCGAGCCAAGAAACACCCTTCAGAGAGGAACTCAGAAGAGCAGCAATTGCCTGCCCACTGAATGAGGGGTAGGGCTTTGGGCTTGCCAGAAAACACATCTTGAACCAGAGGTCAAATTCATGAAAAGATAGTCCTCAACTGCATCCAAGAAAGAACTTCCTGTAGGAGAACGGTCCAGGTTAGAGTGGGCTGGCAAGAAGAGGAGCGAGACACCCCATCTGGCAATGAATCAGTCTTCTGGTTAGTGTCTGAGAGAGTGATTTTGCTTAGTTTGTTTATATTTAAGGTTTGCACATTAATAATTCCTTCATTAGACTTACGTTGCCCCTCGGCACCAGGAGTTTGTATCCCAGGCCTCACAAATAAAGGGTTTTCAGGAGCAGCTTTCCTCATGAGGCAGCCTGTGCTGAAATTGACCCCTGGCCAATTCCCTGAGAGTTGGCTGGGCGCTGGCACATTGTGTACCAGGGGCCAACTAGTGTGTGATTAGATTGGGGGTGGAAGGTGTGGGAGGGGAAGATGACTGGGCAAGTGTGAAGGAATTCTAAAATGTTAGGGAGGGCCATTTCAGTAAATTTCCTTATACACACACCTGCACACCCCTGTTGAATGGGCCATACTCCCTCCTGTCAGAAACCAGTAGCTCAGCCGAGGAAGGCTTCTCCCTTAGGGTGGGTGGGGTAATTAAGACAGTCCTGTAGACCCCACCCTTCTCTAATACTGATACTCTTTGATCAGCCCAACTTCCCTGTGTTTTAAGTGGTAGAACAGTGCCCCAGAATGTATTTATAGCCTCCATAAATACCACAATGTTCCAGGACTAGAGACAGGTCTGCTCTTGGACCTGAGTGCCAGGAGTGACAGAGGGGAGAGATGCTCACACCAGTGGAAGGTGGCTCCAGATGGCACCACTGCTGTGAGCAGAGGACCCATCCTCGGAATGAGGCCTGGAGTGGCTCTTCTGACCCCTCCCAGTACTGTCCCTGAGAACAAAACACCTCCAGAGAGCAACCCCCTTATCAATATGTCAAAACTGAGAGTTCTGGTCAAGATGCAGAGTAGGTGGACACTGCTTACCTCCTTCCATGACTACATCAGATTGCAACTAAATTATAGAACAACCAACCTGGAGAACCATCTGAAGATTAGCTGAACAAAAGTCCTATAACTAAAAATATAAAGAAAAAGGCATGTTGAGACTAGTAGGAAGGGTGGACATGCAAAATGGGCTGACCCCAAACCCATGTGTGGTGGTTAAGAATGGAGAGGGATATCACAGCTTCAGAGGTCACCCCTGGGGAGTGAGGGATCTCAGCCTAATGCTGGGAAGAGGAACCCACAAAACACCTAGCTGTGAAAAAATCAGCGGGGATCTGTCCATCCAGGTGAGACGAAAGGCTACTGGAAATACAGGTGTTCTCTAAAAAGGTTCACACAAGGACTCTTGCTTGCAGGCACTCACTCTGGGCTCTGGCGAAAGGACAGTGGCAGAAGGGCAGTGTGTCAGGGCCACCGGAGACATATAGGGAGAAACTGAGTTGCGTGGCTTCCAGGTGAGGGCTGGAAAGACAGTCACCATTATTCCTGAATCGAGCCCTTCTACCACATGGCCAAATCTGAATCTGCACCAGCCTGATGAACTCCTCTAGCTCCACTCTGAAGACTCCCTGAGACCATGATCCACCAACTCACGCACTGCTTGAGGCTTTTCTTAGGGCTCTTTTAAACTAGAGGGGACTATTTTATATCAAACATTCCCTCTTAGATTACAGAAACTGTAATCTGGCTAAAACCACTCACCCTCTTCTGCCTCTGAAGAAAAATCCAGTTAATGCCAGCCGATATTTTTCCAAGAATCTGGCCCCTCTCTCAAATCCCAGCCTTTTCCACAAAGAAGCTCAAGAAGCCCAAGAGGAAATCCAGTATTCTCCTCAAAAGCAGATATCAGCTCAGTGGATCTCTGGTGCATCCTGTGGAATCCCTAGCAAACAGGTGATCCAGAAAGGAGGGGCTGGAAGAAAGCATGTCACCGCTAGGTCCTGAGTCAGAGAAGCAGATGCTTGAAGACCTAGGAAGAAAGTTTCAACACCCCCACCACCCCATAGTTTCCCATTGTCTACAGAAAGGTCAGATTATTTTGTCCAGAATTCAGGTACTTTACATCATGACCCCAATAAGTCTAGTCCAGGGGTGGGCAAACTTTTTGACTCGAGGGCCACAATGGGTTCTTAAACTGGACTGGAGGGCCGGAACAAAAGCATGGATGGAGTGTTTGTGTGAACTAATATAAATTCAAAGTAAACATAATTACATAAAAGGGTACGGTCTTTTTTTTTTTTTTTTTAGTTTTATTCATTTTAAAGGGGCCGGATCCGGCCCACGGGCTGTAGTTTGCCCATGGCTGGTCTAGTCTCATTTTCTGCTAGACCTTCAAACCCCTAGCCGTCTTGGAGCATTTGTGCTCCTCAAATATACCCAGCTCACCCCACCTGCAGGTCTTTGTTCCAGCTACTGAAACATGATTGGTCTTAGGATAGATTCTCAGACCCTGAGATAAAAATTCAAGTACAGCCCTAATTGGTTTGGCTCAGTGGATAGAGCGTCGGCCTGCAGACTGAAAGGTCCCAGGTTCGATTCCGGCTAAGGGCATGTACCTTGGGTGCGGGCACATCCCCATTGGGGGGTGTGCAGGAGGCAGCTGATCAATGTTTCTCTCTCATCGATGTTTCTGACTCTCTATCCCTCTCCCATCTTCTCTGTAAAAAATCAATAAAATATATTAAAAAAAATTCAAGTACAAGTATTTTGTGCAGAGGGACTAGGGGAGATGATCAAGAAAATACCAGTAGGATAGTCAGGGAGGATGGAAAGTAATAAAGGGAACGTTATTGAGTAGGTTCCCATTGTGGGCAGCAAGGTTTGATTCTACTGGGGAACCCTGGGAGACAGTGTAGAACCCACTTCAGAGTTGTCTCCACCTGAGAGAGAGGGAACTGGGGTGTTTATCCACCAACTCCCATCAGTCACCAGTGGTGGGGTTCTGCAGGGGAACTGGGAGGTATTGACTCTGAAGCATTCGAGTCCAGCTTGCGTGGGAATGGTGACTGCCAGGAGGCGATGGCCAGTGCACCAGAAGTATCGCCTTCTCCACTTTCATGCCTCTTTTTCTCTCTCCCATCACCATTTTCAGTTTCTCCAAATGGCCCACTCGTCAAAGGACAATGCCACCTCCTCCAAAAAGCTTTCCTGATTTCAGACAGAATCAGCGATCCCTCTGGCATCCACAGACAATCACAGCACAACTGTTACAAAATCCGCATGTTCCTGCCTTCCGGTTTTGCCTTCACTCAGCTGTCAGTTAAAGGCCGAATTGATGACTAAGTAGTGTGGTGGCGACACTCATCCTCCTGCCTTGGTTTCCTTCCTTTCTGCTTTACACGCAGCGGTGTCTGTGATCTGTACACTCGCAGCAGGTCTTTAACCCTGTTAACATCGGAAGTTAGAAAATACTTCTTTAACGTGCCATTTGGTACTATTGCCTGAATCTGTTCTTATTGCAAAAACACAAATTTAAAGGTTGTTATTTGAAGCAGTGCATGGTAATTACTGTGTTGTATAATATCAACAGTTTTATTTGCATATGGTGATATAAAAATAGGAATAAATACCTAAATACCAACTGCTCTCTCCAGGTTATCTGGAACTGTGATGTGTGATACACTGAAAGCATCTACTCTAGCTCTGTAGGAAGAGGAGAGAATGTAAATGGAAGAAAACAAGTAAGAAAAGAGGAAGTTCAGACCCACAGAGAGGAAAAATGCTGGCACTTGAGGAGTAAAGTGGTTTCTGGGAGCCCTGAAGTGACCCACAGCAGTGCAGTGGAGGACGGATTGGTGTAGGCAATCTTACTGTTTCCCGAAAATGACTTTACAGAGTGTTGCAGTGAACGTGGGAATAGAGCTGTCCCACCTGCCATTTCCCAGATGAGTGTAAAGAGAAATGAGGAACTGCCTGGTCAGCTCAGCTGCTGTAACAGAATTCCATAGACGAGGCACCTTAAACAACAGGAGTTTATTTCTTATAGCTCTGAAGGCAGGGAGTCCAAGATCAAGTTACCAGCAGATTTGGTATCTGGTGAGGTCTCTCTTCCTGGTTCCTAGAAGGCCATCTTCTCATTATGTCCTCACACAGTAGAAGGAGTTAAGGACCTTCCTGGGGTCCCTTTTATAAGGACACTAATCCCAGTTGATGATGGCTCCACTTTCATGATCTAATTACCTCCAAAGGACCCACCTCCAAATACCATCACCCTGGGGGTTAGGGTTCAATATGTGAATTGGTGGGTGGGGGTATGGGGAGCATTCAGTCTATAGCAGAAGCCTATAGCTGTGGTTAATAGATTAAGAAGCTAGAGCTTCTACTAGATCACGAAGGAAGTCTGAGACAGCATGTGATTAAATGGGAATCTGCTTGCAAACAGATCTGTGTCTAACTCATGAGCTGCCGTGTTTGCCCTGCTTAGAGATCAAGTCTACACATGATTGTGTTTCCTGAGGAGTAAGGCTCTTACTTGGTTGCTGATTATTTCTGAAGGTCAGGTCCACTTCTCACAGCAGGTGGGAAATCCAGAAGGTTGACTCAGCACTAAAATGAAGAAACACCTCTGTCCACCGGTCACCCAATAATGAAAGTGATAACAGGGGCTAGGTGAGCATGAGACTAGAACGTTGTGAAGAATTGCTGTGTTATATAATATTAACTACTATTTCCTACACAGCATCTCAGCATGAGGGCTCTCTGGGGCAGACACTGTTGTCTTCAACTTAAGATATCAAGTTCCTGTTGCAAGTAATATGGTGTCAGTGAGACCAGTATTTGTCATGTAAATGAATCACATTTAAGACTTCTCCAGTCTCCTTCCTCCCAATGGCCCTTGGACCCTCCTCATCTCCTTTCTATTAGTTCCTCTGCTGGTCCCTTTCCTGGAGTCCATCAAGAGATGACTTTGGTTCTAGACTTAAAGGGGACATTACAGACACATACATCTTTTAGGGTGAAGGGTGGGTTCCTGGAGACATTAAAGAAAAAAAGCCTAGTAAAACGATTCTTATATTCCTACTTATCCACCCACTCAGGAAAGAAAATGTTTTTGCCAGAGAATTATAATAGACTCATATTTACCTTCTTTCCTTCATTCAAAAATCTTACCCATCACTCAACCCACATTTCAAACACTGCCTATGCATGAAAGCAAGTTTGATCCCCGGTCATATTGCTCTGTCCTGAGAGCCCCACACACTGGGCCTTTGCTATGGCACTCACAACTTACTGTCC
Source organism: Myotis nattereri (assembly GCF_964212035.1). Lineage (NCBI taxonomy): Eukaryota > Metazoa > Chordata > Mammalia > Chiroptera > Vespertilionidae > Myotis > Myotis nattereri. Next base: position 52,181,085 of record NC_138077.1, read on the forward strand.
TCTACTGTTTTACTCATGACCAGACTGTAGGACCTGGTGGTTGGGAGTGTGTCTGATTCATTTTTGTCCTACCTCACACCAATCCCACTGCCACTCCCAGGGCCTGGCCAAGACAGGAAGAGAACTGGGTAAATTGAATTTTAGAATAAAAGGAAGTTTAGCCAGGAGTTTAACTTGGCTCAGAAGGATTTCAGTCCAACTTTCCAAGAAGCCACTCTCTAAGCTCAGAGGCTGGAAACTTGCTGTCTACCTGTCCCAGGACCTCCCCTCCGGGGCTCTTGGCAAGTACCTACTTGTCTCTCCTATTGTAGCCCTGGCACAACATTCCCTTGCTTATCATACTGTTACGGAGGAGGTTTCTTCTACTGATGAAGACAGGGTTGGGCAAGATGGTCATAAGATCTCATAAGTGGGGAGCTGAAAGTAGTCTCTCATCTAAGGCTGCTCTCCCTTCTACAGTCCACCTGCCAAGAAGACATCCTGCCTTGGCTTGAATAACATTGATGGGGAGTTTGTACCACTGTCCTTGGGGGACACTTTCCTCAGATTCACTTCCACCTTTGGAACTCAATTCTATCCTTGGGGGTTGCACAGAACAATCTGCTTCCTCTTCCCCAGAGAAGTCTTCAAATGTTTGGGGACAGTTCTCTTGTCCTCTTGAGTCTTCTTTTGCCAGACTAAATGGCCTCAGCTCTTACACCATTTTCACTTGTCCCAACAAGGCTACTGTTTTTAAATGCTCTTGAAAGAACATTCTCCACAAGGTGACATAGAAATGAGTAGTCATGTTGGTACTGACCCGACCTTTGCTGCATCTCAGCAAGAATACATACTTTCACGTCTCTCCAGTGGTGCAGAAATAATTGGTGAGAGTCAAATTCATACACACACTTGCTCAAATCATGTCAACAAGAGACTGAGAGATTGAACAGAGTGTGCGGCTTCTGGTTTGGTAGAAAAACAGAAGGTCAGCACCAAATTCAGTTGCCCCTTTTTTCCCCTTTAATTATAGATCAGAATAAAGCAAGGAGACTGAGAACCAATAACTCAATTGGAAATTTTCTTTTGAGGACTTTGGGGCAGGATGTGTAGGACCAGAATGTGGGCCAACCAGGTAGTAGACCATCTCAATAACAAAATGGTGACACTGATGGCAGGAAAAGTCCTAAAGAGACTTTGTTTTAGTAAAACACTTCTTAATCTTGTTTTCCATAGTCTTCCTTTCAGAGAACACTAGAAGTGTTCAACAGGGCATATCTCTTAAAAATAAATTGTAAAAAGACCACTAGAATTCTCCTTCCTTCCTTCCTTCCTTCCTTCCTTCCTTCCTTCCTTCCTCCCTCCCTCCCTCCCTCCCTCCCTCCCTTCCTTCCTTCCTTCCTTCCTTCCTTCCTTCCTTCCTTCCTTCCTTCCTTTCTTCCTTCCTCCCTCACCTTATTCCAAAACATCTTTGAGGTAACAAATGCCCAATGTTTTTGTGCTTTAAATAGCATTGAATTGCTCATTGCTTCACATGAGTGGCCAATGTTTGGAATCCAAAGTCTTTTTTGTGATAAAGAGTTTGAGTCAAAGATAAACCTGCAGTAATGAGTTCTAACATGCAATCATATTAACCATTGCAGCATTAGATTAATTTCATCCCAACACACCTACTGTTATTTCAATCTATTAACTTTTTAAATTGATAGAAAATCCTTCCTAAAAATGAATGTTATGTGGACAAGTCACATCAGTATGTCTATGTAAAGACCTTTAATCATCTTTTTAATGAAAAGATTAAGCAATTTTTTTAAAGTTGAAGAGTATTTAAAGTTAAATCCAAGCAGTAATAACTATTGAAAGGGCAGTAATGAACTGATGGTCACATCTCCATTTCTGCTTGCTTCTAAGCATAAGGACCAGTAGGTGATGAGAACACATGCTCAGAACATACCAACTTAGAAGACTTTCTAGTTTTGAAAAGAGAATGTCTTCTCTCCTTCCTAAACATCATAGCACCGGAACCTTCCCAGCTTCATCCTACACACACCTGAAAGGGAAAGTCAATTTTGTTACCTGCTTAAGGCTTAATAAGCATAATTCATGGGAAAGATTTACTCCCCGTCAAAAGTATAAACTCTGGCCTCCAAGAGAGTGAGGGAAAAAATGGGGAAGGGGAATCAAGGAAGACTTCTTAGGGCAAAGGGGGTAACGGCCCCCCAAGTTTGTTCTTGAGAGCTTGGTGGCCAACTGGAAGAGCCTTCCCTCCTCCTTAAAGTGGAGTTTAGAAATCGATTCATCTCTTATGTGGGGAAGCAGAGCTGGGCCCTGCGCTTGAAGGGGTATTGCTTGGGGCATGGGGCAGTGTACCCTATGCCTCTTTTCTGACCCCTATGAAGCTCAATTTGAAATATCTGTCACAACTGATATCCCAAGGAGCCTGTGAAGAAGCTGATGGTGCAGCTTCCTTTAAGTGCAACACTTGGGTGGCCCTACACTGGGGGAGCTACACTGGTCCTACCCTTGGAAGGAAAACCCTGCTTGGAAGGCAGCCCCTGGAAAGCCTTACTCCATCATTCGCTGAGTGATTCCCCTTGGCTCAACCAACATGATTGTTTGGACCAGGCTCCATGTTAGGCCCTGAGGGATTCAGAAATCAATACTAATGATATTAATATAGTCGCTAATATACTCCATGCTCCAAAGCCAAAGTAAATTAGCCGGGAAGTCTTACTCAAAATTTTGAATAGCAAATAAAAAGGTCACTTACAGTGGAGGATACATGGAGTATGTGGCAGAAATGGTTAAAAGCCAAGAAGACTGAGTGGTTTCCTGGGGTGGGTCGGGGAGTCATGAGAAGGAACTGTGCAAGGATTCAAACTGGAGAGTGAGAGCCTGCCCTGCCAGGGACATGGCTGGGATCGGCTGAGTGGGAACCTCTCCAGGCCGCAAGCAGAGAGCTGGAAAGCAGAGAGGGGATGTAGGAACGGTGTGTCCAAGAGGTTGGCTGAAGGCCTGGGCTCCTGTCACTGGAGCGTCCTTGTTGGACTTCTAGGTGCTTCTAGCACATTTCTGAGACTAGGCTGCACAGATTTAAAGGAGATAGGAAGGCACAAAGGAGAGGTTGCAGGAGGAGAACATGCACAGGTAGGTGTTGCTGAGGAGAGCAAGGGACACTCATGGTGAGGGGTTGCTCCTTAGAGTATAAACAAATCTTGGGAGCCAAGGGATGAGGGCTGGACCTCACAGGGTGACACCCCCAACTGTGGACCTCCCTGAGGCTTCTAAGCTCCAACCAGCCATGGAGAACAGAAGGCTCATCTTTAATTTGTGCCAATTTTTTCTGACAAACTCAATTTGAAGATTCAGCTCAATTGCAATCAACAAAGTAAGTGAAGCAGAAAATCACTTGCTTCCCCGGAGCAAGGAGCACCATCGGTGACTCCAAAGGAGCCAAAGCGTGCGCAGGCCTCCATCAGGGCACAGGGGCCCTGCTCTTCTGTCCTCAGCATGAGTGAGGGCCTGGTCCACCCAGGAGGGCTCCTTCCCAGCTCCCACCATCCCCCAAGGCGCTTTTAGTAAGGCAACAGCTTGCAGAGGAAAGAACACTGGACTGGAGTCAGGTGGCCTTGGTTCTAGCCCTGTCTCTGGTACTGACTGCTGGGCGCCCTGGAGCAAGTTACTTCTTCTGGAGTTGCTGTTGCTCAGCCTTCAAAGGGGTGGGAGCAAGAAATAGTCCTTGCTGTGCCCACTTTACAGGGTGATCAGGAGGCTCAAATAAGGGAATAGATGCGAAAGCTGCTCTTTACATTCAGGGCACTGAGCAGATGCCCCCCCTTGGTGTAATGGTGATGATGGCAATGATGGGAATGGTGGCTGAGCTACTTTTTATGCACAGTTTCTATAAATATCACACCAAGAGATGAAGTCCTGATTTTAATGGCCTTACTTTATCCATCTCATTTATCTCTGGGTTCTCACCCTGGCTCCAAAGAATCATTTTTAGCTCTGTGAGGAGTTTGGGTGGAATGTCTGAGAGCATCTTTCTCTTCTATTCCCCACCCCTATGGTCAAGTCCAGTGACCCTTCCTAGGTATCCTCTCGGGGGCATCAGGGACTTGGAGCTCAGTACCCACACGGAGGTCAAGCTCTCTCTAGTTTTACCTGGAAGAGGGACAGGTTGATGATCTTCAAAGCCTTTCAGGGTCCCAGTTTCTAAACCTAGCAAATTCTTCTGACACCATGACTGCTAACTCTTACCCATGCCAGAAATTAAGGACACAAAGCGAGGGCTAGGTGGGTCAGGGCTATACCTTGTAGGAGATTATGTCTTAGTGTGTGTCTGTGCATGTGCACACATACGGTGGGCACACTTCAAGAACTGAACTTCTTGTTCCACCAGCTGCCTCTTCCCATACCATATCCAACAGTTAAATGTTTTATCTGGAATAAACAAAAATAGACATTATTTTGCAGAAAAGGAAACTGGGGCAACAATAAAAGCAAATTGCTAGTGGTTATTGAGAGATACTCTGGTTAGCAGGAATCAGAATCTCAAATTGCCTAGTTCTCGAACTTTTTCTGAGAATGCAGCTGGGCCTGTGTTCTTGTCTGAAATGAGCTTGCAGCCTGATTCGAGGGACAGGTGGCTGATGTCGGCTGCAGAGAGAGGGAGCGGGAAGAAGAGCTCCTTGGGCACCAAAAATACTTTCCAAAGATGTCCTTCATCCTAGCCTCACATTTACAAAGATTTTATGTACGAAACAAACTAAACATATTAAGTTAAAATTAATTGATTTCCCTGTTATTTATTAAATAAATTTATGACTACTGATAGGGATTTCTATTCAGTACCCCAAAACATTGATATAATGCTGGTCAAAGGCAAACAATTCAATAGTTCCAGTTAGCTCCTTTCCTGCGAAATGTCTATCAGGCCTTTTGAAATCACAGACATGGACTGCCTTTAAGAACTTCTGGTAGATTGGGAACCAGAAAGTTAGACTTCTGGACGAGACCAACTCCCATTTTACAGATGAGGAAAGTGACGCGCAGGAGGACAAAGTCACTTGTCCAACATCACAGAGAGTCTGTGGTACATCTGGGACTAGACACACATTCCCAACCCATGGCCTGGGTCCTTTCTTCTGCACCTGGACCAGTGAAGGCAGAAATGCATAGAACCAGCCTCCACTTTCTGGACCCACTGATGCTTTGACAGATCCAGAGTGAAGTAGGAATGGGAAGAGACAGCTCACCACACCTGCGACAGAACTCAAGTTAGGTCAAGTATTCTAAAACCCAACTCACAACTGGCTGAGTCTGTCTGCCAGGTGACTCACTGTGGCAGCGGAATGAGCCCTGGCCAAGGTCATACTGACATCCCAAAGCCTGCCCGTGCTGTCTTTCTCCTCTCAAGTTTCCCCAGAAAACACAAAACCCAGTCCTTTTGTAAAATCACTCAGAGCCCTCTGGGCTCTGGCTGGACTCCCTGGGGCTCCCAGGGCTAGGAGAGGCTTCACTGCGCAGGGCTTGCCAACTGAAAAGTCACAGGCTGGGAAGAGGCAGCATTTTCAGTTCAAGCTGGATCCTATTTACTTTTAAAATTTTCGTACCCTGATTTGTTTTTTGTTTTTTCTCTCGGTGCAGGGGGTGGTGGGGGGGAGTTGGGGGGCAGGTGGTGGAAATGTCATTTCTTTGTCATTGAAAGTTAAACTTCCTTTAGCTAAGCACTGGGGACTGTGTAATTGAACACTTGCATCTCTGGCCAAATGTGCTCTTCCGCAGCAGTGACATGACTGTCCGATCCCTAGGTCATAATGACTAGGACATTATAACAACTCCGACATTATACATGCTTGTGTTCCTTCTTACTGCAGAGATCTGAGGAAAGCAGAAGCTTTTCAAAAATATGTAAATTTAAATTTGGGGGCTTCTAAGTAAAACTTTCAGATAAACCCTCCTTTGTTAATTGTACAGTAGACAGGCAGCAGCCTTCATTCATTCATTCATTCATTCATTCATTCATTCATTCATTTTTCATTCAATAAACATGCGGTGGTGCTTCTAAAGGTCCAGGCTCTGTTCTAGGAACTGGGCATGAACCAGTGAGTGAGTGAGCAAACCAGTGAGTGAGTTAGTGTGTTAGTGAGGGAGTGAGCGAATGAGTGCCAAACTCTGTCTAGGGTGTACTTCCATACCACCTTTCTTATTCTCCCAGTGACGCTTGGCATTATTAAATGTCTGTTTCCCTGTCAGAATGTAAGCTCATGCACGAGTGCAAAGACTGTTCCTGTCTTACTTGTCACTCTGAGCCCAGTCCTGGGCACAGCCCCAGGCATATCCATATTTGTTCAATGGGGGATGGTTGGTTGAATGAAGGGTGGGTTGGCGAATAAATGAGTGAGCAAATGAACAAGTAAGAGATAGTGGGTTTCATAAAATATTTTTCATTTCCTTACTTACTCATATGTATATTATCCATGTTATGAATAGTCATTTATTTATTTTATGCATATTTTTATTCTTCTTCATTTATTAATTTATTATTTTAAAATATTTTTTATTTTTAAATTGCAGTTGACATATAATAATTATATTAGTTTCAGGTTTACAACATTCGTTTCAGTGATAAGACATTTATTATAACTTATGAGGTGATCTCACCCCAATAAGTCTAGTACCCATCTGACACCATACATAGTTAATCCGATATTATTGACTATATTCCCTATGCTGTGTTTTACAATCTGTTACTGTTTTTATAACTGGAAGTTTGCACATCTTAATCCCTTCACCCACCTAGCCCAAACCTCTTCCCATCTGGCAACCGTCAAAATATTTTCTATATCTATGTTGTTTGTTTGTTTATTTTGTTTTTTAGATTCTACATATAAGTGAAATAATATGGTATTTGTCTTTGTTTGAGTTATTTCACTGAGCATACCACCCTCGAGGCTCATTCATGTTGTTGCAAATGGCAAGATTGCATTCTCTCTTTTTTTTTTTTTTTTTTTCTGTTGGTCAATTCCAATAGTTTTATTTGAAATATTTGCAGATCAAGGAAGCGCTTCTTTTTCTTTTTTTTTTTATTGCTTAAAGTATTACAAGCATTCTCTTTTTAATGGCTGAGTAGTATTCTATTGTGTACATGTACTTCATTATCCATTAGTCTATCAATAGACACTTAGGTAGCTTCCATATCTTGGCTGCATTTCTTTATTTATTGCTTGCCTTATTCCAGAAAGGATTTAAAGCATCATCATCAGAGGTGAAAGTTTTAATTTTTTGACTCCATGGCAAACATTTCAGAATGTGTCCCATATCCTTAGTTTGTCACAATTCAGGATTGGGGCATTTCCCGAACACTGCCCCAGGCGAGTTGGGCCATGGAGGGATCATGAAGTGTGATTCTGGCCCTCCAGCTGCTCAGTGTGGGGGTGTAAAGGCACATGCATGTTCAGGTGACAACTCTTCTGGGAGAATGAAGGGATGTATCCACGGAGCACCTTTGGCATTGGAATGGTATTTGCCTGAGCAGAATTAACTATGTCTTATTTTTTGTTTATTCCCCATAGTGCTGATCATTCAGCACTTACTTGATACTTTCCCATTTTCTCATGAAATTATTAGCATAGAGGGAAATCAGTTGCCACTTAGCACTAGGATTTTTTGTCTTAGTGTCCAGGTACACCAACTACTCCAGTTGCCCATTTTTCCAGAATGCAGTGAACAAAAATAAATGCATTTGGGGATTTCTTTGGACTCCTTTTATTGTAAACCATAATAAGCACCACTCGTCTGTCAGCATGTGGCTGGGTGCTAAGATGATGTTGAAGAGATCACAGTCTAGTGTAGACAAGCAAGGAGGTGATTATAATACAGTGTAATAAGAGTAGTGACTGAGGTCTACACCTGGGGTGCTATGAGAGCAAAGAGGAGAGGCACTTGACCTAGACCAGGGGCGTCAAAGAAGCTTCTTAAAAACCAGTGGGATTTAGCCAAGAGAAGAAGAAGGTGAAGAGAATATTCCAGAAAGACAGAACCTTCTGAACAGTGACCCCAGGGCATGAGAGGAACAGCAAGCTTAGGAAACTATGAGTCATTCTGGTTGGCTGTGCCCTGGGGTACATGGAGGGTGGGGAATGATGGAGAAATTGCAAGGTGAAACTAGAGAGGTCAACATAAACTAGATCACGAATGACTTTGAGTTGTTCTGAGAATTTTATTTCAGATGCAACAGTGAGGCAGTCACTGCAGGATTTTTAAGCAGGAGAGTGACATGATCTCTTGGGCATGATGCCAAGTGGTTGGAGATGGGAAAAGCTGGTGGCAGGACGATCAGTTAAGAGACTGCTATACTGAAGCAGGAAGATACGAGGCCTGGATGAAGGCAGTGACAGTGAGAATTGTGAGCATGGATGGATTCAAGACTATTGCAGAAATCTATACTAATAAAAGGGTAAAATGCTAATTAGATCAGACATCTTCTGGACATCCTTCAGGACAAAGCCATGGTGGTGGGGGCCAAGGCAGAGGCTGTTAGGGGCGATCAGGCCAGCAGAGGAGGACAGTTAGGAGCTATCAGGCTGGCAGGAGAGCAGTTAGGTGGCAATCAGACTGGCAGGGGAGTGCTTAGGGAGCAATCAGGCCAGTAGGCAGAAGCAGTTAGGGGCAATCAGGCAGGTAGGCAGAGGCAGTTAGGGGCAATCAGGCAGGCAGACAGAGGTGGTTAGGGGTGATCGGGCAGGCAGGCAGGCGAGCAGTTAGGAGCCAGCGGTCCCGGATTGTGAGAGGGCAGTCAGACAGTCCCCGAGGGGTCCCAGATAGGAGATGGTGCAGGCCGGGCTGAGGGACCACCCCCCCCCACCCCGCCCCACACGAATTTTGTGCACCGGGCCTCTAGTATCTGTATAAAAGAGAAACTGCTCAAGAGGGGAGCTAGCAGTGGACCTCTGGTTTTCCATTTATACTACTCTACCCTAGTACCTGCATTTCATCAACCTGTGCTGCTGGAGCCCAATTCATCTCAGATGGTTTTAGAACTCTCTCAAGGGACAAGAAAAAACCCCACCCAAACCTAAGTATGACTTTATAAGCAAATCAAACCCTTCTCCCCTGAAATTCATCCATCAAAACAGAACACTTTCACCCTGGGGCTTTTTCAGCAGGGAGATTTTTCTCTGAGTTTCTTAATAAGCGGTGGTAAGGGGAAGGCAAATCTGCAGCTCAAGTCTATTCAAAATTGCTCCTGCACAATGCCAGGAATCCTGGCCACTGGCCTGAATCTTGGTCACTGGCCTGAAACAGTGGTTTTCACCTTTCGCCATAAAAACATCCAGCCCTGTAGAGAATTTTAATAAGAGTTTATTAGAGCTGAATTAATGATAATTGCCAGGAAGCAAGATTTCAAATGCTCCAGAGAATGACAGTTTTGCAGTTTCTTTTGTGCAGGTGGAAATCAGAATGGAACGTAAGAAAGATTACATGAAAGTGGGAGAAAACAAGGCAGGGATTGGATTACAGGATGGTTAATAAGATTATGTGCTCTCTTGAGGGTGGCTAGCCTCTGAAGGTTCTGAAAAAGAGGCATTTCAAAGGTGTGTTAACCTAGATGCACAAAATGCTTAAAGGGAAGATGAACCTTTTACTAAGGAAGTAATATGCACCATGGCCTGCCCAGCTAGGAGTTTATGATCGTGTTTACTTTTGGTTAGATTTAGTACAGCACCCCTTTTTCGTCCACACACTCCTGCTGCATATGGATCACTTGCCGGGGGCGGTGTGGGGGGGGGACACTTTTAACACCCTCACAAGTCCATACCCCTGACCAAGCACATTAGAGCCTCTGGGAAATGAAGCCCAGGCATCAGCATTTGTTAAAACTTTCCAAGTGATTCCAGAGTGCAGCTGGTTGAGAGCCACTCAAGGAAAGGAAATGTGCTAACTGACCCACTATCGTATTCCACCTCTTGGGCGAGATGCACTGAGGCCAGGAAAGGTGCAGCTTAGGACCCTGGTTACTTTATAAAAACTCTCCTAAGGGACACAAGGATAGAAGCTTTAACAGAGTGAACTAAAGGCAGGGTTAGGAGAGATATGAAGGGTTCCTGTCCCTAACTTGTCTATATGCATTGAAACAGTCCATCTCAGTTTCCAGTCTATCCTAATCTGGAAGAAGTCCCCAGGACACCTAGCAGCCCTCCCCACCCTGTGTGTTCACCCCTTCTCCTGTGAGCCCGAACTTCTTGTTTTCCACCAATGGTCTCTAACAGAAAAAGGAAAGGAAGACCCTGTGAGGGAGGAAAAAAATCTCCTGTTCTACTCATTGGGAGGGAAAAATGATTTCCCCTTGAAGGGAATGAACAATAATTTATTAATACCTTTATAGGTTCTTGGCTGAAACTCCCTGTAATAAAAGACAAATTGCCTGGCTGTGGTGGCTCAGTGGTTGAGCCTCAACCTATGAACCAGGAGGTCACAGTGCAATTCCCAGTCAGGGCACATGCCCGGGTTGCAGGCTCGATCCCCCGTAAGGGGGAATGCAGGAGGCAGCTGATCAATGATTCTCTCTCATCATTGATGTTTCTATCTCTCTCCATCTCCCTTCTTCTCTGAAATCAATAAAAAAATATATTCTTAATAAGGATGAATTAGCCCTATTTGGTTTGGCTCAGTGAATAGAGTGTCGGCCTTCGGACTGAAGGGTCCCGGGTTCAATTCTGGTCAAAGGCACATGCCCTGGTTGTGGGCTCAATTCCCAGTAGGGGGACATGCAGGAGGAAGTTGATCAATGATTCTCTCTCACCATTGATGTTTCTATCTCTCTCTCCCTCTCCCTTCCTCTCTGAAATCAATAAAAAATAATACAGATAAAAAAGACAAATTAACAGGAGAAAAAAAACAGTTTATTAACATGGATACCTCATGTACTCATGGGAGGTACCCAGGAAAACTGAGTTACTCACAGAGCTGGCCTGAGCCAGAGTGAGTCAACCCAAGATGTGCCTCCATGGTATGCAGATTGTTTTGAGCTCAAGGCAAGTTTAGCTTCAGGCTCAAGAGAAACTTCTGCCCTCGACCTTAATTACCTGGAAGAATTTGAGTTTGAGGCCTTGCCCCTTAGAGAGTATCAGAGATAACTTCTTCTGACCTATGTATAGGGCTGGGAAACCTTCTATTTACTAAATGTCTGTTCTTCATATCTGCAATAACCTTTTGAAACCCCCAATGCACCTTAACTCATCCCTAGCTCTGGATGTCTTATACCCATGTTTCCTTTCTATCTCTGAATCTCTCCTGCACTGGGTCTCTGACTCTCTCGTGCATGTGGGCTTCCATATTAATGTATGTATTAAATTTGGTTATGTTCTCTCGCTAATCTGTTTTGTGTCTATTTCATTATTAGACCAGCCAGAAGAACCTTGAGGGCACAGGAAAGTTTGTTCCTCCTCCACAGTCACAGGCTTAAATACCGTCAATTAAAGAACAAAACAAAACAAAACAAAAAGACGTTGATGGGGAGGAGGCCAGTTATGAGGGGTTACCAGGAAAAGCAGAGGAAACAAAGGTAAGGTGTAATTTGCTGATTTAAATCAGTGCTTTCTCCATTGATTGGTTTCTTGTGATATAGTTCCTTCTCCTCCAGGTACAGAGCACGGAGGCTTCAGATGGAGATTTCCTTTATAAATATAAATGTCTCTGACAAAAGGGTAAAGTTTGCCTTTTTGCACTTCTGTCTTCAGAACTCCTCCTATGTCTGCTGTTTTTTCAAAATAATCTCCTCAAAATAATTCTTATGTCAAAGAGGCATACATTGGGGTGACATATTCTGCTGCCCTTCATACACATCTTAGGTTCTTCAACTGGGGCCCTGTGAATAAGACAGACTAGTGTGAAAAACAAACAGAAGTTTATTAACATTATATATGTACACATGGGAACACACAGCAGTGAGTAACCCAAAGGGGAGCTTAGAATTTGGGTTCAAGTTCAACAAAGGAAAAGGGATCTGGGTCTTCTGGGTGAGAGAGGCAAGTTTTGGGAAGGTAACCAGGAAAAGTATGGCAAACACGGGTTGTTCAGAAAGGTCTGCTATGCAGATTTCAGTCGGTGCTTTCTCCACTGATAGGAATTGTAGGAGTCCTCCTCTTCCTGCAGATGGACAGGGAGCGATCTTTACAGATGGAAATTTCCTTTATCAATACAAAAGGGAAACCTGTACACTGTCTTTAGAGATTTTTATGCATCTGCTGGTTCTCAATGGCTTCCAAAATAATTCATATACCAATGTTGAAAAACAAAGTTCTACTGAGTGAATTTGAAGATCTAATTGGCTTTATTAAGCGATTCCCAAAGCAGGCAGCATCCCATCTAGCAACTAGACGGGTGCTCTGAGGGTTTTTTGCTTTTTTTTTTATTATTATTATTATTATTATTATTTTTTTTATTATTAGTTAAGGTATTACAAATGTGTCCTCATCCCCCCCCCCATTAACCCCCAACCTCCCCCCCCCCCCCACACACACACAAACTCATGCTCCCATCCCCCCGTTGTCCATGTCCATTGGTTTGGCTTATATACATGTATACAAGTCCTTCGGTTGATCTCTTCCCCTTACCCCTGCCCTCCCCTACTTTCCTTCTGGGGATTGATAGCCTGATCGCTGTTTCTCAGTCTTTGGGTCTTTCCCTTTTCATCAGTCTATGTTGTTCTCTATAATCCACAAATGAGTGAGATCATGTGGTTGTTTTTTAACAACAACAACAACAACAAAAAACCACACCAGGCTTTTATTGTTCTCTCGTCAAAGGGCGGGTCTTTGCAGGACGAGGGAGTGAGTTTTGACAGCAGGGAGCAAGCCCCTACTTGCCAGCGATGAGTGGGTTCGCAGGACCACAATGACCGAATCCCCGCGCAGGAACATCTTGGAGATGTGGCGGTCCTTGTGGACTGGCTTGGACTTCTTCTTGCCCTTGCCACTCTTGGGGACCTCGGTCCACATCTCCTCCACATTCTCCAGCACCATGTTGCAGTGCCTGTCAAAAGCCTTCACACGGCCCAGGAGCTTCTTGTTGCGACAGTTGATGAGCACCTGGGTGTTGTTCTTGACGGACTGCGTGAGCACGGAGCGTGGGCCCGTGTCAAACTCTTCCTCCTCCCGCTTCTGCAGCTCCTCCGGGGTCATCTCACTCTTGGGCTTGTTAAGAAGGCTCATGGTGGCGGTGGTTGCGCTCTCAGAACGCTCCTGTCCTCCGCGTTGCCTCAGCCTCCGACAAATGGAAGGGTTTTATAGAAAGAAAGGAGGGGCCAGGGAGATCTTAATGAGAGAAAAGAAAGAATTATTTCGGGGCTGGGACATGTTTTCTTTGAGGGAGGAGAAGGGGAAGAGTGGTTTTTGTTTTTTTTTTGTTTTTTTTTTTTTTTTTTTTTTAATCATTCAGATCGCCTGTTCTTTCTAAGAGAGATGGAGAGGTCCCATGTGACAGATTACCTTATTGGTGCTTGACCAGAAAATTCCCGAGTGGTTAAGATTATTTTTCCAAGGGATTAAAACTAGAATTAGATCAGTTATTAAATCTAAGTTGGTATTATGAGCTTTTAGCACAAGTGACACCATTTTGGGCCTGTGGTTTTTTTCTTTAATACAAAAAGGTATATTTTGAGGTGGATATTCTGGTATGCCTAAATCCCACAAGCCTGGGGCAGAGCCTGAAAGAGCCTGGAGACTTGTGGGAATTCTGATTTTTCACTTTAAACAATTATGCTAATCTTGCCCTCTCTTTCCTAATATGTTAATGTTGATCTCAATATAAAACGAATGGTTATGAATCGCCAAACACATTTTACCCCAAGAAGATGGTCCATATTTATTTTTGTGGCTTCTAGCATCCACTGACGCCCTGGTGTAGACACTGGAGATGATGCTGATATTGATGATGACAATGGTGGTGATGGTGAGTACTTTGTACATAGTTCAGAGTAAGATACACACTTGCATGGAATTTGGAGCCAGAAAGTCCTGGTTTTGAACACTAGCTGTATGGTAGCTGTGTGGCCTTGAGAAAGGAACTCAATCTCTCTGTGTCTTCATTCCCTCAACTATAAGACTGGATTAATTATACTGGAAACCTCCAGGAACATAAGTTAAAGAAGGAACGAAAGAAACAAAACAGAGTAAGGGCATAAAATGGAGCCAGCAATGAGATTAAACTAGGAGAACGCTATGCTATGGGTGACCTAAAGGCCATTGTGGACCACAAATTTGGCTGTGGGCTTTTAAACACCTAATGGGAAGGGCAAACATGGTAAGTGACTCCGTTCATGACATTCATAAAATAAAAACCAACCAGTTGCTCAGGAGTGATTCAGGCATCTCTCCTGAGGGTCTTAATTAAGAGAGAGCTGCATGGAAAAATCAGCAATGTCCCCATAACATCTCTCTGATGAGGATTCTCACAGGGCATCTTATTATAGGCTTACAGCTTCTCCACCCTCACTGCTATTCCATACTTAGAGTGGAGCACAGTGTAAAGTGTAGCATTGGATTAGGGTACTGAACATTCTGGAAAGGGAGAAATGCTGGTTAATTCAAAGAGAAAAGGAAGGGTAAGGTTTGGGCAAGCGGAGAGGGGCTGGAGTGAGGGAGAACATGATAAGAAAGCAAAGACCAAGAGGTGAAGACATGCTGGGCAATATTAGAAAATTAAACATTTATTGAAAAAATAAATATTAGGCTACGTAGGATTGCCCTTTTCCTCCTCCCAGCCTCCTTATGCAGGGGTGAGGAGGGAGCCCTGGTGTTCTGTATGCTCCTAGCACACAGAGGGAAAGTCTCTCTCCAGAAGGAAAGGCTAAGTCTTTTTTTTCAATGTGGGCAGCAGGAGAGCTGAGGAAACTATAGACATGAGCCTGTGAGCCTCTCACCTCTAGACAATATGGTGGTGATGAAATGGGAAAAAAGTTGGGGATGAAATTCGAGCAATGGTTCTCAATGAGGGGCAATTCTGCCCACCAGGGGATATTTGACAATGTCTAGAGACACTTGGCTGTCACAACTTGGGAGGAGGTGCTACTGGCATCTACTGGGTAGATGCCAAGGGTGCTGCTAAACATTCTACAATGCACAATACAGGGGATACGGCAAAGTGTTTCTGGTCCAAAATGTTAGTGGGGGTGAGCTGAGGAAATCTGGATTGGGTGAAGGAGAAGATGCTATGGTAGAGACAGGGATCTCTGCCAACCCCTTCAGTTTGCACTATGCTGGGAGTCAGGTTTCACCCAGAGAATAATGAATGCTTAAGATGATGGTGATGATGATGACAATGACAATGATGATTCCATTTGTTCACAATACAGTTGACAATGGAGTCTCACACTCATTCCTCCATGAAATTCAGAAAATTTGGAGCCTCTTTATGGAAGAGGAGACTACAGCTCAGAGAACATAAGTGATCTTTTTCAATATTTGTTTCAAGCTGTAGTGCTGGTTTGTTCTCCTCCTCCTTCTCCATCTTCTGGGATGCCACTGTCTGACTGCCCCTTTCCTCCAACCACATATGTTGGGAGAATTCTCTAATGTACAGATCTAAAAGCTGAAGAGGATAGATACTCACATTCCCCTTCTTTCTTGAAAATAGGGTGTGGGTCAATTAGCTTCACCCACGTTGGACTTTGAATCAAAAATCAGGGACCACAGTGGTGAAGCAGGGTCAAGGGCACATTCTTTTTTATAGTGAATGGTGGTGGTGGTGATGGCAGTGGTGACAGTGGGGTAGTGGTGATGGTGGTGGTGGTGGTAGTGGTGATGGTGGGGGTGGTGATGGCAGTGGGGGTAGTGGCAGTGGTGGTAGTGGTGGCAATGATGGTGGTGGTAATGGTGATGGTGGTGCTGGCGGTAGTGGTGATGGTAGTTGTGGTGGTGGTGGAGGCAGTGATATACAGCATCAATGTCAAGGCTAGTGAGATACGGGTATCTGTTGATGAGGTTTAGTAGTGAAGAAGGCATCAGCCTTCTCTCCAAGCTGGTTTTCTGCCTGTGGCTTTAGCTATGGGTCTGGCTGCATAGTAACCTTTTGTTTCTATTTGTTTTCTAGTCATTCTGGCTGGCCACGCTGTGACCTATGTGATATCCTTTCACAGCATTCCTTCTCGGCTTCCATCAGCCAGAATCATTTATTGTTGTTGTTGCCTAAAAGGAGGAATTCTGACTGTACACTCTGTGTATGACCTTGGGCTGGTTCAGAGTTTGTTTTTACTTTAGGGTTTAGCTCTCCATAGAGCTCAAACATGAATCTAACGTGACCTCTGCAGGAGGCCAAATCAGAATCTGAGATACTGCTCAGAAATGCTCCTCTCCTCCGGCAATAAGCCTCTGCCACTCCTTCAAAACCATCATGCACGTTCCTTCTCCAGGGACTCCTCTTCCCAGGGCCTCTTAGCTCCCCTTAGTCTCGCCTTGGGCCACCACTCCCCTAAGTGACAAATGAACTCAGGTATGTGCAAACTCCACCTGTGGATAGAACTTGAATTCTATTCTATCCATGTTAGCCACCACCTGACCTGTCATTTAAAAAATGCTCCTTCTTGAGCTGGGACCCATTGTCACATATGAATTAGCTGCTGAGGGCAGTGTGTGTCCATCCCAGGTCACTGCTCATGGGAGGCCAACAGCCTGTGGATGGGGAGGAGACCGTCCAGGAGCTCGCTCTCTGCAGGGAGCACGGCAGCTCCTTCTCGGCCTCCTCGAGGGAGAATCAGCAAAGAAGAGATCTGCTGGCTCTAAAGAGCAGTGCCCCACCCTGGAGCCTCCAGCCACTTATTAGTGAGTCTGTGAGGCACGTGGCCCCATTGTTCCCTTAGAGCAGGTGGATCATGTTTCTTGTGGGCATCGAGGCCTGGCTCACAGCCATGGTCTGTGAAGGCAGTCGTGACACCAAATCCCTCCCTTGTGATACCCAGGCAGTGAAGACCGAACAGGAAAGACAAGCTCCTGAGGCTCCTAGGAGGAGCCAAGGACACTGTCTAGAGCAGTGATGGCGAACCTTTTGAGCTTGGCGTGTCAGCATTTTGAAAAACCCTAACTTAACTCTGGTGCCGTGTCACATATAGAAATTTTTTGATATTTGCAACCATAGTAAAACAAAGATTTATATTTTTGATATTTATTTTATATATTTAAATGCCATTTAACAAAGAAAAATCAACCAAAAAAATGAGTTCGCGTTGTCATCTCTGACACGCGTGTCATAGGTTCGCCATCACTGGTCTAGAGGGAGGTGATCTCTTCATTCCTTTCAGACACTCAGTCAGGGGTTCTAAGGCTCAGAAGTGGCAAAGTAAACCCAGCAGGACCTTGACACTCTTGCCCAGGGCAGAGGAGAAGAGGCTCTCGCCTGGGAGCCCACGGTCCTCTTGGCAACTGCTCTCGTTGTCCCGTTCCTGACAGCCCCATTCCAGGCTGTGGTGCAGGCTTCCTTCCATTCCGAAGTTCCTCCTGAAACTAGTTCTCTTCACTTCCTTCAATAAGGGTTTCTGCCATGTCAGGTTGAGATACTTAGAAGTGGCTTCCTCCCCTTCCCAGAAACACTTAAGACGGTTGACACAACACCGGCGATGGCTTTGGTGTCTTTGGGATGTGCAATTTTAAAAATATTTATATGGTCAAATCTATCCATCTCTTCTTTCATTATAACTGCCTCAATGCCATGCTAAGAAGGCTTTCCCTATCTCCAGATTATACTAACGGTCTCTATTTTTTATTCTAGTAATTTTTTCTATCTTTCTCTTAAAACCATTTGGAATTAATATTGGTCCGAAGAGTGAGGTAGAAATGGACTGTTATTTTTGTTCCTAAGCGGTCATTTTCCCTAGGCCTGCTGGGTGAATTCATCTTTCCTTCACTGGTTTGAAATGTCACCTTTGTAATAAAGGGACATTCTCATGTATTCTTGACTATTATTTTGCTCCATTGACTTTTATTTTGCTGTAGTATCATTTGGTTTCGGAAGATTTGCGAAGTCGGAGCAACAGCACTGATCTAATTAGTTGGGAGACTTTGCAAGGCTTTACCAAAGAAAAGTCACCAGCTGTTGATGGTGTGACGGGGGGCCCTGCTTGAGAGTCGTCCCCTGTTCAGTGACATTGGCCAGCAAGCTTGAAGAGCAATGACAGAAAGGTCAGGCAGGGAGTCTGAGGAAACTAGGGCTGGAAGGACATTTAGAAACCATCTTCTAGTCCAACCTCTTTACTTTCCAGCCATGGGAACATGGCACCAGAGAGGTTAGCCCAGTTCCCCCATGTAGGGTATGGTAGATGTTGGATGGGCACTCAGAGGGCTTGCCTATAAATTGTTTGTCCCGGACATCTCTCTTGTAGCCTTTCCTGCCTCCCTTGCTCACTGCCACCGCTCTAATTCTCACCTTTTTGTCTCTCACCTGGCCAGTGACTTTGGCATTGGCACCGCTCTCTCGAGCCTCCATTCCTCTGTCTGATTGACAGAACACCTCTGGGTTGGGATCATGTCACACTCTGCTGAAAATCCAGTCAATGGCTCTTTACAGAAGTTAAACTTATTCCGATATTGAAGGTTCCTACACCCCAGCACTCATCCGAATTATCTCTTGTTTTTCTTTCATATAACTTGGAAACTCCAACTAGTCAGGACTAGTTGTCATGTCCTCTATTTCCCCATGAACCACTGATTGCCCTTTCTCTGCCCAGATCTCTAAAACCAGATCTACTCTTTAAAGCTTGGTCCAAAGGTTAGTAAAGCCATCTAAATTCCAGAAAGGTTAAGCACGCTGTCAAATTTGCCTTCTGTGATGCCCAAGCCTAGAGACATCTGTCCTTCCCCCTGCCTGCCTGATTGCTGCTTTCTAGGCCAACCACTCTGGGCATCTTGCTTCTCCTGTAAAATGTGGACAATGGTAGGTACTTCGTATCAGTGGTGATAGGTATTAAATGAGGTAGCATCGAGAAAGCAATTGGCCCAGTCTAGCACTTAGAAACTGCTCCAAAAATGCTGGCCTCCTCATCCCTGGGCTTCAGTTCTCAAAGGGGCTTGCCCAGGTGGAACATAACCCAACCAGGGCATCAGGCTGAGACTGGGGAGCATCACTGGAGATGTTCTGCAGAGAGAGCATTGGAGCCCACGGCACTGAAGCTGGGAAACAGGGTCCTCCATGGCCCGAATCCACGGCTCCTTCCAAAGCCTCCTGAGACTGAAGGCTTCCTGGAACCCACTTCTCCTGGCACTGGCATCGCTCTTTCTAGGCAATGCTACACAAAATAACTAAGGTCTGAATGCAACTCATTTGTGATTACTGATTTAATGATATTAATAAAACTCTAGTAATAAAAAATTGGCATCCAACCTAAATGGCTCTCTCCTAAGTTGTTTAAAAAACATGCACTTCATGTATGTTGGGGGTTTGGGGGTTTTCCCTGAAACATGAAAATTTGGGGCTAGCTGTCCAGTGGGTGGGTGACCAGCAGGACTGAGAGGTCCTTTGGTCCAATCAAGGCCACAGAGAGCCCGCACCCCCTCAAGTCCCCTCCCAAGCCCCCAGAGAATCGCCTGGCACCCATGTGCCATGCTGGAGCCCCACTCTTAGCAGGCTACACAAAGCAGGACAACTGCTGTGTAAAACATCACGTGTGCCCTCCTTCTCCTGATACCACCTCTGCTTGCTAATCCCCAGAATACAGAATGGAGTATATTCCATTCCCTAGAGACACAGCCATCACCTATTAAGTAAGGAAAGGCTTTCAGCCCAAGAACTATATTTGGGGAGCCTCAGTAGCTGCCCAACTTAGCAGACACCAACCTCCATAACGTCGCAGGAGTCCTCCAGCCTGCCCTTAACATGCACGCACGCATACCCATTCCATTAAACTGTGTTCATCGTTTTACAGACAACAGGGCTTCTCACACTACACAGCTTAATACTCTCATGCCTCCGAATGTAATTATCGCAGTAACTCAAACTCACATTAAAAGCGAGAGACGGGTCCACATTATCCTTATCATGAATTAGTAATCTTTCCCTCTGGAGATGCCTTCCCCGAAGGTGCTCACTGAGGTGTCTACTCACAGCTGTGCTGTGTCCTGTGTTCATATTAAGCTCCCCCCACCATTGGCTGTGAGTGCTGTGGCTTGTTTTGAGTAGATGAGATCAATTCCCTTCCTCCATACATCCCCCTCCACCCCCCTCCAGGTTAAGTTGGGTCCTGGCCAGGAAAACCACATGTCCACATAACTGCCTCCTGGAAACTGAGAGGCAGCTATGACAGGGGCAAGACCACTGGGCTTTTTTGAGAGCCACCTCTGCCACTGAGAGCTGTGTGACCCAAGTCGGTCATAGTCTCTCTGAACCTCAATTCTTCAACTGAAAAGTGGGGGGCATCCTACCTACCTCATTACCTTTTGGTTATCAAAAGAGGAGAAAAAGCCATGAAAGTGCTTCAAAAACTCTAACTCAGAAAATGTTATTTATTTCTATTAAATTACCTCTGGATTATAAAGCAGACTACATGGGAATGCTGTATAGGTGTTAGGAGTTTTCAGGGTTCTACTTAAAACACTGAAAAAAGTTTTGTCCCTTAGTAACTCTGAGCCCTGGCAGAACAAAATAAATTCTGTATATTAACAAAATAAGAGTAAAGAAAATAACACTGTTAATAACCATACTGATAATAATAGTTGCTATTTATCGAGGGCTTCCTGTGTGGCAGGCACCATCTCAAGCATGTCATGCATGTTTAATTTGTTTATTCCCCTATATGCTCTGCTGGAGCTGGCTAGTACAGGTGATGGTTAAATATCCAGACATTTTCTGAGCCACGGTTAACCCGTTCATAAGTGAAAATTAACCATGGTGGGAGTATTTACACCAGAGAAATTGGCAAATGTTACAAATCAGGGCTATTTTTTTCTGTTTATTTATGTATTAAGCCAGTTTATCAGGAATTATATAATCTTCATCTGGGAAAGTGAAGTTCAGAGAGATTATATGAAGATAATAGTAATCCTGTGGTGTTGAAGCATTCAACATGAATTGCTTCTGCTTCTCTTTTTTCTTTTCCTATATCTCCCATTGGCTTTCTATTTTTTCATTAAAAATAAGAACAACAACAATCTATTTCTCATATTTTCTGTAGGTCAGACACTTGTACTAGAAGACTTGGGGCTTGGATAGATAGGAAGGAAAACATGTAAACAAGTGGTTCTTGACCCTGGCTATACATTTGAGTCACCTAGGGGATGTATTCAAGATACCAACAGCCCTTGCACCCTTCTAGCCCCTAAACAATTGAATTAATTATCAGCATCTCTAAGGCCCAGAGAAGGAAGTGATGTGCTGAGTCACACAGCAAATTATTGCTACTTGAGGTCTAGAGCCCAGGGTTTTCAAGTTGACTTCAGATATCTTTCCACCACCCACACCAGCCAATCAATCCATCAACATTTGCTGTGTCAGTGCCTTACACACAGTAAGCGCTCAAATCCACGCAGGTAAAAAACAAACTTCATGCATTAAGCTTGCAAAATTAGTCACTCCTCAGGTAAATAGTCATTCCTCAACTCATTCAAATAATGGAAAGGTCACATACATGAAAGGAATGGTCAGGCCATGTGATGTGCTCAGTTTACAAAGCTTTCAAAATTACTGGTCAAAAAATTACCTGAGAATCACTGGAAAGTTCTGCAAAAACTGAAGCCCAGACAGGCAATGACACAAAGCAAATGAGTGCCAGAGCCAAGGAGTGATTCCTGCGGAGGGCTCTCTCCCTCCTCCCCCACTTCCTCCCACACAGCCCTGAAGCCTGGGTCCAGCCCTACTGAGTCCTGCTGTACAGCCAGCTCCCTCCCTTGGATGTGTTTCCCCCTTTCTCTCTCCCTTCCCTCTTTCATTTCTCAAATATTTAATGACCGCCCGACCAGTGTGGCTTGTTGGTTGAGTATTGTCCGGTTGAGGTAACCAGTTTGATTCCTGGTCAGGGCACATGCCGGGGTTGTAGGCTTGATACCCAGTAGGGGGCATACAGGAGACAGCTGATTGATGTTTCTCTCTCTCCCTCTTTCTGAAATCAATTATATATATATATATATATATATATATATATATATATATATATATATTTAATAACCACAAGGCACAGGTCCTGGCACTTAATTATTGCTCAGTAATTTTTTTTTTTAATGAACAAATGAACAAGTGACTAGATTCCTTACAATTCTGGGCTCTAAAGCTACAGGAATGAATAAAACATGGTCTCACCCTCAAGATGCTCAGGGTCTAGTTAGAGGTACTGTGGGGTACAGGAGGAAGCATGGGATTGCACCAAGACAGATGCTCATCAGAAACCTGGCTCTGCTTGGAATGTGGGCAAAGAGCTTAAGTAGCCTGAGCCCCAGCTTCCTCACCTGTAAAATGAAGGCGTTAATGCCCACATCATGCGGCTGAGGTGCGATTTAAATCATGGATCAAGTCATCTAAAATGTTTCCCAGCACATAGTAGGGCTGCAACATTATTATGTATGCCTTTGAGCAAGGGTTAGAAAGCAAAAGAGCCAGCTGAGCTTCAGGTCAAGTGGTTGCTTGTCTCAAGGAGAAATCTAAATCATTCCTTGTGACATCATCAGAGCCACTTCTTCCTGCTCCACCAGGTCAGCTCCCAGCCCAGACATGTCAGCCAGGCGGCCACAGGCCACGCACTGCTCTGCTGTTATAAATAGCTCCGAGCCGCTCAGATATTCCTAAATAACCATGGCCTCTTGGCCCAGGCTTACCTAGTAAATCTCCCTCCACGGCACTGCAGAGCATGTCTCCTTACTTAAAGTAAATTCACAGCAAATATTTGTTAGACAAAATTATCTATTAAGTAAATGCACGAGCACACTCTTCATGCTCATTTCCCTTTCAGGAATATACTCCTTTAAAACCAAATGCCCAATTTAATGCATAATAATTGCTGGTTTTTCTTTTGGTTATTTTCCGCTGCCAGAGTTCTTAAGTCAGGATCTGCCAGCAGAGTGCCCCCACCAACATCTGCACACACACCTGTCTTCATTACTGCACTCTGGGATGCTTGCTGTTGCTTGTCACTGCCACTATTATAATGTGTTAATGTATTTTATTGGGTGTTTTCTATTATTAGAGTGTAAGCTTCTCAAGGGCAGCTGTCTTGTCCGTTTTATTCAACAGTGAATCTCCAGAACTACCCAGAGCCTGACACTTGGGAACAGGCAGAAACATGTGTTGAATGAGTGGGCCGACAGTCTAGTGGACGACAGTGCATTTCCTAGCATAGCTCTGAGCTGGGGAGACTCCAGAGGCCCTCGTCTGCACAAGAGGGCTAAGTCAGGGTGCAGCTGCATGTACCAGGTGTGGGCACTGGCCTCCGTGGTGGCTGCTCACCCAGGGTTGCATGAGGAGGAGATCTATTAGGGCTCAAGAGGAAAATATTAGGACTTCTATTTGTTATTTACGTTGGCCTGAAAAAAAGAGAGACAGGTCCAGTTTTCTGATGTAGCTAGTTTATCAAGGAGACTAATCTCGATAGGGTACAAGCAGGGACAACGTTATCTTTCTCCCACCACTGCCTTCAAACAAAGTTCAGGTAACTAGGCCAAGCCGGCCTAAGACACCAACCTATATATACTTGATTTAGCTTAAAATAAATGTAGGGACTAAATAAATGCTCTCTCGTGGGAAACAAAGTCGAAACCAACAATGATCAAGCCAAATGGAGAATTCCTAACTCAGCAGGGGCCTGCCACACTATCGTCACCCAGGGAGAGTCACCCCAAAGGTGACAGGCCACGGCAAATGTCTTGGTGAGTTGAAGTACAAGAACAGGCATGACATAAACGTTTTTAAAAACAATACCAACTCTCGTTCTGAAATATCTGCCTAAATACTGTGATTTAATTGTTATGGTCTGACTCAGGAGTGGGGACCACCTGGCCCGAGAAATCATTTGTCTGGCCCTGCCAAGGCATTAGGGGTGAGTTAATTAAATGTTTGACCAAATAGAGCAAGCTAATTTTTAAGTTGATAATTTTGTATGGCCTGCGAATGATATTATACATATCCAAATGGCCCTTGGCAGAAAAAAGGTTCCCCACCCCTGGTCTAAATGAAGGATTTGAAAGGTAGCACACTTGTCTTTTCCCCCTTGATCCTAGCAGAGGACCCGGCATGATATGGTACTTCCTACATGTAGGTGGATTGAATACATGAACAACGTACCAAGGAACAATGTCTCACTTTCAGGTTGTAGAGGATCAGACCATTTTAGTTACATCTCCCCTGAGAGACACTTAACCCGATCTTGACAGTCACAAGTGGTGGCATTTGCAGCCTTCTTAAAACATGTGTAAAACGTTGACATTTCCACAGATAGAAGCCAAACCCCTGGAAACATGTCTAATCTGGTCGCTCCAGGTTCAGCAGGAGCCTTAACTCCACTTGCCAACGGGAAGTGCCCCAAACACATGTTTAGCAAGAAAGACCACATAACTAGCCAGGTTGACGTGGGGAATGTCTGGTGTTTATTTTATTTATGCTTTGCATTAAGTTAAAACTTCATTGCCAGCGACACGGGCCAGCAGCCTTCTTTCACAGCTGTTCTCTATGAAACAGTTTCACAAAGACAGGATGTTGTCCTAAAAGAGTCTTTTGGTTCTCGGCTGGACAGGCCAGCAGCTGGCTGGGTGTCACAAACAAACCTGAAAAGTACGCTCAGTGATGCCAGCTCACCAGGAAGCTGGGTCTACAGCTTCCAAGGCCGAGCAGCAGGGAATTAAAAAGGTAGTAAATAATGCAGGGAGGCTGCTGCCTTCACAGAGCCCAGGAAGCCAAGGCTGGAAACAGTAAGGGTGCTGGAGCAGCGGGCCCCTGCGGACGCTTAGGGAACACACAGAGGACTGCTCTGCCTCAGGCCTCACAAAACTTGGAAACAGAACTGAGCACAGACAACAAATTTGTTTCCCAGATCAGAAAAATGCCGGAAAATTGACTATTTCCGTTAATATCAGGAACTGGGTAATGGCGGCAGCAGATAGGTATTGAGCTCTCATTCCCAGGCACGATAGTAAGTGCTTTTCATGCATTTTCTCATTCAATGCCTATTAGACTCTGAGGGGAAAAGTTTCATTATCTCAACGACAGGTGAGGAAGTTGAGACTCAGAGATCAGAAGTAACTTACCCCAAATCCACAGCTAGGATAGGAACGTTGGGATGTGACTCTAGTGTGTCCAGCCTGAAAGCATGTTCTCTAAATCATGACTTTTTATCAGTTTCCAAACAAACAAACAAACAAACAAATAAACAAAAACAAATAGTGACACGGCAGTGCAGTGAAGGAAAATATGGCCTTTTAACTAAATGGCATATTCATGACCTTGGAGTAAGTAACACTCCCTTGCATAGGCAAAAGGTCACTAACAATAAATAATCAAATTGATAGATTGGATTATGTTAAAATAAAAAACTTCTGTTCATTTGGAAACACTATAAGAAAGTAAAAAGGCAACCCACAGAGTAGAAGAAGATATTTGTGATACATATAGAACCAATATTCAGAATATATAGAGACCTTCTACAATTCAATAAGAAAAAGAGAACCAAGTAGAAAAATGGGCAAAAGACTCTAATAGGCACTTCACAAAAAGAATATCCAAATAGCCAGTAAACATATAAAATATGACTTAAGTTGTTAATCATCAGGCAAATGCAGATTAAAATCAATATGCAATCTGACTACACACCGATCAGAATGACCAAATTTAAAATGACAGGAAACACCAACTATTAGAGAGGATGTAGAGCAATCAAAATGCCCATAGATGTCAGTAGTTTGATAGATACAATCACTTTGGAAAATTGTTTGGCAGTATCTATGAAAGCTGAATATATACACACTATGTATAATTTCAGTCCTAGTATAGACCCAACAGAAACATGCATATATATTCACTAGAAGATATGTATAAGAACATTCGTGCAAAGCTATTTGTTGCAAATGAAAACAAAAAACGGCCCAAATGCCCATAATAATCAAATGGGAAAATAAGTGATAGTATATGTACGAGATATCAATTAGACTGTATGAACTTCATATCAATCAGATTATATGAACATGCAACACTATACTGATCAAACACATGCAACAATATATGGATTAACCTACAAATGTGATATTGAGTGAAAGAAGCAAGATGCAGGTGAGCATATTCTTCATGTTTCCTTTCTTTAAAGTAAGAAACAGACACAATTCCTCTATACTATTAGAAGTCAGGTTAGAAAAGGGTGTAGTAACTGCAATGGGGTACTAAGGAGGTTTGACTTCTCACGTGTGATATTCTGTTTATTGATCTATGTGCTGGCTGCAAAGGTGTGTTTAGTTTGAGAAAATTTTTTTTATATTTTATTGATTTTTACAGAGAGGAAGGAAGAGGGATAGAGAGTTAGAAACATCGATGAGAGAGAAACATCGATCAGCTGCCTCCTGCACACCTCCCACTGGGGATTGAGCCTGCAACCAAGGTACATGCCCTTGACCGGAATCGAACCAAGGACCCTTCAGTCTGCAGGCCGACGCTCTCTCCACTGAGCCAAACCGGCTAGGGCTAGTTTGAGAAAATTTATCAAGCTGTGAATTTACTATATCAGTTACTTATTGCCACACAAACCATCCCTAAACCCAGTGGCAGACAAAAAGGATTGATCTCCTACTGACTGGTTTGTGGGCAGTGGAGTCCTAGGTTGGGCTCAGCTGGCCTGGCTCTGAGCTGCTTTCATTGGCAGCCGCCCAAGGCAGGTTCCTTTAAGGTGACAGGCAGGATCCGAGGGGGTGAGAGGAAACACACGGGTCTCTTAAGGTCTAGGCTAGGAGTTGGCATCCTTTGACCGCTGCCCACATTCCATTGGCCTAAGCAAGTGACAGGGCCAAGCGGAACATCAGTGGGGCAGGGAAATATGCTCCTCCAAGAGGCCAGGCGGAGGAGGGACTGTTTGGAGAACAGTCATCTGATCCACGATGTTTATGATAGGTGCGGTTTTCTGTGTGTATTTCATATTTTAAAACAAAAATTGTTAAAAGGAAACAACAAGTAAAAAGTGTAGTAAAAACATGATCCTCCAACCTCACCCCACCCTCCCACCCCCAGTTCTTCATGGAGAAGGGATGCTGCTTATGGAACTTTTGTACTCGCAGGAGAAGAAAGGAAGGAAGGCCTGAGCTTCCCTCGCACACAATGCACTTCCTGTCTGCCGGCTGAGAGGGAAATCTCTGCCTGCAGGCCGGCCACCGGCCAGAGCCATGGCAGCGACAGGTCAGCCCTTCCCGGGGCAGCTGGAGGGATCCTTCCCCAGTAAGGCCCCGTTTCTGGCCCTTGCTCTTCCCCTTGACCGCTCCCTGTGAGAGTCAAATTACTTAATTACTTAAAGATTAAACTTTTTTTGATCAGAAGGAAGGAGCTGAATATTTAAGAGGCTCACGATTTCGGCGAGACCTGTTCCCTATGAACTGACACTTCTGAACCGGTCTCCCTTATGCACAGCAGGCAGCGGGTTCTGCACAGGGCGGTCCGTCACCGCAAGGCAACATTCCCAGTGCCCTGACCTTCTGAAACCGATACGCTCTCCGTCAGGGAGACAGAGCCTTTGGAGAGGTCTGGTGCCCACGGCAAGGAGGGTGTGGGAAGCTTGAGGACAGGTGCTCACCCTGTGCTTCTGCAGGCCCGAGGGAACCTAAGGCCCTTAAGCCTCACCATACTCCCCCTCCCCCTCAGCCCTGCCCTGCCACCCCCACCTCCATACTAAAAGCTAGAGCTTTCATCTTGCCTCCAAGGGATGAAACAGGGGGTGGTATTCGATTCCTTCTCTGTAGGTAAATAACATTTGAATGTACACAATGACAGTTCACCCCCCCCCCCCCGCCCCCAATCACAGCTTCTCACATATAAACTCCATCTCAGGACTCAGGCTGCCAAGTGTCAACTCCTGGCTCTGTTACCTACTTGCGGTGTGGCCTTGAGTGAGTTATTCAGTCACTCTAACCCTCAGTTTCTCCATCGTTAAGAAGAAAAGATACTTGTTTATTCATTCAGGGATTTTCTCCAAAGACCTGCTCTGTGTCCGGCAGGGTGCTAGGCTCTAAGGATACAGTGGCAAATGAGATTTTCATGTGGGGGAGGTAGAGTGAAAAATCCAATTTATGTCAATATAATCTCAGTCATAGCCATGAGTGTTATGAAGGAAACAAACCGCGAGCTGAGATGGAGACGAACAGGGGAGTCAAGGAGGGCCTCACTGAGAGGCAACACCTAAGCTAAACCTCAAAGGAAGAGAAGCTAGTCAGGGCAAAGGCTCCGGAGCCAGGAAGAGTGTGGTGCTGTCAAGAAACTGCAGGCAGACCAGTGAGGCTGGGCAAGGGGAGAGTGACGTCTGGGGAGGCTGGAGAGAGAGAGATGGGAGTGCTATCCTGGGGGGCTGGTAGTCAAAGGAATTTGGATTGTATTCTAAGACAGTGGGCAGCCACTAACGTGCTAAGATGATCACACTGACTGCTGTGTGGAGATGGGGAGAGGGTGGAGTGGTGGTTAAAAATGGAAGTGAGACCAGTCAGGGGGCAGCAACAAGAGTTCTGCGGAGATGGGAGAAGTAGACAGAGTCAAGCATTGTCCTGGGGGTGGATCCCCAGGACTTGTTGATGGATTAGGGATGTAGTGAGTGTGTACGTGTGTGTTGGTTACTGATGCGGGGGGGGGGGGGGCAGGTTGATGAAGGGAACAGTTTCGGGCGATCAAGGTTTCTGATTGGTTGTGTAAGTTCTGAGATATTGTAGAGATGGCCAAATGAGAATGCAGTGATGTGGCAGCTGGAGGCCTAAGCTGAAGATGAGTATGTGGGAGTCAGCTTCTTACAAGAAAGTGGGAGCTCCCCTTCTGTCTCAGACCATTTTCGGGGTGCTCTGATAAAAATACCATGGACTGGGTGGCTTAAGCAATCAACACATATTTCTCACAGTTCTGGAGGCTGGAAGTCCAGGATTAAGGCACCAGCAGATTCAGTGTCTGGTAAAGACCCGCTTTCCGGTTCACAGACGGCCATCTTCCCATTCTGACCTCATATGGAGGAAGGCATGAGGAAGGTCTCCGGAGTCCCTTCATAAGGACACTAATCCCGTTCATGGGGGCTCCACCTTCATGACCTCATCACCTCCTAAAGGCCCCACCTTCTAATACCATCATGTTGGGGATTAGGATTTGGGGAGTATGAATTTGGGGGAGGGGTGATATAAACATTGAATCCATATCATTTATGCCTATAGCTCTTCAGAAAGGAGATGGATTAGGGAGAGAGTGAGAAGAGGGGTGAGGAGAGGGCTGAGCAATGACTGGAAGATCCCCAACATTAGAGTAAGGAAGACAAAGAGGGGCCAGCAAAGGACCCTACCAAGGACGGCCAGTAAGGTGAAAGGAAGGCCAGGGGAGGGAGGGGTCACAGACAGGGCATGTTTCAAGCAGTTGGGATGCTCATCTGGGTCCAATGTTGCTGAGACAAGGAAGCTTCCAGATGTATTGATAGGTGAAAAAAGCAAGGCATGGAACCAAGCACATAGTGTACTATAATTTGTGTTTTAGAAAAGTACATGTGTGTGGGGGGGGGGGGGTGGATATTTTAGCTGATTTGCAGGTTTACTTAGAGCAGCGGTTCTCAACCTGTGGGTCGCAACCCCTTTGGCGGTCGAACAATCCTTTCACAGGGGTCGCCTAAGACCATCCTGCATATCAAATATTTACATGACGATTCATAACAGTAGCAACATTACAGTTATGAAGTAGCAACAAAAATAATTTTATGGTTGGGGCACAACATGAGGAACTGTATTTAAAGGGCCAGAAGGTTGAGAACCACTTAGAGAATAGCACTGGAAGGCTCTGCTCAAGCCTGATAACAATGGCGACCCTGAGAGCAGAGAACCCGGTGGTGGGAGACGGGGTCAGCTGGGAAGGAGACTTTTCACTGTGTATCAGACCCGTTAGTGCTTTTATATGTTTGTGTCAAAATTACAATGAATAAGAAAGAAAAGAACTTTTCTTTCGAGAGTTGCTGTAAGGATACTAATACATCCTTGGCAAGCATGTGGTGAGGATTAAATGAGACGATGCACATAAACTGCTTAGCTCAGCCTCAGCCCTGTGTTTGCTGAGGGTTGGTTGGGAGGGAGCAGCAGAGAGAGCCTTGGCCTGTATGTGCGGTTCACAGAGCTCCCATAACAAAGCATCGCCAACTGGGTGCCTTCAAACAACAACAATGAATTCTCTCCCAGGTCTGGAGGCCAGAAGTCTGAAGTCAAGGTGCCAGTGTGGTCACGCTCCTGCTGAAGGCTCTAAGGAAGAACCCTTCCTCGCCTCTCCCTCTCATCACCCTCGGGCACCCTCGGCTGGCAGCTGCATCGCCCGACTCTCTGCCTCCATCAGCACATGGTGTCTGTCTTCACATGGCCCTCTTAGAAGGACATCAGAATTGGATTTAGGCCTAATTCAGTATGACTTCAATTTAACTACATCTGCAAAGACCCTATTTTCTAGAAGGTCACATTCAGAGGTACTGGGTGGACATGAATTTTGGGGGATTCTCAACCCAGTGTAGCTTGCAGGTCAGATTCTCACAACCACAAGCTTATCTCTGACCTGGGCGTCTGATTCTTGTCCATAAAATGAGAGGGGGGCACTGGAGGCCCCTGGAAACCCCCTCCAGCCCACACGCAAGGTCTCCCCAAGATGTTTCCAGAAGCCCCTCCAGGAGGCACATCTGGCAGCAGGAACAGGACTGAGGAGGTCAAAGCCCACTGAGCGGTTCACATTGCCGCAAGTTTGGCGGTGCCCGTGGCTGTCCCTGCAGATGCCCCTGGGACACCGAGCCATCAGTGAAGACTTCTTACGTGATGAGCTGCCAGGCTGCCAGGAGGGTTCAGACTTTGGCCTTAATGAGGCTTGAACTCTGGGTGAGTCATAGCTGAGAATTATAATAAGCAAACCCAGTCCTGCCCAGTCCTCTGTCACATAATTCACGGGACACAAGTAAATTCACATTCCTGTTGAAAGAGGAGTTGGAACAAACTGGATTTGGTGCGACAGAATCCAGGGGACATCTGAGGTCATAAACTAAGCAAATGGGCGCTGCTGAGTCAACCTGCAGCAGCTGCCAGGCAAGGTGGGGACAGAACCGAGGAAGACACTGGATGGGGATCAGGAAAACCTACCCCCCGGTGCATCCAGGGGACGAAGCAAGTTCCCTTTGGGTAGCTGGGTTGCAATAAAAACAACACGTACCCAGAACCTGGCTCCTCACAAAGGCTTTGACATGTTATTCTATTTGATTTGATCCCCGAGAGTCGTGAGTGGGCGGGAACTTTGATCTCAGCTTCCCAGGTGAGGAAATTGAAGCCGGAGTGATGCTGGCCTCGCCCACGAGACCACACCAACCACTCAGGGTCCTCCCAACCCAGGGCCTCTCCCAGGGAGGCTCCTCCAGGACAGTGGTCCTGAGAGTCACCACCCAAATCTCCAAGCCCTACGTCACCCAATAAAATGTTAAGGTAATAACCTTTCATAGGAACAACTTGTTTCCTCATTCTCATGTAAAGGGTGAGTACATACAGCTTTGTAGAATGTTGCTATTTTATTGATTTATGGCACACAACATAAATACAAGCAGAGTTCTTCTTGTGCAAACAAGGGCTCAAGGCGAGCCCAAAAGATCCCCTTTTAGCACCTCAGCTACTCCAGACAGACCTCCTGGAGTGACCACAGGACCATCCCGACCCCCAGGACAGGGAGGCAAGCCCCATTCCTCCAGAGAACATCGTCTTTAGAAGACAGCCTGCCTCACTCTGCCAAAGTGAACTTCCCTGGGATCCTGCTGAGGACACGGCCCCGGAAAAAGCCCTGGGCCGCCCCATCCCACTGTTCCAGCCCTGGACGGGGCAGGGATGGGTTAGACCCCACTGCAGGGCTGTTTTCCGCCATGGGAGGCGCTGGCCCTGTTGCCAGTAGGGTGATTTGGGGCTTTAGTCAATAAACTACATGGCCATTAGGCATATGTTTGGGACTTGCTTTTGGTTACAGCTTTAATCAGAGAAAATGAATGAATGGAAAAGATGGGGAAGTGCTATTTTATAGTGATAAGAGAAGTGGGCATTGAGTCTGATCACCCTTGGGCTGAAGCTAATATTGCCATCTCATCTCTGTGGCATTCAGGTCCCAGCCAGCAGAGAATGCCTGGGTGTCAGGCGAGGAAGGAAGGAGACAGAGCCAGCGTCATGGACTCACTCAAGGTCACACAGCTTCTAGTGGGTGATGGAACTCTGTGGGAGAAGGAACCATGTCTGTCCAGGACACCGTTTGTCTCCCGCACCCATCAGGGCGCCTGGCAGAGGGTGGGTGTCCATCAGGTGAGCTGACTGAGTGAAGGCAGTCAGGGAGGGAGGGGGAGCAGCAGGTGAAAACACAGGCCTCTCCTTGTTCAGGCCAGTGCTCCACAATTTATGTCACTATTCTGAGCAGGACAAGAAGAAGCAGGGATAGAGTGAGGCGAGAGAGGGCGTATGAGGACCCCGGAGGTTAAGAACATGGCAGTAAGGTGTGAGCAGGTGTTTTAGGAAGAGGAAAAGGATGGAGCAAGTCTGAGAGGGTGGAATTCCAGAGAGGGGTCTACTTTCCAAAGTTAGGGTGCTGACCCGGGCCTGGCTGGTAGTGGTAGTGACTCAGGCTACAGTAGAAGAAAAAAATAACCAGGAATGTTTTCCCCAATAATCCTGAACCCACACACCCTTCACAAGAACTCCATGTCAGGCCTCCCCGGCTCTTCTGCTGGAGTCCTGTGGGCGGAGTGAAGGGGAAGCTGGGGAGGAAGAGAGGGCAGTCACTCACCTTCCCCAAAGAAGAGAAACAGCAGCAACCTGCAAATCTGCTCAGCCTGCTGCCTCTAACATTCGCATTCCATATCTCATTCGAACCCTGAATCAGCCCTGTGAGGCCCCCATTCTACAGATGAGAAAATTGAGTCCCTTTTGAGTTATTTTCACACATTTAGTTTTCTGTTAAATAATAAAACCAAACTAAGAAGGACTATCAGTGTATTTTAACTTAATTAGGAATAATTCCTTAGTAACCCCATGGACAGAACTTCTAATAGACTTTGCTGATGAGCTGGTGGGGAAATATTTGGAGTCAGAGAAATCTCAGCAGCAGTGCAGTCAGCATTTTATGGAACATGTACTATGGACAGGCCACTATCTTTTACTCATATTGTCACATTTACTCTTTATTCCTAAGAAGTTGGTGCTATTATTATCTCTAGTTTACAGATGTTGAAACTGAGGCTCTGAGACATTGATTACCAAGATCACCCAATAATAAGTGGTGGCCTCAGAATATTTTTAATTATATTTACTTGCCTACGCATGAGACTGGCCTATGCCAAATATTCGATCTTCAGGGGACACAAAAAGGGGACCTGGAGTGGAGCAAATGGGAAGGGAGGAAGAGCAGGAAGAATAAAGGAGAATCAGGAAGGTTATTTTCTGGACAGTGGGCAGCATAAATGAAAATCGCAGATTTAAAAAAGCAAATTTAGACTTTAAAATTGTGTATCTTTTTATTATTTCTTCAGAATCATATTCATATTCTAAATCACCTACATACATAGACCTTTCAATTAAGATACATTCTCTGGTTTATCGGGCATGAGAAATGAGGCTACATCGAGACTGTTCTGGAGATGATGACTTCTCCTGATACATGTCAGGCCATGTCTTCATGGGAAAAGTTTCTTAATTTAACTGTTTAGTGGAGAAAATGTTCTCAGCCTCTCTCAGAAGGCCCATCTCTGGGGAAGAATGGCTCTCCTGCGGGCTCTCAGCTGGGCTGAGCTGAGCTGAGCTCTGCTTCCTGTGTCCTTAGCTTGGATCTAAAGATCTGGGAAGAACTAGGCCCTGTTTTGCAACTGAGTCTTGAAAGACCATCTGGATGATCTCCCTTGAAAGCTGCAGGTGTAAATGGCAGCTGAGAGCAAGCGTCACTCAGTACAGATTCATCTGGCCTCGCAGGTCACACTGCCCTTTTCAGAGAAAGGCCGCAGAGTGCTCTCCTGACAGGAGCCCTCAGGCCCTGGGTCCACCAGCACGGCTGTGAGTTCCTGCGACAGGGTCTGCAGTTTTATCAAGACATGACCGCTGGAGATGAAGACACTAAATGATTGTGAAGCTCTTATCTAATACTGACACCTACCCCTAGATGCTGATATTTCTGGATTGATTGAGACCAATAGACATGATGGGGAGTGCCAAAAACCTGGAGACACTAAGAGATGATGCCCAATTCGGTCAATAGTGTGCTTCATAAAGCACTCCCATGTCCAGGGTCTGATATCACACTTACTGGGTCACTCTGAGAGCAGGAACCATCAGATGCATTTTACAGATGAGGAATGAGCCCCGTGGGAGGTCCCAAGATGAGCAGCAGTGGCACCAGGCCCAGAGTCCACAACTCCTCTTGCTTTCTCCTCCAGGGCCATAGGGATGACTTGCACCTCACACACAAGGCTGAGCCAAGGGACCCCAGGACACAGGTCAAGGCATGCTTTCAGACATCCTAACACTCTTCCTACGGAACGCAAGGGCCTGAGCACTGGTGGCACTCAGGGACACAGCGCGAAGGCAGCTGCATGTGAAGGCGAAGATGGAGGCCACAGGGCAGGGGTGTCATTGGTCAGGGCTGCCTGGACATCCCCTCTCTGGGAAGGACAATGCCAGAGGATACTCCACACCGACCTGAAACCGAGGCATCACCATGACTCTTTGGGGCAGGAAGAACACAGCAGAAATCTAATTCAGACTCCAGGGGCCTGGCCCACTTCCCTCTCACTTCCTCCCAGAGCTCAGCTTTAGCTGGAGATTCCAAGAGGGCAGTGGGGTAAAGTGGAAGCTACACTGACCTTCTCCCAGCACCAAACTGGAATTACAAGTAAAAATAGAAAAAAATATTCTGAATAACCGACTGAAGCCTGGCTGGAGAGAGGCCTTATACCCAAGGACTTACAGAGGAGGCCACATCAAGACTGTCACTCAGGGCCACACAGAACATACCTACTGCTCTTCCAAAGGTTAGCCCTCAGAAATGTGGCAATAGACAGGCTGTGCCCAACCACCCTAAGCTCAGGATTTGTTCCCTATTGGCTGAGCTTCCACAATGTGCACAGGCACCATGACCCAGAGCTAAGCTCAATGCAGGTCTTGTTCAGAGAAAATGGAAAGCTCCCAAGCACAGAGAGGACAAATCCACTCAGCACCTGGGCATTCCCCACGAAGGCCAGTAGAAGGCAGGGGTGGATGACATGTAAAGGACATCTTCCACGTTTCTGTTAAGCTACTGTGCTTTGGGGACCTGCTGTGAAAACCTCAGTGTTATATTGATCTCCTACTTTATCCTATTCCTGGCTCTATGAAATGCAAATCCTCAGGTTGTGGCTGTGCAAGGAGGAGTAGAGAGGAGATGTGCCAGCCAGTTAGGATTCTGGGATTGGAGCAACCTCAGCCATTCATGTTGGTGAGGGATACGCCACCCCTCTGCTTCCAGGGGCCGTGGTGAGCGGACTAATGAGGTGCTGGTCCGGGATATTGGTGGCATCTAGTCACACCAGTAAGGACCTCCTTTCCTCCTCCTATCTATACCTCTTTCTAAACATTCTAAGAATGAAGTTGATTTTAGAGGAAAACTTAGTAGCAAGCAGAGGCAAGTGGGCCTCCCCTGGTCCTTGGTCTCTTACCCCCACTGGCCAGTCCCATAAGAGGTGGCATCCTGAGGCCCTCTCATTGTCCCTCCAGCATCCAGCCACCGGGGAAGCCAGGATTGAGTGAGCCACCTCCAGAGCTGTTTCCAGCCACAGATACTAGAGGCCAGGACAAGAGAGCTGGCATGACCGGGACCCTGGTCCTCCCCTGCGCCCTATAAGCCCCGCCCCAGTATAAAGCCTCGTCCACCTCACAGCCCCACAGCAGCCCAGACACGTCAGCAGATCAGAGAGTGAAGGTCAGCTGGTCTGGGCCTCCACAGAGGAGCAGGACCAGCTGTTTCCATGACTTCCGGGCTCCTTCCTGACTGGCTGGCCTGTGAGTTGGGGGTGAGGGGTAGAGGGCAGGAAAGAGGGCAGAGTGGAAAGTGGCTTAGGTCCACTCTCTCACTTGTTCACTTATAACTCAGGGGGTGCAGGGGCCTTTACAGCTGCTGAAAAGATTCCTTACCTTGACAGAACCCAGGGAGACACAGTCCATCCAAGAAAAAGCAAGTAACTTAGTGAGTTTTCATTGTCCCCAAGTCAGAGGGAGCAGAAAATCTAAAAGAACTGAAAGTTAACACACGCCTTTGAGATTTGCTTTTACTTCCCTACTTTTGCCTGTTTGCTCCCTCTTCTCTTCTATTTTTCCTCAGTAGTATGTTCCTACAGTCCCAGGTTCCCATATTAAAACTCTTGGAAAAAAAACAGTAAACAAATTGCTTCCTTTACTGTGTGTGTGTGTGTGTGTGTGTGTGTTTCAATATTCATAGCGACTTGGCTGAAGACAGACACTTCGTAAGAAAACACAAGCACTTTCCAGAGAAACCCTGAAGGGGATTGGCAAAAGTGCAAGCGAGAGGGGTCCAGCTTTGCTCTTCGCCCAAAGCAGCCCAATCCATTTTCTCTCCTAGAGGCCCAGCTCTCTTTCCCCGGGGACTTGTGAGGCTGAGCCCTTCTGCCTTCATTCTGCCTGCCACGGGCCCAGGAATTTGCAAACAGAACGAGGGCAAGGGCCCAGGGGCCCAGACCCATGCAGACCCAACTTGCCAGCAGGGCACGCAAGCTCCTTCATAACTGGATCCCAGCCTATTCCTTCTGCCTCATCTCTTGATCCCGTGGACCCCTCCCCACTCTGTCTCACTCCTTACGCCTCCCTCCTTCCCACCACCTAAGCCCTGGCCATCCCTATCGAGGGCCAAACCTCTTTTCCTGCCACCCTTTTTCTACCTAGCCAGCTCCTGAAGTTCATTCAAGGTCCTGCCGAAAACCCAGTTCCTCAAGACATGGTCACCAGACTTTCTTTCCTCTGCGGGCACAGTCAGTGCCCCGGGCCTGGGTGCTCACACAGCCTTGGTACACACCTTTATCCTGACACTCAATGCCCACATTGTAGCCGCACAGTAGGCACCCCTCTCTCCCTACCGGCCTTGGAGTTCTCTGACGCACGTTAGCAGTTTGTTGAAACTCCACAGGTTTATTTTCTTGATCAAACAGCCCTCTGATAGTATATCAAAGAAAGTTAGAGCTGGTGCATTTTCAGATCCACAAACCAAATTGATTTTTCTGAGAATGTCATCAAACTCCACATGAAGGGTAGAATTCTTAACTTGATTTTTAAATGAAAAGGCAGCCTTAAAAAGCAGTAAGTCATGCTGTTGTTCAATTACATTAGCTGTTTGCAGCTCAAAATCATTGTCATCAATAATCCTGCGAATCTTGGAAAGTTTCATCCAAATCAGCTCGTTGGCTAAAGCTGGAAGGCGCTGACAGGATCTCAGCTAGAGGTTGTGTGCTATTGGTAAACACCACTGTTCCACCCCGGGGCCATCAAGGCAAGAAGCACTTCTACCAAGTTATTTATTGCTACCTTCCGTTTGCTTGTGTGTATTTTCTACATGACACAGGTAACACTTTTGTAAGAAGAAAAAGCAATACATTTTTTAAAGTACACAATGACAATCAACTAGGTTGATTTAGACTCTAAAAGCTCAAGGAAGAGGAGGGGCAGAAAGAAGAGAGACTCTTAAGATGTTTGTGCCCCTGAGACGTGCAGCCTGAGCCCTGGGCAAGAGGCCCGATTGCTGTCCCAGCGGTCAAGCCAAAGTCATAAGGCCAGAACTCCCGGGATGGGGAGGGGCAGATGACATGTTGGGAGCTGCAGGAGCCCTTTTCTGCCCAGCTGTCACATGTCCTGTGCTCACTGCTCAGAGCGGCCACAGATGTTCCATGGGAGCACTAGAAAATCACACCATTTGGGTTTTAGACCTCCCCGGCTTTGGACCGTATAGCTGTGGGACCTTAGACAAGTGGCTACTCCTGGGTTTCTTCATCTACAAGGGGACCACACGTCTGCCTGCCGGGATGTCCATGACGTGGGTTATAAACTAGATAGTGGTGCCTACACAGGAGGGGTCATTATAATCACTGTTGGTCCTGGTAGAAGGTGGAATAGAATTCATGTCCCTTTTGCAGGTTCACAGACATTTCATGAGCTGAAAAATACTCAAATCTCCACAACTGTGTGGGTAGGTACTATGATTATTTGCAATTTATAAATGATAAATCAGAGGCAGCAAAATTAACTAACTGGTTTATAACTAACTAACTAACTAACTAACTAACTAGAGCAGAGAAACTAATATCTGAATCTGGGGTGTCAATAGCAGAGCCTGCATTAGTAAACCATGGCTTATGCTTACACACGTATATGCACACACATGCACACGCACACACATACACTGTGCACACGCTCCCACACACACTCCCCCATCACATCCTAAATACGCATCCAGAGTCTAGTTGCATTCTTTAGTTTTAATCCTGAATCTTGTTTCTTTAAAACTTAATTGTCCCAAGAAACTTGTAACAGTTACCTCTGGGGAGTGGGAATGTGGAGTGAGGCGGGGGAAGGGGGCGCGGTGGCGGGGGGCGGGGGGGCTTTCCTTTCCATTATACACTGTTTTGTATTATTTTTATTCCTTTTCTGAGTATATATTGTATTTAAAAGAATTAATAAAAAGACATACTGCTCTTCATTGGTAGGGCTGTGCTTTTAAACCAAAGTTTTAAAGTTTAATGGAAATAAAAATTCCTTTGCCATTCACAGGTTTTAGAGCCTTATTTATCTAATGCCCCGGTTGCTGGGGATCTTTCCAATTTCACGTTGGAATCAAGCCTGGGTTTCCTGATTTCCCCACCTCCAGCTCTCAGCCTCAACAGCAAAAGCCAACCCAGCCCCTTCCTGTGGTTTCCAGCTCAGCAAACCTGGTGGAGAGAGGAGGGAGGATGAGAGAGGGGGAGGGGAGGAGGAATGGGGAGAATGCCTCATCCAGGAGAAGCCAACCTGGAACCTTCCAGCACAGTCCCCCATGCTTGGTAAAAACAGGGTCAAGTCACAGTCCGGAACTCCAAAGCCTAGTGATGGAGGCCTGGGGAGGTGAAAACCACACAGAGAGGTCAGGATCTGGGGGAGGCAGGCTCAGAGAAAGGGAAGGGAGGTCTGGATCACCTGTTCGGAGAAAGAGGGGCACCAGCTGGAGGGGCAGGGACGGAGCCCTAGCACCCCCGGTGGCGTCTCCTCTTCTTTCCTTCCAGGCTCCAGAGGAGTCTGAGAGGCAGGAGTCCACCAGGCTGGTGAACCCAGGAGGGGCCATGGAGCCTGCCCTGTCAGGTCTGAGTCCAGGCGTGGGCTGACTCCGTCCTACAACCAGCTTTAATTAAGTTTCTGGAGGAACCCAAACACGCTCTCAAGCATTATTCCCTCAGAGCGGGACTGTCAGGCAGAAGATGGAGAGAGAGAAGCAGGCTGGCTCCCTCCTGCTACATGCATCCACTTAGCAA
Source organism: Myotis nattereri (assembly GCF_964212035.1). Classification (NCBI taxonomy): domain Eukaryota; kingdom Metazoa; phylum Chordata; class Mammalia; order Chiroptera; family Vespertilionidae; genus Myotis; species Myotis nattereri. The sequence continues at coordinate 52,220,758 of NC_138077.1, forward strand.
TGTCACTTTAATTTCTCAAAAACATTCTCTGACAGACCCGGTCTGAGCCCTGCTCAGGGAGCCTAGCCAGCTGATATGCCAGCGAGGGGACAGCTGGAGTCCGTCTGCCTAACTTGCCGGGGGGAGAATTCATTAGCCAGCCACCCGCTCTTCTGTCTCTGCAGACCTCAGTGCTGGGGTGGTCTGGGTGCCATGTGGTGAGTGTGCAGAATAATCCCTGTGGTACGATCACGGACCAAAGAATCCCTCCACACTGAGAACCCATGGGACATTGTCTTTGCTGTTTCCCCCTGCAAACAGGCCATAGAAGCATTTGGCTTCCTCCTCTGGCCACCTCGGGGCATTATCAGGGCTGGGCTCGGCCACTGCCGCTGTCAATGTTTGCCCGCCTGGGGAATGCTCACTCATATTAACCAGGAAGCAATGAGGAGAAGCCTTTCGGCTCCCTCAGTAGATGCTGTACAAGCAGAAAGCAGGCTCTGAAATGTTATCTGGTCTGAAACCTCGGGTGTCTAAATATTTACCGAGAATGTGATTGGCATTCCCTCATTTGGCACAGCCAGTGTCCACCGAGTGCTGGAAACAGGAACCAAGCTTTCCAAAGGAAGTGCCAGCGCCCTGCGACCCCAGACCTTCCCGCACCCTGTCCTTGATGTACCTTTGGGTTGGCCTCTCTGGCTACACACCCCACACGGAGCCCTCGACCCTGGCTCCATGTGACTTCTCAGAGTTCTCCAAGCACACCGGCTCTTTCTCATGATTTGGGTCTACACTGATTGCTCCTCCTGGCCTTCCCTTTCCAGAAGGCTCCTCTTGGTAGCATGAGGCACACCTCTAGGTCAAGGACACTGAAAAGACTTCATCTGGGGTATTAACTGTGGTTGACTTGTGGGGACTGCTGGGAGTTTTGTAATGACCCCATCCAAGCTGTGAAGTGAGTTTAAGGATTCATCACTGGGCTAGTCAACATTAACTGCCACCTCCTCCATGATGCCCGCAAGACTCCCATCCTCCAAAGTAAACGTGATCTCTTTCTCCCGACATTCGTTTGGCACTCAAGTCATTTTTCATTTTCCATCTCATATTACAAATATTTAACTAGCTTAATCCACTTTCTCTGCTGGCCTCTGGGTTCCTTAGGGTAGTGACTGTGTCCTACTCATCTCTGTATCCTCCTTAGAACAGATCGTTCCTTGCTTGGAGTCAGTGAGGTCAAGGTGACTGAATTGAAATCCTTTCCTGGGGACAGCTGGCTGAGAGCAGACTCATCTTGAATATCCTCAGGATGAGTGTATTTTGAAAGGGGGCTGGGTGATTCTGCATCCTGCAGTGTGGGAAGTGCTGCTTCAGAGCAGGCAGCAGGGCTACCGAGGGCACAGGGCATCTTGCTGAGATGAGAGTGGGGGTGGTAAGGTTGCAAGATAAAACACAGGTACCCAATGAAGTTAAATGTAAGTATACCCTAAATATTGCAGGATACATATTTATGCTAAAAATTATTAATTATTTCTCTGAAATTCAAATTTAACTGTGGGTGTGCTGTATTTTTATTTGCGAAATTTGGCAACCCTACATGGGAGTGCCAGGGAGAAGGCACTGGAGATCATCTCCACAGACTTTCTAGGAGCACTTCTGTCCACTAACCTGTGTCTTCATGGAAGAACAGCCTGGGGATGAGCCCAGCCAAGCTGACTGCCCTTTGTGGCTGTCCACGTTCGCAAGTCCCCCGGTGTTTCCAGATGAAGCTCTTTGATATTCCATCACCACTTCTCTTGTGGGCTTGGCTTCCTGTGAAGGCCAGCTGCAGTGAGACCCAGGTGGCGGGAGCCATGCATGGAAACTTTAGGAAGCCCTGAGAAGGTATTTTAATGTATCCAGCTGTCAGCTTCACTAGGTAAGGACCTCGTCTGTGTTGTTCATCATTGGATCCCCAGTGCCTTGCACAGTCTTTGGTATCATGTAGTGCTCAATAAATACTTACTAAATAAATAAAGACCTCGGTGCCACTGGGCCTTCTCCACCCATGATTAGACTTACCTCATCCACAGCGATAAACATGTGCAAAAACAGGAGTTGGCATTCGGCCTTGCCTTTACAGGAGCCATCACTAATTTCCATTACCCGGTAAAGTGTCCAAGTGCATCAGGCTGATTTGGATAAAATCAATTAATGTGTCCTCAGGGAGCATGGCTGCAATAAGAGCAAGATAAGACTGCATCTTCTTAAGTTAATTTATTTCTGTTTGAAGAGTAATTAATCCTTTTCATTGGTGTGACTTCAGAAGACAAAGAAACGTACCAAGAAGGGGAGAAGTTCATGCCATCATACGACCTCAGGCAGACTGAGTTATTACAGAGACACCGAGTTGCATCTGTGTTTTGTGGTGGCTGCCTTCGCATTTCCTGCTCCACTCAGAGTTGCTGAACACCTTTCTTCTCTCCAGTTTTCTCCTTTTCCTCTTCTGTCAAAAACCCTGATGGAGGACATGGCGTGACCCTGGATTCTGAGATTTGATCAGAAGTAGATGCTTGTGGTTAAGAAGGACCCAGAGATCAGAGGAGCCACCAATAGGGGACAGCAGGAAATGGCAATTATAATGAGGGCCTGGCTTGGTGGTGGTACTGGGGCCACAGAGGTGACATCACTGGTGGGATCATTGGATGTCAGTGACAGAGTTAGTCAGGAAGGATTTCTAGCTTCCTGTCTTGACTGGTGGGGGTGAGGTGGTGGGGTGGTGAGGGTACCAACCAAGACTTCATTGCAAACGACAGAAGCTGACTCTGGATCTCTAAGAAGAAATGGAATTTAGTGGCCGTATATTTATTAGAGCTCACTGGACCAATGTGAAGCCTAAAGAACCAAACTCAGAAAATGGGAAGAAACCAAGAGAGGCTGGGGCTTGCCTGGTCAGGTCATGGCCAAAGCCTCCCTACCATTGGACACCTGCTGCACCTGCTCTCCGCCCCTGTTGCTGTAAATAATCTCTCGCTTTGTGTCACTGTCAAGAACCAAAACCCCTTGTGCAAGGTCTGATGGCCAAGCCTAGGTTCTGTGCATATGCCCCTGTCACTAAGGGGCACGTGTGGGAATGTCTGGCCCCCTTCAGACTCACACTGATTGGAATTTCCTCCAAATAGAATAAGCAATCAAGTATGTGATGAGAGAGAGAGAGAGAGAGAGAGAGAGAGAGAGAGAGAGAGAGAGAGAGAAAGAGAGAGAGAGAGAGAGAGAGAAGAGAATCCCTATTTCCTCTGGTGACACTAAAGTGGGGAGTGCAGGAGGAAGTCCAGGTTTGTATGGAGTAGGGCAATGAGTTCAGTTATGAGCATACTGAGTATGATATGCCCATAGGTATCCAGGTGGAGCTGTAGAGAGAGGCTGACATTGGAGATGCTTATCTGCCTGCTGTCTTCAAACAGGTGACAGGCCATTGGTATAGCATCTGTCCTGCATCACTGTGGAACTCCAGCCATTTTTGCATTCCACATCTTCAATAACTGATGTCTTCTGAGAAGCCCAGGACTGAAAGCAAGGGCCCTGCAGGAGGTGAAGGTTTGGCTGGATCCTGTTTTCCCAGAAGTCCCAATTCTTGGCTTGAGTTCCTGATCATGAAAAATGACTAGCGAATAAGAGAAGTCACTCTGGCTAGGGCAGGACATAAGGGCAACTTTTGACTATAGCTGATGGGAAATAAGCTGGAAGAATTGCCTCTCCTTTTAGGGCTTTGTAGCCTTCATTTTCAGGTTCAATTCATGCTTCAGAAACACAAATACCTCAAGGGTATCCAGGAACTCGGAAATGTTCAGAGCAAGCCCCAGAGCAAGTGAATTGCAAGGGGACTTAGGGACCATTTAGTCCAACCCCCCTGTTTTAAACACAGAGAACTTTCAAGTTCTCTGATTGTGAAAAAGTAACACAACCTTTCACCCACACCTCCACCCCATCCCACCAGCCCTGCCTCCCACCTGAGAGGAAGGGAGGCCTCTGTAGGATGCAGCTGGGTGGAACACCTCCTCTTCCCCTGGAGGCAGTGACGTCAGTCACTCCTAGGAGATGGTTAAAATGCTGTTATTGTTATATTCTGGCGAGTAGATTCTGGATTATCCTCCCATGGGGGCTGGTCATGAGTCACTATAGCACATCCTCAGGAAGAGGCTGGCTGCACTCCCAACATGGCCAGATCCTGCAGGGAACTCGGGAGGGACCCTGAACTGGGATGTGTGAACTGGAGGCTCCTGTCACAAGTTGGGGACCTGACATCCACCTGCCGGGGAAGCCAAAACCCACCTCTGTGTTGGCATCACAGGGCACTCAGTTAATAGAATGAGATAGCCTCGGCGAAGTCCTTACTATGACACTGAAGGGTTCAATAAGAGAGCAGGGGGAAGACCCAGCAGGTGCCTGCACAGAGAACCTCTTCAATGAAAGCCCGCTTCCCTGCTTTCTTCTTACAGGAGGACCTGGAAGATGATCGGCTCCCCCTCCTCACTCCAATTAGGCAGCAAGGAGACAGGAAACTGCCCTGGGGGAGGGGATGTTCACAGATTCTGGAATTTCAGTCAAATCCTTTATTTTTGATGATTAACCTACAGACTATGGGTAGCTGTATAAGAGGCCAATTCACCCAAAGTGGAGGGAGGAGACATGAACTATAGCAATCCCATCCTATCTAATAAAAGAGAAACATGCAAATTGACCATAACCCTGACACCCTTCCCATTGGCTAATCAGCAGGATATGCAAATTAACTGCCAACCAAGATGGCGGCCGGCAGCCACGCAGCTGAAGCAAACAGGAGGCTTGCTTGCTCCAGTGACGTTGCTTGCTCCAACGTTCCCGGCCTGCTGCTGCTGGGCTCTGAGCTGCACTCTAAGCAACTATGTTGCAATTATAGAAGCTAAACAAGCTCCAGAGACCTGCTTTCAGCCAGTGGCCTCAGAGCTTAGAGCTGCAGTGATGGCAACAGAGTTTCAATTATAGAAGCCAAACAAACCTAGAAACCTGCTTTCAGCCAGCTTCGGCCTCAGAGCTTAGAGCTGCAGTGATGGCAACAGAGTTTCAATTATAGAAGCCAAAAAGACCCAGAACCTGCTTTCAGCCCTCAGAGCTGGAGCCGGCTCTCAGCTCCAGTGACAGCTATAGAAGGTAAATAAATCCCAGAATTAGAAAAAAAGGAGAGGCTCGGAGCTTAAGTTGCCCTCCAGCCTGAAAACGGCTCTCAGGCCCTCACCCAGACTGGCCAGGCACCCCAGTGGGGACCCCCACCCTGAAGGGGGTTTGGCCAGCTGCAAACAGCCATCAGCCCGTCATCCAGGCTGGCCAGGCACCCAAGCGGGACCCCCACCCTGATCTGGGACACTTTCAGGGCAAACCAGCCGGCCCCCACCCGTGTACCAGGCCTCTATGCTATACTAAAGGCAGGGCGGGACAGCGCGAGCTGCCATCCAGGCCCCATGTGCAGCCCTGGGCAGTGGGGAATAAGCCCCGCCCCCAGCTGGGACCCTTGTGTGCCACCTGAGCCTCCAGCCGGGACCCCTGTGCCGCCTAAGCCCCTCACTGCTAAGCCCTGCCCCCAGCTGGGACCCTATGACTATTGGAGAGGAGGAAAGTGCCGCTGGGCCCTGGGTCATTATGGTGATCCGGCCATCAGTAAGTAGAAAAGTGTGGCCTATAGGCAGCCCCCAGCTGCACCTGATCCGGGAGCAGGAAAGCAAGCCTGGCCTGAAGGCAGGCCCAAACTTTTCCTGCTCCCCGGTCACCATGGTGATCCAGGAGCAGGAAAGCAAGCCTGGCCTGCGGGCAGCTCCAAGCTGGGCCTGCTCCCCGGTCGCCATGGCAATCCAGGAGCAGGAAAGCCCAGCTTAAAAGCAGCACCCCCATCCTGGCCATAGCTCAAGGGAGAGTACAACATACAGTGGAGGCCAGGAGCCTGAGAGATCAACACAGAGGGGCTCCTGCTCCAAGCCTCCATGGTGTGGCTGGGGGCAGGCCCCCAGCAGACACACACACACACACACACACACACACACACACACACACACACACGGCAACTGCTTCGAGCCTACATGGCATGGCTGGGGGCAGGCCCTAGCAGACAGACAGACACACACACACACACACACACACACACACACACACACACGGGACGCCTGCTCTGAGCCTCTGCTGCCAGACTGTGGCCATCAGTAGGACATCCACTTAGGGCTCCCGGACTGTGAGAGGGGCAGTCTGGGCTGAGGGAACCCTAACCCCCAGTGCACGAATTTCGTGCACTGGGCCTCTAGTATTAAATAAATAAGGTAAATGGCTCTATGCCATGGAAAGAGAGTCTGGAAGTGAAGAAATAAAGGAATGAATGAATGACCATAGCCTGGCATGGCCCCAGTTCTCCTTGGCTGTGCCATTTTCTGGAAAGGAAAGGGTGCGGTGGCTTTGCTCATGCTCTCCCTCCCCTCCTACCCTCTCTACTGCTGCATACCCAGCCCCCACCCTTCAGCGTGGCCCAGATGCCATATCCTCTAGTGCAGTAGTTCTCAACCTTCCTAATGCCGTGACCCTTTAATACAGTTCCTCATGTTGTGGTGACCCCCAATTTCATTGTTACAAATTGAACATAATTAAAGCATAGTGATTAATCACAAAAACAATATGTAATTATATATGTGTTTTCCGATGGTCTTAGGAGACCCCTGTGAAAGGGTCGTTCGACCCCCAAAGGGGTTGCAACCCACAGGTTGAGAACCACTGCTCTAGTGGGAAGCCTTTCTTGATCCACCAACTTGTAAATTCTCTTTTCTCTGTTTTTTAAAGGCCTCACCTTCACTCTCTGAGGACCCTTATTTCTAGGCCAAGTGATGGATATTGACGTGTATGTCTTACCTCTGTGTGCCCTCCAGTGCCCAGGGCCTAAAGCAGCCCCTTGCACAGAATGTTAAGGATTTCTTGGCCCTCTGAGGACTCCCAATGCCCCTGCCTCTTTGTCCAGGATTGTTTGAGTGACTTCCGTAGCAAAAGACCTTTGAACAGAAGTGGAGTAGAGATACATTTCTTGGAATGAGCAGGGAGCCTCAGAGTTGGAAGCAGTCCTGGGATGAGAGTTGTGTCCTCTGGCAGAGAAAGGACAAAACAGATCAAACTGAAGTGAATGAAAAACCCATGTCAGGGCCCAGGGTAAGGGCCAAGGGCCAGGAGGAGATGACCATGGCTGAATACCAGGGAGGATGAGAATGGTAGGGGTGGTGGGGAAGGGGACAGTGCTCAGCATGAGGCAGGGCTTTAAACCAGCTCTCTGTATCTCATTCCTTGACCGAGCCAGCCGGCTGCCCATAAATAACTTCAACACCAAGGGAGATATCTTCCAGAGGATACTCACATAAATGTTGAATAGAATAATTTTTATGATAATGACAATAATAATAATAACAGCCAGTTTTTTTTCCAGTACTTGCTATGTGTCAGGCACTGTCCTAGGTCTATTTTTTAAAAATATATTTTTATTGATTTCAGAGAGGAAGGGAGAGGGAGAAAGAGATAGAAACATCAATGATGAGAGAGGATCATTGATTGGTGCCTCTTGCACGCCCCACACTGGGGATCGAGCCCACAACCCAGGCATGTGCCCTGACCGGGAATCGCACCGTGAACTCCTGGTTCATAGGTCGACGCTCAACCACTGAGCCATGCTGGCTGGGCCATAGGTCTATTTTTGAATGTGTATTTCATTTAACCTTTTCATTAAGATTAAATGAGAAGTAGATATTATTATTACCCTTATTTTATAGATGATAAATTGGAGGTACAGAGCTGTTAAAGTAGCTTATCCTTAGCCACACTAGTGAATGGTAAAGCCAAGATTTGAATCTATTCTCTTGATCTGAAAGGCTGTGCTCTTAGCCAGTATTCAACAGAGAATGGGATTAACAGTAAAACATTTGCTCACCTAATTTTTCTCCCAACCTATACTACTTCCTCTTAAGATATTCTCTGCTAAAGCTGCTTGTTATAAGAAATGATAAAATTTATCTTTTAGGGAATAATCAATAGTTTCAATAGAGCTTTTGGAGTAATCCACAGAAAAAGTTCTGTTCAAAGGAGAACTTCAAAAGGACTGATAAAAGCAATTAAGAATAATAGAATCATTTATACACTTACTTCTAAAAGTTTATTTCACTGTAATTTATTTTCTATTTTATTTTATATTTATTAGGACCTAGTAACTAGTAAAAAAAAATCTAGATTTTTGTTTGATGGAAAGGGAGTCTCAGAACAATGAAATAAACTATTTAAAAAGTAACCTCTGGCACCTGAATGCTAAGTGATGTGATTATTCAAATCCTTATAGATATTAAATGCATACTTTCTATTTTCATGATCTAAAAAGAGATAATAAATCAACATTTCCACATAATTTTTGAAACATAAATGCTTTCCTGCCTGAGAATATGGCTTGTGTATTGACAGTGTATGTACGAAGTGGGGTATTTTCAGCTGCAGATAACAGAAGATCCCAACTCAAATTGGCTTAAAGAATAAGGACAAGTATCATTTCTCATAACTGGAAGTTCAGAGGAAGGCAAAGCCCAGGCCTGGATCAATCAACAGCTTAATCAAGTCATCACGGACTCCACGTTTTTTCATTCTTCCACTCTGCTGTCCCCAATTTTGGTTGGATCCAAGACCACCTGCTGGATGGCTTTGGTAGTACCACGTGTGACCCCCAGAAATGACAACATCCAGAGAAATGACAGAAGCTGTCTCTTCTCTTATCTCTTTTATTAGAAGCAATAAAACCTCTCTCATAAAACTCCCAGCACACTTCCATCAATCCCTGTTGGACTCTGGTCACATGACTAAAACAATTGCTGGGGAGTCAACCACCATGATCACCCAAACAGATACCAGTCTTTTTCCAGGCTGCATTTCTGAAATAAAGGCCATATGTATGTCCAGATATCAAACTTTTACTAGCCTTGGAAATCAAAATCTTAAAAAAGGATAAAAACCTGACATTTTATAAAGGTGGGCCTATGTTTTTTTCTGAGTGATGATGAATTGTCTCTATTGCCATGGACCACACGTACCGTCTGCCCGGGATCAGTATTTCCATGTAAGAATTCCTCCCCTGCATTTCTCAAGAAAATTTATGTTTTCCAAATCCTGAATACCAAGAAAAGTCATCTGAGAAATTGGGAAAATGGGGAAAGTATTATAGTTCTTCTGTGAGAATGAAAGATTAACAATGAACATAAAGACATTATTAGCAGAAGGCATCCACTGATGTCAAGTCAAAAGCAAGACCGGGAAGCGCTGACAGGTGGAGCTGAAGGTGAAGGCTGACATTTCTGGGGACCAGGACAGGAACATGCAAGAGAGAGGTGATCACAGTCTCACTGGCCAGTCTTGCTGGTGGCTATTCCCTTGTTATAAATGTGTGTTCCTGGGCCTTTCTGCTGCTAATGATGATCCATTGCTGCCCCAAATACAATAAATATTAATGTTTGCATGTATAGTACAAATTAACACAAATCTGTGAATGGTACATACCACTACTAGGAGATCTAGATGCTACATTTCAATGACCACTCAATGATGTTCATGACAATTTTCAGTATTTGACTATTTGCTGTAAGATACTACCAAAATATAAATGCCTTATTAATATCATCAAGAACAAATATTTTACAAAGGTTGCCAAACTTAATATTTTTTATTTATTAAATAAAAAGTTTAGATAGTCATAATAGTCAGTAAAGAGTATGAAGAATGTCAGAAATTATTTTTATTTCTTAAAATAACTTTTGATTTTGGTAATTCCTGAGAATTCCTAGGAATTTCAAGTTTTTATCTCCAGTTCCCAAAGATTAATGTCTCTTGGAAATCCAGAAATAGTACTTGGCCTCTTAGGCCCTTAAGAATTTTTGTTGAAAGGAAGAAAAATGAAGGTGATGTTTAGTATCCAGATCACTGGATCTTCTTGTAATGCAAGCAGGTGATAAGAAGGAAAGAACTAGATGCAAAGGCAAATATGTTTGTGGCTGTGGAAATAAGCCAGACAGAGAAAGACAAATACTGCGTGGTATCACATCTAAGTGGAATCTAAAGAAAAGTCACACTCATAGAAAAAGAGAATAGAAAAGTGGTTGCCAAAGTCTCGGGGGTTGGGGTCAATAAGGGAGAAGTTACAAAGGGTACAAACTTCCAGCTATTGGATGAAGAAGGGTCCAATGTAAAACAAGGTGACTATAATTATAAAAGCATAATATGCTAATTAGACCAGACGTCCTTCTGGATGACCATCTGGACAAAGCTGGGCTGCAAGGGAAGCCCAGGTCCTGAGTGCCTGCCTGCAGCCAGAGGGAAGCCTGGGTCCTGGGTGCCTGCTGGCAACTGGAGGGAAGCCTGGGTCCTGGATCCCAGGTTCCAGAGGGAAGCCTAGGTCCCAGGTGCCAGAGGTAAGCAGTGCCGGCAGCCGGGGGAAGGAAGGCCTACTCTTGCACAAATTTTGTGCATTGGGCCTCTAGTAGTTGATAATACTGTATTGTATACCTGACATTTGTTAAGAGATTAGAACTTAAATGTTCTCACCAAAATAAATCTATATATATAAAAGCCTAAGCCACTGAATGATCGGTCGCTATGACACACACTGACCACCAGGGGGCAGACACTCAATGCAGGAGCTGCCCCCTGGTGGTCAGTGTGCTCCCACAGCAGAAGCACCGTTCAGCTGACTGGCAGGCACCAGATGCAGGGCTCACAGCTGGCTGCCACAGCCCGGAGACCACAGCAGAGCAGCAGTGAGCCTACCAAGTGGTGGCGGTGGCAGGTGCAGCAGGGCTGGAATGAGCAGGAGTGGCAGGCAGGAGCAGCAGGCAGGAGTGGCAGGTGGCATTGGACTGCCAGTTTTGGCCCGATCCCTGATGGCTGTGCTGAGGGACCCCATCAGTGCATGAATCCGTGCACTGGGCCTCTAGTATACTAGTATACATAAAAGTGAGGTGGCTCATATACATATCCTATATAATAAAAGGCCAGCAACTGTAACAACATAACGATTAGAACGACAGATCGACCAGTTGCTATGAGGTGCATTGACCACCTCTCGGTCCCTCGTCCCAGTTCACAGGCTCCAATAGATTGCCAGATGGGAACTGGGGAACCGGGGTGGGTGTTGGCGGTGGGGTGGGACTGGGGACTGGTGAGCAGACAGAAGATGGCCCTGATTGCAGTGTAGGCCTAGGGACCCAACTTGTGCACGATTTCATGTGCTGGGCCTCTAGTATATATATAAAATCACTATGACTATACACTACAAATATCTTATAATTTTATTTGTCAACTATTCCTCCACAAAACTGAAAAATGCTTATTCAATAATAAAACTGCTTCCTTTCTCTTCTAAAAAAATTCTGTACCTGTGGGCAGGAAGTTTTGATGTTTCCGTGGAATGGCCTCTGTTCTCTAAAGCAGTAAAGGTAGCGGTCATTTGTTGAGAGGGACAGTGGCCAGCAGAGGGTTTTAAGAGACTGGTAAGGGTTTACAGTTGCCCTTGTAGGGGATGAAAGAGTCATCTTGAGGATACCTAGCAGGGTTGTGGACCTTTTGAACTCTTAGCTGAAGTCCTGAGCACTCAATAAAGTAAAGAGAGGAAGCTCCTGACAGGCAGTTCCCCACGACCTTAGATTTTCTGCGTGGACACAGGGTGCCCACATGCACACACACAAGCACACACATGCGCACACTCTCAGCACAAACCCAGAGCAATACAGGAACTAACAAACTGCTATGAAATGT